>NC_069376.1:33493125-34952500 GCF_021730395.1 Mercenaria mercenaria
AATCTATTTTTATCAACTGTGGCCTTGACCATGACCATTTTTAACACAAAAAAAAAAAAAAAAAAAAAATTTGGGATCTCAGTAGGATTTGAACCGATGCCCTTCCGCCCCACTGACTAAAAAGAAGCTTTTGGCCCAACACTCTAGACCACTGCCGTGGAATTTTTTAAGTGTGAAGATTAAATAAGTTATCCTGACCTTGAACTTGACCCTATATACAATCCCAACCTTGGCTTTTCTATAAGCTACCTATAGGCCAAGTTTAATTTCAATACATCAATGCAAACTAAAGTTATTGTGCGGAAACCAATCTTTCTATTTTTAGCAACAGCGACCTTGACCTTGAACCAAATGACCCCAAATGCAATCCCAACCTTCATCTCCTTACCATCTATCTACTTGCCAAGTTTGGTGTCTATAGCTTGTTCCAAAGTAAAGTTATTATGCGGAAACCAGGTTTGACGCCTGCCCGCCTGACAACATACCCCGATCTAATAACTGGTTTTCTACTAAAACCTGGTTAATAAATCAATTAATTAATAGTAAATTTATTAGTACTCTAAAAAGATTGAAGTATTAGGAGTCTGGATAAGTTAGACTGTATTATATAGTATTTCAGTTAGATTTTGATATTTATTTTATTTGCCCATGTTGAAATTGTAACAAGCACATTATAACTAACCAGTACAAAGTTATTAAGTTCTTTATGACACAATATAGCATAATACATGAATTATCAAATTATCTATAATCAAAGATATTTTAGAGTTAATTTTATATATCAATTTACGCCGGAAAAGAAAATGTGTTTATTCACAACTGAAGCAAAACTGTTTAATAATAAATTTCCAGATAATTTGAACAAGAGATCACAGAGTGATCTTGGCGCCCACCAATGTGCCATTTTTGAGTGTTCCAAATTTCAAGACTTACTGACTAGCTCAAGGTCAAATTTCATTTCTGTACACAACACAAATCTATGCAAGTGGTCCAAATTTGAAGGCTGTAGCTTGAGAAATGTAAAAGTAGGTCACTAGGTCAAAATCAAAGTCAAATTTTACTTCCGAATACAAAACTATGCATGTGGTCCAAATTTGAAGCCTGTACCTTCAAAAATGTGAAAGTAGGTTACTAGGTCAATGAAAAGGTCAAAGTTTGTTTCGGTACACAAAACTTTGCATGTGGTCCAAATCTGAAGGCTGTAGCTTGAGAAATGTAAAAGTAGGTCACTAGGTCAAAATCAAGGTCAAATTTTATTTCGGAATACAAAACTATGCATGTGGTCCAAATTTGAAGCCTGTACCTTAAAAATGTGAAAGTAGGTCACTAGGTCAATGTAAAGGTCAAAGGTCATTTCAGTACACAAAACTATGCAAGTGGTCCAAATTTGAAGGCTGTAGCTTGAGAAATGTAAAAGTAGGTCACTAGGTCAAAATCAAGGTCAAATTTTATTTCAGAATACAAAACTATGCATGTGGTCCAAATTTGAAGCCTGTACCTTCAAAAATGTGAAAGTAGGTCACTAGGTCAATGTCAAGGTCAAAGTTTTTTTCGGTACACAAAACTATGCATGTAGTCCAAATTTGAAGGCTGTAGCTTGAGAAATGTGAAAGTAGGTCACTAGGTCAAAATCAATGTCAAATTTCATTTTGAAACAGGAAACTATGCATATGGTCCAAATTTGATGCCTGTACCTTCAAAAATGTGAAAGTAGGTCACTAGGTCAAAATAAAGGTCAAAGTTTTTTCCTGTGCACAAAATTATGCATGTGGTCCAAATTTGAAGGCTGTAGCTACAGAAATGTGAAAGTAGGTCACTATGTCAAAATCAAGGTCAACTCATGTCAAGGTTCATCTTGCCCCTCAAAAATATACATGTGGTCCAAGTTTGAATGTTGTAGTTACTGACAAGAACATTTTAAAAGCTTTTCCCTATATAAGTCTATATGAACCATGTGACCCCCGGGGCGGGGCCATATTTAACCCTAGGAGGATAATTTGAACAAACTTGGTAGAGAACCACTAGATGATGCTACATTACAAGTATCAAAGCCCTAGGCTTTGTGGTTTGGACAAGAAGATTTTCAAAGTTTTTCCCTATATAAGTCTATGTAAACCATATGACCCCCAGGGCGGGGCCATATTTGACCCTAGGGGTATAATTTGAACAATCTTAGTTGAAGACCACTAGATGATGTCACATACAAAATATCAAAGCCCTAGGCCCTGTGGTTTTGGACAAGAGGTTATTCAAAGTTTTTCCCTATATAAGTCTATATAAACCATGTGACCCCCAGGGCGGGGCCATATTTGACCCCAGAGAAATAATTTGAATCATCTTGGTAGAGGACCACTAGATGATGCTTCATACTAAATATCAAAGCCCTAGGCTCTGTGGTTTTGGACAAGAAGGTTTTCAAAGTTTTTCCCTATATAAATCTATATAAATTATAGAAATAAACAAAGGGCCATAACTCACTCATAAATTGTTGAACCAGTCTGTTTTTCAGGGGGACACAACTAGGGTACCAATACATCATTCTGACAAAGTTTGGTCAAAATCCCCCCAGTAGTTTCTGAGGAGATGCGATAACGAGAAATTGTTAACGGATGGACGGACGGACGGACGGACGGACGGACGGACGGACGGACGGAATGACGGACGGACGGACCACGGACGCAGAGTGATTTTAATAGCCCACCATCATCATGATGGTGGGCTAAAAATACTGCAATGCCATTGGACAAGAAATAATTTCAAACACCAAGTATAATGTTGTTGTACAATTTTGTTCCTGTCTGGAGAACTTGACATACAGGTAATACTATGTCCAAAAACTAGAACAAAATTCCTCATCCAAGTAACTTACTTACTGTGACACTAACTGGCATATTATTATCACTTATCAGCTACATACAGATAGCTAGGTATATGGAAAATCTACATTTAGTACTTGGGTATATTGCTCATCTCCTTGTGACCTTGAGAGGTCAGTTTTTTACCGCATATGCAAAATTAACCCTTACCCTGCTAAATTTCTGTAATGAACTTGTACATCTTTCAATTTGGACAGTACTATTAACTATTAAAAGGGGTGCATACTATTAGGTTATTTAACATTGTTCTGTACAATACGGAGATATATTTGGACGAGTTCAATATGGTTTTCTCAGCTGGGTACGAGTCCAAATGTATCTGGTATTGTACAGTACAATGTTAAATAACCTTTTTATTCTATATCTATTTTATCTTATTATAATAATAGTTTAAATTTAAAATGTTTCACTGAATATTGTATTCCTGCCTTTTCTAGTTTTTCCCAGCTTGGTATGAGTGCAAATATCATATACAGAACAATATTATACCTTAAATAACCTTTTTATCCTATATTTATTTCACTTCATACGTAATATACATAAAATTCTTTGAATGTTGTTTTTTCTGCGTATCATCATTAAAAAAGTATATGGTGCAACCTCCCTACAACAGCCATTTGGCGATTTGGGTGGTAATAATACTTGGCTGAGATATTATGCCCACAAACATTGTCAGCAAGTTTGGTGAAGATCTGATGAAAACTGTTCGACCTAAAAGACTGGACAAGGCTAAATTCCCCGTTTTTCGAGTAATTCAAGGACTATAATGAAAGAGTGCCTGGTACAATTTGGCTTGTTATCGAAACTGGCCGAGATGTAATGCCCACAAACATTGTCAGCAAGTTTGGTGAAGATCCGACGAAAACTGAATTATAGAGCAGACATGTTTTGGATGCTGACCGCCCATCCGTTGCCATTCATAATCTTCTCCATTTTGTTTCTTAACCGTTAAATAAAAACTGCTGAGGTAGCTATTCAGACAGTCAGGGCTGATACCAATTTCTAGGTTTCGTCCGGAACGGCTTCTTTAAGCGACTTTTGAAATATTCCAACATCTGATGATCCTTTTTACCGTATTTTTAAGTTTTTGATTATTAACGAACATGTTAATATCTAAATCAGATAGTATTGTTATCCCTTGAATCATTTTTGTGTGTTGTAAACAAAAAAAAATCAAATTAAATCCAGATTTCAAGACGCATAATCAAACTCCATACATAGAGTGCCTACTTCATCCGATTTACATTCGGAACATTTTCATGCGTTTCAGGCTTTCTCGTATCTTTAACATGGGGCTGTTGAACCATCCAAATACAGAAAATACAGGATTTTTTGTACACATGTGCGTCCAAATACAGAAAATACAGGATTTTTGTACTCACATGCATCCAGATACCATAATATATTGTACGGACACATGTTGCAAATGAACGTTCGCGATTGGATAGATAAAATAGGTATAGAATAACAAAGAGTTACTGACTGAATGGTGAACAGTGCAGATCATGATCAGACTGCATGAATGTGCAGGCTAATCATGATCTGCACTGTTCGCAAAGGCAGAATAAATTGTGTTTTACTGCATATGCAAAATAAAAGGCATACCTCATATTTTTACAGGTCCATGTATATGCTGGAAATTTTCCTTGATTGTGATCATCTTGATTACAGTGCACTGATCGGTTGTGTATCATCAAGTTTGCAGGGAAAGGTTTATCTGAAAAGAGAAATATGCAAATGACCACCTTTTCATATTGTGTTGTTTTTTTCTGTTAACAGAAATTTATGTGCTCATGACCATCTTGCTTCAACTGTATATGGGGAAATCAGAAACATGTGCATGAGCATCTTGGCTTCAGTAATGCGCACATGATCATCTTGCCCCGTAATTCACATTTAACTGTTTATTAGCTGTACCTGATGAAAATAAAAACATGCACTGCACCTGTGCATCTTGGATACAGTACATTTTAATAAGTTGTGCATTTTAGAAATTTTTCCTTTAAGCAACTAGCATTCTGCACAGATGGCCTTCTAGGTTGGATTTGAATTTCGCAGAAATCTGTTGTGGGGGTGGGGGAGTGGGTGCGGAGACCACCTAAAAACATACTGTGCAGTTTGGTAGGAATATGCTTACTGGTATGCATCTGCACTGTTTGTTATTTAGTTCTCCATGGGCACTTCATGCTTGGGTGAGCTAAAAATCATTTAGAATACATGTATTTATACTCTAAATGTGCTTCTTTCATTGAAAAATGTACAAAATGTAAACATAAATATTCCTGGGAGACTAAAAATTATGGATATCATGTATGACTAAAAAAAAAACAACAAAAAAAAAAAAAAATTTATTCCCATTCATTTTACATTCAAAAATTTAAATGTAAAATTTTCACAAATTCAAACTGCAACTAAATAGTTGTTTTGGCCATTGAAGCTATGAATATTCATGCCTACGAAATTAACTGATGTCACCAACGACAGTTAGCATACGAGTCACAATGACCTCCCAGGTAGAGATTTTTCAAGGTCAAAAGCCTATATAGTCCCCACTTTATTACAATCATGTTTGTGCATTTTTAATACCAACATAGCCGGTTGAAGCAAAGTTTAACAGGTTTATTTTATCATATTAATTAACAATTTAAAACTTCAACAATATGCGCTAAACATGCAATAGATATACAGTAACACATCTGCGAACTGAATGAAAAAAATGACTCATGATTTGAGAGATTTTCCAGCAAACATGAAATTCATTCATTAAAGGGAGTGAACTCCAGATTTTGGTTAAAAATGATCTTTCTTTAAACTTTAGTCAGGTTATATTATGAACATTAGAACACAAGGTTTTGCTTCTAAACTATTATAAATAATGCGAAATCAACAAAAGAAAAACATGCCAGAGTCGGGAATCAAAATCGGGCAGCCTTGGGGAAAAAAAATGTTCCTACCTCAGAGCAATTCATACTTAGCGACCGTTAAATATAAATTTTATAATTAAGGCAGTTTACCTTGGGTACCCTATTACAAACGCTTTTCAATTTTAGTAGAAAAATTAATAAAAACAACTAAATGTGTTTCAATAACATATCATCTGTCAGTATTTAATTTTTCCACTAAAATTGAAAAGCGTTTGTAATAGGGTATCTGAAACTTAGTTTATTAATTTAATAAACTAAGTTTCAGAGACAACAATACCCTGATCTATTCAGTGGCTTGTTGTGGCCATTTTAAAGGCACTGGCATACAGATTGTTCAAAAACAAAAAAAAAAAAAGAATTTTTTAGATATCTGGAAATGAATGCTGTATTTCTTAAGAATGGTTTGAAACTTAATTACAGACAGACTATATGTTACGGAAACACATGGGAATTAGTTGTTTTAACTACTTTTTATGATGAAAATTGAAAAGAGTTTGTATCGCTTTACTCAAGGTAAACAATGCCTCGATTATAAATATCTATATTTAATGCTGATTGAACAATTAAATCCCTCTATAGCAGTATTGGTAACAACATCGGAAAACTTCTATATTTCCGTGGTGGTCCGGGTTCAATTCCCGACACGGTCGTCTGTTTTTCTTGACTTGGCATTTTTAAAATAGTTCAGAAACAAAAACTCATACTCTGGAAGCGTCCATGGTTTGACTCTACATTTTATCCCTTGTCAGTCTATAAAAAGTTGAGGAACAGAAAAAAATCTGCGACATTTTTTGCAATTTTAGTAGAAATTCTACAGAAGGTGAGGGTAAAAATTAAGCCACGACATTTCGTTTCTCAACAACAGTAACTGTCTCATAACAGGTTGCAGTGAAAAATAATAGCAAGTTTTTTAGCTGTAACTTTTTATGAGAGATGTTTCTAGGCATAAAAACTCGAGGCTTAAATATTTAAACTTGACTTTTTAGAAGGTACGCATAAAAAAAATAATATCGCGGATAAAAATGGCACAATGGGCTAGCTAAAATAAGAATATACATTTGCATGACTTATTCTACTATGTAAACAGAAAATGTCTGTAATTTTGGGACTTTCTATGACATAAGTCGCCCGCCAGAATGACAGAAAAACTCCAGAGTTCAATCTCTGAGCAGCGATATTTTATAGAAGTCCAACATAAAATTTATCTTGTGGATTTGTTAGTTGCCTGTGACATTTTATAAACTGACAGTAAAATTTCTCGCAACTTTAAAATGGACCCTACTCAGGCCACCATAATTAAATCTAAAACTTTTCTCTTTGCAGTATGATGTGGAGGTCTCACATCTGAAGGGAACTAAAACATGTCAGTACATTTTGCAGTGTCAGATCAAAACACAAGATAAAAACAACAGGTAGTTGTACTAACATATCAAAGATATTTGATCCACAGATAGAAATCCTAACTGCTTGTCTGAAACTTGATATATGGTAGGCATAGGAAATAGAGATCAATATAATTGCACCTTTACTAATCCTACCAGGTGTTCTGTATTACAAAAGTGGATCTATTGTGACATTTTGATACAAGCAAAACTGTATTATCTGCACTATTATTTACCTACTGGTACTTCGTTTTATTATTGGCTTGTTAAAAGTTAATTTTTTACCATATGTAAGTTGACAGAATCATAGGAACCATGTCTTGAGGGGTAAATCAAACACAAATGAATGAATCCTTAATGATTTTGTTGTGCAAAAAAGTATGATATTGTGTCTTAAACAGTTTTCATTTTCCACTCAATTGTGTAATTGCAAGGGAAGTAAACTAATAGATCTCTACTTATAAGTACTAGCCCAAGGCAAGAGTTGTCTTTCTTTTGTGGATCACAACTTTAAATTAAAAATTAAAACTTCTGTTATTGATATTAACAAAAGTATCATAAACTTCACATTTGTGAAATCATTTTTGGTTATTTCAAGGACTTGGAAATTAATTTCTAGACTTTATTTAATGTAATTCTATCATTGAAAATTTTAGGGCCTATCTCTATATATGGTATTATTATATTTAAATGAAATTAGAAACCTTGAAAATAAAGGTATAGTTTTACAAGCTCCATACCTACCTAAATAGGAAGCAATTTTGACAGCTATAAATAATTATCACTGATCACACGAATTTAATTGAAATGGTACCTTGGACAATTTTATTTTGTACAAAAGGCTATTAATTAATGATGCTAGATATTTTAAAGAGATTTTCATCACAACTCTAATTTATTATTGAGATCAACCTTCCATGAAAATTTAAAAATCAATGATATTGATCAAGATTCATCATGAAAAAGGTATATTTCATTTGTTTATGTTTATTCCCTATACATACCAAGGTCATCTTTTTTTTCACCGGCAATCTTTTATTGTATTAGTTCACAGCTCATGAACTCTTCCTGAACTTTGGCTGGTGACATTGATTTATCAGAAGAAAAAAAAGCTGTGTGAATACCACTGCTACATTTTTGCAGGAAAATATCTGCTGTCAGACCTGATACACAAAAGTGCTGACCAGAAAATACACTGAAATATGACTGAGTAGAAATCTAATAGCTGACTTTTACATGACAATTTCTGCTGAAAATATCAGCCTCGAATCCAGGTCCAAACGGAAATTCGACCTAAGTCTCCACGATCCCTTACCGATGCTGAAATTTTGACCCATTCTCCAGTTGTGAACGTTTTTGTGAACTGAGAAAATTATACCAGTAAACCAAAGACTTGCCATTTGTTTGGCCTTCCGTAGTTTAGACTATATCTCTAATGTCATTTTAACTTTGTAAACAGGAAATACAAGGAAATTTGGCAACTGTGGTATTTAATTCAAATTAAATTTAAACCGATACTACAAAAAGTACAAGGTCACTTTCATTGAAATGTGCCCCCATCCCAGCTTTAGTGCAGGATGGAGGGCATTATTTGAGTAAAGCCGGAGGCTGAGCATGTATATATAGCATTCCATTCTGGACGTTTAAACCTTATCGCAAATTAAAAGATTTCAAATTTACCGCCTGATGACGTCGTAACCTGCGCATGCGCTGCACATCACCCACAATACACCAAATCCCATGAGATTCACAATTTAAAGAAAATTTTTGTTGCTTAAAAACATAATACAAAAAGGGAGGGCATATAACAACACCAATTCTAAAAAGCTTCCAACACAATGTGACTCAAACTCACTACACAAAGGGCAGGGTATATACATGCTCAGCCTCCGGCTTTACTCAAATAATGCCCTCCATCCTGCACTAAAGCTGGGATGGGGGCACATTATTTTTCGTAAAGCCTTTCGGCTTTTCGCATGTATATATAGCATCTTTAAAGGCAACAAAAATACAGTTTACAATGCCTTAATTTATTATTCATCAAATAATCATTCATGACCAAATACAGCATCGTTGTAAGACACATCACTCTCAGAATGTCTACAATAAAATTTTTTAAAATTCTTATCCGACTTCCAGTTACCCTGCGAAATAATATTACTAATACTACAGCCTTTACTATAAGCTGCTGAGGCTGATGCCCCCCTATATGAATGTCCCTTGTAAATAGAAGTATCTATACCAGAAAGTTCAAGCACAATTTTGAGCCATCTTGATAACGTACTAGTTGTTACCGCATCAAGTGTTACAAAAGAAACAAAAACTCTGTCACTTTTCCTCATAGAAGCCGTCTTTTGAACATAATACAACAAAGTATGCATTGCACAAATTCTCTCATCTGTATAGTGTTCTACCTTCAGAGAATAGCACTGTCCTGCTTTGGACGTTTTCAGAATTTCAGAAAAGGTAAAAACAACTGCTTGTTGTTGAACAATCATATTATTTAAATCTAATGCACATAATGTCTGAGCTCTAGGCGCTGTTGCTAATGCAACCAAAGCTAATGTTTTCAATGTCAACAGTTTTAACGACAACTTGGATAAAGGCATCAAGCTTTGCAAATACCTTAACACAGTAGACACATTCCATGTCATAACATATCTAGGCTTTGAGGGTTTATGTATAAACACACTCTTCATAAAACGAGAAATCAAAGCAGTTTCTTTACACCAAGAATTTCCAAAAATTTGTAAAGTCTGAAGCAGCATTGCTTTGTGTATATTTATAATAGAGTATGACTTACCACTTCTAAACAGATAGTACAAATAACTTAATACTACCGTTTCAGACGAATAAAATGGACTGGAAAACCTAATACTATTCCACATACACCACTTTTTCCAAGCACTGCCGTACTGCTTGGTTGTTCCTCCAGACCATGACTCTGTGATAAAGTTAGCAACTTCTTTTGGAATTCCTCTACTCTGCAAGCTCTTCCGGATAGAACCACGCCAATCATCTTCAGCTTTTTTCCCAAGGGATGAAACTTTTTGTTGTGGGGTAATGCCAGCAAATCTTGATGTCTTGGTAATCTGATAGGAAAATCAGACATATTTTCTAAAGAGAACAGGAAACCAACTCTGTGTAAACCAGTATGGAACAACCATGAGAGCTTTGTCTACCTTATCTGATACTACTTTATTTATTACCTTCCCAATTAAATTAAAGGGAGGAAATAAATATGGAACAAACTGGTTCCAAGACAAGGAAAATGCATTTACAGCCATAGCACCAGGTTCAGGGAACCATGAAACAAATTTTGGCAAACGTTTGTTCAACCTTGATGCAAATACATCTACATCAGGTAAAAAAGTATGCCTACAAAGCCTATTAAATATATCTTGCTTTAACATCCACTCGGTTGAATCAGAGAAATTCCTGGAATAAAAATCTGCTGTATTCAACCTGCCAGGAACATGCACAGCTGAAATATAAATCTGCCTAAGCAAGCACCATTCCCATATTTGTTTAGCCAACTTATCCATTTCTATAGACTCCATACCACCAAACTTATTGATATAAGATATGGCAGAAGTGTTATCAGACTGCACCTCTATATGTATGTCTCTACAATCTTCATAAAGAGCCTGTAAACAATAGAAAATTGCAAGGAGTTCAAGGTAGTTTATGCTAGCATTAAGAACTTCTTCATTATTCCATCTACCATTGGTATGAATGTCTGTTTCCAAGTCTATTCCTCCGAAACCTAGAAATGATGCATCAGTTCTACATCGTTTAGATACATTGACAGGTCTTATTCTTTTCCCATTTGTATCATTAATCTTTGTTATCCACCATGTAATTTCCTGTCTACTAAATAAAGACAATCTTATCTCATTATCAAAATCCATACTGTCACCAAGGCCAGGAAGTTTGTCCCTTTCAAGAGCCCTATAATGCAAAGGAGCTTCCAATATAGCGTTAAAAGCGTTAATAATAAGCCCAATAAATGAAGCAAGGTCTCTTACTACAACTAAATCTGCCTTCAACAAAACATGAGCTTTAGACAAAATCTTTTGAACTTTATCATCTGGCAGGAATACTTTAAATTGCACAGTATCAAGAATGTAACCAAAGAATACTAATCTTTGACATGGTATCAAAACAGATTTTTTGCGATTTAAAGTGAATCCTAAGCTTTCTAAAGTTTCTACAATAGTGACGCAATTATTTTGACAAACAGCCTTTTCTTGATTTAGATTAATTGAATCGTCTATATAATATGACGAACGAATATTTTGTTGTCTGAACCAAGCAAAAATTGGACGTAATATTTTTGTAAACAAATATGGCGCAATTGTGAGCCCAAATGGTAGGCAAACAAACGAATAAAGCTTATTGTTCCAAGAGAATTTCAGATACTTCCAATGTGAAGGATGTATTGGGATTGAAAAATATGCATCTGACAAATCTATTTTTGTCATATAATCATTCTGTTGGACCAAATCAAGTACAATATTAAATGTTTCTTGCTTGAAATGATTATATTGCACAAAAGCATTGAGATGTTTCAAATTAATGACTGGCCTAAATTTTCCGCCAGGTTTACTCACAATAAAAATGGTAGAAATATACTGATCTTGTTCCATTTCAGACTCTACAATCGCACCCTTATTCAAAAGTTCCATAACTTCATTGTTTACAATTACTTTTTGATCCATATCAAATGGAATCTCTCTAGGAATTTTATCTTGAACAGGCTGTTCAACAAAATCAATCTTGTACCCTGAAACTGCACCTAAAATCCAAGGATCAGATGTAAATCTTGTCCATGTATCTAAACAAGATTGTGTTCGTCCAACAGGACTTACCCTTTCTGTTACTCCTCCTCGTTTGGGTCACGACTGAGTGACGCAGATGTAACAGTAGCTGTAGGACGTCTCCTAGGAGCCCTTGTTCGTCCACCATACTGTCCGGCACCTCGTACCGAAAAACCCCTTGTAGGGTATGGCTGTTGGCGATATCCTTGTCCTTGATAACCACCATACTGAGGACCATTGAAGCCCTGCGGTACAAAACCCAAGTTACCATATCCACGACGACCACGAAATCTACCTCTACTACGAATAGCCCCTCTGAAATTACTCTGATAGTAAGGATCCTTTCCTAAGAAAGAAATATTGTCACACGACTTCACTTCCTTTGAAATATCATCACCGAACAATTTAGTTGTGATAGGCATTGTCATATTGCAAAGAGGGGAATATTTCTTTTTCAAATAAGGTCTAATATGGTATCTCCTTCTCAAGCTGATACTGTACTGAACCTGACCTAAGCCAGTAATGACATCCGAGAATAAACCCTTTACTTCTTTAGTCATAGTTTTACTCTTTTTATGAAAGTCAACCAACTTACTGAGAGGCACTAAAGTAGTACTCAACAAGTTCTGAATATCTACCAATGCCTTGTCACCTAAGTGACCTTTCTTATCCATAAACCGCCAAACTTCCTGATTCACTAACGGCGGAATAGCTTTGTCACAATTAGCCGGAACTGGATATTTTGAGAACAAAGGGTCAGTGTCACACTGTTGTGTACACGCAGTGTTAATTAGCTTGGCTAGAGAATCACTTATTGGCTGCCCACGCTCTGGAGTTTTCATTTTTGGTAAGTCCCATGTGTAATCATCACAGTCACCACTAGCGGTGCTGTTAGTATCCCCAAACGCAGAATTTGTATCAAATCTGGATGCTAACTTTGGAATCTTAAACCTTTTATCAGATAAATTTTCATTTTCATCCGAAGAAATATCGTTAGAATCTACTGTCACCCTAAGGTTACTACCTGGAAAATTCTGATCATAAGAATCAAAATACGAGTCATCATAATCATCCATCTCATAATAAAGATCGTCATTTTGATCAACAATTCCTAGCGCTGACCGAAGTCCCGTTATATCTTCTGGAGACAACTTGGAAATGTCAAACAAATTACTATTTTGACTCCGAGACTGACCAGGTGGGTCCGAAGTACCCGACCTTGTATTTGAACCCGAGGGTTTTGATTTTTTAGAGCCCGAAGGTTTAACACTTGTTTTGACAGCAGCCTTTCCCTTTACAGGAGCCTTACCTTTTTTCTTTGGATCAATTACTACCGACTTCAATTTAGTAGAAGCCTGGGTTTTCTTAGTCTCGTTGTTGTTTACGTCAGTGGGTGGGGGTAGGTCATCGGCTGAAAACCCCTCAAATTCTTCTTCGGAGGGGTGTAGACTCGTACGGTCATCATCAGACATACTTACATATACGTATGTTACCAGAAAATTACTTAAAGACCGAAAGGTACGGTCATAAAAATAGAAATTTTTTAAACTCTATACGACACGTCTATTCAAACACGCCGCAAAATGGAAAGTGAATCTCATGGGATTTGGTGTATTGTGGGTGATGTGCAGCGCATGCGCAGGTTACGACGTCATCAGGCGGTAAATTTGAAATCTTTTAATTTGCGATAAGGTTTAAACGTCCAGAATGGAATGCTATATATACATGCGAAAAGCCGAAAGGCTTTACGAAAAATAATGGAAATTTGTTTATGCACTGGTTGGTGTAATATTCAGGTTCTTTGCACCCAATCAATTTGAATTATGTCACTGGATAAACAATATTATCGTACCCCTAGCTCTGATATATCCTGGTAACACACTCTCACACATACTATAACTATTACTTATAACAGCATCAGTCAGAAATTGTATCAAGAGCATTTTAAATTTTATTTTTCAAGGTGTAGCCAGGAGAGGAAGACCCCTCCAGACATTATTTCAAGCAAGGATGATGGGCAGACTCTGTTCTTCCCATGTTAACCTGTGACCACCAAGTGTGACCTTGACCTTTGAACATGAAAAGTTGTTTCATTATGGTAAACAATTTGTGTGAAGATCCCTTGATGAATGACAAATATATATAGACCTGAGACATGAAATTGTGAAATGGACAGACGGAGAAGCCCAATTCTTTTGTCCCAGAAACTGGACTAAAATATCCCTGAAATGGCATTTACTTTCATCTAAATCTCACAGAATATGCTGTTGCTATTATATTGAATTCTAGAGCAATAACTTGGTAGTTAATGTCGGCAATCAAACTTTATGGCCAATACATAATACACTGATATATACACTAGGTAAGCTGTCTTTTCTTTCTTCAAACCATCATTATAACTCAATAAAACATGCATTTAACATATTGATATCATTTTAACAGGATTTCTTCACATTCTTAATGTTTAGGAGGATATTTGAAAATTTTGAATCACCAATGAAAATTGAACTTCATATTATTATAAAACATGCGGGTATATTTAAAACCCTATAAAACAATTTTCAGTGTACTGATATATACATTGAATTCTTGAAAAGGTCCTCACTGCATAAAGGGGTCACATTTATGGACAGTTCAGCATCTTTAAAATCTCACCATATTACTAGAACTGTTTTCTTTTTTTGTTACATATCTTTGTTATAATACTTTTGCAAAAATGTTCCAGTGCTGCAAAATTTCACATTAGTAGGTTTAACATCATTTTCAGATTTTTTTTAAAATGCTGTCTTTTTTTTTATATTTCTTTACAAATGTCATCCTTTTTTCAATATGGGGCAACTTTTTTTAGAATATTTAAAGTATCAAATGGAGGTGGGGGGGGGGGGGGGGCAACTTTTTGAGAATATTCTAAGTATCAAAGATATTTTAAGTATCAAAGGGGGGCAACTTTTGAGAATATTTTAAATACAGAAAACAGTTTGGGAAAGCATGGTGAAACTTGTATGTTGGTAAAGATGTTGCTTGTTTACCTACAATTGTGAGAAGTTCTTTTTACAATTCATATTCTCTTTTTTAATACAGATGAATCATGTCTACTTCATGGAAGTAATTCTGTTAATTTCTTTACAATAGTTGTTTCCCTTAGATATAATAACAAATGGCAATCTGTCAAAGATTGCATATGGCTGACAAATAGAAACAAGAGCACAACCTGTGGGTGCCAATTATCTGTCTGCAAGTGTTGGACAATATGTAAGAAAACAATTATAGCTCAGATTTTTTAAGTACAAAAAGGGCCATAATTCTGACAAAATGCAGGTTAGCGTTATGGTTATGATTGGCCTACATAGTCATCTAATGATGACAAACAAGTGTGAAAACTTTCAATTTAGCTCTTAACAGTTTTTGAGAAAAGGTGGACCTAAACAAAAATTTTAACCTTCTAAGCTTCTTTTGTACATTCATAATTACATGTCATGCAGCAACAGTCCATTGTTAAAAAAAACTTCCAGTTTTCCAGGAAGTTTTTCAGTGGCTGTACACATTATATGATAGTGCGCACTACTTTAAACCAAATGGGTAGAACTGTTATTTTTAATTATATACATAATTTTAATCTCTTAACATAAATATCAACATAACATAAACTAATTTAACTGTTCATCATTTTCAGATATGAAATTTGGGTCTAATATACCTTTAAAGTTGCTAATGATCATCAATAGTTTTAATTGTTAACTGACCTACTACGCATAAAGTTACTGCATCCACACTTGGCTATCATTAAAAATCATTTTGTTTGTGGTAACACGACCTATTCGTGGAAATTGCTGCGACCCAACTTTTTTTCTGGCCAGTCAGATGAAAAGATTTTTTTTTTTTCCTATATGATTATATGCAAAAAAAAGTTCCCTACCTACCTTCCACACAAAAAACTTAGGGTCGTGTTACTGCAAACAATTTTTTAATTACGGCCCTGTTATTGGAAACTTAATTTCATTAAAAGGTCAATAAATGATCTATAGCTTCTACTTATCCTTGCTTGATGGCTGAATATATAAAATACTTTAAATAAATACTCCAAAGCATTGGTAATAATGAAAACAAACATTATAAGGGCATGAAGCCAGTGTAGGGGAAAATAATTATGGAGTCCTGCTACTATCAAATCACTTACTGACATAAAAATGTTTACATATTATACTGTACAGTCCGTTTTCCCAAACATCGATGTTTGTAAACATTAAAGATTGCGTTTTGTAACCTAAACTCAGGGTTCCATATTTTAGTGTGTCTTGTATAAGAAAAACGTGAGCTCAAGCTAAAACAAAACATAATCAAAAAGTAGAAAAGTCATTTTGTAAGTAGGGAAATTTTGGTTTGAAGAAGTGTAAACACGGATGACCTAGTAATCGAACTGTACCTGAAAGTCTAATGTATTTCAAAAAGTAATTTAAGTAATACACGACATGCTTCATCATAAATTGTCATGGAGATATATCTCTTCTTTTATTAAATTTCTAGATCAAAAACATTATATATAAATTATTATAATAGTATATTGAATTTTATGTAAATAAAGGTAATTTTAACTTGTTCAACCCATCAATTTTTAAGATTCACATCCGCCTGAGATTTTTATCAATTTCCATCTACTGTAAAATCATGTATTTTCGTGAATGACTAATTTTCGTCAATTTTCGTGCCTCCGACATTCCGCAAAATTAAATCCTAATGCACAAATAATAAACAAACTTTTCCTTCTTCAACCTTGAAATCCACAAATTTATCTCCCCACGAAATAACCAGCCAATATGACCATAAACCATGAAATAACCAGCCGTTACGACCATAAACTATGAAATAACAAGGTGTTATGACCATAAACCACCAAATAACAAGCCGTTTTGACCATAAACCACGAAATAACCAGCCGTTATGACCATAAACCGTGAAAATGACCATAAACTACGAAATAACCAGCAGTTATGACCACAAACCATGCATGAATATTCATGCCCAGGAAATTAAAATTATTTCACAGTATTCTTAAAAGGAAATAAATTATATTAAATCTTACAATTGTAGCTTTCAACTGTTCATATTTTATTATTAAATAACCAGGAAATTAAGACTGATTTATTTAAATTATTATCTTCCTTCAAAATCATGACAATGTATCATTTTCTTTAATAATTTAATATATAGAAATTAAAGAGGCTTGCAGCCAACACTATCAAAACAATTTATTTATTTATTTATTTTTTGTTTGGTTTAACATTGCACGGACACAATTATAGGTCATATGGCGCCTTTCCAGCTTTTGATGGTGGAGAAAGACCCCAGGTGCCCCTCCGTGCATTATTCCATCACAAGCGGGCACCTGGGTAGAACCACCAACCTTCTGTAAGCCAGCTGGATGGCTTCCTCACATGAAGAATTCAACGCCCCGAGTGAGATTTCTAAAATATATTAAAAATCATATTTTAAAAAAAAACAACAACAAAAAACCAACGTTATATTTAAAGGTTAGTAATGACTTTGTTTATAATGTGGCTGCAGTCATGCCACACTTTCTGTTATGACAATAAAAAAAGGTTAAATCCTGTTTTCCATATTAATTGTTTTTCTGATATATTTATAATTACCAGTAACAAGTTACAACAGTTTAAAAGCATATTAAAGTATTATCAAATCCAGTATTTTTGATTATCTCCCTTTATGACCTTGAAGGTTTTATGGAAGGAACTGCAGTTCAAAACATGTAATTATGCATCATGACTCTCTATATGGACATTCTTGAAATAAAATTAAAAAGCCTTTATATGGGATTTAATAGCATGATGAACAGCTAGAGTATCATTGCAGCAAACTAGATTCCATTCAATTTCTCAACTACGGCAGCTGCAGCTGCATGACATTTTACTGCTTTTCTGTATATTTTTACAGTAACAAATGTACTAAATCACTTTTGTTTTGCTTCTTATACTGCTATTAAACAGATCTCATTTTCTGAAAATTCGAGGGAAAACCAACCTTGCAGCAGTGATACTGAAGTACTTCTGCACATTTGTGACATTTCAAAACAACATTATTTTACACTGTAGAATTTTATTACACCATTTTTTTTTCAAAAATAATCCTTGTACCTAATGGAAATTCAGCCAACAAAAAAGACCAGGTCATGGCTTGATTTATTTATCTTCAAGTCAATTTTAACAAAAGGCTTTTATCATGCGAAAATCACCATTTTGGTGACATTTTTGCATATAGAAAACGGTCCACAATGTATATAATTATAGACTTTAATGAATTTTTTCATAGTTGTATAGATTTAATTACTTATTTTCAATCATATGGCCAAATAAAATTTATAGGTCTGTGCGCTTAATTTTTTCACAAAAAGACCCAAAAATCAATTGAGGTCCTTACATTAATAGTTGCCATTTATTTTATTATGCTAAAAAAGTAATATTATTTTGAATTATCATATATCAAAACCTTTCAATTGTTAACAATCATCGTTAAATAAGACAGTAGCGCTGACTGTTTAACACCTATAATATAATAAATGAAATATGATGATAGAGTCCCCACAAAACAATTATGCTACCTGTGTATAACGGCTACCTGGCAGTATTCTAGGGGTTTTCTGATAAATAACGTTGTTACGTCACTTTCAGTTAATCAAACATGCAAAGTATACGATGTATTCAAGTTTATTAACTGTTCCTGATTAAGTAAATTAAAACGCATGGACGTATTTAAGCTCTGACACAGACACGATAATAACATTTTACAATATAACAGATCTATAGATACATCATATAAGTCCTGACCTGTTTTTCTACTACTTTTATTGCATCATTTTCTACAGGCCTATTTTTGCTTTAAGTAAAAATGTGATGATATCAGAAATCATGTCAAATTTTAGCAAAATACAGTTTACTAACCAACACTATGGCACTGCCATCGGCAATTTATTATCAAATAGGATTTACATTGTATTGTACTCTATCAGAACACCTTGACCGTATTCTTAACCACAAAGTCGTTAACCTTATATTCTTCTGGCAAGAAGCAATATAAGCAAACACATTTAACGATTACCATCGTATTGTTATTTTAAATATTTACAGGCGATAAAATATAATGAAACGATCTAGACAAAAGCCGCTTATGAAGTTATTTAGTTAACTTCTTAATCTTTATTGTCATTAAAACATCTTTTCATCTGCATAAAATATTTATTTTAGACCTGTTCTTCGTTTAAAACTTAAGAATGTACTTACTACTTAAGACCTAAGGCTGTCTGAGAGAGTCTTGATTTTGGCAATAAACAGATAAAAAAAAAAGGATCTTATTAAAAAATGAATCTGTTTGTTTTGGATTTTAGCACCATTTTTCAACAGTATTCAGAATCGGCAATATCTGATTTTTTTCTTACTTGTCCATTTTTGTCAAAGCCTATTTTCTTCTTGTTTGTATATAATGGTTATTCAGTAAAGTATGGTGAAATTCTACTTGCCCTTCAGGGCTCTCAGACAAGCTGGGCAAGCGGGACAATTAATTTTTCTGTTTGCAGTAGTTTTTATTTGCAAAATTAATGTACATATAAAAGAAAAATTAAAAATAATACTTCAGTGAATAATATTCCTTTAAAATTAGTAATAAAATATTCTGGGTACTAAGGGCAACTTTTGTAGGTAAGTAGGTGGAGTGGAAACACTATTTTATTTTCTGTTTAATGTGTTCTAATTCTGCATTACTGTCATAATATGTCTCTATGAAAAGTTCAAACAAATATTTAAAATGTAAACACACGTATGCAACATAATTATGTATAATATGCAACTTCTTATAAGTATTTTTACCTTTAATGACATTGTTCATTGGTGTCAGATCTTCAATACACAGGTGTTTAACAGTGTCAATGACCAGTTAATTACAGTTCAACTTCAACTATCAACAGAAAATCTATTTTCAAAACAATTTGAAAATTTAAATGTCTTTGATTGGGATGATCGATTATCTAGGAGTAGTCAGAAACATTTCGCGGTTATTTGATTAAATTTGACTAACAAATGTCAAAGTTATTGCAATTTATGATTTCTAAATTACCTCCCTTGTACTGTCAACTATGAATGTTATTATGCATTTGCTTTTTAAATACTTTCAAATTAAAGGCGAGCAGAGCTAATTGAAGAATTTCATGGAAGAAAATAAAACAAATATTTCTATAAGATATCTGATATCTAACTCTGTGTAATATGATCATTTTTCGTTTATTAAAATCATAAATATTCAATTAAATATACTGGGTACCAATTTGGGAATTAAAATGTTGACCAAAGGCTGCAAATCTTTTAATTAGACTTGCCACTAGACTGATAATAAAGAATCTGTCACAAAATTTCAAGTTTTGTATTTTTTCTCTTATTTTATGAGATAGTGACAAAATGCAAGTCTATTTTAGAGAGGTTGTAATATTATCATATGAGCCGTGCCATGAGAAAACCAACATAGTGGGTGTGCGACCAGCATGGATCCAGACCAGCCTGCGCATCCGCGCAGTCTGGTCAGGTTCCATGCTGTTCGCTAACAGTTTCTTCGATTCCAGTAGGCTTTAAAAGCGAACAGCATGGAGCCTGACCAGACTGCGCGGATGCGCAGGCTGGTCTGGATCCATGCTGGTCGCAAACCCACTATGTTGATTTTCTCATGGCACGGCTCAATATTATGATATTGGACATAGGATATAGACTGGCCACATTCACAATTTAAAAAATACAAATTTAAAAAAATATATCAGTCTTGGAGTAGTCCAAATAATAGGACGTTTTGGGACAGCGTGATAACTTTTAACTGTCGCCGTTTCCGTAACTTTTAACTGTCGCCATTTACGTCACCTATAAAATATCAGATCATAAGATAAATCATCCTGATAAGACAAATGTGTAAGGCTAGGTCTTAAAAGCTAGTCTACTTTTGGGGTTTACTGTACTAGTAAAGATTTTCATGCTCAAATAGAATTTATATTGTATTATTGTTTTTTTCTTTTATATATATATATATATATATATATTTTTTTTTTTTTTTTTTTTTTTTTTTTTTTTTTTGGCGTGGGGGGTGGGGAGGTATCATTATTAGATTAGTACAGTTTTGTCAGCTTTGTTTTTACTTTGCTACCGCTATCGTGTACTAATAACTTAAGTGTGTGTACCGTAATTATCGGTCAAATTTGCTACCAAAGATTATAAAATTTATACAATAGATTCATAGATATGGGTCTTCACAATGATGATACACACTTAAGTTAAATCCTTGATATTTTACATGTAATACCACTTTTCAAAACTGTTTACAATCTCATTTTGAAACACATGGTTGTTTACAAATTACATTCAACTCTACCCCGTGACCGAATCAAAGCACAAAGAGCACATGAAACAAATATTTTACCTTCTACACGATGGGGCAGGCTTTCGTCCGAGCTACTTAATACAACATAAAACATAAGCAATAATCCTATTTGCGGAAGCACTATTTGTCTTTTTAACTCCATCATTTCGAATAACACTCAAGAAGTAATCCGTCACGAAGAAAAACAATACACATTTTCCTTTTGATATACCGCGGTACTGTACGTTCCCGTGTGTCGCGCTACGCTGACTTCTATATCCAATCAGAATTCCTCATCCCCGTGTTTACAATCCCGCGCGTGAGAAAAATATTACTACTTGTATAGTCCGTTTCAAAATTTTTGTCCTTGAATTTATGAATGAAATTTCATTTTTAACACAAAAATTATTCATTGATCAGAAACTTTTAAATTAGAAGACAATTTTAAAGAATCTAAGCTAAGGTCCCATAAACGCCAACGGTTTCACTGAAATTACCCTCTATAACAAATCCTTATGAAATAATCGAAGAAGTTCTGAAGCAGTAAGAAGACTTTTCATTGATTGTGATCAAGAAATACACCCTAATTCCACATTTTCTCAGATTAGTGTCTGTTGTGTCGTTATTCTCTGTGAAAGTAATGCTTTATTGGAAGATGAGTTCTATGTTTTCACATGATTTTTTTACAGGAGTATTTAAGAAGCTGTACTTGAATTTTATAGTTCTTATATTTTCTGGTCATTCGGGATCACGGAGTATTTTTAAAGCTGTACTTGAATTTATTGTTGTTATTTTTTCTGGTCATTCGGGGATCACGGAGTATAATTCAATTCTACTATATCAGAGTTCCGCTAAATCTGGTGCTAATGGGGTGGGGGAGGGGTAGTACCCGTCGTCCGTAGACTGCTATTATTTTGTAATATACTCCGAAATAAGTTTCTTATAATTTGATTATTATGTTTGGTCAAGAAACATTTTTCTTTTAAGAAAAAATAATGCCAAAAATAGGTATAACTTTTACAGTTATAACATATTTATTAAATAAAAGACACAGTTGCCTCTTCCCACTTCTTGATACAGGTATAAGGTAGACTGACTTTCCAATTAACAGTGACCCTTGTTTATTGGAACCATACTGTGATAGTCATTAGCCCCCAACTGTGCAAATTAAGACAGAAATCCCTTGATCCAGGCCTGACTAAAGCACTCGATCTTATGCACCTGTCAATATTTTGCCCGCCCGGGAGAGCGGCGGGCATACACGGGACTTTTGACAGAAGACCATTCCCGACAGGCAGGAATTTGACAAACATTTGATGTACCAACCAGGCTCTAGGGCGGGATTTAGACAAAAAAAGGTTGTCTCTGGGGTGGGGATTTAGACAACAAAATTTTTTAAATGTCAAATTCCCCTGGGTCAGCCCGCCGCCCCCACGGACGGGCAAAATATTGACAGGTGCATTAGCGTTAATATGAGATGGTTTTATTCAGATTGACCTTCAGCTTTACCTATAAAGGATTTCTTGCAGATTTTATTGTAATATTTTAAAAGTGATAGGTCCGTAATATCAGTTGGCAAATTACATATTCTCCATATGTAATTCCGGCATTCTCCGGGGGGGGGGGGGGGGGGGGTTACGGAAAGTCACGTGCACGTTGTCCGTAGCCAAACAATGCGCAATCACATGGACAATTCATGCTGTCATAACGGGCCCACTACCTTAAATGTCCTCAATTCTAACGCTGGCGATGGAATATATAATTATTAACTGCTTTTATAATAAGAGTAAAAAAGGGATATGGAATTACACTAAATAGTTCTAGTTAAACTTAAATTAGAGAGTAATAGTAAAATGTTATTCAGGTGCATCTTCTAATTATGGGTTGTTGATTTGAGTTTTCTATTCTATTTCATGTTTTATTTAGTTTATACAGACATAATTCATGCAAACTAAGAAAAACAACTCTCGAAACTCAGTGCTATTACCAGTATACCCGAAAGAGTTGTCTTTCTTTGCAAGTAACTGACTTCAATCCAGCCTGCCTACCTACCTACCTACCTATCTACGTACCAACCCACCTTGATATGATGGTCGGGCCATTTTTTTTGTACTGGACTAGCCATTGGTCTGGATGTCTGCTCTGGTAATAAGATTATGTTGTTATGTTCTATGTCTACTGTACATTAATAATTTCATTGTGACTATGCGTACTATTTGTTTAAAATTGTGTTATACAGATTCTAATTATTTCATCAAAATAACTCATTGAACATTGTAAGGCTAATAGGCGGATGCTCCCCGACCCCTATTATGCCAATGACGGGGAAAATAAATGGGGTTACCCAAATGGGGCCTGAAAAAAAAATATGTTGTTATAGTTATAGATCTACTGTTCATTCTTCTGTCAAGTAGAGTACTCTAATTTTCATTCTATAAAAAGCTATTTGTTAAATGTCTGTAAGAGAAGTTACCCATGTTATAACTATGAGGGGAAGTAATTTTGCCATTATGGGTCCTCCACCTTAAGTATAAGAAGAAACTATCATTGGCAAACTACCTTAAGAAACTATCATTGGCAAACTACCTTAAGAAACTATCATTGGCAAACTACCTTAAGTATAAGAAGAAACTATCATTGGCAAACTACCTTAAGAAACTATCATTGGCAAACTACCTTAAGAAACTATCATTGGCAAACTACCTTAAGTGTAAAGGCTACACCATGTCAAGAAAGGTAAATGGAAAGGTAAGCTTTTAATTAACATACAACACGAGCATTTAATCAACATACAACACGAGCTACATAGGACTATCTAGAGCTATAGTTTCGGATAGATCTAGATTCCTCCGTTGGAATCACTCTATAAAAACAAGTTGTTTTAAAATGGCAATATAAGTGGGTATTTCCGAACATTCAACATTATTGCTTAACTTTTCGGAAAACCCCACATCCGCTCTACATAGATCTAGATCTTTTACCAACAATCCATCAGATAAAAGAAAATGACCACTATTTAGGATCCTTGTCCCTGAGTACATTTCTCTTATTTAAAAAAAAAAACAACGCACACTGGAATTCACGAGTTCCTTAGTACACAGCTGGTAGCTAGAAAACCAATTGGCTACGCTCCTTTATACTTAAAAGCGGGAAATGGTAGCCTCGATTTGATTGCAGAAAAACCACAAGTACATTGACGTCATTGACCTACTTTCCAAACCGATCGAAATTCCCAGGGATTTTTAGTAGAGTTTGTGGAATTTAGAACGTGATTTAATATTTGACATACATAGGCATTAATACCGAATACTTTTATAACATCGTATGACAGTTAAATCATGGATTCCCGCTTTAAGTATCCGTAATTTGTGGGAACCCGAAAAGTGAATCGTTATTCCTTCTCGCTAATGGTCGCCATTCGGGAATGCCACGTAGGAGAAATCTATCGGCCCCGCAACAGAAACGTATGTATTTATACCGTTTGCTATTCATTTATGCTTTAAACATATGTTTTTCACAATAAACTGATGGACAGGTTATTCGAGAATAAGACAGGCTGCTGTTATGGCGCCTTGGGGAACACCTTGGTTCGGGGTTGCCCTACTTTGCGAAAGGGTTGTGCGATTTTTTGTATTACCCGTAAATAGCGCTAAAGTGACATCTTTAAAGTTAAAAAAGTTAGCTTTCATATGTAAAAAGAAGGTAGATCTATAGCTGCAAAAGATCGGGTAAGTCTGATCTGTCTTCTAGTTCCTAAGTATTATGGAAAATCCAAAACAGATTCCGACATATTGGAAGATTTCATTTTGGTGACAGGGGTGCATGCGTGTGTTCCTCGTGCCGTGGTAGATAATCTTATTAATATTTGATAATTCCACAATTCCATAGTATTCTAGGCAGAAGAATTTTGAACAAAGAAAATAATCAAACTTATTTACGATTCAGAAACTTTGACCACATTAACATATTTCATCAACGATGAGTAATAAAACGGTGACTTCTAGGGCGTAGCTGCAGTAGGATTTATGGCATTCCGCTGCCCATCTTCGTAGTAATTCATCTTTTTGTAGTTATAGATCTACTTAGATTCTATATTTACGTCTCATGTTAATATGAGTTGATGATATCAACATGTTACTATAGTTTCAAACAAAAATATAAATTTTGAAAATACCCATATAAATTTATATTTTTGTTTGAAACAAATTTATTTGATTGTGATATGAATATTTGATAGTGTTTTACAGGATTTTGATGATATTTTTTTTATTTTTTAAAACAGGGGGGGGTTGTAGTGTGTGGGTTGGGGGGGGGGGGGTCCAGGTCACGCGCCGGGCACCTGTGGATCTAGGCCCTATAGATCTAGATCATCTAGATCAAAATCTATTCTAGACTTTTAGAGAACAACGAGTTAAGATTCCTATTTGAAATGTCTAGGTAACATTTTTATGAAATTCTGTAATTACCTCCCTTTGATGTAAAAAAAAATATATGAAAAGTGGGCAAATTTCTTTTGATTTCAATATAGATCTAGATTCTAATTTCTAGCTGTTCATTTGCATTTTATAAATAACTTGATATTTTAACAACCTAAAACAAAAAGCAAGTTTTAAAACATCGTGTAGTTTGGGAATTCATCTATTTTCAATTTATGTTGATTAAACAAACAAGATAGGTAAAGGGAGGTAATAATAATCTAATAAACTTGCATTTCTAATGAATTTTGGCAAAACATGTACTTATCAATGCAAATCTCTGATAACTTTGAATGTTTTATACATTAGTGCTGATTTTCTTATCATTCCTTAGGCAAACTATGTTTATTTAATTAAATAATGCTATCTTGGTTGGGCAACCAAAATAGGAAAATCAGATTTTAAAAATACTTCTAGTGAAAATCTGATATGTATTAAAAACTTGATGAACATAAATTAGTGTAAATGATCATAAATGTACCCCATAAAGAGACGACATGTCATGTGCTTAGACCTCAAGTTCTAAGGTTAAAGTCACACTTGGATGTTAAAAGTTAACATGGTCTGTTTCTTGTCTGGTCAATAACTTGATCCGCCATCGATGAAGGGATTTTAAAATTACATGGCATAAATGTTCCCTATATTGAGATGACATGTTATGCGCAAGATCCAGACCCCTAGCTCCAAGGTCAAGGTCACACGTAGAAGTCAAAGGTTAACAGGGTCTGTTTCTTGTCTGGTCAATAACTCTGCCATTCATCAAGGGATTTTATTACTTGGCACAAATGTTCCCTATAATGAGTTGATGTGTCATGCGCAAGATCCAGACTCCTAGCTCCAAGGTCAAGGTTACCTTTGAAGAACATATATTTTTTGCCTGGTCACAAAATGATTCATACCTTATATTTTGCGCAGACAACTGTAGCATTCTTGGGCACATTTCCGGGGCATTTGTCATTAATAGTGACAGCTCTTGTTTATATTGCATGACTAAACTAGCTTTGGCCTTGGAATTTTTCTTGTGTGGAAGCCATCCATCTGGCTAATGGAAGGCTGGTGTTTCTACCCAGATGCCCGCCTGTGATAAAATACTGCCCCTCCAGGGTACACGGGGGTCTTCCTCCTCCGTGAAAAGCTGTAAAGCTGCCTATTTAAATGAATATGACCTATAATTGTGTCAGTGTGATGTAAAACTCAACAAAAAAAACAGGTTTTATAAATTTTGTGTTTTTCAACTTTTAGGTCCTCTTGATAAAGATGAAGACGATGCAAGATTATCTCCAAAAAAGCTCAGAGGTATTAAGTTTTATATGTGTTTTAGAGTATGTTTAATGCATGCACATAGTGAAAGCAAAATATACAAAGTTTAAAAGATGCCACAGGGTACGTTAAATTCATTGTAAGGAGTATATGAGCCACACCATAAGGAAACCAACATTTGCATTTGCACCCAACATGGATCCAGACCAGCCTGCGCATCCGCGCAGTCTGGTCAGGATCCATGCTGTTCGTTTTTAAAGCCTATTAAAAAATCTGTTAGCGAACATTATGTATCCTGACCAAACTGCGCGGATGTGCAGGCTGGTCAGGCTCCATGCTGGTCGCAAATGCACTATGTTGGTTTTCCCATGGGGCGGCTCATATCAAATTTACCTTAAGAATTTCAGCTTTCAATTTTCTATAAGAATGAGAAGAAAATTACATGCTGTATCATTCTGTTTTTCTGACATATTTATTTTGACACTGTAGACTGGTTAATATTTAGAATGGTTGATTTTCCCTATGTTGATGAACTATGCACTTTGTTTCTTTATACCAAGTGATAGGAAGATACTTGTATACTGTAAAAGCACATATTTTCGCTGGGTCAAAATTTCGCAAATTTGAAATTTTGAGTACGTCTGTGCCGCTGTCACTGCGAGGTTTAATATTTGTGAAATTGTAAAAATGGTATCAAACTTGAATTTGAATTATACTAATGGTGTATGTTTATGCGAGGATTTATTTTGCGAGATGTAGGCCCTCTGGCTTGTGAATATAGCGAAATTTAAACCCTTGCAAAAATTTCTGCTTTTACAATATTCAAATTAAAGAAAATAACTTAAAAGTCATGATGTTTATATAGAGGACAGTGATGGTATCCATGGTGAGAATGAAGTCACAGAAACCAGTAGCCAATCAGATGTTGATTCGAAGGTAGATGTTCCAGAGCAAAGTAACCAAGGTGAGTGGAACAAAATACAGAAGGAGTGAGTTTTCCTAAAGCACTTTTCTTCAAAATTTAGTCTGAAGAAATAATCTGTGTCAACAGTGCCATTCAGGAAACGTCTTATACATGTAATTATACTGAATGTGTAGGAGTAAAACAGTTGATTTTCTATTTCATTAACATGTCATATGTTAACCTGTGAGTTTTGAAGAATTCTGTCTCGCAAACTTTTTAGGATTTAAATGTGGGTACTTCTGTGTAATTTGTTTTATTACATGACTGCATTCTATAGTTTCTCTGATTGGCTGAAAACAGTTCAAAAAGTAATTAGTACATATCATATCAACTTATCTTGGGTTATGAATAGTACGAAAATAAAAATAGATCGAAGTAGGTGCTTGGAAAACCATTATCAACCTGATTTGGTCTAAATTTATTCCTTATTTCTTTATTAAAGATACAATTGTAATAACAAGACTGACTATACATTTATTCATGTAATAAAACAATTATTGACTTTTTCATAGGTTGTTATCAGGATTTATCAACCCTCAGAAAGTTATATTCACCTCGCCTTAGGCTCGGTAAATATAACTCTTTTTGGGTTGATAAATCCTGATATCAACCTATGAAAAAGTCGATAATTGTATAATATATCTGTATAAATTCTGTAAAAAATACAGCTTGTATTTCACAAGTAAATACGAACAGGCAGACAACAAATTCAACCATGTATTGTGTATGCTGCCAGACTACTTTTATTAACCCTTAGCCCTGAAACCTAAGTTTTTGTAAGATTGATATTTAAATATCAAACTCGAACTCAGCTGAGATCGAAAAGTGTTTTGTGAACATGGGGGCCAGATCAACTGTACCTGTAATTAAAGAGACTTCTATTCAGGTAAGTTGATTGATCACTGTATAGCAAGAAAGTGGTGTAATTTGAAGGTAATTCTGTTTTTAGTAACACAGTCAAACCTGTCTAAAAAGACCACATTTTGGAAGCGAGAAAAGTGGTCTCTCATATCAAGTGATATAATTGCATTTTAAGGTTAATGGAACATGGCAGGTTACGTAGAAGCGACCTTTTTTAGAGGTGGTTTTCAGTGCAGGTTAGAGAGTATTGTAAAATTAAGTTTGATATTAAATATTCAGGGAAATGGGTTATGATTTGAATATTGTTAAATATTTGTCACATTACTTCATTGTAATATGAAAAGAAATGTTCAATTTTGACAGGAGTGGTTCTTGGGAGTGTGGATGATGAAGAGCTAGAACTAAAGGGGGACAACTCTGGGAGTGATGATGAAGCAGAACCAAGAGAGAGAAGTCTGTCTACCTCTTCTACGTCTGAACAGCGACATCGGTCCCTCGAAGCACTATTCCAGGTACCTAAAAATATTCTGTTTTATATAATACTAGACTTTGACAGTGACTTATATTAATACTTAAGCCCCTTGAAGTGGGAAATATGCTTTAAACTCACAAGTGGAAAATAGTATTAGAAATATCAAAAACAACAAGAATCCAGTACATTTCAGTAATAATAACATAGCTGTTGACTGAGAGTTCTTAATCTTAATTGAACCTTCCCAGTTTTGCTTAAGTCATTATATTATTTTTTGTTTTCACAGGTTACAGACACAGAATTACAGGCAATCTCAAAACAAGGCCCAGAGGGACATCGTATCGTTCATATAGAAAACAACAATGAAGTAGAAACTGTGTATGTCATAGATCCAGGCATTCAGGAGAGGGAAGAATTAGTCGGGGAACCTGAGGTAAAAATATTTCTTAGGCTTTTTAGGCTACAGAATTTTAATTCAGTGGATATAGCGGCCTGGAGATGGCACTGCGGGAAACCAGTGTCGTGACTTCGAGAGGCTCAGCATACCTCAAACTAGAACTACTTATATTTGGATTAGTGTCCTGTGTATGGTTACTTTTCATCTAGCATGTTAAAGAGGCAGGGAAGCTTCTGGAACTAGAGCATCATCCATGTCATGCACTATCCTCTGACAGAAATTACTATCAGTTTCCTGGAAGAGTGGTCCATATGGGTTACAGATGGAGAAATATGCTTACAATCTCACTCATATACACACTCATACCTATACACAAGCACTGACAAAATCTGTTAAGTTAATTACACAAACACAATGAAAGTGACATTGATTGTATGAAATAGTTCTCAACAAACAGTGCCTGTTTAAAGATACTCTAGTTTTAATAGATCTTTATTTTCAAATATAATTGAGCAGCACCATGAGAAAACCAACATAGCACATTTGCAACCAGCATGGATCCAGACCAGCCTGCGCATCCGCATAGTCTGGTTAGGATCCATGCTGTTTGCTTTCAAACCCTGTAGCAATTAATTAGAGAAACTTAACTAACAGTACCATTTTGGAAAGGTATGGACCATGACAAGACTGGGCGGATGCGCAGGCTGGTCTGGATCCATGCTGTTTACAAATGCACTCTGTTGGTTTTCTCATGGTGCAGCCTATATCATAATTAACTGGTATATACACAAATTAAAAACACATGTTTTTGAAAACAGGTGGTACATGAAGAAATCCATATTCCTATCATAGAAAAATCTTCCTTTTTCATACATTTGTATTAGAATTCATTGGTATACATGTATACACATATTAAGGATAACATGGTGTTATAGCTATATTTCATATCTTGTAACCGGATGGTAATATTTAAATGAAATTTAGTCACTTTAAAGACATTCAAAATTAAAAACTTTTCACCAAGTGATTTTTCAAATTTTATCATTTTTTGGGGAGATAATCCATATTGAAAACTTGAGTTTCGAGAACAATTTGTGGTAGAAAGCTGCATTATACGATTCTGATACAAAATATCAAAAAGAAATCTAAAATTCCCCGTATGGAAAATGAGAAAATCATTTTTTTTTATTTTTCAGGGGAGATAACTCATGAAAAATCAGAATTATTAGGGGAGGTAATCTAAAGGAACTTTTTGAGAACTTCTGTCACTATACAACTTGTGAATGTGCACCTTATTTCTATTGTTTGACATTTTTAAAGCTTACATGATTATCAAGTTGTATGTACGCTTTTGGTGAAATTGAGGCCTGTTACACCATGTCATCCTTAAAAACACATTTTTTTATACAGGTAGTACATGAAGAAATCCATATTCCTATCATAGATAGTTCTGACCCTGAGGAGGAGCAAGAATTGTCCATTCATCGGAAAAGGGTAAGCATTTCACAGTATCGGCATTATTTGGTTCATTTAATGCATTTATTAGCGTGCACTAGTTGTTTGCAATGGGTTGAACAACAATATTCAGCTAACTTTACAAGTGGGTTCTCCATGGCTGAGTGGTTAACCCTTACCATGCTGGACACAATTGATCCTGCCTTTGCGACCAATGTAGATCATGATCAGCCTGCACATCCATGCAGTCTGATCATGATCTGCACTGTTCGCTATTCAGCCAGTATCTTTTTGGTAAGCACCCATTTTAACAGTTAATGGTACAGTTCAATTTGGATGATGGACAAGTTCATTATAGAAATTTAGGTGGGTAAGGGTTAAGGTCACTGACTTGGAATCATTTACAGCTCACTGACCTGGCTTGGGGTGTAGAATTCTTTCATTTGAGGAAGCCATCCAGCTGGCTTACGGAAGGTTGTGTGTTCTACCTATATGCTGGCCAGTGCCTGAAAGGATGCTGGGAGGAACATCAGGATTTTTTTTTCCTCCAACATCAATAGCTTGAAAAGTTGCCATACATGAATGTGTCAGTGTGACTCTAAATCATCCCTCAACCTCGACCCCACCTTCCGTCCCCACCATGAAAGAAAAAGCACTTAACCCTTACCCTGCTAAATTTCTATAATGAACTTGTCCATCTTTCAATTTCAGCAGTACCATTAATTGTTAAAAGGGGTGACATACTGACTGAATGGCTAATAGTGCAGATCATGATCAGACTGCACAGATGTGCAGGCTGATCAAGATCTACACTAGTCGTAAAGGCAGAATCAATCATGTCCAGCATGATAACAGTTAAGAAATCTTGCCAGCATTTCTGGATTCTGTCATAATGCCTAATACTTTGATATCTGCTGAATGTCAAACCAGTTTTATAGATATTGGTTTGCCAGTGTTTGTCCGACATATGAATGTCTGCTGGGTATAAGAATATATGACATAAACTTTCAATTTCCATCGTAAAAAGTTGGACAAACAAACAACTACCCACATACGAATGTAAATGGATAGGCACAAATTGAATCATTGTTTATTTCAAAGTTCACAGCAGTTCTGAGGCTTCAATATGTCAAGTGTTATATATCTTATTTTAGTACCGGTATTTCATGGAATGTGTTGATTCTCCAAAACTTCACAGAATTGAAGGTGTTAAAATAACATATGCTTCTTTTGTATACTGTAGTAGTGCTTAATTTTGCAACATGGAAATGTTTGCGATTTTTGCCAAATAAATAACAAGTGCAAGTTAATGCCAAGTACTACCATAAAAGCAGATAGTTTTAATGTGCATTCATGTAGACAGGGGCGTAGCCAGGCATACGCAAATACGCACGAGCGTACGCTGTTTAAAAAATGACAAAAAATAAATGTTTTATCTTGAATATATAAGTTTTTTAGATTATGTAACAAAAACCTGTTCAAATTATTTACTGAGAACTTTGCCTCAAAGAACTCCGAAATGCACCTAATGGGATACAGAATTAAAAAATTTTCCGGGGGAGCATGCCCCCGGACCCTTCTAGCAATATGAAGAATTCACGTGTGCGTATGGTGATTTTCAGGTCAGCTACGCCTCTGGTAGACAATGTTATTTCTGCATTAGCAATTAATTACGTATAAAATTAGTTTTGGTGCAGTTTGTATAATAATTTATCTGAATGATATTTTCCAAAACGTACCCTCACACAGCTAGTCTCCTGTTCATTTTAACATAAAGTATCATGGAATTTCTTTAACTTTTCTAACATCTCTTTCAGATCAGTTCGACACAAAGCCATGCCTCGTCTAGCACCCCACAGCCATCAACATCTACCGAAGAGGAGGAAGCCGTTGATACACCAAAATGGCGCCAGTTTAAGAACATCGAGAGAATCCTACAGAATGCTGGAATTGACACCTCTTCGAAGACATGGCACACTTTAACTCGACCCGGACGTCATATTTGTCCATACTGCCAGCGGGCTTGTACGAAACCAAGTGTTCTTGAGAAACACATCCGAGCTCATACAGGCGAACGTCCATATCCTTGTTTGGTTTGCGGATTTTCATTTAAAACGAAAAGCAATTTATATAAACACTGTAAATCACGTGCGCATACTCTTAAAGCAAATGTTGAAGCTAAGAAAATGAGGGCGCAAGGATTAGCAGACGTATCGGGTAATGAAACGGAGATACAAACAGTAGATGGCAGTGAATTTAATTCTGCACAGTTTTTGGAATTGGAAAAGAAAAAGATGGAGCCTGCTCAAAGACACGTTATTCAAGAAGTGGTGAAGTACCTTGAAAAAGGGAAAGGTCAAAGACCAAATGAAGTTCAGACAGAAAGACAAAGAGCTAAATTAGAAAGGTTAAAATCAGTGCAAGAAAAAGGCTCTAGTGACTTGAAGAAAAAGGATGAAATAAGAAGTTTCCAAAGACAGTTAAGTTTACCGGTTTTAACGACAAATTACTCGTCAAAAGGACCACAGTTTCAAAGGATTGCACCAAAAGTATTTGATCCGTCTGAAGGAAGTTTCAGTGGAGAAGTGAAAAATCTGGCAAAGATTTTAGTTCCGGGAAGCTTCCTTGTAAATGAGAAAGGTGAAGTTGTACAAACAGTATCGAGTGTTGAAAACGTAGAGGAAGGAAACACCCAACAGAATGTGAGTAGATCTCAAGCAGACGACGACTTGTTTTATAATCAGATAGAAATTGTAAATTTGCCTGATCCTGATACTGACCCCGAAACTTCGACAAAAGCTTTGCATGACCTAGAAGAACTTAGTGAAAAATTTTCAAAAGCTGCAAAAGATGGTTTACGTCTATCTACTGCTGTTCAGAGTCTACCAGATAAAAGAGTACAAGTTGTGTTGCAGCTTCAGCATCCAGGGAAGCAGTTGGCGCAGAAATCTTTCAGCGGAGACGAAGATGTGCCAGTCACACCTGTCGCTTCTAAAAGTATCTCTTCAAATGCATTAAAAGAAAGAATTCAAAAATTGATATCTGCAAATGCTGCTATTGTTGATACCCCAAAAGTTGAACCTCCAAGAGCAAAGTGCATTAAAAGAAACATGTCAAGACAAGATAGTGAAACTCCACAAACTGTTCAATCTGAAACTGAGGCTGCTGTATCCGGTCTTCTGATGCCGAATATAAGTTCTGTACCGTTACAACCAATGGCGCTAGAAGGAGAGGTTGTCTACCAGGGTAGAAGAGATGCTGGATGGAACAAAAAGCAGAGTCAGAAGATTGTAGTAGAAAAGATGGAATATGAAGGGGAAGATGTGCTTATTATAAATAATGAAAATTCCGACGATGAACAGTTTGATAGTCCGGTGAAATTTAATAAAGACAATATAAAGGATGGGAAAGACGTCTTCCATGCAGTTGTTACAGCTGAAACTGCAGTGGCACAGCCTGGTAAAAGTGGTTCAGAGCCGGGTTACAGGAAGGGAACAAGTCAGTTTACTGGCAAAGGGTTGCGTGCAGGCCTTGAGTTGCCCTTGACAACAACATATTTGCCAGTTGTAAGTTCTAATGGGAAAGCTTCACGTTTGAAACAAACACTACAGGCTGTCAGCTCCCTAGCAGCAGGTCAACCAGTCTCTGTTGTCAGGGGACATAAGCCTACATCATCTGTTATAATGTCACCTATGACTGTTTCATCTTCACCACAAACTCCTGGTCATATTGGGAAGATGGCTTTGAAAAATCTTCAGATGAAGTCACGAAGTTTGTCATTATCATCATCTGGCTCACATACACCAGTGGTAACCCAGTCTGCAATTCAGGTGTTGAGTCATGCTTCAGCAAAATTTGCCGGACATACAGTTAGCCAGGCAGCTGCTCAGTATTCAGTAGGAACACCAGGCCAGGCACCAGTGCAGTATACAGTACAGACACCAAGCCAGGCACCAGCACATTATTCAGTGCAGACACAAGGTCAAACACCAGTTCAGTATACAGTGCAGACACCAGGACAAGTTTCTGCACAGTATGCAGTCCACACGCCAGGACAGGGACCTATTCAGTATACAGTTCAGACACCAGGACAAGCACCGGCACAGTATACAGTTCAAACACCAGGGCAGGCACCTACACAATACACAATTCAAACTCCAGGGCAGGCCCCTGCTCAGTTTATGGTTCAGACACCAGGTCAGGCACCTACTCAGTATGTTTTGCAGACGCCAACTACTCCTGTTGCACAGGTACTACTTCCGGGATCTTCCGTTCCCGTATTACTTCTTGGCAATTCTGGAGGTGCTCAGGTGCAGCCTATACCTCAACCTAATGAACAACAAACAGTCATTTTGCAGCAGACGCAACAACAAATTGCACAAAGTCGAACACCAGTTGTAATTCAAACACCAGCAAAAACTCCTTCTCAACCAACTGCAAGTAGTCGTACATATTTGGTTCACCAGGATGTTCAAGGACTTCCTTGTTCACAAACTGTTTTGACTGGACCTCCTATGATTTCTACAGTAGCTACACCCAAGAGTTCTGTAGTAGTGGCCCAGTCCCCACTTTCCTTGCCTAGCACACAGACTGATCCCATGAAAATTCTATCTTCTATTGTTTCCAATACGGTCAACCAGCAAAGAGTGACACACCAGTCAAAAACACCATCACAACCGAAAGAGATAAAGATAGAAATAAAACTACCTCCACCTATTCAAAATTATGGTCCTGTTCCACAAATGAATACTGTGTCTGCGATTCCTAAAGCCAAGCCTCCTTTAAAACGACAAAATCCAGTTTCCATGGGACACAGTCCACCAATATTGACTGCTTCTCCAGCATTGAGTTCTCCAAAACCTGTATTCAGATTTAAGAATGTGGTAACCAGTCTTACAGCAACCAGCAAAATTGGCACACCAACCATTCCTTCAACAGTTTTTAGACCGCAAATAGCCTCAGTGAGAAGTTTAGGACAAACTTTGACAACATCAGCAACATCTAAACTTCCACAGACGTCGGTAATAAAAGAATTTCTGTTGAGAGGAAAACCTCCTGCTGAAAGTACAATAGATAGAAATAGAATCTCAGAAGAAGATAAGAAGCAAGTGTTGTTCTTTTGTCCATACTGTCACATTTCATTTAAAAAGAAAGAAACTTTGGACCTGCATGTTTTGTGTTACTGTAAAAATAAAAACCAAGCAGGGGAACCAGCTGTACAGACTGGTTCTCTGGCAAGCTCACAAATGCAAACAGAAATAGTTTCAAAGATGTTTACCCAGTCTAGAGAAGGCAAAATTAGTGTGGGTCAGAAATCCAATGGAAATACTATAAGCAAAGAAGATACATCCAAAAATAGAGGAAGGTCTATTTTTAAATCGAAAACGGATAACTTGGATGATTCCCCTACCAACAAGAAAAGAAAATTTGAACTACCATTAAACAGGAGTAGAAGTGTAATCATGCCACCAAGAGCTAGAGCAGTACAAGTGTTGGCAAGTTCACCCTTGAATGAGTCGACGAAAAAGGATTCAAAATTTCCAGCACTAACAACTGTGTCAAGGCACGGTAAAGGAGACAAAATGAAAATGTCTGAGGAGAAGTTTCAAAAACAGGGTTTAGCAAGAAAGGATTTATGGCAATCGAAGTTGAAAGGCCAAATATTGAAGAGAAAATTGAAGGGAAAGTTGTTGATGAACAGATCATTGAGTGTAGATCATTCTCTGAACAAAAATCCAAAGGCGGACCAGATCCTAAACAGATTGGGACTTAAAACAAGGTTTTCTGATTCAAATTTATATAGAGATCCTATTCCAGAGAAGAAACCAAGATTGGTTCGTTCATGTGATGATACAAATACCGCTGGCATGTTGATAAAAAGACCTATATTTAGGCGGTCAAAGTCGGTACCGGAAATACCCAAGGAAGAAGAAGAAGAATGTTTTGAGGAAGCAGATCCTGTAATGGCAATAGGTGAGGAGGAGGAAAATGAGAATAAAGATGAGACAAAAGTACGTGAGAAAAAAGACTGGCATCTGGAAGCTGTTTCAGTACCTATCAATACAGCAGATGTGGTGATTAACTCCTTATGTACTGTCAGACCTATTTACCAGCAAAATTTCCGAATGAAAAGTTTTGAAGGAATGGGTACACCGGTTCAGCTAGTTCCATCTGCTACACTGACACCACGACCAGAACTGATGGAAATCGAAAAAGTGCGTAAAATGTTTTCTTTCGAGTCTGGAAGTTTAAAACTTGTTCAGCCTACAGACTCAGAGAATGAATCTCCAACAAAGTCGCCATTAAAATCACCATCTCTTAAATTACCAATAATCTTGCCAGGTTCAAATGTAAATGAAGCAGGTCTGAAAACTCCACAAACTCCATCGCAGTCTCCAAGTAAAAGTCCAAAACTGTTGGCAGTTCAGTCACCATCTACTCCAAAAAAGAGTCCAAATGTACACCAGTTCTCTCTTGTGGGGCATACCTATCCGTCAATGAGAAGCATGACACATCTTACCTTCTGTTGCGTGGATCGCCTTCAACCAAGTTATGTTCGAGCAGGCAAGAAAGTGTCGATGTACTCAAACTGGCGAATAGCGCAACAAAATACAAACCCACTTGGTTTAGCAACACGTACCTTATTGTCCCTCTATAACTCTAGATATTCAACAAATCCTGTCTGGGTTATCAACTGTGGTGCCGATCCACGTAGTGGTGCCATAACTCACAGCAGTTACTGGAAAATCAAACAAGGTGATACTAATGTGGATGCCGTTTTTTCCCTGATTGATTTGACAGATTTTCCTATTGAAAAAGAGAAAAGATTTGAAGTTGGTTACAAGACAACAGAAGAGTCTGTGTATGTACGAGGGAGAGGAAGAGGAAAGTATGTTTGTGAAACGTGTGGAATTCGATGTAAGAAGCCTAGCATGCTGAAGAAACATATCCGCACGCACACAGATTTGAGACCGTACAAATGTAAACATTGTAAATTCTCATTTAAGACAAAAGGAAATCTGCAGAAACATATGAAATCCAAATCACATTATAAGAAATGTTTAGATCTTGGGTTAAGTCCCGTTCCAACTGCGATCGACGAATCACAAATTGACGAGGAAGCCCTGCAAGCGCAGTGTTACCTGTCGAAGCGAGCTAAGATTGTGGACAAAGTGAACAAATCAGTGGAATCAGTTGATAAAGATACTAACACCACTGATGACAATGATGATGACGATGCAGAGGATGAGGAGGATAACAAGGTTGATGATGATGGTGAAGATGATGATGATGATGAAAATATTGATGAAAGTGCAAACACTAGCTTAGATATGTCAGTTGATGTAATCAAGATGGATGGAGATGAGAAGGAAAATCTTGATTTTAAAGAAAGGTAAATAAAACTTTTTCAACTCGTAAGTATTATAACTTTCTGCCCGCTTAGCTCAATAGGGAGAGTGCTTTCGATCGAGGGTTGTGAATTTGATCCCCGGGCAAGGCGTATGTTACATTATGTCTGAAATCATTCGTCCTCCACCTCTGATTAATGTTGGGAAGTTGGCAGTTACTTGCGGAAAGCAGGTTTGTACTGGTACAAAATCCAAGAACACTTACTTCTTAGGTTATCTGCCTGCAGTTACATAACTGAAATATTGTTGAAAAACACAGCGTTAAACCCAAACAAACCAAACCAATAATTCAGGTATACCATATTTACAGGTCTGCAAGACAATCCTCTTATAAGACGGGGAACCTTTGATTACTAGTAGTTCAAAATCAGCAGTATTTTGCTGACATTAGAAATACTTTAGATCAATGACTTTGACTTATTTGTTACATGAAGTAACACACTAGATCTGATTTTTAAGTGAAAAAACCTTGTCTTATATTTGAAGAAATACGGTTTGTTATTTTTTAGTAATACTGAATCAAAATTGAAAAGCTTAGTTCTAGGCAGGTTTTATTGATAAAGCCACTTGTGTAATTAGTAAAATATTTAAAAAATTTGTCTGCTGTGTTAGTTACACAGATTCAAACTTTAAGCAAGACAATAAATACTTACGACTTTGATGTTACAGTGAGACAGCATCAGACATTCAAGAACCAAGTATCTCACAGACTCAGCATAATCTGTTCTTACAGTCCCTTGGAATCATAGCCAAACAACAACTTACAGGGAACCAGGTAAGATTCTCACAGACTTAGCATACCCTATCGTGGTCCCCAAGAATGGTAACCAAAAAACAAATTTCAGGGAACCAGTTGAGATTCTCAGAGACTTGGCATATTCTGTTACAGTCCCAAGAATTGTAACCAAAAAACGAATTACAGGGAAACAGGTTAGATTCTCAGAGACTTAACATATCCTGTTATAGTCCTCAAGAATCGGAACAAACAACAACTTACAGGGAACCAGTTAAGAATCTCAGAGACTTGGCATAACTAGTTTATATAGTCTCTAGAAATCATAACCTTACAACAAATTACAGGGAACCAGGTAAGATTCTAACAGACTTGGCAAAACCTGCTCTTACAATCCCAAGGAATCATAGTGAACAACAAATTAGAGGCAACTAGGTACTGTGAATTCATTAATATTCGTGGGGGACTAATTTTCGTGGTTGAGTCAATCCATGAAATTTAATTCCAATGAACAAGTAAAATTCCCATTCATTTAATGTTCAAAATTTAAAATCCACGAATTCATATCCCCACAAAATTGCCATTTTGACCAAAACCACGAAATTTAATGCCCACGAAATTAAATGATTTTACAGTATTACAGACTGGGTACACAACCTAATCTTGAAGACCAATCACAAGCTAGTGACCTACTTTTTCCTCCCACATGAACTTCATGTACTAGATCATTCTTGTAAAACTGGTATAACACAGCTATAAAACATCAATAAAAAGCTGTGGTACCCTGTAGAAACAAAGTTGTGGTCTAAACTCGATACATCAAATGCTGTACACACAGCAACATCTATTCAATAAAATGTTTAGACATTAAGAACGTTGTTTTGGCCCATCGTTAATATATGTCATTGTCAATTTGTAACTAGATACAATATTTCTCTATATCTTTTTTTTATGCCAATCATGTATAATTTACCATAATGGAAATGCAAAAAAAGTTGTTTTGTGGCATGTCTTTAAAGTCCATGAATTTTAGCCAAGACAGAACTTGATTGGTATGAATAATCCATTGATTTTTACAAATATTCTTTTTTGTGTTAATTATATGTACAAATATATAAATGTAAAATTATGTTTTAAAGATTTTACATAAGATTATTCAGATCCTGAAATAACTTTAACTTTTCTATTCTTCATTTTCTTTTCAGACTGCTTCTCAGTTGCAGATGACTGGTACTAAATCTTTGCAGCTTCCCACTGTGACCAGTCTTGGAATCAGTCTAGATGGTCTGAATCATTTAGGAGCTCGGAAGTCTGTGTCGTCTGCTGACTCTGTGTCACAGGGTGCTAATACATCAAGGTATGTCTTTTTAGCTCACCAGAGCACAAAGTGCTCAGGGTGAGCTATTGTGATCGCTCACCGTCCGGCGTCCGGCCTTCCGTCATCCGTCCATCCGTCCACTTTCCTTTAAACAACATCTCCTCCTAAACCAACAGGCCAATTTTGATGAAACTTCACAGGGATGTTCCTTGGATGGTCTTCTTTAAAAGTTGTTCAAAGAATTGAATTCCATGCAGAACTCTGGTTGCCATGGCAACAGGAAGGAAAAACTTTAAAAATTTTCTCAAAAACCAGAAGCCCTAGAGCTTAGATATTTGGTGTGAAGCATTGCCTAGTGGACCTCTACCAAATTTGTTCAAATCATGACCCTGGGGTCAAAATTGACCCCGCCCAAGGGGTCACTTGATTTTACATAGGAAAATCTTAAAAAATCTTCTTCTCAAAAACCAGAAGCCTAGAGCTTAGATATTTGACATGTAGCATTGCCTAGAGGACCTCTACTAAAGTTGTTCAAATCATGACCCCGCCTTCAGGGGTCACTTGATTTTACATAGGAAAATCTTCAAAAATTTTCTAAAAATAAACAGAAGGCCTAGAGCTTAGATATTTCACGTGTAGCATTGCCTAGTGGACCTCTACAAAATTTGTTCAAATCATGACCCCCAGGGTCAAAATTGACCCCGCCCCAGAGGTCACTTGATTTTACATAGGAAAATCTTCAAAAATTTTCTAAAAATAAACCAGAAGGCCTAGATCTTAGATATTTAACGTGTAGCATTGCCTAATAGACTTCTACAAAATTTATTCAAATTATGACCTCTGGGATCAAATTGACCCCGCCCAATGGGGTTACTTGATTGTACATAGAAAAATCATCAAATTTTTCTAAAAATAAACCAGAAGGCCTACAGCTTAGATATTTGACATGTAGCATTGCCTAATGGACCTCTACAAAATTTGTTCAAATCATGACCCCCGGGGTCAAAATTGACGCCAGCCCAGGGGTCACTTGATTTTACATAGGAAAATCTTCAAAAATTTTCTAAAAATAAAACAGAAGGCCTAGAGCTTAGATATTTCACGTGTAGCATTGCCTAGTGGACCTCTACAAAATCTTTTGAAATCATGACCCCCAGGGTCAAAATTGACCCCGTCCCAGGGGTCACTTGATTTTACACAGGAAAATCTTCAAAAATTTTCTAAAAATAAATCAAAAGGCCTAGATCTTAGATATTTGACGTGTAGCATTGCCTAGTAGACTTCTACAAAAAAATTCAAATCAGGACCCCCGGGGTCAAATTGACCCTGCCCCATGGGGTCACTTGATTTTACATAGGAAAATCTTCAAAAATTTTCTAAAAATAAACCAGAAGGCCTAGATCTTAGATATTTGACGTGTAGCATTGCCTAGTAGACTTCAACAAAAAAATTTCAAATCATGACCCCCAAGGGTCAAATTTACCCAGCCCCAGGGGTTACTTGATTGTATATAGGGAAATCTTCATAAATTTGCTAAAAATAAACCAGAAGGCCTAGATCTTAGATATTTGATATGTTACATTGCCTAGTAGACTTCTACAAACTTTGTTCCATTCATGACCCCCGGGGTAAACTTGGCCCCGCCCCAGGGGTTACTTGATTGTACATCAGAAAATCTTCCAAAAAAATTCTAAAAATCATCAGTTTGACATTTGAAACATGTAGCTCATATTACTCTGGTGAGCGATCCAGGGTCATCATGACCCTCTTGTATTAGAATATTTAGCTAAAAAAGAGAACAACTTCCATTTTATTTATGAATACTTTTAAATCATCAGTATTTGTTGTGGGACTTAATTTCATGGATTTCAGTGTTGCATCAATCCAGGGAATTAAACCCTGACAAATAAGCATATTTTCTATTAACATTTACCCTGCTAAATTTCTAAAATGAGACTGGTCTGTCATTCAATTTAGGCGATACCATTTATTATTCAAAGGGGTGCCCACTGAAAAATTATTGGCTGAATTTTGAACAATGCAGACCATGATCAGCTTGCAGGAACGTGTAGGCTGATCTTGGTCTGCACTGGTTGCAAAGGCAGAATCACTTGCCACCAGCACTCCAGCAGGCTAAAGGTTAATGATATCTTAAAAATTGGAAATCAGTTACTTCATATCCCCACAAAACTTTGAATTTGCCAGGACCATGAAATTTAAAGCCCATGAAATCAAATTATTTTACAGTACACAATGTTACATAAGCAAGGCAGATTACAATAATGTGGCTGAAACTTCAGGTCATTTGTTATACCTCATATGTAGTAATAAGTTTTAGCTGTGAATTACATGTATATTTAAAAAAATCATTCAAATTATTTGTTGTAATATTAGAGTTTCATAGTTTATGCCTTTTCTTTCTTATTTGGTGTAACACGTACATTTTCAACATGTATGGCTAAACATTTATTTGATCCTAAATATGCATCTCACTAAACTATTAGCAGTGCAGATTTTTATAATATAATACACTTGCCCAACATTAAAAAATGAAATAGAACAAACATTAGACAGGAATTATAAAAGAACTAAGTCTTGTTTTGTTTTTTCAGTTTGAGTACCGTGTATGGAAATTTCAGTCAGGAAAATGAAGGTAAGAACTACAGCATGAGTTTCTATTACAGCCTACTTTCTCAGATTTACACTAGAAACTCAGTATCTAGAATTCCAAAGGATCAAGCGTTTTCTGTTGAGACTGAAAGTGACCTGAGATGATATTTTGTGCATGTGTTTTCTGGACGGGACTTTAAAATGTCTTCAAGATAGCCGGAATTTTGAGATAAGCAAGTTCGAGATAGTTTTAACTGTATTTGTTGTTGTTTCAAGTGAGATGCCATCAATCTGGCCTTGTGGAAGGCAGTTGTTTCTGGACAGACATCTATTGTCCTTCCTCCCGTGTTACAGCTGGAAGTCGCCATTGTATGTGTACTGAGTAGGAATGACTTTGAAATCTATCATGAAAAACAGTTGGTCCGGGATCTGTTTTTCCAAAGACTTAATGTAATCACATTGAAATCGAAATAGAAACACAATATAAAATTAACTGAAATAAGAGCACTTGTTAAAGTATACTTAATATGTGCTAATCTGATAACATCCAGATTAAATCAGCTCATATTACTCAAATTCAAAAATGGCAGCTGTTTGTTGTCACCACGATAACCTCTGACCTCCGGTCACAAGGCTAAATGAGACCTGGCTATATGCTCAAAATACTATGCTCTGTTATTATTGATTCTTTGTCTTTTCTTACTGTGTGAGAATTCTTTTGTGTAAATCATATTATGAAGTTTGGTATTTTCATATTGTTATCAATATACAGTACAGTCAAACTCTGATAATTTGTGCAACACCCTTTGCTCAAACTTGTCGTCCAGGCAAAAGATCGATTAAATGGATATTTTTCAATGGCTAAAACTACCGATAACTCAAACAAACTTTGCTTGTCCCGTTGAGTTCCAGTGAATGAAGTTCAACTGTATAACTTTAACATATTTGCAGATGAAGCCACAGTGAACAAGGACAGTGATGTCATATGGGGTCTTCTCAATCTTTCTGACCAATCACATTCATCCTCAGATAGTCAGAGAAAAGTAGAAACTTTCACCAAACCAGAAAAACCAGAAGACCAAACAAATCTGGTAAGACATTTATGGAGTCATTCAAATCCAATAGCATCAAGGTAGTGGACTTGTAATGGCAATCGGCAGTTTCTGTATTTACGTATTCTCATAATTATTATGCTGTTTCAGCATTCTTTTGCCATAATATGAAATTATTTTTTATACTGTGAAATCATTAATATTCGTTGCGGACTAATTTTCGTGGTATTCGTCCACGAAATTTAATTGTAACGAAGAAGTAAAATTTTCATATCCCCACGATATTGCCGTTTTGACCAAAACCACGAATTTTCATGCCCACGAAATTAAATGATTTTACAGTAACCGAAGAATCACGAAATTGCAAACAGAGAATACGTAAATAAACGGAAACTTGGTGGTAGTCATTATGGGTCCACTACCTTAAATCTGTCCAGTCAAACAAAACAAGAATTTTACTTTAAAGAAGAAACAGTCAGGTAGAACATATTGATGTATAAGGCCAAACTCAACAGGTAGGAAATTTATTTCATAGCAAAACAAATCGAGTCTGAAAGTAGTGCATAGCAAAACAAATTGAGTCTGAAATTTAATGTATAGCAAAACAAGAGCACCGCCTTGCGGGTGCTGACGCTCATCTGATTTTTTTTGTGTAATAGAAATATTGTCCTACCCATGATTTTCTAAGTCTAAAAAGGGCCATCATTCTTGCAAAAAGCAGGATAGAGTTATGTTTCTTGATGTACAGTGTCCACTTATGATGGTGAAAAACTGTTGCAAGTTTTAAAGCAATAGCTTTAATAGTTTATGAGAAAAGTTGACTTAAACATAATACTCAACCAAGAAAATGATTTTCTAAGTCCAAAAGGGGCAATAATTATTGCAAAAAGCAGGATGGAGTTATGTTGCTTGCTGTACAGGGTCAGCTTATGATGGTGAACAAGTGTTGCAAGTTTCAAAGCAATAGCTTTGATAGTTTAAGAGAAAAAGTTGACCTAAACATAAAACTTAACCAAGAAATCTGATATTTTCTAAGTCAAAAAGGGGCCATAAATCTTGCAAAAAGCAGGACGGAGTTATGTTTCTTGCTATACAGGGTCAACTTATGATGGTAAACAAGTGTTGCAAGTTTTAAAGCAATAGCTTTGATAGTTTAGGATAAAAGCTGACCTAAACATAAAACTTAACCAAGAAAACTGATTTTCTAAGTCCAAAAGGGGCAATAAATCTTGCAAAAAGCAAGATGGAGTTATGATTCTTGACGTACAGGGTCTGCTTATGATGGTGAACAAGTATTCCAAGTTTCAAAGCAATAGCTTTGATAGTTTAGGAGAAAAGTTGACCTAAACATAAAACTTAACCAAGAAATCTGATATTTTCTAAGTACAAAAGGGGCCATAAATCTTGCAAAAAGCAAGATGGAGTTATGTTTCTTGCTATACAGGGTCAGCTTATGATGGTGAACAAGTATTCCAAGTTTCAAAGCAATAGCTTTGATAGTTTAGGAGAAAAGCTGACCTAAACATAAAACTTAACCAGGCAACGCCGACGCAGACGCCGACGCCGACGCCGACAACCGCTCAAGTGATGACAATAACTCATCATTTTTTTTCAAAAAATCAGATGAGCTAACAAATCGAGTCTGAAGTGCAAAGCAAAACTCATAGAGTCTGAAATAGTCCAGTCTTAAATTTAGTGCATAGAAATATAGATGAAGTCTGAAATCTTGTGCATTGCAATACTTTGCAAAACAAATTGAGTCTAAAATTTAGTTCATAACAACAATTCAAGTCTGAAATTTAATGCATAGAAAAATGGGTGAAGTCTGAAATCTAGTGCATAGCAATATATAGAAAATTTAGTGCATAGCAAAACTAATCATTTAAAGCAGAAATGAATTGATGGAATAGATTACTGCCTAGCAAAACAGATCATAACAAAACAAATCAAATTAAATTTAGACTTTTCAGTTAAACAAAATAAGTGGTGGTCCACAAGATTAGCATAGTAGGCCAAGCTTGAGAATATTCATTGAGAGGTCACATGTTTGACACCTGGATATGGCTATGTTGTCCATGATGGAAGAAAATGTGTTGTAAGTCATTAACACTCTGCCTCTGATACTTGTATGTTAGCTGTAAGTTATTTGTAGAGAACAAGTCGGTACCAGCACAGAAACACTGTATAGGTTAACTGAAAACTTACATAACTAAAATTCTGTTAGAAAACGATGTTAAACACAAAACCCGACTGAACAAGTGGCGCATATTTACATTTTATTTTACCTTTTTTAGGGGAGCACCAGGTCAATGTCAACACACAGCAATGATCTAACAACATCAGGACCAAGGACGAAGGTGAAGGTCACACAAGCCTTAAGTTTCTTACCATCATACCTGAGCACAGCTTCTGGGATGGCAGACACAACAAAACTGGGGTCATCAAAGAGCGGACCTATCATTGGACAGATTATAAGAAATGTAACTGCAAATTCTAAAGCAAATGCGTCAGAGAAATCTAAGTCAAATACAGTTTTTATGCCATTCCAGTTTCAGCATCCATTTCCAGGGACACCAGGTGTGGTCATGTCATCTTCAGTTGTTCCATCACAAAAAGTTTCAGTGGCGGAAGGAACTACTTTTTCTTCCGGTGGACTAACAACTGTGTCTGCTGAAACTGTTCCTGTAAGTTCTAAAAATAGTTCACACAGTGAACTGATGTATGTACAGATAGGTAATACAAAAGGGGAAGTGGATACCATCCAGGCTCAGATTGTAAATATTGACCCTGAAGTGTTCAAATCTAGAGGTAGTCAGGATGGTTGCCCTAGTAACATTACTGAAATTCCACTTGAAAATGTTTTGCAATTGAGGAAAGTGTCTGAAGGTTTATATGTCATCACATCTGAACCAGAGGTTGGCAAAACAGACACAGGGTCACAGTCAAAATTCACCCAGCCAAGTGCTAAAACGTCTGCTTCCATTTTACCAACTAGTCATGTGACAGGAAGTGCTAGTCACATGACAGGAAGTGTTAGTCATCTTGTCAGCTCAGAAGGTCATTCGGGTCGTTTTGTGTGCAGTATTTGTAGGGCAAGTTTTGAAGAGCATCATCAGCTTATCTTACATGGGAATGTTCATTTTCTTGAAAGTAGTCGATTAAAGTGTGACAGACCTAGTTGTGGTCAGAAGTTTAGATCTCATTCAGCCCTAGAAAAACATTTAAAATCAGAGCATAGTGCAGATTCAAGTGACAGACTGTCTACTACAGACAGTGATGACCCTAGACCTTACAAATGTGATCCTTGTGTTACGGCATTCAGGTTAAAAGGTCATTTAACCAAACATTTTCGCTCACGTGCACATTTCAAGAACTTGGAAGCTCTTGGAAAACTACCAATTGGTACATGGGAAAAAGTGGAACAGAAAGTGTCGGACATTGATGCTTATACTGTTGAAGAATTTCTAGCAAAAGTGGACATCTTAGTGCATATAGGTCACGGTAGATCATCGGGTCAAAGTTCATGGTCACAAAAGGATGTAAGCGTCGAGGAGGATGAGGTGTTTATTGAGAATGACGGCAGTGAGAGAGTACGGGTCGAAGTGAATGAACAACCGTTTGAAATTAGTACAATAGGTAAGCACTGCTTCCTAGCTTTATTATTTGGCCAGGTCACATATAGCTTGGGATTTCTGTGATATTCCACTTCTGAATCAAAAGATAATATACTATAGTATTATAATATTGTATTCCTTAAACTATTATATTCCTTTACCTTTAGCCTAGTGACAGCAAGTGATTCTGCCTTTGCGACCAGTGCAGACCAAGAGCAGCCTGCACATCCTTGCAGGCTGATCATGGTCTGTATTGTTTGCTATATGGTCAGTAAATTTTCAGTGAACACCCCTAAAATAATAAATGGTATTGCCCAAACTGAATGATGGACCAGTCTATTTTAGAAATTTAGCAGGCTAAAGGTTAATTAATGCCTTTTCCCCCAAATCAATGCCCTCCCCCACTTTATATTTCATCTCCCCAGCCCCCACATATAAGATTATTTAAGACCTTAATAAATGCCCTCTGCCGCATGGTCCCCCTCCCCAACTTATATAGTGTAATTTCCCTAGGGTCATCTATAATTAGGGAATGTATGGAAGAACATATTCTTTGATGCAATTTTAAAAAAGAATTGAAACTTTCCTAAAAAGCATAAAATTGAATTAGATATTTTGTGTACTGACCTAAACTATGTTACATCACTCCAAGTGGCGGTAAATAATCACTAACAGAGGGATTTTTGTAAATGTATGCATAGTTGCATACGTATTCTAAATACTATTAGGTGTCTACTTAAATTTGTCTTAATAGATTTGATCAAGGTTTTAGAGTATGTTAATTATTTAAGTCTACGTGGTTAATATTTTACAAGTATATTTTGAATGTTCATGGCTAGATGATTTGAAAATTGTAATGTTCTTAATCTTGATACCTCGATCACTAAGTTTTATTGAGGTGAAGTGAAATCCAGCAGGCTACATCTATTCGTGGGGACCTGTGCAAGCATAAAATTACAAACTGCCATAGTTTAATACAGAAAAGCTGTTAGACTAGCTATGATTAAGTAATTTCTGCCTTTAAATCTTCAGTTTATACCCAGATTTAGAACTATGTTACTACGAAAATCACTGATATTCATTGGTGCAAAAAAAATTCACGGACTTTACGGTTTAGCCAATCCACAAAATCAAATCTCAATGAACAAGTAAATCTCCCATTGATTTTATATTCAAAAGTTGAAATCCACTAATTCATATGCCTGTGAAATAGCAGCTTTTGCCTTAACCATCGAATTTCATGCCAACAAAATTTTGTGATTTTACAGTATGTAAGAACTTGTTTGACATCCAGCTCTTTTTGGCTATTGTCCATGGTCCGTATTTTAGCCCCATTTCCAATGCCATGTACCTTCCTTTCTTTCCTTAATTCCAAAAATAAAAAAAAATCACAAATTAAGAAAAAAAATTATTTTTTTTTAAATACATGTATTTGAATATTTTTGTCCTGACAAATAGGTTATTTAAATATCAGAAATCCACTCTATTTCAGATTCAGCCTACACTCTTAGTACATATTTAAATCTAAACACTTAAAACACAAGGCAATATAGTTATATACTCAAGTCAGTAATTTAAATACTGAATAATTTTCATACTTTATACACTTTGAGGTAGTTTTAATACCAATTCATTTTCCCTTTTTTCCCACAACTGCCATGTTGTTCCCCACATTTTGACCAGGGTCCTTTTTCCAAAATAGCTGGAAAAATTCCTACATCCAGTGCAAATTAATCATATTTAACTTGCCATATAATAAGTATGAAGTGAAATTAATGATGATGCAATTTTGCCAATTCAGGAGAAACAGAAAGATACAGAGCTTTTCCATTACCTGGAGTGTTCGTGGGTAACACTGAGAAGTTAGAAAGTGATGTTACCCAAGAGACATCTGTCACTGTCGAAGACTCGTACAAGGTGAAACCGCATAAATGTGGACTTTGTGGCCGAGGGTTTGAAACAGTGTCAGAACTCAAGGTATAGTATTGTACATGTAATTGTATTTTATGGTAACTGCTATAGTTTGATCTGGTCTCATGATGTGTTTCTTAGATAAGTAAATAGAAAATAAAGTGACTCTGCTATGACCTTGACTATTGAGATAAGGAAATCGCAATCAGGGTTAAGAGCAAACTCAAAGTTATATCTAAAATTAAGGATTGGAGTTTCTTATTACCACATCTTTGCAATTTTAGTAAATTCATGTTGTCACCAATTGGACTGTCTTATTTACCTAGATCTAAGTAGTTACTTAGTATAATACTGGAAACATACCAGATTGTTAAGTGACTTCATAACACAATAACAAGGATATCATCAAGTATAAACGGTAAATTTTTCTAAAAACAAAACTAACTGACACTATGGAAGAGTGATTTAGTGAACACAGCTATCTCACACTGTGTACTATGAATGATCGAGTGAACACAGGTATCTGACTTTGTATATGATTGATTTAGTGAAACAGTTATCTGACACTGTATGAATGATTCAGTGAACACAGCTATCTGACACTGTATGAGTGATTCAATGAACACAGCTATCTGACACTATAAAAGGTAAAGATAAAGGTCTTGTTTATTTTAGTGTTGAAAGGGCCAGCCAATTTGGCTTATGAGACACCTTTATTGTGCGTACCAATTACCTCCCAACTCCTACCACTATGCCAGGCGCCAGGCGGACAGAAGTCGGTAACCATTCATTTAACTAGCTCGCGGCTCACGAGCCGGCCTTTTTGGAACGAGTCCCATGTCAAACATCCCCCAGACGAACGCTCCCCATGGGGCTCGAACCTTCGACCTCCCGATCCCGAGGCGGACGCCTTAACCACTGGGCCACGGTGACCGGTTATTGATTGAGTGAACACATGCATGATTGAGTGAACACAGCTATCTGACACTGTATATGAGTGATTCAATGAACACAGCTATCTGACACTATATGAATGATTGAGTGAACACAGCTATCTGACACTGTATATGAGTGATTCAATGAATACAGCTATCTGACACTATATGAGTCATTCAATAAACACAGCTATCTCACACTGTGTATGAATGATTGAGTGAACACAGCTATCTGACACTGTATATGAGTGATTCAATGAACACAGCTATCTGACACTATATGAATGATTCAGTGAACACAGCTATCTGACACTGTATATGAGTGATTCAATGAACACAGCTATCTGACACTATATGAATGATTCAGTGAACACAGCTATCTGACACTATATGAATGATTCAGTGAACACAGGGTATCTGACACTGTATGAGTGATTCAGTAAACACAGGCTATCTGACACTGTATGAGTGATTCATTGAAACAGCTGTCTGACACTGTACGAGTGATTCTGTGAACACAGCTATCTAACACTGTATATGAGTGATTGAGTGAGCACAGCTGTCTAACAATGTACGAGTGAATCTGTAAATACAGCTATCTGACACTGTGTATGAGTAGTTCAGTGAACACATCTAACTGACATTGTGCGATTGTTTTAGTGAACACAACTATCTGACTGTGTATGATTGAGTCAGTGCACACACTTTTCTGACACTGACAGCTAATTCACACTGTATGATTGATTGAGTGAACACAGCTATCTGACATTGTGTATGATTGATTGAGTGAACACAGCTAACTGACACTGTGTATGATTGATTCAGCGAACACAGCTATCTGACACTGTGTATGATTGATTCAGTGAACACAGCTATCTGACACATTGTATGATTGATTCAGTAAACACAGCTATCTGACACTGTGTATGAGTGATTCAGTGAACACAGCTATTCGACACTGTATGATTGATTCAGATTAGTCTCTCTTTTTTTTTTTTTTGCTCTGAATTTTTCATCTTTTAATTAGATGAAATTAAGAAAATTGACAACTAGTCTGCTCAATAAGTAGAGTACATGTATCTTAAAAGTCAAAAGTAATTTGCAGTGACAGGCATAATTTGTTATTATATTGTGAAAGTTTGCCACTCTTGTTGAAGATGTATAAACATAAAATACCAGATGTGACATTACATCAAATAGAGATTATGTTAACTGCTGAGTTTGTACACATCAGATTAAGTACATGTTCTACTACTAGAAGTCCTTGATAATTTGTATGTGAAATTACATGTTCAGATTCCTATGTAGTAAACCCGTTTCAAAAGACCATTCTGTTGACACATACATGTAATGACAACTACAGGGTTGACTGTATTTTTAAAAAAAAGAGCCAGATTTAGGTTTATCACTACCAAATCAAATGTAAGACAACTCTGTTCACAAGTGGTCCAAATATGGAGTTCAAATCTTCCTCCCTAATGCACTTTTTCAATAGCATCTTTTTTTTATTCTAATATGTTGAAGTATTTATTTGTAGCACTCTGTCAAAATTTTGCATGCTATATAAAAATGGTGGCATGAGAATTTTAAGTCCTGAAAATAGCCTAATTTAGTTGTGTTCAACCTATCAATAAAGTCAGATATACATGTAACTCTTATCTATTGAAAATGTTAAGTGAAAAAGCCAGGGATATGAATTAATAAATTTTCATTATTGTTATTATGATCAGCATGTTGTAATGAAAGGTACAAACTAAATTTTCCGTCTGCAACTTCAGTTTTTCTTTTCACAGAGCCATCTTATCACCCATGCTGAACTGCGTCCGTACGTCTGTGAGTATTGCGATGCAGGGTTCACCAATGCACAGTCCCTGAAGATACATCTGTATACACATGCACAGGTATAATTATTTGTCATTATTTATTTTGTTGAAAAAATCAAAATTTATTTCATCAAGTCAGCTCCAAACATAACATTTTCCTGAATTATGCATGCTTGAATATTTGTTCAGGAGAAGGAAGAAATTTTTTATGGATATGTATAGGGGAGGGAGGATTTTTGACATTAAAATTTTTCAAGAACCACCTGTGATGGTTATATTTCAGAACACTGCCATTTAAACCAAATTTAACCACCCATCTAATTTAATGGACACTATTTAGTAGGCCCTTATTGTTATTCAAGATGTTCACATGTCTACATTTAGAATACATTTAAATCAATTTTTTCAGGGAACTCCATACGTATGTGGAATGTGCGGTATGAAATTTCCAAATATATCTGATCTTACTGACCATTGTAAGGGCTCACACCCTCCACCACGCCCCAGTAAACCCATAAATAAACCTGGCACAGCCACAGCAACAGCACCTGATACATTATCCAAGCAGAATGAACATTTGGTTACCATGACAACTGCAAGTCGGCAACCAGTTGGACAAACAAATGTGTACAGAGGACAGCAGGATGGAGACAGTCAAACAGGTTTAACTGTAGAAGCAATATCCCATTCTTCACAGGATCTGAATGCATTAGATGTTTCCATAGCAACAACATTACAGGGTCTGACTTCTTACAACTCTTCTGTTGAAAGCACATTGAAAAATGAATCAGATCCCAAAATCCCAGTTGTAAGTATTGAAACAAAACCAATTGAAGTTTCAGAAGACAGTGCTATTGTTATGAATACCGGTACTCAAAATAATCTTAGTCAAACAGAAATTCCAGGAACACCATACTCAACAGAACATGGTAATTTAGGGATAATATCTTCTTCTACAGTTATTGAAAACAATGATTTTAATGAAGTTGTAATTTATTTAACTGAGCCTTTGCCTAACTCTAGTTCTAACAATATTGTTGATGTGGAGTCATCAGAATTCGGAAGTTTGTCAGTTCCTGTTGTTTCAGCTATCTCATCTGACATTGTTATATCTCAACCATTGTCTCATTCAAGTCATTCAGAACATTTTCATTTTAATCCATCAGAAAGGGACCAAGCAGCTATTTCAGTTGTAACAGTTGATTATTCAGATGTGGGTAACGAAACAGATCCACCAGTAGAAATAGCTGCGGATTTAGATACTGAAAAAGAGCAACCAGTACATATGGCTGTGGATTTAGATATTGAAAATAAAGATGCATCTTCCATGTGTGTACCAGTATCTCAGGAAGAAATTGTTACCATGGGAACTGATACATCAATTCATGTGTCTGAATCAGTAGAATTTTCTGGAAATGTAGCTACGGGAAGTGAGAAAATAGTATTTGGACTACAAGAGACAGAAAAAGAAACAGTAACAGGGGAGAAGGAAGATGATGTGAAACAAGGTGTTGAATATGAAATCCAAACATTTCCTAGAACTGGGGAACCTTTTGTGGGACATGAAATAGAAACTGTGGCCACAACAGATCAAAATGTTTGTGAACCAGAAAAAGATATGGTGATTAATAAAGATGAAGCAATTCATGAACTTGAAAAAGAAACTGTCAGTGAAATAAAAGAAAATTCAGGACAGTCTGAACTTGCAGAGGATGAAACAGAGAAAAAAACCTGAAATAAGAATGATAAACAATGCAGAAGTAGCTGATGTAGCAAACAGTAAATGATGCAGAGGAAAACTCTGGTGAAGTTGATATATATTTAGTGGACAATACAGAGGAAAATTCTGCTTAACTCAAAATAAAATCAGTGAATGATACAGAGAAAATGTTTGGGGCAATAAGATATAAAAGAATGACAATGTAGACAGGAAAATTAATGAAAATGCTTGATACTACCGATGTATATTTTCAGTAAAAAAAAATAAATATTTGAAATGGAATTAGGGAATGATTTTTTCCCCATGTATTATTAAAGGAACAGTGAAGCCATTAGATAGAAGATTCATAGTCAATTTCTCGCAACATTTGCTAATGATAAAGTTAATTCAGAACTGGAAATTTCCAATTTTTCAGTAGTACTTGGACCTATACTTACATTTACATGTATTACAGAATTAAAACATAAAATTGTTGTTATATTGAATGAGATTTATAGATAAGATATATTTGCAGAGTTGTCACAGTAAACAAGGGACCACATAGTTGATTTCTTTTCTAGATATGAAAATTATAACAATATTAATGTATTTTCATGTACATTTTTGCAGTTTTATTTCTTCACATAAATGAAGGTAATCCCTCAAAGTAATGACATAGGGATGATAAAAATCACTTTATATGATACTAAAGGCCTCTGTGGCCAAGAAGTTGAGTTCATTGACATAGTATCACTTGCCACTCACTGCTGTTGTGACAAACCTCTGAGCTTGTAAAAGTCTTTTAGCTCCCTTAGCTGGAATTAATGTCCATGGTTCTACCAAGGTTTATTGTAGGGTTTCCAAACATTCTGTTCTGGTACCCTGGTAAATTGAAATTGGTCTTCTTTAGCAAATTCTCGGCGATATATTACCATTTTGTGTCGATTCGCTGTAAAACCCAACTCACTCACTCTAGAAAAATTATCTTATTACCAGAATACAGAACCATTCTATTCAAGGGCCACAAGATGCTTGAAATTACCTGAAGAAGCCCTAGTAGTGGCTCTCCTTCATTAGAGGTAGAAAAGTATCATATGACCTGGATGTGAATTGTGCTGGTGAATTAAAACCGCCAAAATAAGATTCTGCTATTTGGTCCTTTTTCACATGACAACACTTTATAAAAGATGGTGCAAAAAATTATGACAAGAATAATTGCTTCTGTTAAGTGTTTTCTTACAAATTTATCTGTTTATACTGTTTTAATAACTTTTATGTGCTCAATATTTGTGCCATATGGTATGCAAATAGAAACAGATACGATGTCCATATTTCAGACAAATTTTACATATTGTTGGGGTTTTTTTTTGTAAGAGCTGATGTTATATTGAATTTTTACTGGAAAATTAACTGGATAGATCTTTGAAGTTAGGACACATGCTTTTTTTTAAAAAAAAGAATAGTGTATTTTAATAGAACACAAGTAGAGATATTTACTTTAATATTAGGGATCAGTAAATTTTCAGACGCTGCTATTACACTAAAAAGGGCAGTAAAGTAAATTTGTGTCAAATTCATGGTTTGAGCAAAAACAGCGTTTTAACCTTTAGCCTGCTGGCGGCAAGTGATTTTGCCTTTGCGACCAACACAAAGGAAGATCAGCCTGAACATCTGTGTCTGCACTGTTCGCTATTCAATTAGTAATGATAAATGGTACTGCCCGAACTGAATGATAGACCAGTCCAATTTAGAAATTTAGCAGGGTAAAGGTTAACAATTTCACAGTATTCTTTTATAGATATTTTAGGTTTATCTGAGATTATCATTAGGTCAAAAAGGTAGTTAACTTAAAATATGACAAAATTTTAATGTTTTTGACGTAAATCTTTCAAGATTCTGTTCTGCTTCAAAGTTTCACACACAAATTGTTTTCACACTAAGTGTTAGCACAGAGCTCTTGCCATTTTTTCTTTTGAAAATACATGTAGAAACATCATGTTCATTCTGTTGAAAATAATTATTCTAACTGTTAGAGTTGTTAATATTGTTGTGTTTTAATCTTTGAATAAAATGATAAAAATCTGATCTTTTTTGTTTGATAAGCTTTCAAGTTAGTTCTGCACATTCGGATTTTTTTCTACAAACTAGAATTTGATTAAATAAAATCTGTAAAAAGATCCTTTGGAAACAATGAATGCAACCAAGCAAAATAATAGCACACACTGTTTGATTGAGTCTGTTCACGAGAGGTAATGAAAAGTGCAACACCTCTCACGCCCCCAAATCCAAGTACACAGAGACTTTTTACAGCCTCCACACGGTGCTTAAAGATTTGCTGTTGTGATAGTTAATAATAAAATCTGTAAAAAGGACACCCAAGGAACATTTAGGTAAAATTGTTTAAAAATTTGGCCTGCTATTAATGACAAGATTTTTAAAGTTTCCTATATATACATATAGGGAAAAACTGACTGCCATATATATACATACATGTATAGGGAAAAAGTGACCATGCCGCCTGGCTGCCATATATATATACATAATAGGGAAAAAGTGACCATGCACCCTGGCTGCAATGTTTTTTGAAGAATCAAAATAATTTGAACAAGCTTGGTAGAGGGTCACATGAGAAATTATTTTAAAATCTGACCAGCAGTTTAATACAAGAAAAACCTCTGATGGCCATGTTTTTCGACAAATTGGAATACTTTGAACAATCCTGGTAGTGTGTCACACGAGGACCATTTGATTGAAATTGTATTAGAATCGGACCATCGGTTTCATACAAGATTTTTAAAGTTTCCATTATATACGAGTACATATTGTAAAAGTAACCACACCCCCTGGTGACTATAGTTTTTGACAAATCTTGCCAGAGAGTCACACAAGGACCATCTGTGTAAAATTATGTTAAAATTGGGCCAGCAGTATTAAACAAGAAGATTTTCCTTTCATTTTAATTTTGTTAGGTTTAACATCGCACCACACAATTATAGATTGTATGGCGACTTCCAGCTTTGATGGTGGAGGAAGGCCCCATGTGCCCCTCCATCCATCATTTCATCATGGGTGGGCACCTGGGTAGAACCACCGACCTTCAGTAAGGCAGCAGGATGGCTTCCTCACATGAAGAATTAAACGTCCCGAGTGAGGCTCGAACCCACATCGGTGTTCTGCAAGTGATTTGAAGTCAGCGACTTTAACCACTCGGCCACTAAGAAGATATTTAAAGTTTCCACTATATACAATTAAGTGATCATGCCCTTTGGGAGCCATTTTTTACAACGAATGCAAATAATTTGAACAATCTTGGAAAAGTGTGGATGGACAGACAGAAGGCCAGACAGAAAGATGGACAGAGGAATGAGCAAGGCCAAAAACTAAATCCCTCCATCTTTGACAGGGGATAACAAATTTCAGCCAAGTGACATTCTATTCATCTTTACACCTATAATAAATGAATAACAAAATTTTGCCATGTGACATTCTGTTTATTTTTACATCTTTAATAAATTAATTACGACAAAATTCAGCCATGTGACATTCTGTTTATCTTTTATACCTCTGATAACTTTATAACAACAAAACTTAGGCATGTGACATTCTGTTTATCATATATTAACAATGTAACAATAATCTCCATAATGTGAAGTATGAAAAAAAAAACTGGGGTGCAAATTGCTAAAGTTTGTTTCTTTTTATAGTAAAGTATATAATAATAGACAATACTGCATTGTATAGTTATTGGGTTATGACTCCATATCAGAAAGTATTGCATGGAACAGTTTTTTAATTTCAATTGCATTTGCACAAAACAGTTAACCAGTTACAACAAATGCACCATAAAATAAAAAAAAATACTGTTGGCTTTTGACTAGGCTGAAAAAAAAGAACATAATAATCTGTCACTGGTTGTAGATTCAGATGGGAGTTTCGGAATATAGTTCAAGCTTAGCTGTCTGGCAGTAAAGAGGCTCTGCCAAGGTCCCGCCCAAAATAATAATTACCCTGAAAATCTGATACTCCCATCTGTACCTACAGCTAAGGCATAAAAAAAATTGTTTGTTTCCAGTATCCAGACCTACCCTAAATTTTTTGACCCGACCCTAAATGTTTTTATGGCCTTGGAGAATAATTTTTTCAACTTGCAAAACTGCACTTTTTATGCTCTAAACATGGTCAGTGATGTTAGAAATCAACTTACTGATGCTCTAAAGGCATAACCCCCTTATTTGTATTCATTTTTTGACACAATAATAATTTCCGAAAAGTCTCCCCAGGAAGGTCTAATACGGGGAGTAGAAACTCCGTATAAATCAATACATTTATCTGTATTATGCTGTCGTCCATACCTGTAAATATCAACCAGTCGTTAGCGATCGATATTTTGTTTTCGCCACTATCAATTAGGGTGTAATTAGCATATTACCTCATGTTAATCATGGAGCTATAACACTTATTGTTCAAAGGGTTTACCAGTCACATGTTAAGTGGCGTATTAGAATCAGATTGATTAAGGATTGAGAAACAATGCGATGCATTGGTGAATCTAATTATGATTAACTGAGCTATTCCCTGAAGAATTCCACTACTAAACCTTTAAGGGCGATTTTGTTGGATTGAAAACAGAGCTGTCGGAGACCAACGCTCGATATTCAACAGCTTGTGTTGAATGATAATCAAAGGCTATTGTAATATAAAATAGGGTAGGAACTGCATAGCTTACACTCATGATAGGAACAGGTATGAGTTTCATCATTCCATTAGGGGTACTGAGATACCATTACATATAGAATTTAACCAAAAATCCTAAGTTGAAAAAGGGCATATTTTGTAAATGCAAATTGAGTTAGACCCTTGCACTGCAGGTCAATCATGACAGTGAACTAGTGTGTTAAGTTTCAATCCATTCCCATTAGTGGATACTGAGATACCAGCTTACATACAAAAACTTAACCAAAATTCTATGTTGAAAAGGGGCATAATTTTGTAAAAAAGCAAAATAAAGTTACAGGACCTGCTTGTGCATGTCGATCATGACAGTGAACAAGTGTGTGAAGTTTCAATCCATCCCATTAGTGAGTATGAATACAGCTACATACAAACCTTAACCAAAAAATTGTAAGTGGAAAAAGGGGCATAATTTGTAAAAAGCAAAATAGAGTATGGACCCTGTGCAATGTAATCAGTTTATCACAGTAAATAAGTGGAGTTTCAATCCATTCCCACAAGTGGTTACTGAGATACCAGCTTACATACAAAACTTAACCAAAATATCTAAGTCGAAAAGGGCATAATTTGTAAAAAAGCAAAACAGAGTTATGGAACCTGTGCAATGTAAGTCAGTTATCACAGTAAATAAGTGTGTGAGTTTCATTCCATCCACAAGTGGTTGCTGAGATACAGCTTACATACAAAACTTAACCAAATGGGACGCGGACGCCGACGCGGACGCCGACGCATGGGCGAGTCCAATAGCTCTACTATTCTATGAATAGTCGAGCTAAAAATGGAAAATAACAGAAAGCTGACACTTTTCTTAATCTTGTAGAGCCATAATTATAATTATTGTTTAAAATGTCAGATTTCTACATACAGAAACAAACATTCTTCTTGAACGTACGGAATGTTTCAAACAAAATTGTTGTTTAAACTCCAAAAATTAGTTTAATAAATTTAATCTTAAAACTGATGTGTGAAAAATACAATGTATTTAAATTAAAATAACAATATTTTTTTAAAAAGGCCAACAACGAAGTTACATTTAGTATTCGAACTTTTAGATAAAACTGCAGAAAATCATCTAGGTTAAGCATTAATGGAGAACAGCAATATCAACAAATTTAGCAAAGTTACAGTTCTGATTATTTCATTAAATAGTCTAAGTTTTGTTCTAAATGCTAATCACAGGCAAATATATGTAAAAAACGACATCTTTCTCTCTGGGTAAGACAAGTCTAGATTTAGCCATTTTCACAGGGCGAAAAGTAACATTCATGTAGATATTTTCCATTTAAAAACAGATGCAGGCAATAATTTCATGGCAGAACTTTTGTTTTCAACAAAAAATTCAACAAATGCTTTCCCAGATTTTCACTGAAAGGACGAGTTAAACTGTAAGGCGTATGTGTTTGAGTAATAGCAGAATAACCTACGGCATACGCTTCGATTGGACGACAGTATAAGATAAGATAAATGCCGGTTTCCAGTCCCCGTATCAGTTGTTCCAGGTCTCCCTTAATAAAAAAAAATCAAAAAAAAAAAAAAAAAATCCGACCTACCTACCCTAATTTTTTTTAGCATGTTATTGGAAACAAAGATTTTTTTTTTAGGCCCAATCTTGCATACTGTATTTTAAAACTGTAGAACAATAGATACAATCATGAAATCTACAAAAATTAGTCAGGCAAAAAATATGATTTCAAAGTAAACCAGTAAAAGTCTAACCAGGTAACCTGGTCTACAGAAGACAATTACAAGAACAGTATGAAGACACATACAGTAGCTATTGTAGATAGGGTAATTTTTGCTTTGGCTATATGTATTTAGCAATTTCAAGGTTAGAAGTCTTATTCACAGCGTTAACCCTTACCCTGCTAAATTTCTATAATGAACTTGTCCATCTTTCAATTTGGACAGTACCATTTAGTATTTGAAGGGGTGTTTACTGAAAATTACTGACTGAATAGCGAATAGTGCAGACCATGATCAGACTGCATGGATGTGCAGGCTGATCTTGGTCTGCACTGGTCGCAAAGGCAGAATCAATCGTGTCCAGCATGGTAAGGGTTAAGTACAGTCAAGCCTGTGTTAAAGACCACCTCTGAACAGAGACCACCTTTCTCAAAAGATCACATGTTTTGTTTCCCATTTTAACATTTACAGTGTATTTTAACCTGTGAATAAATACCACCTCCCAATAAAGACCACATTTTGGCTCTCCCAAGGGGGGTCTTTATAGAGAGGTTTGACTGTATTTTGTGAATTTTTTTTTTGTGTTTTAGGACATAATGTTGATTAATATTCATAAATATTTTGAATTCACAAGAGGTATCTTTTATGAATTAAATGCTATTTTCGTGAATGTATCTGTATAAGCATGCAAAAATTGCACTCGATTCTTATATTTACATTTTTACGGTAGCTTGCTACAAAAATAAGTGGTTTGCATTTCACGAGGATCAGGAAATCAAAATAAATATCAGGATATCGATCTTGTAAGTAGAACAGCCAAAATGAGCTGTCCATGTTCATTTGTAATTCCACTTCTGATAAAATAAAGTTCCTGCTTTTTATTCAAAATACTGTTAAATCCAGTGAAAAATCGTACAGTTGTGTTGATTTATTTTTGCTCTTATCGTAAGAAAAATGAGTTTAAGCTATAATTTATTGTTTAAAATTTTGGCATCCAATTTTGAAATAATTTTTCAAACGATGCTATTTTGTTCAAGTTTATTTTGTGAATGATGTCAGATTATGCACACAATCTCGCAGAAAGGGTCATCCTTGATATTACTACATCAATGTTGTTGATATGAAAATAAACGTTTCTTCCCCCATCCTATCTTTGTATACGGCTGGACTCCCCTCGGGTATAATAGCCAATATGTATAGTGAATGTAAATATAGCAAAACTAAAACAATTACAAATATTACCCAACCTATAATAGTGTATCAATGGAAAGCATAAAATAGCAAACATTTACAACATCACTCTACAGTAATGAGATCAAAATACTTTTGTTTGAAGCCTAACATTGAATGTTGACCTATTTCAGGTGATTATTCATACATACATACACATACACACGTACATACATGCATATAAATTTGATTCCTACATAATTACTGTAAAAGCACATATTTTCACTGGGTCAAAATTTAGCAAATTTAAAGTTCTGAGAATGTTCACAAAGTTTTATCTTTATGAGATTGTAAAAAAGTTATCCTGCTCGTTTCAGCTTTTGAATAAGTGGTATGTCCATAAAAGTTACAGATTGTAAAGCGTTACCTATAGACAGTTTTATCATATGTTCTAAAAATAACCTAAATTTCATTGGCCGAAACCGCTCATCATTTTCATAATATATTTCATGTTTAATGGTTTTTGGGTTTTTCCCATTAAACATGACTTTCTAAAAATAGAATTGAAGTTACACATAGTTACTGTTACTTTCAAACATTAAATATGTTGCTACAAATATTTGTTCATATAATAAAACAGTTATTGACTCTTGAGTCATTGAATATGATGTGATATTCACCAGAAGAGGGCAATATTGACCTCGGCTATCACCTCTGTCAATATTGCCTTCTTCCGGTGAATATCACATCATATCCAACGGCTCAAGAGTCAATAATTGTATAATGTTTAACTGTTATATGTCTAGTTTTATGACACTAGTTCGCTTATTGTATGGTTTACCCTTACCATGTTAAATTTCTAAAATGAACTTGTCCATCTTCCAATTTGGACAGTACAATTAACTGTTAAAAGGGGTGTTTCACATCTCATTTACATCAAAATATGCTCAAGCAAGAGTTAAGTTTTTCCAATGCCTTACTTACAAAGGATGAGCTTGAACCAAATGGGTCAATTTCCAGTAAGTGTGCAGCAAAATTTAGAGATTTACAGCACACAGTTTATTATGATGGTACCTGAATTTAGATGATGCAATACTCTTATCCAAATACATCGATTTTTCAATACCAGTAATTTTAAAATGTTTTCTTAAGAAAATTTAATACTACCTAAACGCGACAGTCAAGCTGGCCCTATGTTGTTGTCCTGAGTAAACAACTGTGTTTCAAACCATTTATAACAAAATAACATACAGACAACAAAAATACTGAGACAAAATGAAGTGAGTAGACCACACTTTTTGATTAATACTTTTACTTCAAAGGCAGTGGCTAGAAAACCGATAGAGACTATAGGGCAACATTCAAGAGAAGGGGTAGTCCAAAATGACTTGTATCAGTGGTCTGCAGATCCTGTACCTATTGCCTAGCCACTGCCTATTTTGAAACAAGATTTTAAGAAACAGTCAAACTCAATCGGACGAGCAATATTTGTTCCCAGTTATCGATAGTTCCAGCCATCGAAAAATAAATTATAGGTATTTTGCCAGGACCTGAAGATGAGTTCGAGGGAAGGGTGCTGTATGAATTACCCCAGTTCAAGCGAACAAAGTTTGATTGTATTGAAATTTCAACATATAGTATTTATGCATAAAAAATCTCTAAAAGTAGTATACAATGTATATAATGAGTGAAGTCTGTTATAAAACATAAGCTGTCACTATTAGTGACAAATGCCCCAGAAGCAACTCTTGGGACTAGATGAACATTTGTGTTAGGGTTTTAGGGTTAGGGTTTGTGACCTTGACCTTGACCTGAGAGACCAGGGTCATAACAGCAACAAACCTCAATATCATCAACATTTGTGTCAAATTATTTTCAAATCCCTCTATGAATGTTAAAGTTACAGCCCGGACAAGAATTTACACAGACGCACATACATACAGACGGATGGACAGTGCGATTTTAATATACCCTTCGTCAGGGGCATAAAGATTAGATCATCTAGTTGTGACATACTATACATACAGTCTCAAATTACAAGAAGTAGTATTTTAAAGTGTTTTAGAAATCTGTTTGCATAAATTCAGAAAAAAACTTTATTATCCTCAATTTCAAAACCTCAAACTATTATTTTGTATTATTATGTTTCTAAAAATAGCTGTTTTGACAGAAACCATGCTAATCAGACCCCGACAAAATTACATATTATTTACAATTTCTAATAAATAACAGCAACTGGTGAAATTAGGGCATGTCCCATGAATACTCATGATTAAAAGAAAAGGCTAAAAAAGTACAAGCGCAAAGTAAAAGATGCATATAAAAGATGAAAGCACAGGAGTTTATTAAATAAGCTCTAAGAATCTGACGCTGTTAGAATCTACTGCCGTTATATTCTGTCACTGTTAGAATATGTTGCTGTCAGATTGGAATGTACAATTGTGCCCTTTTATTCATGTCACTTTCTTCTGCTTCTGTTTGGCAGCTGACAAGGCTATTTCTTTTCCTGAAATTATAAAGTAATTAATAACTAGAGCTATCACTAAAGGTGATGAATGTACCCCCCGCATGCACTGTCACAGTACATTGCAATTTGACGCACACAAGATAAAAGGGACACAATTCATGGAGCATCTCATAAAGAGTAATGCACAGTGTGTCGTATTACATGTATGTGGCTAATAATGTGGAATAAGTTTGAATCAAATCTATTCAGTAATACCTGAGACTGTGCATCACAACTTGAACCTGAAATGTATTTAGTAACAAAGAGGTATGATGAAAAAAAGCATCATAGTTAAACTGAAATTCTAAGTAAAAGAGGACATTATTCATGAAATATTTGTGCCAGAGAAATGACCCTTATGTCATATGGGTGTGGGTGGGGGGGGGGGGGGGGGCTGATGATAAGAAAGAACTAATTTAACTTTGAATAAATTCATTAAAGTAACTAGAGCTGCTTTTGAGAAAAGCGCATGTCTCCCACAACTGCCTAATCATCTAAAATAGTAAGTCAGTCTTTATATACTGTTTACTCACTACAAATATACCTTTGAAGAGTAAAAAGGCTGATTTTCGGTAATTCAAGGGCCATAATTCCGAATTGCCTATGCTGATTTGGCTAGTTATCGAACTTGGTCAAGGACTTATGGTCAAACACATTCTGTTTAAATTTGGTGAAGATTGGATGAGAAATGTTCGACTTGGAGCACGGACAAGAGTAACAAGAGGACCATGATGGTCCTGAATCGCTCACCTATCCCCATATGACCCAGTGTTGAACTGAGTATGACGTCGTTATTTCTATTATTTGACATAGTGACCTAGTTTTTGAGCACCTGACCTAGATATCATCAAGATAAAAAATTCTGACCAATTTTCATGAAGATTCATTGAAAAATATGGCCTCTAGAGAGGTCACAAGGTTTTTCTATTATTTGACCTAATGACCTAGTTTTTGAAGGCACGTGACCCACTTATAAACTTGACCTAGATATCATCATGGTGAACATTCTCACCAATTTTCATGAAGATCCCGTGAAAAATATGGCCTCTAGAGAGGTCACAAGGTTTTTCTATTTTTTGACCTACTGACCTAGTTTTTGACCGCACATGACCCAATTTCGAACCTGATCTAGATATCATCAAACTGAACATTCTCACCAATTTTCATGAAGATCCATTGAGAAATATGGCCTCTAGAGAGGTCACAAGGTTTTTCTATTTTTAGACCTACTGACCTAGTTTTTGACCCCACGTGACCCAGTTTCGAACTTGACCTAGATATCATCAAGGTGAACATTCTGACCAATATTCATGAAGATCTCATGTAAAATATGGCCTCTAGAGAGGTCAAAAGGTTTTTCCATTTTTAGATCTACTGACCTAGTTTTTAACCCCACGTGACCCAGTTTCGAACATGACCTAGATATCATCAAGGTTAACATTCTGACCAATTTTCATGAAGATCCATTGAAAAATATGGCCTCTAGAGAGGTCACAAGGTTTTTCTATTTTTAGACCTACTGACCTAGTTTTTGACCGCATGTGACTCAGTTTCGAACCTGACCTAGATATCATCAAGATGAACATTCTGACCAATTTTCATGAAGATCCATTGAGAAATATGGCCTCTAGAGAGGTCACAAGGTTTTTCTATTTTCAGGTTTTTCTATTTTTAGATCTACTGACCTAGTTTTTAACCCCACGTGACCCAGTTTCGAACTTGACCTAGATATCATCAAGGTGAACATTCTGACCAATTTTCATGAAGATCCATTGAGAAATATGGCCTCTAGAGAGGTCACAAGGTTTTTCTATTTTTAAACCTAATGACCTAGCTTTTGACCCCACGTGACCCAGTTTCGAACTTGACCTAGATATCATCAAGGTGAACATTCTGACCAATTTTCATGAAGATCTTGTGAAATATATAGCCTCTAGAGAGGTCACAAGGTTTTTCTATTTTTAGACCTAATGACCTAGTTTTTGACTGCACGTGACCCAGTTTCGAACTTGACCTAGATATCATCAAGGGGAACATTCTGACCAATTTTCATAAAGATCCCATGAAAAACGTGACCTCTAGAGTGGTCACAAGCAAAAGTTTACGCACGCACGCACGGACGGACGCACGCACGGACGACGGACGACGGATGCTGCGTGATCACAAAAGCTCACCTTGTCACTTTGTGACAGGTGAACTAAAAAGGCTGATTTTCAGTAATTCAAGAGCCATAATTCTGAAGTGCCTGGGCCAATTTTGCTAGTTATCAAACCTGGCCGAGGACTTATGTCAAACACATTTTGTTCAAGTTTGGTGCAGATCGGATGAGAAATGTTCCACTTAGAGTGCGGACAAGATTTGTGACAGACACACACAGACATAGACAGGAGTAAATCAATACATCTCCCACACCACTGTGTGGTTGGAGACATAATAACAAACAAGAGGACCATGATGGTCCTGAATCGCTCACCTCTTCCCACATGACCAAGTTTTGAGTATGACGTCCTTTTTTCTATTATTTGACATAGTGACCTAGTTTTTGAGCTCATGTGACCCAGTTTTGAACTTGACCTAGATATTATCAAGATAAAAATTCTGACCAATTTTCATGAAGATCCATTGAAAAATATGGTCTCTAGAGAGGTCACAAGGTTTTTCTATTATTTGACCTATTGACCTAGTTTTCGAAGGTACGTGACCCTGTTTTGAACATTATATAGATATCATCAAGGTGAACATTCTCACTAATTTTCATGAAGATCTCATGAAAAATATGGCCTCTAGAGAGGTCACAAGGTTTTTCTATTTTTATACCTACTGGCCTAGTTTTTGACCGCACGTGACCCAGTTTTGAAACTGACCTAGATATCATCAAGGTGAACATTCAGATCAATTTTCATGAAGATCCATTGAAAAATATGGCCTCTAGAGAGGTCAAAATATTTTAATAATTTTAGACCTACTGACCTAGTTTTTGATAGCAGTTGACCCAGTTTCAAATTTGACCTACATATCATAAAGATGAACATTCAGACCAACTTTCATACAGATCCCATGAAAAGTATGGCCTCTAGAGAGGTCACAAGGTTTTTCTATTATTTGACCTACTGACCTAGTTTTTTAAGGCACATGACCCAGTTTCAAACTTGACCTAGATATCATCAAGATGAACATTCTGACCAATTTTTAGGGAGATCCATTCACAAGTATGGCCTCTAGAGAGGTCACAAGGTTTTTCTATTTTTAGACCTACTGACCTAGTTTTTGACCGCACATGACCCTGTTTCGAACTTGACCTAGATATCATCAAGATGAACATTCAGACCAATTTTCATACAGATCCCATGAAAAATATGGCCTCTAGAGAGGTCACAAGGTTTTTCTATTATTTGACCTACTGACCTAGTTTTTTAAGGCACATGACCCAGTTTCAAACTTGACCTAGATATCATCAAGATGAACATTCTGACCAATTTTTAGGGAGATCCATTCACAAGTATGGCCTCTAGAGAGGTCACAAGGTTTTTCTATTTTTAGACCTACTGACCTAGTTTTTGACCGCACATGACCCTGTTTCAAACTTGACCTAGATATCATCAAGATGAACATTCAGACCAATTTTCATACAGATCCCATGAAAAATATGGCCTTTAGAGAGGTCATAAGGTCTTTCTATTATTTGACCTACTGACCTAGTTTTTGAAGGCACGTGACCCACTTTCGAACTTGACCTAGATATCATCAAGGTGAACATTCTGACCAACTTTCATACAGATCCCATGAAAAATATGGCCTCTAGAGAGGTCACAAGGTTTTTCTATTATTTGACCTAGGCTACTGACCTAGTTTTTGATGGTACGTGACCCAGTTTTGAACTTGACCTAGATATCATCAAGCTGAACATTCTGACCAATTTTCATGAAGATCTCATGAAATATATGGCCTCTAGAGTGGTCACAAGGTTTTTCTATTTTTAGCCCTACTGACCTAGTTTTTGACCGCAGGTGACCCAGTTTCGTTCTTGACCTAGATATCATCAAGATGAACATTCTGACTAACTTTCATACAGATCCCATGAAAAATATGGCCTTTAGAGAGGTCACAAGGTTTTTCTATTATTTGACCTACTGACCTAGTTTTTGACGGCATGTGACCCAGTTTCGAACTTGACCTAGATATCATCAAGGTGAACATTCTGACTAATTTTCATGAAGATCTTGTGAAATATTTGGCCTCTAGAGAGGTCACAAGGTTTTTCTATTTTTAGACCTACTGACCTAGTTTTTGAAGGAACGTGACCCAGTTTCGAACTTGACCTAGATATCATCAAGATGAACATTCTGACCAATTTTCATGAAGATCTTGTGAAATATATGGCCTCTAGAGAGGTCACAAGGTTTTTCTATTATTTGACCTACTGACCTAGTTTTTGACGGCACGTGACCCACTTTCAAACTTGACCTTGATATCATCAAGATGAACATTCTGACCAATTTTCATGAAGATCTCATGAAATATATGGCCTCTAGAGAGGTCACAAGGTTTTTCTATTTTTAGCCCTACTGACCTAGTTTTTGACCGCAGGTGACCCAGTTTCGAACTTTACCTAGATATCATCAAGATGAACATTCAGACCAACTTTCATACAGATCCAATGAAAAATATGGCCTTTAGAGAGGTCACAAGGTTTTTCTAATATTTGACCTACTGACCTAGTTTTTGAAGGCACATGACCCAGTTTCGAACTTGACCTAGATATCATCAAGGTGAACATTCTGACCAATTTTCATGAAGATCTTGTGAAATATATGGCCTCTAGAGAGGTCACAAGGTTTTTCTATTTTTAGACCTACTGACCTAGTTTTTGATGGAACGTGACCCAGTTTCAAACTTGACCTAGATATCATCAAGGTGAACATTCTGACCAATTTTCATGAAGATCTTGTGAAATATATGGCCTCTAGAGAGGTCACAAGGATTTTCTATTTTTAGACCTACTGACCTAGTTTTTGATGGCACGTGACCCAGTTTCGAACTTGACCTAGATATCATCAAGATGAACATTCTGACCAACTTTCATAAAGATCCCATGAAAAATGTGACCTCTAGAGTGGTCACAAGCAAAAGTTTACGGACGGACGGACGGACGCACGGACGGACGCACGGACGGACGACGGACGACGGACACCGCACGATCACAAAAGCTCACCTTGTCACTTTGTGACAGGTGAGCTAAAAAACAGTGAAAGTGCATTAAATTAAACAGAAATTCTAAGTAATAAGGGCATAATTCATGAAATACTGGTGCAAGAGTTATTGCCCTTGTGTAATATGATGTTGGTGATGATGTGGAACAATAATTTTAATTCTGAATCAAATCCATTCAGTAACAGAGATAGAGTGAAAGTGGATCAACACTTTAATCTTAAATTTCAAGTAAAAAGGGGTGATACTTCATAAAATACTGATGCAAGAGTTATGGCCCTTATGTCATATGATGTGGGGGATGATGAGGAATAACTATTTTCAGTTTGAAGTAAATCAATCAAGTAATTACAGCGATCAAGAGGAAGTGCATCAAAACTTTAACCAAGGTATGGACAGGGAAGGACGCTGACATGGACATCGACACGGACGCCAACGAGGGTGTCGAGTAGGATAGCTCTCTATATACTTCATATAGTCACACATAAAAGATACACATATTTTTTACCAAACAGCAACATTTGAATTTGATTTTGACCATCAAAGAAACTTCTAGGTCAAGTCTGCTTGGTTGCATACTATACTTCCAAAGGATCTTTTTATAGATTTTATCATCTACTTCCACCAAACAGTTTCTGAGATGTTGTTTTAAGAAAGATGGATGACGGATGAATGACAGACTGTGAGTAGTGCACCTGAGGCACTTTGTGCTCTGTTGAGCTAAAAATGGTGGCAAAAGAACATTTTGCACTTGTAAAAGAGGAGCAAACAAAAACAATAAACCCACCAACCTCTGCCAATGTTTGGATTAGGTAACTTTTTTTACAAATCACTTGTTAGATTTAATGTGAATATGTCAATGTTAACTGTTGCCTTTTAGCTTTGAACAGTCAATATGAAGATTTACTGACATTACCTGGGAAAAGAGATATCAACCCGAAGCAATCTACCAATTATCCATTATACAGTAAAACCTGTTTAGTGATCACCTCTATTAAGCAGCCAACCTGTCTTAAGCAGCCAGTGTCTCATTTCCCAAAATGGTCATTCATTCTATAAATCACCTGCATTAAGCAGCCACCTGCTGTAAGCAGTCACCTTTTCCCACTCCATTGGCTGGCTGCTTAAGACAGGTTTGTAGACCAATCAATATCAGTGGTATACTTACTCCATATAAATCTAAGTTAAGCTTCTCCTCCATAAATAAATCTATTTATTGCTCCACCTACAGCTTCTCCTCAGAAACTTTATCCATAACGGATACACACTCCATATAAATCTTTTTATAGCCTTTCCTATGATACTTACTCCATATAAATCATTTATAGCTTCTCCTAGGAAACTTACTCCATAAAGGATACTTACTAGATATAAATCTATTTATAGCCTCTCCTATGATACTTACTCCATATAAATCTATTTATAGCTTCTCCTAGGAAAATTACTTCATAAAGGATACTTACTCCATATAAATCTATTTATAGCTTCTCCTAAGATGTATATACTGATGAAGAATGCCATTAGAATGCATATAAATATTGCTCGTTGGTGAGCTTCCATGACTTGAAGTACAGGATATACCCAAATATCGGCATAGAATGCTATCCACAGAATCCTGAAAGTAACAGGTAACTCATTAAAGCATCATTCAACTAAAGTTTGGTTCACATTTTTGTTGTTGGTCTATACTGCATCTGTATAAAACAATGCATTGGGCTGTTTGGGTGTCTTTAAAAAGAAGAAGAATAACTAGAGCTGTCACAGGAGTGACTCATACCCCCACCATATGGTCTTGTCACAGAAGAATGGCAACCATAAGAAATCTTAAAAATACTTAGTCTTTGGAGTACTTCATCCTGGGCTTCCACATATAAGTAATACTAGTATAATACTAGTATAGTAATACTAGTAAATATATTAAATCTCCAATATTAGAGATACACTAAAAGTGAATACAAAAAAGTGTCTTACCGACCCATGTTACCACAGAAAAATGTATTTACTTTTTACACAGGACTTATAATAAAAAAGTTAGAAAAATACCTAAAATACTGAAAATCTAAATATAGGATTTCTAAAAATAGACTAATTCCTGGACTTTAAGGGGAAGAAACTCAGTACAAAAGTTAAAAAAAAAGGTTACTTCCCTTTGGCTCTAAGCCAATCAGAATGAGATATTGTGAAAATTCATCAAAATTAACCTTAAATTCTAGGTAAAAGGGGACACAATTCAAGAAAAAATACTGTCAGAGTTATGCACCTTGTGTCACATGATGTGGGTGCTGAGGTGGAACATCTATTTTAAGTCTGAATCAAATCCATTCAGTAGTAACTGAGATACAGTGAAAATACATCAAAATTAACCTTAAATTGTAAGTAAAAAGGAGCATAATTCATGAAAAATTGGTGTCAGAGTTATGCACCTTGTGTCACATGATGTGGGTGATGAGGTGGAACATCTATTTTAAGTTTCAATCTAATCCATTTTGTAGTTACTGAGATATAGTGAAAATACATCAAAATCAACCTTAAATTTAAAGAAAAAGGGGACATAATTCATAAAAAAATTACGTCAGAGTTAAGCACCTTATGTCACATGATCTGGGAGATGAGGCAGAACAACTATTTTAAGTTTGAATCAAATCCATTTAGTAATAACTGTGATATAGTGAAAATACAACAAAATTAACCTTAAATTCTAAGTAAAAGGGGACATAATTCATGAAAACTTGGTGTCAGAGTTATGCACCTTGTGTCACATGATGTGGGCACATGATGTGGGTGATGAGGTGGAACATCTATTTTAAGTTTGAATCAAATCCATTCAGTAGTAACTGAGATATAGTGAAAATACATCAAAATCAACCTTAAATTCTAAGTAAAAAGGGGCATAATTCATATAAAATTGGTGACAGAGTTATGCACCTTGTGTCACATGATGTGGGTGATGAGGTGGAACATCTATTTTAAGTTTGAATCAAATCCATTTCGTAATAACTGAGATATAGTGAAAATACAACAAAATTAACCTTAAATTCTAAGTAAAAGGGGACATAATTCATGAAAACTTGGTGTCAAGAGTTATGCACCTTGTGTCACATGATGTGGGTGATAAAGTGGAACATGTATTTTAAGTTTGAATCAAATCCATTTGGTAATAACAGATAATAGATTTCGGGACGCGACGGGACGGGACGCGACAAAACTGACTCCTATATACCCCCCTCAAACATGTTTGGTGGGGGTATAATAAAGGTTTGTTGTAAAATTTAAACTTCTCTAGATCCTACTTAATTAAACTATTAATGACCGCTTCTGTCTCAGTGTGCATGGGCTTGAATGTAAAGATTAATTTTTTAACTGAAGATCTACTACTTTCAAAAAAAAAAAAAAAAAAAAAAAATGGCCAAGATTTACCATTTACTAAACAAGATAATAAGGTCTTGGCTAACCACTTACCAAAAAAGTATAAAACTTACCAAACAAGTATCAAAATCAGATTTATTTACTGAGGAAAAAAGATTATTACGGTTACATTAACCAAATATCAAATAAAGTATCAAGGTCAGAGTGTTAACCATTTACCAAACAAGAGTGCCAGACTGTCACAAAATACACCCGTCATCGAACTTGGCCTAATTCATGGGCCATAATCCAAGAGTGCCTGGGGCGATTTGGCTGGTTATCGAACTTGGCCAAGATATTATGCCTACAAACATTGTCAGCAAGTTTGGTGAAGATTGGATGAAAACAGTTGTACAAGGCGGACAAGGCTAAATTCGCAGTTTTTCAAGTATTTCAAGGGCCATAATCCAAGAGGCAATTTGGCTTGTTATCAAACTTGACCGAGATATTATGCCCACAAACAATGTCAGCAAGTTTGGTTAAGATCGGATGAAAACTGTTCGACTTAGAGAATGGACAAGGCTAAATTCACAGTTTTTCAATTAATTCAAGGGCCATAATCCAAGAGTGCCTGGGGCGATTTGGCTGGTTATCAAACCTGGCCGAGATATTATGCCCACAAACACTGTCAGCAAGTTTGGTGAATATCGGATGAAAACTGTTCGACTTAGAGAGTGGACATGCATTGGACACCGACCGCCCGCCACCATGGGTGTTTACATAATACGCCCCCCTATTTCTGAGATGGGTGTATGAAAAGGTATCAAAATCACAGATACTCACTTACCAAACAAGGATAAATATATAAATATCAGAGTTAAACACTTACCAAACAAGGATAAACATCAGAGTTTAACACCTACCAAATAAGGTTTCAAAATTCGAGTTAACGACTTAACAAACTAGGCATAAAGGTCAGAGTTAACAATCCACCGAACATGGTACAAAGATCAGAGTTAAGCATTTATCAAACAAGGTATAAAGGTCAGAGTTAACAATTTAACAGACAAGGTAACAAAATTAGAGTTAACCATTTACCAAACAAGGTATAAAGGTCAGAGTTAACAATTTAACAGACAAGGTAACAAAATTAGAGTTAACCATTTACCAAACAAGGTATAAAGGTCAGAGTTAACAATTTAACAGACAAGGTAACAAAATTAGAGTTAACCATTTACCAAACAAGGTATAAAGGTCAGAGTTAACAATTTAACAGACAAGGTAACAAAATTAGAGTTAACCATTTACCAAACAAGGTATAAAGGTCAGAGTTAACAATTTAACAGACAAGGTAACAAAATTAGAGTTAACCATTTACCAAACAAGGTATAAAGGTCAGAGTTAACAATTTAACAGACAAGGTAACAAAATTAGAGTTAACCATTTACCAAACAAGGTATAAAGGTCAGAGTTAACAATTTACAAAACAAGGTAACAAAATAAGAGTTAACCATTTACCAATGTATCAAGGTCAGAGTTAACAATTTACCAAACAAGGTAACAAAATTAGAGTTAACCATTTACCAAACCAGGTACCAAAGTCAGAGGTAACCACTAACAAAACAAGCTATCAAGGTCAAAGCTGATCACTAAACAAAAAGGTATCAAGATGACAAGATCAGGCTTAACCTCTTACCAAACAAGGTATAAAAGTCAGAGTTAACAACTTACCAAACAAGGTATAAAGATCAGAGTTAACAACTTACCAAATAAGGTATAAAGATCAGAGTTAACAACTTACCAAATAAGGTATAAAGATCAGAGTTAACAACTTACCAAACAAGGTATAAAGATCAGAGTTAACAACTTACCAAATAAGGTATAAAGATCAGAGTTAACAACTTACCAAACAAGGTATAAAGATCAGAGTTAACAACTTACCAAATAAGGTATAAAGATCAGAGTTAACAACTTACCAAATAAGGTATAAAGATCAGAGTTAACAACTTACCAAACAAAGTATAAAGATCAGAGTTAACAACTTACCAAACAAGGTATAAAGATCAGAGTTAACAACTTACCAAATAAGGTATAAAGATCAGAGTTAACAACTTACCAAATAAGGTAACTGTTTGCAAATCCAAGTAAAATTCCTATCCCTTTCTTTCTACTTGGATATTCATGGTAAACTAGACACTTCTCTAGCAGCAGAAATGGAAGGACAGTTGTATGCTGAAATTGTAATATAAAGTTAAATCATTCATAGTTGTGGTGGGTGGGGGTAGAGGAAATTTTGTAGTGTTCATGACTTCTTCAACCCTTAAAAAAAATTAAACCCTGACAAATAAGCACAATTTCCATGAGTTCTACCTTAAAAATTTGAATTAACTTCCCCCCCCCCCCCCCCGCCCTCCAAAAAAACTGTTGTTTTGCCAAAACCATGTTATTTCAAGCCCAACAAATTTAATGAATTTACAATAGCCTGATATATATTGCTGTATCGTGTACTTATATTCAAATGCTCTCACTTATCAATAATGCAAATAGCCTTTCTCTAGGCATCTGATGTTAGAAATAAATGATTTTCCTTCTGTAGCCCAGCAAAAGACTGGTCATATAACATGAACTATGGACTGGCAATTTATATACTGTAAGAAAGCATAATGTAGCAATATGTTACACAAATTTTAAAGGCACTGACCTCCAGAACCTACTACAACAAAAGAAAAGAAAATTTTAGGATATCAGTAAATTATTGTTATATTTCTTTAGAAGGTTTTGAAACTTAGTTACTGACAAATTATTTGTGAGAATTAGTTGTTTTTACTAACTTTTCCATTCAATATTTAAAAGCATTTGTAACTGAGTATCAGAGGTAAAATGCCTTAGTTATAAATCTTTATATGTTACATTCATTACAGACATATCCCTCCGTGGTGTACTGGTTAAGAGTTAAGACTGCAGGAAAGGTTCGACACCCAACCTGGGCATATTTTTTTTCTTGATTTAGCATTTTTTTTAGAAAGGTTAGAAACAAAAACTCGTGTTCTAATGTTCATAATATGACCAAACTTCAATTTTAAAGAAAGACTGTTTATAGCCAAAATCTGGAGGTCAGTGCCTTTAAAACTTTTTTTTCGAAGCAGTCTGAATCAATCATTACCTCTATGTGATTTAGCCAAACAGGAATAATTTTGTCCAAATGCTTTGGGAATACAAGCTCTCTGTCCACAGCATAGATTCCCCAAAATGTCATCACCACAAACTGCAAAAAAAATGTAATCAAATAGTTTATGATAATACATAAAAACATTTAACAAGACCTTGTTTAAAATATACGATTCACAGATGAGATGAGTAAATGAGGCTTAAGAACGATATTAGTTTCACACTTAGTATCAATCTGGTTATCTCCCTTTCTTAAGTTTGACATTGCTGATTACCTCCCTTTGATCCATACTCTAGTAATGTTAATAACTTCCCCTTCGTAAATAAAAAGCTGGTAAACTCAGGCAGTAGAGCATTGCCTTTTAAGCGAAGGGTCCTGGGTTTGATCCCTCTAACGACTTCTTTGTCTAACCCTGTGACTTTTGGCGGCAAAAATGGGGCTGTGTTGAATGTATTCCAAGATTGTGTTTACTTTTTTCTCTGTCCGATTAAAAATTCGAGAATGAGTTTCATTACAGTAGGGGCGTATGTTACAATAGGATCTTAGTCACTTACAGGTAGCATATGTGTCAGGCAGCCGGTTAGCTCAGATGGTTGGAGCACTCACCCTGTAAACGAGGGATCCCTGGTTCAAACCCCGGAATGACTGCACATTTTTTCTCATCCTGTGACATAATCAGCGATCGAATTTAACTTTTTTCCCCACTAGCAATTTTTTGCTAGTACCATTTTTTTCCACAAGCAAAATGGTGGGTTCCACTAGCAATTATTTAAAAACTGTTTACGTGATAAATTTATTAAGTTGTTTTGTTGTTGTTTGGTTTCATAAAAGTTTAATGTTCACCTCATTTCCCACTTTTTCACGGTTCGAACAGGCCGGTACTTTCTGGTTTCAGAAGTACGAACTAAAGCATTCAATGATTCTTTGGACTTTTGGCTGGACTCGGAAAGGTTCTTTCAGGTCACTGCCTGTGGTGTCGCAAGCATTTTCGGTCTACGCGGGCCTTTTTCGTCGATTGCGAAAATATTCAAGTGCCATGATTTCCTACTCGCATTTTTTTATCATTACTCGAATTTCACGAGTTAACGACCACTAAATTTGATCCCTGAAAATTAATATAATTAATATATTCTATAACTTTTGTTGTTGTGTTTATGAATAAATTTATATTAACTGAGATAGTCACTAACTAGAGATAAACTAGATATACTCACAGTTCCTACGGGGTAAACAACGGATGCCAGGAATGTGTTCATGAATGTTTGTAGACCTGTCTTTTTGCCTTTCTTGTCTGAAGGCCTGACATTGGACCCCCAGATGTCATTTGCTACCGCTAGTCCAAAATAGAATGTCTGAATTAACTGAAAATAGAAATGTAAATGTAAAAGGTATGGTAAAAGTTTGCTTTATTTTTAGTCACATAATCAACATACAACACAAACTACAAAGCTTTTGTGCAACAAACTAAGTATCCAATATCAGATACTTACCTTTGCTCACTCTACCTCCAGGTCCAACCCTTTAAATGCCGAGTGCCAAGCAAGGGAGCTACCAGTACCATTTTTCATCATGTCTTTGGTATAACATGGGGAAAAGGGAAACGGCTCAGAAAAATGCCAGTTGCGTAAAGGCAGATTCCAAAAGTGCTCATGTTTCTTTTCGTTTTGTATAGAATTTTCCCTTATATTAAATGTCATTTTTTAGCTGGAATTTCATTACAGGTTGGCATATTTTGGTACCATTTTCATCATGATATAATTGCAAAATATGAATAGTACTGGAAAGTTTGGCCATACAGTATTCATTCCAAAATGAATTGCTTTACCCTTTATACAAAATTCTTTAATCAAGCTTGATAAACAACTATCCCCACACAACCTATTTTCAAACACAACCTATTTTCAACCGCCTAGGACTTTGTATGATAAAAATCTTTACAAGCCAAATTTATCAGTTGTGATTGTTTCACTGTTTACAGCAGAGACAGAACATGTTAGGAACCTATTCGCCTTCAGTTTTGGTACTTAGAAAATTATATAAATTCTGTTTATGTAGCAGTACTGTGTTTTCATGAGGTTTTTCTTATTACTAAAAAACCTGCATCTTTCCTTGTCTACTACCTATTCTTGCTTAAGCCAATATCAGTATTTATATATCTTTTGCATTAAATGTTTATTGCTTAACACATGCTTACTGCCAGAATTGTGAAGCATATTATTATTAAATTATTTTGACAATGCAATCATGATGCCTGTCCTTGCAACATTTTTTTCATTTTCTAAGCAATCTGAAATATTTGGAGTGTCAAAAGCTTAGCGATTATATAATACCGTACATTGTCATATGTGACAGCTATCAATGTAGCAGATGTGACACCCTGGTTCTCTTCAGTAATTGAGCACATGATATAGTTCTTTAGATAATGCACTAACTTTTGGCTGCCATTTACTTTACCCTACTCCCCTGTAATTTAGGTGCCAGTTTAGGCAAGTGTACCTACAGTATATTGATCTGCCTTGTTGGTTTTAGTGTTTGTTGCAAGACTTGAATTTTGGGTGTATTATGTTTTCCATGTTGTAATGAAACTACAGTAAAAGTTTAGTGCTGTTTCATTTTGCTGGAAGGAAAATACCACCTGTGGTCGAATTTAGGTTGTAAATTTTCAGCATGACTTCCTACTGATGGCTCTCAAAATCATCCTGCCAGGGATTCGATCAGTTAGAAACTTGAAACTTAAATGGTATGTTTTATAGCACTTATGCTGATAGAAAGTGTTAAGACAATAAACCAAAGATTTGGACTTGCATTTGTACAAAACTGCACAGAAAACTTGTTAAGCGGTTGAAAACTGGTTGTGCCGGGATACTATTAAAAGAACAGTTTCAGCTGACACTTCTTACACACGTAGGATCATTTACACGAGGAACAAACAACCATAACACATTATAATTTAACTTACAAAACTGATGAAAGTCAGGTACTTAAACTTTCCAGCAAAACCCTTATAGGTAAATAAATCATAGTATGGTTGGAGAGTGTCTCCCACATGACGAATATTGTACCATACAGTAAATACGTGTATAATGAACAGCGCAGAATGAACGACCAGACATGTATATTCTGCCATACTTCCGGGTCACTGTCACTATTAATAGCTATTTATATATACATGGCACACATTATACATGTAGGCTTATGGTATCGATTTTCTATTCGGAAACACCTTTTAACTGTCGTTTAAGAGACTGGAACTTAGTTATAAAATAGGTATAAATTCGCCATCTGAAAGCATCGAATTCTTTATATTACAGTATTATAATGCACAATAGTGAATAACCGTACAATTCAACAATTAGATATTTACCAGATTTATAAATGTTAAAAACTTGAATCTTCCTCCGTATGACGTCCATCCTATAGTTACTGTTCTAATATCAATAATCGTGGAACAAATATAAAACAGAAAAATAGCTAAATGTGCTTTCGACACAGTATCCATTTTTTCCTTCCGGTAATGTAACGATTGCCTCCCTTTTGGAACAATTTCATAAACTCCTCAACCGTGATAAAGATTATTTAGATATTCGATGATTTTACTTACTCATACCAAAAAACGTTAATATATGTACACCAGTTTACGTCCTTGCTATCAGTTATACTACATCCAGTCCTGATTTAAAGTTTGTCCACTTGCACGTGCAGTTCGCGCTCTCCTTTGTGGCGGGTTGCTTGATAAGCCCGTGGTGCCCAGATTGTATTCCACTGCGGTTCAAATGACACCAAAAACTGACGAATAAGATACACATCCCTGTTCGTTGATTGCAATTATGGACATGTAGGGGACGTGAACGCCTTTTAATACGAGAAATCGGTAACTAACAGTTACTGAAATTAAGAACAACAGGTGTTTTGACGGTGTAAGATATATTTCTAAATTCCCTGTTGTTTTTTTTTTTTGTTGTTTTTGTGTTTTGTTGTTGATGTTGTTTTTCTTTTTTCCTTTTGTTGTTTGTTTCCAAGTTGACTCGTTGTTGCCAGCGGTTGCCTATAGATATGGACGACTGTTCCAGATATATAGTAATGCTGCTATTTACTTAGCTGTTAGAGCAAGCTGCTCAAATTCCAATTTTCCTCGGTTCTAAAAGGCACTGACCTCCAGATTTTGGCTAAAAATGATCTTTTATTAAAACTGAAGTTTTATCATACTATATATGAACATTAGAATATGGAGTTTTCGTTTCTAGTCCAAATCAAGAAAAAAAGATGCCCACTTCGGGAATCGAACCATGCAGGACCGCCGATTTTCCGACCGCTACGGAGGATCTAGTGATTAATACGTCTAAGAAATATAGCATTAATTTCCAGTTATCTAAAAAAAAATGTCGTACGATCTGGAGGTCCGTGCCTGCCAGGTGTAACACGGACTACAAGCTTCCTCAATTATAAGTCACGCATCTGTATTTTATATAGACAGGCAAGCACTTTTGATAGTTTGAATGTATGTTTTTGTGTATGTTTGTTACTTCTTTGTTATTAAAGTGTTACTGTGTGCATATACTCAGTTACTGTATGCGTGTATACAGTTGCACATGAACATATTTCCACGTGGAGTGCGTTCTCTTAGAATGCGGCTGTTCCTGCTGGACTTTTGTCCTTGTTTTTTTGCAGTTTTGTTGGAACCCCCGACATTCCGCTTGGGGCTTGGGAAGCTAATGCAGGCTGAGCTATACTATGACTCTGTTTTTTATGGTTCTAACACACACCATGATTCATCTGTGCTTTTTACTTCTTACCCGGGAACTTAAGCTGTTCCTATAAAATATAATATGTAATATATATAGCATTAGATTTGGTTTACATGCTGAAAAAGATGCAAATAGTTCAGCATAAGCTGGATCGAATAAATATTTTCAATGCTGTCACACTTCCAAATTGTTAGCATATTTCTAATTAAGGAAACAAAAGCATGTATGGTTTGTATAAAATAAATCAATTTCCCCTCTTCCTTTTTTTATTTTAATATATTTTTTTAAACTTAATGCGTTAAATAAATCAATCGTGAAATTTGTAAGGAGGGGTATTTTATTGCTGGTTCATCATGATGATGAAAAAATGCACATTGCGCAAAAATTTGCAAAGGGGCTAATGTGCACGAAAATATACTCGGATTTTATGGGTGATGTATTTTAGGAGGGCACCAATTCAGCACCCGATGCAAGTCAAATATGCGTAAGTATAAAGCACGCTCAATATTCTGGTCGTCGTAAAGACTTGATTTTTTTCGTTATTCATATGTAATTTGTAGGTAAAAAAGCAAGTTCAAAATGAAAAAAAGGAAGAAAAAAAAACATTGTGATGACAAATATTGACATTGTTACTGGGACAAGAAACAAATTTTAATTTTGGACAATGAGCATGCGTACAATGATTTAACGTCATTAAAATGCCGCGGGGACTTAAATTAGGGGCTAAACTTCCGTGTTTAACAAATTACCTACATACACGTCATTATAGTTAGTTAAAAATTAGTACACACACGTAGTAATTGAATTTTCTAGAGTTGTATCATTTAAAATATGAAATTATTATAAGATAATGTGAATTAAATTTATTTTAAACTTAAAAAAAAATACGTGCGTGGAAATCTTAAAAAGTGGATATTTTGCATAATATTTTCTTTCATAAGACGGACGTTGGAATTGAATATTTAACATGAGAGACGTTGATCGAAAATGCATGTCTTTTCTGATCCTAGGCATTGGACTTTTCGCTGTTGTGTCGTGCCAGATGTTTGATAAAAAGCCGACTATTTATGATCATATGAAGAGCGGCGCCAATACGATCAAATCTAACTTGATCGATTCGGAACTTAAAGTTGAAAATATGGTGGGTAATTCTCGTAGTTTTTGTTGTTGTTGTTGTTTTTTTTTTTGTTTTTTTTTGCATTATACACTAATTATTTCAGATAAAGTTCGACTTCTAATTATTTGAAATCTGAAAAACATGTTCCATTCTCATACATCAGAGGTTCGACAAAATCACGACACGAACAACCAGAGAACCCCGGTAAGCCTCTGGTCAGCGAGAATGGAATTTGACAGCGGAGGTCGATCTGAAACGTTTGCATGTGGATAAATTATAGATATTCTTGAGTCTTGAGGAAAATAGTCGATATGTTAACCATATTAGGAAGTTAAAATAACAATGAAATTTAGCAGGAGCACTTTTGGAAGCATAGAACGCAACCAAGCAAAATAAAAGCACACTTGGTTTGATTGTGTGTGTGTTCATGAGGGGTAATAAAATGAACGTGGCAAACATAATTTATAAATTGAGCCGCACCATGAGAAAACCAACATAGTGCATTTGTGACCAGCCTGGATCCAGACCAGCCTGCGCATCCGCGTAGTCTTGTCAGGATCCATGTTGTTCGCTTTCAAAGCCTATTGCAATTAGAAAAACAGTTAAAGCGAACAGTATGGATCCTGACCAGACTGCACGGATGCGCAGGCTGGTCTGGATCCATGCTGGTTGCAAATGCACTATGTTGGTTTTCTCATCGTGCGGCTCATTTGTGTTTTAGCAGGATATATATAACGTTTTCTTTTTGTTTGTTTATTTCAGTTTCTTCCAGATGAATGTACCATTGATGAGGAGGATTTTTATGGTGATAGGGGAGATGAAATTGCTGCAGCGAAGGAAAAACTTCGTTTGATAAAAGCTGAGGAGGGTGATACTGTGACACTGCATTACAAGGTATGTAATGACATATACATTTACATTTTTGTACACGTTATACAGAGGGTCTCCAAATCCATGACCAAGTGTTTAAGGTCGCGGACTTCAAATCACTTCCTACACGACTGGGGCCGAGCTAAGGGCTTAGATCTTCGGTGGAGCACGGTTAATCTTCCATGTGTGGGAATTCAGCTGGCTGGAAAGTCGTCGATGGCTCTCTCAGGTGCGTCGTGAGAAATAGTTGGGTTCATCCACACAAGGCTGTAACTGGAAAACACAAATGACCATGATTTTAGATGTGCGGTCACGGTAACCCCACTACTACTTCCCGCCCCCTCCCCAACACCAAACATGCAATTGTTAGTTGTTTAGAATTTTGAAATTAGCGACTGTGCAGACCACTCACTATGTAAGCGTCTTGGATTGCCTGTCAAAAAGTTTATCCGGCTGGTATTAGGACCTTCCGATCCAGTTAGGAGTTATAGTTTCCACGAGTATCTTAATTGTCCGACTTCTGTTCTCAAGGTAACTGACAACTTCACCTAATGAATCACATGTAGCAGATCAAACTTCTCGTCCCGGGTCTGAATTCGAAATACAGATTGGAAACATCCGACTGGAACAACTGATATGGTATTAGGGCCTCGTCGTAGAACAGTGACTTAAAAGCATCCATTCACAGATCATTAGCTGTTCATCTGTGTAAAAACGCCTTTAGTTTACCGGCTACCACTATGACCATTCCTTACTACTTTTCAAATTTCCCGCTTTTTTTGATATCTTGAAGAAGATGAAAGTTATAGACATATTTAAAGCTGATATCTTGAGGGACATTAAACACGGCATATTTAGTCGCACGGTCACGTTATCAGGCTGGAATAGGATATCAGACGGTTAGGGTAGTAAAAGTTTTCTACAGTGCAATAAAAACTCACATCCTTTAGGTAATGGACCCGAATTGACAGTCGGAATTTCTTGTTTACGTGATTCGTATGCGATTCGGCATTCTTCGGTTGTATGAAAAATGGCCGAAGGATACGGAGGATACGTGATTGCACGGAAACTGGCGATTTGGTCCCCACGGAGAGGCATATTTTTTTGCATGATTTTATAGAAATAATAGTAGCTTGAGAAGTTACTTCTTGTCCTGCAAAAACATAAGGTTTGAATACAGACTTCGTTTGCAGATACATTGTCTGAAAAGTCATATATGACATACTGAGGTTTAATTAACATTTTCGATGAATAAATTGTTTCTCGTTTCAGTGAAATACGAAAGATAACAATTCCACCACAGCTGGCGTATGGCTCAAAGGGATATAAAAAGAAAAATATTCCACGTAAGTTCTCACCCCTCGTTTTCCTCGTTTTTAATATTTTTCCTCGTTATAATTATATTCCACATGAGTATTATTACATAATATATATGTACACTTTCTTGTAGAGGTAATAAAGAATTCTGTTCTGTTCTGTTCTGTAAGCGAAAAGTAAGCACAGAACTTTCTTGATTTATTTTTGACGCAGAGTTTCTTAATTAAGTGATATGAACCGAGATTTTGAAGTTGAAATACATACAAGTACATGTGTGCCATTTTGTATTTCAGCTGACGCAACATTAGAAATAGAAACAACACTCGTGCAGCTGAAGAAAAAGGATATGGTTGACCACTATATGGATTTTATACACAATTTACACGTATACGCGTTCTTTATTCTTGGACTAACATTCCTGCTGTCAGGATACTATAAGGGAAAAATTGCGGAGAAGCGTAGGTTGTATAGAGAGATAGAAGAAAGAAGACAAAGAAGAGAGGAAGAGGAAAAAGAAAAACTTGAATAAAAACAATAATGGAGATAAGCAGCTACTGATTTTTACTAAAGAATGTACTTGGTCGTTAGAAATATTCGCCGACGACAATAATTTCAATGAATTTTAGGCGTCCGGTATTAAGGAGGTAGGTTACCTTGATATTTGTAAGTGCGCATGTCCAACCGGAAGCTAATTTGACGACTTACGACGACGTTTACGACAAACTAAATGTGTTTGTATATCCATTCTTCTGGAAATAAAACTTGAACCTGCCTCCGATCTTATGTTTAATGGTTCAATAATGCAGAAATAATGAATGAATTGCCGCAGAAACGCTTCAAAACATTGTTGCCTTGAAATGACGTCATTGACGACATGACGTTACGTGTCAGTTACCGCGCAAAATTAATAACTTTTATTTTGAAAGTACGTTATTCTGTGCTTTTTCTTTATTTGAACTATTTTTAAACAGCCATTATTTGCTGAAATACTTTTTATTAGTCTTTTGCTCTGAAAAATGATCAATCATTTTGCTTCTTTTATGTAATTATATTGAAATGTTATGCGGAATGTGACAAAATGGATGATGGTAACTGATGTGATTGGGAATATAGTTGGCTGAAAGGTATCTTATTACGGTCATTTACAAATAAAAATTGGGCAGTTTGATTTGTTATACCTATTTCCCAGTTTCCGTTGATAATTTGTTACTTAAATACTAAAACTAAGCTCTAAAATTGTTCAAATTTCAGTATAAAATTGTGGTGTCTTGAATTAAATTGATGTTACCATGGAAACGAAGCCCGTGACCTATATGTCTAATTGTAAAATTCAAAAGCGTTGACACTGGTCTATTTAAGGAACACAGCTCCGGCTTTTTATTTTCATTTCAACAATATCCATGAGAATAATAGCAGCATGCAGAACGGTTTTTCAATAAAAATGTCAGACGACGGGCACTGCTGTAAGTATTTTAAGCTGTGAAATTTGTTAAATTAACTGCAATTCATACGAAAATATTACTAACGTTAGAAATAAGATGTTTTAAAGCTATATTAAGAAGAAAGATAATTTTATATAATATTTTTTTTATAAGAAATTACGATAAAAAGCAACATATAAGCTATTTTAAACATCTCTGTTGCCATGGTTACTCTAATCTTTAAGAAAAACATAGTACTATGTAAAGTTCTTGGTATTTTGCTTATCATATTACCCAAATATTCCATGTTGGTCAATAACAGAATGGCACTGAAGCCGTCGAAAAACCCGTTTTCATACATAATTGTTGAAAAATGAGAGAAAATGCGTTACCATGGAAACACGAGCCCCGCGACATATACATTTTAAGCTTTTATAAGAAAGCTAATGCGCATACTAGTAAAACTATTAATTATGCAGACTTCTACGGATAACAATGAAACCAAAATACACTGAAAAGTGTTAAATATCCGTATTTTCCTTCTTCTTTCTATATAAAATACCTTAAGAGGGTCATGTACTTCAAACCTGGATAAAAATTGTACTTGAAGGGACAGAGATAAACGGAACTGAGATTGTAGCAGTTAAAACATTAAATTACACGAAATACAAAAAATCACTGCGGTTCAACTAATTTGAATTTACCCTGGTAACAAGGTAACCTACCTCCTTAATCTAAATGCACCTTTGTATGAAACTTGTACTGCCAAGGTCTGTTGTGCAGTCCAGTGCATAAGAAACCGATTTACGACAATTAAAATTAAACTGTGAACATGTTAAGTTATCATGGAGTGATTATAGTCATGTCTGGTTTTATTGTTCGGCAAACTCTTTTCGCATAACAGTCACTAGAACTATACGGGTTAAATTTTTTGTGCTTTTTATGAGAAATACACGGACTGAATTTTTCCTAATACATTTGTAGACTACTCAGAACGACTGTCACGTGTTTTTTCTTAATTCGTCTCCATAAGCGCTCGAGTATGATCCCTACATCTAGACTTTCCTTGAATATCTCGGGCTGTATTCCAGGAAAGTTATATTTTGATAACGACTGTTCAGCTAACTCATTCATAAGGAAATATTGTAAAACAAGGAGTAACATCCCCATATTATTAAGTAGAATTGTTTACAGTCTCGTCTAGTGGTATTTCGTATTAAAGAATCTCGTCTTAAAGAATCAGTAAGAACGAAGAACATTAATTCAAGAAATGCATAGTAGTTGTATTTAGATAGGAGTTACATTGGTGTGTATAAAATATGTTGATAATTGAGTTATATTTATTCTAAATAAATTATTTATACTAAAGTTTATTTTTTGTTCGTTTTAGAGGTTTTGAAACCAGTCTCAAACTGACCAATGGCAAGACTGCACTTCGAGACTAGTCTCCAAATATATATGATGTCGGACTAGGGGTGTAACGATATGCTAATCTCACGATACAATATATATCGGGTTACAGATGCAACGATACGATACATATCACGATACAAATTTAGTATCATAAGTAAGCATTCATTCAATGTTTCTTTTTCATTGTATCGTGAAACAGGTCAATGGCACAATACGCATATCGCTAGACTAATGTATCGTGATACAGTGATTTTCGATATATCGTTACACTCATATGTCGGACACTGGCTTGAAGTATATCAGCTCATTTCGCTCAGTCATTTGCGATAAATAACTTATTACCCACGATTTGGCAAAGTGATATCCCTAACCGTGTTACCCTTGCAGAGAGAAACATGGCTTCTTATACAGTTTATTCATTTATTTTTTTTTCGAAATAAGATGTTATTGTGTAGTGCTAATGTACATAACCATGATTTAAAAGGTTCAACATTCTGCAAGATAATAGTCAGGATCTACAGCGATCACTGAATGTGATAAATATCCCCATACATGGTACATCAATTGACACTGGGAAGGGTTCGAACAAATGATCTCGGTATCTACTTTATGCTAATTCCAGGCGGTAACAAGAGCCCCGCCAATGGGTGCCATCGCTCGTCTGCAAGAGCTGGACAGTATGTATGAAAAGAGTTAAAGTTCAGAATTTTTAAGTACAAAAAGGGCCATAATTCTGACAAAATGCAGGTTAGAGTTATGGTTCTCGGCCTCCATAGTCATCTAATAATGATAAACAAGTTGCAAAGTTTCAAAGCTGTAGCTCTTATAGTTTTTGAGGGAGGCGGGCCAAAACAAAAATTTTAACCAAGAAACTAAAATTTTCTAAGTACAAAAAGGGCCCTAATTCTGACAAAATGCAAGTCAGATTTATGGTTCTTGGCCTACACAGTCACCTAATGAGGATAAACAAGTGTACAAAGTTTCAAAGCTGTAGGCCTTACAGTGTTTGAGAAAAGGTGGACCTAAACGAAATTTTAACCAAGAGACTCAAATTTTCTAAGTACAAAACGAGTCATAATTGTGACAAATTGCATATCAGAGTTATGGTTCTTGGCCTACACAGTCACCTTATGATGATAAACAAGCGTGCATAGTTTCAAAGCTGTACCTCTTACAGTTTTTGAGAAAAGGTGGACATAACAAAAAAAAAATAACCAACGCTGTTGCCGACGATCAAGTGACAATACCTCGTACATCTTTTTCAAAAATCAAACGAACTAAAAATGGTATGGATCGAATAGGAAATATTACTATTTTACGTCTTTGGGTGTCCCTGGTCTTGGACCTGGCGAATTAGATCATGTGCATTGCACGTCCTCTTGATGAGGTAGGGCCTAAACAATTGCCGATACTTTTACAAGGCAATGGCTCACATGAGTAAACCAGATGACCAAATTTACAGAAAATTCCGACTGGGTTGATGTTGATCAAGTAGAAAATGCGACCTCTACAGTGTTAACAGGGTTGATCTATTGTCATACTTTTTGCTACAACCTGGCCTACATTTCACTGTGGTAAAAAATGACAACGGCCAAAAAGTCATCTTTCTTAGTTAAGCTGGTTAGTTGAAAATGTAGTTTCTCAATGTTAAGCAAAGTTTTTCTACGATTTGACCTAGTTTTCTACTTTTCAACCCCTCATGACTCAGTAAACAACTCGTCATTATTTTATAGTAAACATCTGAACTTTCATCCAGAATGAGCTGAAACTGTGACCTCTAAAGTGTTAGCAGTTAAACTACTGCTAACAGATGACAGTAGACAAAGGGCTGTTGCAATAGCACATATTAAAGACTTCCTACTTGCATGAACTCGAAATCCTTCCAGGGTTTTAGACGATACTTAACTTTATATGACCTTTGACCTCAGTGTGACCTTCACCTAAGACCTAGTGACTTCCAAGTGTGACCTTGACCTTAGTGATTGCACTCTAGACGTCTGAAATATTAAGAGATGAACAACTGATGCTAGTTTTCTAAAATCTTAAGCAGGTTTTGACATAAAATGTGACCTTGAACTAGTCAAGGTTGTAAGAATATACCATCACATTACAGTGTCTAAGAAATAATATGTCCCAGGCAGTGATTAGGTCATGAATAAAATCATTGTCTGGAGTTCAGATGCAAATGCGCGAAGGAAATGCATCAAAAGGCTGCAACCAAAGTAACAATAATAATATGAACCTGAACGACAATCTATGATTTCCTTCACGAGTAAATTACTGTTCGCGTTATATTATATTCACATTCTAATCCTTTGAAGATATTCAGAAAAGAAATTGCCCGTTCTGTGGTTTTCTTTTCCAGTGCTATGCTTTGACATTATATCGATATATAGACACGACATGAATTACATTACCATTTTTAATAATAGTTTCATTTATTTAATAAGGAGACAATAGATTTGTGTTAGAGTAGTTATTTGTAATCCAGTTTTCACGATAAGCCTCAAGAAACGAATTGCACCAAAAATCACCAAAGACTTAAACATAGCCTCCATGTACAGTACCCTTAACCCATATCATGCCGAACACATTCTCTCAAACCAGAGGTCTACCATGGTTCCCCGGATGTTCGTCTCGGGATTTTGACGAACCTCTGATGGCCGAGAATGGCTGGACATGATTAATTCTGCCTTTGCGACCAGTGTAGATCATGATCAGCCTGCACTTCCATGCAGTCTGATCATGATCTGCATTGTTCGCCATTCAGTCAGTATCTTTTTGGTAAGCACCCCCTTTAACAATAAATAGTACTGTCCAAATTAAAAGATGGACAAGTTCATTATAGAAATTTAGCAGGGTAAGGGTTAAATACATTGTATATTTGGGGTAAAGTAAGGGATCTTATGTCATCAGAAAGGACGCTGAAAGTATACAACAAGTCTAAACATAAATGGAGAAATGTTTTATTGCATGTCCATACAATTACGAAACTTAAAATACCAAACTAGATCTATATAAAGCTTGTTATTTCCATACTACATGACTAAAACATGGGCGAAAAACTAAACTGGTAACAATGGCTTTCTGCCGCTACACTGTCTATTAAAATACAGGGCTTCACATGTTACCAGGCGATTTGTTTAATAATCCGGCCACTCTTCAGGTGAAAAAACGTACATAGCACTGCGAAATCTTCAATTCGGAAAACCGGCATGCCTGAGCGCATGTTCACGCCACTTATGCTGCTAGTAAAACTATCAACATTGAAATATAAATATTGTCCCTGTGGAAAATAATGAAAAAGAAAGACTGTTTTCAGGTTGGTTTGTAAAACTGATGATAGAAATTATATGTCTTTGACAAGAGTGGAATGGAAGTCACAGTCTATCTATCTAATCAGCCAAAAAACTCGTCAGACATCAGAAACTTGCAACATGAAAAACCCTGTCCTTTCCCTATGTGTTCACATAGTCTAAAACAATCATAAAAAATAAGAGTTTAAACTCCTTTCACATTGAATCATGTTATAAATCACAAGTGTTATGGTAATAACTTCTTATAAAATTATGTCCAATCTCCATCAAAAAGTAAAACGTACACGTCATGTGACATTACATAAAAATACTTTTGTGTGCCTAAACATGGAATTTGGTTTAAACAGCATTATCTAAACCCCTTACTGCCAAGAAAATCCCTTTTACTAATACCAAATTGTTTTTTTAAATTTAATCCCTCCCTGGTCTTAAACTGGCTCGTTAAATACGTGATCAAATTATTCACACTACCAATTTCCTTGTTCAATGTGGCACCAGGATACAAGGTTTAAAAAATAACAGCATTTTTCTCATATCTACTGCTATGTGCAGATTGAGACAAATACTACTTTTTTTTGCCTAAAGAATCCCTCGAAACAAAAGCAAGGAAACAGACCAACAATCACACTTGGTGGGTGGGGTAACAATTCAAACATTTATACTACAACAATGCAATACCGATGTTGAAAACGTGTTTGCCAGTATATTGAAGTTTAAAAACTACGGCATGCAATGAACCAGGTTAACTTCTATTACAAAAGTTATTTGTTAATACCAATAAATAATGAAAATATGACCAGACATCTGAAATTTTTTATGTATTCTGGAAAATTGCATTCAGAATTTCTGATTTGAAACATATCTGTTTTATTAGAAAATAGTTTGTTCCATATAATGTGTACTCGACATCGTTACACATCTATTTCATTCTATCAAGAATCATTTCATAAAATTCTAAAGCGCCATTTAAATTTGTATTAAGTTATTTTCAAATAAAATGTACGTACATACAGCTGGAACTTGGTACTTAAATTTTTTTACATGACTGGACAAGATAATCTAAACTTGACTTCAAGAAATGAAACAAGTTTAAAAGTATGCTAAATGTATACAGTTTTTATACTGCTAGTATTAAGAAAATTGAAATGCAACTTGATAGAATATGAAATCTTCTTCCAGATAATCAGAATTTCAAGACAAGTCATTTCGAGATACCAAGCTCCAGTTGTTCTGTACAAACTAGATAGGTGAAAAAATATATCCTAGCACTCAACCTTAGACAAAAGCACATTCTTGCTTAACACATTTCATGCAGTGAAACACATAAAATCAAAAAAGCGACAGACTTCATTCCTTTTGTATATAGAAAATTGCTTCTAACATTCTATCTTCTTTCTTACTATCAGTAACAACTACTAGACAATTTGTTTATTCAAGCTTTTAAGTATTGATTACATTGAAAAGTAAGTAAATTTAATAACTCAGGGCACGAGTATAAGCTTTTTAGCATAAAATGCTAGTGATGTGAAAAAGTTCAATTTAATTGATTTCCCAAATCTAATGTAATCTTTCAAGTATACATATAAGTAACTTAACTTGCAAATTCTTTTACTATACAAAATGTGTCAAACTATAGTTTAATAAAGCAATTTTTTTCCTACAATGCCTATAATCACCAAACAAATTTTATCAATCTTCAAAAAAAAAAAAAAAAAAAAAAATCCGATAAAAGTATTGAAAATACTGCATATAATTCTCAAACTATGCGAAAACGTCTTGATTAAATACTATCTAACATGTGATACTGCTCTATATAAATTATAAGGAATGAACATTATGCCATGACATTGTGTCTTATAGAACCTGGACAAGTTAAAGGGGCATATGCAACGTTTCCACTGAGATAGCTTCAAAGAAGACTTTAAAACGGTAAAACACGATGGAAATCGGACCACAAACAAATAAGATGCAGGCTATTAAATGTTTACTATGTTATGAAACTGCAGCCCATATAACCAGTGATTCAAACATATTGAATATTTTTGTGTTTGTAGGCGGACTACCATAATTTTTTTGCCAGTTGTTATACTTCACTAATCTCTTTCTAATGAGAAATGTTTTCAAATGATGTGCATATTCCCCTTTAAGGAAAGAAAACAAAATGCAACCACAGGTATGCAAATATTTATTTCCAATCTAACCACTTCATCCTGTAAACCCCTATTTCATGAAATAAACTCTTTCAAGTTTAGTTCTCACCTGAAAACTTCCAGTTCTCACAAAAGTTGTTTTTATTAATAACATTGGTGGTCTAAATAATCAAAATTTCTGTTACAAAATGCAAAATTGTTATGGAAGTTAGCATCTTTTGACTTCATATAGAAATTTTAACATGTTGTTAGTCTCTTTTTAAAACATTTAACTTCATGTAGAAACAAAATAATTTTTCAAAGGGTTTAGGCCCATTGGAAAATACACTAAAAGAATTCCTTTTTGTGACAAAATGGCCTTTACAGCGGAGTAATCTGAATTAAGGGGAGGTAATAATGTATGTTTTCAATGATGAGAAAATTTATATAAAAAGCTAGCGAAGGGTGAACATAATGTGAAATGTGGCTTTGAAGCAAATATCGAAAATTAGATCTGTTCACCACCTGATGAGAACTGTATGGATCACACAACACAGATAAAAGAAGCTTAATTTCACAACAGCTATTTTGATTTGAAAAAAAAAAAAAAAAAAAAATTAAAAATAGCCACACATACCAGTACTCTTTTACGGCTGCTGATAATTAATATAAAAGTATGTTTTTTTACATCTACAAGTAGTTACCGATTACAACATTAACAACAACACATGTATTATATAAGGCTGGTCTAACACCGGATTAACCAGAACATACATTAACAAGTCTTTGATATATATGTCATATGAGAAACGTCACATCAAAACTGACCATTGTGTAGAATGGATGCATTTTTTTTTCCTTTTACAGAACAAATGTTGACCAGTTATTCGACATGGCATTGTTCTTTCACAGTCAATTCACAGTTAATTCTTGAAAACGCAAGAAAACGTGTAACAACTGACTATTTTCTCACAAAACAATCAACATCAAATTTATGAAAAACGGAAAAAATATCAAAAGGGTCCTTTTCGAAGTGACGCTTCATATATCTTAAGCAAACTATACCTCGTATATAATGTTACAGAGAATAGACAACTTGACAAGGTAATAGGAGACATTAACAAGAACAAATAGAAAAAGAAAGTCGCATCAGTAAAAAGACAGCTTCAAATCACTTATCAAGTACATGAAACACACGGGATGAGATTTTTTTTAATGCACAAGGGCTATCTAACTTAACATATCCTGCAAAATGATAAATGGAAAAACTATATTCTGTAAGCTTAACGTCTTGCCTCTACTACGGTATGTACTAAATTCTGAATTCAAACTTAAACCAAAAAAAAAAAAAAAAAAAAAATGAAATCCCTCATCTAACAGAAAAATTAACTAGAAAAACATATGATACATTGAATTACTGTACCTGTAACAAAAAAAAAAAAAAACACGAATATTTCAACTGCTACTGAAGACGCCTTTTAAGCAGCGATCACTTCGTTACATGTCACATGACTTCTATTAATCTACGTGTTCCCGTTAAACATGAACTTAACTAGCACTATCCTCATGCTAAGATGGATAACCCTTGTTAACTAAAATGTCAAGCTCTATGACGTATGAAAGTGTTTCAATATAACAATGATACTAGTAATAAATCAAATGTTCACTAGTGTTTAAATAGCGACGAGCTATATTCCTCTATCAGTTATTGTCATCTGGTTGGTCGTCGCCTGCTGTATCTGACGTCCATAACTGCAATGATAACAAATATATATGTAAGTATCACATGCAGATGAGGTTGACTTCATTTTTCAAGGGTTCAAATTAAAAACCTTATGCCATACATAAGTGTGTGATATTTCATATATATTTTCATATGATGTGGGTGATAAGGTGGAACAATTATTTTAAGTTTGAATCAAATCCATTCAGAAATAACTGAGATAGAGTGAAAGTGCATCAAAATTTTAACCTGGAATTCTATGGAAAAGGGGGCATAATTCATGAAATATTGGTACCAGAGTTATGGACCTTGAGTCATATGATGTGGTTGATAAGGTGGAACAACTATTTTAAGTTTGAATCAAATCTGATATAAAGTGAAAGGGTATCAAAACTTTAACCTGAAATTCTTAGTAAAAGGGGGGATAATTCATGAAATATTGGTGCAAGAGTTATTGCCCTTGTGTCATATGATGTGAGTGATGATGTTGAATAACTATTTTAAGTTTGAATCAAATCCATTTAGTAATAACTGAGATAAGAGTGAAAGTATGAAAACTTTAACATGAAATTCTAGGTATAATGGGGGATAATTCATGAAATATTGGTGTGAGTTATGACCCTTGTGCCTTATGATGTGGGTGATGATGAGGAATAACTATTTTAAGTTTGAAACAAATCTATCATGTAATTACAGAGATAAAGTGGAAGTGCATCAAAACTTTAACCAAAGTGCGGATGCGGAACGACGCTGGACGCCGGGTCGAGTAGGACAGCTCTCCATACTTAGTATAGTCAAGCTAAAAATCACTGGACTGCAACACCTAGATAATATACGCATCTCATCTTGATAGTTAAGCTGCCTATGAAATATGGCTAAATTCAAACCAGTGGTTGCCGGGACAAGAATTGTACTATAGTATATTACTCAATTTACTGTAGAATAATCAAAGGGCAATAACTTCACCTGACTGGAACATGAAGATGGTATGTGCATCTCCTCTTGATAGTGAAGCTTCCTATGAAGATTTGCTAAATTCCAGAGAAAAATACTCCGGACAAGAATTGTACTATAGTACTATTGTACTAAAGTATACTATTTTTGAATGATCAAAGGGCAGTAACTGGGTTGAAAACCAACCGACCAGAACATGAAGATAACAATATGCTCTCCTGTTGATAGTAAAGCTTTCTATGAAGTTTTGCTAAATTTCAACCAGTGGTCACAGGTGGCTAAGAAATACTCCAAACAAGAATTGTACCTTTAGAAGTATACTACAGTTGAATAACCAAAGGACAATAACTCTGTGAAAAAGCATCCAACCAGAACATAAAGAAAATATGCCCATCTCCTCTTGATATTGAAGCTTCCTATGAAGCTTCGCTAAATTCAAACCAGTGGTTGCTGAGAAATACTCCAGACAAGAAATGTGGTACGGACGAAGCTGAGACCATAATTATGCTATTTTATTTTTGAAAATGGGGAGAAGGGCACAACAAGAAAATACAGATAAATCTGACGGATGCTTGCTGAAGTATAATTATTGTATATTAAAGCACAAAAGAGGAATTCATCGATTGGGCACACACCTAGTCTTAGTAGTGCAGCTTTCAAAGAAGTTTCTTAGAATTCCAGCAAGAAGTTGTTGAGAAAAAGCACAAACAAGATATGATATCCTAAGGTAAAGTTACATCAGCCAGTGGTTGCTGAGAACAAGCATTCTGGGATGGACAGACAGACGAAGTGGCCATGTATATGCTTCCCCTTTCGGGGGGGGGCAGTATAAAAATTACAAAACTGGCACTTAAATGATGAACCAAAATTTAACTTAAACAGCTCAATTCATAGAAAGATGTGTGAACTATACATACAGTAAGGTTATCTCTAAGAAGCTGCATGATCAGAGTACTGTCTTTGTAGGACTCTTCATTTAATGTGTCCAATTCTGCTATAGCATCATCAAATGCCTGAAATATACAAAACAATATGAGAACTTCACAAAATTAGGAACATACAAAAACTATATACACTACATGATTGTGCACAGTTTTTCTAATAGTGAATCTGGAATCATCCGTTCCGCTTTAGCAACAAATCCATGTGAATTACAAGCATTCCACATAAAAAATGGTATTCATGTCTAGAATCAGCTCAGCTTTGTCCACTGAAGTCTTGCCACTCGTAAAGACTGCAGCTGCAACATTTCTGCTTACAAATGTATACAAGTTTTTTGTCAAATCTTACTTTTGGTAATTGTTTTCTCATATTTTTGTCAAAACATTTGACTATTTGTCCTATCGTCTATGTCGGACCTCCCCATTTTTTGTCGGACAGGTCCAACGTTCCGACAGGATTTCACCGTGACTGCCGTTCTCAAATTTTTTTTTTACTTTTGATACTTACAACCACTTTTGAAAGATCAACTGCATTTGTAACATGAAGTTATAAAGGTCCACATCACAGACTCTACTAAAAATGGTGGGTTCATTTCTCAACCTTTAGCAATACCCACTGAAAACTTCAAGCTGCAATTCGTAACAACTTTTTTTTTTAGAAAGCATATATTATATATTTCATTAATGAAACTGTATAACATACCTTTTTTGCCAATTCGCAAGCCTGTGTTGGACAGTTTTTAATTTCATAGTGAAATACAGAGAAGTTTAAGGCCAAGCCTAGACGTATAGGATGTGTTGGTTGCATTTTTTCTGTAGCAACAGCCATTGCATCTTCATATGCCTGACAAGATTTGTTTACAACTTCTGTTAAAGAGAAAAGTGTAATCAGTTAAATCAGTAAGTTTACACGTTTTTGACAAATTTATTTTTCTTTAAAAAATCTGAACAAGTTGCTCACCTACCTTGTAGAGATAGTACCTAAGTTTTTCAAATCATAGGTTTGGAGTTAAAAAGCTTTGAAATGAAGAGAAATGTCCATTTCCATTTCTCAAAAACAGAAATATAGACAATATTTTAACCAGAAGTGCGGAGTTATGAGCATTTAATATTTTCATGATAACGAAAATTTTGTGATCAAGGAAATGTAACTCTTCTTGAACATGGAGAGCATAAACATCAAAGGGACATAATATAGTCAATATTTTCTAATTGGGTGCATTTGATTTAACATTCAACTTTGATCTGGATTGCTAAATACTGATCCATGATACTGTGTGCTAAAAATTTAGAACATCTGGAACAGTCTATTAACAGCAAAACTATGCTTTAGCAGAATCTAAATAGTTAAGCTCTAACTGGGACTCGAACCCAGGACCTCTCACCCCTAAGGCAGACACTCTACCACTTCCCTATAACAGCAGTAGCTAATAGCTATGCAGTTTAATTGCTGGATTACATTGCGTGAACTGGAACAATAATCGGTGAACTCCGGATTATCGGCGTATTCGCTTTGTTACCTAACGGCAATTTTTGTGTAAAGAAAAAATATAATCCAATGCTGCCAACGTCATAATTGGTCAAATCTGCCCAAATTTCTCTGACCTGTTGTTCAGAGTATGAACTTACTAACTGGCAGTACCAGTGAAATATTACTTACACTGAATCTTTTATATTTGCCCTTTTTGCAGCTGCCGAACGGCAAAGACGATGAGATTTGTCCAAATATAAGTAATTATTTTACCAGTTTTGAGAGGATTTCAATTGATGGGAAATTACAGTTACAAACTAAATACCTTTCTGCAACACATGGAGTCATTAGCATTCACTGTCAATCAGTATTATGACTGAGATCGACTGTCATTCATTCATTTCAAAGTTTCATAGACAGAGTCCGTTGTTTACATTTTTATCGTAACCGGTGCACTTGTAAAAATCACTTTAGTTTGAAAAATCAAAGTATGCGAAGAGCTATGGTACGGTCTCTATACCTTGCCTATTTGTAGTATTTGACCTTGAAGATATGTTTGACACACGGAATAATGAATGGCAACAATTTGTGCTCGGTATAAACTAGACCTCTCACTAAAGATAATAAATACCCCTAGACATTGTTTTGATACAGGGAAAATAAAATTTTGTTATCTTGACATTAGATTTTTATGTGTGACCTTGATCATATACCAAGTGACCTGGGTTGATTTTGCACGTTTTCTTGAAATGGTTAACAACTGATTCTTATTTTATGACATTCATTCTGTAGTACATGTAACTGTTTAAAGTATTATCATTTCTCAAACAAACATACATACCCTCTCTATTTGAGGACTGGCTAACCTCAGCTAGGTATCGGTGATAATCTCCCTTCATTTTCAGATAGAAAACTTTACTCTCATCCTGGTTTGTTTTTGGTATTAATGTGTCATCAAGTAAACTCTGCAAACAGAAAACACAAATTTATCAGGGGCGATAACTGCAGACTGAAGTTCAAGCTTTAACCTGCTAAATTTCTGTAATGGACTTGTCCATCTTTCAACTTGGGACAGTACTATTAACTGTTTAAAGCGATGCTTACTAAAAAGATACTGACTGAATAACAAACAGTGCAGATCATGATCAGACTGCATGGATGTGCAGGCTGATCATGATCTACACTGGTAGCAAAGGCAGAATAAATCGTGTCCAGCATGATAAGGGTACTGTTAAAAAAGACAGTTTGGAAAGCCTTATTTTAAAACATACTATCACTACCGTCCTCTCCTGTACTAGGATGTGCAGTATTACAGATATAATAGTACACATTATCAGGGCTTCGGAAATTTGCCGGTTTGTCGGTTTTGGACCGATTTTTGACTTTTCAGACCAATTCGTGAAGTGAAAAAACGAAAAAAATCGGTCCCGTAAAAATGGAGAAAAGGATAAATTTCGGTCTGATATCTCAATACACGATCACCTGCCAAGTAGGAAATTGTTGGTCGCACCTTCAGATAATCAATAAACGTGTCAATCGGTCTGATTGTCACTTTGATAATCAGTCCTTAATTAGCGTGTGACGCAATCAGTGCTCGCGCGGCACATCCTTTAATGTTTGCAGACAGCCGACTGCGGTGTATTAAACATTTTTGACTGGTATCCTTACGTTTCTGACTGGATCCAAATCATTTCAACGGGATCCACTTCTTTTATTTAGAATCCGACGGATGGTTTATTTCAAAAGGCTATGTTTGACAATGGTCGCTGCATTTAATCAAAGAGCTATAATTGTACATTATAGGTCTTTGATTTAATGAGACATCACACGGAAAACCGATAAAAATAATTTTTATAATTACTTGATTTGAAAAAAATACATGATTCATTTGTTGGGGCTCCAGTTGAAACAAATGCAGAAAACCGTCTTTGCAACATGACTGTACAAAAAAGAAAAAAATGGACGGGCAACCACGAATGATAAAGAAAACTGGAGTGGCACTGTTTATCAAATCGGTCTTTTAAAAAACGTTTCAAAATGAAATTTTGTTTACATCAGAAGAGAACATATAACTTTATAAAATGTAGTTGCTTATTGAAGTACAACGTAAGTGAAAAGAAATATCCGTGGCCAACCCGCGTGACGTTTTGCTACTATACATGCGGGAAATTCGATCTCAGCGTTCAAATAACGTACACATTCGGTCCGGGGCAGAGTATTCTTTAAATACTGAGGCTGTTTAGCAGAGAATATGTGTCGTGTAACTCACTTTGACGCATTGTATTTTATAGAATTCCGTCAAAGAATGAGGAAACATCACAAAGTATCTGCCGTGTATACGGTATCGAAGTCACGTGCGTTGGCTTTTAGACTAGTTACGCACACGGTGTCAATGCCTCGTATTATCTCGGAAAAACATCGAAATTTAAACAAAGTAACGATCACACATAACACTGAATAACTGTCTTCATTGTATGGTAACGCGCGGTGACTGGTAACTCAGTTTTAATGCATGACATGCTTATTTCTTTACCCTATCACGTTTTACAAAATATGTAATATTGGGAATGCGGTGGGTGGGGTAGCGCCGATGTCAGGATTTTTGTTTCGGACCGATTGAGTTACCAAAATTTCCGGAGCCCTGCACATTATGATCTGCTATAAAAAGATCCGCATCACTTTTTAACCTTAAGCCGATTTTGCCTTTGCTACCAGTGCAGACCAAGATCAGCCTGCACAGATTATGGTCTGCACTGTTTGCTGTTCAGTCAGTAAATTTTCAGTGAACACCCCTTCAAATAATAAATGGTATTGCCCAAATTGAATGATGGACCAGTCCATTTAGAAATTTAGCAGGGAAAGGTTAAATTCTGTTATTACGCATTATTTCATCAGTATGCAACCGATAATCGGTTGGAGTTCTCCAATCAATGTCCCATCACTACCTTAACTTGTCTTTTCTTAATCACTATTCATTTTTCATGACTGTACTTTCCATCCTCAATTGTATCAAACATCACACTAAAAAATGTGTGGGATTTTTTTTTTTCATTTTCTACATCCTGTGATTTTTTTAGTGTGGGACTGGGCCATAATTTGGTCCCAATTAAAAGACAGTCCTGAAACATGCCTCCAAACATATTGTATGTAAAATTTGCTCTAAAGCTTCAAAATAAACAGTTGACAGACTGCTGAAAGATGCTGATGCAGTGTTATTATAGAAACTTGCAGATCTAGCCCAGTATCTGCCTTCTGGGAAAACACTATTGATTCATCAATACTGCACAAAACACGCTTTATTCACAGTAACAGAAACCTCGAGATCGGTCTGTTCCCTGCAGTTTGTTTGTCTCACTTCTTTTAAGGTAACTCGAAGATGATGATACATGCATAGCTCTAATGCTATGCCCTTTCCAAACACAACCACAGACAGATTTTACAGCCAATAATCAGTCAAATTCCCACTAGGTCAAGGTATCTCCCCACCCCATAAATTTGTAATGATATATTTTTATTACATTTCTGTGTCTGCAACTGAATAAGAAATCAAACAAGATCTGCCCGGAAGACAGCCAATGCTCGACTAAAAAAATTTTGTCCCAGAAGCAGGAATATTACCCTAAATGTTAAAATATCTATAGAGTTTCAATCCTGTTTCTGCATTAGTTCTGGAGATAGCAACTTGCATGTAAACTTTAACCAGAAGTTTTTAAATGTGATAGGGGACATAATTTTGCAAAATACAGGTCAGAGTTATGGGACTTGATGCTATGACATAGGTTTAACATGTGAATTTTCAATTTTATATCTGCATTAGTTTTGGAGATAGTAACTAGCATGTAGGACTTTATCAACCAGGATTTTCTAAGTCCAAAAGGGGAAACAATTTGGCCAAAATGCATGTCAGAGTTATGATCCTTTGAGGTTTGCTTTTGTCCTAGAAAAAGAGAAATTAAGTTTCAAAGCTACATGTCAAGAGTTATGGGACTCAATGCTATCACCTAGTTTTATATCCCTGATGCACATGTGATGTTTCCATTCAATATCTGCATTTAGCAAACCTTTGAGCAACTGACCTCAAAATCAACAGGGGCCATCTGCTGGTCATGACCAACCTCCCTATCAATTTTCATGAACCTAGGCCTAAGCGTTCTTTAGTTATCAGCCAATTGGTCTACGGACCGACCGACATATTTTTCGCTGAAAATATAAGTATTTTAAACATGAGCTGTCACTATTAGTATTAGTGACAAATACCCCTGAATGCTACAGCCGGGATCAAATTTAGTGGTCACTAACTCACGAAATTCGAGTAAGAATCAAGAAATGAGAGTAGGAAATCATGGCACTTGATTATTTTCGAAATCACGTTCGAAAATTGATGAATTCGCTCAAACTGTCCTTTGCTCTTTAAAAACTCCTTTAGGGTAGTTATTTTACCGATAATCACGTGACCGCTTGTAGTCGCTTTATACGAATGTTATCGGATATCTAAGTAAGTGTCTAGACGATATTTGTTTTCGTTTTGGTTGGTGATTCGCAACTGCGAAAATGGAAAGGAAAATAACAAGTTTCTTCGGGCGTAAATGGCCGACCGCAAATGCTAGCGACACAACCGGCAGTGACCTGAAAGAACTTAAAACTTCCAAATCAACCAGAAGTCCAAAGAATCAGTGAGTATTTTGTTCGTACTTCCGAAACCAGAAAGTCTCGGCCTGTTCAAGCCTTGAAAAAGTGGGAAACAGAGCTGAAAAAACACTGCCTGGTAAAATTTAAGTCCCTCATGATATATTAACCGATGAAACATGTTTACATTTTGTACCTGACTCAGTTTAAACAAGTGTTCAAAGTTTAAAAGCCATATGTCAAATAGTTTTGACAAAACATGGACTTGTATGAAAACAGAACCAATTTCAAAATCCAAAAAGGACCATAATTCAGCCAAAATAGATAACAGAGTTATGTTCTCTTTCCTACAGATAGAGACTATTATACTAAATAAGTGATAAAAGTTTCAAAGCCATATGTCAAACACTTTACTAAATATGAACTGGTACGAAAAACTTAACAAAGATTTCTAAGTCAAAATGGGCCATAATTCAGCCAAAATCTTTGATGGAGTTATGTACTCTTGCCTATAACTGGACATGGTGATGGTAAACAGGTGTTGAAAGTTTCAAAGCTTTATCTCAAAAGACTTTGTCAAAATATGAACTGGTACAAAATATTAACCCAGATTTCTAAGTCAAAAAGGGCCATAATTCAGCCAAAATCCTTGATGGAGTTATGTACTCTTGCCTATAACTGGACATGGTTATGATAAAACAAGTATTGAAAGTTTCAAAGCTTTATCTCAAAATATGAACTGGTACGAAATATTAACGGTGGTAGCAACCCCAGGTCATTTTTTGCACTAACTTGTTTTATAGAGTAATTAATTGCATTTGACAGGGCTAGTTTAGAGAATTATGGCCCTTTTTGACTTAGAAATCTGGGTTAATAATTATTATTAACCCAGATTTCTAAGTCAAAAAGGGCCATAATTCAGCCAAAATCCTTGATGGAGTTATGTGCTCTTGCCTATAACTGGACATGGTGATGGTAAACAAATAATGAAAGTTTCAAAGCTTTATCTCAAAAGACTTTGTCAAAATATGAACTGGTACGAAAAACTTAACCATGATTTCTAAGTCAAAAGGGGCCATAATTCAGCCAAAATCCTTGACTGAGTTATGTGCTCTTGCCTATAACTGGCCATGATGATGGTAAACAAGTGTTGAAAGTTTCAAAGCTTTATCTCAAAAGACTTTGTCAAAATGTGGACTGGTACGAAAAACTTAACCCAAGGTGTGACGCCGACGCCGACACTGTGGTGAGTAGGATAGCTCTACTTATTCTTCGAATAGTCGAGCTAAAAATAATCGACACAACCTTCGTGCTAATAACGAAAATTATCACCGATGACCGTCAAGCGGATAGCCTTGGTCAGACCAAATTTCTTCTGTACTGTATGCTAGTCCAACTAATTTGACACGATCCTAGGAAATATTGAGATAATTTTTTTCATATATGGGCAGGGTTCTCGCCAGGCTATTATCACCTGTCGCGTGCGACATACCTTCAGACTTTGAGTTGTATATTCGACATCCCTTATTTCCCCAGTCAACCCTTAATTGCCGAAGCGACATGTCATAAAATCCAATAAACACCCCGATTAATCCGTTAGTTTATTCGAAAAGCTTCCACGTGCTTACCGGATAGTTTAGGTAAAGCGATGCCAGTTAAGATAACCGATAAACCAATGACAGCTTCCTATGTCGAACGTGTGACGTAAATTTCATCGTAGCTCCGCCTTTAAATCCTTTGACAGGCGGTATCTTGTGATGTGTACACGAAAGTGACTGTTTTCGCAAGTTTTACGATTATACATGTCATTAGATATAATGATAGATGATTCAACAATTATCACCTGAATATTTTTCGCAATCAAGGAAAGACAATGTAAGGAATTAAGTCAAAAATTGTGCAACACGGTAAAATGCTTTGAACAATAATCGACGAAATATTAATGTTTTTCACATGTATGAAATGTGTTTTCTCGGGCGGAATATTGAAAAGACAATGCAAGAATTAATGTTTTCTGTCGTCACTTTCAAAATAGAACTTTTAGAGAAAAGTTTGAAATACCCTCCGTGCATTATTTCATCACGAACGGACACTTTGATAGAACCACCGACCTTCCGTAAGCCCTCACATGAAGAATTCAACGCCCGAGTGTGGCTCGAACCCATATCGATGAGGGGCAAGTGATTTGAAGTCAGCGACCTTAACCACTCGGCCACGGTCACAATTTCAGAATCCCTCCCAGCCACGCCGAATGGCCAAAGGAAATCGGGCATTGATCCAAAATGGAAACCAGCGTTTCCCTGGACGACAGTCTCAGATTGTGTTGTTTTACATGTATGAACAACAAACTGTGGACATTTTCAAAAACTTAAAATGGATAAGTTTTCAGCAAATAAACTCCACAGGAATAGAAGACATAAACTTTAAACAAATAGATCTGTGTGCAGTGCTAAAATTGTGTACTTTTATTTACAATAAATAGTAAACGAACATTTTTAGCAACTTAAAATTGATGAACTTTTGTCATTCAGCAAATAAACTCCATAGGATCTTTTATGACCCAATATATTTATTTGTTCTTGTTGTGCATGTAAATGATGCTTATAAATCACTGAAAATACCAAGTGCTATGTTTTTCACTCTGAAATGCACCAGAATGAGTTGTAATAACACAAAATTTTCTGGGGTAACCCCCATGCCCACCCCTTTGTTCATCAAAAAATATCCTTCTGCAACATGCCTTCAAAAAATCCTGGCTAGAACCCTGATGGGCAATATCCCCACTCGCGTCAAACACTCGAAAGACCAAAATAGTTGAAGCAATTTCCAATGAAATTTTCATAGCTGTTTGATTTATGTAAAAATTATCAAACAATATCCAAAATTATGAATTTTCTGGTGATTATGTATGTACTGTACATGATTAACGTTTACCGTGTTAACACGCCAGTATGCTCAAGCGATAAAACTTTACATGACTGTGTACTGTGATTTATCTTCCATTATCATGATTATTTTGGTCCTTCGTAGTTTTGACGTTTAGATTGCCAGTCACAAATATGAAAGAATCTGAACATCGAATTATTTTGACTATACCGTATGCTTACCGAATCATTTCAGTTCGAAGGTTTCAAACAAAATTTTAGCTGTCCCACATGCAAATTCAAGCAGTAAAATTTAGATTTTGTTAGTAAAAAATTGTGCCAAAAGAAGAAATTCAAGAAATCAAAAAATGGTTATGTATTGATTAAATTATCTTCGGATCTGTAATGATGTTGTTCAATACTTTGTTGTATTAGGCCAAATTACAGACCAGTGCCGGGTCGTAGTTGGTCCAAACCCCAAAGTGTTTGTGGCCTTGAGATGCTGAAATTATACGGATGATTCAGTTTATGATCTTGACCCACTTAGAGACTTACCAATACTTCATTACATATTTCTTTTAATTCTTCCTCTATTTTCTCTCTGTATTCTTTTGCCATTACAGATTTCTTTTCTCCTTCATTACTTTTGGATTCTATGCTCGAAATAACTCTCCATGATGAGCGACGGGCACCAACAACATTTTTGTAAGCGACTGACAGTAAATTTCTCTCCTCATTATTTAGTTCTTCTTCTTTTGAAACTCGTTTTTTCATGGTTTGAGCCATATCATCATACCGCTCTGCCTGTTCGCTTAGTTTCGCCTGCTGCACTAAACTTTCCTTGCTTTCAGTAGACATTTTAGATTTTTTTTTGGAAAGTTGCGAATAATCACGTTTTGGATGTCGTTCCTTTCCAAGATGGCGATGCAACGGACGAAGTACCTGCCAAATATATTCATACGCCGGTGACTAATACGTCCGTGTCTGGTTAGGCACTTATAATCCCAAAAAATGTACAAACGGCATATTATTTTGTTTAAATTCTCTCTTGGTTAAAATATTTGTTAACGTTGTTTGATAGCTTGAGAAACTTTATTCTTCTATCAGAACTATTTTTTCCCGTAAAAAATAGTGCAAACAGAGTTATCTACTCCTTATGGAGGCGTTCCCCAATATTCCCGGGGAAGACCGTGACGTCATTGTCGGTATGGAAACGGAATTCATTTAATATATATATATATCTTTATTGAAATCAAGGATCTGAAAGGTAGAACAGGTAGATTATTCTGTAACAGGTCCGACTGGATGCCCGATAAGTAATTCCAACAAATAGAGCTCTAGCAGAGCTACTGGAATTTTCTATGACTAGACAGGCTAAAAAAAAGGCTAAAAAATCGATAGAAGCATCTAGGCGTAGCTACCTGTACACAAAATAAGCATCATTCCCAAAAATTGGAAACAGAAAAGTTTAAAAAACTGCAGTTTAAACAGGAGTTTAAACACGGATACCCTATGGTGGACCGACGGTTTTCTTCGTCATTTTGAGACAGATCTAGTTCCGATCTGTTACTCTAGTTTAATACCTCCCCTAAAGGTCCGTTCTTACGAGTTAGACCCCAAAAATCAATTCTGATTGTTACTGGAAGGCTGTTGTCAGGGACAGACTGTTAAAAGATGAGCAAGCGTAGGCCTATTGGGTGCAAAGTTAAAAAGAACTACACTAATAGCCTAACTAAGATTAAAAGCATACATGCAGATTAGATCGATGGTTACAGTTGCCATGGCAGCTTGTCAGAGAATAGAACCAAACTAGGGCTGGACTGTGTAGGGGGAGACCATTCCAGGAACGAATTGTTAGAATGGTATTGAGTATTGAGATTATGGGATCAAGTAATTCAGGTTCCATAAGTTGTGAGATAGTTATGGTCAACTGCAATAAGACTGTAGATCTACTTTATTTAAAATTTAAAAAATATATATACAATAAGAGGCTTTTTATGCGGCGTTGTTCAAGAGATTGCCAGTTGAAATCTTTAAGCATTTGAGTGACGCTGTTTGTTTGACCATAATTGTTACATGTATACGTATTGAGCTTCGTTCAATTTTGTATACATGTGAGGGATTTTTGCTAAGGGTGCCATATAGAAGAATAGTATTCAAGCTGTGGGCGGACATAGGTCTTGTAAGCTGTTTCTTTTGTAACTTTTCTGTTGTTTGTTTTGACATTTCTTTTGATGAATCTACGTGAATTGTTTGCTTTTGATGCTATGGTATCAATATGTTTGACCAACTGAGATCTTTACTTAATTGGTGTGACGCCCAGGTATTTAGCAGCTTCTGTAGTTTTTAGTGCTGTATTATGGAGTGTATAATTGCAGATGATAGTTTTTTCTTTCGAGTAATCCTCAATACCTCACACTTATAAATACGGGTTGAGCTCCATTGACTAGTCCTTTTCCCAGGCTTCTAGGGAATGGAGATCATTTTGTAGGGACTTGAAATCAAGAGAGGATTTAACCGTCAGATATTTATAGTGTCATCTGCAAAAAGTCGTGACTTACTTTTGATGGACTCTGGAAAGAGACAGCTAGGGGCCAATGACTGATCCTTGTGGAACCTCAGTCAGAACAGGACGTTCATCTGAGGTGAAGCCATCCACAAACTACTCTTTGGGATCGGATCGGCGATATATGACCATTCTGTGTCGATTCGCCGTAAAACCCAACTCGCTTACTCTTTGGGGTCGGTCCTTGAGATATGACTTGATCCACTGAGATACTAAAGGGTGGACTCCCACAGTACCGATCGAGCTTAAGTATCAGTTAATGATGGTTAACATTGTCAAAGGCTTTCCTGAAGTCCATTTCGATGACGTCAGTTTGTTGGCCATTCTCAAGATTGTCAAATACCTCTTGTGTGAAATTTTAAGTTGTGTTTCACATCTGTGCTTTGACCTGAAGCCATGTTGATACTGGCTTAAGAGATCATTTCTATCGAAATGGAACAAGCTTTCTGAGACAAGAATATGTTCCATTAAATTATTAAGAGGCAATACATGTTAGGGATATGGACCTATAGTTGCCAGCCTTGGATTTAGGACCTTTCTTGTAGCCGGGTGCAGCGATTGCTCTTTTCCAGTCGTTTGGGACTTGACCTGTTTCAAGAGATAGTTAGAATATCTTTGTAATGAATGGGGGCTATCTAGAGCTTGGTGAAGCTCTTTTAGTAATCTTGGTGAAATTTCATTTTGACCAGAGGCTTTATTTGGATTAAGCCCCATTAGTAACTTGTCCACGCCCCAACAGTTATTAGGATCGTTGGCATCTCTGGTGCTCATTTGATTACATGTATATGATTTTGGGTTAGTCCTACATTGAATATTTAGACCTATACATTCATTTCTTCCAAGGTCCTTGTTCTTACTCCCAAAGTGTTTCCTACTTAAAAAGAACACTTAGATCCATAAACATATCTAAATCTATACTGACGGAACCGTAATGCAAAAGGTGTTAATCGGACACGCTTTGTATCAACGCTTTGGTATTGGTATTTTTTAGTTGAAAATTCAAGCAATAGCACATTCTACAGAGTATTTAAGAAATCTTTTGGTATTGAACGTTATTTATCCAAACTACAACCCTCTTTATTATATAATTTCATTAAATTTAGAACAAAGAATCATCGCTTACCTATTGAAACGGGAAACTGGTCAAGAATACCAATAAATGAAAGAACTTGTAACTCCTGTAGAAACAAAATTGGGGATGAATTTCATTACTTATTCGAATGCGAACAGTTCTCCGATGCCAGAAGACAGTTTATCAAACCATATTTTTATCGACGTCCGAATATGTTTAAATTAGAAAAAATAATGTGTACTAGCAACAAATCAGAATTTTTGAAGCTTTGTAAGTTTGTAAATGTTATCCAACGAATTGCTAGAAATTAGAATGTAATCTCTTCTCCATATTTACAGATTATTCTTTTCTTTAATATGAATTGTGCATATCATACGTTTAATATTAATTGTTTATAACTAATATACTGTACCTTGATGTTTTTATATATGGTAGCCTCGTAATAGATCATATTGTCTATTGTAAATTCCTCATATTTGCATGTGTGTACATGTATTGAGAGAATAAAAGAGATGTTCTGTTCTGTTCTGTTCTGTTCTGTTCGGTATGATTACCGTATCAACCTTTCCGGCACACTATGTTAACCCTAACCCGAACCTTTAGTCAGTGTATTGTATCTGCCGAAGAGGTTGATACTTTTTGTCTGAAAAAATTGACAAAAGATTTCCGTTCGTGCTGCTTCGTTAGGAATGTCGTCTGTCGGTAATTTTTCTAGCATACAAGTAGTAGGTCTAAATGGTTCACAATTGCAACGGGTCAAACTAGGTCTTTGCCAGTTACTAACAAAGTTTATTAATCATCTTCATGTCTTTGAATTGTAGGGGATTGTATGGTAAAATCTATTTTTGTTTAGACAATAATGCCAATGGGTTTTGTTTTATTCTGTAAAGTCTAGCCGTTTTTCGTAAAGTTTTCTAAAAATAAACGGAATTGTGAAATGGAAGTTGGAAAATCACAGGTACCCTGCGGCTTGACATGTAGCCGCCTTGTTGACTACCCGTCTTGATTTGACCGTTATTTCGCATATTTAAAATTCTTTTCATTTATAGTTACCAATTAACCGACATATTTCGATTAAAATGCTTCTTAAAAATATCCATAATTTGCCGATCATTAATTAATATTATCAATATGAGAAATAACGATCAAATCACGGCGGGTAGTTACCAAGACGGCTACATCTCCAACCGCAGGGTACTTATGGGGAAAATGACAACTTTCTCCCATGAAAGCATGCCTCGTTAACATAAAATGGAGATTGAATTTCAAGCACGATACCATTGGCTATTCTTGCTAACGGTTACCTGCTTGAAATTTCCCTAGAATAGACATGTTCTTTTTTCAAAGTCATAATTATTTAAATTACAGTAAATTTGCTGGGTTTTTTTAAATGCCATTATTAGATATCTTAGGTTCTGTGTTTGTAAATTATTTTATTCATGAATATCAACGTAAAATCAGAAAAAAAATCAGCTATTACAAAGTAACAAAATGGTATTTAATCACCAAAGGCGACCGCAGGCTGTAGTTCCTCGGTAAAGGTAATTTGATCGTTTTTTTCTGTTTATGAAGCGTTAATTATTCTCGGTTTCTTGCGGCCTGACATTCTGAAAATAGATGTCTGTGCATGCGCCGAGGTTAGTTTTGTGCTTAAATCGTGGACGACAGTTAATGGTTTCGCGGTATCTCCCATCGAAATCTTTGAAAGTATGCCAATTTTCACTGCTTCAATATTGAAAACAAAATTATTTGACCACGAACAAGTGGAACGGTTTTTTTTTCTTCTGTACAACCACACATGATTTTTTTTGTATTTTCTATCTAAATAAAAGCCATATATTTTGTTTGCAGATTCTAGTGCGACTATTACTGACGATAAGCTCTTCTTACAGATCTATTTTATGTTGTTAGTGTTTAGCGCTGTGAATCAAAGTCGATTGTAAAAGCTCATAAGAGCTTATGTTGCTTGTTGTAGCCTCACTGACTGAAAATAAATTCTATCTTATGAAAATTATCTGTTATCTGTTAAATGTTACTTTCAAGGTTTGTTTCAACATGATACTTTTAATACGCCTTAACTTACTTGGTATACGTCTGTTGTAAACGGGGATCAAATGACATAGAGGATAATTGTTGGTTTCGGTGTAATATCACGTTATAATTTCACCGAGTGGGCACCAGAAGTGATATTTTCACGAGTGGCGCAGCCACGAGTGAAAATAACAACTTTTGGTGTTCACGAGTGAAATTACCGTGATATTACATCGATACCAACAATTTTTCTGTTTATTTTATGTCTAAAACTCTACTTTTGTTGTGTTTATTTCAATAAAATGTCGAAATTTGCGGGAAATTTTATCAGGAAGCATCGCAAAGATGACGTCATTTTAACGACGTCATCGTCATATTGTTTCCGGCTTTCAGTACGCTCGGTAAACTTTTTGACATTAATCCGGGTATCAGATTTGATAATTTTCACTGAGTGGCCAGTGAGTTTATCAGGATATAATTCACCGTTATATTTCGATAAACCACCGAAAAACATAAAATAAATGTTATTCATTCATGCTACTTTCTTTAGAAATCTTTAAAATATTTTGCATGAATTGATTGCAAGATCCTGGAACAGATATCGTAGAACTACTTCCCCGCTACTAACTGATTCGAATGAAATCAGTTAACGGATGCGAACGTGAGGTTACTGACCTTTCAGCACACTTCCTGCAATGTCCACACGGCCTTCTTTGCCTCTTCGTTACATATGATTAGATTAATTGTCAGGAAAGTTAATTGCATGGAGCAAAGACTGGAGCACATTTTGCGAGCTAGCTGGCGTTCTTAGCAAAAAATATAGAAACGACTGTATAATGTATAATACTCTTCTAAAAATTAAAACAAATAAAAAATTAAATTTTGAATAAAAAAAGAAAAGAAAAAGAAAACACACGCTAGATCTGCATTTTTATTCAGGGTCAAACTTTACTAAACCGATTCCTCAAAGTGAGTGCGGTTTTGACACATTAAAATACAATGATCCTGTTTTGAATAAACGGTCGGAACTCATGTGGAACTGAATTAAAGTATTCTACATGTTCTGCTCTTTTGAATTCCCATTCGAGCATCCCCATATTTGACAGTATCGTTAAGAATGTTACAAACATCTACATAAACTATCTGATAAAATTCCGAATCGAGTATTATCATTTCAAGGTTTCAAATATAAAATGAAGCTGGATTCCGTAACGGCAATTCCTCACTGTCTTCCACTTGAATATCGGTGAAAGCCTACATAAGGAATAGATAACTCTGTTGTACTCTTCTTACGGAAAAATAGTTCTTATTTAAAGAATAATGTTTATTATGCTATCCAAGAGCGTTAATAATAGTTCTAACCAAGAGAGGATTATGTCGTTTTTCCTAATTTTTGGCAAATAAATTCCTAATCTAATAGGAAAGTATTAGTTATCTGCCGTTGAATGGGCACTAATAGGAAAGTATTAGTTATCTGCCGTTGAATGGGCACTAATAGGAAAGTATTAGTTATCTGCCGTTGAATGTTCACATGTTGGCCCGCTTTTGAAAATGTTTCTTTGGTGACCGTTTACGATGATTTTTCCAGTTATTCCGATTTGCCAGGAAACAAACAAACAATCATTGCTACGAGAACTTAAATTTCCAGACAACATCTCTTTAGGAATAATTTTACAGAGACCATCTACGTATGAGAATTCATATTATTTGTATATTGGACCATTGTTAAGCAAGGTCACTGTAGAACGTAAAATGAAATATATACCCAAATAGAAAATATGCAATACATCATGTCCCATCGCTGTTTCTACCCTACACGTCAAAGCAGAGAACTATACATTTCCTTGATGACAACGAAAATACTAGAAGGTGTTTTTGTCACAAAAACATATGTCTCCCCTTTATGTATACCTTTAGCTCTGGCGACCATTTTGTGCAGCGAAGCGGAACGTGTCTGCGATATACACAACTAGGCTTGGTACTGATCACTTCTGTGACGTTTCGTCGAAATCCAGCTAGCAGTTTGACCTGTGAAAGCTGGAGAAGATTTTTCTATTTTTAGCTCTGGGTGACCATTTTATGCAGCGAAGCGGAACGTGCCAGCGATATGCACAACTGGGTTGGTACTGATTACTCCTGTGAAGTTTCGTCGAAATCCAGCCAGAAGTTTGACCTGTGAAGGCCGAACAAGAATTTTCTATTTTTAGCTCTGGGGCCATTTTATGCAGCGAAGCAGAATGTGCCGGCGATATGCACAACTAAGTTTTGTACTGATCACTCCTGTCATGTTTCGTCAAAATCCAGCCAGCAGTTTGACCTGTGAAAGCCGGACACGCTTAATGCTGACGGACGGACGTTAGGACAATATGTCTCCCCCATAATTAAATGCTCACAACTATGCACTTTCGGTTAAAATATTATATATACATGTATATTAATTTTTGAAAAATATATGGACATTTACATGCATTTCAAAGCTTTTTAACTTCATGCCTATTTTCCGGAAGAAAACGTTCTGTCTCATTTAGACTTGCACCAGTCGTTAGAGTCCTCCAAAATAAATATCTCTGTCATTTAATCCTCTCACATAGCACTTCCTGAGAAAGAAATACAATATCTTTTATCTCTGACTCTGGGCAAATGCAAACTGAACTAGGCGGCTTTTAGCCCAGCTAGTAATTACCATCTCATTAGAGATCATTGCAAATGTGTTTATGATGTAACATAACCCCTGGTTGACTCCAGTGCCATAGATCATAGAATCCTAAATGGCTTTCAAAGTCTGTATATTGAAGTGCTTGCCAATACATACTTTTTATTACCAGCTGAATAGGAGAGGTGTTAATCAACTTTACTTTGATAAACTTTAATAAATGTATAATCTGTAAAATGTAAATAAAGTAGACATGAGTAATCCTAAGCATGTTATATAAAGGGTGTAATTATTTAAAACAAGAAAATATTTATAGTTTATTGTTATGTTAAATCATGTTGTAGATGCAGTTACAGTAATATCCTGTAACATAGTTAATACTTGACCTGTACGTAGAAAAAAGATTGATGATAACACCAACCAAATATTGATCATTAATAGGAGAAAGTTTCTTAATGAAATCACACAATCGATCAAAACAATAACTGGCGGTCATTATATTTGGTCACTTTCATAAAATAACTGAATCATACTTTTGCACTGTCATAATAATTTCAAGAGAGGTCGCTATGTTCGAATGGTAAAGGTCGCTGACTTCTAATCACTGGTCTTTCGAAACCTCACATGAGGCGTTTGAATTCTTCACGGGGGTAACCGTTATGGTGGCTTATGGAATGCCTGTGGGTGTCTGGCCATGCCTGAAACAATACCTGTAGGTGCACCTGGGGTCTTCCTCTACCATTAAATGTCGCCATATGACTTAACTGTGACAGTGTGACTCTACCACCATCCCACACCCCAAGAAATAAAGAAGTGTTTCAAAAATATCTAATTAAAACAATCCTAAGCTATTAATTAATTCAACTTTCAAATTCAAAATTTATATCAATGAAGTCTGTGTGAGACATTGAAAGAAGGGAGATGTCTAATTATTTACAAACATATAATCTATTAGATATCATGAAATTAAAATGAAATTTTACATGTTCCGTCAATTATTATATTTCTAATGTTTTCATAAATTGCATCTTAGGGTATCCAAAACACGTGCATGTTTAGATTGATCACAAAAAGTTTATATTATTAGTATTTTCATCAAATACATCTTAGGGTATCCAAAACATGTACGTGTTTAAATTGTCCACAGAAGTGGTTATGCTGTACTATTTATTTGAGATTTTAAATTGCACAGAATGTCTGGCTACAAAGATTGTGTCACTATCACAAACCAGAAAATAAATTGATAGTATGAAAATTAACGTGTGCTTTTGTCAATCAATTTAATTACATGTAATCGTTAGTAGTATATTTTGCAACTGTAATCCTTGAGTAGTTTTATTTTTTCACCAGATGATAAAGGCAGGTGTTGTTAAGGTATCCGATCCACAAATAGGTAACATTTCGATGCCTGGAAACCCCATATTTTAGGTATCATTTGAAAGAGTTGTGTCTGCTGAACAAGAATTAGGAAATAAGATGACCATAAACAATAAGCAAGAATTATTACAGACATCTTTTTGACTGCGAAATGATAAATCTTACACAGTAATTTTGTGTTGAGATATCATTGAAGACTATAAAGTAAAAAAAAACAAAACAAACAGTAACATAGTGTTGTCGTGTATTTTTTTTTGTATGGACAATACACCTTCAAATGATTCAAAAATATATGAGCTTACCAGGCATCAATATTTGATATATCTTAATAACATTGTTATATAGAACTTGCTTATTTGTTGATCCTGTTACTATATAAATCTCTAGTACGCCCACATCTAGAGTATGCCTCGGCCATCTGGACTCCTAAATACAAAAAAAAAGATGCGATAGTAATAGAAAATGTCCAGGGAAGAGCAACAAGAGCGCTGCAGAGTCTCAGTGGACTAGATTACAGTCAGAGACTTAAACATCTGGGCTTACCGACTCTTGAATACAGGAGAGATAGAGCAGACCTCATAGAGGTTTACAAACTCATAAATGAGTTAGATATAACAGCAAAAAGTCTCTTGAAATTTAGTCACAATGTTGTAACTAGGGGGGAATAACCGAAAACTGCAAAAGGACTATGCTAAACATAAAACCAGGATCAGTGCATTTAGTCATAGAGTGGTTAGAAACTGGAACAGCCTTCCAAATAAGGAAATAGAGACACCAACAATAGACTCCTTCAAAGCAAAACTGAACAAACACTGGTCAGGAGACAGCAAGTTTCAAGCCAAATGTTACACCCCCTATGCAAGAATACAAGGAAATAACTACATCAAGAGAAAATGATTATATGTGATTTTGTGCAGGAATTGCTCTGCCGAAAAGTACAGCAATAGAAATATTTTAATAGTTAAAACGTACAGTTGAGGTTGTGCAGGAATTTTTCTGCCAGTATCAAAATATCATTTCAGGAATGAAATAGTGAACAACCATCTGTTGTGCAGGAATTGTTCTGCCGACAGAAAGGACAGAATATTAGATAGATGTTGGTAGAAATAATGGCTATACTATGAGTAAAAATATGTGGAGACAGTGCAATGTAAATACAAGCAAAGAAAACTAGAAAGACTAATTAAAAAAAAAATGACTACTAAAACTTAGTAAAAGAAAAAAGAAACTAACAAAATTAAAAGATTTTGGGTGCCATGGTATCAGAATACCTATAATAAGGAAGACTAACATTGAATGCAACGAAAAAGAAATTATTAACTAATCTAAAAAAAATAATGTACCAATATAGATAAATCGAAAACACTAAAGGGCCTAAGATGCTGTAGCTTAACACCAGAGAATGGAGTTCTGGGGCCGTATTCATAAAGCATCTTAAGTATAAGTTTTGACTTAAGTTGAAAATTTTACTTAAGTTTGTGGTGAATTCAGCTTAAGTCTAAGTAAAAACTTAAGTCCTATTCAAAAAGCAGCTTAAACTTAAGATACGTAAGAAATGACTTAAGTCAGAAAACAAAATGGCGCCGTGAATACGATTAAAGTGTTGTTTTTCAGATAAAAGCACTTTAAACATAATTGTACATGTTGTATCTGTCTGAAATTAATGTTGTTTTTTTTTAAATGTTTTCGTCCACAATAAAAGCCAAAAATTACTTATTAAGTTGTTTTATGAATAACAAATATACTTCAGTAAAACAAATTTTTTAACTAAGTAATACTTAAGTAAATAATCAATTTCTTACACTTATACTTAAGATGCTTTATGAATACGACCCCTGGTCTCGATTTCTACATGGACTACATGGAATACCTTAACGGCAACCTTGATCCTATGCATCAATATAAAATTGTTTTGAAAAAGTACTCTCCATTTATAAAGATTTCATAAAGTCTTACTAGCGATTTCAAAAACAGTTCTAATGAAATATTTTTAAAAAAGCATTTTGAAGGACATGAATGTTAAAAAAAGTTTAACATCAGCTATTCAGCAACTGTAATAATGATCGAACATACTTTTATAATGTGGTAAAGGCTTTACTTTCTTTCATTTCTAAAGAAATATCAAACATCTGGTACAGCTAATTTGAAATAGTTCATTAATCTTGTTGCAGTCACTTGAGGGGGGCTATTGACTTATGGTACTATAATCACTCTTCCAGAAGTTATATAACCTCGGAATCGCATTTAATAAGTCTGTTGAGATGAGCATATGGAGCAAAGGGTTTTCATAGAAATTATCAGTGTCATTATGAAGAAGGAAATAAACTTTATTACAGATTAATTGATCTCAATAGACTTTGTTAGTCTATGTTTCTTTTTGTTATTTGTTCCGTCCGTAGGCACGATTTGTCAGTAACTCGTTCCGTTATTACACAGTCTTTGACAAACTTCCTGTTCCGCCGGAACCACATGTTATTTATCACAAATAAAAACAAAAGTATATTTGATAGAAAGGGTTACTAAAAACCAGTGAAAATGCCAAAATCTAAAAGAGATAAACGAGGTATGTTATACCGACATAAACAACAATTTCCAATTATTGTAATTAGTAAAATGCGACATTCATTTGAAGTGTTATAGTAGCCGGATTGCCACAAACAAAATTTGATAAGAATAAGTGCATGGAATGATTTGTGTACAAAGAATGAATGTTCTAATGTTTTCATCGATCAAAACAGATTAATTTCATTCACAAACTGGCTCAAGGAGACTTGGGAATTTCCAAACTGGGTGATAACTGGAGTGGAAATAGGAAGTGTTTGTCGGCACAATGGTCGTGCTGATTATTTTTATATTGGAAGTGGCTAGGGGTCCCAAGCTCTAGACAAACCGTACAGGGCAGGCTAGAGGTCCGGTAATCAATATGAATGCTGAGAACGGTATTTACAAAGAGCTAGGAGACTATATTTTATCTTTAAAAAACAGGAGATGATTTCAAAAATATGTTTTCATATTTTCTCGTTTTAAATGGTAGGTCACAGATAACAGGAGTATTAATAATTCTTTAATCCCAGGGAAAACACGACCGCGAATTCGACAATTAATTAATAGCAATTTGTACGCCGTAATCAGAAGCTTTTATTGTTTTTCTCGGGACTGATGACTTAATTTTTTCTTTAGTACCATAATAATTCTATTTATAGCCCATGCTCTAATAAACGCCCAGTCCTGACTTTTTGTAAAAAAAACGGCCTTTTTTTAGAAAAAAATAAAAAATACGATGTTATCTAATAAGCGCCCAACCTATGAATCTTAGAAAATAATCCTACCTTTATCAGTTAAACAGCGAGTTTTCTTATTTCCCTTCTGATGTAAGATCGTACATCACTTTTCTTGTCTTTAATTCCAAATATTTTATATGAACACGATACTTTTCAGGTTCAAATATGCATGTCGGTATAGTTCCGAAAGGATGATTATTTTTATGAACATAACCTTTTATGGCTGCTTTAACTGAAACGAACACACATGCCACTATATCTTATATACATGTAATGTGTATTGACCTAGTGACATGTGTTAATGCAAAGGCGCGCGCTTTTCGTAATTACGTCACGTCATAGTCTGGCATTTCGAGACAGGGGTTCCGTAAGGGAAATTTAATCAATACTGGATTCAAGGCGCTTTGATCTAAAACAATAGGGTGCTGTTTGAATTTGCTTGAAATTGACAGAATCACGAACAAAAATACTTAATACTATATTTATGACAGAATAAATTAAATTTAATCATGTATTTTGTGAGTTTAGCTTGGCCGGTTATAGTACCGATCTAGTATGGCCGTTATCGATTTTTGTATGACTGTCACATCATTACTTTCTTACAGTCACCTATATGTTCGAAAATAAATATTGCATCAAGATTTTGAATGTTTGCTGGTTATTTGTCTCTAATATTCGCCCATCCCTAACTTTTGAGCCAACCATGTTTCTAATAAATGCCCGGGCTATAAATAGAATTATTACGGTATTTAAGACATGGATTGTGCTCATGAACTGTTGAATTCGTTTTACTGCATAAAGTTTATTATCTTTATTCATCAGTCCCGAGATAAACAAGAAAAAACAATAAAAGCTTCCCATTACGGCATACAAATTACGATTAATTATTTGTCTAATTTGCAAAATTTTGAATATTTCTGTTTCCTGTGACTTACAAAAATACCATATATTTAAAACAATAAGAAACTTTTGAAATCATCTCCCGCTTTTAAAGGTAAAATATATAAACTATTCATATTGATTACCGGACCTCTAGCCTGCCCTGTACGTGTTGTCTAGAGGTCCTGTTACCGTACCCCTAGCCACTGCCTTTCATATTGGAAGTGTCTAGGGGTACGAATCTGTACCTCCAGACTCTTATTCTAGATGTATGGTTCCTATAAGTGGTTGTCAAGGGTAACGGGCCTCCAGATGTTTTGTGTTGTTTACATTGATTATTTTGTTGGAAATAAACTATCATTAGTATCAAGTAAGATTTAACTAATATTCACTGAAAACTTAAATCTAAATGGTTCACAGGCAGACACCAGCATTCACCCGATTGTTTATATTTACCTGCAAAAGTTAGTAACCAAGGAACACCAAAAAAATCACGAGGAATCAAACTGACACAAATAGATTAGACAAAATAATGTTGAATTACATTGTGACAAAGTATTTTAATAATAAATGAGTATTTGTGTTTTCTGCACATTCGCTGACCATTACCATAATGAAGGATAATCATGAAACTTGGGTCAAATGATTACCTCATCAAGATGATGTGCAAAATTCATGAGTCAGCCATGTCAGCTCAAGGTCAAGGTCACAAAATAAGGTCAAAGGTTTGAGCCTTCCATTTTGTGTCCGCTCTGTATCTCCTAAACCCCATGAAGGATTTTCATGAAACTTGGGTCAAATATTCACCTCATCAAGACAATGTGCAGAACTCATGAGTCAGCTATGTCGGCTCAAGATCAAGGTCACAACTCTGGGTCAAATGTTTGAGCCTTCCATTTCTTGTCCGCTCTGTATCTCCTAATCCCCTTGAAGGAATTTCAAGAAACTTTGGTCAAATGATCACCTCATCAAGACGATGTGCAGAACTCACGGGTCAGCTATGTCGGCTTAAGTTCAAGGTCACAACTTGGGTCAAATGTTTGAGCCTTGTGGTCGCTCTGTATCTCCTAAACCCCTTGAAGGGTTTTCATGAAACTTGGGTCAATTGATCACCTCATCAAGACGATGTGCAGAACTCATGAGTCAGCCATGTTGGCTCAAGGTCAAGGTGACAACTCAAGGTCAAAAGTTTGAGCCTTCCATTTTATGTCTGCTCTGTATCTCCTAAACCCCTTGAAGGATTTTATATGACTTGGCTGTAATATTCCCCTTATCAAGACAATGTGCAGAATTCAAAATTCACCCCTGCCAGCTTAAGGTCAAGGTCACAACTTTTATGTTTAATGGTTCCACCCAATACCATAAACACTTTCAGACTGCCTTGTTCAAGCTTTTGACTTGAAACTTGGCATATTGGTAGTTTGCGATGAGACAATGTGCATTATGCAACAATCCACATTACCACCCCACATCCCACTCCTAAACACACACACCGTTGAAAGATTCTTGTGCCATAGTATTCCAGCACTGCCATTACACAAAAACCCTCCTGCCCTTATTACCACCCACTGCCACATCAACACTTCCTTGCCATGCTCCACACTCCTACACCCCCCCCAAAAGATCTTTAGCCTTTAGCCTGCTGGCGGCAAGTGATTCTGCCTTTGCGACCAGTGCAGACCAAGATCGGCCTGCCAAGATGGACCAGTTCATTTTAGAAATTTAGCAGGATAAAGGTTAAAATTCACTTCCTCCTCCTCAGATATAAAACTTCAGGCATGTATTATTCAGCTTTGCAGAGCTCTTGTTTGTTATTTATTACTATAACATTTTTGTTTTTCAGCAGCTTTGTTGCATAGCATCATAATGTTTCTTGTTATACAGTTCTCAAGTTTTCCTTGAAATCTATTTTAGTTTCACTGACACAGACCAGAAAGAAAGGACTGGAACTGAAACAGAAACTGATAGAAGATGTAAGATATTCTTTTTATACAGTGCTGTCATCATCTGTCATGATTCTGATGTCTTAACGCTTACCATGCTGGACATGATTGATTCTGCCTTTGCACGTTTGTGCAGATCTGATCATGATCATGATCTGCATTGTTCGCCATTCAGTCAGTATCTTTTTGGTATGCACCCCTTTTACAGTTAATGGTACTGTCCAAACTGAAAGAAGAAATTAAGCAGGGTAGAATTATTCAACCTTTCTTTTCTTCTCTGGTAAATGGACCCTTTCTAAATGTGCCTAAAACTACCAATTTTCCCAGTTCTGCATACAGGTGAGAATATGTGTTTACATGATTTCATTGAGCGTGGGAGATCACAAGCCTTGTTCAATCCCTGGCTGCAATAAAACAGAGATTTAAAAGAAAATGGTACTCTTAGGTAGTGTTTGTCATTTGATCACATGCAGTCAATGTTAAGTAATTTTTTTCTTTCATCTTTATTTTTGAAATAAGATTTATGTTAATGACATTTCAGTTCTTGGTCCCAGCTAAAGGAATTCCTCTTGTTTTTCAGATACGTGAAAATGTGGACAGATATGCCAGAATTTTCCTCTTTTCAGTACACAACATGAGGAACACACATTTAAAAGATGTCCGACAAGATTGGAAACACAGCAGGTTATTGATTCAGATCTTTACATGATTGTAAATGTAACATTCTAAAAATGGGTTTTAGTTCTTCAAAAACTTATATAATTATTACTTGTCTTAAGTCTCATCTTTCCATCCATCGTAAGCTTTTACAAATACATTTTACTCCAATTTGTACTTAAACTTTACCAGATTATTACTTAGGTGGTCTTCGTTAAAGTTCATAGAAATGGAGCTAGTACTTGCAAAACTCCTGTTGCTATGGCAACAGAAAGGAAGAATTTCCTATCTGAAACAGTTATAACTTAGATATTTGGTATGTGGTGTAATCAATACAAATCATAACCAATGAAATTGGTTCAGCTGAGCCCATTTTATTGACTTTTACATGAAAAACTTCTAAAACCTTCTTCTATGAAACCTCAGTATTTGGAGTGTAGATATTTGGCATGTAGCAGCAAGTAATTTAATAGACTTTACCGAAACAAAACAATACCAGAAAAGCAATGAAGCTAGGAAGGTCAGAAAAGCATGAGGCCATCATGGACCACTTGTTCAACCTTTAGCCTTCTGGCGGCAAGTGATTCTACATTTGCGACAAGTGCAGACCAAGATCAGCAGATCAGCAAATCAAACCCCAAATAAAAGAGTCAAAGAGGTTGCATATAAAACCTATGTTAGACCCCAGTTAAGAGTACTGTTCCACCATATGGTATCCATGGCAAAAATACCTAACCCATAAAATTGAGCAAGTTCAAAGATCTGCAGCAAGATATCATGTCTAATGACTACAATTACACCAGTAGTGTCTCCAAAATGATAAATGAACTAAACTGGCAAACCCTAGAACAATGCCGTAAGATCAGCTCAGTTACTATGTTATACAAGATCCAACAACACCTTGTTTTTGTTGACCACAGTCACCTTAGACCTACTAGAAACTTAAACTACTTGATACCGTATTCAAAGACACATTATCATGCAAACTCCTTTTTTCCCAGAAGCATACGTCTGTGGAACAGTCTCCCTGTGTCTTTGCAAGCTAGTCCCAACTTAGAAGTATTTGTTGGGCAGCTAACACACTTCTATCAGTTCTAATTCAACTTCCTGCTTTTACTTTTTAACCTGACCTGTAAAATAGTTCTTTTACTAACTTTATCTTTGAGATGCACATAATCTCTGTATTCTTATATTTTTAACAGCTATCCCTGACAAAGCACCTGCTAGTTATAATCGATAACGATTGTTAAGCAGTATAACATAGACATAGATAGACTGTTTGCTATTCAGTCAGTATCTTTGTGGTAAGCACCCCTTTTAACAGTTAATGGTACCGTACTGTCCAAATTGAAAGATGGACAAGCTCATTACAGAAATTTAGCAGGATAAGGGTTAAAATGGTAGTGTTTGCTGCAGAAACAGCATACTATATAAGTTGAGGAGTGAATGGCGACCTCTTGCTAAGGGCTTGACTGGGAATAAGTTTTTCTGTCCATTTCAAGCAGGGCCTTTTGTCGCCAACCAAATTTAAGTGAAAAATTGTTTTAACTTTTTGAGGCGGTGTTTGTAATGATTGTAAAGTTTGTTGTGTTTTCTGTTTTCAGATTTTACTTTGGGAAGAATAAAGTTATGTCCCTTGCATTAGGAAGAACACATACAGACGAGTACCGAGACAACTTACATGAAATTAGTAAAAATTTAAAAGGACAAACAGGGCTGCTTTTTACTAATAAAACTAAAGATGATGTTATAGAGTGAGTATGGATGGCATTTAGGATTAAATCTTTTTATGTACATGTATTTTTTGAAAACGGCAGATTATCCTTTTGATTCCGTGCTTTTGGTGTTCATCTAAAAGTTGTCAGCTGTGGGACTGGAACATTTAGAAATTTAACAGTACCTCAAGTAGCACTGCTTCAGCACTTTACAAAAGATATTTTACCCCAAAAAGTGAGGCATATGTAGTTAGTAATCAAACTTCCATTGGTTTGTCTTTCCCTCTAAAACACTGTGTCTAGCTTATAACTTAACAACACTTGAGGGAATTCCGATGAAAAACAGTGCAGTGTAAAGCAAGAGGTTTGCTATGCAGAAGAATAAATGAGGTCAGTATCTTGAAGGTCAAAGTCACATGCACCTCACAAATTACATCTCTTGCTTGCATTCTGAATTTCATTTATAGATGTCTATATAGCGCAGTATTTTTATCTTGTGGGGACGGATTACAGCACTGCTAGGGCTGTCATCGATAGAAACGATATCGATGTATCAACGATTTTTTTTTGTCGATCGATTATCGATTCCCATTTTCAAAAATCGATATTTTACAGGGAGAAAAAACTACCCAAATAAACACTCAGACCCTAAAAAACAACTTAAGTTCACAAAGTTGTAAATTTGGATGAATGCAAAAAAGGAGTGAAGGCAAAATAAAAATGAAAGATGTTATTAATTTTTATGTATTTCTTTTATTTCTTAAATACAAATACAACACAATCAAACAGAAATATGGAAAGTAGGCAATAAAACTTAAAATAGCATTTACAGGAAGGTATATAGTATTATATGAACAAATAGGTCGTTAATCTAACTTAATAATCAGTATATCGATGTATCGTCGATATTTGTCTCCTGATATATCGGTATCGTCGATACGCCTAAGACCCAATCAATGACAGCCCTAAGCACTGCTGATAAATAACCTCCGACAGTGCGATATGCAACATTACTTAGTATTTAACATGTTGCATATTTCCCTGTCGATGCGACATTACTTAGTATTTAACAGCCCGCCCGTTTAGCTCAGTAGGGAGAGCGCAGATCTACACATGTGGGGTTGTGAGTTCGATCCTTTGGCGGGGCATATGTTCTCCGTGACGATTTGATAGAAGACATTGTGTCTGAAATCATTCGTCCTCCACCTCAGATTCATGTGGGGAAGTTGGCAGTTACTTGCAGAGAACAGGTTTGTACTGGTACAGAATCCAGGAACACTGGTTAGGTTAACTGCCTGCCATTACATAACTGAAATACTGTTGAAAAATGGCGTTAAACCAAAAAAAAAAAACAAACAAAAAAACAATAGTATTTAACAGGCTAATTTGTATAATGATTAAGAAAATTTCACTGTACATTAGAAATATAGGGAGTGTCTCTCTTTGATTTATTACATTGTGTTACTGTTTTATAAGAATGTTTACTTATACAACAAACTTTTGCTATAGACTTAATAATGAGACTGTTGTAAAACAGCAGTATTTCGTATTTTTCCATCGACAGTCTGTCCTGTCTATTATTGTTTGCAGCTTGACAGTAACATTTATGAATTATATTTGGCTAACAACAATTATGGGACTACTTAAGTTTGTAAATATACTGCCCAGCTTGAAATGTGTGAATAATAGTATTTGACAGTAAACATAATAAACCTTTTGAATGATTGAATCATTTGCAGTGTTCCTAAACCCCTGAGTACCGGTAGTTGTTTTTGTTCGGGTTTAAAGTTACACCGACACAATTATTGTAGGTTATATGGTGACTTTTCGGCTTTTGAAGGTGGAGGAAGACCCTAGGTGCTCCTCCGTGCAAAATTTTATCTTGAGCGGGCATCTGTTTAGAACCACCGACCTTTTGTTAGTCAGCTGGATAGCTTTTTCACATGAAAAATTCAACACTCCGAGCGAGGCTCGAACCCACATCGGTGAAGGGCAAGTGATTTGAAGTCAGCATCAGTAACCACTCGGCCATGAAGACTGGGAAATAACCTGTAAAGACCACTTTTAAGTAGAGACTTCTTCTTAGCTCTCCAACATGTAACCTGTATTTACATCTTTGGCTGGACCTTACTATAACGCCGGTACATGTATTATTGTCGGGTCTTTCTTCTGTATTTTAGATACTTCAAGAATTTCCGTGTGAGTGATTATGCGAGAGCTGGAGCGGTGGCCACACAAACAGTTATATTAGAAGAAGGCCCCTTGCCAGAATTTTCACATTCTATGGAGCCTCAGTTACGGCAGTTAGGTCTGCCAACCTCACTGAAAAAAGGGGTGATAACTCTAAACAAAGAATACACAGTTTGTAATCTGGATCAGACACTTACGCCAGAGCAGGCCAGAATATTGGTATGTTACGTTTAATACTGTGAATTTTTGTGAAATCACTTGTTTTTGGGGGGGGGGGGCGTAGAATTTAATGGTTTCTGCAAAACTGGCTATTAACATGGTAACATGAATATTTAGATTTTAACTGAGAAATGAATAATAAACTCGAATTGTATTTGTTTGTTGTCATTGAATTTAATAGATTGGCAATTTGGCATAAACATGGAATCCACAAAAATAAGTCCCCCATCACTATTAATGATTTCTCCCCATCACTATTAATGGTTTCTCCCCGATCAATTTTAATGATTATTCCCCCATCACTATTAATGATTTTTCCCCCCTCAATATTAATGATTTCTCCTCCATCACTAGTGGTTGAACATATTTATTTTACATCTATTATTGAGAATACAATAATGTCTGCACTATAAAATTACTACTCTAGTGTTCAATTTTTGCCCCATTATTTGAAGAATAGCAAGAGCAATGCTACGTATGTTGGTGTCAGCGTCTCACCTTGGTTTTAGTTTTGTGAAGTTTGTATCTTGGTAACAGCTTGCATGTATTGGAATGAAACTTTACACAAAGCTTTATAGACATCAAGCCTACTGGAATAATCAAGTTGGATAACTTTTGCTTGAATTTGGTACAATTGTGGACCTTTTTTTGGTTTGTAGATTAGGGCTGTCCGGGCGGATGGGAGGGCGGGCAGATGAGAGGGTGGGCGGATGGATGGGAATAATGAGTCAAATGTTAACCTTTTTGTGAACCTTTTTGTTCATTTAATATCTGGACAAGTATTTCACCTAGGACTTTGAAACTTCATAGGTGTGTTGGTTTTGATGTGTACATGACCCCCAATTGATTTCGGGGTCACCAGGTCAAAGGTCAAGGTCACATGGATCTGAACATTGAAAATATTTTCCACTCAATATCTGGACAAGTATTTCACCTAGGACCTTGAAACTTCTTACGTATGTTGGTCTTGATGTGTACATGACCCCTATTGATTTTGGGGTCACTGGGTCAAAGGTCAAGGTCACAGGGACCTGAACATTGAAACTTGTTTCCACTCAATATCTGGACAAGAATTTCACCTAGGACCTTAAAACTTCATATGTATGTTGGTCTTGATGTGTACATGATACAAACTGTGGCCTTTTTAGCTCACATGTCACAAAGTGACAGTGTGAGCTTTTGTGATCGTGCAGCGTCCGTCGTCCGTCGTCCGTCCGTCCGTGCGTCCGTCCGTGCGTAAACTTTTGCTTGTGACCTCTCTAGAGGTCACATTTTTCATGGGATCTTTATGAAAATTGGTCAGAATGTTCATCTTGATGATATCTAGGTCAAGTTCGAAACTGGGTCACGTGCGGTCAAAAACTAGGTCAGTAGGTCTAAAAATAGAAAAACCTTGTGACCTCTCTAGAGGCCATATTTTTCATAAGATCTTCATGAAAATTGGTCAGAATGTTCACCTTGATGATATCTAGATCAGGTTTGAAACTGGGTCACGTGCCATCAAAAACTAGGTCAGTAGGTCAAATAATAGAAAAACCTTGTGACCTCTCTAGAGGCCATATTTTTCATGGGATCTGTATGAAAGTTGGTCTGAATGTTCATCTTGATGATATCTAGGTCAAGTTCGAAACTGGATCAGCTGCGGTCAAAAACTAGGTCATTAGGTCTAAAAATAGAAAAACCTTGTGACCTCTCTAGAGGTCATACTTTTGAATGGATCTTCATGAAAATTAGTCAGAATGTTCACCTTGATGATATCTAGGTGAAGTTTGAAACTGGGTCATGTGCCATCAATAACTAGGTCAGTAGGTCAAATAATAAAAGAACCTTGTGACCTCTCTAGAAGCCATGTTTTTCATGGGAACTGTATGAAGGTTGGTCTGAATGTTCATCTTGATGATATCTAGGCCAAGTTCGAAACTGGGTCAACTGTGGTTAAAAACTAGGTCAGTAGGTCTAAAAATAGAAAAACCTTGTGACCTCTCTAGAGGCCATATTTTTCACAAGATCTTCATGAAAATTGGTCAGAATGTTCACCTTGATGATATCTAGGTCAAGTTTGAACTGGGTCATGTGCCATCAAAAACTAGGTCAGTAGGTCAAATATAGAAAAACCTTGTGACCTCTCTAGAGGCCATATTTTTCATGGGATCTGTATGAAAGTTGGTCTGAATGTTCATCTTGATGATATCTAGATCAGTTTCGAAACTGGGTCAGCTGCGGTCAAAAACTAGGTCATTAGGTCTAAAAATAGAAAAAGCTTGTGACCTCTCTAGAGGCCATACTTTTGAATGGATCTTCATGAAAATTGGTCAGAATGTTCATCTTGATGATATCTAGGTCAAGTTTGAAACTGGGTCACGTGCCATCAATAACTAGGTCAGTATGTCAAATAATGAAAAAACCTTGTGACCTCTCTAGAGGCCATATTTTTCATGGGATCTGTATGAAAGTTGGTCTGAATGTTCATCTTGATGATATCTAGGTCAGGTTCAAAACTGGGTCACATGAGCTCAAAAACTAGGTCACTATGTCAAATAATAGAAAAAAAACGACGTCATACTCAGTTCAAAACTGGGTCATGTTGGGACAGGCGAGCGATTCAGGACCATCATGGTCCTCTTGTTTTTATCTTGGAAAATTTGTTGGAGGTTTTGCATGCAAATTGTTATCATTACCATAATAAGATTTGAGTTGTTTCAAATTGTAATACATAAGTATTGTCAAGTTATGGCCCTTGTTTGACTTAGAAGATGTGAAATAATCAAGCATACTGTTTTATGGACAGCTCTTGTTTAATATATGTAGTGTATTTAACCTGTGAACAAAGAAAAGTTTTGGAGTCGAACTTTGTCCATTTAAAATTGTAGAGAAATGCCATTAAAATGAAAAACAATAAAATTATCATATGAATTGGCTAAGTTTGAATTTGATGTAATAGATAATGGTCTGAAAATGATGGCTATCTCAGTTTTTAGCTCGACTATACGAAGTATAAGGAGAGCTATCCTACTCGCCCCAGGGTCGGCGTCGGCGGCTTTCCGCGTCCCCACCTTGGTTAAAGTTTTGATGCACTTTCTCTTTTTTCAACTTATCTCTGTAATTACTTGATGGATTTGATTCAAACTTGAAATACTTATTCCTCATCATCATCCACATCATCTGACATAAGGGCCATAACTCTGGCACCAATATTTTAATGAATTATCCCCCCTTTTCACTTAGATTTTCAGGTTAAAGTTTTGATGCACTTTCACTCTATCTCTGTTATTACTGAATGGATTTGATTCAAACTCAAAATAGTTGTTCAACATCATCACCCACATCATATGACACAAGGTGCATAACTCTGGCACCATTTTTTCATGAATTTTCCCCCCTTTTTACTTAGAATTTCAGGTTAAAGTTTTGGTGCACTTTCACTCTACCTCTGTTATTACTGAATGGATTTGATTCAAACTTAAAATAGTTGTTCAGCATCATCACCCACATCATATGACACAAGATGCTTAACTCTGGCACAATTTTTCATGAATTATTCCCCTTTTTACTTAGAATTTCAGGTTAAAGTTTTATGCACTTTCACTCTATCTCTCTTATTACTGAATGGATCTGATTCAAACTTAAACAATAGTTCAGCATCATTACCCTTATCATATGACACAAGGTTCATAACTCTGGGACCAATTTTTCATGAATGATTTCCCCTTTTTACTTAGAATTTTAGGTTAAAGTTTTAATGCACTTTCACTCTGTCTCTGTTATTACTGAATGGATTTGATTCAAACTTAAAGTAGTTGTTTAACATCATCACCCACACCATATGACGCAAGGTGCATAACTCTGGCACCAATTTTTCATTAATTATTCCCCTTTTTACTTAGAATTTTAGGTTAAAGTTTTGATGCACTTTCACTCTGTTATTACTGAATGGATTTGATTCAAACTTAAAATAGTTGTTCAACATCATCACCCACACTATTTGACACAAGCAGCATAACTCTGGCACCAATATTTAATGAATTATGCCCCTTTTTGCTTAGGATATACTTATATAGTGTTTTGATACATTTTATCTTTACCTCTCTTATTACTTTAAGTTGATATTTTTGACATAGACTCAGGCTGTTGTGCAATATCTTCATCCACAATTGGAGTCATTAAACACTCCAGTGACAGCTCGAGTTTCCTCAGATGTGCCCAGTTTCACTATCCAACATCGAAATAGTCGAGTGTGCTGTCTCCTGTGACAGCTCTTGTTTTCTTTCTTCCTTTTTAGCTCACCTGTCACATAGTGACAAGGTGAGCTTTTGTGATCACCCTTCGTCCGTTGTCCGTCGTCAGTCCGGGCGTCCATCCGTGCGTCAACAATTTCTTGTCTGCACAATAGTGGTTTCATTTATGATTTTATTTTAACCAAACTTGCACACAACTTGTATCACCATAAGATCTCGGTTCCTTTCTTGAACTGGCCAGATCCCATTATGGGTTCCAGAGTTATGGCCCCTGAAAGGGCCAAAATTAGTTATTTTGACCTTGTCTGCACAATAGCAACTTTATTTTTGATTTGATTTTTACCAAACTGGCACACAACTTGTATCACCATCAGATCTTGGTTCCTTTCTTGAACTGGCCAGATTCCATAATGGGTTCCAGAGTTATGGCCCCTGAAAGGGCCAGAATTAGCTATTTTGACCTTGTCTGCACAATATAGAGATAGTACCTAAGTTTTTCAAATCATAGGTTTGAAGTTAAAAAGCTTTGAAATGAAGACAAATGTCCATATATTTCTCAAAAACAGAAATATAGACAATATTGTAACCAGATGTGTGGAGTTATGAGCATTTAATATTTTCATGTTAAAGAAAATTTTGTGATCAAGGAAATGTAACTCTTCTTGAACATGGAGAGCATAAACATCAAAGGGACATAATATTGTGAATATTTTCTAATTGGTTGCATTTGATTTAACATTCAACTTTGATATGGATTGCTAAATAATGATCCATGATACTGTGTGCTAAAAAATTAGAACATCTGGAACAGTCTAATAACAGCAAAACTTTGCTTTTGCAGAATGCAAATAGTTAAGCTGTAGCTGGGACTCGAACCCAGGACCTCTCACACCTAAGGCAGACACTCTACCACTTCCCTATAACAGCAGCAGCTAATAGCTATGCAGTTTAATTGCCTGGATTACATTGCGTGAACTGGAACAATAATCGGTGAACTCCGGATTATCGGCGTATTCGCTTTGTTACCTAACGGCAATTCTCGTGTAAAGGAAAAATATAATCTAAGTCTGCCAACATCATAATCGGTCAAATCTGCCCAGATTTCTCTGACGTGTTGTTCAGAGTATGAACTTACTATTAAACTGGTAGTACCAGTGAAATATAACTTACACTTAATCTTTTATATTTGATCTTTTAGCAGCTGTCGAACGGAAAAAACCGTGAGCTTTGTCCAAATATAAGTATTTATTTTACCAGTTTTGAGAGGATTTCAATTGATGGGAAATTACAGTTACAAACTAAATACCTTTCTGCAACACATGAAGTCATTAGCATTCACTGTCAGTCGGTATTATGACTAAGATCTAGTGTAAATCATACATTTCAAAGATTATAGACAGAGTCTTTGTTTACATTTTTTATCGTAACCGGTGCATTTGTAAACACTTTAATTTGAAAAATCAAAGTATGCGAAGAGCTATGGTACGGTCTCTACACAATAGCAGCTTCATTTTTGATTTGATTTTAACCAAACTTGCACACAACTTGTATCACCATAAGGTCTTGGTTCCTTTCTTGAACTGGCGAGATTCCATTATGGGTTCCAGAGTGATGGCCCCTGAAAGGGCCAGAATTAGCTATTTTGACCTTGTCTGCACAATAGCAGCTTCATTTATGATTTGAATTTAATCAAACTTGCACAAAACTTGTGTCACCGTAAGATCTTGGTTCCTTTCTTGAACCGGCCAGATCCCATAATGGGTTCCAGAGTTAAAATTAGCTATTTTGACCTTGTCTGCACAATAGCAGCTTCATGTATGATTTGATTTTAACCAAACTTGCACACAACTTGTATCACCACAAGATCTTGGTTCCTTTCTTGAATTGGCCAGATTTCTTCATGGAGTCCAGAGTTATGGCCACTTAAAGGTCCAAAATTGGCTATTTTGGCTTTTGCAGCCATATAACGGTGACTTTTTTTGCCCTTTTGGGAAAAGGTCCAGTACCAGATTAATTGGGAAAAATAGCGGGTTTTTTACTCAGATTGAGAATTTTTATAGTTAATTAATAACATCATTTAGAATGCTTCTTCCTTTAATTCCATGTAAATATCATCAAACAAACTGTTTGAATGGTTAAATCATGGTGAATGTCAATGTAACTAAGTTTTCCTTCCGCAATCATCAAAATGCAAACTTAATTCAGTCATTTGGGGGAATTTTGGATGATAATTGAGAAAAAAGATTGCATTTTTCAATTGGGAAAAGGTCCTCTTAGGGGTACTTTATAAAGAAGGAAAATAATCGCTGTATAGAGACTTCATTTATGGTTTTATTTGATACAAATCAGATCCAATTGTAGGTTTCAGAGTTATTTTATATCTGATTACCTCCCCTGATGGTAATCAAAATGGATTTATATCAGTAAGTACTAATAGGACTTACTTGAAATTTCATTATTGTCATTAGTTCTATGGACTGATTTTATGTCAAATTACCTCCCTTTATTTCAAATTAAAATGGGTATATCTCCGTAACTAATGAAGCTACTGATCTGAAATTTCATTTATGTCAACAGATTTATTTGGCAGATCCTTCTTTTGTTCACTTACAATAATTTTTTTTAATTACTTTCCTTTTACGTTACTATAAATAGCCTATTTTTAGTAACTTTTTTATTATTGGCCATAGGGAAAAACCGAGACCACTTTTCTGTGGTACAACATGGATGGTACCTCCAATTTTTAGGTGTATTTTGACATATCTGTACCTTTTAAGAATTGTTTTTTCTTTTTGGTTAAATTCTTCTCTTTGTTGTTCCTGTCCTTTGCACTTAGATATTTTTTCTGAGGACCTTCTTGGTCCTCAAGTGCAATGATAACGGGTGAGCGATATAGGGCCATCATGGCCCTCTTGTTTTTTTGACTGATCCAGTGAAATAAGGAAGTCTGTCTCATGTTTTCTCTTAGATGGACCAAATATCACTTTGGCTTGAGAACTAAAGAACACTAAGAATTTAGCTTTATGCAAGTAAGCTTCTTAGAGTTATTGCTTGTAGACTCTTCTTTTGGGGTCAGTAACATTGAGATTGAAAACTGTTTCTGACCAGTGTTTCTGACCATTTGATGGAGATAGCTTGGGCCTATGGTTGTAGGTCTTCTTACGATTATCGCTTGTAGTTAGATGAGCCCTGTTGATTTCGAGGTCATATGGTCAAAGATCAAGGTCACGGTATACAAAATAACATATCCATCTGACTATTACAAGCCATCATGGAGGGAATATGCATTTTACAATCAACTTTTGTTTATATTATATTTTATATGGGCAAAGCATTAATTATCGACAATTTTATAGAGCAATTATAGTTAGACCTAAGTTACTGTTCCTTTACAGGGGCCGGCATGACTGAAGGGTCAAGGTCACTGACTTTGAATCACTTGACCCTCACTGATATGGGTTCAAAAACTCTTTTTAGGGTTTAGAATTTTTCATGTGAGGAAGTGGTCAAGCTGGCGTATGGAAGGTCAGTGGTTCTACCCTGGTGCCCACCTATGCTTGAAACAATACCTGGTGGGGCACCTTGGGGTCTTCTTCCGCCATCAAAAACTGGTAAAAGGTGCCATATGACCTAATTTTTGTCGATGTGACTTTAAACAATGTGATATAAATGAATAAATTTATTAAATTATCAATGTCAGGAACTAGGTAAGCTAGTATCTCAGTTTATGAAGACATTACTAGTGCCAAGGTTGTTTTGATTTCAAATGTTTATAGCAGTAAAGTTCAAACTTCCAAAGATTATAATACTGGGAAATAATTAGATTTCTTGGGCATGAAAATTTAGTACAGTAGTTCTGCCTAGAGTCAATGTTTAGGTTTTCTTTTTTCTTTTTCAGAAACTGTTTGGTCATGAGATGGCAGAATTTCATGTAACAGTCGAAAGTGTATGGTCGAACAATGGAACTTTCCAAACAATAGAGTCAGGATCAGAAACGATATCACCGACAAAAGTTAAAGGTTTGTTTCCTACTGTTATTTATAATTCTAACATTTTTCTTTTTTTCTTTTATATAAACAAAGAAGAATTTTACAGTGTACTGCCGATTAAAACATGTTTCGCAAAATGACCTACTCTTGGCTATTGCGCCTAAAAAAGGATTCCAGATTAGTATCCCTTCCTGGTGTAATTCGAACGTGTTAGAATGGAAATAGATTTTAGTTTTATGTGCTTTGTTGGCAGATAAAACACGTTTTTTGGTTCAGATGTGTCGTAATTAATCACTCAGGCTTTCAAAATCGTGTTTTATTTGCCAGCAAAGCACGCAAAAATAAAATCTATTTCCCAAGTACATTGTATATTATAAAGCTCATTGCCATCAGTCAAATGTCAAGGTCACATTAATTTTGTAGTTTAAATGCCAAATAGCTTAATTCCATGTTAGCTGCATATGGTCTAAACCACTTGGAAGATTTTCATTAAAATTAGCATATTAAGTTATTTACCTCATCAAGATGACATGCAGAGCACAATGACCCAGGTCACCTGATCGAGGTAAAAGTTCACACTTGGTTTAAAATTGTGTCCATCCACTAGCATCACTTCATCTAGACGACCTGCAGAGGGCACAAGTGAGATCACTAAGTCCAAGCTGAAGGTCACACTTGATCACAGCATTGATTTTACCTGTACCAAAGTGCAAGCTGGGGATATTGATTGCCTTAAGTGATAGCTCTAGTTGTTTTTCTTGTTTCTTAATTTCAGTTCGGCCCAAAAAGAAAGCTGAAGAGGAAGAAGTTAGTGACACAGAAATGATTGATGATGATGATGATGAAAGTGATGATGAAAGTGATGATGATGAAAATGATGAATAAATTTTGTGTTAGACACAGTTGTTGGTTTTTCATTGTGCATGTTCTGAAAAATGTCAAGCAATAGTTTTATTGAGGTTTACACAAGCATTTAATTTTGGAATATAATGCTGCAGGAAGGGATAAACGTTAATGAGGAAGGATTTGTTAATTTATGATCGATCATTTTAGCTTAATACTGAAAAAAGACACGGAAGTTATATGAATTGCACTTCAGTTTCCTGCCTGAGAAAAAAGCAGTACTGGCTTCAAGATTATGAAATTGAGTTTTGAAACTTGTCTCGAAGTTAGGTGTGTACTGGCTTCAACTTGTCTTGGAGTTAGATGTTGGATTAGTTGAATCCCAAAACAGATGATAAAGATTTGAGACATGTCAGGTAGCTTTGGTTTTTAACCTCAGACCCTTGAGTCTTGAGGTACACAGCTCTTCAAGTTTTGCCACCACTCGACTAAGACAAGTTATTTCTAAAGATATTTTTTGAAATTTAAGGCAAAAGTTTAGAAAAATGGAAAATACTGGCTCCATACTCGTGTTTTATATGTAGTTAGGAAATCAATTAATTTTTGCAAAATGCAATGCTCCCGAGGGCTTTAATTTAGTGTACATGGAATTTTTAGCTCACCTTAGCCCAAAGTGCTCAGGAATAAGCTATGTGATGACTCACCATCTGTTGTACACACATCTGTTATCTGTCCAGACTTTTTTTGCTCCCCCACCCCCCCACCTCCCCTCTCAAACTTTTGGGAAGAAATCTGATTTGCCCTTGTCCATACTGTCCGTCTGTCTGTCCATCCAGTATAGTAGGATAACAGTAATTCTATTCATTTCTTTTTTTTTATTTGGCAAAATTTCTTTTATACGGCTAAAAAGAGAGAACAAAGGAATAGCAATATAAATACAGTAGGTAAAAATGTCCGTCCGAATTGTTTGATGCATATCTCGGAAAGTATTTGACCTAGAGTAATTGAACTGCTCAAGATTGTTACTCATCATGTAAAATTGTGCAACTGATATTTATGCCCCCCTTCGAAGAAGGAGGGTTATATTGTTTTGCAGATTTCGGTAGGTCTTGTGGTCAGTATGTAGACCAATCCGTTTCAGGATGATAACTCAAAACGCTTGGGCCTAGGATCATGAAAGTTGATAGGGAGATTGGTCGTAACCAGCAGATGACCCTTTTGATTTTGAGATCAGTAGGTCGAAGGTCAAGGTCACAGTGACCTAGAACAGTTAAATGGTTTCCAGATAATAACTCAAGAACGCTTAAGCCTAGAATCATGAAAATTGACAAGAAGGTTGGTCATGACCAGCAGATGACCCCTATCGATTTTGAGATCAATAGGTCAAAGGTCAAGGTCACAGTGACACGGAACAGGTAAACAGTTTCCGGATGATAACTAACGAATGCTTTGGCCTAGGATCATGAAAGTTGACAGAGAGATTGGTCATGTACAGCAGATGACCCATATTGATTTTAAGGTCAGTAGGTCAGAGGTCAAGGTGACCTTGAACAGTTAAACAGTTTCTGAATAATAATTCAAGAACGCTTGGGCCTAGGATCATGAAAATTGATGGGGAGGTTGATCATGTCCATCAGATGACCCCTATTGATTTTGAGGTCAGTAGGTCAAATGTCAAGGTCACAGTGACCCAGAACACATATGGTTTCCGGACGATAACTTGAGAATGCTTAGGCCTAGGATAATAAAACTTAATAGAGAGGTTGATCATGATCAGCAGATGACCCATATTGATGTTGAGGTCAGCAGATCTAAGGTCAAGGTCACAGTGACCAAGAACAGTTAAACGGTTTCTTAATGATAACTCAAGAATGCTTGGGCCTAGGATCATGAAACTTAATAGGGAGGTTGATCATGACCAGCAGATGACCGCTATTTATTTTAAGGTCAGTAGGTCAAGGTCACATTTACCCAGAACAGTTGAACTTTTGTATACAATGACCAAATAATTTCTGTTCCTTGTGCAATTACTGAATGCATCAAGGGGGGCATTTCCTGTTCTACGAGCTCTTGTTTAATTTGGATTTCACCAAACTAGACCAAAGTTATGGCCCTTGACTTAGTGAAAAATGTGCATAGAAAGGGCCTTAAAGTTATGACTTGTGTATCTCAAAAGGTATTTGATCTAGGATTATGAAACATTCCTCTTTAAGTCATGTTGCACATCTGGGGTTTTTGTTTGAGAATACAGTCAGCCAGACCAGAGTTATGGCATATTGCTTATTCGGAAATATGCAAAAAATGTGGTGTAAAAATTTGTCTCACGGATCTTGAAACGTATTTGACACGGTGTAATGAAACAATAGGAATACTATTCAGCATGTGAAGTTGTGCACCTGGGGTTTTGTTTTGGTTATCAGTTAGTCAAGACCAGAGTTATGGCCCTTTAGTCAGAAATATGCATGAAGGGCATACAAGTTTGTGTTGCAAGTATCTCAAAAATTATTTGACATACAGTCATAAAATGGGATTGTTATATAGCATGTGAAGTTGTACACCTAGTGTTCTTCTGTTTGGGATTCCACTCGGCTAGACCAGAGTTCTGCTCCTTGACTTAATGAGATATAAAGTGCTTAAAAGTTTGTGTTGCATAATATGTTAAAAAATATTTCATATAGAGTCATGAAACCATGTCATGTACATTGACAGGAAATAAGGGCAATGGTGTCCTATGGACACACATAACCTCTCCTCTGAAATGATTTGGAAGAAGTTGGCCTGGATATTCGTTGCCTATCTACCAAGCTTATTCAAGAAATTTTATTCAATGCAAAATTCAGGTTGTGATGGCATCAGAAAAGAAAACCTTTTAAAATCTTCATGGAAAGTAGCTGGATTTCAAAATATTTTGCCAAAACTATTCCTTGGGTGATTTTACCAAAATTACTGAAATTATTGTGATAAACTTGCTGATAAACTTGTGGCACCTGACACTTTTTAAAACAATCTCGCAAGGCAAAAAAATTGACAACACAGACAATGATGTAAGACAACTGTCTGCTTTTCGTACACAGGCTAAATTTGAAAATGAAAGTCACATTTGTATTAATCTAAGTTCATGCACAGGGGTTACCCTGTCTAAAAGTTAAGCATATCGACATCGTTTTTAGCCCACCAGAGCACAAAGTGCTCAAGGTGAGCTTTTGTGATTGCCATGTGTCTGTCCTCAACAATTTGACTGTTAACACTCTAGAGGTCACAGTTTCGGCCCAATCTTAATGAAACTTGGTCAGAATGTTACCCTCAATAAAGTCTTGGACGTATTCGATACTGGGTCAACTGGGGTCAAAAACTAGGTCACCAGGTCAATTCAAAGGAAAAGCTTGTTAACACTATAGAGGCCACATTTATGACCCTGTCTTCGTGAAACTTGGTCAGAATGTTTTATCTTACGGCCTCTAGCCCAGGTTCGAATCTGGGTCATGTTGGGTCAAAAACTAGGTCACCTGGTCAAATCAAAGGAAAAGCTTGTCAACACTCTAGAGGCCTCATTTATGATCCAATCTTCATGGAACTTGGGCAGAATGTTTATCTTGATGATCTTTAGGCCAAATATAAATCTGGGTCATAAACTAGGTCACTAGGCCAGATCAAAGGAAAATCTTATTAACCTTCTAGAGACCCCATTTTAAGTTTGAAACTCATGAGAATTGGTCAGATGAGGTCAAAATCTAGGTCACCCAGTCAAATTAAAGGAAAAGCTTGTTAACAGTCTAGAGGCCACATTTATGACCCTATCTTCATGAAACTTGGTCAAAATGTTTATCTTGATGACCTCTAGGCCAATTCGAATCTGGGTCATGCGGGGTCAAAACCTAGGAGGGCCACATTTTTTATTAGCTCACCTGAGCCAAAGGCTCATGGTGAGCTTTTGTGACCGCTCGATGTCCGTTGTGCGTCGTGTGTCAGTCAACATTTTCTAAAAAAATCTTCTTCTTGAAAACTACTTGGCAGAATTACACCAAACTTCACAGGAATGATCCTTGGGTGGCCCCTTTTCAAAATTGTTCAAAGAATTGAATTCCATGCAGAACTCTGGTTGCCATGGCAACCGAAAGGAAAAACTTTAAAAATCTTTTTGACACAGTGTCCAAAACTACAGGGCCTAGGGCTTTGATATCTGGTGTGTAGCATCATCTAGTGGTCCTCTACCAAAATTGTTCAAATTATCCCCCTAGGGTCAAATATGGCCCCGCCCCGGGGGTCACATGGTTTATATAGACTTATATAGGGAAAACTTTGAAAATTTTGTACAAAACCACATGGCCTAGGGCTTTAATATTTGGTATTTAGCATCATCTAGTGGTCCTCTACCAAGATTGTTCAAATTATCCCCCTAGGATCAGATATGGCCCTGCCCCAGGGGTCCCAAGTTTTACATAGACTTACATAGGAAAAAAAGTTTAAAAATCTTCTTGTCTGAAACCACAACACTTAGACCTTTGATATTTGGTTTGTAGCATTGTCTTATGGTTCTCAACCAAAATTGTTCAAATTGTACCCCTGGGGTGAAAAGAGGCCCTGCCCTGGGGCTCCCAAGTTTTATATAGACTTATATAGGAAAAAACTTTAAAAATCTTCATCTGAAACCATACGCCCTAGGTTTTTGATATTTGGTACGATGCATTGTCTAGTAGTCCTCTACCAAAATGTTCAAATTATGCCCCTGGGGTTAAAAGAGGCCCTGCCCTAGGGTCACTTAGTTATTATGTGAGTTATGTAGGAAAAAATACTTAAAAAATCATTTGATCCTATTTCCAAGACTGTTTAATTATAATTACCTGATGATCCCAAGTAATATGATGTCACTTGACTGTGACCTTGACCTACATTCTTGTTTTTAGCTCACCTGAGCAATGCTCAGGTGAGTTTTTCTGATCGCTCGATGTCCGGCGTCCGGCGTCCGTCGTCTGTCGTCTGTCGTCCGGCGTCTGTCAACATTTAGCTTGTGTATGCGATAGAGGCTGTATTTTTCAATTAATCTTCATGAATATTGGTCAGAATGATAACCTTGATGAAATCTAGGCCGAGTTCGAAAATGGGTCATCTCGAGTCAAAAACTAGGTCACTAGGTCAAATCAAAGAAAAACCTTGTGTATGCGATAGAGGCTGTATTTTTCAATTAATCTTCATGAATATTGGTCAGAATGATAACCTTGATGAAATCTAGGCCGAGTTCGAAAATGGATCATCTCGGATCAAAAACTAGGTCACTAGGTCAAATCAAAGAAAAACCTTGTGTATGCGATAGAGGCTGTATTTTTCAATTGATCTTCATGAATATTGGTCAGAATGATTGCCTTGATGAAATCTAGGCCGAGTTCGAAAATGGGTCATCTCGGGTCAAAAATAGGTCATTAGGTCAAATCAAAGAAAAAACCTTGTGTATGCGATAGAGGCTGTATTTTTCAATTGATCTTCATGAATATTGGTCAGAATGATAACCTTGATGAAATCTAGGCCGTGTTCGAAAATGGATCATCTCGGGTCAAAAACTAGGTCACTAGGTCAAATCAAAGAAAAACCTTGTGTATGCGATAGAGGCGGTATTTTTCAATTGATCTTCATGAATTTTGGTCAGAATGATTTCCTTGATGAAATCTAGGCCGAGTTCGAAAATGGGTCATCTGGGGTCAAAAACTAGGTCACTAGGTCAAATCAAGGAAAAACCTTGTGTATGCGATAGAGGCTGTATTTTTCAATTGATCTTCATGAATTTTGGTCAGAATGATTACCTTGATGAAAATTAGACCAAGTTCGAAAATGGGTCATCTAGGGTCAAAAACTAGGTCACTAGGTCAAATCGAAGAAAAACATTGTGTATGCAATAGAGGATGTATTTTTCAATTGATCTTCATGAAATTTGGTCAGAGTGATTGCCTTGATGAAATCTAGGTCGAGTTTGAATATGGGTTATCTGAAGTCAAAAACTAGGTCACTAGGTCAAATTAAAGAAAAATCTTGTGTATGCGATAGAGACTGTTTTTTTCAATTGATTTTTATGAAATTTGGTCAGGATGATTGCCTTAATGAAATCTAGGTCGAATTTGAATATGGGTCATCTGAGGTCAAAAACTAGGTCACTTGGTCAAATCAAAGAAAAAACTTGTGTATGTGATAGGGGCTGTATTTTTCAATTGATCTTCATGAATTTTGGTCAGAATGATTGCCTTCATAAAATCTAGGTCGAGTTTGAACATGGGTCATCTAGGGTCAAAAACTAGGTCATATCTAAGAAAATGCTTGTTTTATCGCAAGAGACCAATTTTTTGGTCCAATCTTAATGAAAATTGGTCAGAATATTTGTTTCCATGAAATCACAAGGTCAAACATGTTTTACACTGTTATGGTGTGTTTCTTAGGTGAGCGACCTAGGGCCATCTTGGCCCTCTTGTTTAAGATACAGCCTTGAAATTTTGATGACATACACAGTTTTGCACACCAATTGTAAAACTGAATTTCATTGACCATGAATGTGACCTACTGACTTTCTTAATATTTTATCATCAGTTTGACATTTGAAACATGTGGCTCATATTACTCAGGTGAGAGATCCAGGGTCATCATGACCCTCTTGTTAATCTTCATAGAACTTGGTTAGAATGTTTGGTTATGATTTCTACTCTGGGTCATGTTGGGTCAAAAACTAGGTCACTTAGTAAAATCAAAGGAAAAGCTTGTTTATATTCTAGAGGCCACTTTTTTGCTCCAATCTTCACAAAACTTTGTCAATGTTTGTTTTCATGAAGTCATGGACGAGTTTTAATCTGGGTCGTTGGGGGTCAAAAACTAGGGCACTAGGTCAAATGAAAGAAAATGCTTGTTTACACTCGAGCCACATTTTTGGTCCTATCTTAATGAAAATTGGTCAGAATATTTGTCTCCATGAAATTTCGGACAGGTTAAAAATTAGGTCCGGTTGGGTTTAAACTAGGTTACTAGGCCAAATTGAAGAAAAAAAACACTAGAGTCCACATTTTTGCTCCAATCTTCATGAAACTTAGTCAGAATGTTTATCTCCTTGAAAACTCTGAACTGGGTCATGCGGTGTCAAAAACTGGGTCACTAGGTCAAACATATTTGTTATGGTGTTACTCCAGTGAGCGACCTAGGGCCATCTTGTTTGTTTTTTGGCCAATGGGTAGTCTTTTTTCAGCACTTTCTGTTGCTTTGACAATTGCTGGGCTTGAACACTTCAATTTAGCTTTTTATCTATGAAAAAAAAAACAAGAGGACCATGATGGTCCTGAATCGCTCACCTGTCCCCACATGACCCAGTTTTGAACTGAGTATGACGTCGTTTTTTTCTATTATTTGACATAGTGACCTAGTATTTGAGCTCATGTGACCCAGTTTTGAACTTGACCTAGATACCGAGATAAAAATTCTGACCAAGTTTCATGAAGATCCATTGAAAAATATGGCCTCTAGAGAGGTCACAAGGTTTTTCTATTATCTGACCTAATGACCTAGTTTTTGAAGGCACTTGACCCAGTTTCGAACTTGACCTAGATATCATCAAGGTGAACATTCTCACCAATTTTCATGAAGATCTCATGAAAGTACGGCCTCTAGAGAGGTCACAAGGTTTTTCTATTAATTGACCTAAGGACCTAGTTTTTTAAAGGCACGTGACCCAGTTTCAAACTTGACCTAGATATCATCAAGATGAACATTCTGACCAATTTTCATGAAGATCTCATGAAAAGTATGGCCTCTAGAGAGGTCACAAGGTTTTTCTATTTTTAGACCTAATGACCTAGTTTTTGACCAGACGTCATCCACTTTCGAACTTGACCAAGATATCATCAAGGTGAACATTCTGACTAATTTTCATGAAGATCCATTGAAAAATACGGCCTCTAGAGAGGTCACAAGGTTTTTCTATTTTTAGACCTAATGACCTAGTTTTTGACCGCACGTGACCCAGTTTCGAACTTGACCTAGATATCATCAAAGTGAACATTCAGACCAACTTTCATGAAGATCCATGGAAAAATATGGCCTCTAGAGAGGTCACAAGGTTTTTCTATTTTTAGACCTAATGACCTAGTTTTTGACCGCACGTGACCCAGTTTCGAACTTGACCTAGATATCATCAAGAGGAACATTTCTGACTAATTTTCGTGAATATCCATTTAAAAATATGGCCTCTAGGGAGGTCACAAGGTTTTTCTATTTTTAGACCTACTGACCTAGTTTTTGACCGCACATGACCCACTTTCGAACACGGCCTAGATATCATCACGATGAACATTCTGACCAATTTTCATGAAGATCCATTGAAATATATGGCCTGTAGGGAGGTAACAAGGTTTTTCTATTATTAGACCTAATGACCTAGTTTTGGACCGCATGTGACCCAATTTCGAACTTGACCTAGATATCATCAAGATGAACATTCTGACCAATTTTCATGAAGATCCATTGAAAAATATGGCCTCTAGAGAGGTCACAAGGTTTTTCTATTTTTAGACCTACTGACCTAGTTTTAAATAGCACGTGACCCAGTTTCAAACTTGACCTAGATATCATCAAGGTGAACATTCAGACCAATTTTCATACAGATCCCATGAAAAATATGGCCTCTAGAGAGGTCACAAGGTTTTTATATTATTTGACCTACTGACCTAGTTTTTGATGGCACGTGACCCAGTTTCGAACTTGACCTAGATATCATCAAGGTGAACATTCTGACTAACTTTCATGAAGATCCATTGAAAAATATGGCCTATAGAGAGGTCACAAGGTTTTTCTATTTTTAGACCTACTGACCTAGTTTTTGACCGCAGTTGACCCAGTTTCGAACTTGACCTAGATATCATCAAGATGAACATTCTGACCAAATTTCATAAAGATCCCATGAAAAATGTGACCTCTAGAGTGGTCACAAGCAAAAGTTTACGCACGGACGCTGCGCGATCACAAAAGCTCACACTGTCACTTTGTGACGTGAGCTAAAAAAACATTTGCCCATGGAAAAACACAAATCCCACTGGGGTCCGTAACAGAGCAAGGGTATATTGAGCTTCTTGGCACTTTGTCAAGTCGTTCAAAAGGCCCTATTGAGAAGTATCTGTATATGCCTCAGATGTCAGATATTTAATTTAAGTGGCAGTGCAAAAAGACAAAACAGTAGTGGACAGTGCTAAGACATGTAATTTTAAGTGGCAGTGCAAAAAGACATGGCAATAGATGGCAGTGCAAAAAGACAATACAGTAGATGACGGTGCTAAGACTTAAGTGGCAGTGCAAAAAGACTAAGACAGCACAGTGATCAACCCCGCAATGTGGTAACAAAATGACTTTGGCAGAAGACACGGCAGTAGCCGGCAATGCATGTGGTAAATCAAAAGTGGACTACAGATGATGATAAATTATACTTTAATCATAGAAAAAAATTGCAGTTTTGTTACAATGCAATGTTTCTATTGAAATACAAAGTATGAACAATACAGAATAACAGAAAATTGAATGAACAGCCCAATGGAGCAAGTTTGTTATTAAAATCACAGTCAAACATAGAAATGAACACTGCTATTTTTAACACTGATGTGGATATTGTAAGCTATACTTCTAACAAATTTACCAGGTTTTTTTTTTAAGTGTTGTGTTTGGTAGACATGGACATCACAATACTGATGAAGCATGAAAAAAATCCAAGTGTGTTTTTTTTTTTTTAGAAAAAAACAAACAAAAAACCCTGTTTGATCTTGGCTGACCAATGTATTCCATTGTCAAATTGATCAACATTTAAGTCATAGACATATGGTACAACAATTTCCATTGAGCTCTTCATCCAAATTTTAACTTCACTTCTGTATTCCATGTAACACATTACCAGTAATAGTTGAAAATACACATCTGAATTTCTATAAAGTTTACAGTATAACAAGTAGAGGTTGTTTTTGCTGAAACTTGTATATAATACAGTCAAAGCTGTCCATAAAGACATCCTGGGAACAAAGACACCTGGCTCTTAAAACCAGCAATTTCATTTCTGATTTAAATATCTGTTTTTGCAGTGTATTTTTTTTTACCTACGAGTAAAGACCACTGAGAACTTAAGCCCGATAGCTGGCTGTCCCAAAGGTGGTCTTTACAAACAGGTTTGACTGTATTTACCACAATACCTTCCTGCAGACTTCCCTCCCTCGACTTACACATAGTCGGGTATAAAGTTAGAAGAGTAGCAGTGGCCAAGAATGACCACAAATGGAGAGGTACCATAGGGTTTGGACAATTACACAATTACTGTTTTTTCTAAAACATAATTTTGTCAATCAAATGAACTTCAAAGAAGCCGTCTTCATTATACTTTGTCCTTGTCCTAAGTTTATATAAAACTGAAGTTGGTGCCAGTCTTAAAGCTCCAGCGCTATATAAGTACTTGTCAAGGGAGAAAACTGCAGGAAGTATCTACTGACCACTTCAACCTTTGCAAACTTCCTTGGTACTTCACTAGGTTCAATTAATTTATGGTGCACGTAATCAATGGGTTAACGCGGCCCCTGTTTTCCAAAAACCTAGCAAAGATATCAGACAACTGTATGATTCTTTCAAATGCTTTGAACATGTATGTATTGTCAGATACTAGCAAGGACTTGCATACCACAGTTTCATGATAATGCTGTCAAACTAAACTACCTAGGACTTGCATTCGACAGCTTAATGATACCACATAATGCTGTCAATGAAACTCTTGACCATAATCTACAGTATAGCATGAAGGAATGCTTACCCAGCTGACATTCCAGTCTAACAGTGATATTACCATCATCTGTTTGCTTAAATGTCCAAAACTTTGTAGCATTGCAAAACTACTTCTATTCCACGACCAAATACCCAGTGCTACATTGCCACTGAATAACCCAGTAAAGTACCAGAAGTTTGCAATTATATGTATGTTAGTTTCAGTGAAAACCACTCAACAAAATTCTGACATCAGTTCCAACATGATATACAACTCATTACAAGTGAATTTTTAAAAACAAATTTTATTTCTGCTAAAACCAATGTCAAGAAATGACTATACTAAATTGTTTTACACTAGCAATATTTTTCCACTAAAATCTACAGACTTTAACCTTTAGCCTGCTGGCGGCAACTGATTCTGCCTTTACGACCAATGCAGACCAAGATCAGCCTGCACATCCATGCAGTCTGATCATGGTCTGCACTGTTCGCTATTCAGTTTGTAAATTTTCAATGAACACCCCTTTGATTAAAAGTGGTACTGCCCAAACTGAATGATGGACCAGTCCATTTTAGAAATTTAGCAGGGTAAAGGTTAATACTAGAAAGCTAGAACCTGAATATTTGTTTTATTATATCTTTTCATAAAGATTCATTATGACTGACGGAGTCTCGAATTTCTAAAATTTTAGAAATTAGAACACAAATTTTACTTCAAGGAAAGTTACAAAAACTTTAAGGAAAATGTGGGTATGGAAAATAACTGTATGGAAAGTGTTGAAAAAAATTGTTGGGGAGCACATACTATGCTCATATTACTTGTCTGTAACAGTATTAATAACTAGAAACATTTTTTTGTGACTGAATTTTCAATATGATTTTACATGCAATAATTTCAGTAAGTCTTGTTACTTTTATAAGATTTGAATAATTTTTTTAATCATCTGTCTTCTTGTTTCTGCCATTTAACTGAATAACTGATATCAGACTGACTACTGACCAGATAATCAAATGTTTCTCTCTGTAAAAAAATACTCCAGACAATGAAGATGTGGTATTTATCCTCGAAAGTGTGTAATAAAACAATCTTTTTTTTTTTTTTCGAAGTCTGTTTTTTTCAGTTCAACTTCTCACTTCCATTCTCTCAGTAAAAATGCTGTCAACTCTGTATTTTGAAAGGCAAAGGAATATAGTTCATAGATTATTGAACAGACCAGGATCCCTATGCTAGGGGAAACATGGTGTCTAAATATAGACTAAATGGATCTGTACAATATCACACTCCTGTATTACTACAGACGTTTAGACTTTGTAATAAACCTGAAAACATTACTGATATGAAAATAATTTTCTCACCAACAAGGTGGACAGTTCGATACTTCTACATGCACGAAGCAAGAAATACCTTGTTTTATCTAGTTAAATCTGCAATACTTACATCAGCAGATTCCGAAATTCTCAGACAAAATATAAGGTCTGAAAGTATTAATGTATCTAACTGATAAAAGTTTTCAAACTTAAAATATTTGCAACTGGAATTTGCAGAAAATAAACCCTGAGAAGACTCCTTATGATTTAAGCAAGCCATTATCACTGCGACTGTTTGTAGAACAAACACGATGTTCAGACGTTGACAATAATCAAGAATTTTCAATTAATCAGTAGTGGAATTCAGTCACAAAAAATTGTTTATAGCCTTTTTTCAATATAAAATTTATAAGACGGAAAATCTGAATGTCTTACAGATTTTCTGGACAGTTTAAATAAGACAGAAAAATCTGAACGTCTTACAGATTTTCTGGACAGTTTCAAGGGAGGTAATTGATGATATACTGCCCTGCAGGAAGGGAGATAACTATATTGTATGTATAAACACTGCTCTGCAGAGTTGTCTCTCAAAAAAAAAAAGTTTCATAAAAAATCACAACAATATCATGAATGAATGAATATTTTTAAACATATCTATACAGGCAAAAGAACAATGAAAAAAATTCTTTTTTTTTTGCCATGACAAAATATCAGACTTCATCCATATAAATAATTACAACGAAAATTAGAACAACCTAGCATATATCAGCAAGTAGAATTAATGCATGTATATAATACAATCACTATAAAGTCAAATCATATAAATGGAGATTATATGTTAACTAATCATTCAGACTCGTACAAATAACAATGAGTTCATATGCTATAGGCTGGACAATGTTCGCGCCATGATGATGCTGCCAAGGTCCCGAACAAAACGGACACCATAAAAAAAGTTGAAAATTTTGTATTCTGATATTTGAATACTCTCGTTATATGAATATTTCATCCTGACAAAAAAAGGTTATTCAAATATCAGAAATCCACTGTACTTTCTTTCACCCAAAACAAGGTACGGCAGAAAGTTTGACACTGACAAACCATTAGTGTTTAAGATATGGAACTTTCTCTTAATTCAAATTGCTGTGATACTCGTGTATCACAGCCAGACGAAAAAAAATTAAAATCCATTTCTTTTACAAAATATTTTCTTACAAGGAATGCTTAAGACACTGAATATACAATTCTGACGGTGCACATAAGAATTTTATTTTATCAATATTATGTCAATTTAGAATTACATTGTTACATTTTGAAGAAAGCATTTAAAGAAAACCGCCATTACAATTGATTCTGTACCATATGAGGGCTCTACATAACATCTCTATAAAAGTAACGAGGAAGGTAAAACTCCAGTGTTTTCTTTTCTGTGTTAGGGGAATGATGGCAGGGTCCATTAGAAGGGGAAAATTCTGCCATAATGACTCAAATGAGGGAAATTGCAAGCTAACACAAAATGAAATTATTCATAAATATATTACTCAAAAATAACTTTTTTTAAAAGCATACTGTCTTGAGTTTTAAATGTTACAGTTTACAAAATTATGGAGAATTTCCTATAGATTATGTTGGAATAAAAAAAAAAAGAAAATCAAGCGTAATTAGAAAAACAGTACAAGAGGACCATGATGGTCCTGAATCACTCACCTCTTCCCACATGACCCAGTTTTGAGTATGACGTCGTTTTTTCTATTATTTGACATAGTGACCTAGTTTTTGAGCTCATGTGACCCAGTTTTGAACTTGACCTAGATATTATCAAGATAAAAATTCTGACCAATTTTCATGAAGATCCATTGAAAAATATGGTCTCTAGTGAGGTCACAAGGTTTTTCTATTATTTGACCTATTGACCTAGTTTTCAAAGGTACGTGACCCTGTTTTGAACTTTAACTAGATATCATCAAGGTGAACATTCTCACTAATTTTCATGAAGATCTCATGAAAAATATGGCCTCTTAGAGATGTCACAAGGTTTTTCTATTTTTATACCTACTGGCCTAGTTTTTGACCGCACGTGACCCAGTTTCGAAACTGACCTAGATATCATCAAGGTGAACATTCAGATCAATTTTCATGAAGATCCATTGAAAAATATGGCCTCTAGAGAGGTCAAAAGATTTTTCTAATTTTAGACCTACTGACCTAGTTTTTGACCGCACATGACCCTGTTTCGAAATTGACCTAGATATCATCAAGATGAACATTCTGACCAACTTTCATACAGATCCCATGAAAAATATGGCCTTAAGAGAGGTCACAAGGTTTTTCTATTATTTGACCTACTGACCTAGTTTTTGAAGGCATGTGACCCACTTTCGAACTTGACCTAGATATCATCAAGATGAACATTCTGACCAACTTTCATACAGATACCATGAAAAATATGGCCTCTAGAGAGGTCACAAGGTTTTTCTATTATTTGACCTACTGACCTAGTTTTTGATGGCGCGTGACCCACTTTCTAACTTGACCTAGATATCATCAAGATGAACATTTTGACCAATTTTCATGAAGATCTCATGAAATATATGGCCTCTAGAGAGGTCACAAGGTTTTTCTATTTTTAGACCTACTGACCTAGTTTTTGACCGCACGTGACCCAGTTTCGAACTTTATCTAGATATCATCAAGATGAACATTCAGACCAACTTTCATACAGATCCCATGAAAAATATGGCCTCTAGAGAGGTCACAAGGTTTTTCTATTATCTGACCTACTGACCTAGTTTTTGAAGGCACGTGACCCAGTTTCGAACTTGACCTAGATATCATCAAGATGAACGTTCTGACCAATTTTCATGAAGATCTTGTGAAATATACGGCCTCTAGAGAGGTCACAAGGTTTTTCTATTTTTAGACCTGCTGACCTAGTTTTTGACGGCACGTGACCCAGTTTCGAACTTGACCTAGATATCATCAAGATGAACATTCTGACCAATTTTCATGAAGATCTCATGAAATATATGGCCTCTAGAGAGGTCACAAGGTTTTTCTATTTTTAGACCTACTGACCTAGTTTTTGACGGCACGTGACCCAGTTTCGAACTTGACCTAGATATCATCAAGATGAACATTCTTACCAACTTTCATAAAGATCCCATGAAAAACGACGGACGCTGCGTGATCAAAAAAGCTCACCTTGTCACTATGTGACAGGTGAGCTAAAAACACACTTTTATTGGAGAAGGGAATGGGACCTATTTTTGGATTTTTCGGGCAAAAACCCTATGAACTCTGAAATATAACTCTGCCACATGTATCAAATGTCAAATGCCAGGATAATTTTTTAAAGGCTAACAAGTTTTAACTCTATTTGCTAGTACAGAACATTCAACGAACGCAGAATCAGTGAATATATCACATTCAGGACTTTGTTTTAGTGAGCGAGTTGGATTCGCCGTAAAACCCAACTCACTCACTTGTTTTAAATACAAATAAACGTTGTATCTCGTAAGCCATAAAACGTACACAGAAACTAGGCAGCAACAAGGCACAAACATTTCCCAGCCTATCGTACCTACATCAGTACAACTCATGACCTAGAATAACATACTTTCAACATTTACTTTAAAAGACTTAAAAGGACGGAACGAAAAACTATCGTAGCTCCTCCTTTATTTAATACGAGTTACTGCAGTTTTCCGTTCACTCCTCAAAGTATACAGAAACACTGGAATTCAGCAATATTCATTCCAACTGATCAACAGCAGTGGAGCTTTTCAATGGTAACTATGACAGAGAACGATACTTCTGTAAAAGATCTGACAAAACATTGCCACAAACCAAGTATTACCATTCATAGATCTGCCAGAAATCTTCAATCTTGTTTAAAAAATCCTACAATAATTATAAGGGATTCGGTTCTACTGAAAGCACAACAATGTTTTGAATCACATAACTGGAAAGACTGCAATACAAAAACGCATTTTACCTAAAATGTTTATTATTTATACTCCAGATTTATACCATGTTGAGTAAAAACATAATGGTGTTAAATTGTTTCATATGTTATATATAGTGCAGGTAATATACTACTAAATGTAGAAGGTAAAAACTTTCCGATACAGAAATGTATGAAAGACAATACATAGTTTGTGGGGGGCAGATTTCAATGCCATTTCTGTCCGCTAAAAGTGTCAACAGTTATAATACAATACAGAATGTTTTATATTCTGCCGTAGGCTGCATACACTTTTTGAGTGTATACACTGTGTATGGCATGTAAAACGTAACAGCGTGTTTGCATGCGGGAATCAGACCCTGAGTAGTACTAAAACAGAGTTAAACCTATACACAACATTTGCAAATACAGCCAACAATAATTCATGTAGATTATAAAATCCGTACCAGAAAAATCACGAAGTATTTACCAGCACACTTGTACTGAGTATGAATATATTAGTACACTATCAGGTTTATGGAGGTAACACCTTTGGTATTTTTTGCATAAAGTGAGCTATCATGTTAAAAAGGACCATCTCTCCGATAAAAACATGACATTTTGAATACTATGCACCGCAGAACACAATACAGTGTTGTTTAATTACTCAAACCCTAAAACAGAATTGAAATCGCTCGAGATCACAAGGGGATGACCAAAATGCTTGAATTATCCAGGGTAGACAGAAAATGTATGGAAAACTGGAGTGAGCCTTGGTGCTTTAACCCTTAATGCTTGAGTCATGGGGTGTTTCTCTGTGTGGCAAAAAAAGCCTTGTTTGGACATAAAGGTGTCTAATAAGTGTTTAAAAATAAACACCACTGCCAGAATACTAGGTATGATGAAGGACCTTATAACACTTCTCTGCAAATATATCAAAACTTTTGAGGTAAAAAAAAAAAAAATCAAAAAAAAAAATCAGGTATCCCCTTTCAACATGATTACTCACATTTATTTCTTTTTTTTTTTTCTTTTTTTTTTGTCCAAAGAATGACTGTCCAACAATATCTCTAACAGGAATATGATATGTAATTTTGATTAGTTTCAAGAGACTGAATTTTTTTTGTTGAAACAGGCATTTAAAGCCGGTTAAATCAAAAAGCAGAAAACACTGAAGAAACAAATTATATTAGTGTCTTTAAATATTTAATACATCTTTTTGGTTATGTCCACACAAAAAATTTCAAAATCTGAAGAAATTAAAAAGTAAACTAAATAGATATTACAGTGTAAACAGAATCTGATCTCTGAAATAAGAAAAAATCAGGACGGGGGAAAAAAAAATCCAGTTCTCGTAAATAGTAAATCTCTCATAATTATGTAACAACAAAATATATAGATAACTCTATAAATAATAATAACAACACAAATTAGTGTGCCCTAATATATAACAAACATATTGCACAGATTTTATCATTTTTAACAAAATATCAAAGCTAAAACAAAAGAAGCTCCTACATTCCATACTGCAGGCATCACTCTGATTTAGCGAGACAAACCAAATGAGCCACACCATGAGAAAACCCAACATAGTGCAGTTGCGACCAGCATGGATCCAGACCAGCCTGCATATCTGCATCTGCGCAGTCTGGTCAGGGTTCATGCTGTTCGCTAACAGGCTTTGAAAGCGAACAGCATGGATCCTGACCAGACTGTGCGGATGTGCAGGCTGGTCTGGATCCATGCTGGTTGCAAACGCTCTAAGTTGGTTTTCTCATGGTGCGGCTCAAATAACCTTTAAAGTTACCACGGTTACCTTGGGTCATTTTCATGAAATTACTTTTGTACAAATTTATCATATTTAACAAAATACCAAAGCTACAACGAAAAAGCTCCTACTTTCCATATCGCTGATATCACTCTTATTCCATGAGACAGATAACATAGCCTTCAAAGTTACCATGGTTACATGGGATTATTTTCATGAACTGATTTTTGTACAGTTAAATTGTTTCCTGTTGGTTGCTAAAGCAACTGCAATAACTTTTCAGTCCAGGTGAAATTATGTCCGACCCATTAAATTTGGTTGCCACAGAAACCAGAAATCGTTCTTTTTAACTATTATCTGAAATAGAAGGTTTGTACCTGTAAATGTTGAATATTGAATGTTACTGGCCAAGCTTCTTATTGAAGCGGAAATGTGGTCCGAAGCAATTCCTAACAAGAAATGGATAGGGCAGATATGAACCAATCACAATGGTTCAATTTATCCGGGGGCAAAAAGAAAACGATTTTTAAAGCTTTAGATTAAAAACTGATATGCTCTACAACCATTCGCAAATAATATGTTTAAAAACTCTATATATTATCACTTAAGCTGCTTCAAAACAAAAATATACAAAAACATAACTGATATGGAAACTATAATGCTCAGCACTATCAACTGAAAGGAATTGAAAATGCAATTTTTTTAATGTTTGAAGTTAAATTTTGTTACAACCTTTATGGTCAAAAGGTTTTCTACTTAACGATAAAAAACAAAATGGTCTACAGCGTAGAACCCCTTCCTCTTCTAATCTCCTTCTCTGTAAATACAACCAAAGCCTTAACTTAAAGCATTCTCTTTTCTAAAATTAGCTGTTACATGTCTGTTACGGAAAGCAGAATGGTAATAAATGGCCTGCATATGGTTTTGATTCCTATGTGGCCCTGACACAGCACAACATTACTTTAAAGTTACCTACCAATTCACTTCGTCATATAAACATTTTTTTTTTGAGCCAGAACTGTTATCTGATACTCTATGAAGCATACTGAAATGTTCTGTTCTTTATCTTGAAAATGTTGTTCACTATACCGAGCTGATGCTGTTTATGTACTAACCTTTTTAAAATCATTTGAGCCATGCCATGAGAAAACCAACATAGTGGCTTTGCGACCAGCATGGATCCAGACCAGCCTGCGCATCCGTGCAGTCTGGTCAGGATCCATGCTGTTCGCTTTCAAAGCCTAGAGTGATTAGAAAAACCATTAGGGAACAGCATTGATCCTGACCAGACTGCATGGATGCGCAGGCTGGTCTGGATCCATGCTGGTCGCAAAGCCACTATGTTGGTTTTCTCATGGTGCCGCTCATTTTTGCCTTGTATTTTTTGTATGTTGTTTTATATAGTAATTAAAATTTGGTACACAAAAATTTGCAAGAAACTAGTGCTAACATTCATGATAATTTATCCTAACTCTTACACAGCAGACATTATATGCTATCACATTTTGTCCCAAATTGTTTAAAAAAAAAAAAATTCTATGTAAATAATACATGTACAATGTACTTCGTCCGCGCAAATAAACTGGAAAGTATATCGAATTATGTCCTAAAGGGTTCTAAACCCCTCATGCCAGCACTTTTTTCTCTCATTCTTTTGATGCATTCTGTAAAAGGACCTGTTCACAAGGACCTATACCACAATTGCCAATGTGTATGTTTTCATAACTCATCTTATAAATTTAAAAAAAAAAAAAAAAATGCTTTAAAATACATCACTACACAAGCTCTATTTGAATACAAATGTATATGAGCCGCGCTATGGGAAAACCAACATAGTGGCTTTGCGACCAGCATGGATCCAGACCAGCCTGCGCATTCGCGCATTGTCAGGATCCATGCTGTTCGCTAACACTTTCTCTAATTGCTATAGGCTTTGAAAGCGAACAGCATGGATCCTGACCAGACTGCGCAGGCTGGTCTGGATCCATGCTGGTCGCAAAGCCACAACATTGGTTTTCTCATGGCACAGCTCATATATCTAATGACCTATTCCTGAAGTCTTTAAAGTGTAAGTAACTGCTGATCACTGACAACATAATGTTTAGCATGACATTTTTTTTTCTAAATTGCTTCATCCCTTTTTATTTTACTTTGTGCACAAAATTTAAACTAACATTTTTTAGTATTATTTTTCTTTTTGACTGTAGTGTCCTGTCTCTACAATTGCTTAGTGCATTCTTTTCGGTTAAGCTCTATAAACAAGATATGTTCAACCCACACCACAGCTTCAAATAAATATTGGCCCGATTATTGGCCCGAGCCTTTGCCAATTATACATCAAACAAACAAAAGAGGGCCATGAAAGCCAATAGTCGCTCACCTCACCTAAAAAATTATGGAAATGCCAGATCAAGAATGAACTTTCTCAGTTTCGTAAATATTCAGTACAAGTTTCAGGACAGGAAGTTACTTTTTCCTATTTTTAGCTCTCCATCGAGCAGTCGGTAAAAAGTTTTTAAAGTCTGCTGGATCATGTACCTATACAAACGGCTCAAGCGGAACGTACCACTGGTCCACTGGAGCTAAAACTTCTGTGAATCACCACCTTGCAGGTTGAGTTTGACAAATGTAACACATTTACTTTTTTACATTTTGATATAGATGTTCACCTAGAAAAATCGAAACTCTTTCAGATCAATAAATAAAAGACTAGGAGATTACTATAATGAGGGGTGGGGGGGAAGGGAAACTGTCATATGTAGCTATTTCATTTCTACAAAGAAATCTTTCACAATTCTTTTGTTGAATCGAATGAACTTTATAGTTACTAAATTTATTTCAGACACGACTGTAAAATTTAGAAGAGATCTAATCTGTCTTTCGTTTGTAGAGGAATCCCACAATGCAGTTAAAAGATCCATCTTGGGCCAGCGAATAATCTCCGTCCATAATATTTTGATAAAATAACGACACACACATATACACTACATGCTGAATGATTGCAATTACACATATGCTGTACACAGCTAAATCACACTTTACACATTTGCCGTTCCATTCTGCCATCACAAGTTCAGAAAACCAATATTTACATGTGTATATTGTTTAACACATATAAAATAAATAGAAGATCAGATCTGAAAAGGAAAAAACAAAAACATTAATTTTGTACTGCAAGTCAGTATGTTTGATACACTATGAAACAGTGGGCTCTAAATTTCTTTGTAAACTTTTGATGATGATATTGAATTTCACAATCAACTCAAACTACATTTAATAGTATAAACTATAAATCTGATTCATTCTTTTAAATGCCATCTTTGTGTAGCAGTAATTTACAGTATCATTAACTATTAAAAGGGTTGTCTACCGAAAAGTTACTGACTGAATGGCGAACAGTGCAGATCATGATCAGTCTGCACAGATGTGTAGGCTGATCATGATCTACACTGGTTGCAAAGGCAGACTCAATCGTGACCAGCATGATAAGGTTTAAGGTACCTCCAAAGAGCAATCACATTCACAGCTGAACCTGCCTTAGCAGCTACATTAACAAAGCAGCCAGTTCACTTAAGTAGCAAGTCGGCTTACTACCGAAACTGACCTAATTTTAAGCAGCCACCTGCCTTAAGCAACCAGACTGTCTCTCCTATGACTGACTGCTCGGCATGGGTCTGACTGTACATTGAACAAAATTCTTAGTAAGTTAACCTACAGTTGAACTTTGTCCGCTTGAACTTGACGGGCCACAAAATTTATGCGAGTTATCGGTAGTTCAAGACATCGAACAAAATTTGCCTTGACATGAAGATGAGTTCAAGCAGAGATGTGTTCTAATTATTTGAGTTAGAGCAAACAAAGTTTGAATGCATATAAAGTAAAAACTTCAAAGCAACAAGAACATTTTTGGTTTTCCAACTACTTTTTGCTCTAGAGGACAACAAACTTACTATGTTAAAGTGGACCAGTGCTGTTTTCATCACTGGGTGACTGTGCTTTTAAGCCTTCATTTTCTGGGAAAAATATACTTGGCTCTGTATTGCGTCTTCGGATCTTATTCTTACTCTTCTTCAACATTGTTGCCTGAAAACAAGTTTATAAAACATTCATCAGGCCGTAATTAACAAATTTTGTTTGCGGTAACACAACCCAGTTTTTTGTGTGGGCAGGTAGGTAGAGATTTTTTTTAATCATATAGGGGGGGAACATAAATTTCATCTGACTGGCCAGAAAAAAAAGTTGGGTTGCAGCGATTTTCACGGGGTAGGTTGTGTAACCGCAAACAAATGTTTTTTTTTTTTAATGATAGCCTCATTGAGTGCAATGTATTTCCAAGACATTTTGATGAAAAACACTTCAACAATCTATTGACCATTGACCTTATGCACTGTTTAAATTTTCAACTTGCTAAATTTTTCCATGTAATACATATTACAAACACATGTGCTTCTTCTTATTTGGAAGGAGGTATATGCTTGAGTGGTTTAAGGTTTGTTTGCCCTATACCGATGTAGTTTCCAGCCTCGCAGGTGTCAAATTTAATTCATTTGAGAAAAGAATCTAGTTGGCATGTAAAGTTTGTTAGTTCTACCAAGATGCTCTCTCCAGTATGAAGTTACGCCCAGACCTTGGGCCTTCCTTCGCCACGAGGCCAGTGGTTTTTTTTTTCAGGGCAAATTTAGAGGCCGGCATTCTTCTCCAATCCTACTGAAAAATCATGTTTTTTTACCAATTCAAAAGGTAATATTCTCAAATTAAATATATTGTATGATTATTTTTGTCTTCACTTTTTCAGCTAAGACTGGTCAAGTTCTTACTTAAGACAATGTATTAACCCTGTAAGTCACTATTGAAACAATTTCTTCTCCAATCAAAAAGTTTAGTCCACATAATTACTTTTCCAAATTGTAAAGGCCCCATCCTAATGTCTGTTAAGATAAGATAAAAGTCTTCACAGGACTAAAACTTATCAATGGCTTATGACCCAATCCTGCAGTTACTTTATCTGTGTAAAATCAAACAATTTTCAGAGTTTTGTACCTTTAAAGCTGAGCGTAGTACTACAACTTGACCTGCAGGCTGTGTCCACGGCTCACCATCAACTTGTACGGGTAAATCTTGAAGTAACGTGATCCGCAACTGAAAAAATAAAATCAAGGCTTGTCTATTCATTTATATTTCAAACTTTATGTATCTAACAATTTTATTTGCTTCTGTTCTAGTACATACTAAGGTATTTTAAACATTTTTTTTCTATCAAATAGTTTTGTTTTTTGAAGGGCATTTTTGTGAAACCAAACAACTAATACTGTGAAATTATTCATATTGTGACAAACAATTTTTCATGGATTTCTGAGTTGCACCAATCTAACAAATTACATATCCAATGTACGTATAAAATTTTCCATATTTTAGCTTCAGAATTTACTAATTCATAATCCCACGAGGAAGAGATATTGTCCCAAACTCCAATGCAATATTTACCAAAAACGTAAATTTTGGAATAACCCTCATCCAAACTCAGTGCTATGGATTGAAGATAAACTTACATGACCACCCTGAGCGACCCTGATACCGGTTCGTAGGCCACTATGGATCTGTGCCATGTGCACGACTCCCGTTATTCCCACCACCTCGAGGTTGCCATCATAGTGCGTGGGTTTCTGAAATTGGTCCTCTTTCTCTGGGCCCCAAGGGTTTGCCCCTGAGCCCCAACTAAAATACAAATCGTTTAATATTCATTCTTGGAACAGAAATATTTCTTAAACTTCACAATTTGAATCATACTGAAATATCAGTGGAATGATCTGCTATTTAAGGTAGTAGACCACTAATGACAATAGAAAATTTCCGTTATATTACTTATTCGATGTGTGCTGTTTCATCATTCTCCGATTTGTGGGGGTGTACATGTATGTGGCAGTACTAATTCAGTCAGGTATCCAGAGAGATTGGTAAATAGAGGACTTGCACTTTTAGCGATGAGTACCAGGTTTCAATCCCAGCCTGATCGCATGTTTTTCTCACCCTGTGGTATTCTTTGGGTAAAAGTTAAGATGAATTATTTTTTGCATGTAAGCTCTGATAAATTATTTCTGGGGAAAAAGTCTAAAACGATTACCACATTAAGATAAAAAAAAAATCTTTCTCATGACTAACAGTTCCACTGAAATTTTTTTTTAATCACAGCCAGTAACATGTAAAATATGCCAATTCAATTTAAGTAAAACTTACCTTAAAATATTTAGAATTATAATTCCCTCGCATGGAGGTAGATCAACTAATTTTCCGTCCACTTCAAGACGTATACACCGATGAAGATCTTTACAAGTGTGCGGCTTCACCATCTTTCGTAAACTCATTTGCACATATACTTTCTTATTATGTAAGCTGAAATTCAATAACAAACAAAAACGTATCGTCAAGCTATTCAAAACTTACAAATTAGTCAAACATCATTTGCTCAAACTCAATATGACCAGCAAAATTTGTTCGAGTTATCGGTAGTTCAAACAATTAAAAATTATTCATTAAATAGGGATTTTGCCAGGACCTGATGGTGAGTTTGAGGGAAGGGTGGCGTTCAAATTATCAGAGTTCGAGTAAACGAGGTTCGGCTGTATACCATACTTCATTAAAAGTGAATTCCGATAATACCTGTTGTTTACTTTGTGTTCATAATACATATATTTAACCTTTACACATATATGTAATGCCAAAAAAAGGAAGAACCAGATCAAATGCCAGAAACACCAATTTCATTTTCTAGAGTATCTGTGTTCGACTCGATACAAATAGTTCAATATACCAAAAATTCAAGATTCCTCATTAGTATACATCTTCAAGCCAATAACAATGATGCATTCCACAGCAAAATATCTATATCATGTACATTTTGTATATTTATTTTAGATGTCCTAAACACACAGTTATGGATAATGTTTTATTCTGCGCAACTTTATTCTCTAATCTGAAAAGTGTGTCGTATTTGGCAAAACAGAGGCTAGGTTTGTAAACTGAGTCTGAAATAGATTGCAAAAGGGGAACGGTTAACATTTCTGCCTCTCAATCCTTGGGCCGAGTGTCGAGTGTTCAAGCTCCACTGGGATCATGACAACACTGTCTCACATGCCACCAGTACTAGTTTTTCCAGGACGTGGACTTGGTTAAAATAAGCTTAACACTTTCATCATAATCTAGCTAAAATAAATTTGTATAGACTAGAATAGATTGTAGTGCACCTGTACCCAAGGGGTAGAATTCATACTATGGCACTGTGCTACAAAACCCGATAACTGGGTATCTGTGAACTCGTCCAAGCAACAACCAGATAAACTAATGACTTCACAGTACATTTTGCATCTTAAAACAGGATAAAGCAGCTTGTATAACATTAGACTGACCTAATATCTGCTTGTGCTGCGTCATTTTACTTGCCCATGTTGTCTTCATTTCCTTACGAACCAAATTATTTTTCTTTGGAATACTAAAAGCAAAAGCATTAATATCACATACCGACTATTAAATTTATCTGGTTTTTCTTCTCGGGCTTGATGAAAATCAAGTGATATGTCGGCATCAATACCTATACCAAAGTAATTATTCATGACAAAGATGGTGGTAGTATCCTCGTTCGTGTTTGCAGAATTTGTATCGTTTGCTATGGCCACCCTCGTATCGTTTTGTTCTTTCTCATTAGGGTGAAATATCACGGTCCATCTAAAAGTAAAAAGTTAGTGTTAGGGAATGAAATGAACTAAAATAAAGACAGTAAAATCTGTAGTGATCATTTAAAGTTAGCCAAAACCGACTGCTTTCCAGTCTTGATTAGAAATTTATAATGGCACACAATCTATTTTTAGCTGGTTAAATTTATAGTGGTACACATTCTATTTTTGGCTGGTTTCCAGCCTTTTCTAGAAAGTTATAGTGGTACACATTCCATTTCAAATCCAATCAAAATTACATCAGTATTTGTCTGGACATTTGATTTGTTTTATCTTTTTGCAACTTTGACTATGTCCAGAGCCATGACTCACAAGGTACTGGTTCGCACTGATTCATGATCAAACTTGAGCACGATATTACAGTGTAAAACACTCCGTATTAACTGGGTTTAGATGAAAGCTTTCGACATGTAATGAGTGAATGCATTATTAAAACCATCTTTTACAAGCAGCCATTTATATCACCTATGTATTCAAACAGGTCTTCTTTGTAAGTTATACATACAACCAATCTGTTAGTTATATGGAATCAAAGTGAAAAAATCAGGCTTTACCTGTCTAGTTTGATATCTTCTGCATCTATAACATCTCTCAAATAATTCAGAGGATCTTCCCCACCCGTATACCCTGGTCCCCACCGTAACACTCGTGCTAAATCATTACCTGAAGTAACAAAATAAAATACCATCTTAACAACTGCTTTACTACATATTCTAATGACAGTTACAGTAATTCTCATCAACCTTAAAATGTCTCATTTTCATTTCTCTGTGAAAGCTCTAATGTCATCAAGCATACTGCTTTTAACAAGAGGACCATGATGGTCCTGAATCGCTCACCTCTTCCCACATGACCCAGTTTTGAGTATGACGTCATTATTTGACATAGTGACCTAGTTTTTGAGCTCATGTGACCCAGTTTTGAACTTGACCTAGATATTATCAAGATAAAAATTCTGACCAGTTTTCATAAAGATCCATTGAAAAATATGGTCACTAGAGAGGTCACAAGGTTTTTCTATTATTTGACCTATTGACCTAGTTTTCGAAGGTACGTGACCCTGTTTTGAACTTTACCTAGATATCATCAAGGTGAACATTCTCACTAATTTTCATGAAGATCTCATGAAAAATATGGCCTCTAGAGAGGTCACAAGGTTTTTCTATTTTTATACCTACTGGCCTAGTTTTTGACCGCATGTGACCCAGTTTTGAAACTGACCTAGATATCATCAAGGTTAACATTCAGATCAATTTTCATGAAGATCCATTGAAAAATATGGCCTCTAGAGAGGTCAAAAGATTTTAATAATTTTAGACCTACTGACCTAGTTTTTGACCGCAGTTGACCCAGTTTCAAACTTGACCTAGATATCATCAAGATGAACATTCAGACCAACTTTCATACAGATCCCATGAAAAGTATGGCCTCTAGGGAGGTCACAAGGTTTTTTTATTATTTGACCTACTGACCTAGTTTTTTAAGGCACGTGACCAAGTTTCAAACTTGACCTAGATATCATCAAGATGAACATTCTGACCAATTTTAATGGAAATCCATTCACAAGTATGGCCTCTAGAGAGGTCACAAGGTTTTTCTATTTTTAGACTTGCTGACCTAGTTTTTTTCTGCGCATGACCCTGTTTCCAACTTGACCTAGATATCATCAAGATGAACATTCAGACCAATTTTCATACAGATCCCATGAAAAATATGGCCTTTAGAGAGGTCGCAAGGTTTTTCTATTATTTGACCTACTGACTTAGTTTTTGATGGCACGTGATCCACTTTCGAACTTGACCTAGATATCATCAAGATGAACATTCAGACCAACTTTCATAGAGATCCCATTGAAAATATGGCCTCTAGAGAGGTCACAAGGTTTTTCTATTATTTGACCTACTGACCTAGTTTTTGAAGACACGTGACCCACTTTCGACCTTGACCTAGATATCATCAAGGTGAACATTCTGACCAATTTTCATGAAGATCTCATGAAATATATGGCCTCTAGAGAGGTCACAAGGTTTTTCTATTTTTAGACCTACTGACCTAGTTTTTGACCGCACGTGACCCAGTTTCGAAGCTGACCTAGATATCATCAAGATGAACATTCAGACCAACTTTCATACAGATCCCATGAAAAATATGGCCTTTAGAGAGGTCACAAGGTTTTTCTATTATTTGACCTACTGACCTAGTTTTTGACGGCACGTGACCCAGTTTCGAACTTGACCTAGATATCATCAAGGTGAACGTTCTGACTAATTTTCATGAAGATCTTGTGAAATATATGGCCTCTAGAGAGGTCACAAGGTTTTTCTATTTTTAGACCTACTGACCTAGTTTTTGACCGCACGTGACCCAGTTTCGAACTTCACCTAGATATCATCAAGATGAACATTCTGACCAATTTTCATGATGATCCATTGAGAAATATAGTCTCTAGAGAGGTCACAAGGCTTTTCTATTATTTGACCTACTGACCTAGTTTTTGAAGGCACGTGACCCAGTTTCGAACTTGACCTAGATATTATCAAGGTGAACGTTCTGACCAATTTTCATGAAGATCTTGTGAAATATATGGCCTCTAGAGAGGTCACAAGGTTTTTCTATTTTTAGCCCTACTGACCTAGTTTTTGATGGCACGTGACCCAGTTTCGAATTTGACCTAGATATCATCAAGGTGAACATTCTGACCAATTTTCATGAAGATCTTATGAAAAATATGGCCTTTAGAGAGGTCACAAGGTTTATCTATTATTTGACCTACTGACCTAGTTTTTGAAGGCACGTGACCCAGTTTCGAACTTGACCTAGATATTATCAAGGTGAACGTTCTGACCAATTTTCATGAAGATCTTGTGAAATATATGGCCTCTAGAGAGGTCACAAGGTTTTTCTATTTTTAGCCCTACTGACCTAGTTTTTGACGGCACGTGACCCAGTTTCGAATTTGACCTAGATATCATCAAGGTGAACATTCTGACCAATTTTCATGAAGATCTTATGAAATATATGGCCTCTAGAGAGGTCACAAGGTTTTTCTATTTTTAGACCTACTGACCTAGTTTTTGAAGGCACGTGACCCAGTTTCGAACTTGACCTAGATATCATCAAGATGAATATTCTGACCAATTTTCATAAAGATCCAATGAAAAATGTGACCTCTAGAGTGGTCACAAGCAAAAGTTTACGGACGGACGCACGCACGCACGGACGACGGACAGTGCGCGATCACAAAAGCTCACCTTGTCACTTTGTGACAGGTGAGCTAAAAATAGAACATAACACTTTCCATTAAATTTTTAACATAGGCCAATAGATTAAATTGACAATTGGAAGGAAGACATTTGAAGCACCTCTTGCCTATGTGTGCCAGAAGTAATTTTCCCCTTTAGATATTGTATAATAATTTTGTGTGTTATGTTTAGGTCTAGCATCTTTTTTAACAATGCTTCATGCAAATGACTGTCTACTTATGTCCAACTTTATAGTGCCATCTCACTGTGACATGACACCCCACTCAGTCTCTTACACTGACCTAAGGCTGACCAGTCTTAGGGCTATACTCTTAATGCTGAGCCCTAAGCGAGTAAGCCACTAGTACAAAATTTCGCATCTTTGGTATGACATGGACAGGCAGCGAGCCCATGACCTCACTCACTCCTAGGAAGCGTTCTGCCACTAGGCTACCAACGAGAAAGCTACTAGCAACATATTTCACATCTTTGGGATGACACGGCCACGCAGCAAGCCCATGACCTCCCGCACTAGAAGCGAGAGATCTACCATAAGGCTATCAAAGAGATTATCATATAATAGTATGAAAACTAGGGAAAACTTTGCCAAACACACATGCTCTTGCCCTGGCAAATACTGTAAGGATGGTCAACATACCAGTGCCTAAAGGAAGTATTGATAGAGGCGGTGATTGACAAATGGCATCCTGTCCAACATTATCGAGACACGATAGTACCCAGCCAACAGTACCATCCCCGCCACATGCTAGTATCTTGTAGAAGGGAACATTTCGGAACACATATAAACTGAAAAATAACATTACAGTGATTAGAAAATTCTGTTTATGAAAATCATTTTGTGCTAGTGTTCACACTTTTTTTTTGTTTTGTTTGTGTTGGGTTTAACGCCGTTTTTCAACAGTATTTCAGTCATGTAAAGGCGGGTAGTTAACCTAATCAGTGTTCCTGGATTCTGTACCAGTACAAACCTGTTCTCCACAAGTAACTGCCAACTTCCCCACATGAATCAGAGGTCGAGGACAAATGATTTCAGACACAATGTTGTTTATCAAATCATCACGGAAAACATACGCCCCGCTCGAGGATCGACCTAACGATCCCGCAATCTGTAGACCAACGCTCTACCTACTGAGCTAAGCGGGCGGGTTAAGTAGTCTTTCTTAGTACAATGAACAGTTTTAAAAACACCAACACTTACCAAGCTCAACATAACTCTATTATAAGCTTAAGGTTTGATTAAAGTTTTGTAGGAACTAGCATTATATGTAACTCACACTTGACAAAAAAACATAGTAAAGAAATATGTATAAACACTACTGTAGGCTTCATTAGGCAAACACTACAAAAAAGAATGTCACAAAATTACACAAAACTTGTAAATCATATAATGCAGTGGCCATGCACTTTCCTGGTTTTGGCCAAAACAGCTTTTCTGTGGGTTCATCTTTTTTTCTTCATTTTCTGAAGATAAAATAAACGGAAATTCTTTCTTGGCAGTTATTTCATAAATCACCAAAACCACAAAGTTAGTCAACCCACGAAAAGTAACAAGTCTACAGCATTTACGACCGAGAAACAACATTTGAGGTGAGTTACTTACCCTGGAAGAGGGCCACCATTTTCAAGATTGAAGACTTGATGAGGGTTGAGGAGCTTTCTGAATGACGTTATCAGGTTTAAGCCCTGACATCCACCACTCTTAACATTAACAAACACTAATAGCGGGTTTGTGTTGTCTGGAATCATGTGTGGCTGCAAAGTAAATTCTAATATGCTTGTCTCTGTTAAAACACTCTTACGCTAGAATGACGTCACGTTTACGTGCTGTGACGTCAAAGTTTTTGCTGCGACCAAGAAAGAGCGCTTCTGTAATTTATCAACTGTTTTAGATTAAGGGCATATTAGAATCTAAATAATTTATAGCAAAAGACTTAAGAGTGTATTAACACTATTTATACACTCAGGCCGAAATACGTCATATAAATAATCTAACTCGGGCTGCGCCCTCGTGCAATTATTACGCCCGACGTATAACCGCCCATCATGCATAAATAGTGTTATAGCACTCTTTTTCTATGATTTACATCTTAAATGGAACGTCAATTTCATTTTTTTCCAAACAATATACTACAAATACGTGTTCTACTGCTGCAGTACAACAGCAAAATTAATATGTGAATTTTTGAATAAATTCCTTACTTGACAAACTTTTACAATAGGAATACACTTCATATACTGTTGGGGTTTATCAACTTGGTAGCATAACAATACACATTAAATTAACAGAAACTTTAATTCTGAGAGACTGTAAAACTATCTCAGAAACATTGTACATACAGCTAAACCTGTATCATGCAGCCAGTCAAGGCAGCAAAACAATTTAGCTGTTTAAGGTGGAAGGTGGATAGCTGCTTAAGAGAAGTTGAAACAAGAGCCATGTTACACATGGCTAATCCCCCCGCCAGGCATATTATAATTGAAGGCTAAAGTTCCTGGCAAGTTAGTGTCTGAAAGTATTAATTTTGGGGAAAGCTTTGAAGAACCGTTTAGTTGTGGTCCGCATCAGGGGTTTTAAAGATGTGGAAGAAAGAATAAGTCAGTAGAGAGGTGGTTTACTGCTAAATTTTATTAATTTTCATGAACAGTATAGCTATGATGTTTTTCTATATGGCCACTGTAAAAAGAAGGAATGGAAAGCTAACAGGGAACAAGAGTGCCAGAATGTCACAATATATGCCTGTCGCAGCAAATTTCTTTACTCTAGCAGCTGTATTTGCAAATGGAATGTTAATTTTGTGGTTGTTTAGTAATCACTGTAAGTCTTTTGTTTTTTTAAGTCCACAAAAAAACTTCTTACCAGGTAGAGATACCTTATATATAATAAAATACACCTAAAATTGCAGAGTAACATCTATGTTGTACCACAGAAAAGTGGTCTTGTTTTTTCCCTACGGTCAATTATAAAAATGTTACAATATAAGTTATTTATAGTAACAACTAAGGGAAGTTAATCTTTAAAAAAAAAAAAAAAAAAAAAAAAAAAAATCTTTATCAGGTAGAAATTGGTCAAAATACACCTCAAAATTGGATATAGCATGCATGTTGTACTACAGAAAAGTGGTCTCGATTTTTCCCTACGACTAGTAATGAAAAAGTTACAATGAAAGCTATTTAAAGTAACAACAAAGGGAAGTAATTCTAAAGAAGGGAACTGCGCATGACACTTCGTCTCATGATGGTGTATAATTGTGCCAAGTTTCATCAAAATCCCTCCGTGCATGAAGAAGAAATGCTTCGGACAAAGTCATTCTTGTATCTGACCTTTGGCCTCTAAGTGTGACCTTGACCTTAGACCTAGTGACCTGGATCTTGCGCATGACACTCCGTCTCGTGGTGGTGAACATTTGTGCCAAGTTATATCAAAATCCCTCTATGCATGAAGAAGAAATGCTCCGGACAAGGTTTTCATTCTTGTATCCTTGGACCTCTAAGTGTGACCTTGACCTTAGACCTAGGGACCTGGTTCTTGCGCACGACACTCCGCCTTGTAGAGGTAAACATTTGTGCCAAGATATATCAAAATCCCTCCATGCATGAAGAAGATATGCTCCGGACAATTTTTTTAAAGAAAATATGATAAAGGGGAATAACTCAAAAAATAGGCAAGGTAGAGTTATTGTTCTTGCACATTGCACTTCCTCCCAATGTGTTCTATCAGTGTATGAAGTTTGAAGAAAATCCCTCCAGTACTTTTGGGGTTATGCTCTGGACAAAATGTTTTAAGAAAATATGATAAAGGGGAATAACTCAAACAAGAGGGCCATGATGGCCCTATATCGCTCACCTGATATCATTGCACTTGAGGACAAGAAGGTCCTCAGAAAAAATATCTATCTAAGTCCAAAAGACAGGAACAACAACGGGAAGAAATTTAACCAAAAAGAAAAAATCTTACAAGGTATAGATATGTTAAAATACACCTAAAAATTGGAGGTACCATCCATGCTGTACCACAGAAAACTGGTCTCTTGTTTTCCCTACGGCCAATAATAAAAAAGTTACTAAAAATAAGCTAATTATATATAGTAACGTAAAAAGGAAGTAATAAAAACAAGAGATCACAGAGTGATCTTGGCGCCCACCAATGTGCTATTTTTGAGTGTTCCAAATTTCAAGACTTACTGACTAGCTCAAGGTCAAATTTCATTTCCGTACACAACAGTGTGCATGTGGTCCAAATTCGAAAGCTGTAGCTTGAGAAATGTGAAAGTAGGTCACTAGATCAATTTCAAGGACGAAATGTGAAAGTAGGTCACTAGGTCAAAATCAAGGTCAAATTACACTTCAGAACACAAATTTATGCATGTGGTCCAAATTTAAAGCCTGTACCTTCAGAAATGTGAAAGTAGGTCACTAGGTCAATGTCAAGGTCAAAGTTTGTTTCGGTACACAATCCTATGCATGTGGTCTAAATTTGAAGCCTGTAGCTACAGAAATGTGAAAGTAGGCCACTAGGTCAATCTTAAGGTCAAAGTTCATTTCGGTACACAAAACTATGCAAGTGGTCCAAATTTGAAGGCTGTAGCTCGAGAAATGTGAAAGTAGGTCACTAGGTCAAAATCAAGGTCAAATTTTATTTCGGAACACAGAACTATGCATGTGTTCCAAATTTGAAGCCTGTACCTTCAAAAATGTGAAAGTAGGTCACTAGGTCAAAGTTTGTTTCGGTACACAAAACTATGCATGTGGGCCAGATTTGAAGGCTGTAGCTTGAGAAATGTGAAAGTAGGTCAGTAGGTCAAAATCAAGGTCAAATTCCATTTTAGAACACGAAACTATGCATGTGGTCCAAATTTGAAGCCTGTACCTTCAAAAATGTGAAAGTAGGTCACTAGGTCAATGTCAAGGTCAAAGTTTGTTTCAGTGCACAAAACTATGCATGTGGTCCAAATTTGAAGGCAGTAGCTACAGAAATGTGAAAGTAGGTCACTAGGTCAATATCAAGGTCAACTCATGTCAAGGTTCATCTTGCCACTCAAAACCATACATGTGGTCCAAATTTGAATGTTGTATGTTATTGACAAGATTTTAAAATCTTTTCCCTATATAAGTCTATATGAACCATGTGACCCCCCAGGGCGGGGCCATATTTGACCCTAGGGGGATAATTTGAACAAATTTGGTAGAGAACCACTAGATGATGCTACATTACAAATGTCAAAGCCCTAGGATTTGTGGTTTGGACAAGAAGATTTTCAAAGTTTTTCCCTATATAAGTCTCATGTAAACCATGTGACCCCCGGGGCGGGGCCATATTTGACCCTAGGGGGATAATTTGAACAATCTTAGTAGAAGACCACTAGATGATGTCATATACAAAATATCAAAGCCCTAGGCCCTGTGGTTTTGAACAAGAGGTTTTTCAAAGTTTTTCCCTATATAAGTCTATATAAACCATGTGACCCCCGGGGCGGGGCCATATTAGACCCAAAGGAAATAATTTGAATCATCTTGGTAGAGGACCACTAGATGATGCTTCATACCAAATATCAAAGCCCTAGGCTCTGTGGTTTTGGACAAGAAGATTTTCAAAGTTTTTCCCTATATAAATCTATGTAAATTATAGAAATAAACAAAGGGCCATAACTCACTAAAAAATTGTTGAACCAGTCTGATTTTCAGGGGGACACAACTAGGGTACCAATACATCATTCTGACAAAGTTTGGTTAAAATCCCCCCGGTAGTTTCTGAGGAGATGCGATAACGAGAAATTGTTAACGGACGGAAGGCCAGACGGACGGACGGACGGAAGGACGAAGGACCACGGACGCAGAGTGATTTGAATAGCCCACCATCTGATGATGGTGGGCTAAAAACATAAAGGCTTCATAATCAGAGCTCTGAGTTCATAAAAGCAAAGTAGAAATTCAGATAAATGTTGTTTTAAAAACTTTTAAAAATCATCTAGTTGGTGGCCAGGGTAGCGTAAATATAATAATAATAGTAGAAAGCACTTGCTTCACAGTAAAAGCTATTTAAGTGAGTGCCTACAAACATAATGTAAATTACTTCCACTATTCTGGGCTTATACACAAAACAAGAGATCACAGAGTGACCTTGGCACCCACCAATGTGCCATTTTTGAGTGTTCCAAATTTCTAGACTTATTGACTAGCTCAAGGTCAAATTTCATTTCCGTACACAACACTGTGCATGTGGTCCAAATTCGAAAGCTGTAGCTTGAGAAATGTGAAAGTAGGTCACTAGGTCAATGTCAAGGTCAAAGTTCATTCCGGTACACTATGCAAGTGGTCTAAATTTGAAGGCTTGTAGCTCGAGAAATGTAAAAGTAGGTCACTAGGTCAAAATCAAGGTCAAATTTTATTTTGGAATACAAAACTATGCATGTGGTCCAAATTTGAAGCCTGTACCTTCAAAAATGTGAAAGTAGGTCACTAGGTCAATGTAAAGGTCAAAGTTTGTTTCGGTATACAAAACTATGCATGTGGTCCAAATTTGAAGGCTGTAGCTTGAAAAATGTAAAAGTAGCTCACTAGGTCAAAATCAAGGTCAAATTTTATTTTGGAATACAAAACTATGCATGTGGTCCGAAATTGAAGCCTGTACCTTAAAAATGTGAAAGTAGGTCACTAGGTCAATGTAAAGGTCAAAGTTCATTTCAGTACACAAAACTATGCAAGTTGTCCAAAATTGAAGGCTGTAGCTTGAGAAATGTAAAAGTAGGTCACTAGGTCAAAATCAAGGTCAAATTTTATTTCGGAATACAAAACTATGCATGTGGTCCAAATTTGAAGCCTGTACCTTCAAAAATGTGAAAGTAGGTCACTAGGTCAATGTGAAGGTCAAAGTTTTTTTCAGTACACAAAACTATGTGGTCCAAATTTGAAGGCTGTAGCTTGAGAAATGTGAAAGTAGGTCACTAGGTCAAAATCAATGTCAAATTTAATTTTGAAACACGGAACTATGCATATGGTCCAAATTTGACGCCTGTACCTTCAAAAATGTGAAAGTAGGTCACTAGGTCAAAATCAAGGTCAAAATTTTTCCAGTGCACAAAACTATGCACGTGGTCCAAATCTGAAGGCTGTAGCTACAGAAATGTGAAAGTAGGTCACTAGGTCAAAATCAAGGTCAACTCATGTCAAGGTTCATCTTGCCACTTAAAAATATACATGTGGTCCAAATTTGAATGTTGTAGTTATTGACAAGAACATTTTAAAAGCTTTTCCCTATATAAGTCTATATGAACCATGAGACCCCCGGGGCGGGGCCATTTTTGACCCTAGGGGCATAATTTGAACAAACTTGGTAGAGAACCACTAGATGATGCTACATTACAAGTATCAAAGCCCTAGGCTTTGTGGTTTGGACAAGAAGATTTTCAAAGTTTTTCCCTATATAAGTCTATGTAAACCATATGACCCCCAGGCGGGGCCATATTTGACCCTAGGGTATAATTTGAACAATCTTAGTCGAAGACCACTAGATGATGTCACATACAAAATATCAAAGCCCTAGGCCCTGTGGCTTTGGACAAGAGGTTATTCAAAGTTTTTCCTTATATAAGTCTATATAAACCATGTGACCCCCAGGGCGGGGCCATATTTGACCCCAGAGAAATAATTTGAATAATTTTGGTAGAGGACCACTAGATGATGCTTCAAACCAAATATTAAAGCCCTAGGCTCTGTGGTTTTGGACAAGAAGATTTTCAAAGTTTTTCCCTATATAAATCTATGTAAAATATAGAAATAAACAAAGGGCCATAACTCACTCATAAATTGTTGAACCAGTCTGATTTTCAGGGGGACACAACTAGGGTAACAATACATCATTCTGACAAAGTTTGGTCAAAATCCCCCCAGTAGTTTCTGAGGAGATGCGATAACAAGAAATTGTTAACGGAAGGACGGACGTCGGACCACGGACGCAGAGTGATTTGAATAGCCCACCATCTGATGATGGTGGGCTAACAAGAGGGCCATGATGGCCCTATATCGCTCACCTGTTATCATTGCACTTGAGGACAAGAAGGTCCTCAGAAAAAATATCTAAGTCCAAAGGACAGTAACAACAAAGGGAAGAAATTTAACCAAAAAGAAAAAAAAATTCTTACAAGGTACAGATATGTCAAAATACACCTACAAATTGGAAGTACCATCCATGTTGTACCACAGAAAAGTGGTCTCGGTTTTTCCCTACGGCCAATAATAAAAAAGTTACTAAAAATAAGCTATTTATAGTAACGTAAAAGGGAAGTAATTAAAAAAAAAAAAAATATTGTAAGTGAAGAAAAGAAGGATCTGCCAAATAAATCTGTTGACATAACTGAAATTTCAGATCAGTATCTTCATTAGTTACGGAGATATACCCATTTTAATTTGAAATAAAGGGAGGTAATTTGACATAAAATCAGTCCATAGTTATCTACCCTGATTGGCTCAGTCCAACTAATGACAATAATGAAATTTCAAATAAGTACTATAAGTACTTACTGATATAAATCCATTTTGATTACAATCAGGGGAGGTAATCAGATATAAAATAACTCTGAACCTACGCTTGTATCTGATTTGTCATGGAATCCAAGAATTATTGTTGTTGAAGTTATTTTGGAAGTTTGTATCAAATAAAACCATAAATGAAGTCTCTATATGGCTGCAAAAGCCAAAATAGCCAATTTTGGACCTTTAAGGGGCCATAACTCTGGAACCCATGAAGAAATCTGGCCAGTTCAAGAAAAGAACCAAGATCTTGTGGTGATACAAGTTGTGTGCAAGTTGGGTTAAAATCGAATCATAAATGAAGCTGCTATTGTGCAGACAAGGTCAAAATAGCTAAATTTGGCCCCTTCAGGGGCCATAACTCTGGAACCCATAATGGGATCTGGCCAGTTCAAGAAAGGAACCGAGATCTTATGGTGATACAAGTTGTGTGCAAGTTTGGTAAAAATCAAATCATAAATAAAGCTGCTGCTGTGCAGACAAGGTCAAAATAGCTAATTTTGGCCCTTTCAGGGGCCATAACTCTGGAACCCATAATGGAATCACACCAGTTCAAGAAAGGAACCAAGATCTTATGGTGATACAAGTTGTATGCCAGTTTGGTTAAAATCAAATCATAAATGAAGCTGCTATTGTGCAAACAAGGTTAAAATAGCTAATTTTGGCCCTTTCAGGGGCCATAACTCTGGAACCCATAACGGAATCTGGCCAGTTCAAGAAAGGAACCAAGATCTTATGGTGATACAAGTTGTGTGCCAGTTTGGTAAAAATCAAATCATAAATAAAGCTGCTACTGTGCAGACAAGGTCAAAATAGCTAATTTTGGCCCTTTCAGGGGCCATAACTCTGGAACCCATAAAGGAATCTGGCCAGTTCAAGAAAGGAACCGAGATCTTATGGTGATACAAGTTGTGTGCAAGTTTGGTAAAAATCAAATCATAAATAAAGTTGCTATTGTGCAGACAAGGTCAAAATAGCTAATTTTGGCCCTTTCAGGGGCCATAACTCTGGAACCCATAATGGGATCTGGCCAGTTCAAGAAAGGAACCGAGATCTTGTGGTGATACAAGTTGTGTGCAAGTTTGGTTAAAATAAAATCATAAATGAAACCTCTATCGTGCAGACAAGTAATTGTGGACGGACAACGGACGACGGACGAAGGGCGATCACAAAAGCTCACCCTGTCACTATGTGACAGGTGAGCTAAAAAAATATTGTAAGTGGACAAAAGAAGGATCTGCCAAATAAATCTGTTGACATAAATGAAATTTCAGATCAGTATCTTCAGTAGTTATGGAGATATAACAATTTTAATTCGAAATAAAGGGAGGTAATTTGACATAAAATCAGTCCCTAGTTATCTACCCTGATTGTCTAAGTCCAACTAATAACAATAATGAAATTTCAAATAAGTCCTGTAAGTACTTACTGATATAAATCCATTTTGATTCCAATCAGGGGAGGTAATCAGATATAAAATAACTCTGGAACCTATGATTGGATCTGATTTGTCATGGAATCCAAGATTTATTGTTGTTGAAGATATTTTGGAAGTTTGTATCAAATAAAACCATAAATGAAGTCTCTATATGGCTGCAAAAGCCAAAATAGCCAATTTTGGACATTTAAGGGGCCATAACTCTGGAACCTATGATGGAATCTGGCCAGTTGAATAAAGGAAGCAAGATCTTGTGGTGATACAAGTTGTGTGCAAGTTTGGTTAAAAGCAAATCATAAATAAATGAAGCTGCTATTGTGCAGACAAGGTCAAAATAGCTAATTTTGGCCCTTTCAGGGGCCATAACTCTGGAACCCATTAAGGGATCTGGCCGGTTCAAGAAAGGAACCGAGATCTTATGGTGACACAAGTTTTGTGCAAGTTTGATTAAATTCAAATCATAAATGAAGCTGCTATTGTGCAGACAAGGTCAAAATAGCTAATTCTGGCCCTTTCAGGGGACATCACTCTGGAACCCATAAAGGAATCTCGCCAGTTCAAGAAAGGAACCGAGATCTTATGGTGATACAAGTTGTGTGCAAGTTTGGTTAAAATAAAATCATAAATGAAGCTGCTATTGTGCAGACAAGGTCAAAATAGCTAATTCTGGCACTTTCAGGGGCCATAACTCTGGAACCCATAATGGAATCTGGCCAGTTCAAGAAAGGAACCAATATCTCATGGTGATACAAGTTGTGTGCCAGTTTGGTAAAAATCAAATCATAAATAAAGCTGCTATTGTGCAGACAAGGTCAAAATAGCTAATTTTGGCCCTTTCAGGGGCCATAACTCTGGGACCCATAGTGGGATCTGGCCAGTTCAAGAAAGGAACCATGATCTTATGGTGATACAAGTTGTATGCAAGTTTGGTTAAAATAAAATCATAAATGAAACCACTATCGTGCAGACAAGAAATTGTTGACGGACGCACGGACGGACTTACGACGGACGAAGGATGATCACAAAAGCTCACCTTGTCACTATGTGACAGGTGAGCTAAAAATAGGCAAGGTAGAGTTATTGTTCTTGCACATTGCACTTCCTCCCAATGTGTTCTATCAGTGTATGAAGTTTGAAGAAAATCCCTCCAGTACTTCTGGAGTTATGCTCTGGACAAAATTTTTTAAGAAAATATGATAAAGGGGAATAACTCAAAAAATAGGCAAGGAAGAGTTATTGTTCTTACACACTGCACTTCCTTCCAATGTGTTCTATCAGTGTATGAAGTTTGAAGAAAATCCCTCCAGTACTTTTGGAGTTATGCTCCGGACAAAGATCATTGCGGACACACGGACGGATGGAGAGCATTTCTAATATCCCCTTCGCCTTTGGCGGGGGGATAAATTAGAACAAAATGTCAATTTGGAAAGATAGTTGATCGGCTGGTTTATATATGTGGTTGCTAAATACAGGCGGCTGCTAAGACCAGTTTAACTGTATGCAGGGTTGCCGCTTAGTTGAGAAAATGTAATTCCCTGACTTTTCACTGACTAAACAGTACTTTTCACTGACCAATACCACCATATTTTTTCGGCCTCCTCCTTCCCTACAGCCGTCCAATCCAAGCTTTTATATTTATTTTGCTTCAGATATAACAAACTTTCATTTAACAAATACAAAAATTTCAAAGTTAACATTAAAACAAAATTAATTGGTTCAAACACTTTAAATTATGTTTATACACATTTACACCAAAATGTGTTTAGAAATACTTATAACTACTGCCTGAAGACTGCCATAGCCACTGAACATTTTAAAATCGACCCAAAATTTCATTTTCCCCTGACTTTTCTAAAATTACACTTTTCACTGACCATTATCAAGATTTCCCCGACAATTCACTGACCTTGAAAAAAAAAAAAAAAAAAAAAAAAAAAAAAAAAAATTCCCTGACTTTTCAAGGTAAGTGGCAACCCTGGTATGTCATATTAGAGCACTACCTAAATGTTGCTACAGACTAAAATTAACCACTTGTCTTCTTGCCTTTTCTGTATTTTAGCAAAAAACTCGATACAATATCTCAAAAGTTCATGTTTTACGTATATCACATATTTTTTGGTTGTGTTTTTTTCTTCACATAACGCGTGCACGCCTTACAGGATCTTACCTGAATATTAGGTAATAAAAGCACTAGTAGCTGTTTGTCATCAAAAACAGCATCTTTGAGAATATTGAACACACGTGTTGCCTTGTCAGCCTGGGAAAAATCTAACACAAGAGCACCATACTCGTAGTATATCACATCAAAACGCACCCACTTGTTTGCTGAAAACATACAAAAATTATTCTATTTTGTTGCCGTTGTTTTTTTTTGTGTGTGTATAATAATAATATTTGCGTTTTTTTTTTCACTGATTCTCATTTTATGAACATGGGAAGCTTCAGTCAGATTAAATTCTTTCAAAACTACAACTTTACTTTGCATGCAATTACTTTAAACAAACCATGTAGTTTCAGAGTCAAATGCCCTAGCACCAACCCTGGCCTGATAAAGTGCTAGATAGAGCTCCTGGGGCCTGTATACTGTGAAATCATTAATATTTGTGGTAAATAATTTTCAAGGACTTCTTGGTTGGATCAGTCTGCAAAATTTAATTCCATGAACCAGTAAAATTCCTATTTATTGTATGTACTTTTAACATTAAATCTTCAAATCTTTAAATTCATATCCTAACTCAGCAATTTTTGCCAACAAAACCGAATTTTATACCCATGAAATTAAGGATTTTACAGTATGTCTGAGGATTTTGGCTCAGAACAAATCAATATTTACTACCGTAACATACCTTTGCCAACAATGTCCAACAATATTTTCTCATACTGTCGTTGTGACAAGCCTGTGGGTAAATTTCCTACAAATAACGATATACTGGGGCCATGAGGGTCTTCTTTTTGCTGAAGGTAGTACCGAGTCATTTGATTTTGCCGTAGAGACTCCTGTAAACGGACAAGTTGTAAATATGATCACATGATTGTGTATTAATTTAAAGCAGGTACATGTAATTATCAAGGTGGAGAGATTTAGCATAACTTCAGAAATTGACAATTTATGTAACAAAGCCTGTAAAGTCATTTCTTAATGGACATTTGTTTAGCTGACAAGCAGTCACACATGAATACGAAGTTTTACATTTTCACCCATGTGCTATTCAAGAACATCATGGCTGTGTCACTCAAGAATTAACAGATTTTACATTTTTACTATTGACTGTGCCATTCACCAAAGAATTAAATCTGGTCTTCACTTGGTAAAAACTCATCTTGCATTGAAACAGGAAAATTTCTTCTTATATGTAGCACAGACTTGGCTATTTTGTGTTGCTTTCACTCTGCCTATATCTTTAGAAAGAAAACAGCTTTGTTTGCATTCTGAATTCTGTATCTAGTGGCTAGTTATACTGCAATGATGTAAAGATCATTATTTTTTACAAGTTTCAAATTCATTAAGCACACTGTCCCAAAATATAAATATAAAGCATTGGAAATGTTATCTGCTGTAGTATTCCTAAAACAAAACAAAAATCAATCTTTTTCCTTAGAAAAGAATAAATCCCAGTTTCACTATTGATAATGTTTCATAGTTACCTTTCTACTAGTTTTGATGAGTTCCCAGGGTTTATCTGTATGTTCTAAAGTACGTTCTGAGACACCCTTATCTAATAACACTTCTATTAAACTGAACCGTGCTGGTTCCGTGTCCTGAAATATACAATAAGTATACATTTTACCATTCTAGTTTCGTGTCTTGGAATATACAGAAGTTATAAATGTAACTGGGGTAGTGTGCTGATTCTGTGTCCTAAAAAATACAGTAGTTACAATTATAACCATGCTGGTTCCATATTCTGAAGTTATACAAGTAATAATTTCACTGGTACCAAACCCTGACTGAAGCAAGAAGTATATGTATGTAAATATTTTTTTTTTTTTTGGTTGGGTTTAACGTCGCACCGACACATTTTTCATACGGTGACTTTCCAGCTTTGATGGTGGAGGAAGACCCCAGGTGCCCCTCCTTGCATTATTTCATCACAAGCGGGCACCTGGGTAGAACCACCGACCTTCCGTAAGCCAGCTGGATGGCTTCCTCACATGAAGAATTCAACGCCCCGAGTGAGGCTCGAACCCACATCGATGAGGGGCAAGTGATTTGAAGTCAGCGACCTTAACCACTCGGCCACGGAGGCCCCTATATGTATGTAAAATCATCTCCTAAAACAGTAAAATTAATTATGTCTTAATAGGCCATCAAATATATTGAGAAAATCTGGACATATAAGTCAATGTGACATAAATTTCTGACCATTGAAAAATATTGAGTAAATGATACCAGTCCTTCAACCAGCACTTAATGTGGGATCTATGGTAACCTTAACTTTCCTCTGAATGTGAATTAAACTGAAAATTCTGACCTACATGACCTTGTGGTCTAGGTTGCCAACCTAGAATCACTCGCCTCCTTCCACCTCTGTTGGTTCAAAACCTTGCTTTGGACATAGAATTTTTTCATGCATAAAAGCATTTCTCTGGTGCCCTTTAGTGCTCAAAATGACTTCTTGGAGGGGTGGGGAGTGCGCAACTGATAAATGCAGTGTCAAAGCTAACTAAAGGCAGTACGCCAACATTAAATCTCCCCTATTGGATGAGTACACACCTATTATAATGACTGAAAGTTAGGGTTAGGTTTAACATAGGTTTATCTTTACTGCCTTTAGCTACACAATAACATCAGTACTGCCTTTAATGCTAACCATGGGAGTGGATAAGGCACCTACTCAAAACTGTATTCACTATAAAACAATCGTCGGTTATTGCAATTAAGTAAGTAATGATGATGTACCTCTATACCAAATTTGTTGAGAGCTGTTCTGATAATGTCTTCTGTAGTTGATTCACTAGACACTGTTATATTTTTATGACCAGATGACACTCTGAAATAAAAAGCTGAATTACAATATTGTTACCAAGGAAACAATAAAAATTGGTTAGTATTCATATATTTTAAAATATTCAGTGATTTTCAGAATTTTTGAAATTTTCACTAATAATATTCAAAGACACCAGGCAAAAAGTGTAACTATTCAGTTTTAATTGAATAAGTATGATTATTAAACACTAATATAATCAACAATATAACCCAGTACAAGTTGCAAGTTCTTAAAAGTCCTGAAGAGCCCTGCAGACAACTAAATTGCAACAGAAAAATGACATAAAAGAATTTCTACTGTAGGTATTACAAAAGTCAACTAGTACTATTTTCCTACAATTTTTTTTTAGCTGTTTGATGAAGATCTAGCAAGACAATAAACAGTCTAAAGCTTTAAGTCTCTTGGTCATTGAAAAGTTCCAATACAAACTATCTAGCCAAGTATATGGACAAACAATAATTTTGTTCTTTTTAAAAATCTCGGCACATTTGCCTACTTAAAAAATGATGCTGTCCTTGCCTTAATGTAGGACTGTAGGCAGCATGATGAAAAAAGAACAAAAAAACACAACACTTTAAATCATTTACTCACTTTAGACCACCGGGATAGACCTTTATATGGCCCCTATCTGGGTCTTGTTCTTTATATCGCAGAAATATCGATGGACGTTTGCCGTCAGGAGTTTTGAGCTGTGCACGAATCGGTTTAGTTTCGTCCAGCTGTTTTTCACCTACAAACATAGCTGAAATATGAACACTTTTTGTAAATGGCGAGTATTATTAGCAAAAACATCATAGTTCTATCTAGAACATGCACTCACGGGAAACCAGTAGCCAGACAAATTCCATGTTTCTCTTTTTTTATTTCTTCTAAATTCCATATTTCTTTTTTTATTTTTTCTAAATCATCTGACAAAAATGAAGCTCATACCCACTAAAATAAAGCCCTTACTTTACTCTTCTTGTCTGTAATCAACTGTTATGTAGAACTATTGGTAGCTCACAAAATTTCATGAAATATGTGAAAAAATTCAAAACTATTCATCTTTATTTTTTTTTCAATTTAAGACCACCCGGAAAGACCTTTACTTAGCCCTCCCTTATTTGGGTCTTGTACTTTGTACCACAGGAGAACAAATACAGTGAAAAACAATGATTGCTACAGGTTGCTAGGGGACAAGCAAAATGTTTAGTGTAATTCTGGGCTCGAGCCATACAAACATAGAAGATACAGTCGAAACTCGGTATCTCAGAAATTGAGCATATTACTTCCAGATACCCGAAATTTGACTTAAAATGATATTTTGTACACGTGTTTTCATGACGGGACTTGAAAATGCCTTATAGGTACCCAAAATTTTGAGATAAGCATGTTCATGATACTGAGTTTCATCTGTACACGAAAAACAGCCAGTAAATATGAAAGTTGCTCAAATGAGACCAGGATCTTGAGTAGTACATGCTCGAATGAGCGGTGTTTCACTCCACCTGTTTATTCAAACTGACAGTAAAGTTTTGTACAACCTTGAGTTGGGTGGCGGCAGGGGCTATTGTGGGGGGGGCTATGGATGGATACTATAAACCTCAGCAAGAAACTATTTTTTTCTTTGTGGCAGCACTGGGTAATATACTTTTTGAGGTATATGCAACATAAGCTTGTAAGTCCTTTATGCATATTTTTCACTATGTCATGTGATCTGGATGAGTGAAATCCCAAACAAAACCACCAGGTGCACAGCTTTACTTGTTATATAATAATAATTCACTATTCCTTCATGACTAAAGGTCAAACGCTTTCTGAAGATTAAGTGAAGAACAAACTTTTAGGCCCTTCATGCATAATATTTAATGGTCAAGGGCTGTAACTCTGGTCTTGCTGCATGAAATCCAAAACAAAACCCAAAGTGCACAACTTTACATCCTGAATAACAGTTCAGGCTGTCTAACATACCCTGACAAAAAATTAGGGCTAATTTTAGGGCAATTTGTACAAAAAAATAGGGCTAAAATTAGGAATTCGGTACAATTTTAAGGAAATTTTAGGGCTAAATTTAGGAATTTTCAAATTAAAATATGGACTTTAAAGACCATGTAATGTGCTTACCTTTATGTGATTGACATAAAAGTAACTCAGAAATAGTGCTTTATTTACAGAAAAGACGTCTACCAGCTTTCCACTGTTTGAACACATGGATCCACTGGTAAACTGCTTTGAACTGTGATAAACTGTTTTTTTCTGAATTAGAAGAACTTTTAAACAACATTTAAAACATTTTCTCTTTTTGATCATTGCAAAAAAGTTAAAAAAAGTAGGAATCTTTGTGAAAAAATAGGGCCTTTTTAGGAATTTCCTTTGATTTTTAAAAAAAAATAGGAATTTTAGCCAAATTGAAAAAAAATAGGAAAAAGTAGGAATTTTAGGGACGCTAGACAGCCTGACAGTTCTATGAATTTTCATGATTCTAGTTCAAATACTCGAGATAATGCACAACATAAATTCTGACGGACGGACAATTAGGGTTAATTAAAGTGCAAACCTTTAAAATTTTGGGGACAGAAAAAGGGAGAAGAAATAAGGAAAAATGACGTCAACCCTTACCATGCTAAATTTCTATAATGAACTTGTCCATCTTTCAATTTGGACAGTACCAGTAACTGTTAAAAGGGGTGCTTACCAAAAAGATACTGAATGGCGAACAGGCAGATCATGATGAGGCTGCACGGATATGCAGGCTGATTTTGGTCTGCACTGGTTGCAAATCACTTGCCGCCAGCAGGCTAAGGGTTAAATACTTATTCAAATTTTAAAATTGCATTCCACTGTTCATTAGAACACAAAAATATTCAAATTTTAGGATATTCAATTCCATCCTTTGTTTAAATGAATTCTTATTTTATGACTACTAAAACAATGAAATGCTTGCATATTTTGATACTTGCTTATAAGCGGCAGTTTACTGAACCTACTTTCACAATGTGACTTTCTGATATTGATCACTGAATGTTTTTTGAACTTATTACACATGAATTAACTTTGCTTATTATAGCAACTCTGTCATTATCTTAGTGACAAGATAAAATCCTAATCAGACATTACAAACATGCAACGCAGCAATTACAGGTTTTACAGTATCTTTTACAGCAACCCCGTATCTTTTACACCAAACCCGAGGCACAAACTGCTATCATAGACCAGACTGCGTCTCACTTGGATTTTGTTTCTGGACTGGCACTGCTTTTTATTCTAGTTAGGTAAATGACTGGCACGTGTAACCCTACCAGTATTCCTTGTTCTGAACCAGCACTAACCTGAATTACACAAGTAACTGCCAACTTCAGAGTTGGTGGACAAATGATTTCAGACAAATTGTCAAGGAGAACATACGTTTTACCCAAGCATTGAAGTCTGGCAGGCCCTGGGATCTGTAGATCTGCCTTCTCTGTACTGAGCTATACAAGATAGAAGGTTCACAAACTTAAGAGCAAAACAATATTTCTACACCTCAATTTTCTTACATTTTCTTTTTTATTTTATTTGTTTTCGTTATGGCTTTAACGCCATTAATTTTATCAACAGTATTTCAGTTACTGAATGGCTGGCAGTTAACCTAACCAGTGTTCCTGGATTCTATACCAGTACAAATCTGTTCTCCGCCATGGTTCATACACATTCTTCCAGACAAAATTCCCTGACATTTCCCTGACTTTTCCCTGACATGAAAGCATTTTTCCCTGACTTTTTGGTTAGGTACGATACAAACCAAGTCACCTAGTATGACTTTTGTTATCTTAAAATGTGCACATTTAGTGGTTCAATGGAGAGAAGGGGATCGAATCATTAGATATAGCCATCACCAGATTTGCTCAGGAGGTAAGGGGTGCAAATCCCTTTCAGTTTCTTCTATATGGAATTTGAAAAATATGTAGAATATAGATATATGCATATAATTTAAAATTATGCTTTAATTGTTGTAAGTGTGATAGCTTTCATTAAAAAGGAAATATTTGAAGAAACTGCCTTAACCTTTACAAATTGTTGCCTAACCAGATCAGAAAATTCCCTGACATTTTCCTGACATTTTCCAAATTTCAAAATTTCCCTGACATTTTGTAAAATTCCCTGACAATTCCCTGACCTTGAAAAAAAATAAATTTCCCTGACTTTTCCCTGACGCGTATGAACCCTGTCCGCAAGTAACTGCCAACTTCCCCACATGAATCAAAGGTGGAGGACGAATAATTTCAGACACAGTGTCTTCTTTCAAATCATTACAGTAAACATACGCCTCACCATGGGATTATACTCATGACCCCATCTGTAGATCTGCGCTCTCCCTATTGAGCTAAGTGGGTCGCCTCTCTTATATTTTCTATCTCGGGTAATATTTTAGTATGAATCTGAGAACTGCATGATTTTACCTGCAAAAGCAGTTTGAAACATAATATTTGTATTTATCCTACCCTCATATAAGATATAGCGCAATATTGGCCTGCCTAATAAACTTTGCTTTATCTAGTCAGTGTCAAGATATCACTTTTGAAATCACTTATTTTATCAAAATTTTGTATTTAAATCATCACCATTGTATTGGAAATGTCTCAACTTGGAAATTTTGAAAACAATTTTTTTCCGAATTTTTCATTGAAACTGTTATCATTGTATTGGCAATGTTCTAACTAAGAAAATAAGTTGTAAAATCAAAAGTTTTTATCCAGAAACAAAAAAGTTATTGCATTTTTTCAATTTTTCACAAACTGAATTACACTAGCAAACATCATATTATATGACGTCAAGTCTGCATGCTGTTGCTCTTTCCAACGACTTTTTTCCCTAATTTTCTGAACAGGTAGGATAAATAGAATATTAGATTACTGTCTAAATAAATTTAAATTTATTAGGCTCGTCTACGAAAAAATATAAGGCTCGGTAGAGCCTCGCCTAATATATTTTCTTCAACTTGCCTAATAAATTTAAATTTATCAGACAGTAACCTAATATTCTCTATTTTTGTTACTTCCCTTATATAACTTTCTGTTCAGAAGCTTAAAACTTGCAAATAAAACCTAACAACAGAATTTAGATTTACCATACATTCTGTATTCCCTTTTCTAAATCTGACAAGCTGTTACTCATTCTGTATTTGCAGGGTCTTGATTTTAAACCATCAACATATTTGTAATTAGTAAGTCCTTCTTTACCACAGTTATCTATTCTTGATCTGTAGGTCTCCCTATCCCTAAATATGGACAAAATCCTCTCACCCTCCACAATTTAACCATGATGGACAAATTCCCCCTTAGATTTTTTTCAAACTTTGTTTCATTCTATAATCAGAATTTCATATTTATCTTATAAAAAATTGTAATTTTTAAAAATCTGTTAACCTTTCTCTAAATCTAAAGTTTCAAAACCAAAGGGCAATTTTGTTGATCTTTGTCAGATTCAGCAGAGACGTTTTTGCCTAATGTAATTTTGTCCAACATTCCCCATTCCCATCAGCAAGACCTCTTTTTATCAATTTAATTCATTCTTACTTTACCACCTATTGTTTTTTCTAGATTTCTGGACCCTAAAATAACATACCACTAATTCTTGATTATCAGCTCCTTACTGATGACCATTCGGTAGAACTAAGGACCTTCCGCATGCCATATTGACGGCATCCCAAGCATGGTGTGAAATTTGATTCCACCTTTGCGACCAGTGTAGATCATGATCCTGCACAGCCATGAAGTCTGATCATGATCTGCACTTTTCGCCATTCAGTCAGTATCTTTTTGGTATGCATCCTTTTAAACAGATAATGGTACTGCATCCAAATTGAAAGATGGACAAGGTCATTATAGAAATGCAGCAAGATAAGGGTTAATAGCTGTGTCGGACCAGGAATTAGTAGTAACACTCAACTGTGAACAACTGAAAGACCAGGCTTCTCTGATGTAAAATGACCAATCCTTACTCAAACAATACTTACCAAACTCTGATGCCTCGGCAACATAGTAATTTTTTGGGTCGTCAGATATGTGGAATGTTTTCAAAGCTGCCTCCTGCAAAGTAGATAAATAACTTGTTCAACAGTATTTCAGATATATGTGAAATAGTGCTGCTTGCAAAAGAAGGTAAACTAGAAAATGCTTTTGTAAAAAAGCGCATGTCTCCCCCAATGCAAAGTCCTATAGGCAAGTCAATAGGGGTCAGGAGCGAAAGTCAAAGAGACACTGATGGTTGGCTGCAATAGGGATCATCTACTTGGCATGTCCAATCATCCCGCTAAATTTCAACACTCCTGGCCTAGTGGTTCCCAAGTCACTGTTCAGGCTTCTGTGACCTTGACCTTTGGTCAAGTGACCTCAAAATAAATAGGGGTCATCTACTCTGCATGTCCAATCATCCTATTAAGTTTCAACATTGTAGGTCAAGTGGTTCTTAAGTTATTTCCAAAAAATGACTTTACATGAACAAGCCACTGTGACCTTGACCTTTAATAGACTGACCCCAAAATCAATAGGGGTCATCTACTCTGCATGTTCAATCATCCTATGAAGTTTCAACATTCTGGGTCAAGTGGTTCTCAAGTTATTGATCAGAACTGGTTATCAATGTTCAGGCCCCTGTGACCTTGACCTTTAACGGAGTGACCCCAAAAACAATAGGGGTCATTTACTCTGCATGAACAATCATCCTATGAAGTTTCAACATTCTGGGTCGAGAGGTTCTCAAGTTATTGATTGGAAATGGTTTTCCATGTTCAGGCCCCTGTGGCCTTGACCTTTAACAGAGTGACCCTAAAATCGTTAGGGGTCATCTACTCTGCATGACCAATCATCCTATGAAGTTTCATCATTCTGGGTCAAGTGGTTCTCAAGTTACTGACTGGAAATGGTTTTCAATGTTCAGGCCCCTGTGACCTTGACCTTTCACAGAGTGACCCCAAAATCGTTAGGGGTCATCTACTCTGCATGACCAATCATCCTATGAAGTTTCAACATTCTGGGTCAAGTGGTTCTCAAGTTACTGACCGGAAATGGTTTTCAATGTTCAGGCCCCTGTGACCTTGAACTTTAATGGAGTGACCCCAAAGTCGATAGGGATCATTTATTTTGCATGTACAATCATCCTATGAAGTTTCAACATTCTGGGTCAAGTGGTTCTCTAGTTATTGATCGGAAATGGTTTTCCATGTTCAGGCCCCTGTGGCCTTGACCTTTGACGGAGTGACCCCAAACTCAATATGGGTCATCTACTCTTTATGACCAATCATCCTATGAAGTTTCAACATTCTGGGTCAAGTGGTTCTCTAGTTATTGATCGGAAATGGTTTTCAATGTTCAGGCCCCTGTGACCTTGACCTTTAACAGAGTGACCCTAAAATCGTTAGGGGTCATCTACTCTGCATGACCAATCATCCTATGAAGTTTCATCATTCTGGGTCAAGTGGTTCTCAAGTTACTGACCGGAAATGGTTTTCAATGTTCAGGCCCCTGTGACCTTGACCTTTCAGAGTGACCCCAAAATCGTTAGGGGTCATCTACTCTTCATGATCAATCATCCTATGAAGTTTCAACATTCTGGGTCGTGGTTCTCAAATTACTGACCGGAAATGGTTTTCAATGTTCAGGCCCCTGTGACCTTGACCTTTAATGGAGTGTCCCCAAAATCGATAGGGATCATCTAATTTGCATGTACGATCATCCTATGAAGTTTCAACATTCTGGGTCAAGTGGTTCTCTAGTTATTGATCGGAAATGGTTTTCCATGTTCAGACCCCTGTGACCTTGACCTTTGACAGAGTGACCCCAAAATCAATAGGGGTCATCTACTCTGCATGACCAATTATCCTATGAAGTTTCAACATTCTGGGTCAAGTGGTTCTCAAGTTACTGACCGGAAATGGTTTTCAATGTTCAGGCCCCTGTGACCTTGACCTTTAATGGAGTGACCCCAAAGTCGATAGGGGTCATCTACTTTGCATGTACAATCATCCTATGAAGTTTCAACATTCTGGGTCAAGTGGTTCTCTAGTTATTGATCGGAAATGGTTTTCCATGTTCAGGCCCCTGTGACCTTGACCTTTGATGGAGTGGACCCAAAATCAATAGGGGTCATCTACTCTTTATGACCAATCATCCTATGAAGTTTCACCATTCTGGGTCAAGTGGTTCTCTAGTTATTGATCGGAAATGGTTTTCAATGTTCGGGCCCCTGTGACCTTGGCCTTTGACGGAGTGACCCCAAAAACAATAGGGGTCGTCTACCCCAGCAGCCCTACAACACTATGAAGTTTGAAGGTTCTAGGTCAAATGGTTCTCCAGTTATTGCTCGGAAATGAAGTGTGACGTACGAACGGACGGACGGACAGGGCAAAAACAATATGTCTCCTGGGGGAGACATAATTATTGGTTTTACTAGTTTTCAAAAGTATTTCAGATATACGAAATTACTCCTCCCATAAAGATAAACATTTCTCAATGCATGTCAAAGTTACGGACCTAACAAGATCTAACATGACCTTCAAGCTCCAACTGTGACCTTGACCTTTGAGATAGGAACCTGGGGTTTCGGCAAGACACTCGGTCTCACTGAATTTAACATTCATGCCAAATATAAACAAGATTGCTCCATGCATGTCAAAGTTACGGTCTGGACAAACAAATCCCGCTAGAGGCACACACGCACATTCACTGAACAGCCATTTGGATGACTATGTCTTCGCTTCCGCAAGCGGGCTCGACAAAACATCATTTTAGAAAAATAGTATTCATATTACGAAAATCTATTATTATTACGTTAAGTATGAGAAACATACTGAAAAAAAGATCCTCCAAAATATATCATATGCCCCTTATATACATAAATTACAGTTTTCTTACCAGTATTGCCTGGGCTGGGGCATTTTTTGGAACAGAAATTGTCCTATATAAACGCCTCTTCATGGAAGCATTGCCATCAAACACACGAATCACCTCCCCTGAAACAAAAAAATCATTTTTAACATCTATTTATATCTTACAAACTGGATTAGATACCTGGAATGCAGACAGGCAAAGAGATATACTATTGGTTTAGGGCCGATCTAGGACAAAATCACTTTTATGGTCCTCTTCTATTTGGAGGACTATCTCATAGAACATTAAAGTACTTTGTGTGCACCTAAACTTTTCATATGTAACAATGTACAACAACAAAATTGCATTCCCATGGAATTGAAGTGAAAAACGTTATACATTTTGAAATAAACTGTCTTAGACAATTGTAAATTACCAGTTATCAAGTTATATCCAATGCTATCTTTGTAACTAGACATATTTATGCTACAGTCTAACCTGTACTAACGGTCACCTCCTTTCGGCTGTCATTTTATGACTCCCCCCCCCCCCCCCGACAGATTTTCCTCTATTTCATCATTTTATTCAGCGGCAACCTCCAACCCGTGGTCAGCTGCCACCGGAATTGCCTCCCGACCACCACATTTGACCCCTTTCAGCAGCCATGTTTCTTCCCCAAACCAATTTTTAGGCAAGAATCACCGAAGATACCCGATTATTGAGAAACACGTGACTGCTAAGTTTCGCATCATTTCACCACAAAAACGACAAAATGACAAGAGCTTCTCAATTCAAACTGATAACCAAAGGTGTGATCCTCTTTTTGTTATGATAAAATGGCCAATAATCATCGGCAATTAGTGTGTCACCTTGTGTCAATTTTGTTGTTCACAGTTTGATCTCGGTTAAAGATAATACTTGATGTTTTATAACTATCATAATATTTGTGATTTTTTTTACATTTTTTTCATCAAAATACTATTACATTTATACGAAATAAATTTTGCTTAAAAGAAATATAAACCACTCGATTATTTACGGAACGTATCAGCAATCTTAGATTTTAGCGTAGACAGTAAGCGAGAAGAGTAGCTTTCCTTTACCAATATGGCGAAAAACGTAAACAAACTTGTTTTGGTTTGAAGCTGGAAAATCGTTTTGTAAAAAACACGCCGGAGTTGTTGACTGCTAAGATGACCATTCGTACTGCGAAGGCAAATGCACGTCATTGTATCCTGGTAAAATAATTAGAGTAAAACGAAAAAGAAATGGGCCTATGGCCAAAGTCATGCTTGAACACTTGTCAGAAGTCTAAAATAAATATATACTGGCTGCCCCTCCAATCAGCGGCCAAGTTGTCTGTTTCCCCTGACTGGCTGCTTAAGACAGGTTAGACTGTATGTGTCAACTGCTAACAGTTTTAGGAGAAGCTGACCTTAGTACAGTTGCACCCAGTAAACTAGGGGGTGCACTAAAAGTAAAGAACAAAATATAGAATTAAATAAAATGTTAAAAAACTCTCAAAATCAAAATGCTCACTAGAAAAACACTTCTTTAAAACAATAAACAATGTAAACAAAAGGAACAAGTCAAGAGTCGTTCACCTGTGTGTTTCATAGCCAGTTTACTGTGGCACTGCTTACAGAATATATTTTTTCAATCCTTTCTCAGCTCTCTAAATTAGAGTATAAGTATAGAAAAAAGACCTTTCAACTGGCAACCAGGGTTTGTGGGGGGGTTGTGTGTCAAATTAAATTGCCTTGAATACTTTTGACAAAGCAACATCTAGCAGTAATTTCTGTGAAATAACTTGAAATCTTGATCGTAGCTTGCAAAGTTTGATTATAACACAACATAGTTCTGAGAAGATCTGCTTCATTTCTGCTAGTTTGGTACAGGGTCATGCAATAATTATTCTTACGACGTTTTCAATGAAACTGGCCCAGTAGTTCCAGAGATAACAACTGTTGACATACAGGAGATGGACAACAGACAATGAGAAATCACAATGGCTCAGTTTAACCATAGGTTCAAGTGAGTCAAGGAAAAAAAGAACTTAAAATGATTGAGGTCAAACACAAAATGCAAAAATAAACAAACAAACTGACTAAACAGATTAAAACAACCTATATATTTAAAAAAAAAAAAAAAAAATAAAAAAAAATAAAAAAAAATAAAATAAAATACTAAATAATCCAAAGTGTCAGCACCACCACCTGGAGCAATGGGTAACTTTGTTTTTGTTGGGTTTAACGTCGCATCGACACAATTATAGGTCATATGCTGACTTTCCAGCTTTTATGATAGAGGAAGACCCTATGCATCAGGCACCTGGGTGGAACAACCGACCGTCTGTAAACCAGCTGGATGGCTTCCTAACAAGAAGAATTCAATGCCCCAAGTGAGGCTCAAACCCACTGATGTGGGGGGCAAGTGATTTGAATCAGAACTTAACCACTTGGCCACAGAGGCCCACACAGTGGGTAAGTGTTGGACTTTTCAACAGTATTCATGAAGCTTTTAAAACACAGACTGTTCTGCTATACTGCTTTTAGTTTCCAGACTAAGAGAAAACTTTAAACATTTGGCCTTCAATATTTCATCTGGTCTATATTTCACAGACTGTTCTTTTTTTATGAACTATTATAAATAGACATAGGCAAGGACAATATGTTACATTGAAATTTTTGTTTTGTTCTGCTCAAATGTCAGCATTGCGAAATGCGAACCTTGCTTCTATTTGTATAGCTAAATCCATTTCTTTAACTGCTTACCGTATTTCCCCATGAAGATCACTTTTTAGACAAGTTTTTAAAACAAGCAGGCCATGATGGCCTTGAATCGCTCACCAGAGTAGAGTTGCTTGCTTGAACAAATTTCTTAGCTTATGTTTCAAAAACAACAAAATTAGGAGAGTGTGTCAAGGTAAAGATAATGCAAGATTACTTTAAGTTTTGAAATCTGTAAAACAAGAGCTGTCACTAATGGTGACAAATGCCCCCCACAGCACCTTGACCTTTGACCTGGTGACCCCAAAGTCAGTAGGGTTGGTGTACTCATAAAGTACTATCAGCATGTAAAGTTTGAAGGTCCTGGGTGAAGTGGTTTGCGAGTAAAATGCCTTCATGCAAAAAGTTAATATTGGCCCCTGTGACCTTGACCTTTGACCTGGTGACAGTAGGAGTGGTGTACTCAGTAAGTACTATCAGCATGTTAAGACTGAAGGTCCTGGGTGCAGTGGTTAGCCAGTAAAGTGCCTTCATGCAAAAAGTTAACGTTGGCCCCTGTGACCTTGACCTTTGACCTGGTGACCCTAAAGTCAATAGGGGTGGTGTACTCAATAAGTACTATCACCACGTGAAGTTTGAAGGTCCTGGGTGCAGTGGTTCGCGGGTAAAGTGCCTTCATGCAAAAAGTTAACGTTGGCCCATGTGACCTTGACCTTTGACCTGGTGACCCCAAAGTCAGTAGGGGTGGTGTACTCAATAAGTACTATCAGCATGTGAAGTTTGAAGGTCCTGGGTGTAGTGGTTTGCGAGGAAAGTGCCTTCATGCAAAAAGTTAACGTTGGCCCCTGTGACCTTGATCTTTGACCTGGTGACCCCAAAGTCATTAGGGATGGTGTACTAAATAAGTACTATCAGCAGGTGAAGTTTGAAGGTCCTGGGTGTTATGGTTCGGGAGTAAAGTGCCTTCATGCAAAAAGTTAACGTTGGCCCCTGTGACCTTGATCTTTGACCTGGTGATCCCAAAGTCAGTAGGGGTGGTATACTCAATAAGTACTATCAGCATGTGAAGTTTGAAGGTCCTGGGTGCAGTGGTTCGCGAGTAAAGTGCCTTCATGCAAAAAGTTAACGTTGTGACTAACAAACTAACTAACGAACGAACGAACGAACGGACAGTTGAAAACTAATATGCCTCCCTTCGGGGGCATAAAAATACTACAGGTGGTCAAAATCTTTTTGCTGTAGCTTAAAAACAAGAAAGAAGGTCAGTAGGTCATATTGACGGTCACTGAAAGTCAGTTTAAAGATCCGCATGCTAAACTGTACATGTCATCCAATTTTCAAGGTTGTATCTTAAACAAGAGGACCATGATGGTCCTGAATCGCTCACCTCTTCCCACATGACCCAGTTTTGAGTATGACGTCGTTTTTTCTATTATTTGAAATAGTGACCTAGTTTTTGAGCTCATGTGACCCAGTTTTGAACTTGACCTAGATATTATCAAGATAAAAATTCTGACCAATTTTCATGAAGATCCATTGAAAAATATGGTCTCTAGAGAGGTCACAAGGTTTTTCTATTATTTGACCCAGTTTCAAACTGACCTAGATATCATCAAGATGAACATTCAGACCAACTTTCATACAGGTCCCATGAAAAGTATGGCCTCTAGAGAGGTCACAAGGTTTTTCTATTATTTGACCTACTGACCTAGTTTTTTACGGCACGTGACCCAGTTTCAAACTTGACCTAGATATCATCAAGGTGAACATTCTGACCAATTTTCATGAAGATCCATTCAAGGGTATGGCCTCTAGAGAGGTCACAAGGTTTTTCTATTTCAAGGCCTACTGACCTAGTTTTTGATCGCAGTTGACCCAGTTTCAAACCTGACCTATATATCATCAACATAAACATTCAGACCAACTTTAATACAGATCCCATGAAAAATATGGCCTCTAGAGAGGTCACAACGTTTTTTCATTATTTGACCTACTTTTTGAAGGCACGTGACCCACTTTCGAACTTGACCTAGATATCATCAAGATGAACATTCTGATCAATTTTTATGGAGATCCATTCACAAGTATGGCCTCTAGAGAGGTCACAAGGTTTTTCTATTTTTAGACCTACTGACCTAGTTTTTGACCGAACATGACCCTGTTTCGAACTTGACCTAGACATCATCAAGATGAACATTCAGACCAACTTTCATACAGATCCCATGAAAAATATGGCCTTTAGAGAGGTCACAAGGTTTTTCTATTATTTGACCTACTGACCTAGTTTTTGACCGCACGTGACCCACTTTCGAACTTGACCTAGATATCATCAAGGTGAACATTCTGACCAATTTTCATGAAGATCTCATGAAATATATGGCCTCTAGAGAGGTCACAAGGTTTTTCTATTTTTAGACCTACTGACCTAGTTTATGATGGCACGTGACCCAGTTTCGAACCTGACCTAGATATCAACAAGATGAACATTCAGACCAACTTTCATACAGATCCCATGAAAAATATGGCCTTTAGAGAGGTCACAAGGTTTTTCTATTATTTGACCTACTGACCTAGTTTTTGATGGCATGTGACCCAGTTTCGAACTTGACCTAGATATCATCAAGGTGAGCATTCTGACCAATTTTCATGAAGATCTTGTGAAATATATGACCTCTAGAGAGGTCACAAGGTTTTTCTATTTTTAGACCTACTGACCTAGTTTTTGACGGCACGTGACCCAGTTTTGAACTTGACCTAGATATCATCAAGGTGAACATTCTGACCAATTTTCATGAAGATCTTGTGAAATATGTGGCCTCTAGCGAGGTCACAAGGTTTTTCTATTTTTAGACCTATTGACCTAGTTTTTGAAGGCACGTGACCCAGTTTCGAACTTGATCTAGATATCATCAAGATGAACATTCTGACCAATTTTCATAAAGATCCCACAAAAACTGTGACCTCTAGAGTGGTCACAAGCAAAAGTTTACGGACGCACGCACGGACGGACGGACGACGGACACCGCACGATCACAAAAGCTCACCTTGTCACTTTGTGACAGGTGAGCTTAAAACAAGAAAGTAGGTCAGTAGGTCAAATTCACGGTCACTGAAAGTAAGTTTTAAGATTGGTGTGCAAAACTGTACATGTCATCCAAATTTCAAAGCTGTATCTTAAAATAAGAGGGCCATGAAGGCCCTGTATGGCTCACCTGACCTATTGACCTAAAGATCATCAAGATAGTTTTATTAAGATATGGTCATAAATGTGGCCTCTGAAGTGTTAACTAGCTTTTCCTTTGATTTGATCTGGTGACCTAGTTTTTGACCCCACCTGACCCAGGTTTGATCTTGACCTATAGATCATCAAGATTAACATTCTGACCAAGTTTCATAAAGATATTGTCATAAATGTGGCCTCTAGAGTGTTAACTAGCTTTTCCTTTGATTTGACCTTGTGACCTAGTTTTTGACCCTACATGACTCAGATTCAAACTGGACTTTGAGATCATCATGAGTAACATTCTGACCAAGATTCATATAGATATAGTCATAAATGTGGCCTCTACAGTGTTAACAAGCTTTTCCTTTGATTTGACCCGGTGACCTAGTTTTTGACCCCAGATGACCCAATATCGAACCTGTCCAAGATTTTATTTAGAGTAACATTCTGACCAAGTTTCATTAAGACAGGGACAAAATTGTGACCTCTAGAGTGTTAACAAGCTTTTCCTTTGATTTGAACTGGTGACTTAGTTTTTGACCCCAGATAACCCAATATCAAACTCATCCAAGATTTTACTGAGGGAAACATTCTGACCTACTTTCATTAAGATCGGGTCAAAATTGTGACTTCTAGAGTGTTAACAAGCTTTTCCTTTGACTTGACCTGGTGACCTAGTTTTTGAACCCAGATGACCCAATATAGAATCTGTCCAAGATTTTATTGAGGGTAACATTCTGACTAAGTTTCATTAAGACTGGGTCAAAATTGTGACCTCTACAGTGTTAACAAGCTTTTCCTTTGATTTGACCTGGTGACCTAGTTTTTGAACCCAGATGACCCAATATCGAACTTGTCCAAGATTTTATTGAGGGTAACAATCTGACTAAGTTTCATTAAGATTGGGCCAAAATTGTGACCTCGAGAGTGTTACCAAGCTTTTCCTTTGATTTGACCTGGTGACCTAGTTTTTGACCCCAGATGATGCACTATCGAACCTGTCCAAGATTTTATTTAGAGTAACATTCTGACCAAGTTTCATTAAGACTGGGACAAAATTGTGACCTCTAGAGTGTTAACAAGCTTTTCCTTTGATTTGAACTGGTGACTTAGTTTTTGACCCCAGATAACCCAATATCAAACTCATCCAAGATTTTATTGAGGGTAACAATCTGACCAAGTTTCATTAAGATTGGGCCAAAATTGTGACATCTAGAGTGTTAACAAGCTTTTCTTTTGATTTGACCTGGTGAATTAGTTTTTGACCCCAGATGACCCAATATCGAACTCGTCCAAGATTTTATTGAGGGTAACATTCTAACCAAGTTTCATTAAGATTAGGCCAAAATTGTGACCTCTAGAGTGTTAACAGTCAAATTGTTGACGACGACGGACAGACAACGGACACAGGGCGATCACAAAAGCTCACCTTGAGCACTTTGTGCTCAGGTGAACTAAAAACAAGAAAGTAGGGCCAAAAATAGCAAATTTTGACCCTTTAAGGGGCCATAACTCTGGAACCCATGATGGGATCTGGCCAGTTTTCAAAAGGAACCGAGATATTATGCCAATACAAGTTGTGTGCAAGTTTGATAAAAGTTTATTGCAAAATGTGGTCTCTATCATGTTCACAAGCCAAAAATAGCAAATTTTGGCCCTTAAAGGGGCCATAACTCTTGAACCCATGATGACATCTGGCCAGTTTTCAAAAGGAACCGAGATATTATGCCAATACAAGTTGTGTGCAAGTTTTATTAAAGTTGATTGCAAAATGCAGTCTCTATCCTGTTCAAAAGCCAAAAACAGCATATTTTGGCCCTTTAAGGTGCCATGGGATCTGGCCAGTTTTCGAAAGGAACCGAGATATTACACCAATACAAGTTGTGTGCAAGTTTGATTAAAACTGATTGCAAAATGTGGTCTTTATCGTGCTCACAAGAAATTGACGGACGGACGACGGATGAAGGGCGATCACAAAAGCTCACACTGTCACTATGTGACAGGTGAGCTTATAAAAAATTATAGACCAAGAAAAAAAAACAATGCAAGTTTCTTCGTTCATATGTACTTTTCTGCTATTTTGTCGTAAAGGTTGTCTTTAGTTTGCAACTGACATGAAAATTCTCTTTGAAAATAAATGAACATTGCTCTCTAAAAATGTTTGTACCTCAAAAAGCTATTTGAAAATGATTAGCGGTATAAATATAAAACTTTTCACTTAAAACTGAGGAAAACATCTTGTACAAAAAAAACATGCAGTCCTTTTATTAGTCTATAAGAACATTAACCCAATAAATATTTACCATAGGTCTTGCACCCAGGGGTAAAACCTAAAACGATTTATTATTTGATTTAAATGAAAAGCATGACAGCTCCTATGTGTGGATGGTCATTCTTTTTTTTTTTATAGCACAAATGCCACATAAAAAGCTTTAACTGAACAAGAAAGAAAACTAGAATTTTCAAACATCTCTCTACTGTGAGGATTTTCAGGCTATTATGTATGATAACAAATGTGAACAGTGAATTAAGACTGATAACACTATGTCTGGTTATCATGCAGGATATATGTCTACATGATACCCCAGTCACACATATGCGCCGACAGCTACGTCTAGAAACGTAGTAATCCGTATCGATCCGTACCTCAAAGTAGTAATCCGTATCAATCTGTACCAACACTTAGTCTAAACGTATTCAAGACTTATCCCAAACTTCAAAGTTTCTCCAACTTTCTAACATGCACAAAAGTTCGAGGGTCCGTAGCCATTTGAGCGTGACTTTAGTCCAACCTGGTTGAAACTTATTCATCCGTAGTTAAACGTACTAAAACATCGTTATCCGTACTGAAACGTACCTTGCCGTAGCTGAACGTAGGTATCCGAGGCTAACCGTACACAAGCGTAGTTCAACGCCGTTCACCGCAGACCCGTCCACGCGCTGGGCAAGTTGCCAGGCTTAGTAAAACGTAGTACGCCATACCTATCCATACTTATTCGCGTCCTGTATTTGTTTTTTTTTTGTCCCCGTTTCTAACAATTTTTCCCATACTAAGACGTACTGCTCCGTATTTAATCCATGTCCGCTCCAGCCCATCCGCACCGTACCTCAACACACGGACATATCCGTATGTGTGACTGTAGCAATACATGTTAACCATAATATGTCATGATATACACATTTTATCGTTAATTTTGCAGTCGAAAGTTAGCTGTTTCCCCTAGGCAAAAGTGGCAATATTTTCCATATTTTCGCTTAAAGAATCCTTGGAATTTAAGGAAATGTTTCGTTATATTCATGTATATGATAAGCTGTCTACAATATTTATGCGAAAACCATCATAAGTATGGATCCAGATCAGCCTGAACATCCGCTTTTCAGTTGCAAACAGGTGCTGAAATTGATGAACGAACAGTATTGATGTGGGGATTTACAATCGATTTGGGGATTAACAAACAGTATGGATATGCACTTATGTGGATCCTTGCTGGTTGCAAAGCCCTATTGTTGGTTTTTCGCACAGCGGCATCATATGAGCCGCACCATGAGAAAACAAACACAGTGCATTTGCGACCAGCATGGATCTAGACCAGCCTGTGTATCTGCGCAGTCCGGTCAGGATCCATGCTGTTCGCTAACAGTTTCTCTAATTGCAATAGGCTTTGAAAGCGAACAGCATGGATCCTGACCAGACTGCGCGGATGCGCAGGCTGGTCTTGATCCATACTGGTCGCAAATGCACTATGTTGGTTTGTTCGCACAGCTATTTTCACACATATATACTTACATTCCGTATCTTTATCCTTCTCTTTACCATCTCTGTCACGCGGAGACCGATGTTCTCTGTCTTCCTCCTCATTTCTCGAGTCTCCGCTACTTGACCAGTCTTCTGAGATTGTTCGCGCTATTTCAGTAACAAAAGAACAGAATTGAATTTATTTACCGGAAGTCGAGGATAATGAACAAATTTGAATTCATTGCTAAACAAATATTAATGTATTTAATTCAAAGGTAAGTTTAGTGTTTTTAGTGCTTTTCACCATGAGGCAAGACCATTTAAGTTGGATATCTCCACTTAGGAGGTGATGCATTAAAAACCTACAAATGTTAACAATATCGATGACCTCTTACGAACTTTTTACTTTCACAAAACAGCTCAGAATCAAGAATCTTATAATATGTTGTCATTTCTTTTGACATTAATTGACATGTTAAATGCTACTTTTGTTTACACTTTACTGAAACAATGAGTTCCCACAATATACAAGACAGAGCACCTTCATTTATAATGTAACTGCTAACAGAACTGCTCTTTTTCAACTGAAAGAAATACTCACTTGGTATATCTGTATCCGCAGAAAGCACAAAAGAAAAACCTTCATTATATCTATGCAGCAAGTCATTTTCAAATCCTAAACCATTTTACGTACAGGGATAATAATGTTTTAAGTAATTTTATCTTCAGTGTCTGTGTGTCTAAGCTGTGATATGTCACTATTGAATTCTGTTTTTTTTTTCTAAGGCCAGGAATCGTGCTAGCAGTCAGGAAACTCAGTCTGCGAAGCATTGAAAGCAATATTCCCCAGTCCCTGGTTCAAATCCCAGTCCAGCTGGTTACTTTCATCATCTTTTGACTCATGCAAGAAATTATTCATAATCAATTATGAAAGAACAGTATTCAGATTAGTTTATTCTGATTTATTTAAAGACCTGCTCCAGTCCTTTTAACCTTAAATTGTCACTGAAAAAGCATAAAAATCCTGACTATGAACAGTGACGCCTGTCAAAATAGAGTCTATTTTAGGCCAGAGAAAATAAATGTTTAGATTCTCATCCGAATTTTGAGAAAAAATGGGGCGGGTGGGCACTTTTTATTTTCTATTTTTTAATTTTGAAAAATGGTAGTCTGGAGGTAAATTTGACTAATAATATTTAAAATATCACTGTATTGATATTCTAGTGTGTTGCTGTGTCCTTGAAAGCTTTTATATGTAAAACCCATTTTGAAATACATATATATGAAAAAAATAATTTCATGTCATAAACATTTATCTTATTTATAATTTGATAGTAAATCATTTTGTCTGATGTTGATTGTATCCTGTACAAATAAGTAAATATACAACAACAATGGCAATCAATATTTGTCTGCTCAGTGATTTGCAAATTCAAAATATTTAGTTCTGTCAAAGTACAACCACGACCTGTAAAGAAAACAATCAAATCTGTCATTCCTGCCGAGCACGTGCTAAAAGCTATATACCCTTGGAAACGCTGATGCTGTTGACTTACGAGCTTAAAGTATAAAATACAAGGAATCTAGTAGTTTTACAGCTGAAAAAAAATTCAGATGTTTCTTAATTTGATGCACTTGCATACATAACATATTTTTATCCTATTTCCAGATCTATGAAACATATAGCCGGTTAATTCAATATACTTTGCACGTGAAAGTGATCGACATGTCAGACTTCCCCACGAAGACAAATGTTTCTGATAAACACAATTGAAATATTGAAATCCAGACAACAGATACTTATTTCTAATCAATAAAAATTAATAACAATCAAATCAGGATAAGAAAATACATTGGCTTTACCTTTTTCTAAAAGTTTTTGAAATCGAAAGTAGGTTGCCAGAACGTCTGCTAGTCGTGTGAATTGCCGATTTTTTATGAACATTTCTGTTAATTTATTATAATAAGAGGTAATGTCATGGTAAATTTTAATATCAGATACTTTCAAATGCTGTTAAATTGTCTTTGCATCACCACAGTATGTCAAATATTTTCTTTAAACTCGAGAATTATGCAACTGTTTATGCAAGTGTACCAGTATCCGGACATAAAATTTTGGATATTCGGACTTTGATTTTTGACTAATAAAAAAATTCGAGGCGGGGGGTTTCAGATAGGGGCGGGCGGGGATGAGAATCTAAAAACTAATTTTCTATTGCCTTATATAAAATTCTGTATTAAAATACCTGTGGTTTTGCGTGCTAAAGTGTGGGCATGGCTGTTAACTGTTACCTAATGTAATCATGGGTTGCATACACACAATAGAATTTGAATAGCCACGGAGCTGGGCTTTAAAGCTTACTGTGAAATCATTAATATTCATGGGGACTAATTTGTCATGGATTTCGTGGTTGAGTCAATCTACAAAATTTAATCCCAACAAACAAGTAAAATTCCAATTCATTTTATGCTCAAAAGTTGAAATCCATGAATTCATATCCCAATGAAATTGCCGTTTTGACAAAAATCACGAAATTTCATGCCCATGAAATTAAATGATTTCACAGTATGTGAATCACTCTTCAAAGGCCACTTCCTGGAAAAACCAGTACTGGTGTCATATGAGAACATTGAGAAGACACATGGACATGGTCCCATGGGGCTCCAATCCAAAACCTCAGCACTGAGCCACTTATACCTTGACCATTAGACTTCTGTCCAAACATACCTAACTATGTTAGATTTGCGATAAATGCTTTATAATTAAATGAAAAAGTAATGATCAATATATTGTAAAATCATTAATATCTGCAGGACTTTGTGACTTCAGCAATCCACTAAATTTTAATTCCAACAAAAAAAAATTCCCCAAAATACTCTATTCTTGTAACTTTGAAGTTTAAAATTAGCTAGTCATGCCTGCTGAAATCACAAATTTTTACGTGCACAAAATTATCTTTTTTTTACAGTACTGTAAAAGCAGAAATTCTCGCAAGGGTTTAATTTTTGCTATACAGTCGACATTGTATTAAGAGACCGCCCAAGGGACTGTTAAAAAGTGGTCTCTTAATGAATTTCAGTCCGGTGAAGAGAACAGTTATTTTTAACTGCTAATGTAACTGTATTTATTATGAACATACATATATGTATATATATTTCAAAAACTGTGAATATAATAGCTGGATTGTTCGTCAGTTCGACTGTTACAAAAGTTAATTGCATTTAGGCAGGTGCAAAACGTACTCGTTAATTACACAGGTGAAGAAATGCCCGGCAGGAATTTGGTACCAGGTCGCTTAATAATACTTTTAATGAATATTTTACCTGTCGGGACTACATTAATGTGGTCGCTAGTCTTTTAATAAAAAAGCCGTTTAATGGAATGAATTTATATACTGAAAACTTTCGGGAGGGATTTTGACTGGTCGTTTAATACAAAAATTGCTTAATAGAGGTGGTCGCAAGTACGATGTCGACTGTATTCGGAAGGCCCTACATCTCGCGAAAATTAATCCTTGCTTAAATTTATTCGTATAAAGTAATTTCAAGTAGGGTACTAGTTTTACAATTTCGCAAATATTTAACCTCACGAACGTACTCAAAATTTCAATTCAGAAGTTTTGAGCTAGCGAAAATATGTGCTTTTACAGTTCAATTATTATGATTCTCACTTGTTTTTTTACTCATTCCCATCATGGTTTCAACACTGAGGTCCATTCGTGGCATTGACAGACAACTAGAGGGTAACATGATTTCTCGTAAACTACCAAAATTGCACTCAGCTGGAAGAAGTCGGTAACAATTCGCATGGGCCTGCAAAACATTACATATCATCGCATTAGGTATATTATAAAAATAGTGATTTTGTATGTGAACAAGATTCCAGACAAATTAAGGTGATCAAAGTATACAGAGGCCTTACAATTTTGCTTACGTTGTAATATATAGATATTTGAGTAAACATGAATCTTTTGAAATTAAATGAATTCATCTTTACAAAATGATACAAATAAGAGGGTGATGTTTGCCCTAGATTGCTCACCAGAGCTTGCTTGAACAATTTTGTAAGACATGATAATTGAGCCGCGCCATGAGAAAACCAACATAGTGCATTTGTGACCAGTCAGGATCCATTCTGTTCGCTAATGGTTTCTCTAATTGCAATAGGGTTTGAAAGCGAACAGCATGGATCCTGGCCAGACTGAGCAGATTTCAGGCTGGTCTGGATCCATGCTGGTGAAAAACGCTATATGTTTGTTTTCTCATGGTGCGGCTCATATTATAAACAAGTCGAGCTTGCAACATGCAAATAATCGAAAGCTCGAATCATCCAATTAAGAATCTAGACTTCCCTATGTTTACCAAGTAATTCTTAAAACAATAACATTAAGTTCAATGCCACTTGGGGTTGCGAAGTTTACCAAAAACAGCAAGTTTTCATTCACATTAATCACAATGCATGACTTGTTCTTCAACTGGTAAATGAAGCCAGAACTGATTTTCACCACACAGGAAAAAAAATATGTTTTTCGATTCTGGCCTGACCAATAGGCTCTTTTTTCACGTTTACCAAACTGTAAGACTTTTTTCAGCAGTCTTGCCATGTTAAGAAAGTTTGAATGTAACAGAAGCCATTCCGTATTCCTTGGATATTAATATCATTACACTGTAATGTGTTTACAACGTAAAAGGTTAAGGAATAATTCAACCAGATTTATTGCGTCAGCTTGGGACATAAATATTAGGGGTGCGTACCGGTTCTCGATATGTATCGAATACCGGTATTCAGGGTTCGATCGATACATCGGATCGAACGTTCCTGTATCGATCAAAATATCAATCAAAAGCTAACTACATGGTAAATTTATGGCCTCATTACCGCAGATACCTATGTATAATGCGCAGTTTTTTGACCCCGGGACCACCCTGAATCGTGGGCGTGCAGATTATACACAGGTATAGATGATTTTCCAACTTCAAAACAAGTTTGTTTCCGATGGTCGCCATTTTGGTAAAGGGAAACTACACTCCGCGCTAACTGTCACCGCAAAAATATAAGATTGCCCTTACGTTATGTAAAAGATCGAATGGTTTAATTTTTTTTCAAACAAAATTAATTTCATACAAATTTGAAAGTATTTTGATTAAAGAAATATTAATAAATCACAAAATTTATGATACTAATTAATGACCGAATATTCTCTTTAACTGGGATCAAAATGTGAACAACAAAACTGACAGAGGTGACAGCTAATTGCTGGCTATTTGATCATAACAAAAAGACTATCACACCTTTCATTACATTTGAATTGAGAAGCTCATGTCATTTTGAAAGATACCATTCTGAAATATTGAATCAGCTGTTAGTTATTTCTTCAAAATAGTTAATTAAAAAAAGGTAAAACAACAATTCTAATATGCTTGCCTCTGTTTCCTGAAGAAAAATGTATCCAAGTCCTGTGATTTTGACTCAGAATAGACCGACCTTAGAAGTGAGTAATTATAGTTCATATTGCATTACTATAATGGTCTTGTACTCTGTTATTATTCTGTTTGAAAATATCATACGATATATCGAATATCGATCATTTTGTATCAATACAAATATCGTATCGATCATTTTGACCGATACGCACCCCTAATAAATATTGGGACATAAATATCAAAGACACATTGATTTCTAAAAACCTAAAAATACAATTCTGTAAAGTATGGTTAAGAATGTGTGTGCGAGTGTGTGTTTGGGCTTAATGTCTTTTTCAACAATTTTTCAGTCATATAAACAATGGTGTTTACTTGTAGCAGTAAGCATAATTCCTAACTCACTGGAATATCAAACTGTAGACACGTGACATGATACCCCACCTAGTCACATTATACTGATAGTGTGTGACCACTCCTAGCACTATCCTCTTAATGCTGAGTACCAAGCGAGGAAGCTACTAGTACCATTTTTTACGTCTTTGGCATGACACGGCCAGGGATCATACCCATAATCTTCTGCACTCGAAGCGGGTGCTCTACCACTAGGCTACCGAGGCGGTCAAAGTTTGGTTGAAAGTGACTAAGTGATGTAATGGAGGTTCTGTACAAAAATTATAGACGATGGACAGATGACAGACATGAAAAACCTTTTAAGCTCACAATGAGCACTTCGTGCATGTGTTCAGCTCAGCTAAAAATTTAAAGTTTGCAGAACAGACAGATATACTTTTCAAAATGTATGTTCAAAGCACAGTTAAATGTGGATTGCGCAATCGATTTTCTCCACTAATTTGTAATCAAAATGCCTGTAACCTTTGTCAGAAAGGTCATTCTCAATGGTATTATAAACATGACAATATCTTACCGTTAATCCACACCACTCACATCTCATACCAGCCAGACACTCTGATGACCAGCATGTTTTCTTGCATGCCAGACATTTAGAATTGGCTGGCAAGTTCCCTTCTCGCCAGTGATGATAATGCACAACAGACTCCTGAAAAACAAACAAAAAACATCGTTCAAGTTCGATCATCAATTTCACCAGATGCGCAACTAACATGGGACTTTCTGAAATTTTCTCATTATGTATGTGTTTCTAACAAGGAGATGCGTTTTTAAAACACAAAATTATACCCCAGGGTGTATGACCAAAGATGTTGTTTTTAGAGGTTTTAATATAATAGGCGAGGATAATATGGAGGTCAAGGTCATCTAATTATGGTCAGTTTGTAGGTCTTGCCACGTTTATTTAGTGTGCGTGTGAATTAAATTGTGTCATATATGTTGACTGTAGGACCAAAAATAATGTCTATCAAGGTTTAAAGTTTGAAAATGAAGGTCATATGAGGACCAAAATCATGTTTGTAGACCTTGCCACAAGGATTGTTGAGTGTGAGCGCAAGTGTGAACTAATTCATTTCATTAATGTGGGCTGTAGGCAATCTGGTGGTACGGACGGACAAACGGACAGTTCAATCACTATTTGCCCGGGAACATAAATTTAGCACCGTTTTTTTTTTAAAACAGTTTTCTGTTGTGTAGCTCACAGTTAACCATACCAGTTTTCTCAGGATTCTGTATCAGTACCAACTTGGTCTCCGCATGTAACTCACTAACTGCCAACTTCCCAACATGAATAAAAGGTGAAGAATGAATGAATTCAGACACAATGTCTTTCATCAAATCATCACAGAGAACATCTGTGTTAATCTGTATTCAATATGACTGAAAAAATATACACGTCTTTCAAGCTTTTCCTATCAAGCAGTGGTTGGGAAAGGAGGGCACCATTTTGCACACTCAGTTTAAAAAAGACCCATCGAAATTCCAATAAAATGTACGAAAATCCCGACAGAAAAAACATATTAAGTCGCAAAAATCGCTAAAAAAATATACATTGAATCAAGTCTGAGTCAATGACGCGACGTAGTGGTACTTTCCACGGATAACTATGCTAAAATAAATCGCTTCCGCAGTTCCTATTTATGATTGCATGCAGCGATCCAATCAAAGTGTTTTTTAGAAAAATCTCTTTATGTCACAGGTCAGCCAGACTTTCTGCGTTCCGTAGTTGCTACTAAGAAATGTATTGACAATTTCAATCAGTAAAAATGTGAATTTTATTTCTGGCCAGGTATATTTGGAAAGGTATATCTATTAGTATTAGTCACAAGTAGTTCTTGTTTGATTTGCATTTTAAATAAATAGCGTAAAGCATGGTGAAAAAGATCACTGTCGGGACGACTTCCAATGGCTGACATCGCCTATTTAAGTTTTTATGTTTGACATTTTATTTATCGTAAAGTAGTAACGGAATAAAAAAACTTTGCATTGCATTACATTTTCATTCCTCTACTTTTTATAGAAAATTACGGTAAGTTGAAATGTTGAAAGTGAAAGTGGAACGAGAGACAGAGTACTCTTTTTAGATCATCAGATTATTCACTTTTTGTTGACATTTTTCGTTGAAATTAAAAAGCCCCATTCTATTTGAAAATCCCCCATTAATTTCAGGGCCAAGGGGGGATTTTTCACAAATTTTCTTCCCAACCACTGTATCAAGCTGTTCATGGCTAACAAAAGTCAGCGGTGAAAATATAAACTTACCCGTGTAATAGTTGGAGAGTAGGTTGCACACTCTTTGCAGTCACTGACAACAAAATCATGGCAGTCCAAATGTGCATAATATTCACAGACTGGAAAAGAAAACACCAATATATTCCTTTCTTTGATAAGACTTAATCTTTTATATAGCTGATCTGAATAAACAAGAGGGCCAAGACGGCCCTAGGTCGCTCACCTGTGAAACATACCATAACAGTGTTAACATGTTTTACCTAGTGATTTCATGGAGAAAAATATTCTGACCAATTTTCATTAAGATTGGACAAAAAAAACACGGTCTCTTGAGTGTAAACAAGCATTTTCTTTGATTTGACCTAGTGACCTAGTTTTCTACCCCACATGACCCAGAGTCAAACTTGCCTAAAATTTCATGAAAACAAACATTCTGACAAAGTTTCGGGAAGATTGGAGCAAAAAAGTGACCTCTAGAGTGTATACTAGCTTTTTCTTTGATTTGACCCCATGTGACCCAGATTTGAAAGCATCCAAGACTTCATGATAACAAACATTCTGACCAAATATTATGGAGATAGAATAAAAAAATGTGCCCCCTATGGTGTAAACAAGCTTATTCTTTGATTCAACCTGGTGGCCTAGTTTTTGACCCCACATGACCCAGATAAAAAATTCATCTGATATTTCATGCAGACAAACATTCTGACCGAGTTTGTCAAATGAACAAGAGTGTTAACAAGCTTTTCCTTTGATATGGCTGATGACCTAGTTTTGGCCCCATATTATCTAGTTTCAAACGTGGCCTAGAAATCATCAAGATAAACATTCTGACCAAGTTTCATGAAGATAGGGTCATAAATGTAGCTTTTCCTTTGATTTGACCTGCTGACCTAGTTTTTAACCTGACATGACCCAGTTTCGATCTAGGCCAAGAGAACATCAAGATAATAATTCTGTGCAAGTTTGTTTCAAATCAAGGCATAAATGAAACCTTTATATGGCTGAAATGGCCAAAACAGAAAGTTTTGCACCTTTCAGGGCCAGTAACTCTAGAACCCATGATGGAATCTAGCCATTTTCGAAAGTAACTGAGATCTTATTGTGACTTAAATTGTGTGTAAGTGGTTAAAATCAAATATAAAATGTCGCTTCTATTGTGTTCACAAGGTAAAAATTACCAAATGTTGGCTCTTTCAGGGGTCAATCAGGGGCTGTAACTCTGGAACCTGTGATTGGATCTAACAGATTCATTATGGAATCCAAGATCTATTGTTGTTGAAGATATTTTGCAAGTTTGTATCAAATCAAACCATGAATAAAGTCTCTATATGGCGCAAAAGCCAAAATAACCCATGATCTGGCCAGTTTTCGAAAGGAACCGAGATATTATGCCAATACAAGTTGTGTGCAAGTTTGATTAAAGTTGATTGCAAAATATGGTCTCTATTGTGTTCATAAGCCAAAAATAGCAAATTCTGGCCATTTAAGGGGCCATAACTCTGGAACCCATGATAGGATCTAGCCAGTTTTCGAAAGGAACCGAGATATTATACCAATAGAAGTTGTGTGCAAATTTGATTGAAATTGATTGCAAAATCTGGTATCTATCGTGTTCACAAGAAATTGTGTACGGACGGGCTGACAACAGATAAAATGCAATCACAAAAGCTCACCCTGTCACTATGTGACAGGTGAGCTAAAAACATGTATATTTTACAAATATAGTATATGAATAAATACAGTGGGCGCAGCCAATCTGAAGTGCAGTAGGATATTACAATGTTCTGGATAGATTTCCAAAGCCCTGTGCATTATTTGTTATAAATAAATTTTTCATCAGTATACTATTTGATTTGGTTGTTTATTCATTTTTGTAGGATTTAATGATTATAGGTCACATGGCAACTTTCCAGCTTTTGATGTTGAAGGAAAAACCTTGGTGCCACTCTGGGCAATTTTGGCGGTCATGAACTGGCACCTGTGGAAAACCAGTGGCATAAAACTTTCATCTCACATAATGGAACTTGTGCAACACATGTCAGATCACCACAGTGAACAAGGACCATTTGTATGAAGTTGTTTTAAAAACTGGCCAGCAGTTTCATACAAGAAAACATTTAGTTTCCACTATGTACATATACGGAAAAGCGACTATGCCCCCTGGCAACCATGTTTTTTGACAATTCAAAATAATTTTAACAATATAGGTAGAAAGTTACATAAGTCCATTTGTGTGAAATTATTTTAAAATCGGACCAATGTTTTTCAGGAAATGTTCTTTGAAGATTTTTCTATTTTTAGCTCTGGCAGCTCCTGTGTGCAGCAAAGCAGAACCATTTAAACAACTTTGGTAGTGGTCCACCCAAGGAACATTCAGGCAAAGGTTCATCAAAATCCATTCTGTGCTTTTGGAGGAGATGTCATTTAAAGAAATTGTTGACGACAGACACACGACTGGATGGACGGACGCATGACTGACATAGCGTGACCACAATAGCCCACCATGAGCTTCGTGGTAAGGTGAGCAAAAAATCTCATGAACAACTTTCAGTTCGGTGTGGTCTTAACTGTCGAACCTTTAAGGTTATATTTATCTCTTCATTGCTACATATACTTCAAACCTCTAAAAGACAAGGTTTCAGAAAATCATATTTTAGGAGTCTGAATAAAAGTACCAACTACATCATGAAAACCTGCCGAAAAAAGAATCGCGGGAATATGACTTACTTTCACATCTAACAGCGTAAGAATCTTCAAGCCGTTTACGGCAAACATTGCAGAATTTCCTCTTGAACTGGCTTGCCTCTGACCAGCAGTGTGCTACAGGGTTTTTTATGAGGGTAGCTGCTATACTGGAGCATGCTGACACAACTGTTCTCAAACACTTCTCGTGTACAACAAAGTTACATACTGAAAGTACAAAAATAAACAAACATTAATATATGTTAATCCAAAGAATTGCCAGGCAGTACAGAGTTACTGGGCACAATTTGAAGTTTGCTGTGCAATAATTTCGTAATCAGGACAGTGGTTTCTGAAGAGGACATTTTCAAAGTTTACCATATTGCCATAAAGGGAAAACTACCGGCTTTTTCTAGGGTTTTGAGGAAAATGGCCCCTTGTCAGATTTTTTACGCGATGAAATTTCAAAACTGGGAAAAAAGCATTGACAAATCAAGTAAATTGTGAGTTTTTTTATATTCAATTATGTTAGTTTAAGACTTTATTTTCAAGTTTTACTGGTAGACATTCAAATGAATTAGAAATTTAAAGCATCCCACATGACCCAGATTCGAACTTGACCTAGGAATCATCAAGATAAACATTCTGATCAACTTTCAAGAAGATAGGTCATAAATGTGGCTTCTAGAGTGTCAAGAAGTGTTCCTCTGATTTGAGTGGGTAACCTAGTTTTTGACCGCACATGATCCAGTTTCAAACTTGGCCTAGGAATCATCAAGATAAACATTCTGACCAAGTTTCATGAAGATAGGGTCATAAATATGGCCTCTAGAGTGTTAACAAGCTTTTCCTTTGATTTGAGCGGGTGACCGAATTTTTTACCTACATGACCCAGTTTTGAACTTAGCCTAGGAATCATCAAGATAAACATTCTGACCAAATTTCATGAAGATATGTTCATAAATGTGGCCTTAAGAGTGTTAAAAAGCTTTTCCTTTGACTTGAATGGTGACCTAGATTTTAACCCCACATGACCCAGTTTCGAACTTGGCCTAAAATCATCACGATAAATATACTGACCAAGTTTCATGAAGATAGGGTCATAAATATGGCCTTTAGAGTGTTAACAAGGTTTTCCTTTGATCTGAGCGAGTGACCTAGTTTTTAACCCCACATGACCCAGTTTCGAACTTGGCCTAGAGATCATCAAAATAAACATTCTACGCAAGTTTGAATCAATGCAAAGCATAAATGAAACATCTACATGGCTGAAAAGGCCAAAATAAAATTTTTTGCCCCTTTCAGGGTTAACAACTCTAGAACTCATGATGGAATCTGGCCGGTTTTTGAAAGGAACTGATACCTTATTGTGACTTCAGTTGTGAGTAAGACTTATTAGGTGTGGTTAAAATCAAATGTACAAGAGGGCCATGATGGCCCTATATCGCTCACCTGAGTACCATTGCTCTTAATGATAAGATCAAGTTTTGACATAGATCACATAGGCATACACATTAAATATTATCAGGATAAATATTTTCTTGTAACAGTCCCTTTTGACCTATGGGTCACTAGTCAGGGCCAATCTCCAAACCAAGTTTGAGGGACCTAGGCTCAAATGCTGCATTTTTGTACTAGCATGACTATTCCTTACCCTGGAAGACATAAATAACATTTATAACCAATCTCATTAGATGCTGCTGAGGTATATTCATTTACATAAAATAAAGGGAGGTAATTTGTCATAAATTCAGTCAAAAGTTATCTACCCTGATTGTCAGAGTCCACCTGATGGCATAAATGAAATTTCAAATCAGTATCTTCATTGGTTACTGAGATACAATCATTTTAATTTGAAACAAAGGGAGGTAATCTGACATAAAATCGGTCCATAGTTATCTACCCTGATTGTCTCAGTCCAACTTATGACAATAATGAAATTTCAAATGAGTCCTATAAATACTTACTGAGCAGGGCACTTGTTTGGCCATTTTTGGGGCCGGGGCCCATTCCCCTCATAAAATAATATGTTTTTTCCCCCTTTCTCAGAAGAAAATGCCCCTGAAAATAGTTTGTTTGACACAACTAGATATGAACTCTCTTTCAAATTATATTACAGTGCCTCTTAGGAAGGTTACTGCTGCAATATAGTTAAATTAGTTGGAAATGACTGAAAACAGTATTAATACAGTGTAAGTGTGAAAAGTAGTAACATATATATGGCTAAAATCTTCCCCTTTTTGTCTTAAAATGACAAAAAAAATTCCCCTTCCTGAGGGTATGGGTACCTGTCCCCAAAAGTTGTCCAGTGCTCTGCTGAGATAAATCCATTTTTTATTAAAATCAGGGGAGGTTATCATGTATTGGTATATGCATGTAGAAGAGTACAAGTCTTTATAACAATAATTATATTAGAAAAGTATTCATATTGATAAACGTTCAATCAAGAGTTATCTAACATGACTATTTCTTACCACGGAAGACATAAATAACGTTTCAAACCAATCTCATTAGAAGCTGCTAAGGTATATTTACATAAAAAATAAAGGGAGGTAATTTGTCATAAATTCAGTCAATATGTATCTACACTGATTGTCCAAGTCCTTGTGATGGCATAAATGAAATTTCAGATCAGCATCTTCATTAGTTATGGAGATATACCCATTTTAATTTGAGATAAAGGGAGGTAATTTGACATAAAATCAGTCCATAGTTATCAACCCTGATTTTCTCAGTCCAACTAATGACAATAATGAAATTTCAAATGAGTCCTATAAGTACTTACTGATATAAATCCATTTTGATCAAAATCAGGGGAGGTATTAAATCAGATATAAAATAAGCGAATAGTGTCTAGATCAATCTGATTTCAAAACCAATACCATCAATAGTTGCAGAGATATAACCATTTTATGGATAAGTGCTGACCTTGACCTCAATGTGTGACCTTGACCTTCAAGCAATGGGAACTGATATCTTATTGTGATTAAAGTTGTGTGCATGATTTTCTAAAGTTGAATGCAAAATGCGGCATCTATCATGTTCACAAGGTAAAAATTAACATATTTTGGCACTTTCAATTTTCATTCAGGGGCCATTACTCTAGAACCTATGATTGGATCTGACTGGTTAGTTAATTTGCAAGTTTGTATCAATTCAAACTATAAATAAAGTCTCTATATGGCTGCAAAAGCCGAAATAGCAAAATTTGGCCCTTTAAGGGGCCATAACTCTGGAACCCATAATGGGATCTGGCCAGTTTTCAAAAGGAACCAAGATATTATGCCAATACAAGTTATGTGCAAGTTTGATAAAAGCTGATTGCAAGATGTGGTCTCTATTGTGTTAAAAAGCAAAAAATAGCAAATTTGGCCCTTAAAGGGGCTATAACTCTGGAACCCATGATGGGATCAGGCCAGTTTTCGAAAGGAACCAAGATATTATGCCAATACAAGTTGTGTGCAAGTCTGATTAAAATTGATTGCAAAATGTGGTCTCTATCATGTTCACAAGCAAAAAATAAATTCTGGCCCTTTAAGGGGCCATAACCCTCTAACCCATGATGGGATCTGGCCAGTTTTCAAAAGGAACCAAGATATTATGCCAATACAAGTTGTGTGCAAGTTTGATTAAAGTTGATTGCAAACAGTGGTCTCTATCGTGTTCACAAGCCAAAAATAGCAAATTTTGGCCCTTTAAGGGGCAACAACTCTAGAACGGTTAGAACCCATGATGGGATCTGGCCAGTTTTCAAAAGGAACCGAGATATTATGCCAATACAACTTGTGTGCAAGTTTGATTAAAGTTGATTGTAAAATGTGGTCTCTATTGTGTTCACAAGCCAAAAATAGTAAATTTTGGCCCTTTAAGGGGCCACAACTCTGGAACTCATGATGGGATCTGGCCAGTTTTCGAAAGGAAACGAGATATTATGCCAATACAAGTTGTGTGCAAGTTTGATCAAAATTGATTGCAAACAGTGGTCTCTATCGTGTTCACAAGAAATTGTGAACAGACGACGGACAAAGGGCGATTAGAAAAGCTCACCTTGTCACTACATGACAGGTGAGCTCAAAATGTCACTTCTTTCGTGTTCACAGGGTAAAAATTAACAAATTTTGGCTCTTTCAGGGGTCAATTAGGGGCCGTAACTCTGGAATCTATGATTGGATCAGACGGATTCATCATGGAATCCAAGATCTATTTTTGCTCTTAAAGATATTTTACAAGTTTGTATCAAATCAAACCATAAATGAAGTCTTTATATGGCTGCATAGGGCTGTAACGCGTATCTGAGTACTCAGATATTCACGAATTCGACTAAAAGTTTGAGTACGGATATTCGTCATTGTCGAGATCATTGGATCGTGATCTTTTTCATTAATACCGGCAATATGTAAAATTCTATCAATAAAACTAAATTAAAGCCACATTAAACGTCTTCAATGAATTTTCTTGCATATCTAAGTCGATTACGCGTTGTCAGTTTCTAAACCAGATATAAACAAATGTCTTAGGTAGAGTTAGCATCGGTCTTATATTCGAACTAAAATAAATGTGAAATCTGTCAAAACAGTGAATAAACATTCATCATTTAAGAAATTAAATTCAATAAAAAGTTAAATACACAATTTCTTTCCAATAAATAAAGTTTTCTTATAAAAAAAATGCGAAACTGCTACTAAATATTTGTGATATTAATGACTGACGTCATATATAGTTCGTCTGCAAGTATGGCCGAACATTACAGAAGTCCACCCGCAAAGTTTACTTCAAAAGTTTGGCAGTACTTTGGAATTGCAAAGTTTAGATTCCATAAAGAAAATGGTACTTATATAACAGTCTTGCACTTTTGTATCATTGTAAGTTGTTGTTGGTGATCCGTGGTTCGATCTGTGAATCATTAGCCCCAACTCGTGGATCGGATCGGATCGCCACTTGTCCGATGATCCACAGCCCTATGGCTGCAAAAGCCAAAATAGCAAATTTTGGCCAGCTCTGGAACCCATGATGGGATCTGGCCAGTTTTCATAAACTGAGATATTATGCCAATTCAAGTTGTGTGCTAGTTTGATTAAAATCAATAATTGCAAAATGTGGTCTAAATCATGTTCACAAGAAATTGTGGATGGAAGACTGACGAAGGGCTAAAAAAAATAACAAGACAGTCATGATGCACCTATATTGCTCACCTGTTAAACTTGGCCCAGGCATCATCAAGATAAACATTCAGACCAAGTTTCATGAAGATCATAAGTGTGGCCTCAAGTGTTTACAAGCTTTTCCTTTGATGTGAGTGGTGACCTAGTTTTTGGCCCCACATGACCAAGTTTCAAACTTGGTCTAGGAATCATCAAGATAAATATTCTGACCAAGTTTCATGAAGATAGGGTCATAAATATGGCCTCTAGAGTGTTAACAAGGTTTTCCTTTGATTTCACCAGGTGACCTAGTTTTTGATCCCATATGACCCAGTTTTGAACTTGGCATAGGAATCATAAAGATAAATAGTCTGACCAAGTTTCATGAAGACGGGGTAATAAATGTGGCCTCTAGGGCGTCAACAAGCTTTTTCTTTGATTTGACCTGGCAGTGATTTTTTTGGGGAAAAAATAAAGGTGCCTATGCCCGCTGAATTGGGAAAATAAATGCCCAAAATTGGGAAAAACAGAAATATGTTTAATTTCCATACTAAGTGATATAAATCTCTACATTTCTTAACTGAACATTGTTTGAAAGGTTTACATTTTTTCAAAACCATTTTTGGATTTAAAATCGTGAAAGTTAAGGGTGGAAAAATTAATTAAGACACAGATGCAACTTATACAAATTGTATTTTTCAATTTTTCAAAAACTAGGAGAGATATTGTAATTTTTCATTATCATAAATGATTAACTGGCATAATGGAACATATTTAAACTGACTGAAGTCCATATTTCTCTTCAAAATTGCCAATGTTTTGTTTGTCATGTATTTTTGCGACGGTAACATTGATGCAATATTGATCTCAAAAAGGACATTTTTGATGTCATTTCTGCCAATTTCATGTTAGATATTGCGTTTCTCACACCAATGTATAAACTGTTACATTTTGGAAATAAAATCCTTTAATTTGATGGGGAGAAACACCTCTTTTTTGGAGGAAAAACTGACGATTTTGGGGGGAAAATAGCCTATTTTGGCCAGGGGAAACTGACAAAATTCGGCAGTAAAAATAGGCAAAAAAAATCACTGCCTGGTGACCTAGTTTTAGATCCAACAGCCCAGTTGACAAATGACAGATTCTCAGGGATCACTTTTGGCAGATACCTTTATGAGATTAATTCCTATTTGCCTTGAATCAATGAGATTTTGACAAAATGAATGGGATTTTTTCTTTTTATAATGAGATTTTACATCGGCGGACAGCTACCTTTATTACACTGCAAAGCAAACATCTGTTTATTTGTAAGAACAATTTATCTTTATAAGTAAACAAAACAGTTCCTTTCAGAGACACTTTTAACATAACTCAAAATTCTGTGCCTGAATAGGTTGATGAAAGTTGTAACTGACTGCAGAGTTTTTTTTCACCAAAATATTCGGCGAAATTTGGCCCCATTCCCCCCTCAAAATAGTATGGTTTTTTCCCCTTTCTGATGCCTAAAATTCCCCTCCAAAAAATAAAAAAAAAATGCCAATCAATTAAATCATAATTCACTAGTTTATTTTATTTATTTTCATATAGAAAACAGTTCACCGCGGTATCTCGCGTTTTGTTTACATTGACACCGGTTGGAGTAACTTCCCTTGATAAATCAGAATCATCGAAGCGCTTTATTATTCTGCACAACGCTGTTGAATGTTAATCTGTAAATGATTTGCATTCTATTTGTTTGGCCGGGTAGTGTTGAGTTTTCCATCTTCTAGTCAGTCAGGGTTTGATTTTATGTTTTGGGACGGGACTAGTCCAACGCATACATTTTTTTACAGTTTGTTTTTTATTGTGACAGGTCAAATGTAACAGTGTCTGCAAATGTCAGAATTTGACAGAAATTAAAAAACAGCCACTCACCATCTTGTTTAGGAAGGGACCTAATGTCTGTTGTAAATTTTGGTGGTCTGATGGATATGTCTTATCCTCCACATTTGAAAAATTTATTTGGTTATCTGGTATCGATATGCTACATTGTGTTATATGTCATGTCACATACTCTTATGGGCCCTGAATTTATCAATAAACTTGAAACTATAGTTTATTTCAACATAAATGAAAATTCCCCTTTTCTTAGTTTTACGTCGTATTTTTCCCCCTCCAAAGGGCACCGACCCCCTTCCCCCAAAACTGAAAAAAATCACTGGAGTGCTAGGTCCACATGCATTTTTTCCTTTCAGTAAGGAGTTAACTTTGAGCTTTTACTTCAAAGCTGCTCTGTCCACATGGAAGTTTAGTTATATTTTAATCTTTCTGGATCTGATACACTTCCATTAGGCCAGGACAGGACAGCTTTGAAGTCCAACTCATAATGACCCTACCCTCCCCCTCAACTACAAACATTTCGTACGGAATTTCAGGCGTTAAGCGTTTTTTTCATCAAGGGTCTTCAACAGGGGTTTCTCCACCTTGTTATTATCATTGCTACTCATTTGCGAGAATGGAAGCAAAGTTTGGCCTTCCAAACGTTTCAATTTCTTCTTTGGTGGTATTTTGACACTTCGCGAAAACAGGTGTTTTTTGCCTGGTAATCATTATCACCGGATGCTCTAAGAAGATAAAACAAAATTCAAGCGCCATACAATCAGCAAGTAACGGCAAAGTCTGCATTGCAGCGAAAAGTCGCAATTTCAGCAAAAGATCCACAGCCGCGCGGATGCAATTTTAATCGCATCTGAGCAATATTTATGCGATTTTCACCAAAAAAACGTGAGAATATCGCGAAATTGCAGCCAAAAGTGATCCCTGGATTCTGTTATCGGGAGGGAACCATACCACGCAAAAAAGTTGTATACAGTGCTAAATTTGATTTGATTAACCTTTTCCCTGATAAATTTCTAAAATGGACTGGTCCATTATTCCAGGGGTGTAAAATTCCACTCGCCCACTCGCATTGGCAAGTAAAAGTCTGGATAGGACGAGTGGACCTCGCTGTATACTCGACCAATCAGGCGAATGCTTTTTACGTCATTACTTTACCAAAATTCAGCAAATAAAGTTTTGAATTCCTAACTGAAAAATGATAACAAACTTGAATGCGCTGGTAGACGCTTTAAAATTCAATTGCTTACCAATAATGATTGCGCGCTTATTATTATTATTATTATCGATGCAATTATTACAAGAAACCCATGTACTGTAAGCCAGTCAAGATACACTTATTTACCCGAGTTAATGTTATTATTGTCACTGTTTATTTTCCCGTACTTTGTCAAAGCATGGCAGACCAACATCCGTAGTTTATGTGGTGAGCGACAACAAAAATACAGTGAAAGAAAAAGAAAAATTTCTGTTGTGAAAAGAAAATTTTAGCAGATCTCACGGATGAATATCATTAATTAAAAAGGGAAGGTAGTGTACAAGAGAATATTATTTGTCTACTGTGCGTTATATTTGAAATTTGTTTGTTTTGTTTTTTTTTGGTTGGGTTTAACGTTGCACCGACACATTTATAGGTCATATGGCAACTTCAGGCCTTTTTTTACGCTGATTTTAGGGCCGAAATTCGGCCCCATTCCCCAATCTAAAAAGTATACTTTTTTCCCCACCTTGGCCAAAAATTCCCCATGCAAAAACAGCCCTTTTTTTGTAAATTTGGGGAAGGGTACCAGGTCCCTTTTGGAGGGGAAATTTACCTCGCGAAATCATTGTTTGGAGGAATATATTTGCTGAAAAGTTGTTAAAATCAGGACTGAAAATCAAAACTAATTTCATTTTTTTTTTGCATGGGGAATTTTTGGCCAAGGTGGGGAAAAAAGTATACTTTTTAGATTGGGGAATGGGGCCGAATTTCGGCCCTAAAATCAGCATAAAAAAAGGCCTGAAAAAAAAAAAGAAATTAGTTTTGATTTTCAGTCCTGATTTTAACAACTTTTCAGCAAATATATTCCTCCAAACAATGATTTCGCGACGTAAATTTCCCCTCCAAAAGGGACCTGGTACCCTTCCCCAAATTTACAAAAAAAGGGTTGAACTTCCAGCTTTGATGGTGAAGGAAGACCCCAGGTGCCCCTCCGTGTATTATCTCATCACAAGTGAGCACCTGGGTAGAACCACCGACCTTCCGTAAGCCAGCTGGATGGCTTCCTCACATGAAGAATTCAACGCCCCGAGTGCGGCTCGGACCCACATCGATGTGGGGCAAGTGATTTGAAGTCAGGGACCTTAACCACTCGGCCATGGAGGCCCCTTTGTTTGTTGTACTTAATACTTCTTTTGTAAAGTGACAGTATTAAAATGTCATTAAGATTGTAATTTTATTAGGGCGAGTGACTGTTCACCAAGGGCAAGTAGATTTTACTGGCTACTAGTCCTGCAGGGTGAGTCGTGTGAAAAATATTTTTACACCCCTGTATTCAATTTGAGCAGTACCACTTATTATTCAAAGGGGTGTTCACTGAAAATTTATTGACTGAATAGCATTAGCCAACAGAACAAACCAAGATCAGCCTGCATGGATGTTTTGGTCTGCACTGGTCGCAAAGGCAGAATCCATTGCCCTAGCAGGCTAAAGGTTAAAATGAATTGTTCGATTTCGCAATGGAATCGCATCAAACAGTGCCAAACGTAGCGCAGAAACATCAAAACAGCCTGAACTTTGTCTGTTCTGGCAACCACCTTGAAACTTTGGCTTGCCCGAAACAGGATTTACTTCCCAGGCTTCGGGCAACCCAGTTACGATGAAGACTGCTTTGACGTTCAAGGCTAGAACTTTCTTTTTAATTGTGCATGCAGGGTCACTTTGGAACTTCAAACTTCGCTCAAATTTATCTAACCTCAAAGTGAAGTGCAAGTTGTCCGGTTTTTTTGGGATTGGCACTCGTTAATTACTGCTAAATATTCGGACTGTTCACAATTTGCACAATATCAAAATGACTGTTGAATACACAAACACACGCCGATAGCATAATTTAAGTTCGGCTTACTTCAGGTACTTGTGAGATTTTCGCGAGAAGCGTAAAAGCGAATCAAATTATCCGTTATACCAGAGACGACTGTATCTGGCCAATTAGCGATGCGGTTACATCTTGCGTTGAATTGTCAACACGACTGTGCTAGTGCAAAAACAACGCTTTATAAAGAAATTGTTGAACCATGCGATTAATTGGAATTTTACACAATTATTTGGCATCTATGGTAAAAGAACGACATGTAAAGTATAAACTACAAAAATTTGACTTTCATCGATGGAATGATTTAGACATATTATATTTCTAGTTTCCACAGTTAAGTTCTGAAAACAGAACTTTGCTTTCTATTTATTCATAAAAAATAGTAAATTTTAAAAGAGAAATAATAAATATAATGCTATCTTACTGGTTTTATTTTCAAGGAAAAAGACAAAACAATAGTACAGCAAGAAGAATAAAAAATACCTGATGTAAAGTCAATTTTTGGGGAAAACAGCATGATCTAAAAGATTTTCTTTCATGACAGTGATTACTACAGAAGAAAAAATTGTTTTTTTCTAGTCAATGCTAGTTGCAAGAAAACCTTGCACACATGTGGTATATTCATTTTCATGCAATTTTTATCAGTGTTTTAAATGCCCAACCAACTTCAAATTTTTTACTTCTTTCAAAGTTTTGAACCAAAAAAGTAAAACAAATTGATGATTAATAACGATTTTTCTGTTGGCAAAAAACAGTAGTTTCCAAGAGATTAGCTAAGATGTATTTCTGTGCATTAGCCTATCATCCTGATATTCTGGTGATGATAGCTCAACTAACTTACTAATTTTAGGGCAATGGTATTCTTTATGGTTTAGTTCTGAACCTAAAAGCACTTGAAATCGGAAGCAAGATTGATTGAGAGAGTACAGACTACAATTTTCACTTCACTTAGTGCAGACATCTTATCTTTCAGCTATTTACAAAGGATTATTGCATCATTAAAATTAACAAAGTCCCTTTTCATTGCATATGGTCATAGGATCCAAATTTGTGATTTATTCCTTTCAGAGGAGCTATGGTTCTATCAATGATAGAATAAAACTATATTATTGATCTCCTTTCTCATTATCTGACAACATCATTTATACACATTAGTCTATTCAGCTTTTCCCATTGAAAAATCCAATATCTCCCAGCTAATACAACTTACGGAGAAATATTTTCCCCCGTTTTTGTCAACCCTTATAAAAACTTCTAATCAATACCCAGTTTGAGTTTTAACTCCGTATATAAGAAAATAGTCTTTATTTTATTCAATAAAAAGACTGTTGACCTGTTTTCTATATATCCACATAAATTAAGAACCATGTTAATACAAGCTATTTCATCAATAATCTTAACAGAATTTTAAATCAGTTGCAGTGTTTTCTTCTTCATTAAACTCCCTGTGTTAGGTCTATTTGTATATTTGGTGCTATAATGTGTTAAAAGAGTGAATGAAAAGGCTTCAAGTCCCTTTAATCCCTGGCTATTAATAGTCTCTTTAACTGACAAAATCAAGGCCAGATCCAAGAAAAATCAATATCATAGCTATTTGTTGGTTGCATACAAATCCTGGCAAATATATCTGATACTCCATCGGATTTCATTTTAACAACAACTTCGGGGTGTATTTTATGAAAGTCATACCATCACTCTCTAATAACGCGGATCTTTTTATTAACATTAGGTGAAATATGCAGCATTCTGTCAAAAGTAAGAAAACACAGGCCTACCTTCGCACACAAGTCCTTGGCCTATCAGACCCCACAGCATATCTGTGCAATGATGACAATATGTCGGTTTGTGAAAAGTCTTTTTCACGAAAAAATGCCCATGGCCTCGGTCGTCAAAGTCTGGGTATGTGCCTGCCGAACTGTTAGTCCGATCCATCGTCTCCTCACCACATACCGCCATCTTGGATACAGATTCCGAGGTCGCGTACTCACTGCGACATTTCATGGAGATTCGTGTTCTTGCGCCAAATTTGGCTGCTAGACAATATCGAAAAAGGAGATTAGTATGTGTTGAAGGTGTCTAAAACTTAAATTATTTTCCATATTCATTTTTATCCGATTCATTGCATGGTTGTAGGAAGTCACTCATTCGATACTGTTAACTTGTTCCAATACGGAAATGAGCATCTCGCGATATCGATAGCGAGGCTGGGATGCTGGCAAAACTTTCCGCGAAGCATCTTTATGCAAATTAGGTAGAAACGTCACGGCTGCAGCGGCTTTCATTGAGAAAACGAAAGTAGAAATGGCGTAAACTCTACAATACATAATGTAGATATATATCGGACAAATCCGGGATATTAGCGTAACCAGGGCACTTAGATAGATAGATAGATTTATTCGTGTAAATATATACATCACATTGACACAATTATCACATACATTGAATTTAAACAGCACATAATATATTAACACAGCTCTGATATCACAGATATTTTTGGTGACTAGTGCACAATTATGACATATATAAAAACACAGGATAACCTGTAAAAGCCTTGCGGCTTATTTCCAACAGGGTCCTTGAAAATATTGTCATAATGGATAAGAGTATTTAAATAAATAGATACAGTTTATGCAGAGTAAGTGCACAATTATGTTGTCAGTACATAGACATACATATATTACACGAACAATATTATCACATTAAAAATCATATCACATAAAATCTACATTTGACTATACTTACAATTAAAAATAGATATAACTGGAATCTTCAGTCAACTTCATATTTAAAATCAAGTGCTTTTTAACTTCCTTTTTAAAAGCATATTTACTCTTAGTATTATGTATAAATTGAGGTAACTGGTTCCAGTCTAAAATACTATTATCTAATAAAAAGTTGAAGTTGTAAAACCATTTACAGCTGGCAAATAAAAATTGGTACTACTACCTCTACTATTATACTGGTGTTGTTCATTACACCTTTTAAAATTTTCTTTAAGATATGCCGGACATTTGTCATTAAATATTTTATACACATGATTAAGTCTAAGTTGCTTGCACCTGTTTTCAATATTTAAAAAACCTAGATAACTAAAATCTGAAACACACAGAGAAGTTCTACATTCATAATTCAATATATATCTCACAATCTTATTTTGAGCAATTTGTAGTTTACACTTCAATTGTTTTGTGAGTCCACAATACCATGACGAACTAGCATAATCAAAATGGCACTGTAAGAGTGCATTACATAGAGTTTTTCTTAATGATTCATTTAAATAACTCTTTTGCCTATATAAAAACTTTAATCTTGAATTGACTTTATTAACGATATTATTAACAATAGAAGTGGCAGATAGGTCTTTATCCAACATAGCTCCCAAGTATTTAACAGAGTCCTGTGCCTTAATTGTATGTCCATTACAATGAACTGAAAAATCTTGAATTTTATTGAGCTTACGTCTAGAGCCGAATAGAATACACTCTGTTTTTCCTAAATGTAAAGATAGTTTATTATCTATCAGCCATTTACTACAACTAGCAAGTTCATTACCTAAAACAGAACTGATCACTTCTGGGTTCTTATGAGAGAATAGAATAGCGCTATCATCAGCATATAAAATTAACTTGCAATTTTTACTAATGCTAATACCCATATCATTCACATAGCACAAAAATAACAACGGACCCAGTATACTACCCTGAGGCACACCACAAACTATATTATCAAAATCCGACATAGTATTATTCACATGACTAGCTTGGGTCCTTCCAGTTAAATATGAGCGAAACCACTCCACCGACTCAATACCCATCGCCTTCAATTTAAGACATAATATCTGGTGGTCGACTGTATCAAAAGCCTTTTGAAGATCTAACATAATCATCCCTGTATATAGTCCTTTTGATGTTTGATTTCTTATGTGATCAGTCAAATGTATCAGGCATGAGTCAGTAGAGTAGTTTCCTCTAAAACCGCTTTGTAATTCATATAATAAACCATTTTTGACTAGAAAAGATTCTAACTGGTTATAAACCGCTCTTTCAAGAATTTTAGATACAATTGCCAAAATGCTTACAGGTCTATAGTTGGAGACATCAGACCTATCATTTTTCTTAAATAAAGGTTTAACCTTTGCACTTTTCAAATCTTCTGGAAAAAAGAAATGGGTAGGACTTAGCAGATTAGCCTAACAAATGCATAGAGCATGACAATCATGCGCAGATCCAGAGACGGGGGTCCAGCTGGAAAATTCTAAAAAAAAAAAGAAAAGAAGGGAAGAAGGAAAGAAAACGGTTTTCGAAAAGGCAACAATAGGACCGCATTCAAAGTGTATGCTGCTACATACGACCATTTATGTAAATTATCTCAAAGAAAAACAGAATTTTACCTTTAAAAAACTTAATTGTATTAGTTTTCCCAAATTTAACAGGTGAGCTCATAAAACGTGAAAATAAGGGGTATACTGTATATAAAAATTGCAGTGGAAAAGTTGCTCCTAAAATGCCCCAGAATGCAGGAAATGAAGCGCCGAATTTCATTTAGTGTATAAAGACACATGTTTGTCCCACCCTCTGAGAAAATTTGCTGGATCCACGCATGCATGTTATCTATAAATTTTTGATGCACTTTCCTTGTAACAAACACTTCACAAAAAATAGTCTGGCTTTACAACTTTTATTTGTTCAGGTGCGGCTACAGGATTTTGGAGTAGAAGGGCACGGAGTTTCTAGCGGGTTCCAAAGACGTGCCCCCTCCCCCCACCCCTGCCCCCCTCTGGAAAAAAAATGTTCTCAAATATACCATCAAATAGTTCAGGCAGACGTATATTTTACAAACATGGGGCCTAAATATCTGTCGCAATATCATCTTTTGCATTTGTAAATTAGAAAAAAAAACAATTGGGTTAAAATTATAGCTTTTTACTGTCATCCTTTACCTTCTCTTTAGCAGTTATATATACTATTGATCATGTTCCGCGAGCAGAAAGTTTCATCTGTTGGAAGACTCCAAGCTATAAAATTGTATGCCGCCAGATTTTAGAGGGGGCGCGCCAGGTGCGTCCCCTTCTGAACCGCCACTGTTTTTCAAAATCTACCATATATTTATAGCATAACAACACCCTCTCCCCTGCGCACTCTAATTTATTATAAGTCTAAAAAGATTATCTGCTGCAGCTTAAATTGTGGGGTAAATGGACCAGAAAAAAAATAGATGCTTCTTAGAAGCCCGCCCACTTAGCTCAATAGGAAGAGCACAAATCTACGGATCGCGAGGTCCGATCCCGGGGGCGAGGAGTATGTTTTTCGTGACTAGATATGGCACAAAATGTGCATCCCTGCACAAGTGAGTCCATTTGTAAGATTCTCATGGGGAAGTTGGCAGTTCGGCCTACTTGCGGATCTGTATTCTAGATAGCCCTTTAGAGGATTGTCTAGGAGTACGGACCTTCTTTTTCAGGCATTAAAGGCACTGACCTCCAGATTGTACGACAGAAAAAACGAGATTTTTTTTTAGATATCAGATAATTATTGCTATATTTCTTAAGAAGGCTTTGAAACTTTGTTACCGACAGATTATATGAATTTTTATATTGAAAACTGAAAAGCGTTTGTAACGCTTTACTCTAGGTAATTTAACGTTTCCTCCGTGTATTGGCCGAGACCGCGGGAAAGTTTTTATTGTCGCGGCGGCCCGGGTTCGATTCGCGACACGGGCATCTTTTTTTCTCTCTTGATTTTGCATTCGTTTAAGATAGTTTAAACCAAAGCTCATATTCTAATGTTCGTAATATGACCAAACTTCAATTTTAAAGAAATATCAGTTTTAGTCATAATCTGGAGGCCAGTGCCTTTCAATGTTACTGCAAATGCCGGTAAAAATCAGACAATAATGCGACTAAATAAACTGCGTACATATATAAAAATTAGTTACTTTTTTCTGATTTTTTTGCCTGCTTATCAGATGCTGATTATTTGACTATTTTTAGCATGACCCATTTTGTAAGTTAGCATGCGATAATCATGCTACAGTTGAGCATTTAATTAAACAATTAGTTAAGAAATCTAACTAATAAATGATATCATTTATTGCGGTGTTCGTTCAATATGTCAAAAATAGAAATGCTATAGAAACACCCGTCGTGCGGGTTTGGATATACTTACCGACACGACCGTCGTGCGAATAAGTAAAATAACCGGCACGGCCGTCGTGCCGATAGACACTTCCTAAAATTATTCCTAAAAAAACTGTTTATCATAACATAATTCAACTTCTTTTTATCTAATCAGTTTGTCCCAGCCATGTGTGCTGCCGGGATGTCGAACGAAAATTTCTGTCCAATTTTACTATTTTCATTTCATCCACGATAAGTTGATTTCATCTTAAGATATACATATATAACAAAACAAATAGTCAGCTTTTGAACACTGGTTATCCAGTTAATATAGTTAAATAACATCTTTAGTGTCACTTTCAAACTAACTAAGAAATTAAATATTAAGTGAATTAAAGTACTACTCACCAGCAGCCCACATTGTGCTGAATGTTGTAAGATAGAGAATGAGAACACAAGGGTAACTGATTTATTCGATCAGACGCATTTCTTGTCTTATCTTTACGATTTTCAACCAATGAAATCACAGCTTACTATCACGACAAACAGTAATGCGAATTATGAAAATAATTCTTATACAACTACTAGTATTCTTTAGATCTTAGTGACAGAAATGGCATCTTCATGATCCGTCGTACAGCCAGCGATAAAAGCAGTTAACTGTTGGTACAGCCAGCGGTAAAAGCAGTTAACTGTTGGTACAGCCAGTGGTAAAAGCAGTTAACTGCTAGTACAGCCAGCGGTAAAAGCAGTTAACTGTTGGTACTGCCAGTGGTAAAAGCAGTTAACTGCTAGTACAGCCAGCGGTAAAAGCAGTTAACTGTTGGTACTGCCAGTGGTAAAAGCAGTTAACTGCTAGTACAGCCAGTGGTAAAAGCAGTTAACTGCTGGTACAGCCAGTGGTAAAAGCAGTTAACTGCTGGTACTGCCAGCGGTTGAAGCAGTTATTTGCTGGTACTGCCAGCGGTTGAAGCAGTTAACTGTTACTACTGCCAATGGCTAAACAGTAAATTTTTATTACTATCAACGGTTAATGCAGTTAACCGTTAATACTGCCCGAGTCTAAAGCAGTTAACTGCTATATTTGCCAGTGTTTAAACCAGTGTGCCGCTACAACTATTTTTACTGATCCGACAGTTGTGGAACATGTGCATTTTGTATTCGTCTGTGTCCCTCACTTGGTCAATACTGCAAATTATACTGAAAAAGATGAGGAAGGAGAGGAAAAATAAAAAAAGAAGAAGAAAAAGAGGTCGAAGTCGAATGACTCCGACATACAGTCGTAGAGCGGCTGGGAAATCGAACTAACGTTATAAGTCACAATGTTGTGAAATGCTGAACAGGGATATTTTGATATACTAATTACATGACTTTATTAAAGAAAGAAACAAATTCCTTTTATGTAGTATTTTGTTTTAAATACTACAGTAAGTTTCGTCAGGTGCTTCTAAAAAGTGAAAAATTAAATGTTTTGCTGTGTTATAAAAGTTAACAATTATCTAGAAGTTCATATATGTTCCATAAAGACGGACACTATAGATTAAAACTACCGGCCTTCTCAAGGGTGTATAGAGGGCCTCCTCGTATGTCGGAAGATAAAATGAAATCTTTCTTGTATACCAAAGGCTAATCCTAATCCGTCAGTCTAGTTACCCCCTCCCCCCCACCCAAGGCCCACCTACAGACTTGGCTACCAAGATGCTATCATGGTGGTTCTCCTCGGGTATATGACAAACTTCTATTGGATGAGAATGAACAAAGACCTGATGAACGGACAGGATGCAAGTAATGTTCTCGCTACATAAATTTAACAACTTTAAGTATCAAACCATGTAAAAGAACAAATGGAAGCAAGTTTCATGCTTGTGAAATTCATAACTGAGTGCCTAAACAGTCTTAATGTGTTTTTTTTCGCGAGAGTTTTGGCCGTTGGCGTTGTTCTTGATTCAGGTGTTGTTTTTGTTTTTGTTTATTATTATTATTATTATTATTATTATTATTATTCGATAATGACTGTACCATAAATGTTTGTGAAGATAAGATATAGCTGAGGTCCTTCTAGAACTGATAACTGGCCATAGCTTTGTCAAACGTTGTTCGAACAATGAATTTTTTTTATAAGTAACTGTACGGAACTTTTGTGTTTGTCATAATTATGTGTTTGAATTTTATATGTATTTATTTATAATGGTATTTGTACCCACCGGTAACCCATGTTGGCGGCTTCATGACACATGGGGTCAGGACCAGTTTACCAAAACAAGATTTCCAGCATTCTTTCATAATGAAAGCAAATCACTTTTTTTACAAAAAAAAAAAAAAAAAATAATAATAATAAATAAATAAAAAATAAATAAATAAATAAAAAGTTATTCCAACATTTAATGTCCTTTGGGAACAAAGGCTGCCTAAGATTTGGGTCGTGTGGATACAGATGAACAGAAGTGGATATGACACTAATTGTCGCAATCGTGTCATTTTTCACTAGGCTTGAACCCTAACAATGCCAGTTTATTTATTTTTTTGTTTATTAATATATTTACAATATGCTATTTGGGTTTATTTCACACTCGAAAAAAAAAATACCTTTGTTTTCTGTCGCATGACTACATTTATTAACATCGTTTTTCGCCCATATTCCTTTGCGGGACAACTCTTCAAATTCCTTGCCGAGAGTGGTTCGGAATTACTCCCCTTCGATGTAGTCTGAATGAACGTTTCAAATATATAGTGTAACAGCCAGCAGCTGCCAGAGCGCTACGTTTATTTTGTGCAACCGTATTTCTTATCAAATAGTATGATTCCATGATATGGCATGAAGCTTGCGTGTTGCACTATGAGACCGGAAAATGACACGGGCAGAAAGGTTATGTAGTATGAATAAAGCAAATAACTTGCAGGGTTGATGTTCCGGCAGACGGGACATGTACCCAGAGAGGTGACACGTGTGATGTTCCCCAGACACATAGAACTGGTACATGTATTTGCAAATGGGAAGTGTGTCCAGTGTGTAAGCACGTGCGAGGTTCTTCAAACACGTTGGAGACCAAGATGCTGTTTTTTAGTAATATTTGTTTATATTGTATATTGAACTTGAAGCTGTCAAGTTAACATGGAAATCTAAATAGAGATTATGTTGTTGTTTTTTTTTTTTTGTTTTTTTGTTTTTGTCTGCTGGATGGTTGATATGGTTTGGTGTTGTTCTTGTAACTTATAGTCTCCAATGTTGTTAAATGCGTTAATGATATTTTTATTTATTCATTTTGTTATTTATTGATGTTATTCTACACAATTTAAGGCCCGGTCACACCGCCCGAACTTTGTTGGAGCGTTCCTTCAACGGTAGGGAGAGGGGGCGGAATTTAGACAACGCTCGTCACCGCGCACAAAATGGGAAAAAAATCGAAAACACGGGCGTTGCCTTAGAGGTGCACCGCTGAAGTCGGCGTTGCTTTAGCGTTGGTTTAACGGTAGCGAGCGGTAGCGAGCGTTGGTTTAGCGGTGACGCGAGCGTTGATAGAGCGGCGTTCCGCGCATGCGTGCGTTGGCTCGGCGGGGTTTTAAAGTTGGTTTAGCGGCATACCGCTTTTGACTACGGAGCTGACTGTCTGACCCACACAACTCTGTCTCTCCTTCTTCTCTCTCTTCTCCTTCTGTCAACAGCTTGTTGCAATCTGAGGAGGTTCTGATTCTGCTGCTGGACTAGTGCACCAATCATAGCAAGTCTCTCAGCATCCATGGTAGTACAGTTTTAATGTAACTTTGAGCAAATTCGATATAAATGAGGTCTGCACTCAACGGCAGCTCAATTCCAAATGGGCTCCTGGTCCATTTCTCCCCGTATTTATAGCCAAATTCTGGTCCCGCTCCGACACCTCCATACCAACGCCAAACCAAAGTTCATCACCGCAATGGATCGCTGCTTCAACGCCCGACACCGTTCCAGCAATCCCGTGTCCGCTCGTAAAATGCTTACAACCGCTCCACCAAAGTTTGTGCAACGTTTAATCACCGCCCGGGCAAAGCTGGCGAAGCAGCGGTGGTCCAGCGTTCAAGATTTCTGCGTTGGCCTAGCGGACCCAAGCGTCCACGAACTTGCGTCTAGCGGTGCCAAACTTGACTGGGCGTTGTTAGAGCGGTGGTGAACTTTGCCGGAGCGGAAAATTGTCCGCTCCTCACCGCTCGCAATATTTTGTGCAGCTCAAAACTTTCGGCGCGGTAGGAGCTAGGGACCATCAGCGGTGGCCGAGCGTATACGGCGTTGCCTTAACGGGGACCAACTTCTGTTAAACGGTGGTGAACGGTAACGAGCGGTGATGAATTTTTTTCACCGCTCCAGGAACGCTCCAACAAAGTTCGGTCGGTGTGACCGGGCCTTAACATAACAATATTTTGCCATTTCAAACGTATGATAATTATCAATTAATACTGTTTGTGACTAATACCAGTCAAGTGTTGTTTGTGTGTGTGTGTGTGTGTGTGTGTGTGTGTGTGTGTGTGTGTGTGTTTTCCCCTTTTTTTAAAGTAACTATAATGAACGTCTATAACAAAACAACAAACAAAAATGTAGATGTATATAATAAAAGTGTCATTATAACAGTAGCTAGAGCAGGGATCGTGGATTTTGCAAGGTCGGATCAGACTCGGCGCTTGCGCGCCTTGTGAGATCTGATCTGGCAAAACCCACTCTAGCCGAATACAGCATCACAAATCGAGCTACTATTATAATAACCCTATTGTATTTATTTGTAATTGTATTTATATCCTCTACCGGTTACCCATATTGGCGACTTCTCAACTCAGGACAGCACACAAGATTTCTAGCAGCCTTTCATAATGAAAGCAGATCATTCTTTTTACCAACATTCAGAGTCCCTTGGGAACAAAGACTGCCTAAGATTTGGCTCGTGTGGGGACAGATGAACAGAATGGGCCGGATATGACACTAATTGTCGAGATCGTGTCATGTTTCGGAGCCCAAGAGCCATGTGAAATTGAACAATACGTCAAATATGTAGAACACATTAACGTGTGAATATACATTGTGATGTAGGAGTTTATCTATTTATTTGTTTATTAATTTATTTATTTACAAAATGCTATTTGGATTTATTTCACACTCGAAAAAAATATGCCTTGAATGGATATCTTTGTTTCTATTGTATTAACATCTTCGCGGGACAACTCTTTTAATTCCTTGCTAAGAGTCATTCGGAATTACTCCCCTTCGATGTAGTCGAATTGTGTATTGAAGATACTTTGAAATGAATATCTAGTATTGACCCTGATTGAATGAACGTTTAGAATATTATAGTGTAACAGCCGCCGGCAGCCGCCAGAGCGCTACGTTTACTTTGTGCAACATTATTTCTTACCTTCAGCCATGGAGATATAGCAAATAATATGATTCAATGAAATGGACTTGTTTTTTTTTTTGTTTTTTTTTTGGTAAGGTGCCCTATATTTGGAGAACAAAGCACTTTTCTTGTGTCGAGGCAGTCCGTAATAGCTGATTTTTTACTGTGTATTTTAAATGTTTAGTATTATAAACCTTAAACATTTACCCTGCTAAATTTCTCAAATGGACTGGTCTATCATTCAATTTGTGCAGTAGCATTTATTACTCCAAGGGGTGTTTACTGAAAATTTACTGACTGAACAGCGAACAATGCAGACGTGCAGGCTCATCTTGGTATACACAAAAGGCAGAATCACTTGCCGCCAGCAGGCTAAAGATTAAATGGGATGAACAGGTTCTAAAACATATAAAGGTATGCATTTTACCTATAATTATAATGAACATGTACATTACCCTAAGAAGGTTTTATAACAATTTTGTTAATTAATGATCATAGTTTGAGAAGTTGCTATTAATCAGTTTACAACAGATATGATGAATAGTTGATCTTTTAGAACCATTTCTTAATTCAGTCACTTATGTGCTTGTATTGCCTGTCATATCGTATTTACTTTTCTTATAGCATATTTTAGGCTTATTAACCTTTACTCTGCTAAATTTCTAAAATGGACTGGTCTATCGTTCAATTTGGGCAGTACCACTTATTATTAAATAGGGTGTTCACTGAAATTTTACTGACTGAATTTGGTCATCACTGGTCGCAAGAACAAATCCACTTGCCGCCTGCAGGCTAAAGGTTGATGATATAAAAAATGATAGAAATGATAGAATATGCCAGTAATGGATTATATAGGAATGTTGAGACTGAGTATCATTTTTTATTTATTTGTTCCAGGTATATACATATACGAAGAATGTACTTAAATGTTTCATGACGTACTATTGGCAAATACAATTATGTACAGTGTTAGTTCAAAATATAGTGGACTGCAATACAAAATTGCCAAATACATATAAATACATGCATTCATCCACACTGTTTCTAATAAAATATAGTATTTAATATGAATTAAAATTCATCATTATGAATATGCATGTGGAGGTTATGTAATGGCCAATAGTATTGTGTTTATATAGAAGCTGGCCGCCAAATAAAGTTAAGTTTACTATAAAATATGATATGAAATGCGCCAATCGCCAATGGTTCTAAGTTACATATTCGGCAGTAAGCAAACCGTTGATTGAGGAAATTCTAAACAAATTCTAGTTTTCTTGTCAAGAATGTCTTCTCTTTTATCTTTTTTTATTACGCTAAATTGTGGGTATGGTTAGCTTTCCGCCTCATTTGGTGACATAATGGTACAATGCTTGTAATGTAATTTGTTCAAGCTTTTCTGTAATGACTTTGATATGTTTGTAATGGCTTAATACATGTGTGGCACCGTTAAATGCCGTAACACCGTTAAATGCCGCAACCACCGTTATATATCGCAAGGTCAACGTTAAGTGTCGCAACCACCGCTAGATGTCGCAAAATCATCTGCCGCGATATATACATGTCGCACCTTAAACACTAAATGTCGCAAGACCAACGCTTAATGTCGCACAGCAAAAGAAGAAAAAAAAATAACTAAGGTAAGTTCAACAGTCATTACAACTTAGATATTACTTTCAATAATTTTGAACCTGATATAAGATTAGGTGAGTGTGTGCGTGCATGCGTGATCATGCATTGCGTGGACTATAGGAAGGGCTTATAAATGGCCTACTGTTCAGAACTGCATGTTTGTTTTTCAATGTTGCCGTGATGCCATACATACGTAATTCATTTGATATTTGTTTGATATTTGAACGTCGACGCGTGACTCGCCACAGTACTAAAAGTATTTTAGGTCTAAACTACAGAATCTGATGGAGTCTTTAGCTAGCTAATATGCGATAATAATATCATGCGTCGTGTCGCCCGTCGTATCTTTGTTGAACGTCGCGTCGCGCGTCGTTTTCCGTAATGTCGCGCGTTGTATCGCATGTTGTGCGCCGATTTAAAACACAACACAAAGCACAACAATGCGACACGACGCAAAATACGACGGATGACAAGATAGTTTTGTAACATATGCTGGAATTGTTTTTACCAAATAATATTGGAGTGAGACGTTTTCGTCATATACCGTGATATTGATATTTGAACAGTTTTGCGCTTGTTTTCGAATTGTTATTAAACGATGAAAATGTTAGAGTTTATGCTTTTCGTTCGAAATAAGGTATCGTGCACTAGAGAAAAGATGTCGGGTGCTCGAGAATACATGTCATGCGATCGAGGTAAGATGTCGTGCGCTCGAGATAATATGCCGAGCGCTCGAAATATTAAAACAAAAGAGTCATGATGGTTCTGGATTGATCACTCGAGTTTCAAAGCTCAGACACATGTTAAAGCAAGCTGGAGCCACCAGCGGTCATTTTTTTCCCAAAAACATATATTGTGAACAGTCTAAACAGAATGGTTCCATGAAGAATCATTTGCAATAAATTGTTTTGACAAAACATTTGGAGAAAATAAGTCACGGTCATGCTACCATTAACAACACACAAAGAAAAATTTTTGTTTGCAGTTATTTTAATATCGAACAAGCATTTTCATCTTATTTTGACTGCTTGAGATAATGTTATTAAAAACATAAAGAAGCGTCCTAAACAAATCACTGTACTTTTATGTATAGGTGTAACAAAGCTAAAATTTTACATTTATATGTAGGTAGTTGCCAATAACTTCCCCGCACGATACCAAAAATAGTAAAAAAAAACACAAGTGATCTTCTGTCAAAATTGTAGGCTAAACTAGCCTAGGCCCAGCCAAGCCCAGTTTAGCCTGACGCATTTGAGTAAAAGCTGCTACGAGAAGGAAAATGTATGATATATGTGAAATAAAAAGGCCTTTGCGAGACTTTGACCTGTTCGTTAATGATGCGCCCACTGCCAATTAACCTAAACAGTGTTCCTTTGTTTAAGACCGTACAGCAGCAAAAACGTGTGAGTCAAGGGTTCTATTTCTTTGTACAGTTAAAGTCAAAGTAATACATGATCATCATCCCTGCCCACGTTCTCTCCCCACTCTTCCACCCCATCCCCCACACATTAACCTTCCCCCCCCCCACCCCGCACAACAAAATTTTGTTTTTTATTATTTGTTGTATTGTGTCCTAGATTCCTGTATCACCACTTTCCAAACCCCTACCCCAGCCCTACAAACATACTGTGTTATTACCAACCCGTATTTATGTAGTGGAAACTTTAGAATATCAAAATATTTACACAAATATTTTTCTTGCGTGACCCTCTGTCAAAGAGTAAAACATTTAGCGTTGATGTTATGACATATAACGGTGGACAAATTTTTGCGACATTTAGCGTTAAAGGTACGATATATAGCGGCAGATGATTTTGCGCCGTGTTGCCATCAAATGAAACATCAAAAGGCCATTAACATTTTGTAAGGATTTTCATATACCTTTAAGCCAATACAATTTGACCCTTTTTGGACTATATACTTCCGGCAAGCGTTTCCAGGGGGTATGTGTCACACGACTTTATTCTTGTTTTAAGATATTTTTAAACATAACTCTTGCAGTGCTCAACTGTTTTTGTCATTCCGGTTTTTCATGTCTATGTCGAAATGATAAACAAATAGTAAATTATGATATTATGATCGCAACAAACGCTTTCGAATATATATATATATATTGATTTCATGGAAGAGTTTATATTAATACGCCATTCGGTCTCCCAGCTATGACTAAAATTTTGTCTCGTGGGGCCGCAGGTTTTTTTTTATATATAAATGGGCGTCGAAATATAACTGTTTATGACATGATGTACTATCAATATCAATCGTCACAACTTTAACCAGTCTAATTATAGAACAAGACAATTCACCACTAGCATATCTAGCGATTGTTATAAGGACCACCTCCGCAATTTTAGAAAAACTCAAGTGTTTCTTGTTTGGCTATTCTAGTCTAAATATAGACTTTCAAAATTCCCATTCAGACACATGTAACTGCTTACAAACACTGAAAAGAGTTAGAAGAGATATTCTAGACCTAAAGAAGACTTTAAGAAAAGACGAACCTTAGCAGTTGCATAAGAAATTGTCTGCTTTAAGAACTATTTTAAAAGGTAAACATTTTGTTATATAAATACAAGGACATTGCTATATTCATCGTTTTGTTCTGTTTAGTTCCATTCTTGCTTGTGTGTACTTGCCAGTAGTTATTTTGCCTTTAACAGATATTGCAGAAATTAAATTCCGATATATGCTTGCCTTTAACAGATGCTGTAGAAATCAACAGATGCTGTAGAAATTAACTTTCCTTTGACAAATATTGTAGTAACTAAAGTCCGATGTATACTTTGTGCGTAAAGCGCCTTTTAACGTGTTTGTCATGAAAAAGGTGCTATATGAATCCTGGTAAAATGTAACATAATATATCAAACACGTACAGTTATTTAATATGCTAGTTTCTGAACAGAACACTGGGCAATAACAGTCTTATTTCCTATAATTTTCGACTGTAATAAATCATTATTTCAATTTCAGACAAAAGAAGTTCAGGAATTCATCATTAATATCATACAAATGGCTTCCTCAAAAATTGTCCTTATGATGGCCTGTGTTGTAGTTTTGGCTCTCTTCGAGAATGGGGAATGCCAAAGGCGGAAGTTATGCAGAATGTACAAAGCTAAAGGCACATGTGGAGAAATTATGCGAAGAGACAGGGGGACAAATGTTCCGGCAGCCGGGAGATGTGCCCAGAAAGGTGGCACGTGTGAATCTCTCCAGACACGTCGGGGAACAAGATGTGTTTGTGCAATCATGTATGATGTCTAGATGTAAGAAACCAATAATGATGCGGTCAATTCAAAACGGAAATTGGAAGAACAGATTGTCTCACAGAACACGAAAACAACAGATCCTTTAAAACTGTGGCTGTGCGTCTTTTAAAAACAAATAGCTGATATGTCATTCAACATGGTTAGTGAATGTTCAGTCTTGATTTGTTATAACTTTTATTGTTGGCATAAAATTGGCATAAACTAACATTACTTTATCAAGAAGAATCATTCAAATTTGTATAAGATGAGTTTGAAACGTCCGTTAGATGTTTGATAAGGTTTGATGCTTTTGTAAATAATTTTGCAAGTTCTAGACCTCACTAGCTCAGTGTCGTATAATGTCTTAATGCGTATTTATTTCAATGCGTATTTATTTCCGTTCTGTTGTTTGTGTTGATGTTTATGTTCATATTTTTGTAAGTTCCAGTCAACGTTATGCTCAAAGTCGTTTAATGCGTATTTATTTCCATTCTGCTGTTTGTGTTGATGTTTATGTCCATATTTTTGTAAGCTCCAGCCAATGCTATGCTCAAAGTCGTTTAATGCGTATTTATTTCCGTTCTATTGTTTGTGTTGATGTTTATGATCATATTTTTGTAAGTTCCAGCCAACGATATGCTCAAAGTCGTTTAATGTGTATTTATTTCCATTCTGTTATTTATTGTTTTATCTATTAAAGGGATTTTCCCAAATGAGTTTGTATATTTTTACTCTGTTAGTGTTATTGCCAACATATGATGAATATTAGTTCCTGCTGTTAGTGACTAATTGTATTTCAAGTGTTTACGTGTATTGAGAAGTGTCGTTTATATAATGTCCATGTTGGTTGATACTTTAATTGATATATTACAGGGTAATATCTTGCTTAAACATATGTTATTAAACATCATAAATTTTGAAATAAAAATTAAATGTATTTGTTTTCTATGTTTGTGTTTTCTTGTAGCCATATGTTTTGAATTTATTCGTCTTACACTGCTTGGATATGACCACAACTAAGACCTAATTAAGAGTGTAAAATACTTAGTAAATAACATATCGAAGATTAAGAATAATTAGCGCAAATAAAAGAGAAACAAATCTATGGGCGGCGGTTTCCGCCAAAATTAGTACATATACAACCCATCAATTAAGAAGCCAGTCGGCGCAGTGCATTGTAACGCCGTCTAGTCTAAAGTTCCATCCCGTTCAGTAACTTTTTATTCAGTGCATTGTAATTAGATATGTACCATCTGATACAAAACTTCATTCCATCCATTCATACATGAAACGATACGTTGAAAAACTTGTTGCGATGCACCGAAATATGAAACCGTGTGACAAGTTATGTTGCCATGCTGCCCAGTGAGTAGGCTGGCATCAGTCGTTAGAGTTCTTCAACACAAATATCTCTACCATATACTCCTCTTTAATAGCTCTTTCTTGAACAATTTACAATATCTCTTATCTCTGACTCTAGTGTTGAAATGAGTCTAGATATCCCTTTGCACAAGGTACACTACCTTGTTAAAAAGTTGTGATACTATTTACCCTACTGCTTCTAATTAACTGCCACATTTATGTTAATTTGTATGTTTTCAGTTTTTACTGTGAAATTATATATATATATATAATAGTAAAAATATCATTATAACTTTTCCCCATAAGAAACTATAGATACAGCGTGTGTAAAATTTAGTTTGAAAGCTATTCATTTGATTTTAACATTACATTAAATTGACCCCCATCTCTCTTATAGTATCTTTAAAGAAACACAAACATTCAAATACTATACTTCCACACATTTTCGTAATTAAATAGTGCAAAACATGATCAAAGTTACCAGGTTTCATTACTTTCTACAAAATAACTCATATAAAGAAACATTGAAAAGACAAGAGCACTTTGGATAGGACCATTGAGTCAGTCATTGATCAAATTATGTCCAGATTTACATTTAGACTGGTCGCAAACACATCTAAAAATATTAGGTGTAACTTTTTCTTCACATGTCAAAGATATTTGGGATTTAAATGGTCCGCTTGTTTTAGAAAAATGCAAAGATTTGATACGCTCGTGGTCAAAGAGAAACTTAACTTTATTTGGTAAAGTAACGGTTATCAAATCGCTTGTAATTTTGAAATTTGTGCATTTGTTTATAGCAAATCCCCCGTCAATCTTAATTAATCAATTAAATAATATAGCATTTAAATTTTTATGGAATAATGGACCGGATAGAGTAAAGAGATCAATTATAACAAATGATGTCGATTCCAGTGGTTTAAAGATGATTAATATTAACACATTTATTACAAGAATAAGATTATCAATGATATAGATCTTCTAAATGAAAATGGAATTTTTTATTCGATAGATGAGTTAAAACGTATATATTCAGTAAATGGTACATTTTTAGACCTACATAGAATTATGAATAATATACCAAACGAGTGGAAAGAAAAGATAAGAAATAATAAAACAGCTGTCCACAAATACAACGTACATGTAGATATTAACCCATATTTAAGATTACTTGTTAAACATAAAAAGGACAGTAGCTCTTTTTATAATACCATTACAAGAATTAAGGAAATATCCATACCAAATAAATGGAACCAAACATTAGGACATATCTCAGAATTAGAATTTAAATTATTTTGCAAAAATATAGAAACAATCAAGGAAGTCAAACTAAAAAATTTTCAGTTCAAGATAAATCAAAACATTCTAGTAACTAAATCATGTTTGTATAAAATAAATAAAGCCGACAGCAATTTATGTTCATATTGTTGTCAACAACAAGAGACAATAGAACATTTAACATTTGAATGTGCACATGTTAATAAGTTTTTATTTGACTTAAGTGATTGGGCAAAAGAAAGATTTAATATTGACATTAATTTACAGAAGAAAAAAATTTCATTTTTTCGTATGATACCTGTACCAATCGAGCTGGAAATTATCTTGCTTTACTCCTGAAGTATTATGTGTATAAAACAACCGACTTAAAACTCTTCCAAAGATTAAACTACACACTAACTTGCATAACAGAAACTGTTGTAGGTACCTCTCTATACCAATGTTCAAAGTTTATTTTAAAGATAAACTTATAAGTTTGAAATACATTACAGCCATAAATAATAAGATATCATTGGTCTCAAGTTATCGAAACGATAGATAACTAAGCTAAAATTAACAACAGAATTTAAGAAATAAAGCAAAGTAAAATATTTCCTAACCTGCCAAAATATCGTCTTTAATAATACCAAAATATTGAAAAATAAATACTTGTTAATTCCGATCTTTTATTAATAGAGCTAACCATAACTGTCTATTAAGAGTTATTAAAGGGATTTTTCATTTTATTAAATCAGTTTCCCCCATTTTCCACTTTTTTCTTCCTCTTTTTTTTTCTTAAATAACTTGCACATATTTCTGTTAAATGTGTGCTCTTTTTTTCCTGTCTATATTTTTTATTTTTTTTTTCATACACTCGTCTTCACATTTTTGTAAAATATCACCCCAATTTGTAAATTGCCTGATAACAAATGTCAATGACAATATACGACTTTAACTAGTATATGAAGTAGTTACAAAAATATGTATACATATACAATATGTCTTGATATTTACATTATTAATTCATGTAATTGTACGTTTGCATCATGTGTTTATATGTATCTATATATGTATACAATTTGAAATAAACGGGGTTACCCAAATTGGGGCCTGAAAAAAAAAAAAAAAAAGAAATAGAAGAAGAGGAAACTCCACATGTTACTCAACATGACAAAAATGAAAATGTTGCAGGCTCGGTTTAATTGAGCCCGTTCATTGATGGTAGTGGAAATGTCGCATGCTACCGTCCACGCCCTCTAGGGTTTTGGGTTATTTCTATTACATAAAAATTAGAACTGGTTACTAGGCCAAATTATAAACACTTTGCACATCTTTTCACATTTTAAAAATTATGTTTATTAATATACGGGCTGCAAAAAATATTAATTATTATACTTTTTCTTCGTTACATATTATTAAAACTCTTTGTACTTATATAATGTAAATAATTTTCTAACATGTCCCACAGATGTACTATTTCTCCAGTATCAATACTGCATGGCAATATGCTATATAGATATGAAATGAGATGTGTCAACAAACTGATGTCTATAATCTACTGTATGGACCATGTGGTACCAATTAACGGATGGCCCTTATTAATTAGATTTATCATAATCTCAGTACCATGAAATCCTGATTTAATGCTGGGAAAGAGATATTTTCAGGAACATTGTACCTTGTGCATAGGACTGTAGAGAGAAAATACAATATTGAAACCGCGTTGTTTAATATTAAGCGTTGTAATAAATCTTGATGCCATGCAGCGTAATATGAAACCGCCCAACACAACTTCTATACGTGCAATTGAAAACGGAATGACGTCATCATATGCATATTGAAACCGTTTTGTGTACAACGAAGCGGTGAATACGGCATAGTGTTTATAGACCTGTGAGGGTATTTGTGAACCGCGCGGGCGTAGCGAGAGGTGAAAAGCATTTTTGTGGTCTAACATCACATGGCATGGACAACACTAGTTACACAATGGTTTACTGCCCACGTAGGCTATTAGAAATTAGACAATTATACATTAAAATCATTTTCGGCTGTTTCCTGCATTTATTGATATTAAGTAATTATGAGTACAAATTTACTAGTCACATATATAATTAAAATGTTATGAAAGCAATTATACAAATTTACTAGTCACATATATACATAGTATATAATTAAAATGTTATGCAAGTAATTAAATACATTTATGCGAAATCCATACTAAATACACGTAGGTAGCCTACAATTATCAAGTTATATAAGTAATTATGTATTCAATAAGTACACCAGAATGGAGAAAATTGAGTTTAATGATTCGTAATAGCCCCATTTTAACTTGGAAATACTATTTCCTTGAAATGATTCAAATCTTATAACAAGCTTTTGTCATACAATATAATTATCATGTCTGATAGTTTTGTACAGTTAATCAAAGCGTTTGAGAGGGATGAGTTGAATTCAACATTTACACGTGCTACCAGTACAAAAAAAAAGTATAATTTAGAGACACCCACAGATGTATTCATACGGTGGTGTACATTGAACCTTGAAAGAATATGACAAATAGATGAATACATAGCCTTTAATCAGTTTGTTTGCCAACGAAAGTTTGCTTTAAATGATATAGATTTTTCTGTTATATCTTGACGTTGCAAGATGGTTTCTTGTAATATGAGGTATAGTGGAGAATGCAAGTTGTGTTGGAGAACCGACTTAAAACTCTTCCAAAGATTAAACTACACACTAACTTGCATAACATAGACCACATTTCTGACGCTAAATTAAGAGGAAAGAGGAAAGCGAGACAGATGAAGACTGATTGGCATTAATAGAAGCAGCCAGTTACTGCATAAATGTGATGAGAGTAAATGAGTAAATTACTCCCACATAATAACTGGCCATTGATACTGAAGTGTTAAAAATTGGTTCGGTTGTGTCATATTTAATTTACTAAACATTATTTCACCAGCAATATTTTATAAGCTATGTTTTACTTTGATAAAGAACTAATAACACAAATCCATAAAAAAAAACAAAGATCATAAACATTTTACATTCAACAGTATGAACACATGCATAAATTCGGAATGATCTTCAAGCCAGTTCTTGATCCTTTATAATTGTTATTGTTATTGTTCAAAGTTGATAACATTCTTACCTGACAAGAATTGTACTATTTTTACCAATAGGGAAGCTGATTACATTAAAGTAATAACGAACTGTTTGCATAGAAATGACATATCTTGTAACTGAATTGTGAAAAATATATTCTAAGCATAACACATGGGCACTGTTTGTTCAATGAATAAGACACCTGTTTTGTTTCGTATGAAGTAGTGAGCTGATTACCTTTTTGAAATTGTAAAAGTAAACTATATATAAAGCAATGGAAATAACTTTGACTATATATTATTTGCCGCCATTTCAATCAATTTGGTCAATATGAGATGAGTCTGTATTATAATAAATTACCAGTGCAGGACAAAGAAATATATACATTTGTTTTATGTAGTTCTTTGCAGATCCATAACTGCATTGCCTTGACTAATGCGCGTTTAACTTTTAACGTATTTTTTCACTTTCTGCCATACGTAGAGTGCGCATGCGTGAAATTTTACTTCCGTTACTAAGGAAGAGGTCACGTGTAAATTCATCTTTACGACCAGAGTAAAATACACACATATTTTATATCATTATAAACGAACGATCACATCAAATTATAACACTGACAGGTACAAAGAAAAAGAATCGGGACAAGGTAATTAAGCCATAAACAGAAATATTGTACAAGATAATTATACCATGAACTGGTCAAGCACCAGTCATTGCAGCCAGGAAGGACAGAATTAAATGATACAATGAACAAAATAAAATGCGTGGTACAAGGAAAGCATATCATCACTTCGAACAGCAACAACAAAAAAAAAAGAATCTTTCCAGTCATAGTGCAAATGCACTATCAACATGAACAACAACCGCATCCACGGCACAAGAAAATTATAGGAACAAAGTAAAGCAACCGCACCCGTTGTACAAGGTACTTATAGCACCGGCAGGAATAATGATAAGGCAGTGACTGCATGATTCACAGATATTATACCATCAGCAAAGACAAAGAACAACCGCAGCAGCAAATCAACATGCACAGCGAACAAATATTTTATTCTTGGTACATGTAACGATGTACAAGGTAGTATATAGTTATACTATCATCAGGAATATTGAACAATCACATCTATAATGTAGGAAAATTACACAATCAACATGAACATTGAAACATCTTCGCAACCAAGGCACATGGATTCTAAAACATTAATAAGAACAAAGAATAACCACCTTATTCGTAGTACAATGAAATAATATAAAAGAACAAGATAATAGAAAGCCAGAGTGGTAACCGTTTGGTCTTTACTAAAGGAGCCATTTTTGGAACCATATTGTCTTACTTAAAGGAATCAGTGTTGGAACAATTTGTCCTAATAAATAGATCAATGTTGCAGCTATTTGGTCTAAACTAAAGGAACCATTCTGGCACCCATTTGGTCTTTAATGAAGAAATCAGTATGGTAATCATTTGGTCTTTCATAGAAGAACATGTTCGGGAACAATTTGGTCTTATCTAAAGGAACCATTGCGACAATAATGTGGTAGTGAGGGCCTCCATGACCAAATGGTTAAGGTAGCTTACTCCGAATCCCTTGCCACTGACCAATGTGGTTGTTCGGAACCTTACTGTGTTCAAGTACCTTAGCACAAATATATACCTCAACTGGACAGTGTGTGGCATACAAGACCTACGCCCCTATCTAAAAGGTCAAGATTACTCTTATAGACCATTACCTTATTTTTTATTCTTTGCCAGTCTAAAACGGTAAACACGTTTGTATTTTATGTATACATATATGGATATTCAAATGACGTGGTATAAACTTTCGCCATAAAGAGTGGATGTAACATTTAATCATGTAATAATGCAGTAAGTATTTACGATTTTTTTTTCAGTTCGTATGTTCTATTACATATCCTAACATCACATGGTGGGGTCACGCGTGCTCTAATGACACGTTTCCAGTTTTAATCTAAATTTGGCCTTGCATTCTGACAGCCAAGATGTACAGCAAATATAGGAATCATGGTTTGCGAATGAAAAAGACAATATGTGAAGGCAGTCTGCTCATAAATGACACTTTTTTTTTTGCATAAATAGCATAAATACACAGAAACGCTTTTGAAACACACAGTTTTGAAGTTCTCCTAAAATTCTAATTACGTGAAATTTCTAATGTTTAATTTTGAAATATTTCATACATGAAAATATATTGGATTTATGAAAATCTCATTTTCTACCTGCGCTGAACTAGACTAGAATTCAAAGGTTATATGCATAAATTTAGGAGATACTTCGATCTTGAAACTGTTTGAGAAGTATCAACAATTACAAAAAAATGTTATTGTGACCTTTAAAATCCGGTGATTTGCCCCTTAGATCAATTGAAAACCATTATCTTAATGAACTTTGTGTAATTTTGTGGCTTTCTTTTTTACCATGTGTCTTCTGACGAATACGCACGCGTGATTTTGAGTTTTTTCTTTATGAAATTTTACGCTAGTTAGAATGACTTATGGATGCGATTATTGTGTGTTGCTGTTGGTGGTAGAATTTTATAGTTTTGTGCTTGCAATGTTGTTCTTTGTCCTTGTTTATGGTTTAATTTTTGTATACCGTAGTTGCGGTAATTTTTGTACGTTCCTCATGATGTATCATGTGTACTGTGAATGTGACTGTATGATTGTCTTGTTTTCTTTGTTCCTCTTGCACCACGATGGTGTGATTTCCTTGGTTGCGATGATTTTTACAGTCAAGAAGCGCTCAAATTTTCCTGTCGGTATTTCATACCTATCGTAAATAAAATAAATCATATATTATAATACTTTCGTATCAAATGTTGGAGGGTTTCCAGAGTAAATCGACTTCCCAGGCATGGTATAGTAAGTTCGTATGTTAGTTCCCTTCTCTCGATGACCACATGTTTTCCGAAGCCACACGAAGCGAAGGAGTACATTTCTCAGAACAAGAAGTATTAGGCCTATCACTCGCAAAGAAAAACAAAAAACAAAAACAACAAAAAAAAGCCTACTATTTTTCTTTTGAAAGTTATTTGTGATTCAAGTGTGTTTTCCCCAATATGAAGCAGTATATTTATAGAACATATTGCGTTTGTACCGACACTTGTAAGGACAGCCCCCGCAATTAGTAATGCTCAAGTGGGAAGCGTCAAGTGTTCCCCCATTTTTGCCCCGTCTAAATATAAACCTTCAAATGGTATATAACTGTATACAGAAAGGAACTTCTTCACAAAGGAACCAGAACTCGGCGAAAACAGTTGCAAGAGATACTTTAGACGTAAAGAAGAATTAAAGAAACAAAAAAACGTATCGAATTTTCTGTTATAAGAACTACTTTTTTACAGGTAAATACTTTTTTTTATAAATATGGGACAACATTGGCATCTACAAAATAGTTATATACATCTTTATGTTTTATTCTATAAAATTTCCAGTTGTATACTTGCCAGGAGTGATTATGAATTTGACGAATATTTTAAAGTTAATATCCTAAATTTAAACTCAGTAGAGCCTGATAGCATTGAGATAAGTTTCTAAATAAAAGACTATGAAAATATAGTGCTGTATATTTTGATTTCAGATAATAAGAAGAACAAGGTTCGATAGAATGGCTTCCACAAAAGTTGTCTTTTTATTGGTCTGTTTAGTTCTGTTAGCTGTCCTGGAAACTGGACAATGCCAGAGGCGGAAGAGATTATGTAGAATGAACAGAGCTAAAGGCACATGTGGAGAAATTATGCAAAGAGCTGGCGGCGCTGGTGTTCCGGCAGTTGGAAGGTGTGCCCAGAAAGATGGCACGTGCGAAACTCTGCAGATAAGGGGGAGAACAAGGTGTATTTGTGCAATCATATTTGATGTTTAGATGTATAGGTCAAGCTAAGAATAAATATTTGCAGCATAGATGATGAAAACAATATATCCTTTAATACTACGGCTCAAGCTTTAAAGTGAAGGAACAGATCCTCTGACGTATGCAAGCCTAATTTTCATGTTAAAGCCGTAGCAGAAAATGTTCAATTAGCATAAAAACTTCTTTTTTCCACTGGAACCGCAAATGCAATAACGGGATTAACAAGGCAGTTCACGTGTTGTTAATACATGATTTTTTTTTTATTTGAAATGCTGACCAACACATTCTTTTTATACCAGCAACTTGGGATTGAACGAGATACATTCTGAAAAAAAGACATATTAGGCCTACAGACACAGTCTGTTCAACCTTTCAACGGAATATACCATTTTCTTTTATGTAAAGGTATGCGAGTTACATATTACTTTAACATACACACATATCATGTGCTATTTCATGCGATCCTTTATTTATTATAACTGTACAGTTGTTATGCGGATATAGGTATGAACCTCTTTATTGTGCAAGCATTATATTGTCATATCCTAAACGTCCCGTCCGGACACAGGCCCATTAGATCGTTTACATGATTAAATGTTTGTTTTGTATTTCATATGCTCAATATCGTTAAATGCCTTTATGTGTATATATTTCAGTCTGTTATTTGTCATTATTTTTACTTACCAATGGGATTTTCCCACATGAGTTTGTTCTTATTTCAGCGTTATTATTGTCATTTGATATGATCATGTATAGCTTACATGAAACACATACCAGCTCCTGTTGTTAGTGACTAATGCATTTCATGTTTCAAGTGTTTATAAGTGTACTGATAAGTGTAATATATTTGTTAAATTTACATTGATACATTTATGTATGATATTTTGCTTTAAATTAACCAGTGTTTAAACTTCAGAATAAAAGATATAGTTGTTTTTGAAAAAAAATCTTGACTTACTTTTTTTTCTTATATATTTTATTGAATAGTGATGACCCGGAGCTTATGCGAACACTTTCGAGTCCGCTTCCTGGAAAAAAAAACATTTCGACGGCTGAGCGCGAAATTGTTGAATATTGTTCTTTATTTTTATACATTTACAGTAATTTTGCGCTCAGCCCACGATTTACGATGTCATATGAGAAGGTATCGTCACAGCCACGAATTCCGGGTTGAGCAGCAGACACCTTATCCGCTAAGCCCACAGCTCCCCTCATTTTGTCATAATACTCCTTCATGTTTCAAAATGCAATTCTGTTGATGAAATGCACACTTTAGCAAAATCAAGAGCCACAAATGCAATCTTTAGTATTATCAAATTATTTATTTATGTTCACCTGGTCATGATAAAAATGTTTTGTTTTTTTAATGTATACATGCATGTAATATTTTTACCATTAATTTTCAAAATTACTCTATTTAAACTTGTCCAAAAGGACCTTAATTGTGTGTATTATGTAAGCTTATTTATAGTCGCCACCGGTAACATATATAATGCAAGATACAGAAGACGCTCCAATTCCAGAAGCTTCCCTGGGCCTTTACAATCTCCGAGCAGAGTTGTCGTTCGTGATCCTCACTTTAAGAATGAAATATCACCGGAAGTGCAAGAGATCGGGGCCTTAAGTGTGCCATGTGTAAAAGCACCCATACATGGGACTCTTATCCCAATGTTAATCATTTTCAGTTGGAGGAGCGTGGGGCTCGAACTCACGACCCCTGGTTTCGTAGTTAGACAGTGTTACCACTGGACCACTGCTTCCGCTCTGACCTTAACTGAGGCCCAAGCTTTAAAATAGATATCGAGGTTAAGAGCGAAGCAAGACTGAGTGCTTATACGAAAGAAACAGGACCACTTAGCTCAGCAGAAGGGCGCGGATATATGGAACGTTGAACTGTATGTCCGATCTCTTAGGGAGATTTATGTCCTCCATTACGATTTGATAGATAATATTGTGTCTGAAGTTATTCGTCATCCATTTCTGACTCGTGTGTAGAAGTTGGCAGAACAGGTTTTTACTCTATTACTGGTACGTCCGAGAATTCCCGTCATTATACACTGTCTGAAATACAGTTGAAAACCAAAACGGCTCTAAAACAAACAAACATTTCCTCCTTATTACGTTTTGTACACAAGACAAATAATTTAGTGCAAATCTATGTGCATATTTTCCATGCAATAAATGTCAGGTTTTTTGCCGATTTAGCACAATCTGTGCAACAAACAAGATACATCCGTGTTTCACCAGGATATGCAACAAAACTCCATCGAATGTATAGTACAAGTACTAGTATGGTGGCTGATTTAGGCCATTCCTTTCTGGCGTATTGGCGCGTTTAAAGAGCGCTAACACGCCAACACGACAAACTAGCGCGCCAATATAACAGACCCGTACATTTGTCGTATAAGTGCTAATTATCGTCCCGTCAGCTTTAAACGCGCAAACAGAACGACTATTAGCGCGCAAGTACGACTAATATATGGTAATTGTTGTTTTGTCGCGCTATTTGTTGCTCAGACGTGTTGGCGTGTTAGCGCCCTTCAAATGCACCAACCGAGAGCGGTCGCAGTTGCCCAGTGGTAACACTGTCTGACTACGAAACTAGGGATCGTGAGTTCGAGTCCCCGCTCCTCCAACTGAAGATTACTAACATTTGGATAAGAGTCCCGTGTATGTGTGCTTTACATCTGGCACGCTAAAGAACCAGGGAAGCTTCTGAAGTTGGAGTGTCTTCTGTACTCCTACTAACATTACTAACAGTCTTCTGGAGGAGTCGCCCATATGGGTTACCGGTGGCGACTATGAATAAGCTTATAAACAAACAAACAAGGACAAATTAGTCCGCCGATACAAGAAATACAGTGTTTGTCGTATTGGCGCGCTTGTTTTGTCGTTTTGGCGTTTTGACGCGTTTGAAAGTAACGAAATCAGCCACCATATATAAACGCTAAACAGTATTTAAATACCATGAACGGCTTGGAGACGTTCTTGAACCACTAACTGATGCCATAGTGTAATTTTGAAACTTCTGTGTGTCGTTTTTGTAATTTTATTTATAGGGCGCTATTCATCTTTGTACCAAAACGTCGTTAGAGTTACAAGCCGACTTTCGAAGACCAGTTTGATCAGTACAAACTGATTTGATTAAAACAGCAACGACAACAATAAAAAGCGGTGTCATCGCTCTCCCACTATTTCATGTGTAAAGTTCTCCACTATTTCATGTGTAAAGTTCTCCACTATTTCATGTGTAAAGTTCTCACTAGGATAATGGTTAGCTGTGTGGGTGTGTGAGTGTAAGGAACGGTAACTCTGCAAAAGATGGTGTAGAATAAGACTTTTTTCAATTATCTGTACGTAGCAACGCTATAAGTGATCAGTTTCTAACACTTATATAATATAAATAATAAAAAAAAAAAACAATGGTCGATATTTCACGCAAGAATGTTAAAGATGCACGCTATTTCTGTCAAGAGTGTCGTCAGACGAAAATAATCCTACATTGCTGGTAAATATTGAGATTGAATTTGTAATTTCGTTTTTAAAGGTTTCTTACGCGTGTATGTGAGAGATCAAATTTAAATAATGATGACGTTAAGAGATAATAATGTGAAGCTTTTAAAGAGATGAAATTTGTTATTTAACGTTTTTCAAAAAAGGAGACAATTCAAGCGTTAACTAATATTCTCGCGGGTGTTTGAACTTAAATTCACTGAATAAAAGTCATTTAAAGACGCTTAACTGAATTCTGTCGCCATGTCCTGCCTAATAGGCCGTAAAACAGAAAATCTGTCCAACTTACTAAAACACTCATAACAACATAAAACTGTTTATAGATAAAATTGTTAAATCATTTTATATATTCTCGTGTTGGATAATTTTAATGTGCGATTTTTGTAACATTTATTCCGATTAATATACGGTCATTTTAACAATAAGTCATTGACCCAAAGCGTATGATGAAAAGTACTTATTATTTATATTTTGGATTTTAGCAGTTTTACCTAGAGTACACTTTAAAGATGCCGAACTTTCAGGAGTTAAATATGTTAGTCGTGACTTTCATATTTAGTTTGACAATCGCGCCTTCTTGGTCTGGTAAGAGTATTTTTAAAAATCTTATTTACGACAAATACTGTTGATATTGATATATCTTAGCGGAAACATGACTATCAAATTTGATTTTTCGAAATTTCAAAATAAGCAAATCAGTAAAATGCAGTATTTACTTCACAAAATGTCTATTTCATCACAGCGTGCGTGCGTGCGTACGTACGTACGTGCGTGCTTGTGTTTTATTTCAGCTGCTGTTGTATAATTTGGAAAATAGTACATAAAATAACACGATCTGTGTATATTGATGCAGATTTCCCTTTTAGAAAATTACTAAAGTACTGAAACAACCTTGTAAATCGTTATATTTTACCGTAACAAAACAAATATATTTTACCGGAGCACTTCGAAATGCTGGATTTTCAAATTACAGAAAACATTGTACCGTACTTTAACAGGGATGTTGTCATAATCTTAATACAAAGAGAGGAACAAAGAAATGAGCCGCACCATGAAAATATTTTATAGAGGTGCTCGAGATGAAAAAGAAATTTGGGCCACGCCATGAGAAAACCAACATAGTGCGTTTTGCGACCAGCATGGATCAAGACCAGCCTACGCATCCGCGCAGTCTGGTCAGGATCCATGTTGTTCGCTTTCAAAGCCTATTGCAATTAGAGAAGCCGTTAGCGAACAGCATAAATCCTGACCAGACTGCGCGGATGCGTAGGCTGGTCTTGATCCATGCTGGTCGCAAAACGCACTATGTTGGTTTTCTCATGGCGTGGCCCAAATTTCTTTTTCATCTCGAGCACCTCTATAAGATATTTTCATAAATGGTGTGAGATGATCCAATTAGATATTTGCTCAGCGTTTACGTATACTATTCTGCCATAATAAAAATTGAGTAACTCATAAAATGCATTTCTTAAATAAGTTCCATGCTCTATGACAGATGGATGGAACTTATTTAAGAAAAGAAGTGGAGAGAATTACTATAAGCTCTAGCAGCTTTCAATTAAATCCACTTGTCTTGATATTTGTATTGTATGGATGTTATATGTATGGATGTTATGTGTAATGTATATCCTGATAAATAAATATGTTTAAACCAAGAAAAGAAGTTCTCGTGTAAATCACTTTTTGAACATCTTTTTGCTACAATATTATTTTTCAATATCTGTCATAGGCATGCGAGTGACATCAAGGTTTAAACTTTTCTGAACGATTTTCTCGTGTTGCATACTTCGTAGACAGGCAGCTGTACACTCTAATAGAGCAATATTTTTTTTTAACTGATATGATCTTATTTTATCTAAATTTGCTATGTGTAAACTTTTTTTTAAATTTTTAAATTTCAGCATCGTGTACATTCAGAGAAATGGTTGGTTCAAAGGATGCTTATGCCGCCAGTGTACAGTCACCGGACACACGGGATACGAGTAAGTATCAAACTAGAGTATCTTGTAACTATCGAAAGTTCAAGATTCCACACTTCACAAATTATAACTTGAAAATGTGAAAACTGAAATAATAAATTTCACAATTTCACACATCGTAACTTCGCGATTTCGCGTTAATGAAAATAAAAAAAGATCGTGATGTCGTGACATAGTGAACTTCATTATTTTATACTTCATGATTTCATACTTCGTGATTTTACGTTTTTGTGAGAAAAAATATGAAGTCCTGAAATGTGATTTCGGGAAGTGTGAAATTCAGTATTTCATACTTTTTTTACAGTTGCGAAATTGGAAATCTTGAAGACTGTGGTCACCGATCGTTCATATGAAATAGCAGATATGTTGCTCGGTGAATTTGGCTCAGGAAAAAACCCCACAATGGATATTTGTTATTTCTTTGCATTCCTTTTCGGTGTATTATTTCGAAGACTTATGCCGGTTTACTCTATTTTTTTTTTACACACTTCGAAAGTTATGTAACATTCAGCAATCAGCATTCTCTGTGCTTCGATCACGCAAATTCACGTGCCTGTATAAAATACATAAACTGCCGAATATTGCCGAGAGCGGACTCAGTTGTCTAGTGGTAATATTGACTACGAAGCAAGGAGTCGTGGGTTCGAGCCCCTGCTTCTCCAACTAAAAACAACTGACATTTGGAGAAGTGTATGAGTACTTTACACCTGGCATGCTAAAGAACCAGGGAAGCTTCTACAAATACGGTGGCTTTTGTATCTTGCGCAAAATATGTTTGTAATTACTGTTGAAAAAAATGTCCTAAATAGAGTGAAAATGCCTATCAAAACCTGTGATTTTAGCAGTCCTCTGTGAAATGTTTGAACAAAATTAGAATAAAAATCAAGTACTGAAGTCCTCAAGATATGAACATTCTGCGTATTGATCTAATTGCCATCACATTGAAATTTGTTCAAATTTTGTTGCCTGTTTAAGAATTATGGTGACCTAATACCTGGTTAAATATAGACATAATTGTCTTATAACATTATTCTTCTTAAATAAAATTCAACGATGTGTCGCTAACCAGACGTTCAGTATAGAATGGGATCAGTTCTGCGTCAACATTTCGTGACTGAACACTGGTTCACAACTTTCGATTTATTTTTTTTAAAGCCAGTGCATCATTACTTTCTTATTCGACTTGCGAACCGCCTAGAAATCAGTTTCACAGTTTCAATATCCTAGATTTGAAATCGCAGTGGGAACTGCAAACCTGTTTGCAAACTTGTCCGCATTTCACGATCCGAATCTTAAAGTGCAATCTGGTCAGCACTTTCTTACTGTGGACTAAAATGCTGTTCACAGTTCTCAGGTCCTAGTTTGACTGGAGTTCGAACTGCAGATTGATTTGAATCAGTTTGCAGTTCGCAGTTCAAATTTGCGAACTGCAGACAGTTTGCAAACCGTATATAAAATTGCGAACTGCAAATTAAGAACTACAGACCAATTTAACCAGTCTGGAAACAGTCACCGCACAGATCTGAAAACATTAACAAAAATGAAAAATATAAAACTGATTTAATGTATTCAGATATTACAATTCTGATGGCAAATTTCATGGGCACAGTCCAATGCTGCGGAACGGTGATAGTCTGGGAACTGTATGCCGAAGGACAGGGGTTTGTATCGCTGCAGGTATGGAGACCAGTACCCGGCGAGGCCAATAAGTACATGCTGGTAGGCCGCAATGGGATCAGGCATAGGTGTATGTACCTAACCTTTCATTTGTTTTATCAAAATAAGACTGTTCGATACTTTTGCAGCTTTAATTTAAACTTATATCATATCATATAAATAATTCTCACTGCCCACTTGTTTTTGTCATTATGCAAGTTCTGTTTTTGGTTGCGGGTTTACCCGCTACTATAGTTACAAGTGTAATTCTGACAATCATATAGCATCTTTATTTTATTCCAAATCACTTCCAAAGGATGTTCATGTGCTACACAAAATAGTCCCATTCATGAATAATGTGGATGAATTATCAATGATAAAGCAGTTCTGATTCAACCTGTATCCATTCACACTGACCATTTGAATTACACAAGATCTATCAATGATAAGGTTTTCCAGCCCATGGTTACATCACAAGCTAGGTCAGGCAGAGTTCATCTTAGATATGAGGCACATTTGTATATTTGTTTCTCATTCATGTATATTTATAGATTGGCATTTAAACCGAAAATAAATCTAACAAAACCCGCAACCACCAGACATCTCAAGGCTTTGATTAATGATTTTATCATTTTCAGCGACGGGTATTTCCCAAGAAGGAAGGTCAATCGCCAATAGGAATATGATCCACGTCGTCCCGGGGGACATTATTGGGTTGTAAGTATCTTTATGTAATAATTATTTAAGATACATTTTTTTTTTTGATACAGTATCTTGAGTTTTATGGAAGCATTTCCATCACACATGTAAAAAGAGTTACCGCTCTTTAGATTTCATGATAGCAAGCAGTGATGTCATCTAAATTGACGTCATTTAAGTTAGTGGACCCGTAATGACATTCGGCAATTTACGTATTATCCGTATTCGATTTCGGCATTCTTCGGTTTTTATCGAGAGTCGAATGTGCGCATTCTGATTACCTTGGCCTTTATTCTAACGGAGGATTCCGGAGATGGCCGAGGCTTCCCGATTGGTATGTGCGGTCAGCTACATTTACGTACGAAGAACACTGAATAGCATAACGGGAGTACGTAACCATACGGAACTTGCCGAATGTCATTAACGGGTACATTACCATAAAAATTGGAGGGTATGGTAAAAAAGGGCGGTAGCGGTGCTTCAGTGGATTTCATAGACGTCGGGCACTTTCTGCTATAGATATTTAGATTTTTGGGACGTTTCACAGGGCCTCTGTTGAAATACACACATCTTTTCTCAAAACCGTGCAGTCTCATATTTGATATACATGTATATGAATGAAAGAGGCTTAGTAGACTACTCTATTGGACAATATAATGAGCATAAACATATCAAACATAATCTTATTTCTGATACAAAATAGTAAAACAACTGCTAGGGTTCAGACTTCTGGGCTACGTTACAACTTTGCTCTGACCGAAAAAATATAATCAAACAATGGGACTTAATTAAACGGAAGGGAAAGGGCATAAAGTATTTTTAAAACAGTTTAATTGTTTAAATATTTCTCTTAATTAATAGGAAATGGTGGCCTCATGTTTAGGCTGAAAGAAATTGAAATTCACACTTTTATAGAAATAGTTATTAAAATGCAATTCAGTGATATGAGATCCAACACTAGTCTAACACCGCTTTCAAAAAATCTAAATATGTATGACACTTTCCTTCATTTTGAGAACAATTGTTACGAAAAGTCGACACAACTGCGTATCAAGAAAACTTTCACAATATCCACTTATGTTGATGGCAGAAGTGGGCACTAACAGGAAGTTTTGTCCTGTTAAAAAAATTATCTGGATAACACGCAAGTTGCCACTTGCAAGATAATAACTGTGACATTTTTAGACAAAACTGTCTACATAAACAAGCTGATATGTGGTTGGCAGAAATATGCCACACCGTAATTGACGAGCGAGAATTTACAATCAGGGGTAGCAGATTCTTTTAAAGCTATTTCTTCATAGGGAGGAGTAAGCTGAGTCGGCTGCATTTCACAACTTAACTCAACTCAACTCAACTCAACTCATATTTTATTAGAGTCTCATCTTTGTGTACATTACAATTTACAGATAAAACCATTCACATAACACAAAGCCACTCCTTCATAGGAATTATAAGAGACTATAAAACATCCCTATTAAAAATCATTATTAAAAATTCTATTTACATTCTACCAATATTATATCCAATATTTAGCTCATTAATTACAATGTGTATATTTTCTATTTTGTTTTGGCTATGATATTATATAGTTATATAAAAAAATTAGCTAAAATTTATGACTATTCCTATTTATAATCTTTTAAGCATGATGTACAAAATTCATATTAAGCTAATTTATAATTTCCAATTTTCTAGAATCATTAGAAGGTATTGATAAAATATATAAACAAACTGCTATTTATTACTGCTAGAGTCATTTCAAACTTACAGCCAAAAATTCATATTATTTTAGAATTTCTCCTTAAACTAAAATTACTTCTCAAAGGTTCTAAAAGAAAAAACAAAGTTCACAGTGAACACCAGATTTGTCAAAACTATCTGCACCTAAGTTGTAAAATATAAAATCAAAATACTATATATTACAACTAGAGAGTCGCTTCAGCCTACCATCTTATTTTAAAATTTCTTCTAAAACTTAACATTACTTGTTTAAAATTCTAAAAACAAAGTTCATCAGTGAACACTGAATTTATAAAATTTATCTCCTGAACAATTTTAAGCGTCTAAGTTGAAGTATTTGGAAGCAGGCTTTGGCAGAAAATTTTACTATATCAGAATTCTGAAGTATAAAGCAAAGTTTCTCTCTATCAGACAACATCTCAAAAGTGTTACAAACATTTCGTATTCCACATATTTCCACATACAAATCCTCACGGATTTCATTGTATACCTGACAGTGCAGAAGGACGTGGATCTCGTCCTCAACACACAAATTACAATTAAAACATGTTCTACTATTAACATCCAGATTTTCAAACCGACCGGTTTCAAGACGAATTGGTGCCACACCACACCTAAATTTTGACAAAGCACTTCTATGATGAAATGGTAAATTATATTGCAAATATTTTTCAACACCAGGTTCCTCTTTAAACAGTCTATAAGTTCTAAGTTTGTTACCACCATTACTTCTATTTGAGACATTCCTATTCAATAACATTTCCCACTTATCAAGTTCAATTGATACTAGTTTACTTTCTACCATGTCAACAACATTCTTTGCACTTAAAACTTGTGTGTTATTAACATCTACATCAGTGCTATTAAACATTTTACATATTCTAAATACTGGTTTTTACACTTGGAAGAAGCACTCCGTCTGGCCCAATCAAAGATCTTATGGTTAAGCCTTCCATTATCCATATTTGACATTCTACAAAGCTGTCGTACAACCGACCCCCATTGCCGTACTATGGATGGTTTCCACTCCATTTCTTCAATTACCGCCACATTTGGGGTATATTTTCCAACCCCTAAGAAGTACCGCATTGCTCGATTCTGAATAGCGTTTATACAAGAGAAGGACTGGTCACCCCAAATAGAAGCACCATAGTTTAAAATAGGCCAAACCGTGCTGTCGTACAGCTTCGAGAATGTCGTGTATTGAAAACCCCCTACCTGTTTACTCTTTGATATGAGTAGACAAAGTGCTCTTCCAGCAGACAGTGCTACTGACTTTGCCATTTCAGCATAATCCATAAACTCATTCAATATTAGACCCAGATATCTATAACTATTAACAATATCAATATTTTGGTTACATATTTTAAAGCTAAAAGATGTCAGATTTGTACTTTTAGTTCTAAAATGTATAACCTTTGACTTATCACAATTTACAGACGTAGCATTTGTATCACACCATATACTAAGACGTTCAAGTAAAATTTGCAGGTGTTCTGCCGTTTCAGCCAGTAGGACAACATCGTCACATGTTAAAAATAACTATTTCTGTAAAAGTGTGAAAATTTCAATTTCTTTCAGCCTAAACCCGAGGCCACCATTTCCTATTAATTAAGAGAAATATTTAAACAATTAAACTGTTTTAAAAATGCTTTATGCCCTTTCCCTTCCGTTTAATTAAGTTTTAAAAAATATCTGTGTCAACGTTATATAAAACGGTTTTGTTTTCGTTAGTTTCCCATAGTTTTTCGGCGACGCCGTCTAAATTCGTTTTCGTTACCTATGCCACGTGACTTCAGATTGCAAATCAAACTACTTGATAACGCATTATATAGATAATTTATCAAAATGGAAGATTTATGCAACACTCTGCCTGATTGGACGAGAGTGTCAATTTCTTTCACTCTGTTGATTGTGCTACGCTGAGTGAAATGTAGACAAAGCGTTTATCCTAAACGACGCTGTTCACAGTTTTGAAGCTAACTTTGGTTCAGTATATTTAGCAAGAATATTGATATATCTCAAAATGATAAGTAAGTTTAATAAATATGATAAAAACCTGTTGAAATACCAACATATATCAAATTAAAGAAAGAGCTGAATACGGTCTGCGTATCACATGAATAAGGGTGTGATAAGAGTCTTTTATGTAGAGAAGTGCTTTTTAAAAGATTTTCCTTGTTACAATTGTCGTCTGTATATGAAAAGGTTTCTTGCTTTTGTGTCTTATTCAGATTGCATATTAAAATGAGTACTTGTTTGCTTTGATATATTTGTTATAAATTATTTAACTGATTTATTATATATGAATATTTTTCTTTAGTATGGTATGCAAATATTGAACTCAGTTGAAATCTGTTTTATTATATATATGCTATATAATGACTGAATCTCATTACACTGAAATGAAGGTACGCTGCATACAGTTTATCTATGTGATATGACTACGGTCAAACTTTGCTTATGAAACAGAAATATTGAAACAATTACAATTGTATGTTTTGCTTGACCTTCACTTTTTAATAGGTGTGACGTCATTGTCCAAAGATTCATGAATAGCGAATATGCTATTTGTTAAAGCGGGATCAGTTGGCCTATTTTATAAATAAAAAAAAATTAATAAATAAAAAAATCCTTTAATTGATTTTTTCTCATGTATTCTAATCAAACTTGATTTGTAGCATCTTTATTAGGCCCGCAGCCAACTTTGTTCAGCTGGGACATTTGACCCCTTTTAGGGGCTGCTAGAGCTAAAACTAGAAATGCCTTTATACAGCGTCTCATGAACAGCTTACCATGGTGGATCTTTGTCATACTTGGTCTGGAGCATCATTATAAGGTCCTCTTCCAAATTTATTTATATAGGAACTTGGGCCCTATTAGGGACCATTATAGCTAAAAGTAGATATGCCTTTCTTCGCATTAACCACTAAAATGTAATGGATTTTTATCAAACTCGATGTGTAACAATATCGTAAGGTCTCCTGCTATTTTGTTACAAATGGGGATAGGGACCAATTTAGCTAAAAATATAAACACGTTTAATGACCTCTTCTCATGAACCGCTTCATGAATCTTCATCAAACTACTGCTGTAATTATTCGTCTAAGGATAAACGAAACAAAATTGCAGCCCTACGAAACCTTTGCGAAAAATTAAAAGAGAACCATTTAAATTGTTTAAGTGCGGTGTTTAGTTTTGCAATTTGAAAAATGTTAGATGAAAGATAAATGTTAGATGAAAAATTCATAAACTTCTTTCCTTATTACAATTCGCCGACCATCATTTTTAAAGATATTTCTTGTATTAAATGTTTTTTCTGTCATACCAAAGTTGTAACGCAGCCTGTGCAGCACTTTCGTGATGCCAGCTTTTATATATAGCAGACTTTAGGGTGTAATAGATGGGGTGATTTTTTTTTTCATTTTTACATCTCCACTTGTTTTATTGTATATCTTACTGACATATACTAACTGCGACGTACATTTATGGTGTATGTATAGGTTGTTTCCTAACAAAATAATCTCAAGAAAACCAAAGCTATTTCGTGAGGACTAAATCAGTGTGCCGGTATAACGGCAGGCAGCGTTCGAAATAAAAATCAAAGCGCTGAAAGCACTGAAGGACGGTTGTCCTGAAAAGGAGCAAAAATGAACATTTGCGTTAAACAAGTAAATGCTGACCAAAAGTCACACTAGAGCTCAATTAAACAATTAGATAAAGTACAGTAGGCATTCGTTTGCATTGTTTCTGGCGGTGCACACACAAGTGGCAGATAAAGGTTATTTTCAACCTTGTTTCCATTTTCTGCAGTATAAGTGTCATGTTCTTGCTTTTATCATGTGGTGTCGTCTCAGAAATGCTGCACAGTAGATTTTTTTTGGCTTCATCACTAGACACCATAGACACAAAGAAGGTTAAGGGAAAAACTGTTGTATTCTGGAATAAAGGTTTCACTAGGAGGCTTGTATATTCTTTATATAGGTTGAATTAACCACTTCTGTAACAAACTCATTTCAAACATGGTTTTAAGAGAAAAGAAAGAACATTATATATCCTATAAACCTTAATGTAGTAATAAAACAATGTTAGACTAGTTTAAAGTGTTCTAAAAAACTAACAAAATTAGGATTTCCAACATGCAGGTATTTACAAAACTAGTTTATCTTGTTTCTTTTTTTTAAAATTATTTTATTCAACTCGTTTAATAAATTCAATATGGAAAGACACTAATGTAATACCCTCTAGGTAAAACACATATATGCAAGACTCATTTGCTGACAAATTGTAAAAGAAAAAACGCACTATTCAGCCAGCGGTTGCGAATCGTTTTCAATATCAAGGCAACCGTGTGACTTTGAAATTCGAACTAACTTTAATGACCTATATGAAAATCACAGTGATTCAATAATCATATCAAGTTTCAACGGGTTCGTCGGTTAACTATCAATAAAATGTGGTGTATGGATCAATGGGTCCATGCTTTTTTGTAGGGCAATATGAAATAAATAAGATTGATCGGAAATTTAGTCAATATGACCACCCCAATTCAGTGCAAGTACAAAACAAAAGTATAAACAATATACAGGCTATATTCAGCAAACTAACACAAAAATACTGTGATTAATCACAAGACGTCGTTTTGAATATTGCGCACCAGATGTGAGACTTTGTTTTCAAGTTGGCCGAGTAACAGTTACAATGTATCAAACTTAACATTCATTCATTCATTCATTCATTCATTTTATTGGTAAATCGGTAAAATACATTACCTTTGGCCATTTACAAAATTATTTGACAAATATGGCAAAGATAATTAACATAAACGTGAATACAACATAAGTTACAATACATATAAATTCAATTCTTAAGGATAATATCACAACTAAAAGAAGAAAAATCAATTCAAGAAGCAGTTACATGGTCAAGAGACTGTCGCCTTATTTTAACAGCCTCCTTAACATAGTGAGCACTCTTAAGCATAAGTTTTTTGCTACTTGTTGACAATATATTTGCAAACTTTTGCAAAGTGGGCCATGGGTTATATCCTAGATATTTATTTCTTATATCTACATATTTTGGACAACAGAGAAGAAAATGATATTCTGATTCAACAGCGTTACATGTACATAATTTGCATTTGCGATCATTTCGTTCCATATTTAAAAATCTGCCAGATTCTATTTCTAAGTTATGAGAACCTAATCTTAAACATGTGAGTTCTTTCCTCAACGAGCTATTGGATACAACATCTAAATATTTTTCATAACAGAATTGTGTTTTGAATTTTCTGAAATAATCAAGCTTGGGCATATTCTGAATACAAGTATTCCAGTTTTGAATATATTGATCTCGTAGACGCTGCTTAAACAAAGGCAAATAGTTAACATTCGTATCAAAGTTTAACCACGCATCACTAAAACCTAAACTAACTAGTAGACGTTTTACATTTTTGCCTAATTAACATACATATTACTACTGCATTGATCGACAAACATTTTATACATAGGTGTATCCTGGTTTTTCATTACTTTCAACCAGTATTTCAAAACCCTCTCTTTACAAATAACAGAAAGGAGAAATCTACCTAACTCTCCAAAAACAGCTACATTTGGTGTTTGTTGGCGTACGCTAAGACTATTTTTACAAAACTTTACATGGATTTTATCAATTTCTTTATAATCATAAATGCCCCATACCTCAGCGTTGTACAACAAAATTGGTAACACCATTGAGTCAAAAAGTGATAATTTAGTTCTTATATCTAAATTTACCCTACTAAATAATCCTTGCAAACAATTATATGCTTTCAAGGCTTGATCGGACAATGACTTTTTTCATATTTCCAGTGTAAGTAAAGTTAACACCTAGATAACAAAAGTGATCCACCACTTCAATTGGTTCGCCGTTTACGAACCATTGAAAGTCGTGTCTCTGTTTACGTTTCTCAAATATACATATTTTGGTTTTATTAACATTAATATTCAATCCCCACTTTAAAGAATAACTATACACTGAATCTAGCTGGGCTTGTAAAGTACGTGGATCAATTGTGAATAACGCTATATCATCTGCAAAAAGTAACATATACATAGATAACTGGTTGAGATCATTCTCTGTTAAAGCATTGAAGTTGATGGTGTCACATATATCATTAACGAAAAGGATAAATAAAATCGGCGAAAGTGGTTCCCCTTGTTTTAAACCGAGAGTTACATCGAAAAAATCAGATAAAGGCATTGATGAAGAAAGTTTCACACAAGAGGTAACAGAAGCATATATCGCTTTCAACGTTATTATCATCTTAGAGCTAATGCCTGATTTCGACAGCTTTAACCACATTGCATCCCTAACAATAGTATCAAACGCTTTTTCATAATCAATAAAGGCACAGTATAATTTAGATTTACATTATATAACTTTATTATGTATTAAGCCAATTCTGGCCCATGTACATGCATCAATATAACATAATCACAGAAGAAATAACAATGCAACTATACAAGATGTGTAAGCAAGATGACAATAGATATATCAAAACATGAACACTTCATACCAAATGCATGTTATATCTTTGAGAGAGGGAGAGACTGTGAGAGCATTATTTAACATTATGACAAATATCAAGTGTTACATCATAAATAGAGACATTTTAACATATATTACTGACTGCTACATTGAATTAAAAATCAAGTTTCGTTTTTCAAACGCCTTGTAAACATACGCTGAAAGTCTTCTTAAATCATTAACATTTTCAGTTTTAATTAGTTCCATAAATTTGATATAGTTAGGATGAAACCAATAGTATCTTTTAATGTACTGATGCCTTAAATCTGTATATAGAGAGCACTCAATAATAAAATGGTATTCATCCTCCAATACATTACAAAATAAACATTTTCTTTGATCCAATGGGACGCTTACAGGTTTTCTCCATCTGCCACTTTCTATTTCTAGTCTATGTGATGACATTCTTAGTCGAGACATACTTATTCTATGTTTTTCAACAATGACATCATTTAAATATTTCTGAAAAGTAAAAGTAGCTATTGTTCTGTAAAATAAGGCACGAGAGGATCCCTGTAAGCTGTCGTTCCAATTTTGTTTAAATATATCAAGGTTTGTAAAAATATATTAATGTCCCCAACTCCTTGGTTTAACCACACCTCATAAAAACCTAACCTTGACAATAAATTTCTAACACTATGTACCCAATTTATATGATTAGGGTGTAATTCAATATCATTTTTTAATAGAACATACATCTGTCGTGCATATTTTACCTCTTCGCACTGACACAATTTTAACCAGTATTTTATAATGTGTAAATATCTGTGCGTAATATATGTCACTCTTCCAGTTTCACCATATACAAAAGCATTTTGACAACAAACTTTAACTCCTAACAACTTTTTACAGAAACAAAGATGGGCTCTTTCAATATGTGTACCCTTGTTAAAACCCCATATCTCTGAGGCATAATTCATAACCGGTGTAACTAATTTATCATAAAGATTCAATTTATGTTTTGGCGAGATATATGTGAACTTATACAAATACTTATTAAGTTGAAAGGTGGCTTTCAGTGCTTGGCCTGCTAACATTTTATCCATCTCGTTAAAAGCACCACCTGTCGTAAAAAGAACACCTAGGTATTTAAATTTGCTAACAATTTCTATTTGTTCATTATTATAAGTAAATGCTAAATTATCTGGCAACCGACCACCTTTTCTAAAAATCATAATTTTTGTTTTCTTCGTATTAACAGTGAGCTTCCATTTAGAACAATAATCATACAAAACATTTAAAGAATTCTGAAGACCGTCTGCAGACTGAGAAAATAATATAATATCATCAGCATATAATAAAAGACAGAGTTTCATAGTACCAATATCAATACCTTCTATACCTTTGTTTATGAACGTGTCTTCTATGTCGTTTAAAAACATGCTAAAAAGGAAAGGAGAAAGACATTCACCTTGTCTGACCCCCAAATGACATTCAAAAATATCACTGACATTATTAGAGAGTTTAATTTTTGATTTTACATTATCATACATAGACTTAATAACATTTAAAATTTTCCCTCTTACTCCTGTTCTAATAAGTTTGTACCATAAAATGTCTCTCACAACGAAATCAAAAGCCTTCTGAAAATCAACAAATGCACAGAAAAGTTTTTCATTACTATTACACATATGAGAAATAAGGCTGTTTAACACAAAAATATTATCTGTTGTTCCCATATGTTTACGAAAGCCAGCTTGCGCTTCAATATAAACATGATAGTTTTCTGCCCACTCCGTAAGTCGGTTGTTTAAGATTCTGGTGAACAATTTACCTAAAACACTTAAAAGTGTTATACCTCTATAATTGCTTGGCTCTCTAATATCACCACTTTTAAAAATGGGAACAATAAAACCGTCGCTCCAAGAGTCTGAGAAATAACCTATATTTAGACATTTGTTAAATAACTGAGACAAGTATGGTAATAAAACATCTATTCCGTGTTTGAAAAATTCATTTAATATAAATCTGGACCTCCACTTGTATTACTTTTCAACTGCTTAACTGCTTTCAGTATTTCTGTGTGACTAATATGTTCATCTAATTCGGTGAACATTATTTGAAGTTCCCCGTTTAAATACCTTTCGTTAAAAAATAAAACATCTTCATCTGCCTGATAAAACATATCCTCAGGGTTATTTATGGCTTTAAAATATCTAGCGAAATTATCCGGGGTAAGAGAGTTAGGATGACTACCGCTAGTTAATCCCTTCAACATTTTCCAATACTGCTTAGCATTATCTGTCCTCGCTTTAATCAGCTTATTAGTTTCTTTCTGTCTATGTTTATAACGCTTATTTCTCAGTACATGCTTATACTGAGACCGTGCCCTGCACATATTTAGTCTGTTAATATCACTTTTACAGTTTCTATATGAATTTAAACAGTTATAGAATAAGTCACGCTTTGAAGAACATTCATCATCGAACCATTCCTGTTTCCGCCTTTCATTAAAACTATCAGTACTTCTTGGTACCTGCTTAAACAGAGGTGAACATACTTCATCCATGATTTTCAAAAAATCAGAAATATTTTCATCAACCTCGTTGCTGTGTGAAATATTATTGAAATTATTTGTCAAATTAATTAATTCATTTACAACAACGTCACCTGTCAATTTCTGTGTATAATCATGCATTTTATCAGAATTCCATTTATATGTATATTCAATTCTATCACAGTTATTTTCTTCCGGAATATTTATATCCGACGTATATGCCTGTAAGCTAAAAGAAACTACACAATGATCAGATAATATATTCGGATCTAATACTTCAAAAGAGTTAAACAATGCCATAATATTTTCACAATATTTTTTGCTAGCACATAGTCTACTAGGCTACTACCTAATGGTCCAATGTAAGTGTATTTACCAATACTGGCATCTTTTCTTATCCGTCCGTTAAGAATTCTAAGCCCCGACTGTTTGCAAAAGTCTAACAGTAGCGTTCCGTTTTGATTTGTTACAAAGTCTTGTGATACTCTGGGTAAAACCAGAAATGAGCTCAAATGTACATTTAATTCATCTTCGTTAACAAAATCATTTAACTGGCCAATCCTGCTATTCATATCTCCAAGAACTATAAAAGAACAGTTGTCATTGGTACTACTACTTATCCTTACTATCTCGTTAATAACTCTACCATAAATATTTGTCTACCATAAATATAAAAGCTTCTCGTGAGCTCCCTTTTGGAACTACATAGCAAAGACATATATATACATCATGTTGTAAATCAAGAACTGAGCCTTTAAGTTTCAGCCATAATATGTCATCACTGTCCGCGCTGTATAAAGATACATTATCGATAATATCAAATTTCACATACACAGCAATACCACCAGAATTCCTTTTAACAGCATGATTTTTCACCGTCCTATGTAAATTAAACAACTCAAAACCGTCAATATTCATATTTACGTATTCATTTGACCAAGTTTCTGTCATGAAAATTATATTATGATTTTTGAAAACAGCCCTTAATTCAGGGGATTCCAGTTTGTTCACATTTTTTGAAATAAGACATTGTATATTTAACAGCGCACATTTTATCGACCGTCTCTCCCTATTGTACTATTTATCGGTAGGATTATCTCTAGACTCGCTTATCCTGTGATTTGATAATTGATCATGGCCGCCCCCGCTGCTATAATTAACTGAACTATCAATCTCCACGTGCTGTCTGTTGTCTGCCCCAGCAGACGACACGTTTCTAAAATGCGGTACGTTAGTCGGTTGAACGGTCGTACCTGCTGCTACTTGACTGTATAACATTTTGTTTAATTGCTGAGACTGTGCTGGTATATTATATATTTGATTTTCAATGTTTGCTGGTCTCTCAGGCTCGATCCGCTGGTTTGGACTCGGCATACTAGCCTCGCTTGCAGAATTGTCAACATCAGTTGACACTGAATAAACACTACGGTTTTGCTTACTACAAATATCGTTTTGGGGATTAAACAACTGGGATCTGTCTCTGTTTAAAATGTCGTGCCAGTCGGGAAATTCGTCCGCTACCACTCGACCTTTGATAATAAATTTCGCAGGGTAGGCCATTTTCGCATCTGGACCAAAAGTTTCCCTTTCGCTGCGAAAGCGATCCCAAAGTCTCTTCCGCGCGTTGGCGATTTCTTTTGGGTAATCCCTGTCAATGCTAAATCGTGAGTTTCTAAGCTTTTTAGCTTGCTGCAGGATATATTCCGTATCCTGATAGTCCCGGAATGCCACAATTATCGGTCGCCTAGGAGTCTGTGTAATACTTCTCGCGCGGTTTAGGGAACCTAACCGATGCACACGCTGGACATAAAACTCTCCAAGATCTAGTTCTAAATAGTCACTAAAAAACTCAGAAAGTAGTTCATACGTATTTTTTGATCTCACGTCAGCTAGGCCGTAGAAAATAAGATTATTGCGCCTGGAGCGCGCTTCAATATCTATACTGTGGTATGCTAACTGTTTCAAGTGACCATTTCTCACGCTAATGATATGCTCCAGGGTATCAACTTTTCGAATTGTGCTATTTATTTTCTCAGTCATTGATGTCACAGGGTGAGAAAAATGTGCAGCCAGACCGGGACACCTGTAGCGGACCCATACAGGATAGGTACGTCAGAGAGTGAAGCTGGTAAGAAATATGATGAAGCTTTGGACTTCACTCTTGATGATTCATTTGATGAATTCAAAAAGAGAATACAGGCATTGAGTGCTTCAGTATTCACAATTGATGAAGTAAATGGCGATGAGGACACACACAGTGTGAAGGAAAAAGAAGCAGGAGAGAGAGTTTTTGATAAAAGACAAACTCTTTTGGCAGAAGAAGAGAAGAAACTCAATGAAAGAGAAATTAAGATAATGGAAAGAGAAAATGAGATGATTAAGAGAGAAAAGTACTTGACAGAAATGGAACAAACGATATTAGGAAAGATGGACAAGTTAGAGAAAGAACACATAAAGAAGGAACGGACATTACATTTAAAGGAACAAGAATTCACTTCATATATGAAAGAGACACAAAAGAAAATGAACGACAAAATAGACAAGTTAGAAACGTGGTACCAAAGAAAGGAGAGAGAGATTAGAGAAAAGGAACTAGCGATAGAAAAAATGAAAGATGAAGGGCGAGAAAAGCTTGAGCATAAACCAGAAAGGACTGACACAAAGAAAAAGTCAGTAAGAATAGATACAGACACAGATACAGAGGATGGTACAGATCATATTGAAGAGTCTGATAGACGGAGGCAAAGAGCTAATAAAGGCCTAGACAATCTGAACCTGAAACTGAACTTAACACCGTTTTCAGGAATGGAGCCAGTGCCTCGTAATGAAGCTACCTTTGAAGAGTGGAAGCTAGAAGTAGAATGCGTGAAGGCAATCTATTCAGAATTAGTAGTAATTCAGGCTATAAGAAAAGCCCTTAAAGGACAAGCTAAGAGAATCATGCTTCACCTAGGCCCTTATGCATCTGTAGAAAAGATAGAGAAGAAATTAGAAGATGCTTTTGGAAATATTGCAAGTAAAGACAGTATACTTTCACACTTCTTTCTTGCAGAACAGGAAGTCAATGAATCTATAGTAGAATGGGGTCTAAGACTAGAGGATATGCTCTTGCAAGCATCAAGGAAAACAAGGATTGAAGAAAAGGAGAAGGAAGATATGTTAAAAAGAAAGTTCTGGAGAGGCCTAAGAAATGAAGAGTTACAAAATGCAACAAGAGTTCATTTCGAAAGTGATATATCTTATGAACAATTACGAAAACAAGTAAGGTCAGAAGAATTTGAAATGAAAGTACAAAAGGAAAGGAAGGATAAGAAAGAGAAGCCTCCAACAAATAAAGCTAAACAATCAGCATTGAACTTTCAAGATGATGAAGGAAAACAGATGATGAAACTCCTGATAGAAAAGATGGAACAGTTGGATCAGAAAGTCAATGATTTAAAGAAGGAAAATGAACAATTGCAGAAGAACAGAGAAACACCACAAAGAGACAAGGAAGGATACAGATATAACAGAGGTCGAGGATACAACAGAGGAAGATGGAACAGAAGAGGAGGAAGAGGACAAGATACACAACAAGGACAAAGCTCAAATGAGAATAACAAGAAACCTGACAAAACAGCCGGTTTAAACGAGAAAGGTTCTTCATGAACGGAGGCTTGAAGAACTCTCAAGAAAAACCTCCAAAACAAAGTTGCAATGTATTTGATCGGTTAGTTGGACATTCAAATGAAAACAAAGTTTTCTTAAACGGTATTGAAACATCATGTCTTGTTGACACAGGATCAATGATCACAACTATCTGTGAAGATATGTTTGATCAATTAAGTCCAAAACCAGAGTTACATGGCCTCGAGGAATTTATAGTAAGAGGACCAGATGGCAGTGCATTACCATATATTGGTTACATTGAGGCTACTATCAACATACCTGGTATTAGAAATAAAGACATAGATGTTCCAATACTTGTTGTTCCAAACACAGACTATAACTTAGATGTACCAGTTATAGTTGGAACAAATGTTTTGAAATTTGTCTCAACTAATGATGAAGACAAACTGTCTAAAGAATGGAAATCGGCTGCTTCAACAGTTAACTGTAGACAGTCTGTTGGAACAGTGCGGTCTACTAATGACAGAGACATTACTGTGCAACCAAATGAAACCATTGTTTTGTCTGGCTTTGTTAGAAAGAGTGACAACATATCATCCGCCATCACAGAGCAATCAGAACAGGCATCAAGTAGAATAGGTGTATGCCCAAGAGTAGTAAAACTTGATAAACCTGGGTCATCAGCAAGGGTACCTGTAAAAATTTTCAACATGTCAGCTAAGACCATCAAAATTCAACCGAAATCTGTTCTTTGCGAATTGAATGAAGTTAAAGTCTTACGAAACTGGGATCCAGAAACCATCAAACCTACTGTAAATCCAGAAAGTAACAACAAACAACAAGATCAGCAAGCATTTATTGAAAACTTAAAACTGAATGTCGACCATCTTGAACCTGTGCAGCAAGAACAGCTGAAAAATCTGTGTTACAAATGGAGAGATGTTTTCTCACAAGGTCCATTGGACTTAGGAAATACAGATCTCGTAAAACACAGTATTAAGCTGAAAGATGAACAACCGTTCAAAGAGCCATACAGGAGAATACCTCCCGCTATGTTCAATGAAATAAGAGAACACCTACAAGAGATGTTGAATATGAACGCAATACGTCCTTCACATAGTCCTTTCTCCTCCAACGTTGTGATTGTCCGTAAGAAAGACGGGTCAATACGTTTCTGTCTGGACTACAGAAAACTCAACAGCCGTACACACAAGGATGCTTATGGCATTCCTAGGATTGACGACACACTGCATCTTCTCTCTGGTTCAAAATTTTTCACAAAGCTCGATTTGAAGGCAGGTTATTGGCAGGTCGAGATGTCTGAGGAAGATAAAGAGAAGACAGCATTCCAGGTCGGAAATCTTGGATTCTTCGAGTGTAACAGGATGCCATTTGGCCTATGCAACGCGCCAGCAACCTTCCAGAGACTGATGGAGCGTTGCATGGGCGACATGAACCTCCAAGAATGCTTGATTTACTTGGACGACATCATCATCTTCTCTTCATCTTTTTCGGAACACCTTCATCGTCTGGAAGCCGTCTTTAGCCGCTTGAAGGAGCACAACCTGAAATTGAAAGGTTCAAAATGTGAGTTTATGAGAACAGAGGTTACTTACCTGGGTCACGTCGTCTCTGATGAAGGCATCAAAACAGATCCAGATAAGATTGACGCAGTCCGGAACTGGCCTGTTCCTAGGAATGCAAAGGAAGTAAGGAGCTTCCTTGGCTTTGCTGGATACTTCCGGAAGTTTGTTCCTGGATTTGCTAGCGTTGCCCGTCCCCTGAATGAACTGCTTGTTGGAGCTTTCACGGACAAGGGCAAGAAAGTAGCCAAACGTGTTCCTTTTGAATGGAAAGAATGTCACCAGGAAGCCTTTGACAATATAATAAAAGACTTACCTCTGCACCAGTTCTCGCTTACGCGGACTACTCCAAACCTTTCATCTTGCACACCGATGCATCGATTAGCGGACTAGGGGCAGTACTTCTCCAGAAGCAGGATGATGGAGTTGAGCGTCCCATTGCATATGCCAGCAGGAGTCTGAAGCCCTCAGAACGAAACTACCATTCAAGTAGACTTGAATTTCTCGCTCTTAAGTGGGCAGTCACTGAGAAATTTCATGACTACTTGTACGGAGCTAAGTTCGAGGTGCTTACAGACAACAACCCATTGACCTACATCAAGACTACGGCCAAACTTGATGCTACTGGACATCGTTGGGAAGCAGCACTTGCTAACTACGACTACAGCATCAGTTATCGTAGTGGCAAGAAAAACGTTGATGCTGATGCGCTCTCCAGACAAGTTACCCCAGATGATAATACAACTGAAGGAGATGCAAACATTGTGCATATAGAAAACGAGGTAGTTGGGGCCATGCTCAATATTAACCACTGCAGTACTCCTTTCACAGTCGATCCAGATACTGATGATGCTACAGACTCTGAGACACTCAACAATGATATTCGAGATGATCTATTGAAATCATATGCTTTGAACAAGCAGGACTGGATCTCTGGACAAGACGCAGATCCTACAATTTCAGTTGTTAGGACAGCAGTTTCACTTGGCAATCACCCCTCTGCAATCGACATGAAAGACTGTCCCGCCACAGTGAGGAAATACTTCCGCAACTGGAAACAGTTAGTACTGAAAGACGGAGTTCTTCATCGTAGAACTACAGTTCGAGGAGAACATGTCGACCAAGTTGTAGTTCCGGAATCTGCCAGATTTATCCTTTTTCAAGCTCTTCATGACGACATGGGCCACCAGGGAAGGGATAGAACTACCAGTCTGTTCAAACAGAGGTTCTTCTGGCCAGGTATGGATTCTGACATTGCGAAGTGGGTGAGACAGTGTGATAGGTGCATTCGCCGTAAGATATCACCTACTTTAGCTACAGGGTTGGTAAACATCACTTCTTCGGCGCCGATGGAATTGGTGTCTATTGACTACCTGTCGCTGGAGGTATCTAAGGGCGGCTTTGAGAATGTACTTGTCATAATGGATCACTTCACTCGTTATGCTCAGGCCATACCGACAAAAAACCAAACAGCCAGGACAACAGCTAGGGCTCTTTTTGACCACTTCTTTGTCCACTATGGTTTTCCGGAAAAACTACACTCAGACCAAGGCCAGAACTTCTTGTCTAAGGTTATAAAGAGACTGTGCAGGATTACCGGCATCCGAAGGTCAAGGACGACTCCCTACCACCCGCAAGGGAACGGACAAGTGGAAAGATTTAACCAGACACTTCTTCAATTGCTCGGCACTTTATCAGATGAAAAGAAGAAAGACTGGAAATCAGCAATCCCTCCACTTGTCCATGCCTACAATGCTACGCGTCATGAAAGCACTGGGTACGCACCTTACCAACTAATGTTTGGACGACCCCTAGATTGGCAATTGATGCTTTCTTAGGCCTCAAAGGACAGCGTATAAGCGGCACTTCTCCTTCGGATTATGTAAGGAAACTCGAGGAACACCTCTCCCACGCATACAAAGAAGCTAATAAGGCAGCCACCAGAAGTGGTCAAAGAGGGAAGAAGTATTACGACCAGAAGGTCAAAGAGTGTAAACTTCTACCAGGTGACCGGGTCCTTGTTAGAAATGTTGGCCTCAAGGGCAAAAACAAGCTTGCCAACATCTGGGAGGAGACCCCTTACATCATCCAGGGACAACCGAATGCAGAGATGCCCGTTTTTGCAGTAAAGCGGGAAGATGGCGAAGGTAAAACGCGTGTTTTACACAGAAACATGCTTTTACCATTCATGAGTTTACCAACCTCAATATCTCATGAAAGTGCGAGAAACTCATCTGACTGTCATGGGGACCACAGTGAACCAAGCAGAGAATCCGAGAATCACTATGCTTTTTCTTTTTCAGGTTCAGAGAATTCTTCTACCCCATCAAGCACTAGCGTTGAAAGGTACAGACCTCCACACAGACGTAAGCCTGATGAACCTGGCCTATTACCTCGTAGAACTCGACCGCGACAGAAACCAGGTTGGATGACCTCTGGTGATTTTGTTTTAGGTCAACATCAATTTACAGTGCCCTCTGAACAGGTCGTCACATTATGATAGTGATGTGAATTTTTTTCAGTTGAAGACATCACACTACAGAACAGTTGTAAATAGCAATATGTTTTATGTATGGAAGTAGAACTTTATAAAATGTATTGAAATGTCTGTCATTTGTTAATTATGTGATATGCTTAGTTAAGGTAACCTTAACATTCTTTTTCAGATGATATTCGAAACATGTTTATTGTTAATATCATTGGAATACAGCAGGAAAGTGCACTTAGTCATAACACTAGTTATATACTGTTGTTAGTTAGAGATTAAAGCATAGTCGGTGACTAATCAATATTCTTGATTTCATTTCAGGAACAACTTACAGTTGCTGCTTCTTTACTCTGCTAGTAGTGCATTGATGCTTATTTTTATGAAACTCGTTAAAGTTTCCTGCATTGTTATGTCATCTTTATTTTAAGGTCACATACCTATAATTAATACTATGTTGTACATATCCTTTGTTTTTCGATATTATTTGCGATGCGATATTTATTTTAAGTAATGTCGAGGACGACATTTCACGGAGGAGGGAAATGTGTTACAGGTTAATATTTTACTTGATAGCATTCATAAATAAACTCTTGAAAAGATCGTATGACTTCGTTTTATTTCTCACCAAATGCACTTGTTCCAACTCCAAACGTCGAGTAGCTAGCTGTAGTAACATCATGTACTTATAGTTGTAAGCCGTAGCATTGTAGCTAGGATGCCGTATCAGGTAATACCTCTGTTTACTTATCTAACCTGTGCACTTTATATTTATCCTTTTGTTATGTAAATTACCGGACTGTATCGGCCAATCGATATGCGTAAAATCAATCAGAGCCACCATCGATTGATATTGTACATACCATTGACGTACATGCCATCTTTAATTACATTAAATATATATTATTTCATATATATTTACAGGTAATTTATATTGCATCGTCTTTATTATACATTTTTCTATAATTGTGTATACTTTGATGTAATTCTGTTGTGTAATTAATGCATTTGAATACCTTTATATGTCCTATCTACATGTCTTTGTTAAATCTATTATTAGCATCCATCCGCCATATTTGTTATTGTTTACATTTATTATAAATGTAAAATGAGAGCCACCATCGATTGATATTGTACATACCATTGACGTACATGCCATCTTTAATTACATTAAATATATATTATTTCATATATATTTACAGTTGTCATTACTCGCCGTTAGCCCAGCTAAGAACCCAAACCTCAGATAGAACTTTCAACAATATAACCAGATATATACGCTACATATATAAAACACGAAAGCCACATCTGTAACACTGGCGCCCAACGTGGGACCGTGACTGAATATACTCCGAGATCATGTTTACCTTGTTCTCTATCCCATTAGAAATTCGAGGACGAATTTCATGTAGCGGGGGGAGTATGTCACGGTACAGGACTTGAATATTAAAACGGGGAGAAAATGTGTAGGCGGCCGGGTAGCTCAGTCGGTAGAGCATCGGAACGGTATTCCGAGGCCCCGAGTTCGAGTCCCGGTCTGGCTGCACATTTTTCTCACCCTGTGACATTGACAACAAGGATCTATCGTTCTCGTCTAATTTCTCTAATTTTCGAAACATCATAACTAATTTTTCGTCGGTATTCAACGAATAAAATGAATTGTCACTATTTGATGTTATAAACGAGCTACCTGTAATTTCATGCGCATGTTTCTGTCCCCCTGTATTTATAGGGGTTTGATCACACCCCGCCCACTGCTGTAGTGGGATATATCTGTTTGATGTTGGGACTGCAAAAGTCACATTCTGTCCATTCTGTCTATTCGGGGTACTAGTATTCCACATATTTTGTAACATATTGCACAAAGTTCTCGTCAGTTTCTTTCGTCTACCCTCCTAAATCCTTCAAAATTCTCAAAAATTCCAAAATTTTACACTCTCAACACTGACTGAAAAAATACGTCCGCCATCTTACTTCACACCTTCTTACTTCACACCTTTACAATTAAGAACATTTTGAATAATTGAGTGGAGTAAAAATAAACAATCAGTTGTGGATTTATTATCTCTAAAACCAAATTGTGATTCGTTTAAAATGTTCTGTTCCTCACACCATCTATTTAACCTATTTCTAAGAGCTAGTGAAAATATTTTAGCAAGTATACTGACAAGGGTGATCCCCCGATAACTGGCTGGGTTTGAAGTATCCCCCTTTTATGTATCGGTACAATAATACCTTTACACCAAGCCTGTGGGTAGATTCCCGAATCAAAAATTTTGTTAAAAAGTGTTACAAGATATGGTGAAATAAATGCATTCGAATCAATGAAAAAATCCGCAACTATTCTACTATAATCAGCACTTTTATGTCTCTGCATTGACCGTATAGTTTTAGAAATTTCCTCAGCTTTAAATGCGCAGTCTAATGTCTCAATTAAAAGTGGTTCAGATTGTATATTGAGTTCTACTTCCTCAAAATAATTACTCTGCCGGCTATTCGAAATATTTTTTAAGTGATCTACAAAATCAGTCATATTGACATCAGATATATTTCCCGTACCAGTATTCCTAAATTCATTAATGTATTTCCAAAATTTTCTCGGGTTATTTTTGCTCATAGCAGATAGCTTTACTTTTTCACTGTAATTAAAAGTACGCTTTGCTCTCCTTTTTACTGAGCAAAAATTGCTTCTGCTGTCCAAAAAGTTCGTTCTATTCTCTTCAGAAGGATTACTATGAAAAATTCTTTTATTTGTTAAAAACAATGCTTTTGCCTGTTTGCAATTATCATCAAACCATGGCGCTCTTTTTATAATTCGTTTCTTATTCTTCGTGTAACAAGTTCTGCCGTGCATTTTAAAAGAAATATCATATACAATATCAGAAAAGCTGTTTATACACATATCAATATCAATTTCAGCAGATATTAATTTATGAGACAGTTCATCAAATAACATCCTATTATCATTCAACAATGCCTGAAATACATCCGGATTAGTATCATTCCAGAAAATTTTATCATAAGTTAAAATGTCAGTATGATAAAATATCATATGCTCACATTCTAATGAAAATACAAGAGGGCAGTGATCAGAAAATTCTGTCATTTCTAAAACCTTCATATTTGATATACTTGAAAAATTTCTATAAGTCGTTAATAAATAGTCAACTACACTAGCTGCTCTCCTGTTTCGGATAGTATTATAACACGTAAAGTCTCCACGCTCAAGGCGACCGTTTGTAATTAAAATGTCGTTTTCTTTGCAAAAAGATAACAGTTTATTGCCAAAAGCATTCACAGTTTTATCACAAGAAAAACGTGCTGGTATCGCTCGTGCATACAATTCATCACTAGGCATATCAACATAACGGTCAAGGTTCATGTTCTCAATGTAGTCTGATCTTTGACCTGTCCTAGAATTCAGGTCACCTGTCAAATATATGTCACCCAAATATCTATATTTTATTACATCAGTATTTAATTGTTCAAAAAAAGTCATAATCATGAAGCTCGGAAGAAGCGTTTTTATATACCCTAGACTCCTCCGGCGGAATATAGCACGTGCAGAAATATTGGTCGTTTTCAGTACCGAAATATTCTTTCTTAAATTTAATCCACACAGTACCTTTCGTATTAAGACTTACAAGTTCAATTTTATTTAAATATTTGTCTTTGTAATAAATAATAATGCCACCACTAGAGCGTTTTGCCTTTTTATTAGTTTTAGGCCTAGGGCAAGAAAAATTTTGATATACGTCTATTTTAATATTTGTTATTTGTTATTAACAAGGCATAAAAGACTATTACCTTTGGAATTTTCACGACTTTACACGAGATAGATAATGGGCCTATCATGTTCACCAGATTAATCAACGATAGCCTGCAACAAATTTTGTGCTAGGCTTCCATCATCCGTCTATCAGAGATGTTATTGTATATTTAAATCAGTGACCTTAAAAACGCAGAATGTAGTTTTCTCGTGGCTCGGCTTACTTAAGAAATTTTATAAAAACAAGAAATCGGTTACTTTTTAGAAATTCAGTGCGAGTACATTACAAAACATAAGCTATATACAGGTTATGTAACAGCAAACTAACACAGAAATACCGTCACTAATTTCAGACTTTCGGTGCAAATACAATTTCACCTTCAGTGATGTATACGTGCGGATCTATCTAAAGTAATTCAATGACGTGACCTTCAGAAAATAGAAATAACGTCTGACCAACTTTTCTAAATAATTAGGTATATAATTCTGTGAAGAAAATCAATATTCTGCCTGGAAATGAAATTCATCTTTTAAAAGATATGTGCGAAACTTGCGATTGCAAATTATGCCTGGTCGTTGGATAATGCAACAAGTTCAAGCTTCCTTCCAATATGGCGGTTTCCAGTAAAATGACCGCATCTTTTTGTCCCGTGACTCGGCGTCTGTATTAGATCTAGTACTCGTTTTATATTTCAAAATACTTAGCCTTTTTACTTGTCTTAATACAAAATTCGGTGCTACTTAAAAGGCAGAGCTCCATTGAAAAATCACCAGTGCCCCTTAAAATTCAAAGAAGCGGTGTTATTGCAATGGCTGCAAATATCTGTAATTACCGATCCGTATAAGGAAGTTTATATTTTGTTATTACAATTATGACATTTGTATCAATGATTATCCATAATTTGTAAAAGCAAATTACATTCATTTCGGAAGGAAGAATGGGACCAAATTTCGGTCAAGAAACACTGCTATGCAAGACCTCTGGTATGGGAGAATAACAAACAACCATTTACATGAACATTTTAATTTTAAATTCAAAACAAAAACGTCTTTAAAACGTAACTGATCAGAGTTTAACATAGAGAAAAACACTGAACACAGACGACCTCTTGAATTCGAAGCGAGAGCACTTACCATTAGGCTAAGCGAAACCGTGACGTCATAACTTTTATAGAGATATAACAAATTTCAGTTCCGGCGGCGTACATTGAAATTTATGTAATACTTTTTTCTATGGGTACTATTTTTTTATGATCAAACACTCATTTACATTGTTATTCACAGTTCAAAAGAATAAGCGGGTCGCATTAATTATAAGTAAACAGCAAGCGTCTACTGACTTCTATTAAAACAAACAAACTTTGATTGTTTAAGTATGGAACTATTTTATTCCAACGGAGTTTCGAAATCAAAGGAGTGATAAAAAATCGAGTAAGCATTTTTTTCTGGGAGGAGGGTGGGGTGAGTGTTTGCACAGGCCGGTATGTCTTCGACAACCGTCCAAAAACCTGCATGATTTGGAAAAAAGTATATTTTGTCCTTCTTATTTGTAGTAAAAAACCATTGGGTGTATGTTTTGTTTCAGTTTTCATCACAAACAGTCAAATAAAGACCAAAATTATCCATTTAGGACTAAATCAGTGTGTATTTATAAGCAATGGCAGGCAGTGAAAATGCATTAATTTTTAAAGAAATTTCAGGAGCTGAATGTTTTGCAGAAAAAGTATTTGTTATTCTCATTTATAGTAAGAATTCAAAATATATATCGTGTTTTTTCTCCAGTATTTTACAAAATGATTTGCAGCAATTGCAGCGCTTTGAGCGCTTTGATGTAGAGGAGAACCGAACATATTACGGCCCAAAAACAAAGATAAAACAACGCAGACATTCATGGCCGTGTATTTCATGGAAATTTAGTGACATTGAGGGACAATATATATTCATTTATCAGTTATTACACGTTTTATGCTAGAATAACGTTAGCGCAAGTTCATTTCGTGTTGTAACATCGGATACGTTGGTACCCTCGCCCTACCAGGCTCGGGTCCCAACCAATTCCTCACAAGTCTGAAGATGTTATAACATGAAAAAACATGCATTATCCCTACATTTCTACCAGGCAGTAAATATGCCCTTTGATTTTTATCCACGCTTCTTTTGCCTTTTTTCTTGCTTGGTAGGTAGGTTTTGAAAAAAATGATGGGGACGTTAACCATAGATTCAGTTTGGCATGACCTTACCTTTAGAGAAGCTTAGTGGTCGCATCACCCGGTAAAATGTATTACTATTTATATATCACATTATTTTTCATATGTAAGCGAGCAAAAGGAAGCATCGGTCTTGCGCTACACAACCTGTAACCCAGCTTCACCAACTGATCCCGACATCTGCGCAGAAGATTTGCTCATCAATACTGGTGTATCGGAACCAGCGACTGGCGACATAGCAGAGTTTGTATCCGAACAGTCGACATATCTGGGTTCTACTACAGTTAGGGGCTATGCTGTAACGGCTTATCTGGATGGAAGTAAGATTTTAGGTTCTTTTAACATTTCTATTTTGTTAGATCTAGGCTATTTACTCTCTGAACATCATGAAAATGTTTTCAGAAAAACATTTTGCTGCATTGCAGATAGATCTAGATCTTTTTATTTTAAATTTCTGTATGGGAAACATGAATACGGATGATTTCTCAAAAAGTTCGTGATTTATTAGAGTTTCTTCATTTTTTTCTCCAGAAAACCCAGTGAGCTGCACGGACAAACATAAAACTATCACAGACACTCTTAGCGTGGGTGATCACGTGACACACGTGCACGTTGAAAACATGGATATGTTCCATCCGAATTCCACATTCAACGTAGTGTCTCTAACACCTTCTTTGCCTGTGGCTTTAAATCAGCAAACAGGTTTGTTTTCGTATCCTTTTTTTCACGCTGTGCTTTCTGTCATAAAACATTTGAGCCGAACCATGAGAAAACCAACATAGTGCGTCCGCGCAGTCTGGTCAGGATCCATGCTGTTCGCTAACGGTTTCTCTAATTGCAGTAGGCTTTGAAAGCGAACAGCATGGATCCTGACCAGACTGCGCGGATGCGCAGGCTGGTCTGGGTCCATGCTGGTCGCAAACGCACTATGTTGGTTTTCTCATGGTGCGGCTCATATTTAGAAAGTACAAAAATCTACTAGTATACATTTTTAGTAAGATGCTTTAAATCTTTGAACAGATAAAAACCAAACTGGTGATAGAGCATATGACTCACAGATAAAGGTCACAAAAGGGAATAAAATGACACACACAACATTACAAAAAAAAAAAAAAAATGCGGGAATAATTTTATCGAAGTGACTGAAAGAGACATATACGTGTAACCAAAACCATTAAGTTGGTATAATTGCTGCAATGTCTGGGGACTTTGTCATAAATCGGACACTGATAAAATTACGTCTTTGCAAAGACGCGCTATAAAAATAATCTCAAAATCAAAATCTATCGACCATGATGATGTATTACGAAAGTCAAAACTTCTATCTTTTGAAAACAGATGCATTGCTAGTGTACAAATGTAAAAAAAGGAGGTTGTCCTAAATACGTTTCAGATTTAGTCTGCATTCACCCGAACACAAGGATCTTTCTGTTGTTAAACCTGAAACGAACTACTAGTACCTGAAAAACTGCATAAAATTTCATTATAATAGGAGAGATCGCTGTGACGTCACGCATTTACACCCGTTTATCTGGTGGTGGGCAAAACATTTTTACATCGTTGGTGTATAGGATCGGAATTTTTAATTGTTAATAACTTTTTAGCTCATTTATGGATTTTCAAAAGTTAAAAAGTTTTGAAATAATTACAATTATCATATTTTCAAATTCAGATAACTTTTTTAAATGAATAACCTTTTTAAATGACATATGCTTTTAATAGCGGCGCGATGATGTTCAAAACGTTTGGAAAAATACTGTATGTTAAGCGTTCATAATCAATCCATTTTATTTCGAAATCATAATTAAAAGTAATTAATAAAGTGCTTGTTTTATAACCTTTCCATTGATAAAAAAATATTGATATAATTTGTGTTTTAAGAAAGTTTAAGCCGTTAGAAAAACATCACTGTTCACAAAAAAACATGGACGTTCAGCGTTCTGCCCATCCGATCACTGTCTTATCAGTTCTAAAAATAGAAAAAACAACGGATTTGTATACAAACAAGATCTCTCCTGCGTTCAAACGTGCCTTAAAGAATTTTCTCTTGCTACAATAGTTTTTTTGCAGTTTATTACTTGTAGACTAATAACAAGAAATTTGTTGCGTTAATGTTATTATATTTTCAAATGAACATGAATGTTGAATCATTCGGTTAACAAAAATAATAATAATTGTATTATCTTTATAATCCAAATATGGAACATCTATATCATTTCATGGTTTTGCACGTCTGATTTGTTGTGAAATAATCTTTGTGACGCGTGGTAAATTTCTGCGCCAGGTTTGCAATAGGAAGATTTTCATGAAATATGTCGCAAAAACCAAATGCAAATCAGAAATCAGGTTGAAAAGAGTTCTATGATACTAAGTAAATGTTATATTAGACTGCAAGTTATATCTCTTTTCCAAAAATTTTGGGTGGGGGGGGGGGTGTGGGTGGCTGGCCCCCGCTGCCCCCCGGCTCCTACGCCTATGCTTACCACTTCGCAGGACTGAGTGTGTATAGTGACACAGTAACTCCCACGTACAAAACTCCTACGCAGTTCTCTCCCTTACTGCGTAGGAGTTTGCCCACGTACGACTTACTAAGACCTATGTATGACTTACTAACACCTTCATAAGACTAAAAGGTAATAACTCTTATGTATTCAAATACTTACAAAGTCCTACGTAGAAGTTACTCAGTCGAACATAGAAGTTAGTAAGTTACACGTAGGTGTCTTCGTTGGAGTTAATAAGTCAAACGCACAAGTTATTCATATAGGAGTAATTTGAGTCGTACGTAGGAGATACCATGTCCTTGTAGAAGGTAGTAATTCGTACGTAGGAGTTACTATGTCCGTATAGGCGGTAGTAAGTCTTACGTAGGAGTTACTATGTCCGTGTAGGCGGTAGTAAGTCTTACGTAGGAGTTACTATGTCCTTGTAGGCGGTAGTAAGTCGTACGTAGGAGATACCATGTCCTTGTAGAAGGTAGTAATTCGTACGTAGGAGTTACTATGTCCGTGTAGGCGGTAGTAAGTCTTACGTAGGAGTTACTATGTCCGTGTAGGCGGTAGTAAGTCGTACGTAGGAGATACCATGTCCATGTAGAAGGTAGTAAGTCGTACGTAGGAGTTACTATGTCCATGTAGAAGGTAGTAAGTCGTACGTAGGAGTTACTATGTCCATGTAGAAGGTAGTAAGTCGTACGTAGGAGTCAATAAGTCATGCGTATTAGCTAGTCAGAAATATATGATACAAAACCATTCAATTGTTGTTGTTGTTGTTTTTTGCTTTAAAAAACAAAAATATAACTAACTGAGTCTACTCAAACTGATCACATAAATCTCTCTGGCTACCGTCCCTATGTTTTGTTCTGTTACAGTTTTCTTCATATCAGTGGAAGTAACTCCAGCAGGTTATTTCTGTACTGACACTTTTTATTATTTCCTCTTGGCTCCGAACATCGGTATGGTTTAGCCATCAGATAAAACTGTGCTATTTTAGAGGCTTAAAATTTAAATTTACTTATAAAATGTTAGCAGTACTTTAAAAAAATATCCATGCAGCCAGGGAGCTATGTTTTAATATCTATATTCTTTGAAATTATAAATATGTCGCTACATAGTGTTTTTTTTCAACGAAAATAGTCTACACGCATTTTATCATTAAACAGACAGAAATAAAATGCAGTATTACATTAAGATAGCCTAGTATTCCATTTTTGTAACAAGAATCCATACGGAAGTCTGTAGATTTGACGATGAATTAAACATTTGCAAAAACGCATCACCAGTCTGTAGACTAAACGATGAACTGTAGTGGTGAGATGCCTCGTTTGTTATGTAATTGTTTCCATGATTATTTTTATGTCATTCTGAAATCAAAATGATATGTAGAAAAGATATAACTCTTTCTCTCTCTCCGTGATTTCTTTTATGTCATTCTGAAAACAAAATGATATGTAGAAAAGATATAACTCTCTCTCTCTCTCTCTCTCTCTCTCTCTCTCTCTCTCTCTCTCTCTCTCTCTCTCTCTCCATGGTGTTTATGAGTGAAAGATATTTTGATCTTACAATCTTACATGCAAAACGAACAAATTTTCTTTTTATTTCATGTTTTGACTTAATGTACCAATTTCAGTTTCTTGCCATTTTTTTCACTGTGAAAATACCAGATATATTTCCTTCTAATATTTCGATAATTAAAACATGTAATAAACTTTGATAAAGTTATTATAATAATAGCTTGATCTGGGATGCTGTATTTGGCTCGAGTGGATTTTTATCAGATCGGATGTCATGAGGCGCGCAAGCACCGAGTGTGATCCGGCCTCGCAAAATCAGCGAGAGCCGAATACAAAATTCCAGATTTAGCTACTGTTATAATGACCCTTTTATTTTACCTCCTACCCCTATCTTTTTGTTTGTTGTTTTGTTATTGAACAAACTCTTCAATGTTTATCGATGTTAAGATGGACCTTAGTGAAGTTTTTATGTGCGCTATTTATAGAACTGTGTCAGGTCATTCATATTAATGAAAGTAGTCCGGCAACATACAATACAAAAGGTATAATACGGATTTTTTTTTCAAATTTACTTGTGAAATACAAGCCGAACATTTAACAAAATTTATATAGGTATGTAATAAAAGCGAATACTTGTAATATTCTTTTGAGGTATGGAATTGCCTGTAGGATAGGTGGTGCTAGCGGGAAGTCGTAGGTTGCTCGAGGTATACCGGTATATGAATTGAAAATAAATCATGAAAAAATATTTAGAACATAAAATTCTCTTCAAATCGTTCAACAATTTCTTCTTTCAGTCTAGACTTTGAACTGTAACAGTTAGTATTACTAAAACTAACAAAATATATCATTAAAGGTGACTCGTGTTTTGCTTAGTAAATGTTTTAAAATATGAGCCGCGCCATGAGAAAACCAACATAGTGCGTTTGCGACCAGCATGGATCCAGACCAGCCTGCGCATCCGCGGAGTCTGGTCAGGATCCATGCTGGTCGCTTTCAAAGCCTATTGAAACTAGAGAAACCGTTAGCGAACAGCATGGATCCTGACCAGACTGCGCGGATGCGCAGGCTGGTCTGGATCCATGCTGGTCGCAAACGCACTATGTTGGTTTTCTCATGGTGCGGCTTATACATTGATAGTGTTTACCTTGTACTCACTATACGATTGGTTTAATACAAAGCCAGTTTGTTGTATATTTGCAAAATTAGACCGATCCCAAATAAAGATGGGTTATCTAAACTGTACGAGTTCATATTTCAGGTGAAATAATAGTGTCTGACGTACTGACCCCTGACTATCCCTCTACAGATTACAAACTCACTGTGAGGGTTGTTGACGTATGTTCCACGAGCAGCACGTGCACTGTTACAATCACAGTTAACAACATGCCGAAGGTATAGTCTATATAGTGTTATCTTGATTCATATACATATATAGTAAAAATTTAGACATTTTCGGTAGCATTTCCTAAAACTGAAATTCTCACTCCGTTCTTTGTTGGATTCTCGTCAAACTTACGTCATTCCATCTAAAAAGCAATGTGATAATCTACAAATAAATGAGATTATGGAAATGGTTATAACTCGATTATCCAGGTCTAAAAAATGATTGAATTTTTCTAATTTATAATTAGTACAAGGAAGGCTCCGACGATCGAGCACCCATCCTAATAACTGATTGCGAGAAGACGGCAATTAATGAAGTGTTCGTTTATCATGTAAAATGCATGCTATGAAGAAAACCACAAACTGGCGTATACACATTATTTGTTTTAAATTCAGTTTTCATGCAGAGGAAAAATACTTTATTTGTATCTAACTAAGCATTTTGCAGTTGGTAATGACTAGGTTTTAACATAGAAAAACTAGTGCGCTGTAACAGCAACTATTTAAGTACAAGTAAACCGAACGTTCTTCACTAATTATCTTTTTAAGTCCTTTAAAACCAGGAAGTACAAATACACTTTCATCTTATCATTGCGAGATGTTTATGTCCTCTGTCTAGACATCGTTTGTAGGCTCAAACTTCAGAGTTGAAAGTAGAAAGCGCAGACATTTTCTACGGTGTACCGTTCGAGCCGTCGCGGCACACATAATTCCGAACACCGTGAGCGCGAAACAGTGTTGAAAAATCGAAACAACGATGCCACGATATGATGGAAAGTCAAAACTATAACAGTTTCTACATTTTACGACATTTTTGTAACTACTGCGTAACATCAGCTGGGGAGAGAAAAACTTCCCATCAAAATGCTTCCCTCGGCAGATCACGTAGCGTTTTCATCTCTGAGTTCAGAACATCGTCTAGAAAAATATTAAAATTGTTATATTCAAATTTGTAAGGCAGAGCATTAATGCCAGAAGTGTATTATTTATTTACTCGAGAATTCGAGATACCAGGAATTTCGATCTAGGTACTGAAAATTTCGATTTTGTTTCTCTTAATTTTGAAATTTCGAATTAATAAATAACTTACACCTGGCACTAATGCATGTATCATTTTTGTAAAGTTTGGTGATTGTCAGTCAGATGGTACCCACTTTCGGGACGTACGTACCTACGTATTACTCATTCGTATGCACGGACAGAGAAGAGCAGATCTTTATGCATCCCTCTCCTCCTAATTGGGGATGAAATCATATGCCCAAATAACGTTTTGTATTACTCTTAAATTACTGTTGCATCATTTTAATCCATGTTTAGGGAGTCATATTCGGATTTGCATATGCTTGCGTTCGTATACAGCTCCTTTATAGCAAGGAGCTATATACGAAAACGTGCTCCGAATACAGTTCCCCGGGGAGCGATATCCAAAGGGAGCCATATATACGGGGTGTGACAATGCTATGCAGTAGCTAACCCACTTGTTATAATACAGACCCTGTACGAGATCTGCTGAGGATGAAAATCTGTGCATATTTTGAAATTCTTCTTTAAAGCAGGACTTATTTGTGCATTCATTATTTGTTATTGTATCTCTTCAGTCAATAACGTTTGCTTCACTTCCGGCAAACGCAAAGTTGTCAGACCTGACGAAAACTGGACACGTTTACGACTTTAAAATCTCGCGGCAACGAGATGTTGACTCAGTTAAATGTTACATCAGATCTGCAATACCAGACAGTCTAACATTCGATGTCAAAAATATAAGTAAAACAGGTAATTCAATTTTCCCTGTTTATATGTATGTAATTAAACGGCTTTATATTACAGATCATGATTTTGACTTGTATTCTATTCTTATTCTTTCCTGGGTTTATTGTGATCAATTTTGCCTAAGTATTATTCAATGCCTACTTTTTGGGAATGAATACGTTTAAACTAAACCATGTGCGCCAACATCAAAACATATTTGTATTCACCAAAACCTAGGCACGGCGACGAACAATTATGCACTACTACGAAAACCTATGCATTGCCACCAAATTGAATGCATCAAAACCAAAACACATCCATCACCAGCAAAATATGGGCATCATGACAATCATATTAGCATTACCACTAAAACTTATGCATCGCCATCAAAATATACGCAGCATGGCCAACATAATTGTACGTATTCGCAACAAAACCTATGCATCTCCACAAAAATATTTGCAACATGACTAACATACTCGCCGCACCACAACCAAAACCCATGCATCGCCACCAAAATATACTTAACATGCATTACCAGTAAACCTATATATAACCACCTGATTAAACTCATTATGGCCAATACATACACGTTACCTACAAAACCTATGCATCACCACCAAAAGCAAGCATCATGATCAACATAATTATACGTATCACAATAAAAACCAATGCGTGCCACAAAAGTATACGATTCTTGACCAAAATAATACGTATCGCAATAAAAACCCGTGCATGACCGCAAAATATACACACCATGAACGACATATACGCATAACCGCAAAAACCTATGCATCGCCACCAAAATATACCTAAAATACCTATGCCTGACGACCAACATCAAAACCTACGAATCGTCACCAAAGTTTATGCATTACCAACAAAAACTCTCAATCTTCACTTATTTTTGCACTACGATCAACGTCATACATAACTAAATAAATTGGTGCATCCTCACAAAATATATGGATTCCACTAAAATATATACATCGCTGCGTGACACTTGAACAGTCCATTATCGTATCATTTCACTTACTTGGGTTTTAAAATCCTTTCATAGGAGGATGTCATCCAGTTGTCTTACGGCAGGTCTGTGGTTCCCATGTGTAATGAAATAATGCCCGGAGGGGCACCTTGAGTCTACCTCCACCATCAAAAGCTGGAAAGTTGCCATATGACCTATATGACGTTAAATCCTACCAAAATATATACCAAATGAACTTAATTTCAACAATTAATGTGTTACTTTTATATGTTTCATTTCGTTATCTTACAGAATACAGTGTACACCTTTTAGAAACTACAGATGCACCAGGTTTGCTGGAACAACAAACCCTTGTCATAGTGTTGGTTATTGCTTGTGAAAACACAGCGGAAATGTATAACCAGACCACACTTACACTTACATACCAACCAGAGGAAAGTAAGAACCTCGAATCATCTGTTGTTTAAATCGTCAACGTGTCTCTATTTTAGGGGAGTGGGGGAGCCCGGGGCATGGGGGGAGGGGCAGCTTTGGAGGAGGTAGTCACTGTATATCTCTTTTTGACCAAATGCAAAGGATCCGATTTTGTTTTTGGGTTTCTCTATAATATAGCATTTTATAATTTCAGTTTCGACTGCAAATTACACAAATCACTCACTCAGTTCCACTTTTCATGTAAAATTTTACACTGTTTAAATATTTCGTTATCATATATATTATGTTGTTTATTAGCAGTGAATTGATGGGGTGACATGATGGCAGCGTTCATTCTGATTTCTATGTTTTGTAGGTGGATTAGGAATACTCTTGACTATCGTCGGGATTATTGCAACTCTGATAGTTCTTGCAATGGTGACAGTGTTAATGATCTGGCTTTGTAAAAAAGGTAAGAATCAAGCGTAGTTTTTTATGTAAATAAATTGGTACTTTTACGGGGTTTGCAAAAATAAAAGAGTAACAAAGTCCAAATGTAATAGCAGACTCAGTTTGACTGAACTTGGACATCCGCCATGGAACCTTAATCACTAGACCGGAACCAGTACTGTTTTTCCGGGAACCGGACTCGAGATCAGATCAAATAAGCTTAAAGTTTTCATCGCAGTCGAGTCAAAATAAATAACTATCGTAAACTATAACAACAATCCAACAATCCCATCAATCCGAGTTAAATCATCTCTTTATACAGAAATATTATATAGATTCAATGGGTTAAAAGTTATATCTTGAAAACTGTTTCAATAAATAGCAATTAAGTTCCTCGAACACTATTTCAAAAATAATGATGGTGCTTAAGTTGTACTTTTTGGAACGCTGCATTAATAAAAAGACGCAAAAATGATGCTTCAGCCACTCTTTTATATTGATCACCATATAAATAGATAGCATGGGTTCATTTTTGTTTTGTTTTTGTTGGGTTTAACGTCGAACTGGCACAATTTTAGGTAACATGACGACTTTCCAACTTTTTGATAGCTGAGGACGACCCGTGTATTATTTCATCAGTGGCGGGCACCTAGGTTGAACCACCGACCTTTCGTAAGGCAGCTGGATGGCTCTCTAATTTGAAGAATTCAACGCCCCCGAGGCCACAGCAGTGAAGGGCAAGTGATTCAACGTCACTGACCGTAACCGCTCAGCCACGGAGCCCCCTGCCCCCCACCATCCGCATTAAATTTTAAATAAAAAAACCCAGCCAAGTGTCGATGAGATTAAAATAGATGGAAAATCATTCGCCATTTAATTAACCTTTAGCCTGCTGGCGGCATTTGGGTTTGCCTTTGCGACCAGTGCAGGCTGATCAAAGTCTGCACTGGTCGCTATTCAGTCAGTAATTTTTCAGTGAACACCCCCTTGAATAATTAGTGGTACTGCCAAAATTGAATGATGGGACAGTCCATTTTAGAAATTTAGCAGGGTAAAGGTTAATAAAATGTATTGATGTCTACACTTCAGGGAAAGTAAAAGTTTGGCCAAGTAGTGCCAGCAGCACAAGCAAAGGGTATAACAGCCAGTCTGAGCCAAAAGGAAAACATCTGGAAGTTGTTGAAAATAAACCCAGCCAAAATGGCCATATAAGAAACAAGCAGCTTTGGGACAACTTCAGTAACTTTTACAAGGTGGAACAAAGTATCACATCCGGGCGATTGCCAATTAATGGACGATTACAAAATGGCGGCTGGGATAACCAAGTCACAAAATCGCAGAAATCTATTCTCATATCACAAAGTAATGGACAGGCATTGCACGATGTTTTCAAGCAAGATTTGAGTGGTCATAATCACGTGTTTCAGAAGAAACCATGGAGGCCATGATCAAGTTACATTTACGATATTATAAAACATTTTTCCTCTAACTTACATAGTAGATTTTAGATGTATGCGTATATAAAGCGGCAAATTTCAAGGGGTGATGTTTTTTTCAGAACAGGTGATTTTTCTTATATGTTACATAACATGTCAATATTTTTTCATGTTTTGTAAAAACACATGTTATACTAAATGTCTATATATGGTTTTTATATTATTGAAATGCTTTAAAGTACTGAAAATGAGGTCTCAAGATTTCATTGTTTATATGAAACAAAGACGGAACTGAATTGGTATAGACTTAGTGTCAGACTCTTCACAATGGAGACTTACACGTTTATTGTGCGACGCAGAATATTCCTTTGCGGACAAAATAGTGTATATAGCCTGGACAATCCTGAATTTCACTGTCAAAGTACATTCTATGTCTATTTTTATTATTTTAGATTTAGTGAATTAGAACATCATATCTTATCAAACTTGTGCTAAACTGTACATATGCATGACTTGCATGTATATAATTGCAACAGCTATGCCCATGTGTCCAGTCATGAAACAATGCTTAAAACCACTACTGTAGTACAGACCTAAAGTTCAAATTGTATGAGATAATTCTAGTGCTTGTATTTGACTTTCGTAAATGCTAACTTTTGTGTGTGAATACTTCTGAAAAGGACTATGCTCTGATGGGTGTTTAATCAACAAATCCTAATTTATATTTATAATTAATAACGTTAACAACTGGACTACTTGAACTTTTCAGGTATTTTATATAGTATTTCTTACCGAAAATATTTTTTTAAAAAAAATGTTGAAAATACTAAAATAATGCCTATCAAAATGCTTTTCCTGTGAAAACTCTTTACACATTAGGTTAAGAGTTTTTACGAGATGGTGGCACTTTATCATCAAAGTACGCCTTGTATGAGTTCGCCAAAACACTTGAAATGAGTTTCAGATCCATATATAAATGAGCCGCACCATGAGAAAACCGACATAGTGCAGTTGCGACCAGCATGGATCCAGACCAGCCTGCGCATCCGTGCAGTCTGGTCAGGATCCATGCTGTTCGCTAAAGGTTTCTCTAATTGCAATAGGTTTTGAAAGCGAACAGCATGGATCCTGACCAGGCTGTGCGGATGCGCAGGCTGGTCTGGATCCATGCTGGTCGCAAATGTTGGTTTTCTCATAGTGCGGCGCAAATAACTGCTGCTTCGCGGCCGCTGACTTCGAATCACTTGCTTATAACCCATGTGGGCTAGGGGCATATAATTCTTCAACTGTGTAAGGCGACCAGCTGGATTATGGAAGGTATGTGGTTCTACCGGAGTGCCCGCCCTTGCATGAAACAATGCCCGGATGGGGAACTTGGGCTCTCCCGTATAAAGTAGCAATAGAATCTAAATAGTGTCGGTGTGACTCTAAACCTAAACGAAAATAACAGAAAACAGACCAAATTGAACCGCAATACCTTTCTTAAGTTTATATGATGCAACTATAAACATCAACAATATCAATTCCAGTGAATTTCGTTCAACGCCACCCTTAAAAGTGCAGCTTTTCTGAGACCACACTGTTCAATTGGTTGGGTTGTTTCTATATCTCGTTCTCCGTAATGAAAAGTTCAGAAACCACTAATGCTACTTGCACTCTAGTTTGATTATAAGGTACCGATGATAATCTTTATGACTGGCAGATTGTCTTATGAAACGACAGTTTGAATTCCAGAGGTATGCAAAAATTATTGTGTTGTCAAAATGCACCCAACTTTGCATGCTGCACTACACGAAGCCAGTATGAACAGGGAGTAATGTCAATAACACAAAAATACAAATATTAAAATCTAAAATAAATATTCATATGAATATTGGTCGTGCTTATCAATGGAATTTGATCGGTCTTGACACGAATATGAGTAACACAGGTTTAATTTTTGAAAATAAATGCAAATAAGAACGTTACAATGGGAGCCAATAAAATAAATGGTAGTCACTGACCTATATTCGAGAAGGATGCCAAAAGGAGATCGATTAAAACGATGTAAAACGAGAGAGAAACAAAAAACTTCGGGTACATTATTAAGACATGTTTACACCAAATAGGAAGTGACTATTTGGTGTAACATGTGAACAAATCACAAATGTAGTTCCATGTTGTTGATGAAATATGGTATGATTAGCCGTATAAGAATGCGGCATCTATGGCACGCCAATTGTCCAAATACTACGTGAACCCAGGTTCACGGTCGAAAAACTAGGATTAACGATCGATAAACCAGGTTTAAAGGACGACATCGGTAGGATCGATTTCCTATAAATTCAACTACGAATTTCGGGCGTGAACATGGGTTTACGGCCGTGAACCTATGTTTACGAGCGTGAACCTACGTTTACGGACGTGAACCCATGTATACGACCGTGAGCTTAGGTTTATGACCGCGAACTATAGTTCACGGACGTGACATGTATGGCAATTGTCCAATAATTAAGTGAACTCAGGTTCATGGTCGGAAAACTAGGATTAATGATCGATAAACTAGGTTTTTCGAACGGAAAAGCATGTTAACCTATTCTTTCGAGCGAAAACATAGGATAACGTCGTAAACCATAGTTCATGCTCGTAAACGTAGGTTTACGTTCGAAAACCTAAGTTTACGGTCGTAATCATAGGTTCACGTTCGTAGACTATGCTTCACGCTCGTGAACCCCGGTTCACTCTCGTTAACATAAGATAACGACCGAAATTCATAGCTCAATCGAGAAACCTAGTTTATCGAACGTAAATCATGGACGTGAACCTATGTTTACGACCGTTAACTTGGGTACCGGGTATACTAGAGTGAACCTAGGTTTACGTTCGATAAACTAGGTTTCTCGATTGAGCTATGAATTTCGAATTTCGAACAAAACTATGATTTCCGGTCGTAAACATAGATTCACGTTCGTAAACTACGGTTCATGCTCGTGAACCCAGGTTCACGCTTGTGAACTTAGGATAACGACCAACATTTATAGTTCAACCGAGAAACCTAGTTTATCGAACGTAAACATGGGTTCAAGAACATAAACTATGGTTTACGCCCCTTATCCCATGTTTTCGCTTGAAAATATAGGTTGGTATTCGATAATCCTAGTTTTTTTTACCAAGAACGTAATTAATGGATAATTGGCTTGCCGTGAACCATAGTTTACGGACGTGAACCTATGTTTACGAACGCGAACCTATGTTTATGACCGTGAACTTGGGTTTATGAGCGTGAACAATAGTTTACGAACGTGAACCTAGGTTTACATTCGAAAAACTAGGTTTCTCGAGCAAAACTATGATTTTCGGTCGTTATCTTATGTTCACGACCGTGAACCTATGTTTACGGTCGTAAACCCATGTTCACGGTCGTAAACCCAAGCTCACGGTCGTGAACATAGGTTCACATTCGTAAACTATGGTTTACGCTCGTGAACCTAGGTTTACGCCCGTTAATATAGGTCCAAGCTCGTGAACTTAGGATAACGACCGAAATTTATAGTTCAATCGAGAAACCTAGTTTATCGAACGTTAACCTGGAACGTTAAACGTTAAACTATGGTTTTCGCCCGTTATCTTATGTTTTCGCTCGAAAATATAGGTTAGTTTTCGAAAAACGTAGTTAATAGATCGTTAATCCTAGTTTTTCGACCATGAACCTCGATTTACGTAATTATTGGACGACTGGCGTGCCGTAGGCGGCTACATTTTGTTTGCTTATTAGTTTTATTGCTGACTGTATTGTGAACTTTTATGTTTAAGTTTATCCATTGGATAAAAGACTACATACGCCTAATTGCAACAGTAATTTTCATGGGGGCATTTTCAGAGGGTGTTTTTACAAAACAGATTAGTTTTCTTTGTAACGTAACATCTCAATATATTTTTTTGTAAGCAGACGAGTTATACTAACTGGCTGTAAAGATCTTTTATATTGAAAATTACCCCAAAAAATGAAGTATCAAGATTTAGTTGTTTATATGACATAAAGAAGGAACTGAAGTAGTATAGCTGAAACCTTAAAAAAGACGTATGTCTGAAATTGAGACATCGGTCATGTTAGTCAAAATTGTCTGCTCGCTGCACTTGCAAAACTATAACAGTAGTATTTATAATTGCTGAAGTGATGGGACCTGACGACAGCCGAATAAGAAAGGTAAAATATTTGTAAATCAATTTAAAACATCTACTCTCAATGGGAGCATGTCCCCAAACCCTTAAAACTTCCCCTCTCCATAAATAAAAATCCTTGATCCGACTCATGTATATTTCATCTTGGTAACACTGATGTTCGTTTTATATGATCCAAATACGATACAGCAAAAATGTTGTAAAATTTTTTTCTCAGTGTTCGTCGGGCGGCAGGCTTTTTTTTTTGTAGAAAAGAAAATGTCTTTGGTATATTTCATATCGGTTATTTTTCTTTTTTTTCTACTAAAACTTTTAAATGTGCTGTATCCCTTTTAACTTTTCAAGTTTTTTTTTATTTGAAAAAAAAAGAAAAGATATCCTTACATATTTAAGTTTCCTGTGTTATTAGTTAATCTCTACTTATTTTGTTATTTCACTCATTACCAGCGGAGAGATGTCATCAATGCTTGTAATCTTACCGGGCTGAGTCCATCTGCTTTAGACAAATAGCAACTTTTCATTTTCACTAGCATTTTATTAAACCCACCACTAAGTTAGGACAAACGAGTATGTTAAATTCTTGCAAAAATTAATTGATCATTTTAAAAAGAATTTCACAATTGTTATTCTATTCAGAGTTCTATGTTTAATATTCCTAAAACTACGCAAAAGCTCGACATACGTTCCCAGTTTTCTCGCTAATTCAAAATCCGCATTTGTCCTTCAATGAGATAACACTCACACCTTCAAAATAGAAATCTCAGTTCGGAACGCAAAAGCAATATGGCTACAAGATAAGGATATGGACAAGAGAGTGATTTGATTTTTATCTCGACAACGTTTTTAAAACATTTGTTTTCTCTCTCTCAAAGTTATAGACCTAGAATGAACAGGTAAAAAGTTTTGTCCTCAGTTTCACTTTTTAGTCGGACGGCTGTATCCTTAAAGGCTTGTGTGAAACTCGGCGCCATGCTAAAATGACGTGAGAATGGTTCTACAGCTCGAGAATGATTCACACTCGAACGGTTTGTTTAAACAACATTGCACAAAAGAAAGCGTTATCTTTGATAAATATGTTTGCACTGAAGTAATTCTCAAACAATTATCTTCCTGTGTCATAGTTAAGGCTAGCAACCGAGACTTCCTCATATGAAAAAGACTTTTATCGTCAGAGTATGTAAAATACAACCGGGAACAAAAGGTCATTTTAGTACTTTAATTACCTGCTCATATTTACGCATTGAAACTCCAACTTTTTTTGCAAGATCTGAAGAGAGGCACTGGCAATTTTGATATGTCGTTAGGATGGATACATTTTCAAATAAAAACAAATTCAGCCGCACCATGAGAAAACCAACATAGTGTTTTTGCGACCAGCATGGATCCAGATCAGCCTGCGCATCCGCGCAGTTTGGTCAGGATTCATACTGTTCGCTTTCAAAGCCAACTGTAATTAGAGAAACTTAATGAACAGTATGAACCATGACCAGACAGCGCGGATGTGCAGGCTGGTCTGGATCCATGCTGTTCGCAAATGCACTATGTTGGTTTTCTAATTGCGAGGCACATTTTCTTTGTTTCATTTGTTGTAGTGGAAACTGAAAATAACAAAATGGTATCCACGACTAGAAGCAAATACGAATTGGAGTATTTTGTATCTGTAACAACATTTCTGTCCTTGGCAACTGTCGTCATGGGCCATGGACGACTGATTGATCCGCCATCCCGGTCGTCTGCTTACAGATTTGGCTTCGGCACTCCACGGAATGAAAACGACCACCAGCTTAGCTGTGGAGGATTCTGGGTATGATGTATATAAATAACTGGCTTTCTTTAGGCCTGAATACAAACACGTCTTATAGATAATGTTACATATATATTCTTTATAAGTGTACTAAGTTCACTGACTTTATGACGAGAAGTAGAGAGCTCGTGCATCCAGGACGAGTGACTTTTCCTGTCATGCTTGTTACGTACCGAATTATTTTAAAATTTAAATTCTGTGACCTGGAATTACTGCCTACACTGACAAAGTCTTTTACTTCACCAATTCCATATACAATCTCCGTTTTCATTTTTTTTCTATCAAAATGAAAAAACAATGTACATCAGCGGAAACCGGCTCTTATGCACACACATAGTGATTCCCGCAAAAATTAAATTAATACTTGTATGAGCGAATATACATAAAAATAAATGGGAGCATTTTTGAACCATGGTCTTTGGCTATTTAGTTTTTGCTTACCTGATGGTCAAATTTTATTGCACCTGGCCTACTCCAATAAATAGAAACCATCAGAAAAGTTTACAGTCGTATTTCTGTTCCCGGTCTTGGTTTCTTAGATATTCGCATTTTATTTAGAATCAGTGGGGGAGAAATCACGGCCGTTGTGGTGTTTGTGGGGATCCCTATCAAGGGCCTCGTGAAAACGAGGCTGGTGGAAAATATGCAACAGGGACAATAGTGCGTCATTACAAGGAAGGGCAACAGATTACCGTGGTAATCGGTAAGTTTGTGTCAATATACAATTTATTCAAAATGGAGGCAATATATGATAGTTTTGCATGGTATATTTTTTATACGAAATGAACGGATAAGGAACTGCTTGGTATGTGATACTTTATAACACCTACGTGTAAATGCAGCATGGAAGGGTCTGAGGGCTGTTGTTGTAGCAGTCAAAGCTTTAACTGTCATACAAATGTCTAGTATATTATGTACATTGTACCATGATGTGACACAAGTTCCAGTTCTATGTGAATGATTTATATTGCAGACATCACCGTAATTACGAGTCTTACGACTACCAATTCTTTTTATTTTTCTCCAGATATGACCGTAGGACACGGTGGATTTTCTGAGTTTCGGATATGTCCGAATAATGATGTACACAAAGCGATCACACAACCGTGTTTAGATCAACACCTTCTGGCGACACCTAGCGGAGAAACGCGCATAGAACACGGACATGTGACTGGCCTCTTGAGATATAAATTGAAACTTCCACGTGGGCTCACGTGCACTCAGTGTGTTCTGCAGTGGAAATGGAACACTGGTAAACATTTTTCTCCTATTCTATTTTCTTACTTACAAACTTTACAGAAATACGTTTAATCACTTTTGTAGGTATTGAATAGTCAAAATGCATAATGTTTTCGAATTCTTTGATATCATCAGAATTATTTGTTACTATTTTGGTCCTTTTGAAACATTGTGATCTATATAATAGACTTTTGATAAAGCCGCTGATAGAGGGCGCTTTTCATAACCTTCCCTGAAAAGGCCCAATTAAGGCGAGTCTAATATTGTTTGAGTGGTTAGATATGTTTGCTTTCATAGGGTATTATGTATATATATATTTTAAAAGTACTTGCAGAGAAACATGAGTACGCTGTCTTTCAACCATAACTTTTGCTGTCTTTAAGAGTCAAATCTGAAAACAGACTAGTGTCCATCATGTCCAACTGCTTCTTTAAAGAAAAGCTCCAGTGTTCGGATTAGTACATGTATACGGGTCGTGTTTTAGCTCAATATCTGAGAAGTTTATTTTCGTTACAGCTTCAAACAATAACTGCAATTACGTCACCCATGAAAATTGTTGCGAAGGATGTGGGCCACAAGAACAGTTCTACGGTTGTGCTGATGTTTCAGTCGGGCGTGACTCCAATGCTGGTCGTTATACAACGCGAAAAACCACAAAAATCCCGTTCAAACCAAATATTTTTGAACCCACGCAGCCAAGTGGCTTTATTCCGATTGATATTTTTGGCCGTGAGCTGAAAGAACCAAACTAATTTTAAACAGGATTCCTTCCACTGGTAATGAGAGGGAGTGACAATAATGCGAAAATAGGGAAATCTAGGTCTACGTAAATAACTCTCCTTGGATACGGTATTGTACATGTGTTGAAAATCATCTAAAACATGACATTCGTTTAATGTTTTATGATACATTGTTGTCCTTGTTGTTGTTGTTATTGTTGATGTTGTTGTTAATGATAATAATAATGATATTGTTTTGGTTGTTGTTGTAGTTGTTGTAGCATTTAGATAACATAAGTGTATTCTAAAATAGCAAAGTTGCTTTTTGCAATTCAAAGTCAAGGGAGAAACATGGACAAATTTGTTTCAATACAAATTAAACGCCATGCGTGTTTGTGTGTGTGTGTGTGTTTTTTTTTTTTTTTTTTTTTTTGGGGGGGGGGGGGGGTGCGTGTGCGCGTGTGTACGCGTGCGTGCCTGAGTGTGTATGTGTTATAGTTCAATCGACAAACCTAGTTTACCGAACGTTAACCTGGGTTCTCGAGCGTAAACTATGGTTTTCGCCCGTTATCTTATGTTTTCGCTCGAAAATATAGGTTAGTATTCGAAAAACATAGTTAATAGATCGTTAATCCTAGTTTTTCGACCATGAACCTCGATTTACGTAATTATTGGACGACTGGCGTGCCGTAGGCGGCTACATTTTGTTTGCTTATTACTTTTATTGCTGACTGTATTGTGAACTTTTATGTTTAAGTTTATCCATTGGATAAATGACTACATACGCCTAATTGCAACAATAATTTTCATGGGGGCATTTTCAGAGGGTGTTTTACAAAACAGATTAGTTTTCTTTGTAACGTAACATCTCAATATATTTTTTTGTAAGCAGACGAGTTATACTAACTGGCTGTAAAGATCTTTTATATTGAAAATTATCCCAAAAAAATGAAGTATCAAGATTTAGTTGTTTATATGACATAAAGAAGGAACTGAAGTAGTATAGCTGAAACCTTAAAAAAGACGTATGTCTGAAATTGAGACATCGGTCATGTTAGTCAAAATTTTCTGCTCGCTGCACTTGCAAAACTATAACAGTAGTATTTATAATTGCTGAAGTGATGGGACCTGACGACAGTCGAATAAGAAAGGTAAAATATTTGTGAATCAATTTAAAACATCTACTCTCAATGGGGGCATGTCCCCAAACCCTTAAAACTTCCCCTCTCCATAAATAAAAATCCTTGATCCGACTCAGGTATATTTCATCTTGGTAACACTGATGTTCGTTTTATATGATCCAAATACGATACAGCAAAAATGTTGTAAAACTGTTTTCTCAGTGTTCGTCGAGCGGCAGGCTTTTTTTGTAGAAAAGAAAATGTCTTTAGTATATTTCATATCGGTTATTTTTCTTTTTTTTCTACTAAAACTTTTAAATGTGCTGTATCCCTTTTAACTTTTCAAGTTTTTTTTTTTATTTGAAAAAAAAGAAAAGATATCCTTACATATTTAAGTTTCCTGTGTTATTAGTTAATCTCTAGTTATTTTGTTATTTCACTCATTACCAGCGGAGAGATGTCGTCAATGCTTGTAATCTTACCGGGCTGAGTCCATCTGCTTTAGACAAATAGCAACTTTTCATTTTCACTAGCATTTTATTAAACCCACCACTAAGTTAGGACAAACGAGTATGTTAAATTCTTGCAAAAATAAATTGATCATTTTAAAAAGAATTTCACAATTGTTATTCTATTCAAAGTCCTATGTTTAATATTACTAAAACTACGCAAAAGCTCGACATACGTTCCCAATTTTCTCGCTAATTCAAAATCCGCATTTGTCCTTCAATGATATAACACTCACACCTTCAAAACAGAAATCTCAGTTCGGAACGCAAAAGCAATATGGCTACAAGATAAGGATATGGACAAGAGAGTGATTTGATTTTTATCTCGACAACGTTTTTAAAACATTTGTTATCTCTCTCTCAAAGTTATAGACCTAGAAATGAACAGATAAAAAGTTTTGTCCTCAGTTTCACTTTTTAGTCGGACGGCCGTATCCTTAAAGGCTGGTGTGAAACTCGGCGCCATGCTAAAATGACGTGAGAATGGTTCTACAGCTCGAGAATGATTCATACTCGAACGGTTTGTTTAAACAACATTGCACAAAAGAAAGCGTTATCTTTGATAAATATGTTTGCACTGAAGTAATTCCCAAACAATTATCTTCCTGGGTCATATTTAAGGCTAGCAACCGAAACTTCATCACCCGAAAAAGACTTTTATCGTCAGGTTATGTAAAATACATCCGGGAACAAAAGGTCATTTCAGTACTTTAATTACCTGCTCATATTTACGCATTGAAACTCCAACTTTTTTTGCAAGATCTGAAGAGAGGCATTGGCAATTTTGATATGTCGTTAGAATGGATACATTTTCAAATAAAAACAAATTGAGCCGCACCATGAGAAAACCAACATAGTGTTTTTGCGACCAGCATGGATCCAGATCAGCCTGCGCATCCGCGCAGTTTGGTCAGGATTCATACTGTTCGCTTTCAAAGCCAACTGTAATTAGAGAAACTTAATGAACAGTATGAACCATGACCAGACTGGGCGGATGTGCAGAATGGTCTGGATCCATGCTGTTCGCAAATGCACTATGTTGGTTTCCTAATTGCGAGGCACATTTTCTTTGTTTCATTTGTTGTAGTGAAAACTGAAAATAACAAAATGGTATCCACGACTAGAAGCAAATACGAATTGGAGTATTTTGTATCTGTAACAACATTTCTGTCCTTGGCAACTGTCGTCATGGGCCATGGACGACTGATTGATCCGCCATCCCGGTCGTCTGCTTACAGATTTGGCTTCGGCACTCCACGGAATGATAACGACCACCAGCTTAGCTGTGGAGGATTCTGGGTATGATGTATATTAATAACTGGCTTTCTTTAGGCCTGAACACAAACACATCTTATAGATAATGTTACATATATATTCTTTATAAGTGTACTAAGTTCACTGACTTTATGACGAGAAATAGAGAGCTCGTGCATCCAGGACGAGTGACTTTTCCTGTCATGCTTGTTACGATTATTTTAAAATTTAAATTCTGTGACCTGGAATTACTGCCTACACTGACAAAGTCTTTTACTTCACCAATTCCATATACAATCTCCGTTTTCATTTTTTGTTTCTATCAGTATGCAAAAAAATGTACATCAGCGAAAACCGGCTCTTATGCACACACATAACTATTCCCAAATGAAAAATTATAGTGATTCCCGAGAAAATTAAAATAATATACGTAAGAGCGAATATACATAAAAATAAATGGGAACATTTTTGAACAAAGGTCTTTGGCTTTTTAGTGTTTGCTTAACTGATGGTCAAATTTTATTGCACCTGGCCTGCTCCAATAAATGGAAACCATCAGAAATGTTTACAGTCGTATTTCTGTTCCCGGACTTGGTTTCTTAGATTTTCACATTTTACTTAGAATCAGTGGGGCAGAAATCAAGGCCGTTGTGGTGTTTGTGGGGATCCCTATCAAGGGCCTCGTGAAAACGAGGCTGGTGGAAAATATGCGACAGGGACAATAGTGCGACATTACAGGGAAGGGCAACAGATTACCGTGGTAATCGGTAAGTTTGTGTCAATATACAATTTATTCAAAATGGAGGCAATACATTTTGTATATGATAGTTTTGCATGGTATATTTTCTATACGAAATGAACGGATAAGGAACTGCTAAGTATGTGATACTTTATAAAACCTCCGTGTAAATGCAGCATGGAAGGGTCTGAGGGCTGTTGTTGTGGCGGTCAATGCTTTATCTGCCCTACAAATGTCTACTATATTATGTACATTGTACCATGATGTAACACAAGTTCCAGTTCTATGCGAATGATTTATATTGCAGACCTCACCGTAATTACGAGTCTTACGACTACCAATTCTTTTTACTTTTCTCCAGATATGACCGTAGGACACGGTGGATTTTCCGAGTTTCGGATATGTCCGAATAATGATGTACACAAAGCTATCACACAGCAGTGTTTAGATCAACACCTTCTGGCGACGCCTAGCGGAGAAACGCGCATAGAACACGGACATGTGACTGGCCTCTTGAGATATAAATTGAAACTTCCACGTGGGCTCACGTGCACTCAGTGTGTTCTACAGTGGAAATGGAACACTGGTAAAAAATTTTCTCCTGTTCTATTTTCTTACTTACAAACTTTACAGAAATACGTTTAATCACTTTTGTAGGTATTGAAAAGTCAAAATGCATAATGTTTTCGAATTCTTTGATGTCATCAGAATTATTTGTTACTATTTTAGTCCTTTTGAAACATTGTGATCTATATAATAGACTTTTGATAAAGCCGCTGATAGAGGGCGCTTTTCATAACCTTCCCTGAAAAGGCCCAATTAAGGCGAGTCTAATATTGTTTGAGTGGTTAGATTTGTTTGCTTTCATAGGGTGTTATGTAAATATATATTTTAAAAGTACTTGCAGAGAAACATGAGTACGCTGTCTTTCAACCATAACTTTTGCTGTCTTTAAGAGTCAAATCTTAAAACTTAGACTAGTGTCCATCATGTCCAACTACTTCTTTAAAGAAAAGCTCCAGTGTTCGGATTAGTACATGTATACGGGTCGTGTTTTAGCTCAATATCTGAGAAGTTTATTTTCGTTACAGCTTCAAACAATAACTGCAATTACGTCACCCATGAAAATTGTTGCGAAGGATGTGGGCCACAAGAACAGTTCTACGGTTGTGCTGATGTTTCAATCGGGCATGACTCCAATGCTGGTCGTTATACAACGCGGAGAACCACAAAAATCCCGTTCAAGCCAAATATTTTTGGACACACGCAGCCAAGTGGCTTTATTCCGATTGATATTTTTGGCCGTGAGCTGAAAGAACCAAACTAATTTTAAACAGGATTCCTTCCACTGGTAATGAGAGGGAGTGACAATAATGCGAAAGTAGGGAAATCTAGGTCTACATAAATAACTCTCCTTGGATACGGTATTGTACATGTGTTGAAAATCATCTAAAATATGACATTCGTTTAATGTTTTATGATACATTGTTGTCCTTGTTGTTGTTGTTAATGATAATAACAATGATATTGTTTTGGTTGTTGTTGTTGTAGCATTTAGATAATATAAGGGTATTCTACCATAGCAAAGTTGCAATTCAAAGTCAAGGGAGAAACATAGACACATTTGTTTCAATACAAATTAAACGACATGCTTGTGTGTGTGTGTGTGTGTGTGTGTGTGTGTGTGTGTGTGTGTGTGTGTGCATGCCTGTGTGTGTATGTGTTATTTTTCAATCAGTTGAGATATACTCCTTAAATTTGATTCCCCTTTTCGTAAAAAAACATTGTTTTCTATTTTGATGGATGAAGGATCCGTTTCATTTTGAATGCTATTTGCCTTATTGGATTCTTGAAGAACTGTAAGAATATTGTAATTTTCTCATGAGCAGTAATACTGTTTTTTTTTGTAAAAAATGCAAACACACAATGTTTTCATATTCACTTCTTCCAACAAAAGTAAGACGTTTGTAAACTAAGTTCTGCAAGAAATCACTGTTTGGTAGTATATTCATATAGTTGATGAGCCGATAGGTTGGTTGGTACCATCTGGGGTGATTAATTCTCATATATAGTTATTTTTGGCAAGGTATACCTTGAGTTAGATGATATGTAATAGAATTGTATAGGCGTAAAATTGTGATATCGTGATATCGTCCGGTTTATGTGCCTACCCTTAAAAACGCTATTTGGATATTTGCCAAGTAACAGATAATACATTCTTACTTAACCTGACAGCATTTTGTTATCAGTCATATTTTCACATTCAAATTTATCTTACCTATAGTCATGATCATTTTGCAATCTGACTAAAGTGCATCACCTATTACGCTATACATAGGATCTGACAACGAGCTATAAATAGCCTCGTTCTGACGACCCTTTCGCTAGCCAATCAGAGCTTAACTAACAACATTTTGCAAATCTATAGTTAGCCTTGATTTTTGATATTTACAATTCTTATGTCGCAATGTGACAGATAGCCGGTTAGCGCAGTCGGTAGGCCACTTGCTCTGTAAGCGAGGGGTCCCGGGTTCCAGCCCTGGATTGACTGTGCATTTTTCTTACTCTTTGACATTTGAACAAGTCGTCTGATTAGTTCAAATAAAATAGATTCGCGAAAATTAAAATAGCAATATATACAGAAGACGAATGTGAATGGGTCATTCTCAGATCTTCGTTTAGAAGATCAAGTACTTTAGTCAGATTGGATTCTTTTGATTCTCAATAAAAAGTACTCCGCATGCTTAAAGCAGCGTGCCTCCAGATCGTTCGACAACGAAATATACAGTATATATATTTTTATATATTTTGAAATAAATGCTATATTTCTTAAGAAGGCTTTAAAACTAAATTACTGACAAACTTTCTGTTACGGAAACACTTGAGAATTTGCTGTTTTTACTACTTTTTCCGATGAAAATTGAAAAGCGTTTGTCACGCTTTTACTCCAGGTAAATTGTCTCGGTTATAAATATCTATATTTTGAAGTCATTATTCACTACTTCAGCTTTAGCGTTATTGATAACCTCGACGGGAAAATGTCTTTATTGCCGCAGCGGTCCGGGGTTCGATTCCCGACGCGGTCATACTTTTTCTTGATTTGGAACTTTTAAAGTATGTTAGAAACAAAAATTCATATTCTAATGTTTATAATATGATCAAACTTCAATTTGAAAGAAAGATTTTTTTTAGCCAAATCTAGAGGCATGCTGCTTTAAAATATGATTACTGTGCCATCGGTGATTACTTATAGACCATAACCTATAGCCAGTGTGATAAATCATACCACTTTCAGAAAAAGTCTCAGATTATGATTAAGTGTTGATAAGTGAATACAAGATGAGAAACACATTTATTTAAATGCGTTAATAGCAAGTTTATTAATTATTGTGTCTAACAATGTTTTTTTCTTTGTATATAAAATTATGTCACTCAATAAAAGAAAAACAAATATTGACGATATACGGAATTTGTTTTATGTTATGAAGTTTTTCTATACAGCTTTTGACTTATGTTGAGGTCAATATGTGTTTTTACGGACCTGTAAAAATGATATTGACCTCGGACGCAGACGCAGTCCGAGGTCAATATCCTATTTACAGGTCTGTAAAACACATATTGACCTCACCATAAGTCTATAATTGTTATGTTATATGCCCTTTTCAAACGCACTCATTTGACTGGCCGATATTTCATACATATAAGAAAAAGTGATATCATAAGTTATTATCACTTTTGCGGATCAATTTCGCTTTTACGGACCCGCGCGTGCACCCCTTTCGTCCAATCAGATGAGCGCATTTGAGAAGATTATATTATAAATATAATTGTTGTTATATACGAATAGTTTCCTAGAATCAAACAAAAGTAGATAAAAGCAAATGATACAGATAGTTACCAATGTGCAATTTTACGAACGTGTCAATGATGACAATAAAATGCAAACTTTCGAATACAAAAAACAACAAATACTGGTGTTGCGCACGAATAAAAGCCATTATCTAAACACAGTTTGTTGCTGATATATACTCATTGGCTTTAAAAACGCCCCATCCATATATGGCAATTATTTCCTTCTTGCAACTTGTATTCAAATATTTCGATATTCATAAAAATAAAAATAAGTATCTAAATTTACAATAGCCATTTTGGACATGGCAATCTCTCCACACCGCTAACACAAATGTTTCATGTAAACTGTGACCAAAATTGCAAGAAGAGAAAAGTTGTATAATAAGTAGGCCCGGATCCAGGGCCGGACCCATGGGGCCAGTGCCCCCTACCCCTCCCCCAAATATGGCTGAGAAGTGACCTACACTCGTCACAGTTGCACCCAACTTTGACAAATGAAGAGTATTTTCTCAAAATTTAGACCTAAAATGTATAAGAAGTCACCGTTTTAAACATACATACATACATACATACAAACATACATACATACATACATACATACATACATACAAACATACATACATACATACATACAAACATACATACATACATACATACATACATACATACATACATACATACATACATACATACAAACATACATACATACATACATACATACATACATACATACATACATTTCAAAATTGCCCTGAAGAGACCCCCAATGTCCTCCCTAAATGAGGGGTGGATACCATTTCCCGTACCTCAAAATTTATACCAAAAATGCACCATAGGCCACCATTCCCTTTCATATTTATATTTCAAAAATTCCCTGGGGAGAGCCACTAGACCCCATCCTAACACGAGCGGAGGCCCCCCTCCAATTCTTGTCACGTCTTACCTGTGACGCTTTCGTTCTTAAAAGGCCCACTCATCCCCAGTCAAATATTTCTTGATCCGTGCATGTTAAGTTAGAGAGGACAAGAGTGTTTCCAAGAATTACTTTATTCAATATGTATTCAACAGTTACGTTATATAAAAATTGCAGTTCCTTAACCGGTCTTTACCATGCGAGTTTGGTGTAGATCCAGCCTTTCATGAGAAGTTGTTAAAATGTATTTCTATTTTAGTTCTAGTTACATCTAAAGGGGCCAAGCGTCCCCATTTGAGCAAAATTGGGAGAGGACCTTATACTGATGGTACAAAGTTTGATGTAAATCCATCAAACAGTTCATGAAAAAGTTATTTAAAGGTATTTCTATTATTAGCTCTAGTGGCCCTTAAAAGGAACCAAGTATCCCCAATTTGAACAATTTTTTGAGTGGCCTTACCATGGTGCTACAGACCAAAATTAAAGAAGCTACATCAAGCGGTTCATAATAAGAAATCGTTTAGAGGTGTTCCAGTGTTTAGCGTCAGTAGCCTCTAAAACGGGCCCAAGCGCCAATATTTGAGCAAAATTGGGAGAGGACCTGAAGATAATGGTACAAAGTTTGATGAAAATCCATTAAATAGTTCATGAAAAAGTTATTAACAGGTATTTCTTATTTTAGGTACAAGTCGCTGAGCGCCCCCATGTGAACAAACTTGGCAGAAGACCTGACAATGATATTAAAGACCAAGTTAGATGTTAATCCATTAAGCTGTTTATGAGAAGAAGTCATTTAAATGTGTTTCAATTTTTAGCTCAAGTGGCCCTAAAACGGGACCAAGCAACCATTTTTGATTAAACAATGAGAGGACCTTATAATGATGCTACAAACCAAGTTGGATGAAGATCCATCGAGCGGTTCATTATAAGTAGCCGTCTAAATTCTTTTTTTTTCCATTTTTAGGTATAGTGATCCATAAAAGGAGCCATGTCCATGCATTTGAACACATTTGGGAGAAGACATTATAATGATACTATAGAACAAGCTGTAGCAACCTCTGAAAGGGTCTAAGCACCCCATTTCTTAAAAATTGGTAGAAGACTTTCTAATAATGCTACAAATCAAGCAGTTGAGAAGAAGACATAAAAAGTACTTCTATTTTTACTAACTGATAATCGGACGTTCGAACGGCTGACGGATAATCCGTTTAAACGCATATTTATCTAGCCTTTGTACATTTATTCATAATTACATTTTTGGTTTTGCTGCTGCGAATAATGGTAGTAACAATAACATTTGTAAACTACATCTAACTTAATAACATGGACAACTATTAAGCATTATTACAGCTCGTTATTAAATTTTCGTCAAATAATTGTGATTAAACACGATATATTAGTTCGAAAATGAGCAAAAAACCTTTTATGGAAAACAAAATTATAGGTCCTATAGTGTATAAGCATTGGTCTATCCGTGCCTGTAATTGCCGTCATTAAATGCTAGACAGGCAGCATTTCAACAACATTTCTATAAAGTAAAGCAAAACAAAAACTCATCTATCAAACTTGTCTATGAAATGCAAAGAAAATATAGTCAATAGTTAGAGAGAACCATTAGTATGTAATAGAAAGTCCTCTTATGTCTCACGCAAGTTTAATAAAAGTGTATTCTGGGACGAGGTTTCTTCATGGCTAATAACACACAGAAAGCTACCATCATTGCAATGCTATCACATAGTTTCTATAGATTTCCAAAAATTTGTAATGAGCTTTATTGCCCTCTGATGGTACTACTAGCAAAAAATACCGGACCTGGCTCATCGGCTAATACGAGATCAAGAGGAAGAGTAAATGAGCCGTGCCATGAGAAAACCAACATAGTGGGTATGCGACCAGCATGGATCCAGACCAGCCTGCGCATCCGCGCAGTCTGGTCAGGCTCCATGCTGTTCGCTTTTAAAGCCTATTGGAATTGGAGAAACTATTAGCGAACAGCATGGATCCTGACCAGACTGCGCGGATGCGCAGGCTGGTCTGGATCCTTGCTGGTCGCATACCCACTATGTTGGTTTTCTCATGGCACGGCTCAAATAGTGATCGTAATAAGCAGATTCTACAGCACACTCCTACGCAGTGATTTCCTTTTTTTCCGCTACGCTCTCACTGATCACTGCCAACACAACATTCACGTGACCATTATTCATCACGTGATAATCAGTAAACATAAAAAAAACAGTAGTGGCTTTTTTTTTTGAGATTTTTTTGTTGTTGGATTTAACGACGCACCAACGCATGATAGGTCATATGGCGACTTTCCAGCTTTAATGGTGGAGGAAGACCCCAAGTGCCCCCCGTGCAGTATTTCATCACGAGCGGGCACCTGGGTAGAACCACCGACCTTCCGTAAGCCAGCTGGATGGCTTCCTCATATGAAGAATTCAACGCCCCGAGTAAGGCTCAAAACCCACATCGATGAGGGGCAAGTGATTTGGAGATCGTCTTTTGCACAAGTTTGACTATACATATCAATCATCAAAGAATAGATAGTTAAAGGTGTTAAACACGTCAAAGTTAATATATTTCCAGATGTTTCCGGATGTTTTGCAGTGAACTAGCAATCAGGCAATAAAGAAATCTTAACATTGAATGCCTCAGTACAAATAAACCGTACTGGCTAAGACAACAATTTCACTTGTAAAATGATTATTTTGCCCTTAGTTCCTTCATGTGTATTTATACTAATTATGATAATAATAATAGAGTGCGTGACACCCCGGTCCATGTAGTGTTTACGGACAAAAATAAAATAAAGGCCCGTACTTTGATCTCACTGTGACCAGTTTATAAAATGTCATTTCTGTACTAGAATTTTCAGAAAATTACAATGGACCTCGACGCCGTGTACTCCTAATACTGTACTAGATAATCATAGTGGAACTCGCCACCATATCCTCATAATACTGTACTAGATAATCTTACTGGACCTCGGCGCAATGTCCTACAAATACTGTTCTAGCTATCATATTTGTTCTCGGTGACATATCCTTCTATTACTGTACTAGATAATCAGAGTGGACCTTGGCGCCATGTCCTCCTAATTCTGTAATAAATAATCATAGTGGACCTTGGCGCAATATCTTCCTAATACTGTTCTAGATATCTTATTGGTCCTCGGCGACATGCCCTCCTATTACTGGTCTAGATAATCATAGTGGAGCTCAGCGCCATATCCTCCAAATTCTGTACTAGATAATCACAGTGGATCTTGGCGCCATGTCCTCCTAATACTGTATTAGATAATCTTAGTGGACGTCGACGCCATATCCTCCTAATATTGTACTAGGTTTCATATTGGTCCTCAGTGACATATCCTCCTAATACTGCACTAGATAATCAAAGTGGACCTAAGCGCCATGTCCTTCTAATACTGTACTAGATAATCATAGTGGACTTCGGCGCCATGTCCTCCTAATACTGTACTAGATAATCATAGTGGCCCTCGGCGTCATGTCCTTCTAATACTGTACTAGACACTCATAGTAGACCTTGGCATTGTGTCTTCCTAATAGACATTTGCGAATTAAGTCTACGTGGACTGTGGACACCTAAGACGATAGATTTTTCAAGGGGACCATCTCAACATAATTTGATTATATTATGCGCGGTAGGAAAAAGTTTATAATGGCAATAGGGTTTAGGTTATTATATCATCACTATGTGGTAGGTGATATAAATTCGGATGTGCCTATTTTAAGGTATTAGATCGCTAATAGAGAACCTCCATTTTGAAGAGTATTCATTTCCTACTATAAACCTATTTTTACTGCAATTCTTAGGGGGCATAGGTTCAAGCCCTACTGGGACCAATTTTTTTGTTCCTTATTTTCCTTTATTTTCTAGTAAGTTTTTACTTCTTTTAAGACTTATTATTGATTTCTTATACAAAAAGTGGAAAAAAGTTGAATCTTATAGCGATTTATTGGTGTTCAAAATGAATTTAAAAACTACTTAAACATAAGGGGTAGAGTTACACATCTTTAAAAGTACTGAGTTACATGCGGTGAAAGTTCTCTATTTTGCTTTCACTCTTAAATTACGGTATGCCTAAATAGCGGAAAACACTTTTTTTTGCAAAAAACACTTTAAATAGCAAAAAAAGCTCAGCATTTGTTTATTTCTTAATTTATTTACATGGTTTTTATTTCATATCGTAAATAATGTTAATAAAGCCTACTATACGAAATTTTAGCTATGTATACCGAAAAATGATGAAGTTATTAAATGTTTTCAAAGCGCACCACGTAAAAATCTTTTTCCGCTATTTTCGCCTATGAAGTTTAATAGCAAAAAAAGCTCAGCATTTGTTTATTTCTTAATTTATTTACATGGTTGTTTTTTCATATCGTAAATAATGTTAATAAAGCCTACTATACGAAATTTTAGCTATGTATACCGAAAAATGATGAAGTTATTAAATGTTTTCAAAGCGCACCATGTAAAAATCTTTTTCCGCTATTTTCGCCTATGAAGTTTAATAGCAAAAAAAGCTCGGCATTTGTTTATCTCTTAATTTATTGAAATGATTGTTTTTTCATATCGTAAATAATGTTAATAAAGCCTACTATACGAAATTTTAGCTATATACACTGAAAAATGATGAAGTTATTAAATGTTTTCAAAACGCACCATGTAAAAATCTTTTTTCGCTATTTTCGCCTATGAAGTTTAATAGCAAAAAAAGCTCGGCATTTGTTTATTTCTTAATTTATTGACATGATTGTTTTTTCATATCGTAAATAATGTTAATAAAGCCTACTATACGAAATTTTAGCTATATACACTGAAAAATGATGAAGTAATCAAATGTTTTCGAAACGCACCATGTAAAAATCTTTTTTCGCTATTCTCGCCTATGATGTTTAATAGCAATAATAGCTCTGCGTTCGTTTATTTTTTTAAATTATAGACATGGTTGTTTTTTCGTATCGTAAATAATGCTAATAAAGCCTAATATACGAAATTTTAGCTATATACACCGAAAAATGATGAAGTTATTAAATGTTTTCAAAACGCACCGTGAAATTTTTTTTTCGCCCATTAAGTTTAATAGCAATAACCCAGGAAGCACAATAACGTTGTGACAATGTTGTTACAACGTTGTGCTGTACGTTGTGACAACGTTAGAAACAACATTGTGACAACGTTAAAGTGTGGAGTCGTGTCAACGTTGCGACAACGTTGTGGCATAACGTTGTGTTGCGGTCAGATACAACGTTGTGACAACGTAAAAATGTGGAGTCGTATCAACGTTGTGACAACGTTGTTGGTTAACGTTGTGAAACCACCAAAATACAACCTACTTTTGACAGCTCATGTTTAAATAAATAAGCAAAACAAAATTTCAATTACATATTTTAATTCAAGATCTAATTATAAAATTTACTAAAATATTCGTTAAGTTCAGAAACAACGAAAGTAATCCTTAAGCAGTATATGGGAATACTGCACCCTTGATAATACAATACAGTTTAAAGCATACGTAACAATTATTTAAATCCATCAAATACAAAAAACTTATGTAGTTTAACAATAACGATAATTCAAGTCCAAAATTATAAAAAGATTATGTAGTTTAACGAAAACGATAATTCAATTTAATTAAATACAAAAAAGCTTATGTAGTTTAACGATAACAAAATCTAATACAATGACATGCCCACAGGAACAAGGTAAATACGGACTTCATGAGCGGCAAGTTCAGCAAAGGTGAACTAGAAGATGATTTTGAAGAAAAATGCATGTCGTATAGGCAAGAAGTCAATAGGGGAAAGGAGCAAAAGTCAAAGAGACAATGATGGTTGGCTGCAAAAGGGATCATCTACTTGGCATGTCCAATCATCCGACTAAGTTTCAAAATTCTGGGCCTAGTGGTTCTTTTAAAAGTTATGAAATGGAAATTGTTTCTCATGTTCAGGTCCAGTGACCCCCAAAATAAATAGGGGTCATAAACTCTGCATGTGCAATCATCCTATTAAGTTTTAACATTCTGGGTAAAGTGGTTCTCAAGTTACTGATTGAAAAAAACATCTATGTTGTATACCACATAAAAGTGGTCTTGGTTTTTCCATAATTATGGTCAATTATAAAAAAGTTACAATGTAAGTTATTTATAGTAACAACTAAGGGAAGTTAATCTTTAACCCCCCCCCCCCCCCCCCCCAAAAAAAAGTTGCAAGTCCACACAAAAATCTTACCAGGTAGAGACAGGTCAAAATACATCTCAGAATTGGATGTATCATGCATGTTGCATTACAGAAAAGTGATCTCGATTTTTCCCTACGACTAGTAACGAAAAAGTTGCAATATAAGCTATTTATAGTAACAACAAAGGGAAGTAATTCTAAAGAAGGGACCTGCGCATAACACTCCGTCTCATGATGGTGTACAATTGTGCCAAGTTACATCAAAATCCCTCTATGCATGAAGAAGAAATGTTTCAGACAGTTATTCTTGTATCTGAACTTTAGCCTCTGTGACCTTGACCTTAGACCTAGGGACCTGGTTCTTGCGCATGACACTCCGTCTCGTGGTGGTTAACATTTGTGCCAAGTAATATCAAAATCCCTCCATGCATGAAGAAGAAATGCTCCGAACAGTTTTCATTCTTGTATCCTTTGACCTCTAATTGTGACCTTGACCTTAGACCTAGGGACCTGGTTTTTGTGCCTGACACTCCCTCTCGTGATGGCGAGCAATTGTGCCAAGTTTCATCAAAATCCCTCCATGCATGAAGAAGATATGCTCCGGATGTCACCTGCCGGCCCGCCAGGGGCGTTCCCATAATACGTCCAATTTTTCAAACGGGCATATAAAAAGGGCAATAATTCTTAGAAAATGATCCTTGATAGAGTTACCTCCTCTTGTCTAACAAATTGGGTCATCACAATAAATTATGTCTAGTATCATGTCAATACCTATGATAAGATATTGGGTAATTGGATTGAAAAAAAAAAACAACTGAAAATTCAAGGTCGAAAAAGGGCAATAGCTCAACAAAAAAATCATTGAAAGTCACCTAGTCAACAGAATGAGGTCACCACTGTAAAGAAGAAAAATACCTTGTTACACTGTATTGAGAAATTGGAGACTGACGGACAGTAAGAGGTATTTACTCTGTTAAAACAAATCACAGGGTTACCTGCATTGCAATGAATATAAGAGCGCCGCCAAGCGGGGCAATATACACCCGAAGGGTTACATCAGAGTATGGGCGCAAAATTTATATATTGTGGAAGAAATTTAAGTAAGTTTTACGTCTGTCCTAAGGTTATTTTTAAATAAAGTAAGCAAAATTAAAAACAGAAAGACAGCATTCGACCTTATTTTTTCAATGTTGAAGTATGATTTTTGTCTCATTAAATCCGTTTACTTGAGGCACCATAGAAAAAAAATGATATTGACATTTTTATTTTGTTTTATAATTGTTTACCAATAGTTTGATGTTTCTTTTATTAAAATTAATGGTAAAATGAGTTCTCTGCAAACGTTTTGGATAGTGACCATCACTTTGAAATTTGTCTCTACTTGAGCCCGAGGAGATACCATAAGTTATACAAAATTTATAAAAAACGGCACGGTAAAAGTTGTTTAAAAATTGCAAAATAGTGCAAAACACGGTTACCTTTCAGAATATACCAAGTAAATGCCATTTTGTAAACATTACTATTAGTGATCTAATACCTTAAGCTCGACTTTTCGAAGAAACAGTAGAGCTATTGCACTCGCTCAGTTGTCGGCATTTGTTAAAGTTTTTGATAAAGTCAAATATCTCAGTTACTATCAAAGCTATTGATGGAAACTTATAATAGGTATTTGCTATCAAAGTCTACACCAGGAGAAATAATTCCCATAACTCTGATTTGAATTTTGATAGAATTATGCTCCATTTTAATTTAGAATTTTTGGTTAAAAATTTGGAAAGTCAAACATCTCTGTTACTATCAAAGCTATTGACTTGAAACTTAAAATAGTTATTAACTATCGAAGTCTACACCAGGAAAAATAATCTGCATTACTCTGATTGAATTTTGACAGAATTATGTCCCTTTTTAATTTAGAATTTTTGGTTAAAATATTTGATAAAGTCAAATATCTCTGTTATTACCAAAGCTATTGACTTGAAATTTAAAATAGTTATTTACTATCGAAGTCTACACCATGAAAAACAATTCCATAACTCTGATTTGAATTTTGACAAAATTATGTCCCTTTTGAACTTAGAATTTTCAGTTAAAAGTTTTGATTGGGTCAAATAGCTCTGTTACTATCAAAGCTATTGACTTGAAACTTAAAATGCTTATTTACCATCAAAGGCTTCACCAGGAGAAACAATCCCCATAACCCTGATTTGGATCTTGTTAGAATAATGCCCCTTTTTACTAAGAATCTTTGTTTCAAGTTTTTGATAAAGTCAAATATCTCTGTTACTATCAAAGCTATTGACTTGAAATTTAAAATAGTTATTAATTATCGAAGTCTACACCAGGAAAAGCAATCCCAATAACTCTGATTTGCATTTTGACAAAAAATATGCCCCCTTTTTACTTAGATTTTTTTTTGCAAAAAAAGAGGATAAAGTCAAATATCTCTATTACTATTAAAGCTTCGACTTGAAACTTAAAATCCTTTTTTACTTTCAAAGTCTCAACATGGAGAAACAATCCCCACTACTCTGATTTGAATTTTGACAGAGTTATGTCCTGTTTGAACTTGGATTTTTTATACTGGCAGCTCTAAATAAGAGTCAGTCACTGAAATAAGTCGAGTGCGCTGTCTTATGGACAGCTCTTGTTCCGTGTTTCTGCCCATCAGAGAGAAGTTATGCTACACATATCGCCAAAAGTATTAAAGCGAGCCATGCGCTCTGCACGTCGTCATAATGTGGTGACAATTTGTGCGATGTTTCTTTAAAATCCTTCAAGCAGTTCAAGAGTTACACATAGCACTCGAATCAAAGTTATATAATGACCTATGACCCCTAAGTGTGACATTGACCTTGTAGCTAGCCATCAAAAACATGCGCTCTGCACGTTGTTTCGAATGTGGTGGACATCGGCAGTGTTTCTTTAAAATCCCTCAAACAGATCAAGTGTTACAGAGCGGACACGAAACAAAGTCATATGACCTTGACACCTAAGTGTGACTTTGACCTTAAAGCGAGCCACCTGATAAGGCGCTCTGCACGTCGCCTTGATGTGGAGTACATTTGTAAACTTTGTTTAAAATCCTTTAAGGGGTTCACGAGTAACAGAGCGGAGTCGAAAAGAAATTGCTATCGGACAGACGGGCAGACAGACTGAAAGACAAACAGACGGCCAGATGAACACCTGTTGTATCCCAAAATACGTCCCCTCGGGCGTATAATAACAACAAAGGAATAGAGACACGCTATTACGTTTTCTACAGTTTTCACAATGATTTACCTTCTGACCTACATTTTGAACCCAGCAGTCCCAGTTTAGATTTTTTCACGTCGGACGACGATGGAATACGGATACATTGCGATTAGGCTAGCTCAATTTTTCAACTTTGACGCAGATGCGCAACTTATTAAAGAACATTTCAGGAAAGTGTTATGACGCTAGATCAAATACTTTTTGCGATATGGGTAACAAAACATTTTTCTGGTGAACAGACGGACGGAAAGACAAATCAAAATCTTATCCTGTTCGGTGACATAATAAGCCAGACTTTACCATCATTATAGGAATGTTTTCCTACCAAACACACTTTAAAATTATCATGTTGAGACGGTCCCCTTGAAAAATCGATCGTCTTAGGTGTTCACGGTCCAAGTAGACTTAATTCGTAAATGTCTAATCATTTGTACTAGATAATCATAGTGGACCTCGGCGCCATGTCCTCCTAATACTGTACTACATAACCATAGTGGTCCTCGGCGCCATGTCCATCTAATACTGTACTAGATAATCATAGTGGACCTCGGCGCCATGCCCTCCTAATACTGTACTACATAATCATAGTGGCCCTCGGCGCCATGTCCATCTAATACTGTACTAGATAATCATAGTGGACCTCGGCGCCATGTCCATCTAATACTGTACTACATAATCATAGTGGCCCTCGGCGCCATGTCCATCTAATACTGTACTAGATAATCATAGTGGACCTCGGCGCCATGTCCTCCTAATACTGTACTACATAATCATAGTGGCCCTCGGCGCCATGTCCATCTAATACTGTACTAGATAATCATAGTGGGCTCGGCGCCATGTCCATCTAGTACTGTACTCGATAATCACAGTGGAACTCGGTGCCATATCTTTCCAATACGGTTCTAGGTATCATATTGGTCCTCGATGACATGTCCTCCTATTACTGCACTATATAATCACAGTTGACCTCAGTACCATTTCCTCCTAATACTGTACTAGATAATCATACTGGACTTCGGCGCCTTGTCCTTCTATTACTGTACCAGATAATCATAGTGGACCTCGGCGCCATATCCTCCTAATACTGTACTAGAAAACACAGTAGACCTTGGCATTATGTCCTCATAATACTGAACTAGATATCATATTGGTCCTCGGTGACATGTCCTCCTTATACTGTACTAGAGAATCACAATGGACCTCGACGCCATGTCTTAATAATATCGTTTGCTGCATCCATAACATTGTTGTTTTAAGAGCAAGTAATATAAAGAGTGTGTATTAAGTGTAGATCATGCGAAGACGAGATTTTCTCATAAACCCTAGTCATAGATAAAAAGCTATATAGAAAATATGAACATCATGTAAATGTTCGTTTGTCCGTCCGTTGGTCTGTCAACTCATCACGAAATAGATTAAAGAAGATAATATTCATGATGTATAATAGAGAACTAGCCAGTTCATTTATCTAGTTTCAGTTTCTATAGATTTGTTTCAAGAAATGAATCTGACCATGATATAACCTTAAATGTATTGGAGGATTGGAGGCGTTTTCAAGAAGACTTGTGGGTAGACAGAAAGCAATATGGAGAAAATACAGGTCATTTTGTTTAAAATGGTTGCTATGTCTAAAAATATCACTATAATAACGAAAACCTATACATATTTTATTGCAATTTTCAATGATAATATTGTGTATGCGAGTGCATATGGACGTCTACTTTTTAGACTATCCTGTCGCTTGAATACCATTTTATACAATATTTAGATTGAATGTTTTAATTAAGCCATTGCTTTAAGCTTGCTTTTTTGTCTGTTTGTACTGAAGTAATTACAATTGCAACTAAGTATTCCTCTTTCCAGTTGTTTGTCTGTTAGTGTTATGTCCTAGATTCCATCGTGTTAGGCCAGCAACCGTAACTTCCACATCTACAAATAGAGACAGAATTTCTGTTTCACGTTTTACAAATTTGGTGTTTGTAGTAACAGGACATTAAGGTAGCCTTAGTTCTTAACCTTCACTGAGATGAGCAAATTAAGGCTACATGATCACATATAGTGCAGTCTTTCCACCCGATGACCTTAACACTATAGTAACACTATACCTGAACATATTCTACGGAGCGCCATTGGTGCCTCCTTAGATTGATACATCTTTATACGCTGTATTCATATTAGTAAATGAAGTGCTTATATATGGCTATGAAGTGCGTATGCTTGTACGTAATACGCCTCACACTGTATAAAGGGGTGCTTTCATCACTATGTATGGTGATTTTAGATCTATTACATGCTATTTTAGGCGGTATATGCGGTGCTTCCATTTGCACATGTCTTTTCAACTTTAATTGCAATACTGTTAACTGTATTTGTAGTGAATTCTATTCTGTCGATGTTTCTTTTTTTGTTTTTTAGTGATTATGCGGTGCTTTTAACTTTGTATATGTCTAAGTTTTGTGTGCGATGTTTTCTATTGTATATGCGATGTTATTTACTTGTGTTTAGAGCTTTATTCCTGTATCAATGTTTTGATGTTTAATCGAAGCACATGCGTTGGAAATTTGGAAATACAACGTCCCGAAGAATATAAATGAATCGGTTACGGGTGGGTTAGATGGGGGTCTGTTTTGGATGCAACCATACTGGGCGATGAACAGAATGGGGTAAGGCGGGTGCCTTACTTTAAGATTAATTTACAATGCCATGACGTTTTAAAGCTGTTCTTGCTTTACGTTATTACGTTATGATTGCTTTGCAAGGTCATTAAACCGAAAAAAAAAAAAAAGATATTGAACGCGACTGTAGGAATGGGGTTAGGTTAAGTTAGGGGATTCAAGATTTTAAGTGGAAATGGACTTTAAGTCGAGTGTGCGTTTCCTGAAGAGAAAACTTACCCTGAGCAAATCAGCAATACAGACGTAACTAACTTTGCTTTCAGAGAGGGAATACAAGTTACATGAAGTAGTCCTTTTTATACTTAGGGCGCAAGACAGCCAGACAGACGTTTTCACCAATGCTTTAAGATGTGATGCCGGAACCCACTCCTAATTTTGGGCTGCAAAGCAGCCATACAGACGACATCCCATATGCGTTTAAAGATGAAATACACCTAACGTGAGGCGGGAACCCACCATTCAAACTTGGGATGCAAGACAACCAGAAAAACGTAATCGCTCAATTGTTCTTGCTACTTTTCATCTGCCTAATAATCAAATACTTATAAACAATAAAGTAGAAACTATGTCATGAAAACAAGATAGAAAAAAACAACACTCGGGATTATGCTATATATGTCCCTAAAACGATGTGAAAATATAATCGAGACACTATATCTTCTAACAAAATATATAAATACGGATGTTATGTCTTGGTAACTGAATGATAAAAGTTATGATGTCACCATCCTGCTTCCATAGTAAATGCACTATATAAATCTATGTTAAATCTTATTTATTTGTACCGTTTTTTTTTATCTTCTTCAAAGAACGGATCTGATTCAGTTTTGTTTATTCCTGTCCTCTATATGTTATCAGTACCAGACTCACAACAGACACCAGTTTCTGGTCATTTGATTGGCGGAGATGTACACACGGAATTAAATCACTTTTTGGAGCGAGATACTGTTGCTAAGGTAAAATTGAGTAATAATCAAAGGATTGGATGCCAGTTATGTATATAAATGGAAAATTTTACCAAACTGGTAATCAGTCTGGAAGAAAGTATTTTACAAGAGGTACGTAATAATGTTTGCAATGTTTAGTGTTTTAATATATAGATTTCCTCTTCTTTCTTTATGATAATTATTTACATTTGTTGATTTAATAATAAGAAATAATACGCTAAACTTGGAAAGATAATGTTAGAATTATTTTTGTATATTTTCCGTCTCATTTTATTTAAAATCGTATGAACTATTTCTTAAATATATCTAATGCCACTCTTTCACTAAAATATTTATTCTTTAGATATTTATTTTACCTGTTGAAAATCCTCATCACAATTGTATTTAATTTTACTATGTAGTTAGCGCAACACTCATAAGTACATGTCTTGCAGTAACAGTCAATTGTTAAAACACTTCCAGTTATTTTACTATAGTACATTTGTAAATATATATACTTGGCTTAGCGATACATATATTACGTCTTTACTGCTTTAAACCTAATGCACAGTTCGGGTTTTACAAATAAACTGGTTAATCTTATGTTTTAAATTACATAAACTATATATGAAATGTGGACTTAATATGCCTTTAAACAACACCTATTACCACGATTCAAAGAATATTGTACTTTGAAGACTTAATCTTTCAGATAACAGTTTAATACAGGCCACTTTAAACGACACAGTACAGAGTAAGCATGGCTATTAGTTCCCCGTTAATGCTGCTGAGTTTTGCAACCGCCGTCATGGGTCATGGTCGACTAACGGACCCGCCTTCACGGTCTACTGCGCACAGATACGGGTTCAACACACCGTTTAACGATATGGACCACCAGTTGAACTGCGGAGGAATAACGGTAATAAGTTAAAGACATTTATCTATCGAGCTTCATTAATCACGTTATCATATGCAAGAGTTAATGTAGATCTGACTCCGAAACCATGGATCGTGAGTTGAGCACCTGCTCCTTCAACTAAAATACTAAATCTGGGATAAGAGTCCCGTGTGTGGGTGCTTTACATCTGGCATGCTAAGAATCATAGCAGTGTCTGGAATTCGAGCGTCTTCTGCATGTTTTACTATCTTCCCACTTATATCAATAATTAACAGTGTTTTGGATGGGTCGCCCATATGGGTTACAGGCTGCGGCTTTAAATAAGCTTTAAAGAAGTACTAAGTTACAGTAAAACACAGGTTCTAACTGTAAATGATACAGGTGGCATTTGCATGTAAAGTGTGATAAAGGACCTCGGCTTTATTCATTGCCAAAAAGTAAATCCATGGGCATAATTAGTAGGTAAGAGTCTGGATTATGTGTCCGAATTAGTTAGGAACCAAGGATGCTGCTGGAAATGATGTGTCTCCTGTATACTAAAAATGTCTGTCTTGAGGAGTTGCCGATACGGGTAACCGATTGTGGTTGTAGAAATTATACAACCATTAGAAATAATTAAGTCTTAGTGTATGTGCATTTGTTTCAGAATCATTGGGGAGTAAACAATGGCCGCTGTGGTGTTTGCGGAGATCCTTATCAAGGTCCACGTGAAAACGAGGCTGGCGGGAAATATGCAACAGGAACAATAGTACGTCATTACAAGGAAAGCAAACAAATAATCGTTGAGATTGGTACGTAGGTTTCGTATTGCTATACTACACAATTAATCTAAAAACCTCATTAACGGACTAAAAATTTCAAATGACATACTGTAGGTTTTGCCCGAAGAAGGATTCGAACTCTCGTCGGAACGGCGACAGCTTCTGGCAGCTTTAAACACAACCAATCTGTGTTAGATAAAATCTACGCATATATACGTAACGGCATACAAAAGCCATGTTCGCTTGTTTATTCAAATTAATAATAAATACGCATGTCTGAAAACGGCTCTTTAAGTCGTCAGGTAGACTTCAAGTAAGAACGCTTTTGAAGTCATCAGTTCAGTTTAATACTTGAACGTACAAAGATAATGTATAACAGCTTTTTAATACTATCAATAAAAGTAGGCCTACGGACAATCTGTTTACAAAATATTGGTCAAAATATCGTCTTAATTTATGCAACCTTTTGTATACAAAAGATTCAAAACCTAGTAACTGTTTCTTCTCTTTTAAGAAATAACTGCACCTCATGGCGGTTGGTCAGAATTTCGACTTTGTCCAAATAACGACGTACAGAAACCTGTTGCACAGCAATGCTTGGACCGCTATCTTTTAGCGACACCTAGTGGAGAAACACGAATTGTACACCATCGTATATCGGGAAAATTGAAAATACCGCTCGTCCTTCCACAAGGTCTAACCTGCACTCAGTGTGTGATGCAATGGAAATGGAACACTGGTACGTTCACAAATACACTCTGTAATATAATGAATAAAATTAAACTATTGCTGGTTCAAATTATAGAAAAGCCTAGAACTTCATGAAAATCTTTAATAACCATCACGCTAAAATTAAGTATGTACACCTGAATAAAGCAATTTTAAGCGTGTAAACAAATCTTAAAAATATCATAGATCTGATGACAATAAAAATTGTCACTTTAGAGAATAAAATACTTTTAACTATCGTCCATTTTTGAAGAGGTATGTCACGGATGTTTGACAAAAATATTTCAATATTATCCCTTTTGCATATCGTTAATGGGACATAAACCTCAGTTACTGGGCATATAAGGACAATCAATTAAGTTAAAGACAAAAATCAAAATTCTGTGATACCATGAACTGTATAGGCTTATATACTCTCAAAGTGTAATGAAATTACAAAACTTTCAAGAATTTATGGAATATTTTACGCGTCATACCACTATGAATGCACCGGTGAAAACTAAACATTTCTTTTACGCGAACGTATAATTGCTGTTAAAACATTTTTTTAAATCCCTATTTGCAGCGCATGACTACAACTGCAACCCCGCGACTCATGAATGTTGCATGGGATGTGGACCACAGGAACAATTCTATGGTTGCGCCGATGTTTCAATCGAGAAATCCACAAATGGAGGATCTGGATCATACCCAAGAACGACCAAGAGTCCTTTCCGCCCAGTATTTACCCGTAATACTCAACCAAATGCTTTTGTTCCGATCAATATTCGCAGTGGGTAGAACGGGTTTCACGCGAATTTCTTTCTTTCGTAGAGACATATTTGGAGTTACAGCGTCTGAAGTGACGTGTACTGAATATTCTCATATTACAGTACATTGGAGAATCTGTTTTTAAAGGGAGACGCCAGACTGCCATTTTGACTTTTAAATGATCAGGATTTTCAACATTGAAAAGACCACATAAGGACTGTACTCTGCTCTCAAAACGTATAAATCAATGACTTCCGAGAACAGAAAACAGAATTTTGAAACATCGTCTATTCATGTTATTTTCACTGTTGGTACGCTTGATCAGATATTTGTGTGATATAGAATACCGTTTGATGATGAAGGCACTGTACTATTCGACGGTTTTGGAAATTTGGAATGTCACACATATATGTTTTATTTTATGTAAATATATTAAGAAATCAAAATATTTTAGATGCAAATGTCTAATAAAGCGGCTCTTACTGGTTTAAAACATCTCGAAAAATCATTTTACATTATACATTTTATTCATTATTTTGTATCAAGTTTTGCTATCGTTTATTTTTCTATTTTGTAATAAAAGATATTGAAAAGTTAATATTGTTTGTCTTAAGAAAGTGTTAGAAGCGTTGGTGTATTAAGTGAAACCAACACAGGCTTGGAAAAAGTGCAAATCAACAATTTTCAAAGGTTGACGAAGGCACCTGGGGCCCGATCTAGTTAGCGATGTTTTCTGAAGCAGATTTGTTTTTTGTACACAACGCAGAAACCTGCAGGGAGCAGGAAAAAATAATTTTAAGTGAGGGACATACATCACCATATCCCGGAGATCCCGATTTTGAAAGGTGTTGTGTTACATATTCAAAGTAAAAGTGAACATAAATCTTCCTTTTCCTAATTAGCTTGGGGGTTATGAGTGCAAAGTCAATCTTAACTGGCTTTATATTCAAAAGTATTTGTTTTCGTAACATTGTTACGTTATCATAATGATTCTGACTTCAATAAAAAAGCGTTTGCCGGTTTTTGGACATTATGCAGGCCGGCTGAGGAATCTTCCTTAATACTTAAATACATAGACCTGAAAGATTAAACATGCATCCGTTTTCCTAAAATTGTTTCTTATCAGACCCATCGATCCGTACAGAGTTAATAATGAAACCTCGGTCCGCGAAACACGTGTCATTTGTCTAAAACATAACATTTTCACCAGGTCTCTAAATGTAAGAGGAAAAGGAAGAGTCAAACAATGTACAGTGCCTCTGTACTTCTGTAAAGGTCTACCGCCTAAATGTACAGCATAAGTCAATGATTAGTTTCTGAAGTTTATTTCTTTTTTTGCTGGGTTGAAAAGTACTAGTATAATGACACAATTTTTGTCATATGCCGACCAGCCATGTCACAAGCTGAAGGAAGAACCCAGGTGCTCCTCAGGGCACTATTTCAAGCATGGACATGCACCAAGTTAGAACGACCTATCTTCCGTAAGCCGGGCTCAAAGCTTCCTCATACGAAAACATTCTACATCCCAAAAGAAGCTTCAAAACCTACAGCGGCCAGTGGCAAGTGATTCAGTTTTAAACATTTAGCCTGCTGGCGGCAAGTGATTCTGCCTTTGCGTACAGGCATATCAGTGCAGGTTGATCATAGTCCACACTGTTTGTTATTCAGTCAGTGAATGTTCAGTGAATATTCCTTCGAGTAATAAATTATATTACCCAAACTGAATGATGGACCAGTCCATTTCAGAAATTTAGCAGGTTATAGGTTAACTAACAGCCACACTGGCGCGTGAACAATGGACAATAACATTTACTTTGCATTTATTCTCAATACAATACTAGCACGATTCATTTTGGCTTTAATAAAATTATATGTATCGATAATGAGGAAATCAGATGTCTACAAAAGATACCATAAGTATTAGTTTGCTAAAATATTTGGTAAATTTCGGTTTTAATCGAACAAGGTAAATAGATAAGACAAATACAAAAACAACAAGAAAAAATCAATTTACAGATGTATTCAAATATCAAATTTAAGTTAGTAACAATATGTCTGTCTTTAGTACCAAGTCCTGTGTTGATATGATTACCTCTTGTCATGCAATAAATTAAAGGGTCAGCGTAATTCCTTTATATATATACTTTACATTACCATCACTCTAGAGTTTTTAATCATCTTTTGTGTGCATAACATTTGTCGAGAACATAAAATAGAAGCCTGAAAATATGCCAGACACTGATGTTTTGCAATGTAACCTAGAAGAGACATGGGCCGGCTTCTGTTTGCACATCAGCAGGAGTTAAGGAACTGGACTCCGGATTTTGGCTAAAAAGTTCCTTTTTTAAGGTGAAGTTTGCTCATATTATGAACATAAGAACAACAGCTTTTGTTTATTATACAAATTCGCATACAATCCTTTTTAAGAATAGCATTATTATACGCATTTGCGTACAATTCGTTTCGAAATAAAAACATTATTCTTCACATTTGCATACCATCATTTACAAGATAAAAAGGCATTTTACTGCACATTTGTACACATTTCTTCACAAGATTTTTTTTTGCATAAATTTCTGCATATTTGCATACGATTTTTTTTAAAGATAAAAAAAACATTATTCTACACATTCGCACACGATTCTTTACAAGATAAAAACATTTGTCCTGCATATTCGATTACCATTCTTTGCAAGATAAATAAACATTGTTCGATACATTCGTTTACAAGATCAAACTAATCATTTTACACTTTTGATTAAGATTCTTAACAGATAAAAGAAGAAGACATCTGCACATTCGCACCTGATTCTTGACAAAATAAAAAAGCTATAATTTACATATTTACATGAAAGGGCTTAGCATTCCATTATTTTTGGAAAAAAACATACAGCTGTGACTTCGCAGATTACAAGTATTTTTCATAGATATCAATGTCACAACTTTTATCAGATCAACCATGTCGTCAAAGAAAATGCTACATAGGTAAGAACTGAAACAGATGTTTCCAACTCATCTTACGCAGATTGTCTTTAGTTTTGGCTTTATATTCGTAATAACAATTAGTAATAACGAAAATAAAAACAACATTAAAATAAAAACTTTGTTAGAATGACAATGAATACATCAGTCAAGTATTCAAAGCTAGATCCTGTGTTTGAGATGTGCCCGATCGAAATATCGGCGCAGCCGTAGAATTGCTCTTGTGGTCCACATCCCATGCAACATTCATGAGTCACGGGGTCGCAGTTGCTATCATGTGCTGCAATTAAGTGTTTTAATCGCGTTATAACAGCTATGACACTTTAAAGAAAGATAAGAGAGGTGTGATTATCACGTGTGTGATTTTGTCATAGATTTGACAAATATTTATATTTTCACCATTTCTAAGAAAAAGTTCTATAAATATAATGTCTTGTCCCTTGTTGATCCTAATTAAACAGCACTACAAAATATGGAATTACGTTATAAAATTGGTACTTATCATTTAATTTGAAACCACCGACAATAATTTCAGGCAGTTCAATACAAGGTCAATCTACCTACCGGTGTTCGATTTCCATTGAAATACACACTGGGTACAGGTTAGACCGGGTGGAAGAACAAGGGGTGTTCTCATTATTCCCACAATACCCTGATGCTCTATTCGGGTTTCTCCGCTAGGTGTCGGTAAAAGATACCGGTCTAAACATTGCTGTGTAACGACTTTGTGTACATCGTTATTTGGACAAAGTCGAAATTCTGACCAGCCACCATTTGCTTCAGTTATTTCTTTAAAAGAGGATACAGTTACTATATTTTGAAGCTATAATTTACAAAAATTAAAGATGTATTAGCGTATCATATGTATTATTATATTTCGTGCTCTGGTAAACACAATTTATTTCGCAATGCGAAGTGGTTAGTTAATTTCAGCGCTCGGTCACTCGATTGTCAATGCAAGTAGACAATTTTCGATTTATGTTTTAATACTTAAAATATGCGTGTTCCATTTTGTAAATAAAAATTACACACTGAACGGATTTCGAGGCGCGACAGTTATACGTTGATTATGTAGAAATCACTTAAAATTGTTTCAGTATATATCAAAAAATGAATGTAGTTTTCATGGTATTATAGTCATGTTGTACATGTGTTTAATTGTTAATGAGAGTTAACTCAGTAAGATGAGTTAAACCGTAAAAATTCTACGAATAAAATGCATAATGTTGTATTTATATTTATAATGATTATGTACGAATGCTTTTGTGCTTTTGTGCATGCTCAGACGACAACCAAGTCGCTTACAACAAATTAAACTATTATTCATTGAAACGTTATTCATGTTCTATATGGTATATAACATTATGATCATAATGTTATATTGTGACAGTTTATGTCCGTTGGGTACGATTGGAGGGGAATGATTTTCAGTACTGTTATTGAGTTCATTAATATGTAATTATATGTCATATTTGTACATACAACTATTAATTGAACTGGGGGCAACACAGTTTGTCGGGTAACTAATATCGCCGATGAAATGTCCATGAGGGGTTGCATACTAACTACTGTTAAATTGATTTAATTACCGGTATGACATGAATTACAAATTAGTTTAATATCAGTAAGTTTGTTATTTAAGCTTTACGTAAATTAGCATCATTTCTAGGCAAAGCAAACGTACCAATTTCAACATTTATTTGTTGACTTTCCTTGTAATGACGTACAATGGTCCCTGTCGCATATTTTCCACCAGCCTCGTTTTCACGTGGACCTTGGTATGGATCTCCGCAAACACCACAATGACCATTGTTTACACCCCATTGATTCTGAAACAAAATAATATTTGAAATACCCCAGTGCAGCTGAAGAATCCAAGGTATGATAGGCACACTAATGTAATTACTCTCACTGTATGGTAATTGACCAATCATAGCTTTTGTCCGAGCAATAGAAGTGAAATTGCTTTGAGTTGTTAAGGGTTGATAAATCTGACTAAATGCAATATAGAAATACGCTTCATTTACTTACTCATGATACTGCTTAGAACATAACATGGTTATAAACAAGATTGGTTCGGTTTTAAGGCAACCATTTTAACAGATTATATAAGATGTTAGGATCACAATGGTTTATTTCATTCAATTGTACGATGTATATATTCTTATACATCAAGCGATTTTGGAAGAAGCTTCAATATCTTGTATCAAAGTTACAGTTGCAGTTAGGGAGTTGGGAATAGCCAGTAATTGTAACATGACAAGTAATTTCAACTGATTAACGAGAGAGCTCGATTTAAAGTACCTGCCAGTTTTTTCTTTAAACGAAACCGTTTACAAAAAACATAATTATAGTAACTTTAGAAATAAACATAAGACATTTCAGAGATAAATTCAGGATTTAAAACCCCCATACGCTAGAAGATGCTACAAACTACAAACTTTTCTCTAAATTTCATTTCAATATAATATGGGCTAAATACTTTGGTCTTAATCTAAAATTTTAAATTTTAAACAAAGAGTTTCCGATAAAGTTTCAGTTAATTGTAGTCATTACCAAATTTAAATCATTATCATTCCTCAATGTTTCTAAAAGGCAAGTTTCCCCTAATGATAAAAAAGTTACCCAGCTTCCTCCACAATTCAGCTGATGGTCCATGTCATTTAACGGTGTGTTGAAATCTTGTCTGAATGCAAAAGACCGTGAAGGCGGGTTTATTAGTCGTCCATGCCTCAAGACAAGGGTTGCCAAACTCAGTAACAACAACGACAAAGTTATAATAATGTCTTCTCTGTTTTGCCTCCTTTCGAAAATGGCCTCTGTAGATATGGTTTACTGCATAAAAATATAATTCAAGAATAAGCACTAAAGAAAAACATTTAAATCACATGTATATCTGTATTATTATCTACAATTTATAGTTAAAAGTAATTTCTATAAATTATACAGACAACAAAACTATCTACAAACTAAGCAAAATGAAGCGTTTCATTCTGTTGCGCTTTTTGTGTCGTTATGTCGCATTGAGGTGCGCGCCAAACAACACATGTAACTTTCAAATTTTCGTTATGGTGGGTTGGCGCACGCGCTCTATGACGACAAAATGAAATGTATTACATAAACAGCGTGCACGCCGACGCGACATAACGAAATGTCCTAAATCAGGCACCATAAAATGTAGCATAGTATACAATAAGCTAATATGTTATAATTGTGCAATGCAATGACCTAACTGCATTGACTACACCGTGTGTTTCTGCAATTGGGCATCTATTTGGTTGGTTCCAACAAGATAAGGTCACCATGGCTTAGTGCTTAAGACGTCCGCCTCGGGATCGGGAGGTCGAAGGTTCGAGCCCCATGGGGAGCGTCCGTCCGGGGGTGTTTGTTATAGGACTCGTTCCGAAAAGGCCGGTTCGTGAGCCGCGAGCTAGTTAAATGAACGGTTACCGACTTCTTTCCGACTGGCGCCTAGCATAGTAGTAGGAGTTGGGAGGTAATTTGTGTCTCATAAGCTAAATTGGCTGGCCCTTTCAATACGGTTGACACCAGACTGAATGATAAACCAGACTTTTATATTTCATAATTTGCCATGGACAGAATATCAGATCTTTATACCCGTAATTATACAAGGGCATGACTTCAGGTAATAAATGACTATTTTCATTTGCCATATTTAAGTAATTAAGATAATATATGATATTGACTATGCAAGACTTAATGTACAATATTCATGACGTTAGAAAGACGCACGCGACATAAAGTTCCACTTTTATTTCATTTTTTACTTATTTTTATTTTTTTATTTTCTTTATTTTTGCTGCATAACGTTATGAAATTCTCATTAAGTAAAATAACTTTAATGTAGAAATATACTATAAAGAACAAAGTGCGGATACAATTTTCATCCTTTAGTCAGATTGACGTTTTAGTCACGTGTATGGTAAAACAAAGTAAACGATACCAAAGTAAAGAACAAAACAATCCTGGTGTTTCATTTGAACATAGATATCTGGATTGTCCTAATTTCAGGTAGAGCTAATTTAAGATGGTAAATGTTTTTATCACCAGACAACATGCACATGTTAACAGTTCTCTATAAACATCAAAGCCATAATTGTAACCGCATTGTACAGTTGCGTTAAAATATTAACTTGAAAAATTGTATCAGCGACGAAAACACAAAACGCAAGAACCAACGAGCTCACCATGCAACTGCTGGGATTCATTACCACATCGACACAATCTTGGTCATATGGTGACTTTTTCAGCTTTTGATGGTGGAGATAGCCTGTGCGTTGTTTCAGACATGAGTGGGTAGAATCACCGACCTTCCCTTTTACCCCAGTCACACATACGGCGCGGATAGCTACGTCTTGTTACGGACAGAAATAGAGAATAATAGGTTAGTGCCGTAGATGAGAAAGTTTATCTGGCGAGGTGGAGGAGGTTATCGGGTGAGCCGAAGGCGAACCTGATAACGTCCGGAGCCGAGCCAGATAAACTTTCTCCATCTTAGGAACTAACCTATTATTCTATTTATCTTGTCATTACTTCATTTTCCGATATTTGGCAATTTATTTTACAAAAATAAGTGTGCGGCAACCGTTTCAATGACGTCATATTCGTAATGACGTCACTTATATAATGACGTAATCACCGACAAAATCGCAATAACTTCTTCGTTTTTGAATAAAAACTCATTATTTGACCACTCATTTTCTTAGTTCGGACATTTCCATCAAAATGGTGATGGTTTCAATGCAAAATTTCTTATGACAACAATATCGGTCATAAGGTCACATGATCAACTGACCGTATATCACTGGTCACGTGTCAACTGACGGTATATCAAGAAAGATATACGGCACCCTGATATCGGGTCGAAAATACTGCAAGTGACAGGATAAACGTAGTTATCCGTACCTGAGCCGTACCTCAGAGTAGTCATTCGTATTAATCCGTACCAAAGCGTGGTCAAAACGTATTCAAAACTTATTCCAAACTTGCAAGTTTCTCCAACTTCTGAACTTGCACAAAAGTTTAAGCGAACCGTAGACATTTGAGCGTGACTTTAGTCCAACTTGGCTGAAACTTATTCATCCGTAGTTAAACGTACTTAAACGTTTAAACGTACTTAAACGTAGTTATCCGTGCTGTTACGTACCTCGCCGTAGCCTAACGTAGCTATACGAGGCTGCTCTTACTTAAGCATAGTACAACGTAGTTAACCGCAGACCCGTCCGTGCGCTGGGCAAGTTGCAAGGCGCAGTAAAACGTAATTCAACGTAGTGCCTCGTACCTATCCGTACTTAATCGCGTCCTGTATTGTTTTGTTTGTTTCCTGTTACTCACCATTTTTCCCGTACTAAGACGGTGCTCCGTAGTAATACACCCACAGACTAATCCTGTCCGCACCGTACCTTAACGCACGGACATATCCGTATATGACTGTGGCTTCAGCAAGTTGGATGACTTCCTCACATGAAGAATTCTACACCCAAGTAAGATATCGAACATACAGCTATGAGGGGCAAGTGATTCGAAATCAACGACCTGAACCACCCGCTCACTTTCGTCTTTACGCATGATCCTGTAACTGTTCGGCAAATTTATCGGAAGTGTACAGTGTCATGTTTTTCAAAGGCATGCTTACACTTAAAAAAAACTTGCCCCAATTGATTATTTCGTAACTTTGATGTTAAAGCAAATAGCAATGTAAATAGAATATCAACAACGTTAACGTTATTTAACCTGATTATCTATGAGAAACTGTACCATAATACAGATAATTGTTTTAAACATAAGTTTGGTTACTTTTGATTACTTTTGAAGCCAAGGCCAAAATGAAGCCAACTGATTTTCAAACAATAATTGGCTGGATCGGGATCTATTGTATAAAGATTGTCGTTTAAGGAACTCTAGGTTGAAAATATCATATCCTTAGAGTTGTTCTTGTGCAGCTACAACAGCAATATTCGGGGGTAAAGTATTGGGAACATTTTTTATGCAGCAGTATTCATGGTTAAAAAAATGGAACAGTATAGTATTCGTGGGTAAAGAAATGGGAACAACTGTTCTTGTGCTACAGTGTTCGTGGGTAAGGACACTGGAACACTTACTCTTGTATAGGAATAACGTGGGTCAAGAAATTTGAACAATTGTTCTTGTGCAGCAGTATTCATGGGTCAAGTAATTAGACTACTTGTAACTGTCCAGCAAGATTCTTGAGTCAAGTAATACAAAGAACTGTCCGAGGCTTTATGGTATTGCAAACTGACGATATTACGTTTAAGGCCCGAGTATCTTTTATTATTTTTAAAGAAATATCATCGATGATGAAAAACTGGTATGAAATCATTCTCGCATACCAGAGGTCTACCGTGGTTCTCCGGATGAACGTCACGGGTTTTGACGAACATCTGATGGATGAGAATGGTATGAAATAAACCAAAACAATGTTTCCTCATCTATATTAAGTGCAATTCTATTCATATTCCGTTCTAAGTGATGGGCATTTGTCACACTATATAAATATAGAAACATATGCTTCTACTTGCGAAATGACCGTGAAAAATGAATTTAGGTGACCCTTTATTCTTCGAAAAATAAACAATAACATTGTGTAACCCGATAACCGAAATTTAGGATACGAAATTCTCAGTTACGCATCTAACATGATGAAATTAAGTTATGCACTCAAAGATGAATTGGGGTGGGGTGAGAGGGGAGAGGGGGTTGATTAATGTGCAGTTTTACTTCAGTGAAAACCGATCAAACAAACTTGTAGACTTGATTACATTCTCTTTAGGTACGGATTTTATCTATGTAGCAGGCTTACAAACTCTGACACCCAGGCGCCACATTATCAGGAATTTAATTGTATTTCACAATAAATATGAACAGACAGACAAAAATTCCGTATTGTACCTTTTAAATTCCGTATTGTACCTTCCGTATTGTATGCTGCCGGACTGTTTTCATTAATATGCATGATCCGACACATTTCTATAAATAGCGCACATAAAAACTTCACTAAGTTCCATTTAATATCGATAAACATTGAATATTTCGTTCAAGAACAAAACAAGAATCAAAATGGTAAAGGCATATAATAAAAGGGTCATTATAACAGTAGTTAGATCTGGGACTTTGTACTCGGCTCTTATGGATTTTGCAAGGTCGGATCACACTCGGCGCTTGTGCGTCTCGTGAGATCCAATCTGGCAAAATCCACTCGAGCCGAATACTGCATCCCAGATCAAGCTACTGTTATATTAACCCTATTTTATTGTCAGTACTTATTTTAAATATTTAAGACTTTTCTTGCATAAAAACAACTTCTTTCACTGGATCCGCCCATTTATTAACGGGAGAAAATCGTAAATCGTGTGCAAACAAGGCAATTCACGTGCTGTTAATACCCGATATTTATTTTTGAAATGCTTTCCCAGGGACGTATCTGTATTTCTGCGCAGGTTGAAACCTGGTGTCTGCGTCTTGTTTCTGTCATAAAAATATCTTTTATTCTATATCTATTTTATCTATCCAGTCACGAACGTTCATTTGCAACACGTGACCGTACAATATATTACGGTATTTGGACGCACGTGCGTACAAAATATCCTGTATTTTCTGTATTTGGACGCACGTGCGTACAAAAAATCCTGTATTTTCTGTATTTGGACGGTTCAACAGTCCCATGTTAAACATACGATAAAGCCCGAAACGCATGAAAATACTCCGAATGTAAATCGGATGAAGTAGGCGCTCTATGTACAGAGTTTGATTATCATCTTGAAATCAGGATTTTCCAAAATAGAAATTATATAGATCTAGATCTATACAGATATAACTGGGAAAAAAATCTTATTGATTGGAAAAAAAATCTATTATTTTGTCACAGGTTGAGAAAATTTTGAATGGCAGTGGCTAGGGGTCTGGTAATCCGTACAGGAAAACTGCAAATTTAGGCTTGTCCGCTCTCTAAATCCAACAGTTATCGTCCGATCTTCACCAAACTTGCTGGCAATGTTTGTGGGCATAATATCTCGGCGTGTTATGTGAACACCCGTGGCAGCGAGCAAGTGGTCGGCATTCAAAGCATGTCGGCTCTCTAATTCAGTCTTCATCGGATCTTCACCAAACTTGCTAACAATGTTTGTGGGCATAATATCTCAGCCAAGTATTATAACCACCCCAATCGCCAAATGGCTGTTGTAGGGAGGTTGTACTATATAATTTATTTAATACTGATACGCAGAAAAACAACAATAAATGAATTACGCATATAACGTATGAAGTGAAATAAATATAGAATAAAAAGGTTATTTAGGGCCTAACATTGATCTGTATAATATATATTTGCACTCATACCAAGATGGCAAAATACAGAAAAGGCAGGAATACAATATTCAACGAAATATTTTCAATTTAAACTAAGATAAAGATAAAATAGATATAGAATAAAAAGGTTATTTAACATTGTACTGTACAATACGAGATATATTTTGACTCGTACGTCCAAATATATCTCCGTATTGTACAGAACAATGTTAAATAACCTAATAGTAACATAAAAGATGCAATTTAATCCATAGAATATTTTGCTGTATCCGTTACCAACGCCAAATGCACTGCCTCAAACAACGCTCGTACTCGCTTCTCTCCCTGTTTACTCCCCTTTTAGAAGTCAACGTCGATTCAGTTTTTGTAAGTAACCGTGAATGTTTAAGAATCACGTGTAATTTGTGCGATTGTTTGTTTTTAGAAATGATATAAATGATTTTAGCAAGTATCATTCAGTATGTTTTAATCTAATTTCTCGAATAATTTACCTAAATAGCTTGAAAGCTTTTCACTACGTTTGTACTCATCCCTACTCGAAGTGTGTTCGTACTCAAAATAACACGAATGTAAAGTCATTATTCTTGAAATTGTACTTCTGTTTACCAAATTTATAAGTAATATGAAAAATCATTGGTAATGCCATGTTTGTAATAAAAAGAGATAAGAAATCGTTAAAAAACCATTATGTGCTGTTTGTAGTGTTGCTGATTTCTGGGCCCTGGTTATGGATATTTAAAACATGTTTACCGTTTCCAAGAACAACAGAATTGTAACCTTCGGTCTCTGTCACAAACAATCTCGCGGGCTTCTGCAGACGTTAATACACACAAAAAAAACGCGTATTATCCCTACATTCAAGATTTGCAAGGGTAATTCAGTCTTGCTCACGACATTACGTCATTAAATGATAAACCATAGTGTTTAATTGGATATCTATCCATACATTAAACTTTAAACACAAGTCACGAAAGGACAGAAATATTGGTAGTGATATGAAACTATGTTGAATATCCTTTATGACTTCATTTACATTAAAAATGACCAAAAGTGAACATAAACAGTAAACGATATATATTAAATCCATGGAACAAAAAAAAAAGAGAGAATATTTTACTTATAGCTGATTAAATCATTTCTATGAACAACATAAATCAAATGTTTACAAAACGCTATAGAGAAAAAAGTACCACCAAACACGAACAACTGTTAAAATTTTATAAACCGACGTTTCGCTGAAAGGGTTTATCAGGGTAATATAATTATAAAAAGTGGAACTGACGTAACGATAGCGTGTAAAAAAGCTCCAACCCGCTTAACAACGTTAAATACATAAGCGGCAAAATGCATTGAACAAAAATACAGCAAAAAGTGTATATTTGTAATATAAATCTATCGGATATTTTTAACAAAAAGGTGAAAATACGGATTATTGTTGTACCTTAAAATATAGCTTTTGATCCCATTAGTCAACGTGTAATATTTTCTTAAGACTAAAGACAGAAAAAAAACTTTTGGTAACGTGTTTTGAACAGTGGAAATAATGAATGTTGCAATATACGGCTATTTTAACAAGTTGCTACTGGTTTTAACGTTGTTAAATCATCAAGGGGTAAAAAAGCATAAACCAGAAACTGAAGTGATTTTTTAAAATCTTGTTCTTATATCATTTGGACGACGGGCAAACTTTTATACAATCTCGCCAGGAATACGTATGCTTCTGACAATTTGGTATCATAGAAACCCTTACAGAACAAGCCTTCTCCGGTGAATGAAAAGTTAATAGAAAGTTAATAGAAAGTTAATGGAGCTATTCACAGCAGCAGCTCGCTGTTCATTCACCGCATCCGGTTAATAATTGGCGATCAAACTTCTTTTTTAACATTCTGTTTACCGCAGACTTCAGTATTCGCTTCTTATTCACCGCAGGACTTGATATTTTTAATATTGTATCATTAATTCACTTTCTATTCACCAGAGAAACTGAATTTCATGATTTGTGAATAAAATAGCTGCACTAGTTTTGGCGGCAAAATGGTTGGTATAGTTTGAAATTCTGGACAGTAGATTTATGTTTATAGCATGGTATAAGCTACAGTAAGTGCCTTTTAATTGTCTATGATATACACAAGGCATGTCAAAAGTAAAATGTGATTTTTTTTTCAATTTATTTGATTCATGTTATTCTAAACAGATGCAGACTTATTTTTGTCATCAGTTTTCATGAATTCTTGTACATGTAAATGTATAGAGGTGTGCAGCTAATTCATTAGCTTATTAAATCATCTGCCAATAAGTGCCAGGATGAGCTATTGTGATTGTTAGTTTAAACATATTTTATTGCAAACGATACATGTTTATAATACAAATAAACACATGTGTTATTTTAACATACATTAATTAGAATTAGAAAAGCATGTGAGTGTATACATTGAAATCAGAAGCAAAAGGGTTGGGCCACAAGTTTTCCTAACATTAGCGACGGCCCTTCCCCAAGAGTAGATTAAGGTAACAGATGGATCTTGAATTTAGTATAAACATTTTTTGTTATATAGAGAATGATGATACAAAAAAAAATACAAAACAAAAATGTCTACTTCAATAAAAAATGACAAAATGCTGAAGAAAGAAAAAAAAACAAATGAAGATTTTGAAACCTGATCAACCTCGATTCTCGTGCCTCGTATACTCCCGAAATTTACTGTTTTGATTGAGATCAGCGATTAAGTAATTACAATTATGATAAGGTACATAAACAACATTTGATTATTGGACGTTTCAAAGCGCCTAGTTAATTTAATAAATCGCTGGACTTCTTTGAAAAGAGTAGAATTTTCTTCATCGGTTAAATAATCAATACCAAAAAGCATTTTTGGGGGCAATGCCCCCAGATTTAACAAACCGTCTTTCAATTTTCTTGTCGAGCTTCTGACCAAACTGACAACACACAGAAAACAAGTTCCAAAGTATTTACCAAACATAACTTTCATATTGCATTTTGCAATATTTTTGATCCAGATATGATTAAATAGATCTACACATTTTATATGAACAACAGTATGTGAAGAAAACTAAACTGCTTTATAAATATAAATTATAATATCTTCTTAAGCGTTGGAATAATAAAGACGCTTGATTTGATCACGTGATCGATTCTGAAACCGACACTTGTTTTGATCATGTGACCTATTCTGAAATCCAATAACTAGTTTCAATACGCTGAAAAAAAAATGTGTTCATGATCCTGCTTGAAAATAGCAACTACTAAGGAATTGCAAGGCCATTGGAAGCCGATAGATTATTGATTTTTTCATCGCCGTGCCTCGACACTGTTGTGGATGTGTATTATGGAGAAACTTTATCATTTTGCGGCGATCACTACCGTTTATCAGTAGGCGAATCTATAAATATGCGGCAACATCCTATAGGTCCCGATTCGCAATCTGTTAAAATATCTTTTCTGTGCAGGTTTTATTTCTAAAATATTATTTCAGAAAATACAGTGCTGAAATGAAATACTTTTCGCATGTCTAAGAAAATATTTTCAAGAGATATGTTATTTATAAAAATTAATACTATATAAAAAATAATAATAATAAAAAAAATAAAATAAAAAAACAGTGTTTTACTTAAAATAAAATAGGTAGAAAAAATTCATTACTTATTCGTCAGTTTGAATTTATGACTTACTTGGTTCGGGGGTGGGGAGGGGGGAATTAATTTGACGGTTTGATTTTTTGTAATTATTATCTAATCTAATAATCGTCAGTAGATTTTTTCTCTTATTGTTCGAATTCGTAATATCAACTACGAACAGATTACTTCTGTTTTACACCAACTATTAAGAACATTTTAAAGCTTAAAGGCATAATTATGTACTTGGTCGGACCGTCCTTATTCGTGATTGTATATTATGTATACTTATATATTTTGATCTCGAAATCAGCTGTAAATCATTAATCAAAATGTCTTGTCCACAGAAGTTGCATAAAAATGAATTGAATTTCAAATAGTTACTAAAATTTAATACACAATTGCACGGTGCATATCCATATCGGCGGACTCTTTGCGAAATATGCTTTACGGTTTCTTGTGTCAGCACCGGCGATTCTTTGCTATAAACAGGTTGGCAGTTATAAAAAGTCAGATAAACACACCAAATTAATTAAGCTACATTGTATAATGTTTCCAGATAGTCATTAGCCTAGAGCCTATCTGTGCGTAATGCAGAGAGCCTGCCTGTGCATCAAAAAAAAAAAAATTCCATTTACATTTCGGCCTATTTATCTTTATTATTTGGAAGAATATTGATAAATGAATACAAATAGTGCGCTTGATATGTATGATATCAAAGCAAAAACTGGTTAAAGACTGTGGAAAAAGTCGGGCTAGTGTTCCATGTCAGTACACCATCAACGAATTTCATCGAGTTGCGAGCAAAATCGCTGATAATTAAAAAGTAAACACTATAAAACATAGAAAAGACAATCTTATGTTCCGTGCTCTACTTATTTTTGAGCAACATACCTATGATCATGGATGGCAGCTCGATTTTTCGCCGCCCATACCAACCTGGGCACTGTTTATAGCAACAAAAAGTAGCCAATGCCGACGCAAAGAAACGGCCGATATAGCAGATTTCGCAAAGAATGCGTCGATATGGATATGTACTGTGAATTGGAGAGAGCATTCTGAATATACATGCCATCTAGGGAAGGTTTGAATCCATGGAGATGTTGTCAAAAGTTATGGCATCAGAATCTTGCGGGCATGCAGTAATTTTAATAGCAACCACCACGCCACCGCAAAACAGGGGAGATATTTTTTTTTACTTTTTCCTGAAATCCGACCTCACTATAGGGCCAATAGAAACGCGCTTGTTCTGGAAAAGTACAGCATTTCCCAAACTGAACATGTGCCCGATTCTTTAGTCTAAAGATCAGAATATTATGTATATGACGTGTTTAACATATAATGTTCGGGAAATCCTTGAAAAGGGACCGAAGAAAAAATTCATTCCCAGATTTTTATATTTAAAAAAAAACGCCATATACGCTGATCAAACTGGTATTTATCTGCAGGAAAATTATCGTTTAACGTAAAGAGTGCGCTAAATACTGTTATAATTGCGCGTACATATACGTATTTCATCATTTTTCAGACCGAGTAATTTTTGCTATAGGAGGTAATCCACCATTCCGCGATGATAACTTGCCGCAGGTGCCCGTTATATTTTGGCCTCATTTTCTTGGTAATTATCCCTGCAGATGTATATTTATGTTACCAGTTTAATATATTTCATCTATCTGAGGGTGAAAATGGTTTCTGATGGTGATATTCGAAGACAGAACCACCAGAAATCTTGTTCTTTTTCCACGGGCGTTTCGTATCCTAATTTACTCGAACCTAACTGTATACGCCAGTTCGATAGGTTCATTGATATGACGAATCACGGTTTTCATAGTGTTTAATGTATTTCTTGTATTATGATATTTGATAGTTTGAAATACAGGTGTATATTAAATAACATAAAATTGAAACAGACAATGTCATTTTTATCAACAAACATAACAAACAATATGAATAATAATATCATCATATATCATGTATGTTTTTAAGAAAACAGTTACTGAATTTCAGCAATAGTTGGAATGGAAAAAAAGTTGATCTGTAAAAATATTTTTTACGGGTGTGACGACTCCTTATTAAAATGATGCTTATTTGTAACAAAAAAAAAAAAAACAACAACATTCCTGACCTTTTTAATTGATAAGTATTGTACACATTAGAAAACATAGCTTATATTTTTTCAATGTCAGTTCAAGGAAATCCTGTTCCTTTAAACTTTCACATATTGGAATATTTTGACTTTCTTTCCAAACTTTCATAAAGTGTTACAAAGTTTGCCTGTTTTTGTTAGACTGTCAAGAACACATGATGTCAGGACATAGAGTGCAAACAGAAGTATTGAAGAAATTAAAATACATTGTATAGCTTTATCTTTTTCATTTTATCAAACCTGACAGTGAAAGGTTTTTGTTTGTTGATGAACAACTGCTATTGAACAAGACTAGATATTTTATCTTTACCTTTTGAACAAAATATAAAAGTGTATTGAACACAAAGTTAATAAATTTTACTGTTGTGCAGTGTTAAAGTTGTGACCACTCCATTTCTTGCCACACACATGTGCATTACATAATACCTACATGTACTTCCCTGACATGAATGGGTTACATCAAGTCTTGAAACTGCAAAGCATTGCCCCCATCAGTCCTCTCAGTACTTTGATTTTTACTGTTAAGAGGATGATATTGTCTAGTATTGGTAAACAGTTGGAGTCTTTGGTTTATGTATAACGGACAGCGAAAGAAGAAATGTTCAGCATCTTCACACAGATTGCCGCACGTACATTGTGGATTATCACGTAGATGATTGTTGAATAAGTCGTTATTTAAGCTACTGCATTTGTTTCGTAATCGGGCATGATGCACTTGCAGGAAACGGTCACCTACAAGAAAATATGTAGGGACAACGGATGGTTTAAATAGTTTTAACAGCTTTCTTTTAACTGAGGCGAGAGTTTCTGAATTTCAAGTTTCTATATCTAAATCATTCCAAAGCTTAATAGATGATGGTAGTACTGATCTGGAATAATTTTCAAGACGACGGCAACAGTTGCGTAATCGAGATGAAGTGCCATCATCACAAAACGTAACTCCAAGATGTTTGTATGTTTGAAAATAGCTCAGCTGAACATTGTCAAAAAGTAAGGAGGGTCTAGCAATATTGTTTTTGGCCAGAGTGAAAACCATTACTTCTGTTTTAGAGGGATTAAAATTTATAAGCCATTTTTGAGCCCAATTTGATATCATATGTAAATCATGGTTTAGTATTGTTTCGATATATTCAACATTGTCAGAACTAACGGCGAGTGACCTGTCGTCAGCATACAGCCGATATATACTTAAAAGAGACTCGGTAATGTCGTTTACGTAAATAAGAAAAAACAAAGGCCCTAAGACTGATCCTTGAGGCACTCCTGCATTTACTTGTGTTTCACAAGAGTAGGAAGATCCAATAAAGACTTTTTGGCTTCGATTGTTCAGATAACTAGTGATCCTGTTTATTATGTTTCCGCTTATACCACATAGTCTGAGTTTGAAAGTGAGCCCTGAATGCCATACGCTATCAAAAGCATTACTAATGTTGCAGAATATAATACAAGTAGATTTTCGTCCATCAACAAATTTGATTATATATATATATCAATTAATTGGTAGACCGTCGAATGGCCTGGAAGAAAACCTGACTGTTTATCATATATAAGATCATTTGCATGTAAGTAGTTGTATATATATTTGAACTACTCGTTCAATGACTATACCCACGCAACTTATAAGAGATATAGGACGGTAGTTTGTAATAGTTAATGGTACACAAACTGTTTCACGTGTTTCTTTTAACATGCGATGACTTATTTGATCCGGCCCGTTTGCTTTATTTATGTTAAGGTTAGATAGACATCAATAGTATCTTGTTCAGTTATTGTGATATTTTGTAGTTGTTTGTCAGTTTTTCTAGAAAAAAATGGTAAACTTGCTTGCGAGTCATCAACATTTGAAACTGACGAAAAATAATCGTTTAAAATATTAGCTTTCTCAATATCAGTAAAAGAATACGTCCCATTTTCATTTAATAAAGGAGGGATAAAATCACATTTTGATGAATTTTCTTTGTCGAGCATTTTAACGATTTTCCAATATTGGCGAGGATCATTAGAATTAATATCATTTAGCGTAAATTCAATATTATTAAAGAACATTTCTTTTGCATGTTTTTCATATAAGTATTTGTTTGAAACGTATCCAATCAGATGATTTACTAGAGTTTGTCGCCATTCGTTTTAAACGGTCACGTTTTCTAGATGTTTTACGTATTTCAGAATGATACCAGGGTCGGTCTCGTGGGCGGACGGTTACATATTTATAAGGGACGTTCGATTGAAACGTTTGGGTAAATTTCAAAGTAGCCGAATTTATATCTTCACTGCGTAGGAAAGACCAGTCGGTGTTACGCATGGATTCGTTTAACTACTCGTAATTAGCATTATTATAATTCGAGACACGTCTTTTGAAAGATGCGTTGGTATCATCACTCGCTTTAAGGTATACGTAGGTGCCATAATGATCACTAATATGATTGTCGGTTTCGAAAGTACCGGAGTGAAGATATGATATGTTTCTTGCAAGTTCAATGGTGTCTAGTAATGTTCTTGAGTATGTACTAATTCTGGTAGGCTCGGTAATGATATTTTCCATATTATTTAAAGTTAAAACATCTTTTTATAATTGTTATTATTCATGTTTAACTGGTCTTCATTAATGTCACCTACTGTTATTATTTTATGGCATAATTCTGTCGTTTGTTTAATGCAAATGTATTTTTACTTATTTTTATTTAAATCTATTCCAAAATTCTGCAGGGGGTATTAGGCGGGCGATAAATATTACATAAAAGATATGTTTATTTTTTATTTCTGAATTCAACCCACAACGTAAATATTCTAGTTCTTGGACACGTCTGGATATCAAATGCGGCGAGACATGTGTAAGTAGACCACATGAATGGGAAGAACTGTCATTTCTGTAAAATTTGTCAAATCCATCAACTTGATCAAGCATAACTGTATTATCTTGTATATCGATTGATAGTTTGCTTTCTGTAAAACATAAGATGTCATAATCAGAAAAATGTGTTTTTATATAATCCACTTTATGTCGTATGCTTCTAATATTTTGATGAAAAATAGAGATTGTCGAATTTTCTTCATTGTTATTTGGTCCCGGATTTAACTCAACGTCTCCAGAAATTACAAGCAAAAACTGAAATATAAATGTGTAATTGGCAAAAACCGATATAATTTCGCTAGGAGGATCGCTTGAATAGTATATTTTATTTTCTGGAAAGGGTGATGAATGGTAAAACCAAAGATGGTGACTATGACAGGTAAGTAGTACAACTATAAACGAAAAGTAATAGTTGTATATAAGGATATTCGATTTTGGTACAACTTCCTTTATGTACGATTGTGTACGCAATAAGAAACCTAAAATTGTGTAAATTGGACGCATAATAAAGATATACGATTTTGAGAGCCGCTGTAATCTCATATGAAATAGCCCTATAGCCGATCTGTACGAAGCTAGATCATTCACCTGTTAGGTAATAGATAGATGTTTATAACAAAACAGGGATGCATGTAATAGTAAACTAACAACGGGCAACACACGAGACAGAGGGGACTTGAGAGGCTTAGGACCTGAAAAAACATTAACGAAAACAAAAATAAAATGTACAACGTTGACCGTGGATTATGACGGAGAGAAAAAAAAAACAAAATAAAATGAGAACAAAATGAGAACAATCAGAATTATTACCGATGAACGCTAATTCCTGAATACATTCGCCGATTGTAATGGCCTACGTTACTGTTTAATTACTAAGCGTGTATAACTGGCAAGTGAAAAACGAAACAAACAAACAAAAAAGAAGAGGTGAAGTACTCTTAAACATAGGATTACTGTAGTAAGTGCTAACTTGCTGAAAATTCCTGACAAAAAAGAAACAGGTAGCCATAATACTTGAGATACCAACATATGTACTACTTGCTCTTTTTAATTTACTTACTAAAACAACATTTTGGAACTATCAGAAAGCGTACTTTTTACAATAACAAGTTTAAATTTGTGTTTTGATTGCTGGTAAAATATCTTATATTATATTACAACTTTGTACAAATAAAGAAGAAAAAGAGAGAAAATAAAAGAAAAAGATGGAGATTGATGTTACAAAAAAAGTAACAACAACAGCTAAAAAGAGCATAGAGTACTGGTTAATTGATCTGACAGTTCCTTTATCCATTTTATTATTATCATTATTATTATTATTATTCGTTGTAACATCATGAAGAAAAGAAAGAATCTTGTCAACGACCAGTATTAGAGATTTTCAGCTTCCTTCGACGCGTACTGCGGACCACGGACTACGGAAATCACTATAGGGTTTTTCTCAAACTGTATATTAGGAAGTTACGCGTAACTGAACAGTTGCATATTTAGCATCTGGTTCTAATGCCGTAATACTGTTTTCATTTAAAATATCTGAGGAAAGACAGCTATAAGATTTATCAATATCCGTTTAATTGTATATGAATTACCAATATATTTTGTCTTGTAAACAAACTTTCTTAACATTGTGGGCGCATTTTAAAAGAGTTCACCCTTTTACCTTTTATATCACTTTTTGATAAATGTACATATTCAAATCTTTCGAGTACCGTAATAATGAACAAGAACCTAGAGGATTTGAATCGTATTTGTTCTTTTTTATTTGAAGTATTGCAACTTATTTATAAATTATGCTTGCTGTCCAGTTCGTGATGTTCTAGCAAGTATTCGCTAGCAGTGAAAATGGTTGTTGATTAAACGATCAACATACCCTATAAACCAGAATTTGAACCAATGACCTTCTGGTGAGGAGACAGACACTCTTCCCTTCAAGAGGTTCACCCGAGCCTATTCGTAGGGATCACAACATTTTTTGTATCAAAAATATATATAGTGTATATTGAGCAGGAGGTTTCGTGTTATAGCTTGCGCGACGCTAAAATGGTAAAATTTACATTCGCCCTATTCTTTTCCATTGAAACTTTTGACGTTCAATTCGTATGAACAGCAAAAGGAAAGGAGCGTAAGTCATGTAATCGCTGCTTAGTGATAAACGACCGTTGTTTTGACGACGTCCGCATATAGACAGGGAGAACGTTCCATGGATGACGTCGAAGTTGTTCCGTCTGGCAAACAGAATGGCCGGGAAGCTGATTTTAGTGCTAAATGCTACAAATTATATGCAATTCATAATATTATATAGTTTATAAAGGGAAAGGAAATATAATGTTAATGTAAGAAATGAAACATTTTTTTTTCGTTGTTCATGCGAAATGAAAGACAGAATAGAATCGGCAAATTAAACATGAAGCGCGATTCATGAATTTGCCGATCCTATTCTGTTGTTCATTTCGCATGAACACCGAAAAAAAATCATTTCATCGACGCACAATTTTGAATATGCACGATACGATGCGTGATATTGTAATGCACTGCGGTAAAAAATGCCGCGAGTGGTATTATATATCCTTACCCATTTTAAACCCTACAAATTCAGTTTTATACGATACTGAATTTATTCAGTATTCCCGGTCACCCTATCATGATATACGTGATGGCTACATTACGAATTTTTAAACCAATATTGACATTGAGTTTTCATGAGTTTAAATCTTTGTTCAATATCATGAAGACAAGTATCTACACATACCGTACATGCATGTGTTCGACTAAAAGGCTTCGTCAATAATGATAAAAGGCTACTCTCAACTTCTAATCTTGTATCAAATGACGTCATAGGAGTTAAGTCAAAAATTTCGTTCACAACTGAATGCATTTACTGGCCATAAAACATTTTTAGAATATGATCGGAATTTTTACCTTAGACGCTTCCCATGCCCTTTCTTCGCAAAACAATTTTCGGTCTCAACTGGGTTTTAGATTGAGATGTTGACAGCTAGTTTTAATGGTACTTACATATTAAATTCAAGTTGTGACTGACAATCCAGACTGAATAGTCACTTGAAAATAATCATGAATTTAAATCTTGAAATTTAACATGCAATGTTGATATCAATGACAATCAAACTCAGCTTAGACTAAAAATGTTTTGAAAACAGAACCCCAGGAATTCAGTCTTGGCGTGATCTCAGTCATCAAGATCGAGTGTGCCTGATATTTTTTCAAAATCTGATATCAGATTATGTTAATATGAAGTGGATATTCTTTTTTCTCTTTGTTTTTTAAATTTTCTAACATTCCGATACATAACTAATTCAGGATGTTGCCGCTAAATTATCGTAGTATATCGGATCTCGTTTCGACGGGGATGAAAGGTGCATGCATGAGAACTCCCCGTATGTTTTGACAAAGTGTTGAACAAAATCATCTAAGATATTTCATTAAAACTTTTTATAATTTATGTAACATTCTACAGTTATCAAAATTAATGGAAAACAATGACTGTTTGCGTACAGAAATCTACGAGAACACGGTACTGTGCAAAAAAACAAAAACAAAAACAAAAAAAAAAAAAACAAACAAAAAACTTACGTTCGTTTTATTCAGAATAATTTTATACTGCTATTTATCTTATGTTGCTGCTAGAAAATAAAAGTCTAGGAATCGTATGGACGGACACAAATAAAAACCAAACTGTTTTTGTAGGAATCGCCGTTATCTTCAAATCCATGTTTCAATTTGTACTTTTTTTAATGCATGAACGCATTAAAGTGAAGTATTATCGTTGCACTTATGGTTCCAAGTCGTTAGAGTCGCGCGGAAGAAATGTATCAATATCAAAACAAACTGTTAAAGCATACGGATATTTGAAGAACATTCTTAAGGCAAGTAAAATTTAAGAGAGTAATAAGCTGAATCTAGAGGCATCCTACATGTAGACATTTATGTAGCCGTCTCGTTTAAATGTGACATGAACTAAAATGATAGGACATCTGAAAATTGTGATTACATGTGTTAAATGTAACTTGTTCACTTGCGGACCTTTTAATGTTTTGAGAAAAAGACCCCTGGTATCAAATTATGTAGGGAATAACTCAGTTTCGTGAAATAATAACAAAGAATTGTTAAATTTTCTGCTTTATTTTCATGAAGAGCATGAATTTGCCGTGTGTGCGAAAACGCGCAGTGTCCGACACCGGGTACACTGACTCTACAGTTACAACCAGCCACCACTCATTCATCCATAAGCGGGGTACGCAACGGGGGAAGAAGTTTACTTTCAATTTCTCTGGCGGTGATAAATTACTAAAAACTGTAAATAAGAATAAATCATTTGAGACTACTAAATATGTTCCATTTAATATTGCCTTCTGATAATCAATGTCATTTAAGACTTAATAAATGGTTTATCTCTTCAGCATCTGTTCCGTCTCCCGATTACTACAGAATCTAGGTCAAAATCCATGTTATTCAGCTAACGCCGGAAAAATCATCGTCTGCTACATCTGTAATACAATTGTGTAGGCTGTGGACTTAATACACAGGTAGGAGAGTTCACTAGACTGTAGCGCGACATACATACAATAGCTTATATAAACATAGTGGTCTATCACTGATTTATTGTAGTAAAGGTGTTCACATCCAGGGTCACATTCTAGTACATTTAAATGTAAACAATAACACTGACAGCTGTCTAACTTGTTGGGAAGGGTCTGCCGTCCCTGATGGCACTGATCGCGTCAATAGATTTAATCATACGTCCTGTGGTCTCACCACTGAGTTGTTCATGACCTCTGCGATCCAAGTTTTGTCTATAAGTTTGTCGCGTTTCAGTTTCCGGGCTTCATAACCCAGGTATTCGCGATGAGGTGTAAGATTCTCTTGCATAAACAGGCCATCAGGTAGACTTTTCCTTGACTTGTATACATTGTCACGTGCCTTGGAATTCGTGAATTTGATAATAACTTTACGATTTACATTCATCTGAGGTTTTCCTTCACGGTGACATTTGTCAATGTCAGAACTTTTATTGCTGATTTTGGCTTTTTAGCAAACTCTAAAATTTTGGTTTCAATTGGTTCGTCGTATGTACCGGTATCACCAGGAAGGTTTGATATATCTAGGCACATTCCCCTTCCATAGTGCGCAAGCTCATCGTGATCGAGTTTGGCTCGTGCCAATTCAGCATTCAGTCTAGCCACCTCTGTATTCAAAACAGCAATTTCATCCCTTAGAAGCAAAGTTTCCTGTCGCACAATATCATGTATTTCACGGCAGTTCTGATATACATTCCTCTTTCAGTGCCTGTTTAAAGTCTTTTATCAGTATGGGGGCTAATTTAGAGCTAAGGAAGTCAAGGTCTTCTTGACTAAACTGTATAGTGGGTAGGGGGATTTGTCCGAAACTCTTGTCCGAATCTGACTCAACAGCGTCAAAGTAATCAGCCCTTCGCCCTCACTATCAGCAAAATCGCTTGTATATCCGAGCTTGTTTCTCTTTAGGAGAGGTTTCTGACTCTGGCTCGGGGAAGACTTATATCGTTTTCGCCTTGACTGGCTTTTGTTTCACTTGCCCATTTGTAATGGCGGGAACCACCTCAATGATCAAATTCAGGAAAAAAAGTTCTCAGCAGGTTTCAGAGGTCATAAAAGTCTATGTCACTACGTCACATTATAGGTTTCTATTACCTCTCGACGAATAAAAACGTATCGCGCTCAGGAATTGGCTGTAAACTGATGTATAACTACATTTTATAGCACAGGTGAAAACTCTGAACCATCTTGTTTACCTTTGTGATTGTTCATTGTCTGTCCACCTTTTCATCCAAAAACTATATATTTTCTTAAAATAACATCTCTTCTAAAACTACAAGACGAAAACCTTCTGCAGATATGCAGCTCGCAGCTCATTCACCGCAGACAGATCACAGATCATTCACCGCAGACAGTTCGCAGCTCATTCACCGCAGACTGTTCGCAGCTCATTCACCGAAGACAGTTCGCAGATTATTCACCGCAGACTGTTCGCAGCTCATTCACCGCAGCCTGTTCGCAGCTCATTCACCGCAGTCATTCACCGCAGACCTCATTTGCATGTGAAAAGTTATTGAAAAATTAATAAAATGTAAATGGTTCCAACTTCATTCACTTTCTATTAACCAATCATTTACCGACTATTCACCGCAGCCATTCACCACAGAACATTTTTTCTGTAAGGGAAGTGACGTCAGATGACCTTAAGATTTTTTCCGGAAGTTAAGAAAATCAATGTAGACAGGCTTAACTTGAAAATGAAAGTCGCATTTGCATTGGTCTATATTCAGGGGTCACGCGCAGGTGTCACCCCAGGTAATTGTATGCGCGTGGTCTGCATTTTTTTGCGAATTGGGAGTCAATTGTCAGAACTTTTTTATCGATTTGAAACACCTGGTCTTTTTATCACAACATGTAAATGTATCAGCTGCGAAAATATTTTTGAACTCGGAATAAGCACAAATCCCACAGGGGCTAGTTTGATTATTATTTCTTTTTTTTTATTAATGTACAGGGCGAAAAGGACAAACATGTTTAATAATCTTTAATTTTCATTAATTGTTTGTCTCTGTAATATATGTTTGTTACTTTTAGTTTGATGGAGAAAAACATGGTCAAAGTAGAAAAATGGTAAAAATCGTTCGAGTGTCCCTTTCTCTGATTCGTCGAGGGCAATTTTCTGCATAGGGATCAGGCATAATTGTACTCATTTTGTTCTTTTCTGCCTGTCGCAGTTATGTCTCTTTTAATGTCTACGTAGGGTTGTTACTGGTGTAAATGCTGCAAAATCGTAAAGGGGCGAGTATTTATATAGACTAGCAACTGAAGTAGATATTTATGTATTCCTCGTGGTACTAAAAAGTCTGTATGCGCAATCGCAATTCATTATTTATTTGGTTGATCAGTGATAATAATAAAGTGATAGTAAAAAGCTGCATTTTAGAATTCTAAAACTAGTTTTTAACTTTTTCACTGGTATCGAAGGAGGGAAATGAACGGCCTTACATTTAAATCTGTCGTAGGTAAAGAAACTAAATTGGCAGGCAGTTTTCTGCTCTTTAAGTTTCAGTTCAATTTTACATACATTATTATCTATTTTGTCTTTTCCTATAGCGAGTAGGAAGATGGCTTTTTTTTTTTACATTTTTTACTGTATTTAATAAGATATCGCTCGGCTCAGTTGTTTGTCAAAGTAATATGACAAACTTATTAATTACTTTTCAGATACTCAACAGACGGAAAAAAACTGTTTGGGGTTGAATATTATGATACTACTAAGCAGGGATCTCGATGTATTTACTCAGAAATTTCGAGTAAAATATATCGAAATTTCGAGTTCGGTTTCTCCAAACTGAGTTATTAAGTCGAAAAATCTCGATCGTATCTTGAAAATTTCGAGTTTATATAATAGTATGGGGGCCAATGAGGTATACCATGCACCGCCCTCCCCCCTCCCCTCCCTAAACATTTTTTCATAGGTACCAAATTGTTTGGCAGGAAGAACTCTTTCAAAATGGAAAACGTTCCTATGAAAAAACTCTTTTGAACTATATATGATTTCACTGTTTCCATGGCAACATTCATTTTTGAAAAGTATGACCATATAGATGATAGTCAGTCATTTCTTGGTCAATTTTAGTGATAAAACAATAAAAATGGTGTCAACATGGAGCTGAGACATTGGCCTTTAAAAAGAAGCATTTTTATGTTAATTAACTAATTTTCATATTCATGAATATTAATGAGAATGTTAAAAAATAACAAAATTTTGTTAATAAATAACATTTTCTAAGTTTCAAAGCAATTTAATTGTACTTATCAGCTTTGTTCTGGTGTTCCAAGTTTCAAGTTTATTCAACAAATTTTCAGTTTGTATACATACAAAAACATGAGACAAATACAAGAATTTAATGAAAACATTACATATAGTCACGCAAATCAATGAGGGCAACACACACTCACAATTACATTAATTTTATCGAATTAAGGAATCTATAAGTTCTATTTATAGCAAATTAAGACGGGTTACAGGTTAAAAATAGGTCAGATTATGTCATTCAGAAAAGCGTGTCGGTAAAGTGTAATTGATGGTAGACACATGTGCTTGCTTGACCATTTATTCATAACGGGATAACCATTTTGTTCATAACGGGATTACACGTGGGGAAATAAGAAGATAAATGATTAAAGTAATTTTATTCGAACTACGTTGTTTAAGAAGGTCCTAAAGTCTCTCAGTGTTTTGTAATATATTATTTTGTTACTTTTATGGCACATTTGTTTGCTCAAAACTGGATGTGCTCAGCTAATTTGCATAAAATGAACCAGTGTCACAAACAACAAATAAAATTCTGAAACCCAATAAACTGAATAAAATGATTAATTAATTAATTGTTATCAATGAAAAACCAATTTTTTGTGATGTATAATATCTGAAGACATAGAATTAACACTTTATTAAAGGAAGAATAAAAATGTAGCATACATTACACATGTTACGTTACCATTCCAACAAGCTTGTTGTATTGCATCAATTATTCAGAAAATATTCCATAAACATGATTAATATTACATAGTTTGTACTATAATACACAATATACTTCTTTACTTGTCAGAGAGTGTGATATTTTTATCGTAACACACTTTAAAATACGTTACCACTACCATTGCTTTTTAAAAAGATATTTAAAAAGAAGTTGAAGCCCAAATTGTTGCATACTGATTTATTTAAACTGTTATCTGTTAGTTTTAAGAAGGTTTTCTTCGTTTATTTCAGAAATAGCCTAAAATATATATTGCACCATTTATGTACCTTTACTTTTTGAATTTTAGAAAAAGTAGCATTAAAAGAACATATTTAAAACCAAGCTTAGCTTTATAGGATGAATAATAGGGTCCTGAGTCAGATATCTTGATGAGGCCTTTGCTCTCCGTGACAATTAAATAAAGTCAGCTTAGTAGAACTAGACTTACACATACCTGTACAATACGGAGAACTTAGCACTTGCCTGCAGAGGACATAGTAGTTCCAGTACAGAATCCATGGACACTTGTTAGGTTAACTGTTCAACATTACAAGACTGGATTTCTTTTGCAAAGTGGTGGTAAACCAAAACTAATAAACATGAGAAAATATGTTGGTAAAAGATTTAAAACTAAAATCAGCTGGACAAAAATTGTTTTAGTGATACCAAATCAAGATATAAGAAATATATAAAACTTTATACATATAAAATAAAGAAGACTATTGTAGTCATATTGAAACAATTACGAGAATGACAGAATGTACAAAATATTTTTTGTATTCTCATTTGTACAGACAAGGACATACCACTAAAATTTAATAAAATGATATAATTAAATGTTATCAATGAAATAACAATTAACCAATATGTATCATTTATACTCAATTCGGCATGTTTGTTTTGATTTTTATCATCATACTTGTAAGATCATCTCTGAGTCTATTTATAAGAGGCAATGACATGATCAACACATTTCATGCAAATATAGTGTTTCTTTACATGTACTTTGCTGCGTGACAAATTGTTATTTTACGTATTATTTGTGTACAATGATGTCATAAAATGACAATTTATAACAGACATGTAAAATACTTAAATACTTCCAATGCAGCTACAATTGTATGAAAAAACGGTGCTGTTCAATATAATATTCCATAACTAAAGTATTTGGATTATGTAATTCAAATGACATCAGGTTGTATTATAAATATTTCATATCTAATGGAATGTTCAAACAACTTTATTTATTATTTGATTTATTGCTAATAAGCCATCGAAGAGCAAACCTAATATTTTTCGCCATAGTAACCCTAAAAATGTAAATCGTTTATATTTTCTGAAGCTTTATACAAAAATCGAATATAAAGTTTTACGTTACAACATCAGATATCAGATTTTATTTTCACATGATAGTTTAATCTTATGAAACATAATATTTCTAATGAAACATAATATATAAAGTAAATTTCACATACATGCTTGTTTCAAATAAGATAAGATAACTATTTGATTACATAGCAAAATGAATACAAGACACACGTTCTTTTATATGTCCTATTTACAAATTTCATAAGTTTGAAAAAAATTCGAGTGATGAAATTTAACACCAAACAAAACGCATTCGTAGAAATGTCTTACAATAAGACACAGTTACAACAATTAATTTTGCCTTTATGCTTTTCCCTATCACCAAGATACTTCGTCATGGGGGCTTGGTCTTGTTTCTGTTTTCCCGTCCATACTGAAACATTTTCTCTGTCATCAGGCATACCACTAACACTAAAGGATACCACCGAATCGTGAAATTCAGAAACACTATCGTTTGTGGCATAAGACCTCCGACGCGATTGCTTTCGTCGGGTGTTTACTCTAAAACCGATATCCCGTCCGCTATTAGTTGTGGGTGTCCGCATATAAATGTTTGTAACAGTAGAGTTCCAACTCCTGTTTTCATCAGCATGCATTCTAAAAGACGGTCCATCATCGTCTATACTTGCTGAAACAGCAGAGATATTGATTGACATTAAATCCATGTTTTCATCATAATCAGATTGTTCAACAGAAGACGGGTATGAATTTTCATTTTCAGGGGTTTCGAAAAATCTAGGATGTAGAACTGATCCATTTTCCTGACGATTTAAGTTTTTTCTTGATACCTTTTAACATTTACGTGTGCATTGTCGTTATATTTTTGTCTGTATTTTAATGCCCCAAAAGTTACACTCGCTAAATCATCCTCCCATTCATCGTCACTTTTAGAACCAGTAGTCTTGTTTGACATTGAGAGCGAAAAGAAAGAACTCTTTAACGACCTATTTCGAGATCTTTCGCCAACTGAAGATCGGTTTTCAGTTTCAGTCAATATATGGATGATCATTGGTTTGATTTTAAGTTGTAAATCTAAAACTTTCATTAATTCTAATTTCATAAGTAATTTACGCAAATGGTGAACTGTTTGCATGACTACAATTAAGCGCAGACTGAACTGCCCCCCGTTTAATTTTCTTAGCTGATTGTCTTCAGCTAGGTCCATGTAATGATTACAGAAATGCTGTAAATCCTCCAAGACTTTTATCACACATTCAGAGAGTTTAAGTCCATGATGTTTACATGTGCAATGATGATGTATGATAGCAACCTTGATCATATAAGATGTTATGCCTCCAGAACTTGTGGTGGAAGAGTTCAATATATTACCATCGCGGTTCCCGTTGAACAAGTATTTCAAAATTCTATATGCTTTCCGGTGTTTGTTTGATAATACATTTAAAATAAAATGTACTTCCGTCATTGTAAATGACACTTCCTTAGTAATTAGGTAACTGCCTGTTGCAATCACTTCTCTTGCGAAATCTTTCAAATGGCAAACTTTCTTTATTCTGGACCGAATTTGCCGATCAATTATCTTGAAAGAAGGTACAATATCAACGTAGATGTATTTAATTTCAGCTGTGTCACAATTAAAGTACGAAAATTTTAGTTTTGACGATGGTCCTTCTGTCCTATCATAACCGCGAAATAAAATCATGTTGCCTTCCTCAGTCACGAAACACTCATTAGGTAACTCGATTTGTCGACATCTCAAAAATTCCTTTATTGCATCGTGAAGCGGATTCAGAATCATGTAATTTTCTCGCCAGAACATTTCTCTGCTTTTATACCCGTCAACTGCAAAAGTGCTAAGAACGTAGATAAAGTCAAACTCATCGGGATATCCGTTTTTTGTATGTTCATAGTAACTTCCAACCTTTATGATTTTGTATCCATCATAATTTCCATCACAAATGAATCTGTGTTCAGGATATAGATTCATAAATTTGATTGAAATGTCTTTTTTCAGCTGTGTCACATCTTTGTCAATTGCGCCGGTTATCAAATTAACCAAATATTCAATTCCTTTTTGAATTTCGAATACTTCTTCATCGCTTAAACCAAATTCTATTTCGCCATGGAACAAATTATTTAAATATTTATCAAGTGTGTTGATTTCACATTCGCCCGAATCACCCATAATTTCACATGACAGATGTCTAACTAATAATGAATTTTAATGAACTGTCATATATTTGTAATATTACCCTTTTCAAAGCGCGTGTTTAACGAAATGTAAATAGCTTTTAAAACTTCCTGACTGCACAACTGATATATATTCTAAATATTTAAGTATTCACGCATATCTTTTTGAAAGGAAAACATATGCGTGGTTAATAAGGATGGTTTTACTACATTGAAGTTTGTATATGTAGAAAGGACATTAAAGTTCTTTTGATGATACTTCCTTCTGATCATTTAGACATCAAAATAAACTTTAAAATCGTAATGTTGTTAAAACCTGTGACAGTTTGAAGCCAATAAAATCGAGTATCATATGGGGTGGCCATTTTAATTTATGATATATTTATTTCATGAGATTAATATACGGCAATGGTGTGCCGTATGACCATAATGACATATATAGGTATATACTTATGCATGTTACGAATAATATTACACGCCACGAAATCGTATGAGAAAAATAAAATAATGTTTTCAATAGTTAAACATCGAAATGTTTCAATGAAACATAAAGTTAAATAACTTTTAAAACACTATACAACGATAAAGAATATATTAAAATATATACATGTACATGCATGCTTTTATTTTCGACATTATGCTTGTTCTGTATCACATACAAAATGCCCTCGTCTGCATGTCCAGACGAACCCAGATGTTTCTTTTTTATACTTTCTGTCTTCCGAAACTTATTGTTTTTGTTCTACTTAAAATACATATAATCACATAGAAAGTAAACGTTTTTGTTTCGCACTGAATGCCTTCTTTATATTCAAAATGCAGATTTTGTATCTTTATACTTTAAGTGAAATATAATCCTACGCAGAAATGTTTTAAAATAAAGTCGCTAGACAACTGACAGACAGGATGTACAACTCAATCAGCGTATATATTACTTAACTCTTGTTTTTATCTGTCTAACTAACTAATATTCTACATGTAATACTTTTATTAAGCACATAATCAAATAGATTAGGTAAATATATTTTTAGTGTTTAAACAAAGATTCACTTAAATGTATTTTAAGAAGGTATAAGTCCCTTTTACCAAAGGAAACCCCCAAGAAATTTATTACAACAATATATTAGCTAATATTATTTGGGAAGTAAATTTTAGTTTTGCGTGCTTTGTTGGCAAATAACACGGTTTTAAGTTCAGATGCGTAGTAATCTTATCACGAAGGCCGAAGCACGCAACACTAAAACCTATTTCCATTCTAACACGTTCGAATTACACCAGGAAGGGTAATATTTGTCTACTAATACATATCCACATTTCAGGTCTAGTAAATGTAACCGACTAAGATGTACACATTGTTTAACAATTTGTGAAACGAAAAATTTAGTAGTTCACAACGTTGTACTACTTACAAACTGAAATATATAATGTCGACTGTACTAGTAACAATGTTATGATAGTTAATAACATGTAGAAAATCTAATATACAGTATATTGGTGAAACTAGCCATCAAGCTTCTCGCTTGAATAGCCATAGATTTGTACGGAAGTTTCACGCCAACTCGGGGGTCAATTAACGCTTGTATAGTTAGCAATTCTGTTAAATACATAGGTGCTCTGCCAGTGCGACAGTTATACATGAAAGAAAGTATCTTCAATTCAATTCTTGCTTTCACCGGCAACAATGTAAGTGATACAATGCTTGTTTAGAACTGTCAAATTTCCTCCTATTAAGGACAAGTTTTGCGCACATGTTTTGAATACGTTGCAACTTACGCATCTCACAGTTAGCTACACCATGCAGTATGACATTGCAATAATCCAGATGTGAAATAGCTAGAGACAAAACTAAAAATCTAGTGGCTGCTTTTGTTAAATATTTCCGGATGTTCTTAATTCGTAGGTATTTCAATATGGCTGTACGACATTTGGGATTTACGTGATCTTTAAAGTTCAAAGTTTCGTCAAGAATTGCACCGAGATATCTAATTGTGCTTTCACGTTTGACATCATCATCATCATTGTTACTGGAATTTATAAAACATTTATTCAATTGAGGTCTGCTACCAAACATAATAAATTCAGATTTGTAAGTGTTCATTTTCAGTTTGTTTCTATTCATCCAGTCATTGATTATAACTGCGCACCTTTCAAGGTCTCCGATCTCTTGTAATTCTACGGAAACAGATGTAGGACGAAAACTTTTACTAGTATTTGCTATATGATCATCAGCAAAACCGTAGACTGATATGGACTTTGGAATGACATCAAAAAAGAGTTCCAGCACAGGTGAGTTACAGCCACGGACCAAAGCAACTGCCTTGGGGCACGCTACATTCAAGATGGCTTTCTGATGAATATACATTGTTGATATTAATCTTACAAGTACGAGGCCTTAAATAGGAGTCTACCCATTGAAGAGCTCTATCACAGCCGCCATATTGTGCTTTTAGGACATCTCGAAGAATGTCGTGGTCGGCAGTGTCAAATGCCGTACTTCATTCAATCGCAATAAGGGCCGTGACTTCCTTTTTCTCCATACCACTTAGAAGATCATTAACCAATCGAAGCAGCGCAGATTAACAGGAATTGTATTTCCTATATGCAGACTGGTTCTTAAGCAAAAGAATGTTTTGATTTAGAAAGAACAGCCTTCTCAATAAGTTTTAACAGAAAAGTTAAATTACTCACAGGACGATAATTGGAAGACTCTAGTTCAAGACCTGCTTTTAACTAACAACTGCTTGTTTGTATTTCTCAGGGAAAACACCTTGTTGTAATGAGTGATTCACCAATTTAGTGATACTAGAGAGAAGTTCATCTACATGTGATTTCATAATACGTGTTGGCAAAATATATAACTCTGAAGACGTAGTATTCAAATCATTGATGAGCTTTTTTACTTCATCTTGAGTCAATTCAGTAAACTTGTGTAAATTTTGTATATCCTTTACTTGAGGTTCAAGGTTTTGGTATTCACTTAGGGACTGACGTATTTTTGAGATTTTTGCCATGAAATTTTTTCAGCCAATGAAATTTTAGTCTTTCCTTGAGGCAGTGGGTTTTCAGATTTGATACCAGTTAGTTCAGATACCAATCCATACAGAGTCTTGGAATCACCTTTAGCGTTCCCTATCTTTTCACTGAGTGTGTTTCTCTTTTGACGTTTGATTCAAAATTGTATTCATTTCTTACTTGTTTATACGACTCAAACTGATCTGTATTACAATAACGCCTCCATGTATGCTCGGGCTTTCTAACTTGTTGTTTTAGATGTTGTAATTTTTTTATTGAACGACGGTTTGGGTGCTCTCTGAAGATTTTTTTTCCTTTAGGGGGGTGTGCCTATTCAGGACATCCTCTATTTCCGATTCAAACTCTTTCATAAACGTGTTGATATTCTGTGAATCAACGTTTATTGCACTAAGGTCGTAGAAAATTCTGATTCGTTCAAAGTTTTAAAGTTTCTAAATGACACGCTCCTACTAATAATAATCTTTTTTAACATCTATGAGAGCCTTAACAACACAGTGATCAGATAAAAATGGTCCAGGCTCACATTTATATACATGAACACCATTAAGTGACTCAGTTATGACTAGATCCAAGCTGTATCGTCATCTATGAGTACTGAAATGAACGTGTTATTCCAGGCCTATAACTACTAGGGAGTCCTTGAAGTTTGTAATAGAACTGTTGTCATCGTTTATATGCAAGTTGAAATCACCCATTATAAGTAAATTGTCATAATGTGGTATAATATTTTCGATGAAATAAAAGTATTCAGCAATGAACTGGTTACCAGTGGATAGAGCCGGGGGTCTGTACACACCCACTACGTGTATGGTCAAATTCTTGAAAACGAGTTTCCAAATACCATATCCAATGCTTCGAACAGTACCGTGAGTTACCTTGCTACTGTTTATTTTTCTATTTTTTAATAAAAAATATTGAAAGTTAATATAGTTTGTCTTAAAAAGCTTTTTAGAAATGTTGATGTCGTAAGTAAAACCGACACAGTTTTGGGGAAAAGCGACTCAACAATAGACACCCGGGGTTCGATCCGGTCAGCGATGTTTTCACAGCTTTTTGTACAAAAAGGACATGTAAAACATGCAGGGGAAAAAACTAATTTGAAGTGAGGGACATAAATCACCAGGTCCCGGCGGATCCGATTTTGAAGTGTGTTGTATTACATATTTAAAGTAAAAGTAAACTTAAGTCTACCTTTCCCAATTAGCTTGATGTTTATCAGTACAAAGTCAATCTTAACTGGCTTTACATTCAAAAGTATTTGTTTTCGTATCATTGTTATTATCATAATGGTTCTGACTTCAAAAAAAGTTTTTGGACATTTTGCAGGCCGGCCGAGTAATCTTCCTTCGAACCAGCAAAAATATTTAAACACATAGACCTGAAAGATTAAACATGCATTAGTTTTCCTGAAATTGCGGTTTATCAGATCCATCGATCCATGAAACCTCAGTCATCGAAAACACGTGCCATTTGTCTAAAATATAACATTTTTCGCCATTTCTCTAAATATAAGAGAAAAAGCAAGAGTGAAACAATGTACAGTGCCCTCTACATATGTATATGGCGTAAATATACAACATTACACAATGATTAGTTTCTAAAGTTTGTTTCGTGTTTTGCTTGGTTGAAAATTACTAGTATAGTGACAAAATTTACGTCATATGCCGACTAACTAGGTTTAAAAGCTGAAAGAAGAACCCAGGTGCTCTTCAGGGCACTATTTCATGGTTATGCACCAAGGTAGAACGAACTATCTTCCGTAAGCCAGCTTGAAAGATTCCTCATACGAATAGATTCTACATCAAAAGCGAACTTTGAACCCACAGCGGTGAGAGGTATGTGATTTCTAAATTTTAAGCAATAGCCACAATATGTATGTCTTTTGTACTAAATCCTTTATTGAAATGGTCACCTTTTGCCATGCAAGTAATGCAATAAATAGAAGGGTCATTGAAGTTCCTTCTTACATATATTTCATATAACCATCACTTCAGAGTTGATTTACTCATCTTTTGTGAGCATAACATTTGTAGAGACGATAAAATAGAAGCCTGAAAATATGCCAGACACTGGTGTTTTGCGATGCAACCCTAGAAGAGACACGGGCCGGCTTCTGTCCGCATATCAGCAGGCTTTAAGGGGCAGGACTTAAGATTTTGGCTAAACCAGATTTTTTTAAGTTAAAGTTTGGTCATATTATGAACATAAGAACAAAAGTTTTTGCTTCAAAACTATTTTATAAACTTGCTAAGTCAAGAAAAAATCATTATTCTACGCATTTGCGTCCGATTCTTTACAAGATAACAAACATTATTTTACACATTCGCATACATTTTTTTTACAAGATAAGAAACATTATTTAACACATTCGCATACAATTCATTACAAGATAAAAAAACATTATCATGCACATTCGCATACAATTCTTTACAAGATAAAAAGCATTATCATGCACATTCGCATACAATCCATTTTAAAAAAAATGAAAAAGGGGCCTCCACCGTCGATCCGTTAAAGCCGTTGACTTCAAAACATTTGCCCCTCACAGATGTGGTTTCGAGCCTCGCTCAGGGCGTTGAATTGTTCTTGTTAGGAAGCCATCCAGTTTGCTTATGGAAGGTCGATTTTTATTCCCAGATGCCTACGCGTGACAAAATAATGCGGATGGACACGTGAGGTCTTTCATCACCATTAAAAGCTTGAAAGTCGCCATATGACCTATAACTGTCGGTGTGACGTTAAATCCATCAAAAAGAAACAATCATGATAAGAAGCATTATTCTACTCATTCGCATACAATTTTTTCATAATAAAAAGTACTATTTTACTCATTCGCGTACGATTCGTTACAAGATAAAACAACTTCTTCCTATACATTCGCATACACTTCTTCTTCACAAGATAAAAGGCATAATTATATATATTTGCATACAATTCTTTTCAAAATAAAAAAAACATTATTCTTACATATTTGCATAAGATCTTTTACAAGATAAAATGACTTTTCCCTACACATTCGTATGCATTTCCTTATAAGATAAAATGCATTAATTTACATATGCGCATACATTTCTCCATATTCGCATATGATTTTTTTCAAGATACACATTCGCATACGATTCCTTAGAAGATAAAAAAAAAAAAACTTTTTTGCATGAACATTAGATTACCATTCTTTGCAAAATAAAAAAAACGTTTTCTATACATTCGTTTACAATATCAAACTTATTATTTTACACATTCGATTAAGATTATTTACACGATAAAAGAAGCAGATATCTGCACATTCGCACCTGGTTCTTTATAACATAAGAAAAGCCATAATTTACATATTTACATCAAAGGGTTTAGCATTCCATTGTTTTTAAAAAAACTTAATGTATGACACCAATGATTACAAGTGTCTTCATAGATATCAATGCCTTTCACAAAAGGCAACCTATTATTTTCATGATGGGTCACAAGTTTTGTCACATAAACCATGTCATGAAAGAAGATAATGCGGAGGTAAGAACTGAAACAGATGTTTTCAAATTCAGTTGTCGGTGCAGATTTTTTGTCATTTTTTTGCATCATCGAACAATCAGTCATAACAAAGAGACATTGAAATAAAACTTAAATTCAATTTGTAAGAATGACAATGATTCTTCTATCCAACAATCGGGATGAAAGCATTTGGTCGAGTATTGCGGATAGGAAGGTTTGTCGTCCCAGATCCTCCGTTTGAGGTTTGCTCGATTGAAACATCGGCGCAGCCATAGAATTGTTCTTGTGGTCCACATCCCATGCAACATTCATGAGTCACGAGGTCGCAGTTGTTATCATGTGCTGCAATGAAGTGTTTTAATCGCGTTATAATAGCTATGACACTTTTCAGAAAGATGAGAGAGATAAGATAATGTATTATCTCTTGGGTGTTTTTTTTTTTCATATTTGTAACAGATTTGACAGATATTTCATAATTCACTATGAAAAAGTTCTATAGATATAAAGTCTTGTCGCTAGTTGATTCTAATTAAATAGCACTACAAGCTTAATTATCGAAATACGTTATATAATTGGTACTTATCATATAAGCAATACATTGTAATTTGAAACCACCGACAATAATTTTAGTAAGTTCAATACACAGTGTATCTATTTACGTACCGGTGTTCCATTTCCATTGAAATACACACTGAGTGCAGGTTAGACCGGGTGGAAGAACAAGTGATATTCTTATTATTCCCGCAATACCCTGATGTACAATTCGAGTTTCTCCGCTAAGTGTCGGTAAAAGATACTGGTCTAAACATTGTTGTGTAACGACTTTGTGTACATCGTTGTTTGGACAAAGTCGAAATTCTGACCAGCCAGCGTGGGGTGCACTTATTTCTTAAAGAGAGGATAATGTTGCTATATTTTACAGCTATAATTTACAAAAGGTTATTTAGTTAAATGTAGCTGATACTTTAACCAGCCTTTGGAATACTGATTTTCAGTACTATTATTGAGTTTATCAATTTTGTAATTAACCCTTACCCTGCTAAATTTCTATAATGAATTTGTCCCTCTTTCAATTTGGACAGTACCATTAACAGTTAAAAGGGTTGCTTACCAAAAAAGATACTGACTGAATAGCGAACAGTGCAGACCATGATCAGACTGCACGAATGTGCAGGCTGATCTTGGTCTGCACTGGTCGCAAAGGCAGAAACACTTGCCGCCAGCAGGCTAAGGGTTAAAGGTCATATTTGTGGAAACAAGTACTAAATAGAATTGGTGGTAACAGCGTTTGTCAGGTGATCAATATCACCGTTGGAGTGTCCATGAGGGGTTGCATACTAACTACTGTTAGATTGATTTAGTTACCAGTATCACATGAATTTCAAATTAGCTTAAAATCAGCAGGTCCTTCCTTTAACTTTTACGTAAATTTGCATCACTTCTAGGAAAAGGACACGTACCAATTTCAACATTTATTTGCTGGCCTTCCTTATAATTACGTACAATGGTCCCTGTCGCATATTTCCCGCCAGCTTCGTTTTCGCGTGGACCTTGATATGGATCTCCGCAAACACCACAGCGACCATTGTTTATACCCCATTGATTCTGAAACAAAAATGTACTGTTCTTTAAGAGACAAAGGACTGACTTAATGATCATTTCATAAATATAAGAAGGGTCCTCCTGTTCAGCAGAACAATCTAAGGTATGATAGGCTGTCACGTTAATGTTATTACTCATAGTAACTGGCCAATCACAGTTTTTGCCCTAACAATAAGTAAATCTGCTTTTGCTCATTCTCAACGGCCATATTACAACCCGAAAACCAGTCAGGCCTACCATCTGTTACTAAAGTTGACCATAGTCCGTCGGCTAAGCCCGCTCTGTGATCAGTTGCTCAGGCACATGTAAATCGTGTGTATAAATAAAAGGTAAGAGCCGAAGCACACATACAACACCCAAAGTCACACATCACAATGTAAGTCAACCACAAACAGAAATTATAATGGAGAGATAAATTTTGCAATCCTACATTTTAATTATACGAAAGCTATAGAAAACGGAAGATGGTTTAAAAGGGGATGGGAAGGGGAAGAACAAGAAAGAACAGTGAGCGTATAAGTGCGTGCGGAATAAAAAGAGAGGTTCGGTTTTATCACGTTTTGTTCTAAGGATTATAATGGTGTATTTTATTCAATGATATAATGTTTATTCTTATGCATAAAGCCTTTTGGAAGAAGCATCTATATTTGGTTTGAAAGTTACAATCTGTGGGTTGGGAACATCTAATTCTAAATTTTAACAGGTCATCAGGAATTCCAACTGACCAATCAGACAGCTACATTTTGAAGTACCTGCCAGTTTCTTCTTGGGTAAAACGAAACAGTTTACCATGAATATATAGTGATTTTTGGAATAAATACCACATATTTCAGAGATAAATAAAATTAAACTCATATACGTTAGAAGATGCTACAAATCAAAATCTTTTCAAAGTTTCATTTCAATATATATTATGGACTTAATACTTTGGTCATAATTTGAAGTTTGAAATTTTAAACAAAGAGTTTCCGATCAAATCTGCATAAAGTGTAGTCATTACCCACGTGAAATTATTATTATCATTTCTCAATGTTTCTGAAAGGGAAGGTTCCCCTACTGATCAAAAGATCAAAAAGTTACCCAGCTTCCTCCACAATTCAGCTGATGATCCATATCATTTACTGGTGTGTTAAAACCATATCTGTATGCAGTGGACCGGGAAGGCGGATTTATTAGTCTGCCATGTCCCAAGACAACGGTTGCCAAACTCAGTAACAACAACGACGTAGTTATAATCATGTCTTCTCTGTATTGCTTCATTTCGAACGGCCTCTGTAGATACTGCAAACATTAATTCAACAATGATCACTAAATAAAACTAACTGGATCACAGACATATCTGTATTAGTATCTACAATTTATAGTTTAAAATGATTTTAATAAATTATACAGACAACAAAAATACCTACAAATTAAGCAAAATGTGGAAAATATTGCTGAAACTTATTAGAGTGTATTTTACCACCACTATTTCTTATCATAAAAATATGTTAACAATAATTCATTACATATGTAAATAATAAAACTAAAACATTGAAAAGAATCCAAAATAAGTACCTCAAGAACATTTCTCACTTCAATGCTGAATATCAGATTTGCGTGAAATTTCTTTTTATATATACGAACGCCATCCATTTCTTTAATTGGATACGCAGTTTTTCCTTAGTAATTAATCCTACATTATCTTATTCTCTAAACTGATATTAATCCGAATGTTTATTGAATTCACAAGGTTGATGCTGATAACATATAAGACTTTGAAATGACTCACTGCGGTGACTAAAGAATTAGCACAGTAGGCCATTTCCGCATTTTTAAAGGGACTTATCTCCAGATCATACTAGAAAGAAACAGTATGTTTTAAGATATCAGGAAACAATTGCTATATTTCTCAAGAAGACTTCGAAACTTGTTTACTGACAGATTGCTTTTACTATTTTTTTTTTGTTCAAAATTGAAAAGCGTTTGTCATGGAACACCAAAGGTAACTGCTTTATTAGTACGAAAACCTCCGTGTTATTAGTCAAGGAGGTATGACCTCTTTAATCATCACGAGTTTTTGACATCATGATCACGTATTATGTTTTTGAACAAAACGTCTAGTTTCATAATCAGATGTCTATGAAATCCTAATAGATAAAATATATTCAAAAAAAATAGTTATTTATTTCTTTTTACATGCCTCTGTTGTAATGGCAGCACACCATTGCAAAATAACAAAACATTTCATTTCGTCTTAGCGTGCCTGCCACGTTGCCAACACGAAGCTTTTGTTGACGGTGCATATCCCAGCTCGAAAATGTTTCGTTCTGTCGCGTTCTATGTTTTGTATGTCACGTTGTTATTGTTATTTTGACGCACTGGTGCACGCGCCAAAACGACACACAAAACTTTCAAAGTTTCGTTTAGGCCCATTGGCGCGCGATGCTGGACGACACAACGAAATCCACGTGCACGCTAAATGCGACACAATGAAATGTCCTAAATCAACAATCATATAAATCAGTCACCATAAAATTTAGCATTTCATACAATAAAGTTAAGAAACATTATGCACCACGTTATAAATGTACAATTAATGATCTTACTGTATCGACTAATTCGGTCGTTCCCGTGCATTTCTTCAATGTGGCATTTACTAGGTTGGTTTCAATAGGAATCTATTCATTACTTGCCTTGGACAGAATATCAAAAGTATTATACTATACACGGACGTGACTTCGGGTAATAATGGGTCAATTTCCTGTCGCCATGCTATAAAATTAAGATAACAAAATATTGTCTATTCACCAACAGCGGCAATACAAATGTACTCAGGTAAATAATGGATCAATTTCAGTTGCCATGCATTTAAGGTAACTATATATTGTCTATACAGCAATAGCAGCAATACTGAATATACAATATACGTGTGAGGCATGATCTTTTTAATAATCTACGTTATCTTACTAAAAGCTTTGCATTTTTAGAAGTGTGCATTAGTCAGAGTGACTTTTAAGTGAAGTTTATTGTAACAATGTAAATGAAACGAAATTACAGAACAAAGCAATCCTAGCATTTTATTTGAACATAAATATCTGGATTGTCCTAATATCAAATTTACAAGAAGTTAATTTAAGATTGCAAATGTTTGCATCACCAGATAACTTGCACATGTTGACAGATTTTTTTTTGTTACGAGTATAGTCCTATTTGTCTTTGCACTTTACACTTGCATTAAAACTCTTGATCTGAGGAATTTGTATCAGTGACATCGCGTTTTACAAAAACACGAGAGCCAATGAGTTCACGATGCATCTACTAGGATTCATTATCACATCAACACAACGTTGGTGATACGATGACTTTTCCTGCTTTAGATAGTGGAGATAGCCTGGACATTGTTTTAGGCATGAGTAGACACCTGGGTATAACCACAGATTTTCCGTAAGCAAGCTGGATGGCTTCCTCGCATGAAGAATTCTAAACACCAAGTGAGATTTCGAACTCACAACGGTAAGGGACAAGTGATTCGAAGTCATTGAACTGAACCACCCGGCCACTGAGATCCTCGCGCATGATCATATCATTTGTAACAGTTAGACAAATTTAAATTGTTAGACAAATTTGTCGAAGTGTACAGTGAGCTTTCTTCAAAGGCATGCGCACTTAAATGAACGTGCCCCAAATGAATATTTCGAAACTTTTATGTTAAAGCAGATAACAGACAATATAAAAATGTTTTTGTCATTTATACTGATAATCTAGGAGCTGTACCACAATATAAATTACTATTTAAAACATAAGTCTAGTTACTTTAGTGTCATGACCGAATAAAACCTAGTGATTAGTAAAGAATACTTAGCTGGAACGGGATCCCGGTATATGGCTCTCGTCTTTTAAGGAACATTAAGTAGGAACTTCAGCACATCCGTAGAGTTCCTCTTGGCAACAATATGTAAGGGTCAAGTAATTGGATCAATAGTTCTTGTAAAGCAATATTCGTCAGCCAAAAATGGGAACTATTGTTTTTGTGTAGCAGTATTCGTGAGTCAAGAAATATGAACAATTTTCCTCGAACAGCATTATTCGTTAGCCAAGAACTTTGTACTGCAATATTCTTGGGCCAAGTAACTGGAACATATGTCTTTGTACCGCAATATTCGTGGGTCAAGTAATTGGAACATTTTTCCTTTTGCAGCAATATTCGTGGGTCAAGTCAAAGACATATGGGGTCAGGACCATCCCCTCCTTCCCACCCTATTCTCCCCCGCCCCTGCCTAAGTTTAGCGAATATTTTGTAGCATTTTAACATGTATTGAACATATATGACGACCATAAAACGCATTTTGTAACATTTCAGCGTGTTTTAAAAAATATGCATTTTTACCATCAATTCTCTTATTACACGAAGATTTGCAACCGGGAACACTTGTTTGCCGCTTGAATCCCCGCTTTGTACTGTGCGTATCATAAACCGGGTACAAACATTATAACGCTTACGACTATATTATACCGGATCATCGCTTCCTACGATAAAAGTCACTCTTTGGTACTCGCGTACGCTATGCACAGTATAAAGCAGGGATCTATTCGCAAGTAAGTTTGATTGATTTATGATAATTACTGATTTTCGCGTCGGAACCCGAACGTCAGTTGCCAGGACCGGTGTCATTGGACAGAATGGTTACAGAATCGTAGATTGATACAAGGGATTCATAGGTAGGTGCTAATTAAGAAGCTAAATCGACTATTGTTTTCTAGGGTCAGTTTCACTGTTGCAAATCTATGTATTAAGAGAATTGATGGTAAAATGCATTTTTTAAAACACGCTGAAATGTTACAAAATTTCGTTTTATGATCGTCACATATGCTCAATACATGTTAAAATACTAAAAAAAACATTCGCTAAACTTAGGCAGGGGTGGAGGAGAATGGGGAGGGTGGGGTATCCTAACCCCAAGTGTCTGTGTGTCAAGTAACTGGAACAATTGTCCTTGTGCAGCAATATTCGTGGGTCAAGTACCGTATAGCGGGTTAATTCTGCGGGCAAAAACTTCTGCGGTTTTGTCCTAAAATGGGCCTAGTTTATTTCTGCGTTTTTTATTTCTGCGACCTTCGATAAAAGCAGGAACTAAGTTTTGGACGGATTACACCAAACCGGAAGTGACTACTCAGTGTTACATGTGAAGTAGTCCAAAATGTAGTTCCATGCTATGGATGAAATCTGGTATAATGAGTGACATGAGGAGGTGACAATTAAAATTTTGGCTTTTTTTTATTGCTTATTGTATTGAGACAAGATCTAGACCATTTTCATTGTGAATTTCCTGGAATAAGTTTTATTCTTTGCGAAAAATGTCTACCTACGCGTAATTGCTAAACGGCTGTTTTCATGGGGGCATTTTTAGAGGGTGATGTTTCTCAGATTATTTTTCTTATATACAAAATAACATGTCAATATTTTTCTATTTTTGATAAGAAGACATGTTATACTAAATGACTGTTATGGTTTTCATATCATTGAAGTGCTCTAAAGTGCTGAAAATGAGGTCTGAATGTTTTGTTATTAAAATGAAATAAATAAGGAATTGAATTGGTAGAATGTAACCTATAATGCGGTTTGCATAAACCGGAAGTAAATTCTGCGCATGGGAAATAGCTACCGCATTTACTACGTCAGAATTAACGACTCAAATGCATACCGTTCTCCTCATTTATGTCTTGGTGGCCTTATCTATTTATATAACGTTTGTCAACTTTTCATAAACCTAGCGCGTTTTGTGGTGTACACTTCAAAATTACACGCCCGAAACGGTAACCATTCATTCGTTGACAATATACTGACATAATAACAAAAGCAATCAACCGCAATCGATACGGTGTGAATAACTAACATCAGACGGAAACCTTGTGAGATAAGATAACGGGTCATTATATTAAGCGATATATCAAAGTTTATTTCTGTGTCAAAATCTGCTGATAGTTTTGATGTGCGAAATTTATTTCTGCGCAACAGCTTCGACCCGTAGAATACGCAGGAATAAAAACCCGCGGAATTAACCCGCTAATCCAAAATCGGCAATTGAAACAACAGTTCTTGTGCAGTAGTATTCATGAGTCAAGAAATTTGGACAATTGTTTTTGTGCAGCAATATTCGTGGGTCAAATAATTGGAACAATTTTCCGAAGCTTTAAGGTATTACAAACTAATGATACATGCATTACGTTTAACCCGTATCATTCTGGACTCTGTAATTGATTATGCCTTTGCGACCAGTGTAGATAATGATCAGCCTGCACATCCGTGAAGTCTGATCTTGATATGCACTGTTTGCTATTCAGTCATTTTGGTAAGTATCCCTTTTAACAGGTAATGGTACTGTCCAAATTGAAAGATGAACAAGTTCATTTTAGAAATTTAGCAGGGTAAGGATTAAAGCCCCACTATTTCCACACTTTGCCCATTATTTGTTTGTGTTTTTTAAGTTACCCCCAATTATAATGAACTGGCATTACCTAAACTAAAACAGTGTTTCCACATCAATAAGTGCAATTCTATTTATACTATATTCTAAGGCAAGAGCATTTGCTACACTATATATATCTTCGTTTAGTGAAATGACAAAAAATGGACTTAGGTGACCTTCCTCCTCTCAAAGAATAAACGATAACACCGTGTAACCTGATGACCGAAATTTAGGATAAGGAAGTCACGGTTGCGCATTTTACACGATGGATTCGAGGATATGCACATACAGATGACCTAGAGGGATTAATGGAGATAAATGTTAAGTACATTACTTCAGTGCAAACACAGGTCAAACAAAAATGTAACTTTGGTTTTAGCTACCTTTTTTTGCAACATATTGTATGTACGTACCATGCTTAATGAAAATAGCTCTTGTCTAAAGTCAATTTAACATGCCACTGAGGTATAAACAGCATGTAAGATAATGTAGTAATAACGGACACAGTGGTTTAGTGATAAGACACCGGACTACAAAATCAGGGGCCGTGTGTTTGAAGGCCTACTCCTCAACTGAAAACTAAAACATTCGGAAAAAAGAGTCACTTACAAAGGTTCTTTGCATCTAGTGCGCTTGAATGAGAGACATTGCACTACCCTACGACTAAAATGAGATTCTTCTGGAAGAGTCCGTATGACATAATTCCCAAGAAATACTTTAAGACAAACACTGTTATCTTTTCAATATCGTTTATTAAATGTACAGTATAAAAATAGAAAAAAAAAGAAAACAAATGAAAGCAAAACACAAAAAAGCAAGTCGTGAAATATTGCAAATCATACAATTTTAACTCCATTAACAGAAAATAAACCGAAAAAGATATCACCAAAATTTCCGTTCTCGTAAGTGACTAAATTTGACGTTTTCTGAAATTTATTCGTGCAGTCGTCTTCATGTAGCCTTATCCATTCAAAAAGTAATTACTCAGAAAGTAAAGATGACACAGCACTATTTATAAAAATAGATAACACACATTGAAATAAATTCAAAATGTCAGTGCAATATTTATAAAATAGATAACAGTGATTATTGAAATAAAGTATAAATGGCAGCGCAATTAAAATAGAAAAAAGACATTGAAAAAATGTCGATAATGCAATGTAATATCTATAAAAGTAGCTAACAGCAAAAATGGCAATGCGATATCCATAAAAAAATAGAAAACAGACATTGAAATATAGTAAAAATGGCAGCGCAAAATCTATAAAATAGGAAAGAGTAAAAATGGCTAAGCAATTATCAATAAAAATAATTTGAAAGCCCATATAAATATCTGCACTGAATTATCGAAAACCCCGTTCTATCCACTGCGAATATCGATCGGAATGAAACCATTTGGCTGAGTATTACGGGTAAACACTGGACGGAAAGGACTCTTGGTCGTTTTTGGGTGAAACCCAGATGTTCCGCTAGAGGACTTCTCAACTGAAACATCGGCGCAGCCATAGAACTGTTCTTGTGGTCCACATCCTTTGCAACATTCATACGTCATAGGGTCGCAGTTGTTATGACTTGCTGCAATCAAAGGTTTAAGTTTTTAAAGTATCATTACAGGGAGTACACCTTTAAGAGAGATGCGATGATGTATTTCGCCTCATTCATTGGTAGAAAAGTGATACTTCTGTTTGTAGACAATGTCACCATGCACGGTATGAAGAAAGGATAACAGATTTTACGTTTAGAACTTTATTCTAAATTTTAGCATATACAGTGCAACCTCTGTAGAGCAACACCCTTTGGGAGATACAAATATTGACTGTTACATAGAGGTTGTTGTTCTGGAGAGGTAAATTTAATAGTATATTTCAGCTTAGTGAAATGTTGATGATGTTGTTATAGAGAGGTTTTTGCTTAAGAGAGGGCCGCTCTGGAGAGGTTGTACTGTATACGAAATATATATATCGTAGATGTGTTTGATACTTATTTCGTCTACCTACTTTATAGATGAACTACATGTTAAATTGGAAATTCTGTAATTCTATATATAATTGAAAAGTAACTGTTCTTAATTTAACATACTGGGTGTATGTCTATCTACATACCGGCGTTCCATTTCCATTGTAGTACACACTGAGTGCAGGTTAGACCCGGTGGAAGCACAAGCGGTATGTTAAATCTTCCTGTTGTTTTCTGGTGTATATATCGTGTTTCTCCGCTAGGTGTTGCCAGCAGAAACTGATCCAAACATTGTTGCGTGACAGCTTTATTTACATCATTGTTTGGACAAATTCGAAATTCCGACCAACCACCATTGTGTGCAACAGTTATTTCTGAAAGGGTTGAAGAGGGTGATTATTGACACATTTTCCAGTTATTGTTTGTCAGTAGTCTATATTTTTTATATATTAATCTAAATGCGTTGTATTAGTAAAAGCGTATGACAGTCTATCAACATCTCATGTACTCTTCCTGTTGGTCTGTAACGATGTTTCCACTAATAATAAATTGTGGGTAACATAGCAGTTCTTATGTAATTTTGCAAGCCGCGATCGCCGCACAATTGCGGGTTCGAATGCTAACTCCAGGTAAAAAATAATTTTGTTGCCAATGTAACATGAATGGAATAGTCCTAAAGCATTTTTTCAGTGTTATTTAAAACAACAACCAGAAATAACATATACCAATTTCAACGTTTATTTGTTGGCCTTCCTTGTAACTACGCACAATAGTCCCTGTCGCATATTTCCCGCCAGCCTCATTTTCGCGTGGACCTTGATAAGGATCTCCGCAAACACCACAACGGCCATTGTTTATTCCCCATTGATTCTGAAACAAAGCAATAATATACTTCAAGTCTCACACAGTAAAAAATATTGTATTTCTTAAAATGTTAGAGGGAAAGAAGAGACAGCAATATGCAACTATATTAGATTACTTATCCCGAGTTGGTCTTAATACTGTACGGTTATCTTCAGAAACATTTCAAAGTGCTAATAAAAGTAAACCCCGCACAACCCTAGATAGGCGGGCACTGATGATAATAGGTTCTTATGTGTGCTAGCGTGGCAACTACACAAGATTGTAGAGTATGCTGATTTGTTATTGTTAAAAGCTGCCGTTGCATCGATGCCGCTTCGGCTGGGCAAAACCACATATGCTCCTAAAACATTACTCGTTAGTAATCAGGGGAATGCTCAAAAGACTTAATAGCAATAAATACATAGATATAATAATTCTTGAAACTATTTTACAGCAAATTTTGCCGATGATGAAGATCTATTGACCAAAAGGAGAACAAATCATAGTAACAGGGTTTTTGAATTTCCAAAATAATAAATGAGCCGTGTCATGAGAAAACCAACATAGTGGGTTTGCGACCAGCATGGATCCAGACCAGCCTGCGCATCCGCGCAGTCTGGTCAGAACCCATGCTGTTCGCTTTCAAAGCCTATTGCAATTAGATAAACCGTTAGCGAACAGCATGGATCCTGACCAGACTGCGCGGATGCGCAGGCTGGCCTGGATCCATGCTGGTCGCAAAGCCACTTTGTTGGTTTTCCCATGGCACGGCTCAAATCTATTTACCCAGTATCCTCCACAACTCAACTGATGGTCCATATCATTAAACGGTGTGTTGAACCCATATCTGTGAGCAGTGGACCGTGACGGTGGATCTGTTAGGCGGCCATGTCCAAGGACAATTGTTGCCAAGCTCAATAGTAACATGGAGAAAATAATGGCCATGTTTTGTCTTTAGTGTTCTGTTTATTTTAGTAACTCCTGTGTATACGTTATCTGTGAGCCTTTATTTGAAAAATAAATTAGATACGCAATTAAATAATGCCCACTTTTTGAAATGCAGTTACATATGGGTATTATAATATAATTTTAATATCGGTAAAATCTACAAATTCTTCAAAGGTATTACTAATGTACAATAAACTGAAAACGAATTCACACAAAAATGTTGCAGACTGCTGTAAGGATAAAGTCTTAAAACCAATTGACTTTTTATAATGAAGTTGGTAATTCTAAACTGTGAATAAAATATGAACAAAAGAATAAGTTAAAACGTACGTACCTTTCGAAGATTTGTATCTCCAAAATTGAATAAGATCTTAGTGAAACGTTTCGCTTTATATACAGAATCGCCATCCTATCCTTTGCTTACATGCGCAATTTTACCTTTGCTATTAATAATAATTTATCTCATTCTTAACGCTGATCTTATTCCGGGTGTCCGTTTTCGCCAATCACAGGACAGAAACCGTTTGTCATTCATAAGCCTGATGTTGATAACATGTTTCAAGTAGGAATAAACTTTCTTCCCTTCTATGAAAATAACGATTTGTGGTTAACAGATACCAACAGTGCGCTCTTAATTTTGGAATTAAACAAAAAATGCACATGACAAAAATCGTATCTGATGCTGGTAACATAATGTCAAATAGGAATAATTTCATGATTTCCCTTCTATGAAAATAAAGATAAGTGTTTAATGAATACCAGTGGCGTGCTGTTAATTTTGGAATTGAGCAAGAATTTGGTAAAGGTACATATTTTTGATGTATTCGGTTACTTTGAATGTTTCATCGTTGGAAACTGACATTTTGAAATCATTTCTCGTTCATTCTTTATAAAACTATCGGAAAAGCTTTAGTTCGCTCAAAATCAATATAAACTGAAAATAATGTTTTGAAAAAAAAACATGGTTGACACTTTATGTGCAAAAATCTTCACAGAGATTTCCTGTTTGATCATTTCAAGAAAAACGGCTCCAGATAATTGTTTAAAACTTCTTTCAATTTGAACGGGCTTCAGAATTGCTTCAGCAGATGCGTATATCATTTAACTATGAAATATCTTCATAACCTTTTAGCCAACTGTTAAATATCAAAACAAGTGTAATCGGTATTAAACACTTCAAAATCCCATGTATGAAGTTTATTTTAAGTCACATGTTTGCAATTCAGCTTCCACAAAATATGATGAAGACGTCGTTTTGATCATAAACGTATATTTTTAGCCAGTTGTTTTAGTCAAAATACATTTACAGAGTTCTGGTTTTTATTGGCACTTGTGTTAAGAATACCATTTCCTGGACATGATACTTTATATTCAGATTTGAACAATTTTTCACAATTTGGCTTAACTACTCTCGATGGCTGCTTCCTGAATTCTGTCAGTGTCCGTGCTTAAGTTAGGCGGCGCAATTCTGCTCTCATCGGGATTCGTGCGGCATCCATTTGTCAGAAGTCTGACGTTCCACCCCCTGCATTGTTAATGTTTTTATGAAACCAATGTCAAAAATAGTCGCATCGCCTGGGAAGATATTCATTCTGTTTTGTTCTAAACAATGTATTTCAACATATAGAAGTTCCTGTTAAACTGCTTAGATGCCTGATCGGTTATGAAATGCTTAATTATTATTGCAACATTATATCATATCATATTATACATAACTTTTGACTCTTTGGTACTTCTTATGTTCTTGAATGAATACTAAACACAGTTATGTATTCATTTGCTTATTTAAATGCAAGACAAATAAAATTCACGTGGTTGTTGTTAATGCACAAGACACTGAGCAGTTGAACAAGATCTAAGGTCTAGAGAATACTATATCGCAGCCCCAACCCCCCCCCCCCCCCGCCCCACTTCCCCCGAGAGAAGGTAGTAGGTTTTAACTCTGCCTTTTAATATTACCATAATGAGATTAAAGTTTGATTTTTGTTTCACTGTAGATATATGACGGTAAGTTATCAATAGTCCATACTCGAAAGCAATCACAGTTTCTTCATCATAGACTAAATATTTGTTACACTGCATACATATCGAAACAATTAAACAAACAAAAGTAGTTGACATTCCTATCCTGAGAGAATAAACTTTGAATTTTTAAATCCTGATAACTTAATTCTGAGATATGTAACCTGGTTACTATACTAACACAATGGAATCCAGGATACGCATGCATAAATGAATCAGAAAAACGAATATTTAATTAATTACTTCTGTGCAAACAAAGCGAACAGATGTGTACCCACATGGTTATGCCAAGTTATAATCACTAAGGTTGCTGAAGAAACTTACCTATCAACACCAGTTGCGCATTATAATCAAACGTCTGACTCAGTTATACGCTGATATTACGACACTCCCCACGCCCAAAGTTAGAATTACATTATACTTCAAATATTAAGGAAAGAAAATAGGCTGCAATACCCGAGGAAAATGTGACATCCGATGGCATTCTTTGTTAATGCTCATATAATAGCATAAATGTGGTTAATGCATGAAGGTTTCTCATGAGGTAAGAGGTCAAACGTGTACATTCACAAATAAACTATACCTCCATGCACTTTTGTTATTCTATTTACCCCCCTCCCCCACCCCCAACCCCACAACCCCCACTCTTAATTGGTTTCAACATTACGTCTCAATTTTAAGTTTTATTAATAACATTGATAAAAAATATTTCTAGACGGCCTATTGACATAGTTTGTTAAAGTCTACCGATATATCTGGAAAAAATACTTGGGTGACAATGTTTGATAGCTATGCTAATTCTGACGGGTCAACTACGGAAATATTTGGGTATTGTCGTATCTTAGGGGTCATTTTAAGGTCACTGACAGGTCAAAGATCAAAAATAATTTTTAGAAATGTTTACTTCACAAACGCACTTGTATAAATAAAAGCAAAATATTACGTTTACTTTGTCTACTCGGTGATGGTTAAATAGGATCATTTTTTTAAGGAATTGTTTGAAAATATGGTCACGTTTTACTTGTACACCACAGTATGTGTACATGAAGAAAGACATACCTGTAGGATTTTAACTTGTTAAAAAGTATATCTTTCTCTTTCATTTGCTTATATTTCCACTTTTACGTGGTTTATATTAACATTTATCGATTGGGTTACAAAATGAAGGTCACGGCCTGTAAATACTGGCTCCCTCTCTTTATGGAGATGAGCTAAAAAAAGAGCCAGTGATACTCCCGAGGCCGTGCTAAAGACTTGAACTTTATGAGAAATGTAAACAAAGAAAAGGGTGAGTTTATTGTTTACTTTCTATAACAAATTTAAGACCTTATTTCAGTAAGGGGCAGTGTAGTTCCACTCACGGGTGGTTATACTTTTTACATATGTAGGTCGATCTGCAGAGCGAAAGCATTTCCTGGGTTGAGAACTTTTGAAAGTCGTGAATAAGGACCGTCTTAGACCGAAAGTGGACATATGTCTATGTATACACAAATTCTAGTAACAAGAGGACCATGATGGTCCTATATCGCTCACCCGAGTTTAGTTGCTTGCTTTAACAAATTTCTTTGCTAAAGCTTCAAAAACTAGGTGAGTAGGTCATGGTAAAGATTATGTCATGGTTTGAACAAACTTGATAGTTGACCACTAGACAATACTAAATAGCAAATATCAAAGGTCTGGGCCTTATGGTCTTGGACAAGAATATTTTTAAAGATTTTTCCTTTATATGTTAATGTAAAACTAGAGACCCCCGGACGTGGCAAATATTGACCCCAGGGTCATGATTTGAACACTCTTGGTAGAGAACCACTAGATCATGCCACATATAAATATCTAAGCACTGGGCCTTATGGTTTAAGACAAGATTTTCTAAAGGATTTTCCCTATACAAATCTTTTCCAACAATGTGCCCCCGTGGAGGGGCCAGTTTTAACCCTAGGGGGATAATTTGAACAATCTTGGTAAAGGACTACTACACAATGCTTTATACCAAATATCAAAGCCCTTAGGCCATGTGATTTTGTACAAGACTAGAATATTTTCAAAGTTTGCAATTTTTCACTGTTTGTGTTGTTCTCGGTGCTTCCGAAGGATCTACTTTTCAGATTTTATTTACTTCACAACAGTGGGTGTTAAGTGCTGTGTGGCGGCCGTAAAAAGTCGCCCCGACTTCATCTCAGCGTTGTTATATTTTCTGGTCCTTCGGGATCAGTGATTTCAACTCATTTAGATTTGAAGATTGAATACTGCTTAAGCCGGTGCTAGGGGGCGTGTGCAGTGTTGCATTTTCCATTACTGCTCATGAACAGACTCAATCAAACCGAGTCTGCAATTTTCACTGTTTGTGTTGTTCTCGGTGCTTCCGAAGGATCTACTTTTCAGATTTTATTCCTTATATAAGTCTATATAAACCATGTGAACCGCATGACGGAGCCATATTTGACCCTAGGGGATAATTTGAAGATTTTCAAATTTTTCCCTGTATAAGTCTATATAAGACATGTGACCCCCCCCCAGGGCGGGGCCATATTCGACCCTAGGGGGATAATGATGCTACATACAAAATATCAAAGTCCTATGCCGTGTGGTTCTGGAAAAGAAGATTTTCAAACTTTTCCTTATATAAGTCTATAAAAACCATGTGAACCACAGGGTGGGGTCATATTTGACCCTAGGGGATAATTAGAAAAATATTGGTAGAGGACCACTAGATGATGCTACATATAAAATATCAAAGCTCTATGTCTGTGGGGTTTGGACAAGGAGATTTTCAAAGTTTTTCCCCATATAAGTCTATAAATATCATGTGACCCCAGGGAAGTGCTATTATTGACCCTAGGGGGATGATAATGCTACATATCAAATATCAAAGCCCTGGGCTCTGTGGTTTTGGACAAGAAGGTTTCAAAAGATTTTTCTTATATAAGTCTACATAAACCATGTGACCCCAAGGGCGGGGCCATATTTGATCCTAGGGAGATAATTTGAACAATCTTGGTAGAGGACCACTAGATGATGCTACATATCAAATACCTGTGGTTTTGGACAAGAAGATTTTTAAAGTTTTTCCTTTTGATTGCCATGGCAACTAGAGTTTTATATGGAATTCAATTCTTTGAACAATTTTTAAAGGAGACCATCTAAGGAACATCCATATGAAGTTTCAACAAAATTGGCCTGGTGGTTTATGAGGAGATGTTGTTTAAAGGGAACTGTGGACGGACGGATAACGGACGGACGGACGGTGAGCAATCACAACAGCTCACCCCGACTTTGTACTTTTTTCTTACAGTAACATATTAATAAAGCGCGGGAACTTTACGTTCGTAAACAGGAAGTATGTCATGACGTTAAAAGGACAAATGCAAGCTAGTATATTTTGGTAAGCACTCCTTTTAACAGTTAATGGCACTCTCCAAATTGAAAGATGGACAAGTTCATTATAGAAATTTAGCAGGGTAAGGGTTACATAGGTTGTTATGAAACTTTGTAGTTTTATATCTTTATTTACGTCTCATTCTTGCATACAACATATAATTACAGTGTACAATTACAACAAACTATTGCAAGACCATTCTATTAAAGAATTATAAGAGACTGAAAATGTAATATAATTTCTGTACATGTCATATAAAATATTCAAATAATTTACAGTTAAGATTCATGAATAACAAGACTCGACTTTTCACGGTGCTTGCCTCTGAATAAGAGCTTTGCCAGTAAAAGGGGCATAAATCTCTCAAATTTCTAATCAGAACTATGGGAGTTGTTTTATATGGTGTAACCTTTAATAGTAAACAAGTATTTAATTATCAATTCAATGGCTTTGATAGCAACAGAGATCTTGGACCTTATGTAAGAAGTAAAGAAAAAACTAAGTTAAAAAAGGGGGCATAACTCTGTCAACACTGAAATCAGAGTTGTGGGGATTGTTTCTCCTTGGGTAGGTGGGTAGGTTTTGTTAGTAGAAAAATATATGAAGTTCTAAGTCAAAAGCTTCTATATGCATTTACAAACATCATAGCAAAATCAAATTAATAAAAACTTGTAATACACAAAAGAATTGCCAATTTAATATTTACCGATCTCAAGTTTTTGACTTTTAATGTTAATGAAAACGAGCTCTGAGATCCTTATTCCCCCATAACAGTATTACAAAACTCATATTTATGTGACTTAAGATCTAACAAAACAAACAAACACATCCAAAGTCTAAAGACAAACACTTCTTTCCTTTGAACATCTTTTATTAAATGTTCTCTATAAAAGAAGAAAAAAGAATAGCAAGAACTGACAAAAAGAAGAAATGCATGAACTTGCGAGATTTTTGTACCAAGTTCACAAAATGTTCTAAAACACATGTTTAACTTCGAAGTCGTATATTAATTAACTCTTATCATGCTGGACACGATTGATTCTGCCTTTGCGACCAGTGTAGCTCACGATCAGCCTGCACATCCGTGCAGTCCCGTGCAGTCAGATCAGGATCTGCGCTGTCCGCCATTCAGTCAGTCTCATTTAGATAAGCACCCCTTTTAACAGTAAATGGCACTGTCCAAATTGAAAGATGGGAAAGTTTATTATAGAAATTTAGCAGGGTAAAGGTTAAAGGTAACATATTAAGATACGGAACTAGCTTTGACAGACATAAAGTTTTGTCGGATAATCATTTAAAAAAGAGATAAACGTTTTCAAATCCTGATATTTTTGCAGTTGCCATAATCGTTGATTTTGGCATTATAGTACCTTCCTTAACTGGTCATTTTTATGTAAGACCAGTTTCATTCTTTAAGAACATCAAAATGGCTGCGCAATATCTATTAGAAAACAGACATTCAAACAAAAACAACATAGGGATAGAAATGCGTAACACTTATCAAAATGACTTGCGTTAACCAAATTTAATTGTTGTGTGATATTTATTAGTTCATAATAGCTATTTTTGCTCTAATCTAACACTAAGTATATTGCAACTATACTGTAATATGATAAATTGACATCCTTTCACGCTTGTTAGCAAGATAAAATAAAAGTAAATAATAACAACAACAATAATTTTTGACAGAATAGCAATGTTTTTCAGTCCTGAATAATTTCTCAACATGTTTTTCATTTTAAGTATTGTAAGTTCTATCATTTGCAAATATGGATCTTCACACCCTTTGACTGTCCTCATAGGTCTCTACGAAAGCAAAGAATGTACGAGAAACCCGTTCTACCCATTGCGACTATCGATCGGAATGAAACCATTTGGCTGAGTATTACGGGTAACGACTGGGCGAACAGGAATCTTCGTTGTTCTCGGGTTTCTCACAGATTCTCCGATTGTGGATCTCTCAATGGAAATATCGGCGCAGCCATAGAATTGTTCCTGCGGTCCACATCCCATGCAACATTCATGTGTCTCGGGGTTGCAGTTGTTATGCTGTTCTACAAATTAAATATTTTAAATGTGTAGTATCAGTATGTTATGCTGATGGTAAAAGAGATATGATTATGTTTTGTCATCAGTTAACTTTTAGCCTGCTGGCGGCAAGTGATTCTGCCTTTGCGGCCAGTGCAGACCAAGATCAGCCTGCACGATCATGGTCTGCACTGTTCGCTATTCAGCCAGTAAATTTTCAGTGGACACCCCTTCGAATAATAAATGGCATTGCCCAAACCGAATGATGGACCAGTCCATTATAGAACTTTAGCAGACTAAAGGTTACTTTAACCTTATTCCTTGCAAGAATAGTGTGAATTGTAACGCATGTATTCGTGTAACCAATATCACCCTGCTATTTATGCAATACTGTTACATTGCGTTTAAAAGATTATTTAGCTACAGGAATTAAGAACTTTGTTTTAAGACAATATGCATCCTTGGACGTGCTTTATACAAATTAATTTGACTTACTCTGGTATTAAAGGCAACGAACGGAAATGTCCGAGTTTGTTTTTTTAATGAATTTTCGTAATGCAAATTGACTCTCTTACATGACAATACACTTTTTTAAAGGTAATGCATGTTAGATAATAAAACATAAAGTTTACAGTTTAAATACAATTCGAATCTAAATTTATTATTCATTTAATAATTCAAGGAGTTTATCTACGTACTAGTGTTCCATTTCCATTGCAGAAAACACTGAGTGCAGGTTAGACCCGGTGGAAGCAACAGGGTAATCCTAAATTTTCCGGTCGTACCCGCGTGTACAAATCGAGTTTCTCCACTAGGGCTCGCTAGCAGATACTGGTCCAAACATTGCTGCGTGGCAGGTTTGTTTACATCGTTGTTGGGACAAATTCGAAATTCCGACCATCCACCACCATGTGGTACAGTTATTTCTGGAAGAGAGAAAAGTGAATATTTAGTGGTTTTCTAAAATATACCTGTTTTAAATCTACCTCCTGGTAAAATTCTAATCTATTGAATTCGTCCATAATTGCATGTTGTACTAGTATTTAATACTATAACGATGAATCATATATATAGTCTTCCGGTTGGCGTATAACGTTGTTTCCGTGTATATTACATTTGTGGCAGTACAGCAAATTAGGTATGATTTTGCTAGCAGCTGTAGCCATGCCAACAGGTTCAAATTTTGGCTTCCGTCAAAATAATTTGGTTTCCAGTATTACATGAATAAAGTGTCAAGAAGTCTATAATTCTGTTAGTTTGTAAATTGACTTTGCGTAACAAGTAGACAAGTTACACGTACCTGTTTCAACACTTATTTGTTGGCCTTCCTTGTAACTACGCACAATAGTCCCTGTCGCATATTTCCCACCTGCCTCGTTTTCGCGTGGACCTTGATAAGGATCTCCGCAAACACCACAACGGCCATTGTTAAGTCCCCATTGATTCTGAAACAAACAATTAATTTTACAAGAATCTCATAAGTAGAGACAGTGGATGTAAGACAGCTAGAAGCCTTTATAAGAGGGAGTCACTGTCCCGAGCTCGTGAATTCTAGACGCCCGCCCAAGGTGCTGTTGTGAAATATCTTAGTGCCGGTCGTGGTGTAATAATATCTTTCATTTCATGTCAGACTGATATTACTGTGGACGGACTGTCAGAAGAGGTAACTTGAGTGGGACAAGAAATATCTATGCAGATATGGAAGTCAGTCAATTCTATAACTATTCACATTTATAAATATGAGCCGTGCCATGAGAAAACCAACATAGTGAGTTTGCGAAGAGCATGGATCCAGACCAGCCTGCGCATCCGCGCAGTCTGGTCAGGATCCACGCTGTTCGCTTTTAAAGCCTATTGCAATTAGAGAAAACTTTAGCGAACAGCATGGATCCTGACCAGACTGCGCGGATGCGCAGGCTGGTCTGGATCCATGCTGGTTGCAAACCCACTATGTTGATTTTCTCATGGCGCGGCTCAAATATTGGTACATAAAGATTCAGCTGGAGCTGTAAAACCATCCAAATAGGTTTGTGTTTGCATTAAGATGGCCACTAGTTAAGACTGTAGATTTTTTGGGTAGAAGCTGCCGCCCTGTCGATGTGATTTTGATTCTCAGTCCCGTCGGGGACAAAAACTGATTTTTCCAAAACATTATCCAGTTATCAGAGAAGTGTTAAAAGCAATCAAGATGCATATAAATGATTAATGATTTTTTTTGTTGAGTTAGAACAAATCGGCGTAATAATTGACTTTCAGAAATAAACTGAAATGTACTCACCCAAAATCCACCACAATTCAACTGATGATCCATGTAATTAACTGGCGTGTTGAAACCATATCTAAATGCAGAGGACCGTGAAGGCGGGTCCGTTAGTCGACCATGTCCCATGACGACGTTCGCCAAGCTCAGCAGAACCAACGAGGAGCTAATGGTCATGTTTGCTATGTACTGTGTCGTATCTCCCTTGATATCTGACCTGAAAGTCTTTAATTTTAAAAACAAAAAAACAATATCCATTAAAAATCCCTTTTTAAAAATCAGTGTTATGTGTTTATGAATTATATATAAATTGAAAAGCTTTCTTTTCAAGTAAAAAACTACAAATTGAGCAAAAATGTTATTGAGCACTGTAAAAGCGAATTTCTTTTTGTTTTTATTATTAAGCACTGTAACTATCAATTTCTGAAAACATTAATACGTACGTACTTCTTATAGACGTCAATCTTCAACACTGAATATCAGTTTGATGAGACATTTCCTCTTTATATACATAATAGCAATCCCATCAGCTTGATTACCTGCACGATTATTTCCTACAATACGTTACGAGGGTAGTTCAAAAATAGACTTTGTCTATAGCTTTAATAACCTTTAGTGGAGCAAAACAATCTTTCTATTAACTGCACTGCCATGTACTTGGATTCAGTGTTGTTATGTTTTCTGGTCCTTTGGGATCATGGAGTCCATTCAATATTTGTGTAATAGAGTGCTAGGGGGCGTGAGTCTGCTATTAATCTGCTTGGTTGCATTATATGCTTCCAAAGGATCTTCTTACAGATTTTATTACCTTAATACATTCAGGAATTACTCGAACCCGACACACAATGTTCATATATTATTTTAACGACGTTAACGACGTCGTGACGTCATTCAGATGCTTTCATAAACGCTTTAATTTGTATTTGTAAATTTTGATTAACAATTCCTATGTCATCTATCAACAAAACTGTTATAAAACTGTACTACAAAGTACTACTGTTACATAGAGTCTACTTTAAGGTGCACTATACACAATAAACGGCTTTTGACAGCAATATTTATAAATCAAAATTACCTTGCTTAATTTCTAAAATGGACTGATCATTCAGTTTAGGCAGTGACATTTATTATTCGAAGGGGTGTTCACTGAAAATTTACTGACTAAATAGCGAACAGTGCAGACCATGATCAGACTGCACTTGCTGAAAAGGCAAAATAACATGCCACCAGCAGGCTTTATGTTAAACAGCCCTCATAGTACTTATTACCTTATTTTCTATTCCGGGCTTCCGTCTCCACCAATCACAGGACAGAAATCGTTTAACACCGGCCTGGTGCTGATAACATATATGGGAGTGAGATAAACTTTTCTATTAAATACTTTTCTGTGGTAAGAAAATACCAAACATGCGTTCTTAATTTTTGAAACAAAACAAGGAACTGACAGAGGATGGGAAAATGCTTCTTATTTTTTTCTGCAGTTAACTTGAATGTATTGTTGTTAAAAACTGCAATTTTGAAACCATTTTTAAAGCTACTCGTCCACAGTTTGGGTTTTCAACATGTTCATTTCCCACCAAGTTTGGAATAGAATGTATAAATGAAACTGAAAATTGATGAAGTGAGTGAAAATAAAAGTTAGAAATTGGTAAAAATGCAAGATGAATGTAAATTTTCTGCATTATTCAATTTTTGTGGGCAGCGAAGCGTAACCCACATATTTACCATACCACAAATTTACGGTCGATACGCTTATCCGAAACCGAACAACAAGTAGTTCCATGTCATGCATAAATTTTACGTAATTCAAGTCTGTTTAACTTTCAGAAAGCTTCTGAGATTCGACTTTATCAAAAAGTGCATTGCTTAAGTACATATTTGTCGTAATCTATATTTTATAACAAAAACAAAGCGTATGAAAAACAAATATACTTCATCAGTGCAGCAACAACTCAGTACACAGTGTGAACTGCTATGGGTCAAAATACATATGAATGCCTCTCAGTCTCTAGATCTATGTGTTGCTGCCTACTACAGACAAAAGGAAAATGATCTCATGAGTCTTATTGAGCTCGAAAGGTCACTGCAACTTTCCAGACTCCTTAAAGGCACCAAATGGATATTTGGTGATTTTAACACCCCCAACCTCACATGGGACTCTGACCACATACCCATAATGAAACCAGACAGTACAAACTCCCAATCCTATAACAAACTCCTTGAAATTACTGATGACTAAAACTTTACACAAATGGTTAACACCCCACGCGAAATGATGACATACTGGACCTATTAACAACAAACCCAACATTAGTCACCACAGTATCTGTCCTAGCAGCTATCTCAGACCATAACATAGTCATTACTCAGGCCCGACCTAAACCCTACATAAACAAGCAAGTCCCCAGAAACATTCCATTATTCAAAAAAGCTAAATGTGATGATTTCAAACAATTTATAAACAGTTCTAAGGTCAATCTCTTAAAAGATGCAGAGGATATCGTCGAAGACCTCTGGATCAGGCTTAGACTCCTAATACAAGAAGGCATATCTAAGTTTGTCCCGATGAAAAAAACAGGTACAAAGCAGCTCCTCCCATGGGTCACCCAAGATATAAAACGTTTAATCAGAAAAAGAGACAAACTGTTTTTAAAGATCAAGTTGCACAGTGGTCAAAATAAGTATTGCCGGCAATTTAAAACCATTAAACAACTCATCCAACAGAAAATTAGGTTATCTTACGAAACATACACCGAAAACATTCTTGACATCCAACATACAGACAACACGCACTCTTCCAAATTCAACACTAAGAAACTTTACTCACTCATAAAAAATGCCAGACAGGACAACCAAGGTTTTGCCCCACTAAAAGATCAGACAACTGGTAAAATTAACTCAGAATGTATTGGAAAAGCAAACATCCTGAATAAACAGTTTCAGTCTGTTTTTTCGGGAGTTTCTGCACTCTCACTGACCCAACTATGTAAGAATGCCCTTGGTAAAACCAGATACCCGATTATGAATGATATCGTCATTGACCCCAGAGGTGTCCTGAAACTTCTCCAAAACCTAAAGGTGGATAAGGCTGCCGGCCCAGATCTGATAAAGCCCATTGTTCTTAATGAGCTCCGATTTGAGATATTTGACATAGTATCACTGATATTTCAAAGATCCCTAAATACTGGTCAACTCCCAGCTGAATGGACGAAGGCAAATATAGTATAGCCCCTCAGTTTAAAAAGGTGATACTAGTGACCCAGCAAATTATAGGCCCATATCCCTAACATGTGTTCTATGCAAACTCCTAGAACATATTATTGCTTCTAGCCTATCCACACACTTCTCCAAACACGACATTCTATATGAGCTGCAACACGGGTTCCGGGAAAAACGGTCCTGTGAGACCCAGCTAATAGAACTTGTTGATGAAGTATTAAGGAATCTTTCCTAAGGTAAAGCAACCGACCTTATCCTGCTAGACTTCAGTAAAGCCTTTGATAAGGTCAACCACATTAATTAATATTCAAACTCCAAGAACATGGTGTCTCCAAACAAATCGTTTCTTGGATCAGGTCCTTTCTAATAGGTAGATCCCAGTCTGTCGTGGTCAACGGCCATATGTCTGATCAAGTTCCTGTCACATCCGGGGTCCCCCAGGTCTCTGTTCTGGCGCCCCTGCTCTTCCTGTTGTACATAAACGATCTCCCTGACACAGTCACCTCCCAGGTACGGCTATTTGCAGACGACACAGCCGTGTACCTTGCAGTTACCTCCCTCACAGATTGCCAAAAATTACAAAGCGATCTCCTAAACTTAGAAACTTGGGGAAAAATGTGGAACATGGAATTCAACCCCAGCAAGTGCCAGGTCCTCCATATCACACGTAGCAGAAAGCCCATCCAGTTTCCTTATACGCTACATGGTCAAACATTATCCCCAGTTAAGGATGCAAAATACATTGGTGTCGATATCAGCAACGACCTCAACTCGAACACACATATCAACAGAATAACAACAAATGCAAACAGAACACTAGGTTTCCTCAAACGCAACATCAAAACAAAACACGAAGAGGTCGAAGCACTTTCATACAAAACACTGGTCAGACCACAATTAGAATATGCATCATCTGTATGGTCCCACCCCCCCCCCCCCCCCCCCCCCCCACACACACACCCACAGGTTAACATACACAAGCTGGAAATGGTCCAGCGACGTTCAGTCAGATGGGTCAAAAATGATTATTTACGATACACAAGCGTAACGGACCTACAGAACATATTAGGCTGGAGCACACTTGAGAATAGACGTCTAGACTCCAAACTAGTCATGTTTTACAAGATTTATCACCATCTTGTAGCCCTTCCAACTAACTTAGAAGTCCCAACCAGGTTAACCAGACAGATGCACCCCCTCAGTCTCCGCCAAATTCACGTCAACTCGGACTTCTTTAAATTCTCCTTCCTCCCCCACACCACAGTCCTGTGGAACAGGTTACCCCCGCATATTGCGACTCTGCCTGATCTTGAATCCTTCAAGCAGGCAGTGTCCCTCCCTGTTCCAGTATTAAATATAGCAGTTGTTTTTAATTTTATTTTATTCTACTGACTTAAAGATTTTAACAACCATGCTATGTCTTATATTCTTACTATGCCTGGAAGTCTTCTTCCAGTTTTACTTTTATCTTCACTTACACCCGGCGTGCACCCTGCCCATAATACTCGCAAGAGGCAGTAATCAGAGATAGATAGTATGAAAATGAGCATGCTTGCTTTGATCACATGACCAAAACAATTCTTCATCATATGACCAAAATAAACTATAAATAATCAACAAAAATAGTACAGTACGCGTAGATTAAAACCAAGTTGCGTTTTTTTTTCAAACATTTTAAATTAAAACTCAGTTCCTGCTAGAAAAGTTAATCGAAATTTTATTATTATAACAACACCAAAGAGCTTGTTTTGGTCATATGATCAGAAAACATCTAACTATCACGGCTTGCGTTTTATGAATGATAAAATTGCACCCGTGTATCCGTCGAAGTTTATAGCAGAGAAATGGGTTTATGGAAAGATATATTGCATGAAATCAACAGAAAAAGTGTTATCTTCTTTATTTTTCATAAAATTTACGTAAATAATTTTTATTTGCACGACTTAGGAAAATCAGCCGTAACGGAGGGGGAGAAATATTCGTACCTGTTTCCCAGAAATATGCACTTCAATTTGATTTAATTTTACATTCTAGGTTGTGTTTGTGATTGACATATCATTAAAGGGTATAATTAGTTCGAAAGAAACACTATTTTTTACAAGTTCGCCTTTTAATCGCCGGTATATTCGCGGTGTTTTCGTCCCCAAATATTCACGTACTGGCGAACGATTTCTTCTCAGATAATTATACAATAGCGGGATTTGGAAGACTGCAATGAAATCATTTGAGCCAATCCAAACTAAGTTTGAAAAATTTCAGTTTTCAATATTTGCATTTTTAACAATAAAATTCGTAAAAAGATCCTTTGGAAGGGTCACTTTTTTTTTTTTTTTTGAAATACCCTGTTTGGAAGCATAGAATGCAACCAAGAAGAATAATAGCAGACTCGGTTTGACTGAGTCTGTTCATGAGAGTAAATGAAATGTGCAACAACTCATACGCCCCCTAGCGCCGGCTTAAGTGGAACTCTATTACACATATGTTGAATGGACTCCATGATCCCAAAGGACCAGAAAATATAATAACACTAAAACATGCATGTTGTCATGATTATGAGGCATATTACATTAATCTATAGCTGAAAAACGACTGAATGCAACCTGAAGATCATGATGTGTGCTGATATTGGAGACAGTAGTAGTTGTTTTGGTTGTTTTAAAATTGAATGAAACATTTAATTTCATTGTAAATATTCTATTATGGTTGCTTTTAGTTTAAGAACTATTCTGAAGTGTCTTTTATCTATGTAATTTATGTTAATATATTCAAAGCCTGCTTTTACCAGGATGAGATCTCATTTGAAACAAGAGCTCGGAACAGAAATAACAGAAATTATATGGTCACTGTGCACAAAAGTTCTACTGTTCTTGGTCAAAGTGACATTGGCCTTTGACCTATTGACCTCGAAATCAATAGGGGTCATCTGCTGGTCATGAAAAACCTCCGTATTAAGTTTCGTGATCCTAGGCCCTAGCATTCTCAAGTGATCGTCCGGATACATTTTAACTATTGCATGTCACACTGTGACCTTGACCTTTGACCTACTGACCTCAACATCAGTAGGGGTCATCTGCTGGTCATGATCAACCTCCCTATTAGGTTTCATGTTCCTAAGCCCATGTGTCTGGAAACTGTTTTACTATTCCAGGCCCCTGTGTCCTTGTCCTATGGTCTACTGACCTTAAAATCAATAGGAGTCATCTGCTGGTCATGATCAACTTCCCTATAAACTTTCGTGATCCTAGGCCAAAGCGTTCTTGAGTTATCATCCAGAAACCGTTAAACTGTTCCTGGTCACTGTGATATTGACCTTGTCCTACTGAACTCAAATTCAATAGGAGTCATCTGCTGGTCATGACAAAACTTCCTATCAACTTTCATGATCCTAGGCCCAAGCGTTCTTGAGTTATCATCCGGAAACCGTTTAACAGTTCTGGGTCACATGTGACCTTGACCTTTGATATACTGACCTCAAAATCAATAAGTGTCATCTGCTGGTCATGACCAACAATCCTATCAACTTTCATGATCCTAGGCCCAAGCGTTCTTTAGTTATCATCAGGAAACTGATTGGTCTACATACCGACCGACCGAGCGACATCTGCAAAACAATATACCCATCCTTCTTCAAAGAGGGGCATAAAAATTTAAAAAATCACGTGTCAAGTTCACAGGGGCCTGAACATGGAAACCCGTTTCTGATCAATAACTTGAGAACCACTTCACCAAGAATGTTGAAACTTCATATGATGATTGGACATGTAGAGTAGATGAACTTATCGATTTTGAATCACTTGATCAAAAGTTAAGGTCACAGGAACCAGAACTTTGAAAACAGTTTCCAACCAATAACTTTAGAATCATTTGTACCTGAACCTTCAATCACGATGATAGGAATTAGAAAGTCGATGACCCTTAATGTTTCTGGGGTCACTTGACTTAAGGGAAAGGTCACAGAGGCCTGAAGATGGAAAAACTCTTTCTGGATCAATAACTTGAGAATCACTTGACCCAGAATGTTGAAACTTCATAGGACGATTGGACAAACAGAGTAGATGACTCCTGTTGATTTTGGGCTCACTCGATCAAAGATCAAGGTCACAGGTGCCTGAAAATGGAAAACGGTTTACTTGAGAACCACTTGACCCAGAATTTTGAAATTTCATAGGGTGATTGGACATGCCAAGTAGATGATCTCTATTGCAGCCAACCATTAGTGTCTCTTTGTCTTTCGCTCCTATCCTCTATTGACTTCTTGCCTATTACGACTATGCATTTGGGGAGACATCTTCTAACTGAAAATGAATTGCCCTCATCCGAAGGAGGAGGGTTATATTGTAAATATTATTGTTTGATGATAGATGTTGGTCGGTCTGTAGACCAATCGGTTTCCGGATGATAAAGGTCAAAGGTCAAGAACACATTGACAATAGAACTTTTTTGCCAGAAAACTAGATTATACTTTGGTCTAAGATCACATTTGATACGGAAGTCATTTAATACTGGTAAATGACCCATAATCATTGATTTAAGGTCAATACGTTAAATGTCTAGTGGGCAGTGACCAAATAATTTCTGTTCCTTATCAGTTACTTCATACAAGTGTTCTACAAGCTCTTGTTATAACTAGAATCTCCAAACATCATATAATTATCAATTAGTCCAAGACCTTTGCTCACATTTACTGTTATTCCCATTGTTCCAGTAAAAGCAGAGTGTTTTCCCATTGATTTGTTAAAAAATGCTTATAATTCAAAAAAGATTTTGAGCAAAATTAACCAAACCTCACAGAATTTTTAATAAGCGCATGAGCTTTGTTCATATATTATTTTATCCCTTTTGACAGAGTAAAAGCAGAATTTTACCCCTTGATTTGGTAAAAAGGTTGAAAATACTTATTAATCAAAAGTAGTTTAACTAGAATCACCAAATTTGGTTATTTATAAGAATATCTTGCAACAATCTCATGTCAATTAGTTTTTTCCCATTTTCATGGAACTGACTTTTTATTCATTTTTGGGGGAAATTATTTTGTCTAAAATTTGTGGGCTATCCCTTTAAAACTTTTAGAACATTTTAATTCATTCAAAAGAAAACAAAAGAATATACATCTATTTGACATTTTATGGTCAATAAACGCATAGAGATCGTAAGATTCTTTCACTGGCTGAAGGGAAAGATGAAAATGTTCGGCTCTAGGATAATTGTTTATGCGGTAACGAAGCTCTACTAAACAGCTGTGCTGAGTTACCATATAGTTACGTCACCTTAAAGTATTAGTCTCCGTATTATGGTACATTTGTATCTGAATTATGTGAACCATACAAATTAAGGGGACATTTTAATTTTACTTATCTGTATTGCATCAATTTTGTAGGAAAAGATGCTACAGCTGGAGTTAACGACGCTCATTGGCTGTGTCTGCGCTGGATATTTTATGTATGAGATCCAGGAATGCGGTGCTCTACCCACGCATCTATTTTGCCGTAAACAACTGCGTTCTCTTTTGGCGACGTTTGTAAATATGTAAAAAGTCAAATGTATCATAATACAACACGGAAGTGGAGAAGGCCATCCTGCTGTAGTATGATATAAATGGGTGTATACATAATCTTGATTTTCCTCATATTAAGTGAATATGTAACTATGTTAAAAGTTAAAATGAGCCGTGCCATGAGAAAACCAACATAGTGGGTTTGCGACCAGCATGGATCCAGACCAGCCTGCGCATCCGCGCAGTCTGGTCAGGATCCATGCTGTTCGCTTTCAAAGCCTATTGCAATTAGAGAAACTGTTAGCGAACAGCATGGATCCTGACCAGACTGCGCGGATGCGCAGGCTGGTCTGGATCCATGCTGGTCGCAAACCCACTATGTTGGTTTTCCCATGGCGCGGCTCAAATGTTTTCGTGGTTAGACAACATGAACCTGTTAAACTTTGCTTTACCCTTATATGATGTTGATTACGGTGTCGTATAAATTCAATCGCGTTTTAACGTTTACACGAGCTCATAATGTCAAAGAACAGGATTTCACTGGTTAATTAAGAGTGTTTTAAAACAAACAAAATTACATCAACAAAACAAATTACACTTAACCTTAAAAAAATAATTGGAAAGCTTAAATGTTCTAGTATACAAAGATAGTTAGTGAATAATAATTCGTACATTTCATAATTCAAGACAAGTTTTTGCGTGACATTGGTCAATTTCATGCACATTTTGTTAATTCAACTACATTTTGAATTGAATTTACTTTAAACAATAGTTTTTGAGTTTTTGTTTTCATGTTAGCTAAAACAAGTGCTTTGCCCCCACCCACTCTCCTTCCCCATTCCAAGTATGAGGCACTGGCGAAAGTTCCAGATGGGAAATTATTCCGCGGGATTTTCTCTCGCTAAAAAGGATCAAAAGACGGAAAGTGTTCTTTCTTTGAGAGCAGCAGCATTTTAAGTTAACTTTTACTGTGGTGTCTTCTGAGTCAACCTTAATGTCATGTAAATAATATTTAGTAAAATAATTAAGCCTCATTGATAGCAATCTTGGTGCATTTTTGGTTCACAATTTGGTAAGTATTTCACAGAGAAATCATCTGGAATACTTTCTAGCGAGTCAATTGCCAATGCACATTAATCCGCCATTTTGAAAGAAGCTTGTGGGAAGCAGCAACAGTAATTAAGGGGCGGAGTTTATTGATCGGTTTACGGATCCATCCATTTCATACTCCGGATTTACTTATTCATTCATATAAAAAAAACTTACCCCCGAATTTTACTATATGCACTTTTGTTAGACATTTTATCTTGGAGTTATTTCCTGAAATATTTAAGATTTATCATGTACTTTAGTTTTTTTCTTTTCTTTTTTTTTTTCTTTCAAAGAGTGTCTGTGCCCTAACTTCACTGGCACACCGCTGTCTCGGTGGTTTTCAGCAGTCTGATTTTTGATATCTATAAAGTCCCGATTTCATTTTCCAAGGTAAAAGATACCCCACACAATAAAAAAACAATGCGCAAAATTTATTAAAGGTAAATTTTGAAATTGCTTTACAATTATAAAACCAAAGTATTTAATTGCACAACCTGTCAAAATTGTTTAATTATATCATCTACATTTTGTATTAGATAACGTAACAATACGAACAAAATTAATATTCATATATAAACCGGGCAAATGTGAATGAAAATAACCCATATCTTTTTATAAAGCCAAGTCATAATTTGTAAATCTTTTATAATAATATATTTTTGGAAGTTGTAATGGTGTCATATATATTTCTTTTCTGTTTTAGATTGTGCTTGTACTGTACACTCATTAATGTGTCATGTTAAAAATGCACATATCATATAAAATTCCTTGAAAACAATACCTAGCTAGATTTACCTTCGCTTATTTAGGGACTAATGGTTGTGTTTGTTAAATAGTGGCAGATAACCCATAGAATAGTCACACATGTGAATTTTTCTAGTAGTGTGAACGTTTGCATATAAATCTTAGTCAGTGTTGCTAACAAATTCTGTGTCAGAAATTGTTTAAAAGTCACCATTTGTTTTTATTTTCGAATGTTCCTCCCATTCATACCTTTATTTGTATGTTTGGTTTGGGTTTAACGCCGTTTTTCAACAGTATTTCATTATGTAACGGCGGGCAGTTAACCTAACCAGTGTTCCTGGATTCTATACCAGTACTAACCTGTTCTCCGCAAGTAACTGCCAACTTCCCCACATGAATTATCAGAGGTGGAGGACGAATGATTTAAGACACAATGTTACAGCCAGGCCTGGGAATTATCAAATTGTCACGGAGAACAAACGCCCCGCCCGGGGATCGAACTCGCGACCCCGCGATCTGTAGACCAACGCTCTCCCTACTGAGCTAAGCGGGCGGGCATTCATACCATTAATCCCTTTAATCTAATTAATCAAGTTAGTACGCTGTACATTTGTATATGAATTACAACTGGTTTTGCTAAACAATTCGGTGTCAAAAAATACTTAAAATGTCCAATCTGTGTTTGTAAAATTTCAAAATTGCTCAGGAAAAAGGCTCCTTCTCTACCCGTACTCCACTTATCAAGGCGAGTACTGTGTACTTTGAACCTGATTTGCTCAGATTGTTTCCTGAAACAGTCTTAAACCACTTCAGTGGTCTGGAAGAATGTCAAAGTTTCTCTGGGAGTGTTGGCAAAATGTTCTTTCGAAGATACAATGTCGTTCTAGCATATAGAGCTAAAGTGAATAGTTAGATACAATGTCGTTCTAGCATATAGAGCTAAAGTGAATAGTTAGATACAATGTCGTTCTAGCATATAGAGCTAAAGTGAATAGTTAGATACAATGTCGTTCTAGCATATAGAGCTAAAGTGAATAGTTAGATACAATGTCGTTCTAGCATATAGAGCTAAAGTGAATAGTTAGATACAATGTCGTTCTAGCATATAGAGCTAAAGTGAATAGTTAGATACAATGTCGTTCTAGCATATAGAGCTAAAGTGAATAGTTAAAAGTACCACTTTGTATTGTAGAATTTCAAAATCTATCGAGGGAGACCTCCGAATCCTACGCCTACCTGCACACCTGCACTTTGATTATCAAGGCTAGTCGTATGTACTTTTCGAACTGATTAGCTCAGATATTTTCTCCTGAACTCGGCACCATTTTGTCTTGTAAAATTTCAAAATTTCTTGTGGAGAAACCCGGAGCTCATCTGTTCCTATAAACTAATTATCTAGACTAGTTATCGGTACATTTCAACCTAATTTGCCCTGAAATGGCCTAAAATGTACAATTTTGACTTGTAGAATTTCAAACTTTCTCAGAGAGGACCCTGAGCCCTATTCTTATACATACTTTAATTATCCAGGCTAGTCTTCTTTGCTTTTCGAATGGATTTGCTCATATCTTTCCCGTGAAGTGACTTTAAGATTTACCTTTTCATTTCGTATAATTTCAAACTTTGTTGGGGAGAACCCCGAATCTCATCCTTTCCGGTATTCAAGTTATCCGGAGGAGTCATCTGTACATTTCAACATAATTCGCTCAGACCTATTTGTCTAAATGACTTAAAAATAATTATACAATGTTGTCTTGTAGAATTTTAAATTTTCTAGGGGAGTACCCTGAACCCTACCTCTACCTATACCTTAATTATCCAGACAAATCCGCTGTACTTTTAACATTGATTTGTTCAATTCTTTCTCTGAAATGGCTTTAAATTGCTATTTTCTTTGTAAAAGTTCAAAATTTCTCAGGGAGGATCCTGAAATCACCATCTCTACCGGTCGTCCATAGAAGTTTCTACATTTCAACCTAATTTACCCCTTTTGTTTCCTCTTTTGTCATGGAAAATTTCAGAATTACTCATGGGGAGGACCATCAAGATCCCATATTTTTACGCTTATCTTTATGTTTCAAGATCTTGACATGGAGACGAATTGATTCAGAATTCGAGCTTGCCTCGTTAACAAAATAAACGAGATCTATACGTAAATCGAAATGTTTGATTGACAACGTTCGGGTCGGGATTTGAACCTATTTTGTTAAGATCTGAAAGTTGACTGTTCTACCTACCGCACAAAAACCATTTTCTAGTTTAACTAGAACTGTCACAGGAGCGACGAATAATACCCCCACAACACGGCCTTGTCACAGAAGTATAGCAAATTTTGAGTTGGAAAAGGGCCATAACTACATCAACAATTTGTGGTTTGTAGCCAAAGTCGAACTTGACATGTATTTTCTGATGTTACACCTGTGTACCAAAAAATATTTAAATCTGTCAAGCCTTTCATGAGTTATTGTCCGGAAACCATGAGTTTAGCAAATTTTAAGTTGGAAAGGGGCCATTACTACGTCAAAAATTGGTGGCTTGTAGGCAAAGTCGAACTTGACCTTTATTTTATGATGTTACATCTGTGTACCAAAATTTGTTCAAATCTGTCATGCCGTTCATGAGTTATTGTCCGAAAACCCGAAAACCATGAAAACCAACGGACCGACCGACCGACCGACAGACGGACCGACAAGCTCACTCCTATATCTCTCTCCCCCGCCCCCCCCCCCCCCCTCCCGCCCACCCGCACACACACACACACACACAAACTTTGTTTGTGGGTTAAAATAAATGCGATACAGCCCTGTGACAAAATCAGTTCGAATATATGACTACCTCGTCTGAGTAATAACATTATAAGGTAAATAATCTTTGTTTCTGATTTATATCTCCAGAGAGAGAACTATGCTACTGCTGTTGGTGGAAACCTGTGGGGGTTATCTCCCGTTATCCAGTCCACGTTTCCTGGTGTGCTACCGTACTCTGTATGTAAGATCACAGGAGTCTGAAATTCTATCAATAAGACCATAGAAGTTTATCTTTACAAAAAATACCTCCTATATATATAAAATAAACACCAGGAATGAAACGTCAAAAACCCAGGGTTCCCTGAAAATACGCACGGAACACAGGGTGATCGCAATTTAGCGAGCGTAAATAAGAAATAACACTAAAATACACCTACCACACTCGACAGCATTCAAATCTGATACACTTTACAAGAGTAATCAGACATTTTCTGAGGTTTTCTGAGATTTTCAGCTGTCGCCGAAGCCATTCGCTGACGTCACAACAACAACAACAATTACAGCGCCGAGATAAAGATAAAATACTTATTTTATCCTTTAAAATTTGTACATCGAGTAAATAAGTATTAGAATATTTATATGTTTACATCAGTCTATAATATCCCCTAGATTCCTTTTGCAATAAAAAGATAATTTACAAAATTCGATTGGAAAAACCAGTAAAGAGAGGTTACTCTTGGGATAATCCATTTTTCGATGCAGCGGAATATCTAAATTTCAGTAGTAAAATTTGATACTTGGTGTACAATGGCTTTTTTATATGAATAGAGCAATATGAAAATGCCTGTTATGTAATTTGAAGGTAAGACAGTACGGGAATTGCTACTTTCTAATTTTATCCCGGCGCTGTAATTGTTGTTATTGTTGTGACGTCAGCGAATGGCTTCGGCGACAGCTGAAAATCTCAGAAAACCTCAGAAAATGTCTGATTACTCTTGTAAAGTGTATCAGATTTGAATGCTGTCGAGTGTGGTAGGTGTATTTTAATGTTATTTCTTAACTACGCTCGCTAAATTGCGATCACCCTGTGTTCCGTGCGTATTTTCAGGGGACCCTGGTTTTTTGACGTTTCATTCCTGGTGTTTATTTTATATATTTAGGGGGTATTTTTTGTAAAGATAGACTTCTATGGTCTTATTGATAGAATTTCAGACTCCTGTGGTAAGATCTGTTCGAGGTTTAGACAGTACTTTCCTTAATTAATAACTGTAAATTAAAATCATTCAGGGATTTCAATATTAATCAGATTTGTACACCTTTTGTCGTTTTATTCTGCTTTATAGCACAAACCTAAACCCCTACTCATTTCTTAACCTATAGCCAGCTGGCGGCAAGTGATTCTGTTTTTGCGACCAGTGCAGACCAAGATCTGCTTGCACCTCCGTACAGTCTGATCATGATCTGCACTGTTTGCTATTCAGTCAGTAAAATTTCAGTAAACACCCCGTCACCTCTTTGAGTAATAAGTGGAACTGCCCAAATTGAATGATGGACAAGTCCAATTTTGAAATTTAGCAGGGAAAAGCTAAACGTCCTCTCAGTACGTAAGATTCTAGACCGGCATCAGTCGTTAGAGTCATTAAATGTAAAGCATTTGGCCATAAAATCAATCCTCTCTGATAGCACTTTCTGAAGAAAAAAAAAGGTATCTCTTACCTCTGACTCTAAGAGTTGAGATGAGCCTAGAGAGAAAATGGTTTTCTGAGAAAATATCAGTGTCAGTATGAAGAAAGAATAAACTTTATTACAGAATACTTGATCTCAACAGACTTTGTAAGTCTAGTAAGATTCCAAATGGTGATCATCTGTATGCAGTATGTTGTACTAGTATCATTACCGTAGGACACGTTGAAGAACCAGACTGTCTGTTCGCAAGTTTGTCTGGCATGCCTGTATCTAAAATATTTCTCTCTTTCGTTGTTCTTGGGGCTATTTTTCACTCTGCTTTTCCCAGTATGTGCTGGCAGAGGACCCGAGTGGCTGTCACTTTATTCAAAGTGCCTTTTATTATGTTGATCTTGACAAGGACGGTATATAAATATAACTTATCAATAATATGTAAACTGAAAAATAATGGTAAAAATGTCTGTCATTTTCAGAGGATGGAGAGGGGCGTGGGGGCAGAATGTTCTGTTACTGCGAGAATGTCCAAATGGTTACTTCCATTATAAGACGATTGGAAATGTCTAAACAGAAGAGAGGGCAAATGTAACCGTCATTAATAAAGTGGACATGAGCTCTTAAGGTAACTTTCATTACAAGAGGGGGAAACGCATCTTAAAATTACTTCCAGTGCATGAAGTGATAGAATGACTTTAACTCACTGCAGTTAATAGAAGAAGCCTAAGGGTTAATAAAATAAACAGAAAAGGGATTAAAGGTAGGATTGTTTTAATTACCAGAGAGAAAATCATTTCTTAAGGTAACTGCAATAACAGGAGTGGGTAAATATCTTAAGTTCACTTTTATTATCAGCGGCAGGAATATGTCTTTGCCAGAGATAGGAGTGTGTAGGAGTGTGCCTTATGGTTACAGTCTTTATAAGAGGTGGGAAACTGTGAAAATAAAGGTCACTGGAAACTGTCTTCAGGTGACTACCCATGTAAGAGAGTACAATATTTATTAAGGCTTACTGCCACCACTGGAGGAAATAGAACTTCATTTAACAAGAGATAAACAGCATTCCTTAAAATTACTATTATTATTATTATAATACCAGATTTATATAGCACCATTTTCATGATCAATTTCACGTTCAAAAGCGCTTTACATAGTTCAACTGCAGCCCCACAGGGCGCATAATTCATCCTCTACTAGTACAGACACAGAGCGATCTGACCAGAGGGACAGAGTGAGACAAAGCCCCCACGACAGAGATCGGAAATCAGATACAGGCTTGTCCGGCTAGCTTAGCCTAGCTCGTTGCGAATAGACAGCCTGGTTCTTTAACGTGCCCAGTGTATAGCACTGATACACGCAAGGATTGCCTGGGTTCCCGACCAGTACATCTCTAGTTGGGTGGGAAACACTGAAAAGCGTTTCTGAAAATTCCCGAGTAGCTGCCGGGGATCGAATCCTCTACCTCAGGATTGGAAGGCCAGTGTGAAAACTACTGAGCTATCCGTCCACCACTACAATTACTGTTATTATTATAGATGTAAGAAAATATCTGAAGGTTACTACCTCAACGATTGATGTCAGAATCCTTCCTTAAGGTAACTGCCATTACCATAGAGGACAGATTGTTAAGGTAACTGCAATTACCACAGAGGCCGGTTTAAGGTAACTGCCATTACCGCAGAGGGCAGAATTTTTAAGGTAACTGCAACTACCACAGAGGCCGGCTTAAGGTAACTACCACTACCATAGAGGACAGAATTTCTTAAGGTAACCGCCACTACTACAAAAGACAGAATTTCTTAAGGTAACTGCCATTACCAGAGATGACATAATTTCTTAAGGTAACTGCCATTACCATAGAGAACAGAATTTTGTAAGGTAACTGCCATTACCAGAGATGACATAATTTCTTAAGGTAACTGCCATTACCAGAGATGACATAATTTCTTAAGGTAACTGCCATTACCATAGAGAACAGAATTTTGTAAGGTAACTGCCATTACCATAGAGGTAGAGGACAGATATTTTTAAGATAACTGCCACTACCACAGAAGGTAGAATTTCTTAAGATAACTGCCACTACCACAGAGGACATAATTTCTTAAGGTAACTGCCATTACCATAGAGGACCGATTTTTTTAAGCTAACTGCCACTACCACAAAAGACAGAATTTCTTAAGGTAACTGCCATTAACATAAAGGACCGATTTTTTAAGCTAACTGCAACTACCACAGAGGACAGAATTTTTTAAGGTAACTGCTATTACCAGAGATGACAGAATTTCTTAAGGTAACTGCCATTACCATAGAGACAGCATTTTGTAAGGTAACTGCCATTCACACAGAGGACAGAATTTCTTAAGGTAACTGCCATTACCAGAGATGACAGAATTTCTTAAGGTAAATGCCATTACCATAGAAGACAGATCTTTTATAAGCTAACTGCCACTACCACAGAGGACAGAATTTCTTAAGGAAGCTGCCATTATCAGAGATGACAGGATTTCTTAAGGTAACTGTCATTACCATAGAGGACAGAATTTTGTAAGATAACTGCCACTTCAACAGAGGACAGAATGTCTTAAGGTAATTGCCATAACCATAAAGGACAGATTTTTTTTAAAGCTAACTGCCACAAGAACAGAAGACAGAATTTCTAAACGTAACTGCCATTACCATAGAGGACAGATTTTTTAATCTAACTGCCATTACCAAAGAAGACAGAATTTCCTTAGGTTACTGCCATTGCCAGAGATAACAGAATTTCTTAAGGTAACTGCCATTACCATAGAGGACAGAAATTGTAAAGTAACTGCCACTATCACAGAGGACAGAATGTCTTAAGGTAACTGCCATAACTATAGAGGTAGAGGACAGATTTTTTAAAGCTAACTGCCACTACCACAGAAGGTAGAATTTCTTAAGGTTACTGCTATTACCACAGAGGACAGATTTTTTTAAGCTAATTGCAACTACCACAGAGGACAGAATTTCTTAAGGTAACTGCCATTACCAGAGATGACAGAATTTCTTGAGGTAACTGCCATTACCATACAGGACAGAATTTTGTAAGGTAACTGCCACTACCACAGAGGACAGAATGTTCTTAAGGTAACTGCCATTACCATAGAGGACAATTTTTTAAAGCTAACTGCACTACACAGAGACAGAATTCTTAAGGTAACTGCCATTACCAAGATGACAGAATTTCTTAAGTAACTGCCATTACCATGAGACAGAATTTTTAAGGTAACTGCCATTACCAGAGATGACAGAATTTCTTAAGGTAACTGCCATTACAATAGAGGACAGAATTTTGTAAGGTAACTGCCACTATCACAGAGGACTGAATTTCTTAAGGTAAATGCCATAACCATAGAGGTAGAGGACAGATTTTTTAAAGCTAACTGCTACTACCACAGAAGAGATCTTAAGGTTACTGCTATTACCACAGAGGACAGATTTTTTTAAGCTTACTGCCATTACCAGAGATGACAGAATTTCTTATGGTAACTGCCATTACCATACAGGACAGATTTTTTTAAGCAAACTGCCACTACCACAGAGGACAGAATTTCTTAAGATAACTGCCATTACCATAGAGGACCAATCTTTTTAAGCTAACTGGCACTACCACAGAGGACAGAATTTCTTAAGGAAATTGCCATTACCAGAGATGACAGGATTTCTTAAGGTAACTGTCATTACCATAGAGGACAGAATTTTGTAAGGTAACTGCCATTACCAGAGATGACAGATTTTCTTAAGGTAATTGCCATTACCATAGAGGACAGAATTTTATAAGGTAACTGCCACTTCAACAGAGGACACAATTTCTTAAGGTAACTGCCATAACCATAGAGGACAGATTTTCTTCAGCTAATTGCCACTAGAACAGAAGACTAGCTGCCACTACCACCGCGGACAGAATTTCTTAAGGTAACTGCCATTATCATAGAGGACCGATCCTTTTTAAGCTAACTGCCACTACTACAGAGGACAGAATTTTTTAAGGAAGCTGCAATTACCACAGAGGTCAGAATTTCTTAATGTAACTGCCATTACCATACAGGACAGAAATTTGGAAGGTAACTGCCACTTCAACAGAGGACAGAATGTCTTAAGGTAACTGCCATTACCATAGAGGACAGAATTTTGTAAAGTAACTGCCACTACCACAGAGGACAGAAGTTCTTAAGGTAACTGCCACTACCAGAGATGACAGAAATTCTTAAGGTAACTGCCATTATCACAGTGGGCAGAATTTATTAAGGAAGCTGCCATTACCAGAGATGACAGGATTTCTTAAGGTAACTGCCACTACCACAGAGGACATAATTTCTTAACGAAACTGCCATTACTAGAGAGGACAGAATTTCTGAAGGTAACTGCCATTATCAGAGAGGACAGAATTTCTTAAGGAAGCTGCCATTACCAGAGATGACAGGATTTCTTAAGGTAACTGCCATTACCATACAGGACAGAATTGTTTAAGCTAACTGCCACTACCACAGAAGACAGAATTTTTTCAGGTAACTGCCTTTACCATAGAGGATATATTGTTAAGGTAACTACCATTACCACAGAGGCCGGTTTAAGAGAACTACCATTACCACAGAGGCAGTAAGGTAACTGCCATTACCACAGAGGGCAGAATTTTTAAGGTAACTGCAACTACCACAGAGGCCGGCTTAAGGTAACTGCCACTACCATAGAGGTCGGTTTAAGGTTAATGTCATTACCACAGAAGACACAATTTCTTAAGGTAACTACCATTACCATAAAGGGCAGAATTTCTTAAGGTAACAGCCATTACCAGAGCAGACAGAATTTCTTCAGGTAACTGCCATTACCAGAGATGACAGGGTTTTTTAAGGTAACTGCCATTACCATAAAGGGCAGAATTTCTTAAGGTAACATCCATTACCAGAGCAGACAGAATTTCTTCAGGTAACTGCCATTACCAGAGATGACAGGATTTCTTAAGGTAACTGCCATTACCATACAGTACAAATTTTTTAAAAGGTAACTGCCACTACCATAGAGGACAGAATGTCTTAAGGTAACTGCCACTACTACAGATGACATAATTTCGTAAGATAACTGCCATTACCAAAGAGGACAGAATCTTGTAAGCTAACTGCCATTACCATAGAGGACAGAATTTCTTAAGGTAACTGCCATAACCAAGAAAAGACAGAAATTCTAAAGGTAACTGCCAATATAAAAAAGACAGAATTTCTTAAGATAACTGCCATTACCAAGGATGACAGAATTTCTTACGGTAACTGCCATTTCCATAGAGGACAGCATCTTGTAAGGTAACTGCCACTACCACAGAGGACAGAATTTCTTAAGGTAACTGCCACTACTACAGAAGACAGAATTTCTTAAGGTAACTGCCATAAACATAGAGGACAGCATCTTGTAAGGTAACTGCCACTACCACAGAGGACAGAATTTCTTAAGGTAACTGTCACTACTACAGAAGACAGAATTTCTTACGGTAACTGCCATTTCAATAGAGGACAGCATCTTGTAAGGTAACTGCCACTACCACAGAGGACAGAATTTCTTAAGGTAACTGCCACTACTACAGAGGACAGAATTTCTTAAGGTAACTGCCATTACCATAGAGAACAGATTTTTTTAAGCTAACTGCCACTACCACAGAAGACATAATTTCTTAAGGTAACTGCCATTACCATAGAGGACAGAATTTCTAAAGGTAACTGCCATTACCATAGAGGACAGGTTTCTTACGGTAACTGCCATTTTCACAGAGGACAGAATCTTGTAAGGTAACTGTCACTATACCACAGAGGACAGAATTTCTTAAGGTAACTGTCATTACCATAGAGGACAGAATTTCTTAAGGTAACTGCCATTACCATAGAGGACAGAATTTCTTAAGATAACTGCCATTGCCATAAAAAACAGTATTCCTTAAGGTAACTGCCATTACTACAGAAGACAGAATTTCTTAAGGTAACTGCCACTACCACGGAGGACAAAATTTCTTAAGGTAACTGCGACTACCACAGAAGACAGAATTTCTTAAGGCAATTGCCATTGACATAAAGGACAGTATTCCTTAAGGTTTTTTTCCATTTTTTTGAGGTAATGAAACGTACAACACACCTCACCTCTCCCCCACCCCGACCCCCCAGCACCGCCTTAAGGTTCCTGCCATTACTAGAACGATTAGAATATATTAAGGTTACTATCATTAGAGGTGGCAAGCTGTCTGAATGTCTTTGACTTTACTGCCATTCCTATGGTTAGCACATACAGTGCCCATTGCTAATATAAAAAGTGAATGATCTGGACTAGGTGAAAGGGCAAAGAACTAAGGATGGTAAATGTGCTGTACCTGGCTGGGTTACAAGAAGGGCACTAGAGACACAGTCTTATTTGTTTCTACCAATTTCTTTTTAACCAATTGAGCATGCCTTTTTCTGGTATCATTGTTCTGTATTGAAGAGTCGGGATTTAATCTGTTAAAGAGAGGTTATAAAATGTGTTGCGCCTCTCATATCCCTTAACAGAGAGATGATAAAAACATATAACATCATTCAGCCGAACAGAGTTTTCGAAGAGTACTAAATATTTATATTAAAAGGGAGATAACTAGATGTATGTGTATTAACCATTGTCAAAATTGGATTTATTGCATTCCAATCAGTAAACAAACTAAAGAATTCAGCTCAAAGTAAACTACATAAAGCTTTAGATATTTAAATATTAGAAAGAGAAATTGAAAGATCTTTTTTTTTAGTTTATCTTTATCTTTATTTTCCACAACAAGGAACAGGTTGGTCGGGTATGTATGGTAAAGGCAGACTAGGACGTGATTGTTTCGCATACGGGATGGGAGATTCCGGTTTATCCCGGGTGTAATCTTGTGCTGTAAATGATGACGTACAAGATAAGTTTTCTGTAAAAGCTAGTCAGCGGCCAGTTCATTATGCTAACGTTCGTCTTAATTTCATGCTTTATGCTAATGTTCATCTTCACTTCATGCTTTATGCTAACGTTCATCATAACTTCATGCTTTATGCTAACGTTTATCATAACATTCATCATAACTTCATGCTTTATGCTAACGTTCATCATAACTTCATGCTTTATGCTAACGTTCATCATAACTTCATGCTTTATGCTAATGTTCGTCATAACTTCATGCTTTATGCAAACGTTCATCATAACTTCATGTTTTATGCTAACGTTCATCATAACTTCAAGCTTTACGCTAACGTTCATCATAACTTCATGCTTTATGCTAACGTTCATCATAACTAAGACTGAAAGATCTGTCAAGCACAGAAACTGGTTTACCATCGACCAATTACAAAAGAAAGGAAACTACTTTCATTTAGAAAGCGTCTCTTTGGTTATATATTGGAATAGCTGGTTCTCAGTTTTTCGGTGCATTTACATTTGCTCATATATTAAACATGGTAAAAAAGCATCCATGCGATTCGGAAGTTTCGGTCCTTTTCGTTGTTTTTAAACAAAAGGCCTACTGTAATATCAACCCGCCTAGACGGGACTGCATAACGAATCACATTGCTGCGATAGATTCGTGCTTTAATCTTTTCTCCTTTTTTTATAAAACCGTATAAAGATAAAATACCTTGATGTTTCATCTTTGTTAAATTCCTATATATTTGTATACTCACTACTTTGTACAAAACTATCTGCATAACTATGTATGCCAGAAATAATGAAATACATTTCATTAAACTGTTTTCCAGTCTTTCAAAGTGATTTTTGTTTTAAATAATTATAGATGTCTAAATAATAAAAAAGAAATTGATATTCTGAGTTTTATATCTGTACTGTGCATTATAACAAAGTGGGCGGGGTAATTTAACCCCTGTTTAAAAAGAAAAACAATATATATTATAATAAATTAAGGTAATCAAAGGATGAAATATTGTTTAAAGCTAATCTAAGTAGCCAACTGCCCTTGAATATTGAAAAAATGACGTTAACAGGGCTAACAATTGTAGATTTAGTAAAATTCAGTATAGCACAGCATTTTATATTTGAATTTTGGTATGTGTGTTCGGGGACTATTTTACAAGATTTGGGCACTTGCCATGGCATGCAACTTTTAGTTGGTGAAAAAAGAGATATTTCCCATGTCAAAACTACTTGAAACATTTCTTTTGCATGTACTTCAAGGTTAGGCCCTTTTTAAGGCTAGTCTGATTAGCCTATAAATCTATTACCACTTTCAATTGAGTAAATATGGCAATTAAAAAAACACTGGCTATACACATCGACCAGGTCAGTCCATGTAGTGTACCATTCGATGCGTAAATTTGTTGCGCACAACTAGAGGGTCGCAATGGGGTTTGTTTTCACATTTTGACCATGCATTTGAAGGTAACGACGTATGTTAACCTTTGTGACAAATAAGATTATTGGCATGTTTCAACAAAGCCATTTTTCCATCCTCGGGTTTAGTAATATGTAATCCGCAGAGCGCATCCAGCCAGAAAGTCGCCTCAATCAGGGAAAGAATAATTTTAACGTCAGAGGTTATTTCTAAGGTCACGGAGTTTGATCGGCCAGCCTGTAATGACAACAGTTTTCGAGGTCAGTTGCTCAGTCAAGTGATTCTTACTGATTCTAAGTGTTCCTTCTCAAGAGAAGGAAGAATAAGACATTTCAATTTCTTATTACTCTCTGTTGAACTTCGAGACGCTATCATTACGTCATTTCCGATTGACTATTTTTCCGTGTCCAACAGAAGCAGAATCCAGGGTTCTGCATTCGATTATATATATATATATATATATAACAGATAAGAATAATGTATGACACAATATCTTCCTATGTATATATTTGTACAGATAAGAATAATGTATGACACAATATCTTCCTATGTATATGATTTGTACTGAAGTGACTCGTTCAGACAACAAAAACACGATAAAATGTTGAAATTGGTCAGTTGTGCTTAGATTTACAAATTGGCTTAGATTTCTGGGTATGAATTTTATTGACATATGAATTTTGCAAGATATTCTTACAAATTATAAAAAATAATGGAGAAAATCAACATTCGTTTTACTATTGTACCTACATCTAACATTTATTTTCACTCAGTTTATCATTTGCAGGGTCATATATTACGGTGGCATAGAGGGGACATAGGAAATATTTTATATATCACGTGCGCACGTGTTAGCTAACACGTGCGAGCGTGTTAATTAACACGTGCGCACGTGATAACTATCACGTTCGCACGTGATAGCTATCGCGTTCGCATAGGAAATATTTTATTTATCACGTTCGCACGTGATAGTACGGTGGCATAGAGGGGACATAGGATATATTCTATTTATCACGTGCGCACGTGTTAATTGCACGTGATAACTATCACGTTCGAACGTGTTAGCTATCACGTTCGCACGTGTTAGCTAACACGTGCGCACGTCATAAATAAAATATTTCCTATACGAACGTAATAGGTATCACGTGCGAACGTGTTAGCTACCACGTGCGAACGTGATAGTTATCACGTGCGCACGTGATAAATAAAATATATCCTATGTCCCCTCTATGCCACCGTATGATAGCTATTACGTTCACATAGGAAATATTTTATTTATCACGTGCGCACGTGTTAGCTTACATGTGCGAACGTGATAGTTATCACGTGCGCACGTGTTAGCTAACACGTGCGAACGTGATAAATAAAGTATTTCCTATGTCCCCTCTATGCCACCGTACATATATACACCCTTTACCAAATCTTCTGTAAATGCATGTTGAAAAAATTTACCCTAACTACTGGCGAATAGATTTGAGGGTTATGGTTTACACTCATGTTGAACATAGTAACCAAAAAACATGGAATCACAAAAAGTACTACTTTTAGCTGTGATCTACGGTGGCATTACGGTGGCATAGAGGGGACATAGGAAATATTTTATTTATCACGTGCGCACGTGTTAGCTAACACGTGCGAACGTGTTGATTAACACGTGCGCACGTGATAGTTGTGCACGTGATAACTATCACGTTCGCACGTGGTAGCTATCACGTTCGCATAGGAAATATCTTATTTACCACGTTTGCACGTGATAGCTATCACGTTCACATAGGAAATATTTTATTTATCACGTGCGCACGTGATAAATAAAATATTTCCTATGCCCCCTCTATGCCACCGTAGTGATCCTATACTTTTAAGTAGGTTTTGCGTTTCATTAACGAGTCCATCCTCGACGCCGTTCGGGGGGTAACATACTCGCAAGTTTTTAGGTTGTTTTTTTCTCACGAACATTTTCTTGTTAATATTTCCGTTGTAATGAACCCAATGCACCTAGTAGGATGGACATCGTACGATTTCGCTACCACTACATTTTTTGTAAGTTTTCAGTGGTGAATTTTTAACACATTCAGCCGCACAGTTTCTGACACAGGTTTTTATTTTATTCATATTAAAAGGAAGATAACTAAAAGTATTTGTAATAAGCATTGTAAAATTGGCGTTCATAAAGAAACAAATTGTTTAGCTCAAAGTAAACTTACGGTGGCATAGAGGGGACATAGGAAATATCTTATTTATCAAGTGCGCACGTGTTAGCTAACACATGAGAACGTGTTAATTAACACGTGCGCACGTGATAACTATCACGTTCGCACGTGTTAGCTACCACGTGCGCACGTGATAAATAAAATATTTCCTATGTGAACGTGAAAGCTATCACGTGCGCACGTGATAAATAAAATATTTCCTATGCGAACGTGATAGCTATCACGTGTGAACGTGTTAGCTAACACGTGCGAACGTGATAGTTATCATGTGCGCACCTGTTAATTAACAGGTTCGCACGTGATAAATAAAATATTTCCAATGTGCCCTCTATGCCACCGTATTAACTACATCTAAATATAAGAAAGAGAAACTGAAAGACCTTCTTTAGAGTTTATCTTTATTTTTATTTTCCAGAACAAAGAACGGGTTGGTCAGGTATGTGTGGTAAAAGCAGACGAGGACGTGCTTGTTTTGCACACGGGATGGGAGTTTCCGGTTTCCACCAGTGCTTTTATCCCGTGTATAACCTTCTGCTGTAAATGATGACGTACAAGATAATTTTTTAAAGCTAGTCAGCGGCCCGTTCATTAAGCTAACGTTCGTCATAACTTCATGCATTATGCTAACGTTCATCATAACTTCAAGCTTTATGCTAACGTACATCATAACTTCAAGCTTTATGCTAACATTCATCATAACTTCATGCATTATGTTAACGTTCGTCATAACTTCAAGCTTTATGCTAACGTACATCATAACTTCAAGCTTTATGCTAACGTTCATCATAACTTCATGCATTATGCTAACGTTCATCATAACTTCAAGCTTTATGCTAACGTACATCATAACTTCAAGCTTTATGCTAACATTCATCATAACTTCAAGCTTTATGCTAACATTCATCATAACTTCAAGCTTTATGCTAACGTTCGTCATAATTTCATGCATTATGCTAACGTTCATCATAACTTCAAGCTTTATGCTAACGTTCGTCATAACTTCAAGCTTTATGCTAACGTACATCATAACTTCAAGCTTTATGCTAACATTCATCATAACTTCATGCATTATGTTAACGTTCGTCATAACTTCAAGTTTTATGCTAACGTACATCATAACTTCAAGCTTTATGCTAATTCATCATAACTTCATGCTTTATGCTAACGTTCGTCATAACTTAATGCATTATGTTAACGTTCATCATAACTTCATGCTTTATGTTAACGTTCGTCATAACTTCAAGCTTTATGCTAACGTTCGTCATAACTTCATGCATTATGTTAACGTTCGTCGTAACTTCAAGCTGTATGCTAACATTCATCCTAACTTCATGCTTTATGCTAACGTTCACCATAACTTCATGCATTATAATAACGTTCATCATAACTTCAAGCTTTATCACGGGTGGTAAACGCGCAATCCAATTCCCACTGGGAATACGCTAAAAATGGGTTGCGCGACTTCCGGTGCTGGTGTTGCGCATCAATATATACAAAATCGAGGTAGATGGGTTTTTGTTTTGTAAATAATGACACATTTACGAGTGTTTTCGAAAAAAAGCAAAATGCTATTCGACACAAAAATCAATAAAAATCATATGTGGAAATACCAGTTTATTAATTTAAGAATCAGCTCTGTTATCACGAAAACTCTGCTGGCTCGAACTGTCAAACAAGAGGACCATGATGATCCTGAATCGCTCACCTATCCCCACATGACCCAGTGTTGAACTGAGTATGACGTCGTTATTTCTATTATTTGATATAGTGACCTAGTTTTTGAGCATGTGACCTAGATATCATCAAGATAAAAAAATTCTGACCAATTTTCATGAAGATCCATTGAAAAATATGACCTCTAGAGAGGTCACAAGGTTTTTCTATTATTTGACCTAATGACCTAGTTTTTGAAGGCACGTGACCCACTTTTAAACTTGACCTAGATATCATCAAGGTAAACAATCTCACCAATTTTCATGAAGATCTCGTGAAAAATATGGCCTCTAGAGAGGTCACAAGGTTTTTTTATTTTTCAACCTACTGACCTAGTTTTTGACCGCACATGACCCATTTACGAACTTGACCTAGATATCATCAAGCTGAACATTCTCATTAATTTTCATGAAGATCCATTGAGAAATATGGCCTCTAGAGAGGTCACAATTTTTTTCTGTTTTCAGACCTACTGACCTAGTTTTTGACCGCACGTGACCCAGTTTCAAACTTGATCTAGAGATCATCAAGGTGAACATTCTGACCAATTTCTATGAAGATCCATTGAGAAATATGGCCTCTAGAGAGGTCACAAGGTTTTTCTATTTTTAGACCTACTGACCTAGTTTTTGACTCCACGTGACCCAGTTTCGAATCCGATCTAGATATCATCAAGGTAAAAATTCTGACCAATTTTCATGAAGATCTCTTGAAAAATATGGCCTCTAAAGAGGTCACAAGGTTTTTCTATTTTTAGATCTACTGACCTAGTTATTGACCGCACATGACCCAGTTTCAAACCTGACTTAAATATCATCAAGGTGAACATTCTGACCAATTTCTATGAAGATCCATTGAGAAATATGGCTTCTAGATAGGTCACAAGGTTTTTCTATTTTTAGACCTACTGACCAAGTTTTTGACCCCACGTGACCCAGTTTCGAACTTGACCTAGATATCATCAAGGTAAACATTCTGACCAATATTCATGAAGATCTCTTGAAAAATATGGCCTCTAGAGAGGTCACAAGGTTTTTCTATTTTTAGATCGACTGACCTAGTTTTTGACCCCACGTGACCCAGTTTCGAACTTGACCTAGATATCATCAAGATAAACATTCTGACCAATTTTCATGAAGATCCATTGAGAAATATGGCCTCTAGAGCGGTCACAAGGTTTTTCTATTTTTAGACCTACTGACCTAGTTTTTGACCGCACGTGACAAAGTTTCGAACTTGACCTAGATATCATCAAGGTGAACATTCTGACCAATTTTCATGAAGATCTCATGAAAAAAATGGCCTCTAGAGAGGTCACAAAGGTTTTTTCTATTTTTAGATCTACTGACCTAGTTTTTGACCGCACGTGACCCAGTTTCGAACTTGGCCTAGATATCATCAAGATGAATATTCTGACCAACTTTCATAAAGATCCCATGAAAAATGTGACAGGCAAATTGTTGAGAAGCACAATGACAGACTTGAGGTGATCACATCAGCTCACACTGTGCTCAGGTGAGCTAAAAATCATACAAACTGAAAAGTTACTAGATTGCAACTCACTGTTAACAAGACTTAACAGACAGACACGCATCAACAATCTATTTGCACCACCGCAGGTTAAGAGCTCAGTCTAGGGAGACATATTAGCCTTCTTGTGCAGGCTTGATTTTTTTCTATTTGTGTTAAGTGTAATTCTGAAATTACTCGTAAAACAAATCCTAATTTTGCTTTTATATACACATTACAAAGACTTGCATTACACTTTATTTATTGAATAAAATGTTCACATGTTTAAGGTTTATCTGTATACACATTTATAATGATCACAGATCACATAATTTGATTTATCCATACAAGAAATAGAGCTGAATTGTGAATAACAACTTTTAATAACAGTACTGGATACTTTTGTCAGGCTTTGAAATAAGTATTGTCAAAATAAAGAAAATGTGACTTGCTGTAATCTGTATTCTAAAATGTACAATTTCTCTTACAAGAACAAATAAACAAGAGGGCCATGATGGCCCTGTATCGCTCACCTGACATATTGACCTAAAGATCATCAAGATAACATTCTGACCAAGCTACATTAAGATATGATCATAAATGTAGCCTCTAAAGAGTTAACTAGCTTTTCCTTTGATTTGACTTGATGACCTAGTTTTTGACCCCACATGACCCAGATTCAAACTTGACTTAAAGATCATCAAGATTAACATTCTGTTTAAGTTTCATGAAGATGCAGTCATAAATGTGGCCTCTAGAGTGTTAACAAGCTTTCCTTTGATTTGACCTGTGACCTGGTTTTTAATCCCACCTGACCAGATTTAACTTGGCCTATAGATCATCAAGATTAAAATTCTGACCAAGTTTCATTAAGATATGGTCATAAATGTGGCCACTACAGTGTTAACAAGCTTTTCCTTTGATTTGGCCTGGTGACCTAGTTTTTGACCCTAGATGACCCAATTTCAAACTCGTCCAATATTTTATTGAGAGTAACATTCTGACCAAGTATCATTAAGATTGGGCAAAAATTGTGACCTCTAGAGTGTTAACAAGCTTTTCCCTTGATTTAACCTGGTGACCTAGTTTTTGACCCCACTTAAGCCAGATTTTAATCTGATCTATGGATTATTAAGATTAACATTTTGACCAAGTTTCATTAAGATATGGTCATAAATGTGGCTTCTAGAGTGTAAACTAGTTTTTTCTTTGATTTGACCTAATGACCTAGTGTTTGAGCCTACATAACCCAGATTCAGACTGGACCTCGAGATCATCAAGATAAACATTCTGACCAAGTTTCATGAAGATATAGTCTTAATTGTGACCTCTACAGTGTTAACCAGCTTTTCCTTTGATTTGACTTTGTGACCTAGTTTTTGATCCCAGATGACCCAATATCAAAAGTGTCCAATATTTTAGTAAGGTTAACATTCTGACCAAGTTTCATAAAGATTATGTCAAAATTGTGACCTCTAGAGTGTTAACAGTCAAATTGTTGACGACGGACATCGGACACAGGGCGATCACAAAGCTCACCTTGTTGTATGGAAAAGGTTTAAATGTTCCCCGTCATCTGACCTTTGGAACTCTAAATCAATACAGGTAATCTGCTGGTCAAGACCAACCTTGTACTAAATTTTGTGTTTCTCATCCAAAGCATCCTGAAGTTATTGTCCAAAAACTGTTTTAAGAACCGTTATTTTGTTGTAATTTACATCACACCGACACAAGATAGGTTATATGGCGATCTTTCCAGTTTTAATGGTAGAGGAAGACCCCAGGTGCCCCTCCGTGCATTATTTTAAAGAACCGGGTCAGTGTGACCTTGACCTGTGACCTACTGACCTCAACATCATTAGGGGTCACCTGCTGGTCATAATCAACCTCCCTAACAATTTTCATGATCCTAGGCTCAAGCATTCTCAAGTTATAATCTGAAAAACATTTCACTGTTTTGCCTTATTGTGACCTTGACCTACTGACCTCAAAGTAAAAACTTGACCTGTATTTCTGATGTGGACACCTGTGTACCAAACTTTATCATCCTAGGCTCAAGGTCTCAAGTTATCATTCGGAAACGGTTCAACTGTTCAAAGTCACTGTGACCTTGACCTTTGATCTATTGACCTCAAATTCAAACAACCTGTATTTTATCATGTTACACCTGTGTTACAAAACCTATGATCCCAGGCCAAAGCGTTTGCAAGTTATCTTGACCTTTGACCTACTGACCCCAAAGTCGTCTTGACCTGTACCTATGTACCAAAAAATATTTAAATCGGTCAAGCTTTTCATGAGTTATCATCTGGAAGCCATGAAAACCTACTGACTGAAAGACAGACAAGCTTACTACATGGGGGTATAACAGAACATTCTCTTTAAAATCTCATGAAAAATATTACTTTACTGTAACTAAGTTAATTACAATGTAGTAGATATTCTTTACAAAATAAACCAGAAAACAATTATCTAAAATAAGATTAATGAAACTTTAGTATGTTTTATGAGAACTAGATGCCCATAGGCAATATGTCGAGCCCGCCAGCTGTCAAAAGGACTGGGAGTTGTACATGACACTCCTTGTCTCATTGAGGCAAACATTTATGCCAAATAAAAGAGATTGCAAAAAGTTACAATATAAATTATTTACAGTAACAACAAAGGAACGTAAATTTAAAAAAAATAAAAAAAAAAAAAAAAAAAAAAAAAAATATATATAAAAAAATTCTAAGTCCACACAAAAATCCGCACCACCAGAGATAGGTCAAAATACACCTGAAAATTGGATGTAACATGCATGTTGTACTACAGAAATGTGGTCTTGATTTTTCCCTATGACCAGTAATAAAAAAGTTACAAATGTAAGCTTTTTATAGTAACAACAAAGGGAAGTAATTCTAGGATCTTATGCATGACCCTCCGTCGCATGATGATGAACAATTGTGCCAAGTTACATCAAAATCCCTCTATGCATCAAAAAGAAATGCTCCAGACAAAGTCATTCTTTTATCTGACTTTTGACCTCTAAGTGTGGCCTTGATCTTAGACCTAGGGAACTGGTTCTTCCGCATGACACTCCGTCTCATGGTGGTGAACATTTGTGCCAAGTTACATCAAAATCCCTCCATGCATAAAGAAGAAATACTCCGGACAAAGTTGTCATTCTTGTATCCTTTGACCTCTAAGTGTGACGTTGACCTTAGACCTAGGGACCTGGTTCTTGCGCATCACACTCCATCTCATGATGGTGAACAATTGTGCCAAGTTACATCAAAATCCCTCCATGCATGAAGAAGAAATGCTCCAGACAGTCATTTTTGAATTTGACCTTTGACCTGTAAGTGTGACCTTGGCCTTTGAGATAGGAACCTGGGGTTTGTGCATGACACTCCGTCTCACTGAGGTTAACATTCATACCAAATATAAACAAGATTGCTCCATGCATGTCCAAGTTATGGTCTGGACAAACAAATCCGGACGGACGGACGCACGCACATACACCGAACAGACATTTGGACAACTATGTCTTCGCTTCCGCAAGCGGGCTCGACAATAACAAAACCAATGTGATAATACATTATCTCTTAAAGTAACAGAGCTTAGTCAATCACTGCTGCTCTCAAAATAAATTTAGTTTCCAAGTAAATCCTGAATTCCTATCCTTAAAAGTTTTTTTTTATTCAAGTTCCCTTGTATTTCTGTCTTTTCATATTTTCTGGTGTTTCTTTCTTGCTTTTCAAGTATACTGGATTTGTTGACCTTCCATTTTGTAGCTGCCTGCTCTCAAGAAGTAAACCTGTAAAACACAAATCAAACATTGTAAATTGATAAAAAGAGACCCCAACCAACTTTCATAAAGATCCCATGAAAAATGTGACCGCTAGAGTGGTCACAAGCAAAAGTTTACGGACGCACGCACGGACGACGGACGCAGCGCGATCACAAAAGCTCACTAAAAATCAATATCTGAGAACCGCTTCCTCCGGTAATACTAAGCTGTAAACAAAATTAAACCATTTGTTGATGTGATTTTTGGGAAATGTTACCTTGCATTTTGGGATGCTGGGGAAAAAATGCAATATTTTTGGATTGGGAAGTGGCCGAATATAGGCCTCTGTCATATAAGGATGAAAAGCCCTGCCGGCAAACAATTTCTGACAAGAAATCATTTTCAAAGTTTTTCTTTTCGGTGAGTTCTATATGGAATTAAATTCTTTGGGTAATTTTGAAAGAGGACCACCCCATGATCATTCTGTGAAGTTTGGTGTAAATCTGTCCAAGGGTTCTGAAGAAGATTTTTTACAAATTGTTGACACATGACGAACATCAACTCATGCTGTCACCCTGTGACATGTGATCGAGCTAATAATTGTTCAAATTTGCATACATGTATTAATTTTTATGGTTTTGTCCAGAAATGTTTTTTCATCAAGAAAATGAAATTAGAGTCTTTACTAAGGCCTAAAAAAAATTCTTTGTTTCCGGTAACATGATAAAAAAATTAGGGTAGGTAGGTCGGAAAAACTTTTTCTTAGGATTTTTTCAAATTATTTTTAGGGAGACTTTTTGCATACATGTGATAAGTTCAGAATCCCAAAACTGGAGGTTTGCCATTTTTCAGCTGGAGTTGGGGTCTCAAAACTGGAGGCTTTTTATCGACATAAATTAAGCGCGCAGACACATAACTTAGAGGCAAAATCTAACATTTTTGGCCACACAATAATGAATAATGTTTTTTAAGTTTTTGCAAATTATTTTTGTGTCAAAAAATAAATACAAATTGGGGTAATTATGCCTCTAGAGCATTAGTAAGTTGATTTATAACATCACTGTCCACGTTTAAAGCATAAAAAGTGCAGTTTTGCAACTTTTTGTCAAAAAGTGGAAAAAACAAGAGCTGTCTCCATAGGATGACACATGCCCCCGATGGCACTTTAAATTAATAGTTATGGCCGATGTTCGAGTTTAGGACCTTTGACCTACGGAGCTGGGTCTTGCGCGCGACACGTCGTCTTACTGTGTCACACATTTATGCGTAGTTATTTAAAATCCATGCTGAATGACAAAGATATGGACCGGACACGCCCATCAATGCACTATCATGAAAAAAGACCTTTAACATCTAAGTGTGACCTTGACCTTTGAGCTACGGACCTGGGTCTTGCGCATGACACGTCGTCTTACTGTGGTACACATTCATGCCAAGTTATTTGAAAATCCATCCATCGATGACAAAGATATGGACCGGACACGCCCATCAATGCACTATCCCTTAATGTCTAAGTGTGACCTTGACCTTTGAGATACGGACCCGGGTCTTGCCCGCGACACGTCATCTTACTGTGGTACACATTCATGCCAAGTTTTTTGAAAATCCATCCATCGATGACAAAGATATGGACCGGACACGCCCATCAATGCACTATCCCTTAATGTCTAAGTGTGACCTTGATCTTTGAGGTACGGACCTGGGTCTTGCGCGCGACACGTCGTCTTACTGTGGTACACATTCATGCCAAGTTATTTGAAAATCCATCCATCGATGACAAAGATATGGACCGGACACGCCCATCAATGCAATAACCTTTAATGTCTAAGTGTGACCTTGACCTTTGAGCTACGGGACTGGGTCTTGCGCGCGATACATCGTCTTACTGTGGTACACATTCATGCCAAGTTATTTGAAAATCCATCCATCGATGACAAAGATATGGACCGGACACGAAAAATGCGGACAGACCGACAGACTGACAGTTCAAAAACTATATGCCTCCCTTCGGGGGCATAAAAATGTTCTCAAAGGCCATAAAAACATTTAGGGTCTGGCCAAAAATTTATGGTAGGTCAGGATACAGGAAACAGACAATTTTTTTTACGCCTAATGTTCCTTGGTATTTGATTCTGTGCACTGACTCAATCGCAAAAATCTGTCCACACAAATACTAATTTGTATACAGTAATTATCATGCTTTTTGAATGATTGAAACTGCTGCCCACAGCTGCAACTATATAATAAAGAAACAGAAAGATAGAAATACTTATGAGCTGCAAGCAAGTGGTTTCAGTCTGTCAACAAGCACTTTGGAGCAGTACAACAATACTCTGTATAATAGACCAAGATGCCTGAAAATAGTGAAAAAGTGAGCAAAATAAGAAAACATGGACAACCAGCAGTTTTGAAATTTCAAAGGTCTAAGGGCTAACATCTCTTTTGCAGTTTTTCAATTTCATGCCAATAACATGACCCCAATTATATTATTGGCATGGCGGGGAGAAATTTGTGAAATAAAAACTTTTTTAATGAAATAAAACAGTAGAAAATTTTGTCAAATGTACAACGAAACAAAGTAAATGCGGTTAAAAATTTCAGTTTTGAAAAAGGAAAGTCACTGTATGAGTATAGGTTTGTTAACACGACTGACCAGCCAGAACAGCAAAACATTACTTTAACCCAGTGAATTCCAGGTACCTTTTTGACTTGGTGGTCTATGACCTTCACTTTGCTCGATATCATTAAAAGGCAAAAAAAAAAAGTAGCTAGAAGAATCTGTTCTGCCTTCCTCAGTTTAGTATGAACACAGGAGCCGACAAAATGCTACAATTGTTTATTGGTATGTGTCGGTCATGATTAATAAATGTATAAATAAAACTTTAAACATATTTGAGTATGTGTGCAGTGTACAAAATTCAGATTTCAACTAACCCATTCTGGCAACCAGATAGAAAATTTTCCAAGCCTGACACCAAATTATTATTTCACATGCCTGAACTTAAAGCTGAATTTTGAACCATAAAACAACTGGTCTAGCTCATACCCTCAAAATACTTCATCATATTGTTTGGGACATGATCGACTGGGGATTCCTAGGAGAACAGGAATTGAATGCATCGGACCAAAAAGTAATGTGAGCGGCTTCAGTTTGCATTTGCAGAGCTCAAATTTAACTTTTTTGACCAACGTACTGCAAATTCTAGCACGTAGCTTTTTTTTCTTGTTGCTAAATATGAAATCTACTTGCAAATTTAGACTTTCAATTAAAAATGTTAGAATATCCTAAAAAATCATGCTAGAACATCAATATTGTTTGCACGGTTTTCCTTGGCATACAATTTTGTGCGTTATAACTCAAAATGACCCTCAAAGTAATTCTGAACGCATCATTGATGGCGTAACTTATAACTACTGGCTGAAACTACGGCAAGGCAAATTTTCGTACTTGCGTTCTAGATTTAATTATAAGATAGACCTCTACATTTCTTTTAATATTATCAGTAATCCATTCAACAAAAAATGGCTAACCAAAAAAGATGTTGTGTTTTCTGTTATCCTCAAATGAAAGCGAATCTACAAACATTAACCAAAACCGCAACAATTTTGACTATTATTTGTATTTGCAAAATAAATTGTGTGAAATTTTTATCTTAACTCGCACTCCATGAAACTGACTTGCATTTAGCAAGTCCAAAATTTGAGCCCTGTGATTTGTGAAAGTAATTACATCTTCTGCATGATTATGGTTCTGACTAACTCTTAAACTCTTGCATTTATGGAACAGTTTGAATTCAATTCCTTCATAATTCTGACCAACTAATCGAGCATGCTTCAGAGCTCCAGATAAGGGCTGTATTTTTGTAATTACGAATTTGTTAGGGATCAGATATGACTTAATCTTAAAATGTGGCCATATCAATACGGATTTATTTTAAAATGTGGTTGTATCAGTACGACATGTAAACAGTATTATATATTCCAAAGAAAGATCGAGCTGAATTGCATGTCTGCGCCAAGTTGCGCTTATCAACGCTATCCCGACTGTTGACAATTTGCACGGTGTCAAATGAGTGTGGTATATACGAAACAAACGCCAATAGCGTAATGAAATGATTAATGTAATGCATTAACACATAATTTTTTTGGACTTCAAAAATTATGCGTCATAAAAATCTGAAAAGGGGAAATAATTCTACCAAAACTGAAGGCAACCAAGTTATTTTTATTTTAATTTGTGTCAAAAAATGTTAAGTTTTTATGTCGAAAGCCCGATCGGGCAATGTTACCAGCCTGTTTAAAATCCCTTTATTTAGGCTGAGCACAGCTTATGGGCAGAATCATAAGCTCAACTTGCACGGTGTCAAATGAGTGTGGAATATACGAAACAAACGCAAATAGCATATTGTAATTGCATTAACACATAATTTTTTTGGAATTCAAAAATTCTGAAAAGGGGAAATAATTCTACCAAAACTGAAGGCAACCAAGTTATTTTTATTTTAATTTGTGTCATATGAACCAAGTTTGAAAGAAATATCTTTACTATTTTTCAAAAAATGTTAGTTTTTTTATGTCGAAAGCCCGATCGGGCAATGTTACCAGCCTGTTTAAAATCTATATTTTTTTCTATAAGCCGACCCGATTCCCTATACTGGTTTCGAAGCAGTTTCCGTCATAAAATGAAGGTTTTTAAAATATCTTTTTTCTTGAACGTTTCAGTTCCGTAAAATGCTCCCATTTAGAGAACACCTTAGCAGTTTCCGTCATCAATTTTTGTTTTAATATTATGTACATTTTTACAGTGAATACGACTAGAAAAGCACCATCCATGTTTTTTTTAATCTTTCTGGTGAAATTAATTAATACAATTTTAAGAAGTTTGAAGGTTCAGGTGTTAAATTAGGCTTGTTGAAAATAGGAGGTAAAAAAAAAGAAAGAAGCGAAACCTGAGACTCGAACTTGCGATCTCATGCTTGTGAAGCCAATGCTCTACCGATTGACCTAATCGGCCAGTTGACATCATAGCGACAATTTATATATCTTATATACACATATACTACGTAAAGGATACAACCGTCACTTTGTATAGCACATACTGACATAGTATGTGACCAGTTACCCCCCTTGGGATAAGAAAATCTGGCAGGGGTAACCTAATCATCTATATTTCATATTGGTTTTTGCTCTTAATTGTAAAAAAAAATTATTGCCGATGCACAAAAATGACTCATTTTTATCTTTATTATGTATTTTTGGTAAATCATCTGGTTTCGACTGCCAAAAGGAGGAACTTTCAACTTAATTGGGGATTACGGAGTTATTCTTTGCGCATGCGCATTAGTTGCACGTGAAATCCCCCATGTGCGGAATGTAAACAAAACAATTATGGAATGAACAATTCAAGTTTTCTTGGAAAGTTTTTACCCTTTGTCAGGGTTGCCAGCACTCTGGACGTGTGAATTAAATTCCCTGACTTTTCCCTGACCAATTCATGTTTTTCACTGACCAAAACCGCCAAACATTTAAACGGCCTCCTGACCTCCCCTATAGCCGTCCAATCCTCCCATTATTTTTTTTCCAAATGTTTTGTATTTATTTTCCAATATATTAAACATAAACATCAAACACAATGATAATAAACATGATTTTCTTTCTTGTATGACTGTTTGGTGGTCAAGTCAATGAAACATAATTGTGATATTGGTCAGTGAAACCTAATTATTAAGAGATACATATCAAAAGCATCTTTGCAAGACATGTAACTATCAAAAATCTAACATCTTTTAAGGTACACTTTCCTCATGGTAAAAACAATAAAGTATGGTTAATAACAAGACCATTGGAACCCTGCTAGTATCAGGGCTTAAGCTAGGCTAAGATTTTAGGGAGAAGTCACTTCTCCCTCAGGTAAGATTAGGGAGAAGTGGAGAGATTTTAGGGAGAAGTGGCGAGATTTTAGGGAAAACGTGGGAAGATTTTAGCACCATGACATGCAAGCTGAAAATGGAACTAAATATGCTTTATATAACGTTACTATTTTTATTATTCCCTGTCTTTGTTTACAAAGTCTATTAATTTAAAGTAAATAACAAATTCACTGAAAATGTCAGTGATTCTGTTTTCTTATCATTTTTAACCTTGTGAATCTAATGTGATTAAACTGGAAATTCAAGTTTTTTTTTCACTCTTGCCTTGATTGTCCAAACCAAGAAAACCCTTTAAATATGAATACAATTTAAAAAAGTTAATTCCATATCAGCAAAAAAAAAAAAATAAAAAAATCAAGCTCCAAGTGCTTATGCACTCTAAGTCAGTCACTTTAAATAACAAGTATGTGAATTAAATACATGTCAATAGCAGTGACATCACTATGACATCACACGGAATACACATCTTCTTTTGATCTGCTGGTGTCTCTTTGATACGCTGGAGTCGGCACACATTAAAAGAAACAGTTGTCAAACAGGTTTAACCCAGTTTCTGATGGCAGGTGTCAAAAATTTGCGTAAATTTCAGTTACGTTATTTTAGTCACAGAAAGTGTCAGTGATAATATTATGTTTCTAAAGTTTGGGTTTTGAAAAATACGAGTAAAATTAAGTGGTTTTTTTAGGAAATTACTGGAGCCAAACACGGTAAGATACTTTCTAATGGTCAAAAAAAGAATGTGTAAGCTTATGTAATATAAATCCCTACTGCTTTGTTTATCAACAGTCAGTTTACAAAACAAGTGTCACCTTCGCACTTCTCCGTAATCTGAAGTAGGCGGAGCTTAAATTATGCTATTGTGTATTCCAGTCAAGTGTCAACAGGCCGATAGCGGATAACTGGAGGAGTGTGGATAAAAAAAATCGGGCGACTTGAATTTCGCTTTGATGTTAGATTAGAGCGAAGTCGGGAGCTACAAAGCGACTATTTCGCTCAAGTCGCTCCCTAGCTCAAGCCCTGAGTATTAGCAAAATATCATTTTCAAAAATCCAAGATCTGTTATTATACAGTTTCCTAGAGGCAAAAACAATAAAACACCATGACTAATAGCAAGACCACTGGAATCATATTGACAAAGCATCACTCTCAAAATCCAAGATCTCTTAATATACAGTGTCCAGAAAACACCTGGAGTACCTACAACAAAAAAAGTGTATTAGAATAATGTTAGTTGTAGGCTCTCTTCATGTGTCACTTTCCTACAAAATAACAAAAAAATGTTAGTTAGCTCTGGAGGCAAGGGTTGCAAAGCCTTTTACAGTCTTCAAGCAAAATCAGTGTTTAAAGAAAAATGGGGATTTAAACAAATTAAATGCATGTTACAGTATTACATCATTAAACTTTGTTTTTAATTACTTAAATTTAATGCTTGAAGACTGCCATAGCCACAAAAGTTTAAAATGATTAACTTCTTCGAGCTTTGAAATCTTTTTTCCCTGACTTTTCCCTGACTTTCCAGGATTTTCATTTTTCACTGACCAAATTTTAAAATTCCCTGACAATTCCCTGACCTTGAAAAAGAAACCAATTTCCCTGACTTTTCAAGACTGCTGGCAACCCTGTTTGTTGCTGAAATTTCACAAAGCTCTGGATTGCAGGGTAGCGTTATGGAAACAATCTCGACTTCATTGTGAAGAACGTCATGAAACGTAAAATAACACAATGACGGATACTACTAGCCGACGGGAACTGCTTCGAAACCAGTATTTCTAAGGCTGAGCAATAAGGAATTTCTATGCTTTTTATGGGCGGGGTGTTTATTTACATTATTATTATAGGAGAGATCGTGTTTGTAAACAAATCCATTGTATTTTCTATTTTTAGAACTGATAAGACAAAGACCGTGTGGGCAGACGCCGAGCGTCCATGTTTTTTTTGTAAACAGTGATGTTTTTCTAACGGCTTAAACTTTCTTAAAACACAAATAATATCAATAATTTTTTGATCAATGGAAAGTGTATAAAACAAGCAATTTATTGATTACTTTTGATTATAATTTCGAAATTAAATGGATTAATTATGAAAGCTTAACTTACAGTGTTTTTTCTATAAGTTTGGAGGATCGCTACGCCGCTATTAAAATCTTATGTCATTTAAAACGGTTATTCATTTTAAAAAGATATTTAAATGGGAAAATATGAAAATCGTAAGCATTTCAAAACTTTTTGAATTTTTAAAATCCATAAATGAGCAAAAAAGTTATCAAAAATTAAAAATTCAGATCCCATACACAAACGATGTAAAAACATTTGTTTTACCCACCACCTAGCCTGGCTCCCTGGCTGCATGGTTATCTTTTATATTAATATTGTAAACATTTTATAAGAAACTTTTAAACCTCTAAAATAGCACAGTTTTATCTGATGGCTGAACCATACCTATGTTCGGAGCCAGGGGCAATAAAAAAAGTCAATGTAGAAACAACCTTCTGGAGTTATTTCCCTCTTAATGAAGAAAACTGATATACGTAAATAAGAACAAACATAGGGACGGGAGCCAGTCTACCCACCACCAGATAAACAGGTATTTATGCGTGACGTCATGGCGATCTCTCCTATACAATGAAAAGTTAGTTACTCACGTTTCTAAAAATGTCAACAGGTCCAACCATGCACATGCTGTACTGGAGTGCCGTCCATATTCTATATAAAAGTAAAATAATTCCATTTATCAGTCATGCCTGCAAGTAAAATCACGGATTTCTTAATTTTAAAAATTCAATATGTATGCTTAATGAGTAACAGAGAAGTTCAAAGAAACTAAAGTACCGGAAAGGAATTAAAATACGATCTGAAAGCGACACAAAGGTGAATCTATTCTCACATTCCCCGAGCTGAAGAACTCGTTGGAGAATGTTTTTGTTTTCTCAAATTTTCAAAATGTCGGCGCCAGAACTGTATCCGCTCTCACTCTAAATATAAAAATATTCAAAATGTCGCCGTTTAAAAATGCTACTCAGTATTGAATAAAGCATGTTTGTATCACAAATTATATCAGTGTAGTCACGTTACCGGCTGATTAGCTTCTGACGCAACAAAATTAACAGCTTACTTTGAATATTCTTTCGGGTCGCAGACATCTTATTGTGCGGATATTGCGTTTCGCCTACTAATCTGACGGACGCTTATTAACATTAACGAAGACCGTGATATCCCGAATTTCATCGGGGTCGTCGCACGCCCATGGTCTAAACCGGAACTCCATATTTTTTTATTGTGTTGTTTGGATACCCTCGTATGTTACCGTAGTGGGATTCGATCCCGATTTTCGTTCGCGACGAAAATCGGTAGGATCGATTCCCTATTACATACACTTGAATGAAAATGTTGCTTTTGGGAGAAAGATTGGCAAAAAATAATCGGGAATGGGGTTGCGCCCCGGGAATGGAGTTGCGAGTATACAATTATGTCCCCGTAAGCAGGATTTGAAGCAAATAATTTTGATATTCGTTACTTTATAACCGTTGAGTTATCAAAAAAAGCATCAGATGTCCTCAGTTTAGGCATATGAGGTCAGAAACTTCCATTTTTTGTCGATTTCATAGTTTTTTCACGCTTCGTGTCGCCCGAGTTTTTGTGATAATAGAGCCGAATCATAAATTACAAACAAGATATTTTACATATATGATGTGTTATCATATTTGTGTCGAATAGCATTTTGCTTTTTTCGAGAAAATTTATTGTTGTCTCATATTAAGCAAAATCATAACTTCTCATACCTCAATTTCGTCTTTTTTTGCGCTCAACACCAGCACCGGACGTTGCGCAACCCATTTTAAGCGTATTCCCAGCGGGAGTTGGACTGCGCGTTTACCACCCGTGTTTTAATCTTTTACCAATGTTTTTGTTCTTTATGTCTTTGTAAAGCACTTTTGAACGTACATATTTTGTATGAAAAGAGTGCTAATTTTCACTAACAAGTCCGTCCTTGATGCCGTTCAAGGGGTAACATACTCGCAAATTTTTAGTTTTTATTTCCTCACAATCATTTCCTTGTTAATATTTCCAACGCACCTAGTAGGATGGAAATCGTTCTATATCGCTACCACTGCATTTTTTGTAAGTTTTCATTGGTGAATTTTAACACATCCTCTTGTTGGCTATACCTTTCGATTTCAACAAGAAATGTAGAAAGCCGCTGTTGTTGTACTATTTTGATATCAGACTCGGCTTTTAATTTTGTGAATTATTTTTGGAAACTATCGTTTCAGCCAATCTGATCACCTCGGCCTTTATGCTACGCAATACGGAAATACCTAATGTTTCACGATTGCCGTTTCAACATAAAACAAGAGGGCCATGATGGCCCTATATCGCTCACCTGTTATCATTGCACTTGAGGACAAGAAGGTCCTCAGAAAAAATATCTAAATCCAAAGGATAGGAACAACAAAGGGAAGAAATTTAACCAAAAAGAACAAAAAATCTTACAAGGTATAGATATGTCAAAATACACCTAAAAATTGGAGGTACCATCCATGTTGTACCACACAAAAGTGGTCTCGGTTTTTCCCTATGGCCAATAATAAAAAAGTTACTAAAAATAAGCTTTTTATAGTATCGTAAAAGGGAAGTTATTAAAAAAAAATATTGTAAGTGAACAAAAGAAGGATCTGCCAAATAAATCTGTTGACATAAATGAAATTTCAGATCAGTATCTTCATTAGTTACGGAGATACACCCATTTTAATTTGAAATAAAGGGAGGTAATTTGACATAAAATCAGTCCATAGTTATCTACCCTGATTGTCTCAGTCAAACTAATAACAATAATGAAATTTCAAATAAGTCCTATAAGTACTTACTGATATAAATCCATTCTGATTACCATCAGGGGAGGTAATCAGATATAAAATAACTCTGGAACCTACGATTGGATCTGATTTGTCATGGAATCCAAGATTTATTGTTGTTGAAGATATTTTGAAAGTTTGTATCAAATAAAACCATAAATGAAGTCTCTATATGGCTGCAAAAGCCAATTTTGGACCTTTAAGGGGCCATAACTCTGGAATCCATGATGGAATCTGGCCAGCTCAAGAAAGGAAGCAAGATCTTGTGGTGATACAAGTTGTGTGCAAGTTTGGTTAAAATCAAATCATAAATGAAGCTGCTATTGTGCAGACAAGGTCAAAATAGGTAATTTTGGCCCTTTCAGGGGCTATAACTCTGGAACCCATTATGGGAACTGGCCGGTTCAAGAAAGGGAGTGAGATCTTATGGTGACACAAGCTTTTTGCAAGTTTGATTAAATTCAAATCATAAATGAAGCTGCTACTGTGCAGACAAGGTCAGAATAGCTAATTCTCGCCCTTTGAGGGGCCATAACTCTGGAACCCATAATGGGATCTGGCCAGTTCAAGAAAGGAACCAAGATCGTATGGTGATACAAGTTTTGTGCAAGTTTGGTTAAAATAAAATCATAAATGAAGCTGCTATTGTGCAGACAAGGTCAAAATAGCTAATTTTGGCCCTTTCAGGGGCCATAACTCTGGAACCCATACTGGAATCTGGCCAGTTCAAGAAAAGAACCAAGATCTTATGGTGATACAAGTTGTGTGCCAGTTTGATATAAATCAAATCATAAATAAAGCTGCTATTGTGCAGACAAGGTCAAAATAGCTAATTTTGGCCCTTTTAGGGGCCATAACTCTGTAACCCATAATGGGATCTGGCCGGTTCAAGAAAGGAACCGTGATCTTATGGTGATACAAGTTGTATATAAGTTTGGTTAAAATAAAATCATAAATGAAACCACTATCGTGCAGACAAGAAATTGTTGATGCACGCACGCACAGACGGACTGACGACGGACGAAGGGTAATCACAAAACCTCACCTTGTCACTAAGTGACAGGTGAGCTAAAAAGATGAATCGAAAATAACAATGTAAAATAATAATTTGAATAATTCATACGAAACAAAATGTTGAATCTTTCTGAACTTTTCGGCAGAGCTTTAATGCCACACGTATGCTATTTATAAATTCGAATGCAATGTACCCCGCATCTGTTACCTGCTTCTGCCAGGTGTTCTTGTATGAAAAGGCAACTTTTGAGAATTTAACCCTCACCCAGCTAAATTTCTATAATGAACTTGTCCATCTTTCAATTTTGGACAGCACCATTGGCTGTTAAAAGGGGTGCTTATCAAAGAGATACTGACTGAATGGCGAAAAGTGCAGATCTTGATCAGAATCAGTCGTGTCCATCATGATAGGGGTTAAGTGAGGTGCATACAGTGGCATTGTTGAAATGTCAGCTAGGACAGCTGCTGTTCGGGCCTCCTTGGTCGAGTGGTTAAGGTCTCTGACTTCAAACCACTTGCCCCTCATCGATGTGGGTTCGAGTATCACTCGTGGCATTGAATTCTTCATGTGAGGAAGTCATCCAGCTGGCTTACGGAAGGTCTGTGGTTCTACCCAGGTGCCCACCAGTGATGAAATAATGCACCAGGGGTCTTCCTCCACCATCAACGCTGGAAAGTCACTATATGACCTATTATTGTGCCGGTGCGACGTTAAAACCAACAAAACAAACAAACAAACAGCTACTGTTACTGCCCTTGGCTGACAGTTATCAATTTAACTGTATATCAAATAGAACACAAAATGTGCTTTAACTTGTTTTCTTTCTTTAACTGAATTGAAATAGAATTTATAAAATATTACAGAACGGATATTTAACAAGAGCTGTCACAGGAGACAGCGGGACAACGCGCTCCACTATTTCGATACTGGATAGTGAAAGTGGGCACATCTCTGAAAACAAGTGGGTCATAATGACCCTGGATCGCCCACCTGAGTAATATGAGCTACATGTATCAAATGTCAAACTGATGCTAAAATATTTAGAAAGTAGGTCAGTAGGTCACATTCATGGTCACTGAAAGTCAGTTTTAAGATCAGCGTGCAAAACTATACATGTCACCCAAATTTCAAGGCTGTATCTTAAAAAAAAAAGAAGAAAGTATGTCGTGGCGGGGCCTCTTTTCACCTTAGGGGCATAATTTGAAAAATCTTGTTAGAAATCAACTAGGCAATGATACATACCACTTATCACAGGCCTAGGCCTTGGACTTTCAGACAAGAAGATTTTTTTTCCTATATAAGTCTATGTAAAACTTGCGACACCCTGGATGGGGCCTCTTTTGAACTAAGGGGCATAATTTGAATAATCTTAGTAGAGGACTGCTAGGCAATGCAACATACCAAATATCAAAAGTCTAGGCCTTCCAGTTTCAAACAAGAAGATTTTATATGTAAAACTATAGACCCCCAGGGAAGGGCCTCCTTTCACCCCAGGGTAATAATTTGAACAATCTTGGTAGAGGACCATAAGGCACTGCTACATACAAAACATCAAAGGGATAGGTCTTGTGGTTTCAGACAAGAAGATTTTTAAAGGTTTTTCCTATACAAGTCTATATAAACCCTGTGACCTGGGCCTGGGCGGGGCAATATTTGACCCTAGGGCGAAAAGTTGAACAAACTTGATAAAGGACCAATAGATGATGCTACATACCAAATATCAAAGCCCTAGGCCCTGCGGCTTTGGACAAGAAGATTTTCGAATTTTTCCCTATATAAGTCTATATAAACCATGTGGCCCGCGGGACAGGGCCATATTTAACCCTAGGGTGATTACTTGAACAATCTTAGTAGAGGACCACTAGATGATGTTACATACAAAATATCAAAGCCCTAAGCCCTGTGGTTTTGGACAAGAAGATTTTCCAAGTTTTTCCAATATAAGTCTATGTAAACGATATAACCCCTAGGGTGGGGCCATATTTGACCCTAGGGGGATTATTTGAAGTAAATTGGTAGAGGACCATTAGATGATGTCACATACCAAATATCAAAGCCTTAGCTACTGTGGTTTTAGACAAGAAGATTTTTAAAGTTTTTCCTTTTGGTTGCCAAGGCAAACAGAGTTTTGCTTGGATTTCAATTCTTTGGGCATTTTGATAGGGGGGCACCCAAGGATCATTTCTGTGAAGTTTAGTGTAAATCTGCCCAGTGGTTTTGAAGAAGATTTTTGAAATTTACAATATAGCCATATAGAGAAAATAAGTCCCGCCCCCCTGGCGGCCATGTTTTTTACCGAAACAGAATGGCTTAGGCAATTTTGGTAGAGGGTGACCTAGAGATCATTCTACAAAATATTTTTGAAATCCGGCTAAAAATTTCTGGCAAGAAGATTTTCAAAGTTCTTCCTTTCAGTTGCCATGGCAACCAGAGTTCTACATGGAATTAAATTAAGGGGCAATTTTGAAAGGAGGCCACCCAAGGATCATTCCTGTGAAGTTTGGTGTAAATCTGCCCAGAGGTTTTGAAGAAGAAGATTTTTTACAAATTGTTGACACACGACGCACGACGGACGATGCACGACGGACATCGAGCGGTCACAGAAGCTCACATTGAGCCTTTGGCTCAGGTGAGCTAAAAATGCACCATATGTCATATCATGTGCCTAATAATGTGTAACAACTACTTTAAGTTTGAATCACATCTATATAGTAATGACTGAGATAGAGCAAAAGTGCATCACAACCTGAACCTGTAATTCTAAGTAAAAATAGCATTATAAACTTTGTGTCATATGATAGGTGTCACGATGTAGAACAACCATTTTAAGCTTGAATCAAATACATTTAGTAACAACAGAGATATGGTGGAAAAGCATAAAAATAACTAAAATTCTAAGTAAAAATGGGAAATAATCCACGAATTATTTGTGCCAAAGTTATGGACCTTGAGTCATATGTTGAGGACGATGATGCGGAAGAACTATTTTAAGTTTAAATCAAATTCATTAATTTATAAAAAACATAGTGAAAGTGCACCAACATTAACCTGAAAGTAAAAAGGGGCATAATTCCTGAGATACTTGTGCAATAGCTATGGTCCTTGTGTCATAAGATGTGGGTGATGATGTGGTACACCTATTTTAAGTTTGAATCAAATCTGTTTGGAAATAACAGATATAGAGTGAAAGAGCATCAAAACTTAGTAAATATAACAAGCAAATTCGATGAATTGGTATTCCTCGCCAAAAGTGTTTGTGGTGAGGAATGGCAAAAAAATACATCCAGCAAAAAGTTAAGGATGTTGCTAAGAAGCAAATAATTTCATTAGTCAAAATCAATTTAACAGAAAATGAATGCTTGTTATTATTTTTTTGGGGTGGGGGTGGGGGGTACAAAACTTCACATGTTGATTATAAATATTGATGGAAAATTAAAAATGAAATAAAAATGGGGTGGGGGGATGCATGATCGGGGTGGTTGGCATGTCTGGGTGGAGGAGTGAGGTGGGGGAACGGTACAACTTTGCATGTTGATAAATATTCATGGAAAGTTTGAAAACAAGAGGGCCAAGATGGCCCTAGGTCGCTCACCTGAGAAACACACCATAATACACCATAACAGTGTAAACATAGACCTAGTGATTGCATGGAAAAATATATGCTGACCAAGTATCATTAAAATAGGAGCAAACACAAGTATGTTTTTTTATTTGACCTAGTGACCTAGTTTTTGACCCCAGATGACCCATATTTGAACTTGACCTAGATTTTATCAAGACAATCATTCTGACCAAATTTCATGAAGATCAAATGAAAAATACAGCCTCTATCACATACACAAGGTTTTCCTTTGATTTGACCTAGTGACCTAGTTTTTGACCCCACATGACCCATATTCAAACTTGACCTAGATTTCATCAAGGCAATTATTCTGACCAAATTTCATGAAAATCAATTGAAAAATACAGCCTCTATTGCATACACAATGTTTTTCTTTGATTTGACCTAGTGACCTAGTTTTTAAACACAGATGACCAATAACCAAACTCAACCTAGATTTTATCAAGGCAATAATTCTGACCAAATTTCATAAAGATCAATTGAAAAATACAGCTTCTGTCGCATACACAAGGTTTTTCTTTGATTTGACCTAGTGACCTAATTTTTGACCCAAGAGGACCCATATTCAAACTTGACCAAGATTTCATCAAGGCAATAATTCTGACTGAATTTCATGAAGATCAATTGAAAAATATAGCCTCTATCGCATACACAAGGTTTTTCTTTGATTTGACCTAATGACCTACTTTTTGACCCCAGATGAACCATATTCGAAGTTTACCCAGATTTCATCAAGGAAATCATTCTAACCAAAATTCATGAAGATTAATTGAAAAATACAGCCTCTATCGCATACACAAGGTTTTTCTTTAACTTGACCTAGTGACCTAGTTTTTAACCCCAGATGACCCATTTTCCAACTCGGCCTAGATTTCATCAAGGTTATTATTCTGACAAAAATTCATGAAGATTAATTGGAAAATACAGCCTCTATCGCATACACAAGGTTTTTCTTTGATTTGACCTAGTGACCTAGTTTTTGACCCCAGATGACCCAATTTCGAACTCGGCCTAGATTTCATCAAGGTAATCATTCTGACCAAATTTCATGAAGATTAATTGAAAAATACAGCCTCTATCTCATACACAAGCTAAATGTTGACGGACAGACAGACGACAGACAGACAGACGCCGGACATCGAGATATCAGAAAAACTCACCTGAGCATTGCTCAGGTGAGCTAAAAAATTTAAAAAAGGAATTTTTCTTTTTTGGGGGGAGGGGGAGGGTGTGTGACCAGGTGTGGGTACACAACTTCAAATGTTTATAATAAATGTTCATGGAAAAGAATGAAAGAAGTTTAATAAAATTCTACCAGCTAGTTACTGATAAATGGCTGCGGACGTAGATTTTTCATTAAATCAAGGGCAATAACTAAGGGAAATTGGCTAATCCAAAAAAATACTTGACGGGCATCATCGCAGTATGTTGGTTCATGTTTATTTCAAGTTTTATGAAATTCTACCTGCTAGTTTCTGAGAAATGGCTGCGGACGGATGGACGCACAACGCCATTTCAATACCCCCCACAATTTCATAAGATATTGGTGCCAGAGTTATGGCCCTTGTGTGAAGTGATATAATACACCTAAAAAATTGAGGTACCATCCATGTTGTACCACAGACAAGTGGTCTCGGTTTTTCCCTATGGCAAATAATAAAACAAAGTTGCAAAATAAGCTGTTTATAGCAACAACAAACGGAAGTAGTTCTATAAAAAAATTGTAAGTCAACAAAAATGGGATCTGCCACATAAAAAAAGATTGATCAATGTATGTCAGTGTTGGCCTAAAATCTTATATGACCTTTGACCCCTGTGACCTTGACATTTGAGATAGAGGCATAGGGTTTGTGCATGACAATCCGTCTCACTTAGGCTAAATGAAAACAAGATTGTTCAATGCATGTCAAAGTTATGGCACGGATAATCTCTAAAATGACCTTTGACCCTTAAGTGTGACCTTGACCTTAGAGGTAGTGGTCTGAGAGCTGCGCATGACAATCTATCTCACTGAGGCAAATATTTATGCCGAATGAAAAAAGATTGCTTTATGCATGGAAAAGTTACAGCCCCGATAACCTCTAAAATGACCTTTGACCCCTAAGTGTGACTTTGACCTTTGAGATAGGGACCTGGGGTTTGCGGGCGACACTGTCTCAGGGAGGTGAACAATTATGCCAATTAAAAACGAGATTGTTCCATACTTATCACAGTTATGGCACGGACAAGCTCTAAAATGACCTTTGACCCCTAATCGTGATCTGGACCCGACACTCTGTCTCGCTGAGATAAACATTCATTCCAAATATAAACAAGATTCCTTTATGCATGTCAAAGTATGGCCCGGACAAGATCCGACATGACCTTTGACCTCTGTAACCTTGACATTTGAGATAGGAACCTGGGTTTGCGCATGACGCTCCGTCTCATTAAGGTTAATACTCATACCAAATATAAACACAATTGTTCCATGCATGTCAAAGTTAGTGTCTAGAAAAACAAATCCATATGGATGCACGCACGCACTAACGCACACACACCGATCAGCCATTTGGACGACTATGTTTTCGCTTCCGCAAGCTGGCTCGACAAAAAGGGGCATAATTCATGAAAAAATAGTGACAGTGTTATGGACCTTGTGACATATGATGTGGGTGATGAAATGGAACGACTATTTTTAGTTTGAATCATATCCATTTAGTAGTAACCAAGATAAAGAGAATTGCAACAAAACATTAACCTGAAATTCTAAGTAAAAAGGTGGGGGGGGGGGATAATTCTTGAAATATTGGTTACGGCCCTTATGCCATATGATGTGGGTGATGATGAGGAATAACCATTTTAAGTTTGAAGCAAATCTATCAAGTTATTACAGAGACAAAGATAAACAAGAGGGTCATGATATATATATCGCTATATTGCTCATTTGCTAAACTTGGCACTGGAATCATCAAGATAAACATTCTGACCAAGTTTAATGAAGATCCTAAAGGTCATAAATGTGGCCTCTACAGTGTTAACAGGCTTTTCCTTTGATTCGAGTGGTGACCTTGTTTTTGACCCCACAAGACTCCGTTTCGAACTTGGCATGGGAATCATCAAGAAAAACATTCTTACCAAGTTTCATGAAGATAGTCATTAATATGGCTCATAGGGTATTAACAAGCTTTACCTTTGATTTGAGCGGGTGACCTAGTTTTTTGACCCACATGACCCAGTTTCAAACTTGGCCTAGAAATCATCAAGATAAACATTTTGACCAAGTTTCATGAAGATAGTGTCATCAATGTGGTCTCAAGGGTGTTAACAAGCTTTTTCTTTGATTTGACCAGGTGACCTGGATTGACCCCATATGACCCAGTTTCAAAATTGGCCTAGGAATCATCAAGATAAACATTTTGACCAAGTTTCATGAAGATAGGGTCATAAATGTGGCCTCAAGGGTGTTAACAAGCTTTTCCTTTGATTTGACCAGGTGACCTGGTTTGACCCCATATGACCCAGTTTCAAACCTGGCCTAGGAATCATCAAGATAAACATTCTGACAAAGTTTCATGAAGATAGGGTCATAAATATGGCCAAAAAGTGTGTTAACAAGCTTTTCCTTTGATTTGACAGGGTGACCTAGTTTTTGACCCAATATGACCCAGTTTCAAACATGGCCTAGGAAATATCAAGATAAACATTCTGACCAATTTTCATGAAGGTAGGTTTATAAATGTGGTATCTAGGGTGTTAACAAACTTTTCCTTTGATTTAACCTGTTGACCTAGGTTTTTGACCCCACATGACTCAGTTTCGAACTTGGCCTAGAGATCATCAAGATAACATTTTTGAACAAGTTTGTATCAAATCAAAGGATAAATGAAACCACTATATAACTGAAAGGGCCAAAAATAGAAAATTCTGCCTCATTCAGGGGCAGTAACTCTAGAACCCATGATGGAATCTAGCTGGTTTTCAAAAGGAACAAAGATTTTATCGTGATTTAAGTTGTGTGTAAGTGTGGTTTAAATCGAATGTAAAATGTCACTTCTATCATGTTCACAAGGTAAAAACTGAAAATTTGGCTTTTTCAGTGGTCAATCAGGGGCCATAACTCCGGAACATATTATTTGATCTGACAGATTCATCATGGAATACAAGATATATTGTTGCTAAAGATATTTTTCAAGTTTGTATCAAATCAAACCATAAATGAAGTCTCTATAGTGTTACAAAAGCCAAAATAGAAAATTTTGGCCCTTCAAGAGGCCATAACTCTGAAACCCATGATGGGATCTGGCCAGTTTTCAAAAGGAACCGAGATATTACGACAATACAACATGTGTGCAAGTTTGATTGAAATTGATTGCAAAATGTGGCCTCTATTGTGTTCACGAGAAATTGTGAACGGACGGACGGACAATGGACAAAATGCGATCACAAAAGCTACGTGACAGATGAGCTAAAAAGAGAAAGTGCATCAAAACTTTGACCAAGGTGTGGACGCGGAAAGATGCCAAAAGGGACGCCAGGTTGAGCAGGATAACTCTCAATATACTTTGTATAGTCAAGCTAAAAATGACAGGTAAAAAACTTAAGAAGCAGGGAGAGCAGCTTCGAATAATGGCCCCGTCTATTTTCCAAATATTTTGGGTATCTTTGTTCAAATGAACTGATATTAATGTTTTAATTACTGGAAGTTAATTCTAAACAAATCAGTGTGCCCATGCAAAACTGTACATGTCATCCAAATGTCAAGGCTGTATCTTAAAAAACAAAAAAGTAGGTCAGTAGGTCACATTCCTCATGACCCAGATTCGAACTTGACCTAAAGATCATCAAGGTTAACATTCTGACCAAGTTTCATGAAGATACAGTCATAAATGTGGCCTCTACAGTGTTAACAAGCTTTTCCATTGATTTGATCTGGTGACGTAGTTTTTGACCCCACCTGACCCAGATTTGAATTTGACCTAAAGATCATCAAGATTAACATTGTTACCAAGTTTCATTAAGGTATGGTAAAAAATGTGGCCTCTAGAGTGTTAACTAGCTTTTCCTTTGATTTCACCTGGTGACCTAGTTTTTGACCCCACCTGACCCAGATTTGAACTTGACCTAGAGATCATCAAGGTTAACATTGTGACCAAGTTTCATTAAGATATAGTCATAAATGTTACCTCTACAGTGTTAACTAGCTTTTCCTTTGATCTGACCTGGTGATCTAGTTTCTGACCCCACTTGACCTAGATTTAAACTTGACCTAAAGATCATCAAGATTAACATTCTGGCCAAGTTTCATAGAGATATTATCATAAATGTGGCCTCTAGTGTTAACAAGCTTTACATTTGATTTGACCTGGTGACCTAGTTTTAGACCCCACCTGACTCAGATTTAAACCTGACGTAAAGATCATCAAGATTAACATTCTGACCAAGTTTCATTTAGATATGGTCATGCCGTCATTCATATGACTGAAAAATTGTTGAGAAAGACGTTAAACCCAAACACACACAGATATGGTCATGAATGTGGCCTCTAGAGTGTTAACTAGCTTTTCCTTTGATCTGACCTGGTGACCTAGTTTTTGACCCTGGATTTGAACTTGACCTGGAGATCAAGATTTAACATTCTGACCAAGTTTCATGAAGATACAGTTATAAATGTGACCTCTAGAGTGTTAACTAGCTTTTCCTTTGATTTGACCTGGTTACCTAGTTTTTGATCCCATCTGACCCAGATTTAAACTTGACCTAGAGATCATCAAGGTTAACATTCTGACCAAGTTTCAGTAAGATATAGTCATAAATGTGGCCTCTAGAGTGTTAACAAATTTTACATTTGATCTGACCTGGTGACCTAGTTTCTGACTCCACTTGACCTAGATTTGAACTTGACCTAAAGATCATCAAGACTAACATTCTGACCAAGTTTCATTGAGATATTATCATAAATGTGGCCTCTAGAGTGTTAACAAGCTTTACATTTGATTTGACCTGGTGACCTAGTTTTTGACCCCACTTGACCCAGATTTGAACTTGACCTAAAGATCATCAAGGTTAACATTCTGACTAAGTTTCATTAAGATATGGTCATAAATGTGGCCTCTACATAGTTAACTAGCTTTTCCTTTGATTTAACCTGGTGACCTAGTTTTTGACCCCACCTGACCCAGATTTGAACTTGACCTAAAAATCATCAAGATTAACATTTTGACCAAGTTTCATTATGGTATGGTCATGTCATAAATGTGGCCTCCGTTAACTGGCTTTTCCTTTGATTTGACCTGGTGACCTAGTTCTTGACCCCACCTGACCCAGATATTAATTTGACCTAAAGATCATCAAGATTAACATTCTGACAAAGTTTCATGAAGATACAGTCATAAATGTGGCCTTTAAATTGTTAGCAAGCTTTTCCTTTGATTTGACCTGATGACCTAGTTTTTGACCCCAGATAACCTAATATCAAACTCATCTAAGATTTTATTGATAGTAACATTCTGACCAAGTTTCATTAGGATTGGGCCAAAATTGTGACCTCTAGAGTGTTAACAGTCAAATTGTTGACGACGGACGCACGACGACAGACGACGGACACAGGGCGATCACAAAACCTCACCTTTGAGCACTTTGTGCTCAGGCGAGTTAAAAATAAAAAATAAAAGTTATGGAACCTGCGCAGTGCAAGTCAGTTTATTACAGTTAATGAGTATGTGAAGTTTCAATCCATTCCCACAAGAAGTCACTGAGATACCAGCTTACATACAAAAACTTATCCAAAAATTGCTTTGTCGAAAAAGGGGCATTATTTTGGGAAAAAAGGCGAAATAGTGTTATACAGAGAACCTGTGCAGTGCAAGTTAGTTCATTACAGTGAATATGTGTGTGAAGTTTCAATCCATTCAAAGATACCAGCTTACAGACAACAAGATGTGTGTCCATAGGACACAGGTGCCCCCCACTCCTGTCACTGTACATGGTTTTATGACTCGAGTTAAAACATTTTTTAAGATGTTTGCAACACAAACTATAGAACTTTACGTGTATTTTTCACTTAGTGAAAGGACAGTAACTCTGGCCTAGCTGAGTAAAATCCCATACACCCGGTGCAAAATTTCATAGGCTATAAAACAATCCTCTATTGTTTTATGACTCTATGTCAAGCACATTTTGACGCACATGCAGCACAAACTTGTATTTTTTGACAAGTCAAGGGCCATAACTCTGGTCTTGCGAAGTGAAAAAAAAAAACTTGGGTGCACAAGTTCAAATGCTGGATAAGATTCCTCCTGATTTCATGACTCTAGGTGATCTTTTTTAAGATATATGCAACACAAGCACTTTGTGTATTTTTCACTAAGTCAAGGACCATACTAGTAACTCCACTCTGGCTGAGTGAAATCCCAAACAGAACACCTGGGTGCACAACTGTTTTATGACTCTAAGACCAATACCTTTTAGATACATGTGAAACAAACTTGTATCCCATTTATGCATATTTTTGACAATCAAGGGCCATAACATTGGTCTAACTGACAAAAATCCAGAACAAAATCCCATGTGCACAACTTCACATGCTGAATAATGTTCCTATGATTTTTCATGACCCTATGTTATATACTTTTTTAGTTATGTGCGACACAACTTTTATGCCTTTTCATGCGTAATTTATTAAGTAAAGGGCCATAACTCTGGTCTGACTGAGTGATATGTCTAATAAAACCCCAAATGCACAACTTCACATGATAAATAATATCCTGTAATGTTTCATAATAATGGGTCCAATACTTTTTAGATATATGCGACACAAACTTAGTCCCTTTCTATGCCTATTTTAGACTAAGTCAAGGGCCATAACTCTGGTCTTACTGTGTGAGATCCAAATTAAAACCCCTGGTGCACTGCTTCCCGTGCTGAAAAACAATCCTAGGTCAAATACTTTTTGAGATATGAATGACACAAATTGGGATGGACGGACAGGCGGGCCAACAAGGGCAACTTAGTGCCCACCCCCCCCCCCCCCCCCCCCCCCCAACAAGAAAGAAGGGGGGGGTGCACAAAAACTTAACCAAAAAGCTAAGTTCAAAGAGGGAAAATGTTTTGTAAAACAGCAAAATAGGGTTATGAAATCTGTGCAGTGCAAGTCAGTGAAGTTTCAATCAATTCTGACAAATCAGCTTACATTCGAAAACTTAACCAAATCACGACACCGCTCGATGGGAAAGCACAATAGCAATCCCTGTTGTACAAGAAGCCCAGCTAAAATGAAGACATGATTTGTCAGCCTTGGTAAAACTTAGTTGTACAAGAGCTGTCAGTGGACAGCACGCTCGACTATTCTCAGGGCTTGATAGTATAATATAAGCAATGAGTAAAACTTACAATAAGCATATTCTGAGTCGAAAAGGGGCCATAATTCAGTCAAAATGCTGGACAGAGTTGCCATGACAGTCATGATGGTAAACAAGTATGCAAAATATGAAAGCAATATCTCAATGGACTTTGAAAATACAGGGTTCAAATTTAAGCACGATACTCGCTAAAAGCCAGTGGAAATTTAGAATAGCTAGTGGCCTGAAAAAGCACTCGCTAATTTTAGCGAGTCAATGAAATGCCAGGCAAATGTAATACTCCTAAAGAAAAACATGACAGTACAATAATAAAAGTTCCAAATATAGTTTCAGTTGAATCTTATCCGACCACAATCGTAAAAAAAGTTCAAATAGGTGTATGACGTAATCGTTTCCAGTGTAAATCATTTCGGAATGCGCGGACAGATACGTTGGGCGGTAAATGATGTTTTTTAGGTATCGAGGACTCTGATTGGTTGTTTAAATTTAGTAACTATAATTAGCCTACTGGAATCCCAAAATTTAAAAAAAAATGTCTGTGAAAATTACCAACTTTTTGAAACGGTCGGCAGCTGACAATACAGACGAGGCCAGTGCGCCAAAAAAACATGATGATCCGGAAGAAAGGCCAGTAACCGCCAGTGTAAAAAAAGTAAAAAAATGGCAGAGAGAACTTAATGTCGACCTTGAAATTGTTCTCAGCGATCAAACGACTGTGACAAAGATGGCGTGTAAAACATGCAAGCTGTATGCGCCTACTGACAGTTCATCAAAGGTTATTATAGACTCTAACTAGTGTATCAAAACATCTAATATTTATTGATTTGTTTGCATTATGATAATAATTTAGTAACCCAGAATATTCCCCAGAAAAGAATATTGAAATGATCCGGATGGTCGGCTCGCTAAATTTTGTAACTAAAAATAGATCGCTATTTTGGAATTCCAACTGTAGTATTTTAAATGTAAACAGAAAGAAATACTTTGCGTTGTTAAAATACCCGTGTTTGATTTTAGCTAGTATCTTTTCCTTTTAGCTAGTGAACAAAAAAGGCACTAGCTAATTTTAGCTAGTAGAAAATATTGTTAAATTTGACCCCTGAAATATTTGGGGTGGTACGCAAACTTTAGCATTTATTCTAAGTCGAAAAGGGGCCATAATTCAGTCAAAATGCTTGATAGAGTTGCCTCCTCCTTTTTACAGACTGGGGTCATGATGGTTAACAAGTACGCAAAAGCAATATCTCAATGGACTTTGAAAATATTTGGGGTGGTATAACAAAAGAAACATCTTTGTAAACCCCTTGAAAATTTCTTTGTTAAATCTATATAACATGATAAAGACGTTTTTCGGTCAAATTAAGAAATGAGGTGTAACATGTGTAACATTCTGTTTAAAAATTTAGACGCCATTCTAAGACACACGTAAATAAGTAACAGCCTTGTAAATCCTTGTTACATCTTTATAACACTAAAAAAGGGACGTTTTTGGAAAATTTTAAATTTTTGGGGGTGAAAAACATGCGTAACTTTTTGGGCCTAAAAAAAACCCCACTTTTAGACCCCTTTTACTTAATTTTAAATCCATGTTCCCCTTTGGGTAACAACTGTTTTAAAATCTATTTTAACACAAAAAAGACGTTTTTCGGAAAAATTTAGAAATGGGTTTGAAAACATGTTTTAACTTTTTTGACTAAAAAAGGGACGCCACTTTTCAGACACAGTAACAAAGAACCATCCATGAAACCCCCTTGTAAAATCCTTGTTACTTTCTATTTAATTTTTAAAAAGACGTTTTTGGCCAAATTTAAAAATTGGGGTTTTGGGTTTAAACATGTGTAACATTTTACTAAAAAAAAAGGCCCCTTTCTCGGGACCCCCGAAAACAAAAGTAACACCCAAATGTAACAGCCCGGTAACATCCTTGAAAAATTTTTTGTTACTCAAATAACACTACTAAAAAACTTTTTTCCCGGTCAAATTTAAAAAATGAGGTGAAAAATGTGTAACATTTTGTTTAAAAAAAGGGTTCCCTTTTTCCCCGACCCCACTTTAAACATAAGAAAAAATCCATGAAACCCCTTTGGGAAATCCTTGTTACATCTATATAACACTACTAAAGACGTTTTTCGGAAAAATTTAAAAAAATTGGGGTTTGAAAACATGTTTAAACCAGTTTGACTACAAAAACCCCATTTTTAGCCCACACGTTACATAAGTAAAATCTATGTAAACCCTTTGTAACATCCTTTGTTACATTATATAAACACTACTAAAGTCGTTTTAGGGCCCCAAATTTTTAAAGAAATGAGGTTTTAAAATGTGTAACTTTTGGGACTAAAAAAGGGGACCCCACTTTTCGGGCCCTTTTTGAAACCATATGAAACCAAATTTAAACCCTTGTAACAACTTTGTTACATCTATATAAACACTAAAAAAGGGGTTTTTTCGGTCAAATTTAAAAAAATGGGGGTAAAAAGTGTAACATTTTGATAAAAAAAAGGGTTTTGCCTTTTCTCAGACAAAAGGAAAACTAAGTAACATCCATGAAAACAGCCTTGTAAACACCCTTTGTTAATTTTTAAAAACATACTAAAGACGTTTTTGGGCCCAAAATTTTTAAGAAAGGGGGTTTGAAACATTTTGAAACCCATTTTGACTAAAAAAGGGGCCCCTTCCCGCCACGAAAATTTAAGAAAAAATCCTTTGAAAACATCCTTGAAAACACCTTTTTAAACATCAAATATAATTATAAAGATTTTTTTTTCCCAAATTTGAAATGAGGTGAAAATGTTTTAAATTTTGACTACAAAAAAAAGCCTTTTTTTCAGACACACGAACAAAAGTAACATCCAGGGTAACACCCCCTGTAACCATCCTTGATAAATGTAAATAACACTGTTGATACATGTATATAACTTTTTGACTAAAAAAAGACGTTTCTTTTCGACAAAATAACTTAAGTAACACCCATGAAACCCACCCTTTTGTAAACATCCTTGAACATGTATATAACACGCTAAAGACGTTTTTCGGTAAAAATTTAAAAAACTGGGGTGAACATGTGTAAAAATTTTGACAAAAAAAAGGTGCCTTTTTCAGACACGGGTTAAATATGTAACACCCATGTAACAGCCTTGTAACTCCTTGTTATTTTAATTTTACATTTCAAAAAGGACGTTTTTGGCCCAAAAATTTAAAAAATTTGGGGTTTTAACTTGTGAAAACTTTTTGGGACTAAAAATAGGCCCCTCTTTAAAGCCAGAAACATAAGTAAACCCATGAAAATTCCTTGAAAACACCCTTTGGTTAATCTATATAACACATTTAAAGGTTTTTTGGGCCCAAATTTAAGAAAGGGAGGTGTAATATGTGTAACATTTGTAAAAAAAGGGCCCGCCACTTCTTGGGAAAACACTAAATAAGTAAACCCATGTAACACCCTTTGGTAACTCCTTGTTACATCTATATAAACTAAAAAGTGTTTTAGGGGAAAATTTTAAAGAAATGGGGGTTTTAAATGTGTAACTTTTGACTAAAAAAAGACGCATTTTTTCAGACAATTTAACTAAGTAAACCCATGTAACGCCCTGTAACATCCTTGTTACATGTATAAAACCATTCAAAAAGACTTTTTCCCCCGGCCCCAAATTTAAAAAGAGGTGTAAAATGTGTAAATTTTGCTACAAATAGGCCCCTTTTTTCTCAGACACACTTTAACATAAGTAACACCCTTGTAACGGGTTTTGGGAACTTCCTTTTTTAAATCAAATAAAAACACTGTTTAAAAGAGTTTTAGGGCCCGAATTTAAGAAATGGGGTGAAACAGGTGAAAAATTTTTTGATTACCCCCCAAATCTAAAAACAACTTTAAACAAAATTTTAACACCCCATGAAACACCCTTGAAAACATCCTTGTTACTTTTTTTAAAAACCTCAAAAAGCGTTTTAGGGCCCAAATTTAAAAAATTGAGGTTTTTAACATGTGAAACTTTTTGACTACAAAAAGACGCCCCCTTTTCAGACACACGTAACAAAATTTAGCACCCATTTTAAACCTTGAAAACACCCTTGTTAATTTTAACCTATAAAGACTTTTTTCGGTAAAATTTTAAAGAAAGGAGGTATAAATGGTAACTTTTTTGACTCCAAAAAAACACGCCACTTTTTAGACCCCCGTAACAAAAAGTAAAAAACCAATGTAACAGCCTTTTTTAAAAACTTGTTACATCTTTTTAAAAACCCCTACTAAAGCCGTTTTTGGGCCCAAAATTTTAAAGAAATGAGGTGAAAATGTGTAAAATTTTGTTGCAAAAAAGGCCCCCCCTCTTCTCAGACACACGTAAAATAAGTAACATCCATGAAACACCCTTTTAAAATTCCTTTTTTTACTCTTTTTTAAAACACTAAAAAGGGCGTTTTTCTGCCAAATTTTAAAGGAAAAATGAAAATCTAAAAAAATTAAGGCAAAAAAGAAAAACCTTTTCCCGCTTGTAAACTCAGTTTTTTTAAAAAGGGATTTTAAACCCCTACCCCTTCTGTATCAGAGGTAAATTCATTTTTTGAACAGCAAGAAAACGCTTATCAAATAAATTTTTCCCCATTTTTGTACAAAAAATCAAAAACGTTTAAAGGTTTTTAAAACTTACTGGGAAAAAAGGGGGAAAAAAAAGGGGGGGAAAAAAAATTGGTCCGGTGGGGTTGACCTACCCCCCCTGAATTTTGCAGTCAAAGTATTTTTATAGTAGGAATTGAATATCTTAAAAAAGGGAGTTTACTCTTTTAGGGCCTAATCTTAAATGTTCTTCGGGAATCGAATGAAAAAACTTGTTTTTTTCACGTGTCAAAGTCAGAAATTATTCAGGTTTGAGAAAGAAAAAATTTTTGGCCATTTCGTACTTTTAAATATAATGAGCCTTATATGGTTTAACATTATTAAAAACTTATATGGCGTTGGTTTTAAATTATTATTAAAATCAATATCGCTTTTATGGGGAAAAAAGCCCTTTTCCCGGCAGGTATGCTTTTTCCCTTTTTTTGTCAGGCCCTTACCATTATATAAAATTTTATAACTTTTTAAATTTAAAAAAAAATTTAAATTTTAAAATTTTATCAAAAAGGGTTTGAAAATTTAGATTGAAATCAATAAACCCTTTTTAATGTTACCCTCGCGGGGGTGTCTTGAAAAATTTTTTTTGTGTTTTGGTTGTTTTTTGTGTGTGGGGTTGTGTGTGTTTTTTTGTTTTTTTTTTTTTTTTTTTCTGAAAAATGACAAGTTTAAAAAGGAAATGGTTGGGAAATTATATGACTTTTAATGTTAAAAATTGATTTAGTTTTTATTCCACGGGTAATAAAAAGTAAAGTTGCAAAAACCCCAAATAACCACTTTATAAATTTTTGTGTCCCTTTAATAATTTTTTATAAATCGGATAAAAACGATTAAAGGTGTTTAAATATTTTGCAGCAAATATGACAGTTTTTTTTAATTTTGGTAACGCTTCAATACTTTCATTCAGAAATTAATAAATGCATGTTAAAATTTCTTTTCATTCAAACGACCTTGGGCCCGAAAAATTTCTGGCTTAGAAAATAAGGGAAATCGAAAAAAAAAACACGAGCAAAAGGTATGGTAAGGGCGAAGACGATCCAATATGTGAAGTATGGGGGCTGTCCCCAAAGGGGTCGGTGCTGAGGACAGTCTGTATTTTTTCTTATTGGATCGTTTTTTGGGTTTTATGTACTTAAAAATTGTTTTTATGACATTTACCATTTAAAAAAAAAACGTAAAAAACCATTGCGTTTTAAAAATTTTTTTAAATTAATTCGGTTTTTATTCACTTTTTCCGCATTTAAATAAAAAGTTTCTACATGATTATGAATTCCTGCAGTTCATGACCATTCTACGCACGGTTTTTTCATAAATTCCCCGGTTTCTCGCCCCTTGTTTTTTGGACCCTTTTTTAGCCGGGATTCTTCCCTGATGTATTTACAAAATGTACGGAAAAAAGCAGTATTATTTCACCCAGTGGGGGGCGGGGGGGAAAGAAATTTTGTGGGCATTTTAGGAAAAAAATGGATTTATTTTAAATTTAGGCAAGGGTTTTTTTTGGGGGCTATTCTTTTTATTTTACGACATACCCCGCAGAGCTTTTGTAAAAAAGTCTTCTTACGGGTTTTAAACGGGGCACTTTAAAATAGAAGTGTCCTGGATTAAAAGCACTCTTTTTCAGTTAATACCTGGGACGTGAAAATCGTGAACAAAAATCATAAAATGTGGCCCGATGTAGATTGTCCCTTTCAAGAAAAAATTTAATTTTTTATATCTTCTGTTGAAGATATCAAAAATCTAAAATTGCAATGCAAAAAAAAACTTTTTAAAACAACATTTGGAAAAAATTTTAGTTTCAATTATTAAAAAGAACGGCAAAGATAGCTTTAGCCGCACTGCCAAAACCCGCAAAAAATTTAAAAAAATTTTAAATGAAACCGTGCCCTGTTAAAAAAAAAAGGTGCTCCCTCAGGGGCAGTTTACTCCCCCTTGTGGGCGAAGGTACAATTGTACGTTTACGAAAAGCGATAGTTCGATGCGATAAACGACTGTCCAATGGTAGAGCGCGAAGTATGATGGTGACAGTCCATCGTCGTCGCGCTTGGCCCTTGTATCTTTTGTTCTTCACCCCTCGTCTGTTGCCCTTCCCGTCAATCATGCGCAGAAAAATTATTTGTACGACTTTTTCCGCCCCCCTGTGTTAAAAAGTGTTTTAAAAAACGGTTTTTCTTAAAATTTTTTTCGATTTCTTTGTCCTTTATTTAAAACAATTTTTAAAAAGATATAGTAGCGCTCCCTTTTTTTCGCAACAAAAACTTTGGGCGTCAACCCCACATTAACTTTTGGTCATTTTAGGTAAAACTTGTTTTAAAAAAGACAAAACACAATAGAATTACAAATAATCTTGTGTAACGTAAAATTTTTAAGAACATAACCCAAAATTTATTGAAAGGGAAACAGATTTTCCCAAAAATAAGCGATAACGGGGCCCACTGTTTTCTGACCCAATCAAATATTTTTATAATAGGCCCTAAATTTTTTAATTTCTCACAAAAAAAAGGGAAACCATTTGTTATTTGTTTATAAAAAAACCTCTGTTGGGATATTTTTGTTTGGGTATTGGGTTCAAATGATTTTTGCAAAGGGTTTTCAAAATAAATACGGAGCAGGCATTCTTCAACCCCCAAAGAGCCCTGTTTTTGTCCCCAGATGAGCCCTTTGTAACCCCCTTTTTTTTTGTGGGGCCCGAATAGCTCATTCATCTCTTGTGACCTTTTTTCCCTTTAAAGGCTGGTTTTTTTTAAAATTTTTAAAAGGGGAGTGTATTGCTAAAGATAAATTATAGGGCCCCTTTTACGAAGTCCAAGAAATTTAAAAAGAGCCGTGCCATGAGAAAACCCAAAATAGTGAGTTTTTGACCCGCATGGATCCAGACCCGCCTGGCATCCGCGCCCGTCTGATCAGGACCCCTGCTGTTCGCCTTTTAAAGCCCATTTGGAAAATTTGAGAAAAATTTAGTGAACAAAATGGTTCCCGCCCCCGACAGCGCGGAAAGCGCAGGCTGGTCTGGATCTATGCTGGTCGCAAACACACTATGTTGGTTTTCACATGGCACGGTCAAAAACACAAAAAATCTCTATTAAATAATTTGAAAAGTAATATTTTTAAAAAAGATAAATATATTTGTACCTACATTAAAAAAGGGCAAACCAGCAACGGAGCTCCCAGGGCCCCAATGAAAAAAGAATATGGTTTTTAAGGGTCTAGGGTTTCGTCCTGTTCGTTCGTTTTCCCCGTCAAAAAAGCGTTTTTTCATTTTTTGAATAGTATATCATGGGAGTGTTTTATTTCCAATGTCCCGGGCAATATTTCAGCCACCCCTTTGAAATTTGAAGGGACGAAAAATTTGGGGTTTTGTCGCTAGTTGACACAGTTTATTTTGAAAGGCCACGATAGTGATTTAAAGGGTTTTGTATAGGATAGACAACGAGTGGGCCCTTTCTAAAGGGGTATATACAAAAGAGCAAAGCGGTTTATTATCCGTGCCCCCCCGGAGAGTTTGTCTATCCCATTAGACCGTGAATAAAAAACTGCAATTTTGAAAACTCTAAACGCTTTCTATAGAAATTAGGATGAAGTGTTTTTAAAAAGAGTAATATCATTTTTTGTACCGTTAGCGCTTAAATTTTCAGTTTGGGGCATATGAAAAAATGAAAGGGTTTCTTGTTTTAAATTCCCGTTTTACTCAAATACCCGGGTTTACTAAGATTTAACGTTCATTAAAACTTTGAGTCATTTGCAATTACAAATTTTATAAACGTTAAATATGGTTTCTCAAAAATACTCAAAAATGGGGCGCATGCTGAAAAAAATTAGTTTTTGTGAGAAGTTTGATGGGGGGAAAACGATGACAGTTCGTTGATTCGTTGATTAAGAAAAAAATAGCCCGGCTTTTATTTATTTATTTATTTTTTTTAGTTAGTTTGTTTGTTTTTGTTTTTATTTGTTTACTTTTTTCTATAAAGGGTATAGTTAGAGCGGAGATGCTGTAGGGGGCTCGAAAAACCTTTTTTCTTTATCGTGCCCTTCTTGTTTAAGGGAAAGATTTTAGTTGTTTTACTTTCTAAATGGGCCAAGTTGTTCGGGAAAATTTAAGGGTTTAAATTTTGTTTAGGGTTTGTTTAGTTTATACTAATTTTTTTTTAGCCGATTGTGATGAAAGCTTTAAATGTTTAAGTTATTGTAACCATTCCCGGGCCGTTTCCTTGAAAATTTGTTCTGGGGGTTTTTGAGAAGTCAGGTTTGTGTCCCAATGAGGGTCGAACCCCCCGATACTGCATTAAATGATAAACTTTGCCTGTTAAATTTTATTTAAAAAATAGTCTTGGTGGGTGGGAAATACTAGTTGATGTTTTAAGGTTTTCTGTAAAAAATGATTTTGTGTTTAAAAATCCTTAACAAGACATTTGATTTTCTGAGTTTTCTAAACTGTCGAAAAATTACTTTATAAAGTTAAACGGGCCGTTAACTCAATGCCTGTTAAAAGTTTGAACAAAATGGATCCAGTTGTTTGCAAAAGTTAAAGGGTCGTGGGTGACATTTTCTTTTTTTTTATAAAAAAAGGGAAATAAAAAATTACAATGTTGGAAATGTTTCAGTGAAGTATAAATTACATTTTTACCCCGTTGGTTCTAACTACAAAAATGTAGTTTATTGTAATTCAATTTTTTTGATATCTAATAAGATGGGGTCATTTTTACGATATTAACATTTAGACGTTGTCAACTGAATTTACCTCAAAGTCATTCTTATTTTTTATCCCAGTGGTAACTGGTGAGAATATTGCAAGGTCATTTAACTCCGGAGTTAGCCTGTATTGTTAGATGGTAAATTGACACGAAATTCACGCGTTTTTTTTTGCCCAAGTAAGCCAAAGTAGTGTTGTTTTTGGTTGCGGGTTTATCCCGCTACCAAAGTTACAAATGTATTTTTGACAATCATATAGCTGGTTTTTAATTTATGGTAATATTAGGAAGAAAACGTAAGAATTCCTTACCTGTGTCACTGTTTTTACGTGAAAACCGTCATAACCGGAAATCACAGCAAAAGCATTTTCATACATAACCGAAAGGTTATGATTCTGGAGATTACCGGGCGTGTCTTATAAAACTGCTTTTAAACAGAGAGGAATAAATTCTTGCACAATTTTTGAACCTGGAAACGTGAACAATATTGCGGAAATTGTTGCTCTAGGAAGTTGTCGTTTAGGGAGTAAGACTACGTTGACGCATGCAAACAATGTATAATGCTATTTTTAAAATTTTGCGATTTTGTACATATTTATTAGGCATCTAGATCTATACATAATAAATAAAGTTTTTATATTAATTTTCCTTTCTATTATCAGTACCGTGTTATTATATTGGACTGCTTTCATTTGATTACAATATTTCTATATGTATTTCTATACTCGTGCATATTACCCGATACAAAGCAAATAACCTATAAATATTGGACTCCGCGTGGAAAATACTGTACTAAGTCCCATCGAAAGCAGTCCAATATTATACAGTACAGCGAGTACAAATGAATGACGTCATGACAATGTTTTAAAGGTACAGTTCGATTAATAGGTCATACGTGTTTACACGTTTTCAACCCAAAATTTCTCTACTTGCAAAATGACCTTTCTACTTTTTGATTATGTTTTGTTTTAGTTTGAGCTCACATGTTACTTATACAAGACACACTTAAATATTGAACCCTGTGTTAAGGTTACAAAACGCAATTTTTAATGTTTACAAACATGATGATGATGTTTACGAAAATAAACTGTACAGTTTTTACAATGTAAGGTACAGTCCATAAAATAAACAAACGTGTTTGTAAATATGGACGGATCCAAACGGAAGGGGAAGAAGCATTTTATAGATATATTCTGATGGCAAAATACAATACATATCCGTAGCCCTGATCGACCTATAAACCGGGCAAGTCTATTTTATAAGTACATCAACACGGCTGACCCATTTAAACGAGCTGTAAATGGCCAGCGAATAAGAAATAAGAAAGCCGAAAATCACTGCATGATAATGCAGTGGACCGTCGCAAAGCCACGCCCCGCCAGGTCGATTTAAAGGAAATTCCTATAGTTTTTATGCGCATCTTTCTGCGCAGCTGAAGTGGAATCAACATTTGTTGAAACATGTGACAGATAATCTTAAATATGAATAATCTTAAATAGAATAACTTTTTTAAATAAGTTTTATCAGTAATCAAATGTTTATTAATCATGCCTGACATGTATCTTGCCGTTTGACGGCGCATTTTAGTACAAAGACAGTGTTGTTCATATAATATTAGCACTGAATTAACTTTCTATTGATAAGACAATATCCCCACTCAGATTATTTAATATTCAATTATAAATAAAAAATTTTTTTTTTTTTGGTACGATGGTGAAAATGCGATGGTGCGATGATGAAAACACGATGGTACGATCATACGATGGTGAAAAACGCGATGGTACGATGATGAAAAATGCGACATTTCACCATTGTACCATCCCACCATCGCTTTTCATCATCGTGCCATCGCGTTATCACCATCGTACCATCGTTGTTTCATCATCGTGCAATCGCGTTTTTGTCATTGTACCATCGCGCATCGCGGTTTAGTATTAAATAAAAAGTTACGATTGTCCAAACGGAACACCGTATAACAGGGTTATAGGGTTTATTCTTTTTACTGATTTCGTTATATACGTATTTTATACCATAGTCATATTTGTAATACTATGTCATTACAATAATTGATACAAATAAAAAGAAATCTTGTTTCGTATTTCCTTTTTGTCAACTTTTTGCAATGAAAAATACCCATAGTGAAGAACATATTTTTTAAATTTTCTAAAAACTATTTCATAGATGTTTTTCCCTGTTTTTCTTATATATGAATAATTGTATAGTGAACATAAAAATGGCTAAAAATATTTGGGTCACAAGGCTAAATTTTATGTTAAGACCGCTTGAATACAACACCTGCTTGGACGAAAAATGGCGCGAACCAGACCAAATGGATTACATGTATTATGCTAGAACACTATTATGTTGTCTTCATGCATATTTTGGTTGGTATTTATAATAAAGCAGAAAATTATGAAAATGTTGAAAAATCGCTGGCAGTTTCAGCAATAGTGGGTTTGTTCAAAACTGGCAACTTTTCACAAAAACAAGCCTGGTGACCCATTGGTTTTATTTGTTCATTGTTTTCCGCACATATTTTCCAAACAACTTTGATATTACTTTCAGTAATTTTGAACAGTGAGTGTCTGCGTGCATATCTTGAGTCGAGGGTGATCAAATTTCGAAATCCTATTTTTTTTTATTATTATTATTGAAGTGGTCATGCTAAACTCGGCTAAGACATGCAAAGACACAAAGGTGCGGTTAGTAATGTTCGAACCCGTTTCGGCTTCTTCTAACTTAGGTACTAGCTTGTTCTTTCCAACAACGTATCATTTAATAAAGGAAATGAAGATATTATAGTCAGACATAGCTCGCCTATCTATCTATTACACTAACTTAAAGAAAAAAAACCATACATTTTCACCAAAATAGTACGTTTTAAGAGGTTCTCACGACGGAACAGTCAGCGGTAAAAATATACAAATTGCGTATCTTTTTGGACAATGCATTGAATAAGTTTTTAAAAGTTATTTCAATAATATATCTTGTGTCTTTTATATTCTACAATAATTTGAAATTAATGAGACTTTTACCGTACGTAAAAGTACGGTAATACAGGTTTTGAAACCTGAAAAGCCTGAATTACGTACAGACGGAAGAACAAATGTTGTAACTAACTTTTATATATTATTATTTTCTATCAAAGGAAATGTTTACTTGTATCCTTTTTTATACCTAATGAGCAACTTATAGGCATTTATTCCTTATTATACGGCTAAAATTTTACGTCAAAAAGACCAAAATTCAGCAAATGATCCCGACGGCAACTGTCGGGGATTATTTTATCATTATTGTATATTTGTTTAAACGTTAGTCCCAGCTACCTGTTAAAAGACAGTTTAGTCTGATATGCTATTCCAAACAGTTTTTATATCAAATTGAAGTTAATGAAATTTAATGGGGAAAAAAGCGTCCAAAATTACTGTTTAACGGTCCTAATAGCAAGTCTACAGATAATACAGACGGACACGACTTACACAAAAGTATTTATTTCCATAGAAATAATAGTTATGCACCAAGGCATGTTACTTCTCAGTCTTGGTTGATGTAAAATAGATTTTTTAGACAAATAAGGTGCATTTTTCGCATTTGAACCTGGCACTTACATTCGAGCCCGGACGGCCCTATGGTTGGGTTTTAAACATAAACTATACCTTTATTGAAAAGCCTTTTGAACATTGTGTGAAATTTGATCAGTGGCATTCAAAATTTTCTTGCATGAAGAATTACTAACTTCATATAAATTGTCAGATTTATTGTGCTAAAATTACCACCAAATAAAAAAAATCATAACTTTTAAAAGCAACTGAAATGCAAAGGAAATTTAAGAATTTCATGAACAATTAAATTATATTATGAACAATTAAGCACAAAGTAAATTTAAGTTTAATTTATATTTCAATGTAATGCAATTGCCTTCAAAATTTTGATATGATATAAGTTACATTTAATTTTGTATTAAATCCAAAGTCTTCATGCAGTGTTCGTTTTTCGTTTTATTCTTTCTCAGATTAAAAAATTGTAACAATTGATCAGATCCTATATCATGATATGTTTGGATAATATTATAAATGTTGTTTATGGGGGAAAAAGGCACCACCACACAGGGAAACGCCTCCAAAATGAAATGTTTTATTGGTGATAGCTGATTGGTCAATAACGATGCCAGTTAAATAGCTAATGGTTCCGCCTACCTTTATGACCACCTGCCAGACACAATACACAGCCATAGTTTAATATGGCCAGCATTCAAATAAACAGGTCCGAGTTACTGGAATACATGACCTGTATATTTTTTGCCGATTTTATATGAAGTTGAACAGGCACTCCCCATAAATTAAAAAGACAGACAAAAAGCTTATAAAACGTATATGATAAGGTAAGGCAGTCATAAAAACGTATTTTTTAATGAAGTCAATTTTTATGGATTTATTGCGAACTGTATTTCCGATATTGAAAACCAAAGACTATTGAATATCCTTTGCTTTTGTAACATATATTGTAATCACATGCTATTTGTTGAATAAAATACTTTTAAACCAACATGCATTGCTAGTGTAGTTTGTATTGCAAACTTTGTTAGTAACAACGTAAGAACCAAAATCCGCTTATCAGGTCACATTTGACCGGCATTTGCGGTATTGAACTTGGACATTCCTATCTCCTGTCATATAGTCAAATTTATATATTGCAAGCTTTTGTTATTGACCCCCTTAGTACTTAGATATGTTGTTTAAAAACATATTGACATTTCAACAAGATTAAATCAGGATAAATTTTACGGTCACTACCCAATTTTTACAAGCCACAGAAAATACTTTAAAAACAAAACTCGTTTAAAATAGCCAATATCAAAACATGTTATCTATATGTATCTATTCTAAAGTTAGGGAAAATAAGAAATTATTTTGTTTTACATCCTGATCATTTTCGGGCGATATATTAGAATATTATTTTATCAGTGGCGAGTACAGGATTTGGTGTTAGATGGGAGGTAAATTATTTGTAGTGCAGAGCAACTAGGGGGTCCGGGGTATGCCCCCACCCTGAAAATTTTGAAACAATGGATCCATCTGGTGCATTCTGACGTGCTTTATTTGGTATTGACGAAGGACAGGTTTTGTGACAAAATCAACACAAATAACATGCTAATAATAGTAATGTTTTCTGAAATGTCAGATATATTCTTATTTTTGCGCAGGTATCATGAAATTTCTAAGCCCGATTTCTTGGGATTTTTTTACCTAGTACTATGAAGAATTATTAAAGCTCGTGCAAACTTTGTTGGATTTTAAATGTGCGGGCATAGCGAGCGAGAAAAGAATGCATTTTTTTTTCACCCAGAACAAAAGACAAATTACCTATGCGACAGAGAAAAAAATGCATATTATATATTTTTCACCCAGAACAGAAGACAAATTATACTCGAGCGTAGCGAGCCAGAAAATTCATATTTTTCACCCAGAACAATAGATAAATTATTTATGCGAGCGAAGCGAGCGAGAAAAAGTGCATATTTTATATTTTTCAGTCAGAAAAAAAGACAAATTATGTACGCGAGCGTAGCAAGTAAGAAAAATACGGTATATTTTGCACTTATTTTACCCAGACCAAAAGACAAATTACCTTTGCCCCGGCGATTTTGGGGGGGGGGGGGGGGGAGGGGCCACGCCGGGTGCACCCCATGAACCAGGTAGTGTTTCCTGCAAAACTTGTGTGTTGAGTGTTGAGATCAGTACAATGAATTTTATTCATTGTTTTTATTTCTTTTAACAATATTGATATACACATGCACTTTCAAATTAATGCATTTATATCCGTTTTTGAATCTCTTTGTGACTGTCTTTGCATAATTTGTAATAATATTATTTACTTATTTGTATCATTTTCTAAATAAATGTGTCATAAAATCACCTTTTAAATATAATTATACCTTCAGATATATGTTTGTGTATGTGTCTAGGTATAGTCCAATTCTAGCCTTTTATAAAGTTTATATCTTAATAATTCTATTTATTGTTTCTTTTTTAAGCCAATACACACCACAACTAGGCATACATCAGAATCTTTTCCGAACGATACTGAAGAAAATAATTTTACGACAAATTTTTGTTATTACTGTATTTTATGTCTTTGTGTATGATACGTGCCTCTGTTAAGATTCAGCATAATTTATAACAATTTTGTTTATTGTTATTACTTTTTAGATAAAGATCCCCTAAAATCACCGTTCAAATATAAATATACATGTCTGCCTTCAAATGTATGTCTTTGTATCCATCTTTGTGTGTCATTGCATGTTTCGAAAAAGGTCGAAGTCTTAACCAAGTCTTTATATTTTAATAATTCTAATTATTGTTTTTAAAACCAATACACACCACAACATTACACCAGAATCATGCATTTCCGAACGATACTTAAAACATTTTTACCGTAGACATTTTGCTATATTTTGTGTCTTTGTGTACGATACATGTCTCTGTTAAGTTCAACATAGTTTGTTACAATTTCATTTTTTTTTTTTTTAGATAAAGATCCCTTAAAATAACCGTTCAAACATAAATAAACATGTCTGCCTTCAAGTGTATGTTTTGTGTCTGCCTTTTTATGTTTTGTCGAAGTCTAGTTCAATTCTAGCCGTTTATAAAGTTTATAATAAAATTAACAAATGGGCCGCGCCATGAGAAAACCCTCATAGTGCGTTTGCGAATGCATGAATCTCAAAGCCTATTGCAATTAGAGAACTGTAAGCGAACAGCATGAATCTTATCCAGACCAGCCTGCGCATCCGCGCAGTCTTGTTAAGTCTGGTCTGCTGATGCGCAGGCTAGTCTGGACCCATGCTGGTCGCAAAGCCACTATGTTGGTTTTCTCAATGTGCGGCTCAAATGTTTAGCTAAAACTTATAAAAAAAATCTTATGGTTTCCTGACATTAAGTTTCTTGCTGATTATTCCAAAGGACTCCTGCGCTTGGAGAGTAAACACGGGAGGGGAATACATATATGTTGGATCCCCTCCCGTGGTAAAGAACCAGACAACAATGCAATGCACAAATTTATACCAGTGCCGCCTTCGCAAATACTCTGTAGCGTAAAAACATAAATCTAACGTATCAACGGTCCTTTTTAGGACCACACAACTGTCCTTTTGATGATCACAAATTGTCAAGAAGGAAGTATCATCGGTTATTGTCATACATATATTATGTGTTTATCCTATATGCATTGTATAATGTTTTATGCAATAATTTGTAAATTTGTTGTTATTCTTGTTGTTGTTTTTTCTCAGGTTCATATAAACAGATTAATAAAGGGGGTTATTAATAATAAAAATAAGTTTGTACTTTTATATTTTTATTTATTTATTTATTTATTTATTTATTTTTAAATCAATACACACCATAATAAGTTCAGAATCTTTTTCGAACGATACTGTAGAAAATAACTTTACGGTAACTTCCTGTTATTACTGTAATTTATATCTTTTGTGTGCGTTACATGTCTTTTGTTATGATTCAGAATAATGTGTTACAATTTTATTTATTTTTATTAGATAAATATTTCCTAAAATCACCGTTAAAACATCAATATACCAGTCCACATTCAGATATATGGCTTTGTGATCGTCTTTGCATGTCTTCGTGTGTCTTGTACGATACTTTGTCCCTTTTAAAAAATTCAGAATAATTTGTAACAATTTTTTTATTTTTATTAAATAACTTTTGCCTAAAATCACCGTTTAAACGTTTATATACCAGTCTACATTCAAACATGTCTTTGTGACCGGTTTTGCATGTCTTTTTCTGCCGATACTCACCTCTGTTGAGGTTCTACAGACTTTTTTACAACATTAATATACCTATACACATTTACATATACATGTATGTCTTGGTGACTGTATTTGCATGCCTTAGCATGTCTTTGTGTGTCTTTGCATGTCTTAGCAGTGTTCTGATAGATCAATCTGTTACCTTAACCTACTCTTGGGGAAGGGCCGTCGCTGATGTTGGAAAAAAATGTGACCTATCCCTTTTGCTTCTGATTTCAATGTATACATTTTAAAATAATGCGTGTGTTTATTTGTATTAAAACATGTTTTGATTCGTTTGCAATAAAATATGGTTAAGCTAAACTAAACACGAGTGCGTATGCATTGTGTGGATTATGGAAAGGGCTTAGAAATGACATTCTGTTCTTAAATACATGTTTGCTCTTTAATGGTGCTTTAACATGATATTTACAGGTTTGTGCCTCGACGCGGTACTCGCCAAAGAACTAAAATTATTTTAGATTTTAACTACTGAATCCTACTGAGTCCTGTTTAGCTCATGTGACATAAATGTCGCGCGTCGTGCCGCCCGTCATATGTAGATGAACATGGGGACTGAACAAACAAACGAAACCCTGCTGATAAGTTGAAAATGCATTACATATTGTTATGTATGGTGGTTTGTTTAGGACAAACATATTTTTTTAAATTAATTTCTCTCGAGCGCTCGTTAATGTATCGTGCGCACTAGATAAGACTTCGAGCGCTCGAAATAAGATGTCATGCAATCGAGATAAGATTTCGAGCGCTCGAGATAATTTGTAAAGCGACCTTCACTTTTCACAAATCATACAGTATGAACAGTCTGAGTAAAATGGTACCATGAAGCATCTTTTGCGTTAAATTGTTTTGACAAAACCATTTAGAGAAAATAAGTTACGCTCAGGGCGGCCATGCCTTTTACCATATCAAAATGCCGTAAACACCAAACAAAGAACAGACATTGTTTGCAATTATTCTAAAATTGAACAAGCAGTTTTAACAAAGCAGTTTGGCAGAATGTGCCTTTCTATGAAACTTGATTAAGTTGGCTCCACTACGAACTGGCTTATTAATCTAGAAATCTAATATGTACATATGTATACAGTGTATACTTTGAACATCTTCTTGTCTAAAGAGCTTGTTCGATTTCAGAATGAATTTTACCCGTAGCAGTTAAGTGAACACTGGTTATTTTTTCTATATGTATTGGCAAAAAAATATGTCATGCGAACGTTTAACTAAAACTGCTCACACTTTCGATTTGTGCAAAAACATGGCCGTTATAGGACGGAATTTGTTTCATATTTACTTTTATCTGTAAGACCCAGGTGATCGATCTAGGCCTAACATAGCAGTCTTATTAAAAGATTATCTCGGACGCTCATTATCTTATTTCGAGCGCACAGCATCTGATCTCGAGAGCACAATACCTTGTCTAGAGAGAATGACATCTTATCTCATAGCATGACATCTTGTCTCGAGCGAATGAAATCTTATTTCGATCGCATGACATCTTATCGCGAGAGCACGACATCTTATGTCGAGTGTGCGATATCTTATCGCAACCGATTGCATTTTATCCCGAGTGCGTGACATCTTATTTAGATCACACAACATCTTATATCGAGAGCAAAGAATCTGATCTCGAGGGCACGACATCTTATCTCCATCGCTCAACATCTTATTTCGACCATACGTCATCTTACATCGAACGCACGACTTATTATCTCGATCGCACAATATCTTGTATCGAGCTCACAGCATCGATCGCTAGATATCTTATCTTGACCATACGACATTGTATATCGAACGCACGACTTATCACCTCGTTCGCACGATATTTTATTTCGAGCTCACGATATTTTATTTCGATCAGATGAAATCTTATTTTGATCGCTTCAGATAATTTTGAGAAGAAAAAATATGTGTGTCCTAAATATACCAACGTATTTTGATGTAGGTGTCAAAAAACTAACACTAAACATTTGTATCAAGATCAACTTCCCCATATATACCAAATATATACATGAAAACGAGTGATCTTCTATCAAAGTCATATGTTAGACAGGCTCAGCCCAATCTGAGTGACCAATTTTGGTAAATGTATTTCTAATAGGAAAATGTATGATATATGATACATAAAAAACCTTGCCACCGAAGGATCGACGACAGATTTCTTACAAGACAATTAATCGCAAGTTCATGCACATGCGAGTAGTTATGGAAGCGTCCTGGTGCCAGCAGAGAAATTTAAATTTGTCATACGTACGATTTACTATCTCCTACGTAGGACTTAGTATCTCCTACGTAGGACATAGTATCTCCTACGTAGGAGTTAGTATCTCCTACGTAGTACTTAATATCTCCTACGTAGGACATAGTATCTCCTACGTAGGACTTAGTATCTCCTACGTAGGACATAGTATCTTCTACGTAGGACTTAGTATCTCCTACGTAGTACTTAATATCTCCTAAGTAGGGACTACTAGTTAGTATCTCCTACGTAGGACTTAGTAATCTCCTACGTAGGAGTCATAGTATCTCCTACGTAGGAGTAAAGTATCTCCTACGGGTTAGTACTTACGTAGACTTATCTCCTACGTAGGACATAGTTATCTCCTACGTAGGACTTAGTATCTCCTACGTAGGACATAGTATCTCCTACGTAGGACATATTAAGTACTACGTAACTCCTACGTAGTACTTAGTATCTCCTACGTAGGACATAGTATCTCCTACGTGGGACATATTACGTACTACGTAGGAGTTAGTATCCCCTACGTAGGACATAGTATCTCCTACGTAGGAGTTAGTATCTCCTACGTAGTACTTAATACTCCTACGTAGGAGTTAGTATCTCCTACGTAGTACTTAATATCTCCTACGTAGGACTGTATCTCCTACTAGGAGTTTGTAACTCGTACGTATGTCACTGACTATATAAAAGACTCCAAGCATGCGCAGTGGAACAATACTCGTGTGTACTATATTTTAGTAAGGATTGTCTGATTATTCGATACCGGTAGATTACATATTTGTAAATAATTAAACATCTCCCTTCTTTCAATGTCTCACAACTTCGTAATTGAATTAAAGACACATTTGACCAAGTTCTGAATTTGACAGATGAAGTAGTCAATAAATTTGTTTTAATAGATATTTTTGAACATTTTATTTTGTTGTTGTTGTTTTTTTTTTTGTTTTTTTTTTTGTATTTTCGGGGTGACTACGTAGTTTGGGTATAGACACACTGCGCTACCCACAAGGTGCACTTCTAGGCATTGCTCCAGGCATGGGCAGACATCAGGTTACAACCACCGACATTCCATAAGCCAACCGGGCAGTTTATGAGCATGAAGAATTGAAACATGTCATGTGGGGTTTCGAACCTTTACCATTCGGCTATGGGGGCCTCTCTTGAAACTATGTAGAGAGTTCAAAAGTATGATTAAAGTTTATCATGAAAGTTACTAAATATAATTACCGCCAGTTATTGTTTTGACCGATTGTGTGATTTGATTAATAAACTTTCTCTAAATAAAGGCACTGACCTACAAATTTTGGCTAAAAATGGTCTTTGAAGTTCGGTCATACATACTATGGACATTAAAATTCGAGTTTTTGTTTCTAAACTATCCTTAATCTACTCAATCAAGGAAAAAAGATGTCAGAGCCGGGAATCGAACCCGGGCCGCCACGGCAATGGAAAATTTCCTGCTGTCTTTAACAATATACACCACGCAGGAATATGTATACAATGACCCTTGAATGTAGATATTTAATAATTAGGCAGTTCACCTCAGTAAAACGTTACAAACGCTTTTGCATTCCAGTGTAAAAGATAGCTAAGACAACTAGTTCTCATGTGTTTCAATAACATATAATCTGTTAGTAATTAATTCAAAGCTTTCTTAAGCGGTATTAGCATTAATTTCTTGATACTGGTACCTAAACTTTCTCTTTTTTTCTGTTGTCGTATGATCTCAAGGACAGTGCCTAATAATCAATATTTATTAGGTGTTATCATCATTTGAGCTGCGCCCTGAGAAAACCAACATAGTGCCTTTGCGACCAGCATGGATCCAGACCAGCCTGAACATCCGCGCAGTCTGGTCAGGATCCACGCTGTTCGCTTTTAAAGCCTATTGCAGTTAGAGAGACCATCAGTGAACAGCATGGACCCTGACCAGACTGTGCGGATGCACAGGCTGGTCTGGATCCATGCTGGTCACAAAACCAGTATGTTGGTTTTCTCAAGGCACGGCTCAATTTTCTTTTTCTACATTCAGGTCAAGCATTAACTAGTTACAGGAAATTACTGTAACTGCATCTAAAGCTTGATTTAACATGATAATAAACTATTGATACTTTTTGTTTGTTTCAAACACTCATTTCTACTTTATTTGCATATTAAAGATGACACATTTATGAAGTTTATTAAGGTACAAAGTTCATTAACACCTCTCCCATTAATCTGGTGATAAAAGGTACTCATTGGCAAGCACTTCATTATACAGACTGTGAAGGTCATAAAGGATATTCTATAATCCAGGGCACTGGAGTCAATCAAGGGTTATGTTACATCATGAACACATTTGCAATGATCTCTAATGAGATGGTGATTATTATAGCTGGGGTGAAAACTGCCTAGCTCAGATCGCATTTGTCCAGTCGTTAGAGTCAGAGGTAAGAGTTATTGTATTTTTTTCAGAAAGTGGTATCAGAGAGGAAAGTGCTTTACATTTAACGACTGTATATAGTGTTCCGAAACACTAATGTCAAATCAACGTGTGGTCCGACGGTTTTGCTTTCTTTAACATGGTGTGTGTATCTTCTATATATTGTATATGTTGTGAAAAAGAGGAAGAATAGAATAGTATTTAAATAAAGTGAAGCATTTTTTTGACAGTAAAATCTTTTAATTACCGAATATCACGGAATTTGTAGGTTTCAGTCATTAAATCTGGTAATCCTTTGTTTTGTTAAGTGTATGCCTAGAGAGAAGAAATTAAGGACGAGTAACTTGGTAAACATGATTTATTCCCCTTTATCGCTCTTCATAGTAGAGGCTATTTTTTAATATAAGAGCTTATTTCATGCGAAATAACATTTACAATTTTGTTTGATCAGAGTGACTAGATAAAAGAATAATTGACTAGTTGAAACTAACTAAATGTTATAGAACATTGATAATCGTGTCATGCAATCAGGTCTATATAAATTTATTCTTTGTTATTGGTTAGAAACAGTGGTTAAGAGATAATTTCACTGATTGCAATGAAAGTTATTTATTTATGCCCCTTCTTGAGACAATACATAAAATACAAGAATATAAATAGTTAAGAAAATAAATCAAATATTGCGATAAATATCATTTATCAGCACTAATTAAAAAGTCAACCAGCAATGTTCAATTAACACATGTACCGGAAACGCGAGTAGGACCACAGAACGCTGCAGCGCCCCAAAATAGGAACCCTTACGTAAGTTACTAAGTTCTACGTAGGAGATACTATGTCCTACGTGGAGATACTAAGTCCTACGTAGGAGATACTAACTCCTTAGGTCCTACGTAGGAGATAGTAAGTCATACGTAAGACAAATTTAAATCTCTCTGCTGGCACCAGGACGCTTCCATAAGTAGTAGACTTGTATGAATTATGACGAGCACTTGAGTGGACAGCGGACAACTATTATAGTTCGGAGGAAATCTCAAAGTAACTGCATTCTTAAATTACCAATACATAAAATTTGAATGTCCTTAAATTTATTGACAACTTTTACATGAAAACAAAAATCATATAAATAATAAAATAAGTCTATTTCACGTCAAGAAAAGATAGATACAGATTTGCACCACGAATTGTAGGTGTGATCTATACCCCAGTCACACATACGGCGCGGATAGCTACGTCCAGCCACGGATAGAAACGTAGTAAACCTTATCGATCCGTACCTGAGACATACCTTAAATCATTCCGTACCAATCCACACGGTTCAGGTACGGATCGATACGGATTACTACGTTTCTACCCGTGGCTAGGCGTAGCTATCTGCGCCGTATGTGTGACTGAGGTAATGAGAAGAACTTTTCGAAGCGTAGAACGGAACCAAACGTCTTTTGGTATCCAAACTGTTACACATGTTACAGCTCATTTCTTAAATTTCGCCGAAAAACGTCTTCAGTAGTGTTATATAGATGTAACAAGGATCTTACAAGGATGTTACATGGATGTTACTTATGTTACATGTGTCTGAGAAGAAGCGTCCTTTTGTAGTCAAAATGTTACACATGTTACACCTCATTTCTTAAAATTGGCCGAAATACGTCTTAAATGTAATAAGGATGTTACAAGGTTGTTACATGGATGATACTTATGTTACGTGTGTCTGAGAAGAGGCCTCAATTTGTAGTCAAAATGTTACACATGTTACACCTCATTTCTTGAATTCGGCCAAAATACGTCTTTAGTAGTGTTATGTAGGTGTAACAAGGATGTTACAAGGATGTTACTTATGTTACGTGTGTCTGAGAAGAGGCGTCTATTTGTAGTCAAAATGTTACACATGTTACACCTCATTTCTTAAATTTGGCCGAAATACGTTTTCAGTAGTGTTATATAGATGTAACAAGAATGTTACAAGGATGTTACATGGATGTTAAATATGTTACGTGTGTCTGAGAAGAGGCGCCTTTTTGTAGTCAAAATGTTACACATGTTACACCTCATTTCTTACATTTGGCCGAAATACGTCTTTAGTAGTGTTATATAGATGTAACAAGGATGTTACAAGGATGTTACATATGTGTTACTTATTTTACGCGTGTCTAAGAAGAGACGGCTTTTGTAGTCAAAATGTTACACATGTTACACCTCAGTTCTTAAATTTGACCGAAAACCGTCTTTAGTAGTGTTATATAGAGAAACAAAGTTGTTACAAGGATGTTACATGGAAGTTACTTATGTTACGTGTGTCTAAGAAGTGGCGTGTTTTTGTAGTCAAAATGTTACGCATGTTACACCCCAGTTCTTAAATTCGGCCGAAATACGTCTTCAGTAGTGTTATATAGATGTAACAAGAATGTTACAAGGATGTTACATGGATGTTACTTATGTTACGTGTGTCTGAGAAGAGGCGTCCTTTTGTAGTTAAAATGTTACACATGTTACACCTCATTTCTTAAATTTGGCCGAAAAACGTCTCCAGTAGTGTTATAAAGATGTAACAAGGATGTTACAAGGATGTTACATGGATATTACTTATGTTACCGGTGTCTGAGAAGAGGCGTCATTTTGTAGCCGAAATGTTACACATGTTACACCTCATTTCTTAAAATGGCCGAAAAACGTCTTTTTAATGTTATTTAGAGGTAACAAGGATGTTACAAGGATGTTACATGGATGCTACTTATGTTACATGTGTCTGAAAAGAGGCGTCTATTTGTAGTCAAAATGTTACACATGTTACACCTCATTTCTTACATTTGGCCGAAATACGTATTCAGTAGTGTTATATAGATGTAACAAGGATGTTACAAGGATGTTACAAGGATGTTACATATATGTTACTTATGATACGTGTGTCTAAGAAAAGGCGTCTTTTTGTAGCCATAATGTTACACATGTTACACCTCATTTCTTAAATTTGGCCGAAATACGTCTTCAGTAGTGTTATATAGATGTAACAAGGATGTTACAAGGATGTTACATGGATGTTACTTATGTTACGTGTGTCTGAGAAGAGGCCTCAATTTGTAGTCAAAATGTTACACATGTTACAGCTCATTTCTTAAATTTGGCCGTAAAACGACTTTAGTAGTGTTATAAAGATGTAACAAGGATGTTACAAAGCTGTTACATGGATGTTACTTATGTTACGTGTGTCTAAGAAGATGCGTCTTTTTGTAGCCATAATGTTACACATGTTACACCTCATTTCTTAAATTTGGCCGAAATACGTCTTCAGTAGTTTTATATAGTTATAACAAGGATGTTACAAGGATGTTACATGGATGTTACTTATGTTACATGTGTCTGAGAAGAGGTGTCATTTTTATAGTCAAAATGTTACGCATGTTACACCTCGTATTTTAAATTTGGTCGAAAAACGTCATTATTAATGTTATATAGAGGTAACAAGAATGTTACAAGGATGTTACAAGGATGTTACATGGATGTTACTTATGTTACATGTGTCTGAAAGGAGGAGTCATTTTGTAGTCAAAATGTTACACATGTTACACCTCATTTCTTAAATTTGGCCGAAATACGTCTTCAGTAGTGTTATATAGATGTAACAAGGATGTTGCAAGGATGTTACATGTGTGTTAATTATGTTGCGCGTGTTTAAGAAGAGGCGGCTTTTGTAGTCAAAATGTTACACATGTTACACCTCATATTTTAAATTTGGCCGGAAAACGTCTTAATTCATGTTATATAGAGGTAACAAGGATGTTACAAGGATGTTACATGGATGTTACTTATGTTACGCGTGTCTAAGAGGAAGCGTCCTTTTGTAGTCAAAATGTTACACATGTTACACCTTATTTCTTAAATTTGGCCGAAATACGTCTTCAGTAGTGTTATATAGATGTAGCAAGGATGTTACAAGGATGTTACATGGATGTTACTTATGTTACGTGTGTCTGAGAAGAGGCCTCAATTTGTAGTCAAAATGTTACACATGTTACAGCTCATTTCTTAAATTCGGCCAAAATACGTCTTTATTAGTGTTATATAGGTGTAACAAGGATGTTACAAGGATGTTACATGGGTGTTACTTATGTTACGTGTGTCTGAGAAGGAGCGTCTTCTTGTAGTCCGTTTCTTAAATCAATCAGAAGTGGGGCATTAAAAGATATTACATGATCTTTATTCATGTTACTTAATGTTACATCTTGTTACTTGATGTTATTCTTGTAACAAATGCAACGTATGTCACGAAATTGCGCCAATTTTGTGCCCTAGATGCTGATTTTTTTTGTATAATAGAAATATTGTCCTACCCATGATTTTCTAAGTCTAAAAAGGGCCATCATTTTTGCAAAAAGCAGGATAGAGTTATGTTTCTTGATGTACAGTGTCCACTTATGATGGTGAAAAACTGTTGCAAGTTTTAAAGCAATAGCTTTGATAGTTATTTATTATTGCAAAAAGCAGGATAGAGTTATGTTGCTTGCTGTACATGGTCAGCTTATGATGGTGAACAAGTGTTGCAAGTTTCAAAGCAATAGCTTTGATAGTTTAAGAAAAAAAGTTGACCTAAACATAAAACTTAACCAAGAAATCTGATATTTTCTAAGTCCAAAAGGGGCTATAAATCTTGCAAAAAGCAAGATGGAGTTATGTTTCTTGCTATACAGGGTCAGCTTATGATGGTGAACAAGTGTTGCAAGTTTTAAAGCAATAGCTTTGATAGTTTAGGATAAAAGCTGACCTAAACATAAAACTTAACCAAGAAAACTGATTTTCTAAGTACAAAAGGGGCAATAATTCTTGCAAAAAGCAAGATGGAGTTATGTTTCTTGATGTACAGGGTCTGCTTATGATGGTGAACAAGTATTCCAAGTTTCAAAACAATAGCTTTGATAGTTTAGGAGAAAAGTTGACCTAAACATAAAACTTAACCAAGAAATCTGATATTTTCTAAGTACAAAAGGGGCCATAAATCTTGCAAAAAGCAAGATGGAGTTATGTTTCTTGCTATACAGGGTCAGATTATGATGGTGAACAAGTATTCCAAGTTTTAAAGCAATAGCTTTGATGATTTAGGAGAAAAGCTGACCTAAACATAAAACTTAACCAGGCAACGCTGACGCCGACAACCGCTCAAGTGATGACAATAACTCATTTTTTTTCAAAAAATCAGATGAGCTAAAAATTGCTTTGTCGAAAAAGGGGCATTATTTTGGGAAAAAAGGCGAAATAGTATTATACAGAGAACCTGTGCAGTGCAAGTTAGTTCATTACAGTGAATATGTGTGTGAAGTTTCAATCCATTCCAAGATACCAGCTTACAGACAACTAGATGTGTGTCCATATAAGGTGCCCCCCACTCCTGTCACTGTACATGGTTTTATGACTCAAGTTTAAACATTTTTTAAGATGTTTGCGACACAAACTATAGAACTTTACGTGTATTTTTCACTTAGTGAAAGGACCGTAACTCTGGCCTAGCTGAGTAAAATCCCATACACCCGGTGCAAAATTTCATAGGCTATAAAACAATCCTCTATTGTTTTATGACTCTATGTCAAGCACATTTTGACGCACATGCAGCACAAACTTTTATTTTTTGACAAGTCAAGGGCCATAACTCTGGTCTTGCGAAGTGAAAAAAAAAAACTTGGGTGCACAAATTCAAATGCTGGATAAGATTCCTCCTGATTTCATGACTCTAGGTGATCTTTTTTAAGATATATGCAACACAAGCACTTTGTGTATTTTTCACTAAGTCAAGGACCATACTAGTAACTCCACTCTGGCTGAGTGAAATCCCAAACAGAACACCTGGGTGCACAACTGTTTTATGACTCTAAGACCAATACCTTTTAGATACATGTGAAACAAACTTGTATCCCATTTATGCATATTTTTGACAATCAAGGGCCATAACTTTGGTCTAACTGACAAAAATCCAGAACAAAATCCCATGTGCACAACTTCACATGCTGAATAATGTTCCTATGATGTTTCATGACCCTATGTTATATACTTTTTTAGTTATGTGCGACACAACTTTTATGCCTTTTCATGCGTAATTTATTAAGTAAAGGGCCATAACTCTGGTCTGACTGAGTGATATGTCTAATAAAACCCCAAATGTACACTCCAGAAAAAATATTCCTGTAATGTTTCATAATAATGGGCCCAAATCTTTTTTAGATTTGCGACAAAACTTAGCCCTTTCTATCCTATTTTAGACTAAATCAAGGGCCTAACTCTGGTCTTACTTGTGGGGTCCCAAAATTTAAAACCCCCGGGCCTGCTTCCCTCTGAAAAAAAACCTAGGTCAAATACTTTTGAGATTGAACGACACAAATTGGGTGGACGGGAAGGGGGGCCAACAAAGGGGCCCTTTGGCCCACCCCCCACCCCCCCAAAAAAGAAGGGGGGGGGGGGGGGGGGGGGTGCACAAAAAATTAACCAAAAAATAAATTCAAAGAGGGAAAAAAGTTTTGAAAAAACAAAATAGGGGTTTGAAATCTGTGCAGTGCAAGTCATGAAAGTTTCAATCAATTCTGACAAATCAGCTCATTCGAAAACTTTCCAAATCACGACACCGCTCGATGGGAAAGCACAATACAATCCCCGTTGTACAAAAGCCCAGCTAAAATAAGACAGATTTGTCACCTTGGAAAAAATTAGTTGTACAAGACTGTCAGGACAGCCCCTGACTATTTTTGGCTTGATGTATAATATAAGCAAAGAGTAAAACTTACAAAAAGCATTTCTGGTCGAAAAGGCCATAATTCAGTCAAAAAACTGGGCAGGGTTTCCCTGACTCATGATGGTAAACAAGTATCAAAATATGAAAACAATATTCAAAGGACTTTAAAATTTTGGGGGGGTACGCAAACTTAAACATTTTTCTAATCAAAAGGGGCCATAATTCGAAAAAGCTTGATGGTTTTTCCTCCCCTTTTTTTCGATGGGGTCATATGTTTAAAAAGTACGCAAAATATGAAAACAAAATCTCAAAGGACTTTGAAAATATTTGGGGTGGTATGCAAACTTTAACATTTATTCTAAGTCGAAAAGGGCCATAATTCAGTCAAAATGCTTGATAGAGTTGCCGCCTCCTTTTTACAAACTGGGGTCATGATGGTAAACAAGTATGCAAAATATGAAAGCAATATCTCAATGGAATTTGAAAATATTTGGGGTGGTACGCAAACTTTAACATTAAATTTTATTCTAAGTCGAAAAGGGGCCATAATTCAGTCAAAATGCTTGATAGAGTTGCCTCCTCCTTTTTACAGACTGGGGTCATGATGGTAAACAAGTATGCAAAAGATAAAAGCAATATCTCAATGGACTTTGAAAATATTTGGGGTGGTACGCAAACTTTAACATTTATTCTCTTATGGTTTCTTTTGCATTAGGCCACACCTCTTACAATTTCTTTTGAGTTAGACCACGCCTCTGAAGATTTTATTTTGTGTTAAGACACCTGGCTGAAGATAATGAAGAGGATCATTAACATTATGCATGGCCATACGGATAGGACCAGCCATTATTTGTCTGTTGGGCGTAACTTGCATAAAAATGACTGAATATATCAATATAAATATATCCTTTTCGGTCAAGGAAAATGAAAAACAAAGACTTGTTTACATGAAGGACATGATTATTGACACACCATTAAGAGCACATAGAGAGAAAAATCATCAATCAATTATCTACATCAAAATCTACACAGCCATATAAACTAAACTGTAATTCAATGTTCACATTTTTTGCAAATTTAGATGTCTTGGACGCTATTTATACATTGAGAATAGTTTTACATTAGAATTCAATTAGTGATAACAAGGTCTTGCATAATATACAGAAAACTTATTTAAATAATAATTTTCTCTATAATTCAAGGAATAATGTAAAAAAAAAATCTATCCTTGGAGACATACTGGAAATCAAACACTTAACTTAAGTTTTGTCTTTTAGCTTCAAAATAGAACTGCAACAAAAAACTATGGTGGGCATTGTATTGGGTCTCAAATCGCCAAATATGATTTAAATATTCAATCCTGCGCAATTCTGTCTTAATTCCAATATTATAACAACTTTTTATGTCACTAAAGCAAACAGTAGCCATAAAACTTTGAAATGTTGCAATATAAAAAATCTTAAATTCTTCAAAAAGTTTTCTGTTTATTTAGTATGAAAGATCAAAAGAGGAGTTTCTGATTATCATTCCTACATAAGCAAGTGTATTACTTTAAGGTATAAAATCATTTGAAACATGCCACTTCAATTAATATGTCACAAGTTATTTGAAATAGCTTTAAATCTAAGACTGATAAAACTTTAAAGGCTGTACTGAAAAATCATCATTTCTGTGTGGGATTTATTTTCGTGGATTTCGTGGTGGACTAATTTTTCATAAATTTCATGAGGAACTATTTTTAATAGGATTTCATGGCAGTATCAATCCAAAAAATTTAATCCCAACAAACAATCAAAATTTCCATCCTTTTATCTTGTAAGTGGAAATCCAGAGGTTCATATCCTAACGAAATACATGTAGCCGTTTTAGGTAAAACCACGAAAATTTTGTACCCACAGAATTAAGGTAGTGGACCTGTAATGACAGGCGGCAATTTTCATCTCCTTACGCTCGTATTCTTGGCATGCAATTTTCGGCAATCTCCGCTTGTTATGAAAAATTAATTTTCTGTTACAGCCGAAGGATGCCAAAATGGCACTCGAAGGATACGAAATAGCATATCAAGGATACCAAAATCGCATACCAAGGATGCCAATATAGCATACGAAGGATGCCAAAATAGCATTCGAAGAATGCCAAAATAGCATACAAAGGATGCCAAAAATGCATACGAAGGATGCCAAAATTGCATATTAAGGATACGAAATCGCACGGAAATTGTTTACTGCCATTACGGGTCCACTATCTTAAATGATTTCACAGTAAAAAAAATTTACTTCCGAGAAATGAAAGATAAAACAATTCTAGGGTAGACATTAACTAATACTATACTACTGTGCACATGTGTGCGACTATAAGGCAAGGTTTTAACTTGATTGAGGTAGCATGGTTTTAGTATTATTCTAATAATTTCTTGGTAATAATACGTTATATGCGACACTAAAATATGTGTTTATTTGTAAATCTAAATCCAAAGCTGGTTGTGTGTATGTATAAAGAACAGGGCTTGTGCTTATCAAGTTCATCTCTTCTCCGCATGAATATTCAGAGCTCTTTCATCCAAGTGTAATAATGCAGAGCCAGTTCATTCATCAAAAAATGCATTCTTCTTTCATCCATCTAATTTTAATTACTGTTAATAGAAATGATTGTAAAAATGTGAGCCATGTAACACTTGATTTCTATGAAAAGTTTCATTTTAATCCGCACTTCTTGTGCAAAATAACAATTTCTGTACTGTATCTTGGTGGCTTAAAGATTAACTGTGTCTATAAAACCTATAAAATATCTTTCAATCATTATTAACAGATGCAGAAAATGTTTAAAAGGAAAAACAAGATATCTCAATAACAGAAATAACAAGATAAAATTGAAATATAACATGATGACATGACAGGTAATAACACAATACGAGTTTCAAACAATATTGGCTCAAAAAATATTATGTAGCTGGTAACTAGTCAAAATGGAATACTGGTACATTTTGTATTGATGTATGGGATATGTTTGTTATGCAAACAAGTATTTTCTAATCAGACAACAAAAAACCAAGTATAATTTTAAATGCACATACATAATGCCCATGCTTCAACTGAATGAGTATGTCTAAAAGAAAAGTGTTTCAAATTACAGAAAATACATAATCTGTGCATGCACAAGGGTTTGAAAAAACCTTAAACATTCTAATACAAGCTCTTGCAATCAGGCTCATCAAAAACAGTTTTGTATGTGAAATGATAGAAGTCTGTGTGTAGTAAACCACTTAATTCGTTTACTGTTTTTACATTTGGATTTCTGTATAGATAAATGTACAATTACTACAAACTACTATGGATATATAAGAATAACATGTAACAGGGACCAGTTTCTGAAAACTGTCTAGTTCACTCCAGCATCTCATAGACCTATATGAATGCCAATTGGTACATGACCAATGGCAAGGTAACATTCTTAAGACTGGTCTTGAAATTCAATATTATAAAACTGGAGTTAAAGGTCTATAGAACTGAGTCTGGTAACCAGTCTTGTCTCAAAAGTCCAGCTCAGCTTTTGATTGGTCATTTATAAACAGGAATTTGAAACTGACCAATAGAATGTAGTTTTATATTCACCAGATCAAGCATAGAATTAAGGGGAGATAACAAAACATACATTAACCTAGATCACCTCAGAATAACTGGTCCCTAATTTTTTAACAAGTGTAAAATTGGCTACAAATAACAAACTGGAAATGTTAACAATAAATACTATTAACTTATCCCTGAGAAAAAAGGCATTGTTTTAACATATTGGCAAGGTAAAATATACACAAGTTGAGCTAAATATCTGAATGATAATGGGGAAAAAAACAAAAACTCATCCTGGAATGTCTGCCAATTATGGGTAGGAAGAATGAATTGTTGAGAAAAAATGCATTTTATGTCCAAGTCTTTAATTTCGCATTGAAAAACACTGATGAGTTTTACTGCTATGTACATTATACATTGATGTGCGCATTCTACATGGATATCTGCGGTATGTGTCGAAACAATTGTTTACTGTGACTAGAGTATTCCCTGTTCAAACTAACAATGAAGACATGAAAGCTGTGAAAATGGAGAATAAATATGCTCACTGTTACAAGTAAAAGACTTTTTGACAAGTGCCTCAAAATGACATTACAAAGCAAGTTTACAGAGAAGTTAGAAATTCATACTTCTACATGAATGCATGGTGTATTGCATCGGCTGTAATTTGTTGGAAAAATTTAATCGTGCTGCTTGCTACACATTTGAGCCGCACCATAACAAAACTAACATAATGCATTTGCGACCAGCATGGTTCCAGAATAGTCTGCGCATCCACGCAGTCTGGTCTGGTTCCATGCTGGTCGCAAATGTCGGTTTTCTCATGGCGCCGCTCAAATTATACTGTTCCGAAGTCTAACCACTTTTGAAATGCGGCAAAGGTCCAACACGTAATTACAACATCTCTAATTAAACTCTCAATGAAATTTATCAACCCCTTTTAAAATTTCAGAAATGTAGGAATTTATTCCCATTGGGGCCGTCTGACATTGCACAGGTAAACGATTCATGACAAAACACATTATTCCAGGGACGAGCACGAAACTACTGTAATTGTATATAAATAAAGAACAAGGTACAATCATTTCACGCTCAGCCCTTGCTAAAACACAATAACAATCTGTTTCAAAAATTCCATCACAAGAGTTTTCTGGAACGTTTCCTCCTAACTGAGCAGAAGTCAAGTGCAAGTTAAATAAATATCATTCAAACGGTCTCAAAGAATGGTAGGTAAATCTTCTTTTAATCTCTACTCAGGTTTTATGATAAGATCAAAAAAATGCTTTTTTAAAAAAACAATCTGACTAAAACTTTAACCAATGAAAAAGATCTTAACAAAAATCATTTTCTTCTAAATTTTACAATACAACATGCACATGTTGCTTTTATGCAAAACTAAGATATTCTAACGTTTTAGGTGTTGAAAAGTAAAGAACAGGTGGCTTTTCTGGAGAAGAAAGTCCTGTAACAGAATTGGTAAAACACAAAGCAAGTAGTAACCAACCAGACAGCATAAACCTTGTGTAGGTGTACTTACTATACAATCATATAAAATAAAGTAACAAACAAACAAAAATATGGATTTCTCAAAAAGTTGGATTCAATACTAGGCACATTTGTCAACCAAACAAATAAAACAAATATGTAATTTTCACAAGACCTAAACCATGAAATATTTCACCATGACAACAAAAATACTATAGCAATCTCTTATATCATACATTTAATGATCAAACAAAAAACTGCTGACTGTTGTTACATGTCAACTACTTCAATGCAAAAAAAACTAACTTTTACAACCAAAATGGCAATTTTTCCCCCAGCAAATAATAACAGTTTGTAAGGAAATGTGTTAATAGTTTTCTTTGCTCTTTTATAAAAGTTGCCGAGAAAATCATCCTTACTTTCTGTATTAACAGGTTCACATCGGTGATAAATTTTAGCAGGGTGACTTTGCTGACTCGATCTTTTAGACCATTTCTTGTTAAATCTGATAATTTTAACATTTTCAAAATTCATTCATTCTAGTCAGACAAGACTCTCAAACCAGTAACTGTAACAGGACTTAACGAATTATAACGAAAATGAAAGGCTTCTTTTCCTTACTGTATACTTACTGTAACATTTAAGGTAGCAGACCTATAATGACTAACGGCAATTTCTAGTCAACTCTGCATTTTACTTATACTATTTCAGCATTCCCCATAGGTTCAGAAAACCATGTGCTTGTACCAGCTATATTAAGTAACAAAGCAATCCAAAATGGCATACTGTAAAATCATTTAATTTCGTGGGCATGAAATTTCGTGGTTTTGGTCAAAACGGCAATTTGAATATTTCGTGGGGATAAGAATTCGTGGACTTCAACTTTTGAACATAATATGAATGGGAATTTTACTTGTTCGTTGGGATTAATTTTCGTGGATTGACCCTACCACGAAATCCATGAAAATTAGTCCCCCACGAATATTAATGATTTCACAGTACAAGAATATAATATTGGAACGGAAACTGCCGAACATCATTATCTGTCCATTATATCAAGAACTAAACCAAATGTGCTACAGCCATTTGTTGACAAACTTAGTAATGTATAGTGTGTCCATGAATGTATTCAAGTTTAGGCCTCACTTTTTTTACAACATACATAATATACAGTCAAATAACAATTGAAAACAGACAATTTATCTTGATTATACTGAACAAAAAAAAAAAGGACTAAAATAAATTAACAAAAATATAAACATCGTTAACAAACTGTATACATTTTGGAATATAATACTACATAAATGTAAGGATATATAAGTGATGTTAAAAAACACTTTTTATGGCATATCAATTTCTTGCGAAAAAAAATTTTTTTTAACAAGTTTCTGAAATTCTATATTTTTTCAAAATATTTCCTGAAAGCCGAAAGAATCAAAAAGTTATGAAGAGACATCTGATATAAAATTGAAATTGCAATAAAATCAATTTTCAACATTCTTAGCAAGTATCAAAACAAATTGGAATGTCACTTCAAAAAGAATATAGAAAATGTTATCAAATGGATAAATGCGGCAGAGTGAAGACTTCTGCAAAACAAAATGACTGGACTATTTACAAAAGGACTTGTGTAGCATATAATACATACAAAATTATGTAAACTGACTAGTAAAATTAAAGGTAACATTAAGCACTGGCTATAATGAAGGACTGTAGCCCAAAAGTTGTACGTATCTATGAATATATTAAGAGTCTAAGATTGAAAAACTGAATTTTGTAGACCAGTCCCAAAATGCAGCCTTGCCATTGGTCAATTTTTTAAATCAACCAATCAGGTGACGACACTGTGTGACTGGTCTCCAAACTCATTTTTTTTCAACCAAGGACCAAGTTACAGCTTCCTGACATGTATTTATTAAATTTAACATCTACCTCGATTTCTTATACAATTTTGCAATTGGAGCAAACAGGACACACAAGTGATAATGTCTGTAACTGGAAAACTGCTACCATCAGCTCAACATCTTGAAGCACATCTGGAAACTTCTTCAATGCGAACTACAGTCTAAAAGCACTAAGTGTGTTTGCATGGGATTTTCATGTTTCACTAATTATGTGCAGCACGAGCAATATGGAGAAAGAACTCCACCCTGTCCTTGCAAGTGTCTCCACACATATTGCACTTATATGGGTCTTTGTAGCCATGGTAACCCATATGCATTGTATACATTATACAGTCTCCAAATGAAATCTGACAATGGGGACATTCATAATCACCTTTCTGCGATTTTGTACAATAAGGAGCATCCAGCCACAATTTCTTATCTAAGGGAGACAACTCCAGCTTATGTCCATTGTCACCATTCTTAATCAGTCTTGCCGGATCGGCCATTTTCGGATCATTCAAAATTTTCCATGCAATATCTGCTCCACGTTGGATGGCTGCTGCAACTGGCTTACGACGATTGTGACTCTGAAATCCAGGTGGGGATGGCGACTTCTTGAAATCTTCATCAATCTTTTCGGCATCACCATCACTGGGTTTGCCATTATCTACTACTGCCTTCTCATTAACTTCTGCATTATCTTCCTTCAAGCTTGATTTTTCATTCAACATTTCAAGACTGGCATGAATCTGTTTAAGATCTTCTTCAGGAAGTTTCTCTGAACTGTCCACATTTATGTCCTCACCCTCAGCTGTAGACTTATTATCTGTTTCATCACCTGTTTCAGAGAAAACTGGATCCACCTCAGCCATCTCATTTGTCTCCGCATTATCTCTCTCCTCACCATTTTCCATCTCTCGTTTTTCATTGTCCGAGTCATTTTCTGCGTAACTATTGTCGTTTCCACTATATCCTTCTGGGGACTGTCCGTCTGCTTCAACAGGAAGGAGATCAGATGTGTACATTTCATCCATTTCTGCTGCCGAGTCGTCATCACTTTCATACATATTGCCTTGCTTCTCTTGCAACTTCATGCATAACGTATCGAGCTTAAATGCTTTGCCTTTTCTTGAACGTTTTCTCGGAGTCGGCGACATTACTTCATTGGAGTAGACAGAGTTCTCTCCACTTGAGTGTTCCCCTTCGGCATCATCATGTTTGTAACTGCCTTCCTGCTGATAAACAGGTGGCGAGCTGCGAGGCTTTGTCAAGTCTAGTGGGCTGTCGGATGCAGGACCTTCAGACGAGACTGGGACTGGATCAACAGGAAGTTTGCGTTTCAAATCAACTGGGCCTGAACCAAATTTCAAGGTCATCTGCTTCAGAATATCAATTCCCTCATCTTTTACGTGTCCTGCTCCCTGGACTCCTCCATGGAATTTACCATTCATAAATGCAAATGGTGACATATTCAAAGCTTCCTCTTTTTCTCGCTTGACTTTCTGCATTCCGTCCGACTCTTTCTTCCCATTAAGGTTCAGCTCCATTCCAGGACTGAATGCATCTATTCTGGGCGACTTCAAAGGAGAACGGAAAGAACTGAGTGCATTCATTCTCTTCTGATTGTCTTCTAACAATGACTCTGATGACAGACCGAACATGGAAAACAAGTCTTGATTCTCAGAAGCATGTACCTTTACCACGTGACTTGTAAGAATTTCTCGACTAGTACCAACGAAGCTACAAAAATTGCACTTAAATGGATCGGAATTTGACGAGGAGGGTGGGGATTTCATTTCTTCTGACTTGATTCCGAAGTTTGGAAATCTGGCAAACTGAGGATTGAACCTTGGTCCGAGACTTAGTGGATGTGGGAGACGACCTGGCATCTGTCCTTGCATCAGTGGCCAGAATGGCGAAACCATACCTGGTAACCCTGGTAGCGGTGCCATAGATGTTGGTGGCATTGGTAAGAAACTTCCTGGACTCTGGTCCATCTTATCTTTCCTAGGTCCCCTAGGTCCGCGGGGTGGTCCACGTTTAGCCATCAAAGAGAGACCAGAAGCCGTAGCGTCTACGCCCTGTGGAAGGCTGCCGTCAGAGTTGAGAACAGCCGCAGGCTTGTGATTGTACTTGCGTAGATGAAGTTTCAAACTGTGACAGTATTTGGTAGCATATGTACAATCAGCACATCTGAAAAGAGTACATAAAAATTATTTAACCACCATTCATTCAAAGAAAATGTGCATATTAAGGTGAGGCAAGTTTTCTCTGGTATCTATATATCTATATTCTTTTACGACTATTTAAGCAATAACGGCTAATGATGTGACAAGGTTTATTCCCTCACACCACCTTTTCATTGTCCATGTGGAATGTTAAATCATTTAACTGGTTAAAAATATTTCAGAGTAAATATTTTAGCACTTCTTAACAAAACAAATCTGTATTTGTAGATGTTAACAATGAAATATATACTTCGTAAACAATACATGAAAGACTCAAATTGTTTTGATGAAAACATGTTGTTCCTCCAAGGAGGTTAACAAAAATTTTCTCACTTTACTCTACAGGTGCTTGTTATCTGTACCGGTCGGAAATCTACATCTACAGAGGTGCTTCCCGAAACAGAAAATGCATTGCATGTTTTTTTGTCTTAAGAAACACTAATATTTTTTTCTCTATCCATTGAATCATTTATCAAGAAAATTTATCACAGAATGTTAAAATCTTTGACAATAACTGCATTAATTTTGTCAAAATTCTGTATTCATTTGCCTCAATTTGATTTTTTTTTTACCTGTACTGATAGACGTTCGTATGAGACTTCATGTGCGAATTCAACATGGACTTGTTCACACAGGCGTAGTTGCATTTCGGGCATTTGAACGGCTTTGAACCGAAGTGATTGCGTAGATGATACTCGAGATGATGTTTATATTCTGTAACGAACGGACATCTCGGGCACTGTAGAAGCTTGTCTTCCTTTATATGTGACCGTGAATGGGTCCAGAATTCAATCTGTAGTAAGAAATAAATTGTTAAGTACTGTGAAATTATCAATATTTATGAAGGACTAATTATTCATGGATTTTTTGCATGCATCAATCAAAAAAATTAAATTACAATAAATAATGTTCCCATATTTTTATCTGTATGTGGAAATCCTTGAATTCATATCCAACTGAAATACCAGGTAGTTGTTCTGGGAAAAATCACAAAATTTTAAACCCGCAAAATTAAATCAGGTCACAGAAAGTAATTTATAGGTCAAGACTACAAAATTAAGATACAGAGTTGTATCCCAAGGGCAGGAAGCTGTTTTTCATGGGCGACTGAAGCAACCACAAACAGACCTCCACCTCAAGTGCTAGTGGGGAAGTTGTAATTTAATTTGCATGGAATCTTAAGAGATAACAAACCATCGGTAAACAAATAGTTGAAAAACAGTATTAAAACAAAATGAAATGAAAACATAATTTTACCAAAGACTTCAATTGCCAGAGGAAGTGTACAAACCTTGTCAGTGGTGGAATATTCGCACTGTTTACAACGGAATACTTTTGGCCTTCCTGGCATCGTTCTATTGTATCCTCCGTCGGGATCTTCCGTATGAAAATCTTTGATGTGTCTCTTCAAACGTCCCTCAGTTCTCGACTTGTAGTCACAATGCGGGCATATATGTTCAAAATGTACAGTCATGTGTTGGTCAAAGTCTCCTTGTGTAGTACCTGCAAAACAATGTTGCCATATTATGTGATTGAAGTGTTCGTTCATATACAATTACCGTGTTGAACATTGAAGTTTACACTAATGTGTTAATCAAAATCTACTCTTGCCATCCCTGCAAACTGTGGGCAAATTCATACAAAGTGTACACTCATTTATAATTACAAAGTAGACAATATACTATATAACGTTCAAAATGTACAGTTTTGTGTTTAATCTACCTCTTACTGTCATATCCACAAAAGGTTTAGTTTAGTTTTGTTGAGTTTTAAGTCGCACATACACAACTTATGGTCACTTTGCAACCTTAAACTGTGGAAGGAGAAATCTGGGATGGTAATCAGCGTTAAGTGGAATTTTTAAATTCAAGTTTGTTTCAAGAACTTCCCTAGACAGAAAATCCTGAAAATTGGAATTCTTTACCGTTTATATAATAAGGTGTGCACTCACTTTAAAAAAAAACATGCTGCCATAAATTTTCTGAATACTTCATGCTGACAATCATTAGCGTAAAAGATAATTTCAAAAATACTGATGTAAATTTAGAAGCAAGATGCATGAATTATTCCAAATACCTTTTTATCATTTCTTTCATCCCCTATATAAAAATGTAAAAGTTCAACTGAAATTTAGAAGTATACGCGTATGAAAAATCGAGATTTTGAAAGTCTGATGATTGAATAATGTTTGACCAACAATAAAAAAACAAATACTTTTTATATTAAGCTAGGTGATAGCTCCTATTTCTCAAGTCTGACTACTTATTTTATATTCCAATCAAACTTCCATACCCAATATGTGACCCAGTCAATTTAAGAATTTCCATCCAATCTGTGAACCAGTCACTAAGAACTCTCATCCAATTAGTGAACAGGTCACTTAGAATTCCCATAAAATACAAGTATAATATTAAAATACGAGAATGTTACCATATTAGTCGCAGGAAACACCATATTCGAAAATACATAATCCCATTTTTCTATAATATAATCTTCAAAACAATTCCCCAAACTAAGCTCCACATTTTAGACCCACTATTAAACTGTCCGAAACTGATAACCTAGACCATTTTTTCCCCTATAAAAAGACATCAAAAAAGCCTCTTATATACCAAGGGTCAATAATTCACGTGGTTTATAACCTGTTTGCTTAAGTCAAAACAAAAAGTCAAGCTTTTTAATGTAAAAACTATAAATCAAACCAGAAAATCAATTTCAGCGGCCTGACCTCTTTCCTTCTTATCAAACTACCTCCAACCTTTTTGCCTCATCCCTACTTCTCTACTTCTACTTTTCTACTTAAGACTGAGTTCATACTCTTGAACATGTTTTAGTTAAGTCTTGCTTACTGATGGTCACTGTTCAAAATGCCAAACTTGCATTTTCAGCAATTTAGTATTTTCTGCCTGGTAACTTGGGGAATTTAAAAGCTATTCATAAAAAGGATATATCTTTAGAAAGTAACAAATATCTAATCGAAGCAGAAAGTCTCAACATATGTGAAAGCCTCTTGAAACTATGATCAAAAGGAAAGAGAAACATGTAAAAAAAGAAAACCTAATTAGGCATTTTTCAAAAGACAAAATAAAACTCAAGTCAATTTCTGCTTTTGGCATTATTTTGAAAACATGTACAATTTTTATCCTGTCTTTTTATCCAGAGAAAAAATTGGCACTCGTTCTGAGATCATAAAATTCAGTTTAAAGACCAGTCTCAACATTCAGGCTTGCCATTGGTCAATTTCAAATCTGTTCTCAGAATTAACCAATCAGATGCTAAAGTTTTGTGACTGGTCTTAAAATATAATTTTATATCCTTGCACCATGGAGTCCATTATTTTTTTCATATCTGCGCTTTATTGTAGAGTCAGCCGAAATATTTCCGATTGTGATTATGTAAAATGAGAGAAAGAATTAGGAATTCTAGTTTAACAATGGCATTAATATATACATAATTCTCAAACATTTATAAATTTTTTGCATTACCTTTAAAACTTTAACAGAATGAGTAAAAACACTGATTTTTTTTTGTCGTCTGTATCAAAGGTACTTTTGTGACAAAATTTTTAATGGTTACTGTAGTACAATAGTTATTTGTTAAATGTCACACAAGTGTAAATATCCATTATTTTTGTAACATTCTGAGGGCATTGTAGCAAGTTTTTTGTCAAAATGACCACCAGATTCAGGTCAGTTTCATTACTATCTGGTCATTTTACCACTTTCCCTGACAGAAAATACAAACCTAAAACTAATGACCACTGTCCACTTTAGCTTTTGACATTATTTTTCTAACATATGTTGACCATGAAAACCTTGGTATACTTTATGCTATTACTCATATTAAAACTGCCTCGCAAACAATTTAGCCTTTTTATATTGAATTTGGAAAAAGGAATTTTACTTGAAATGTAGAAAAAGTCATTTTACATTAAATGTAGATATTTAAAGCTCATTTTACACTTAATGTAGAAAACTTATGCTCAAGGTCAGCTTTGTGAATTATGAGAAAACCAACAGTGCATTTTCGACCAGCATGGATCCAGACCAGCCTGCGCATCCGCGCAGTCTGGTCAGGACCCATGCTGTTCACTTTCAAAGCGTATAACAATTAAAGAAACCCTTAGCGAACAGCATGGATACTGGTGGATGCGCAGGCTGGTCTGGATCCATTCTGGTCACAAACGCACTACGGTTTTCTCATGGCGCGGCTCATATATACAGTGCTAAAATTCATGGAGGACTCATTTTTGTGAATGCAATTCATATACAAACAAAAAGTAGTTTTCTATCCAAGTAACAAGAAACTTGTACAATATACTAAAATACTGAAAAATCATTAAATTTTGTGGGGACTACATTTCATGGTTTTAAACAAAATGTCTATTTCACATGGAAATGAAAACAAAAAACATACATTCAGACAGAAGGCACAGAAATTTTACTTTTTCGAGGGGATTTCACTACGTGGGTCGACACATTCATGAAATCCTTGGGGATTTTATATTATACTTTCATGGAAACAAGTATTAAATCCGCAAAAATTAGTCCACATAAATAACAATGATTTACGTGTATGTGTTTCATTCTTAACCCTTACCTGAGAAACTGCAGAGATGACAAAAGAAAAGCCCCTCTTTTATACGTGGCAGGAAGGAGTTGGAATCTTGTTCTTCAAATGACAAATCGTGGACCGATCTTGGACCATGGCCTTGACCATTGTAAGATGGAAGAGGTGAACTCTGCAGAGACTGTGATCGCGGACTCAATGGCGGACTTGAACTCTGTGATGTGAGTTTGCTCGACTCTGGAACCGTCTCCTGAAGTGAGTAACGTCTGTGAATCGCCTCGTCCCCAAATGGTGAAATTCCAATCGAGCCTAACCGTTCTTTAAATTGAGCGGATTCCAAATTAAACCTTAGCCTAGCTTCCTCAGCTCCGAAAGCCGAGGCGTATGGATTGATATTGCTTGGTAAATGTTGCGTAAAACCAAAGTTGCGATTTCTTTTATCATAGCCTTCGGCTTGCTTACTCAAGTTCAACTCATCTCTTTCCGGGTCACTCTCAATATCAGACGAATTGGAACGAATATAGTTCTGATATTTTTCTCGTAAAGCTTCTGCTTCAATGTCCTCTTTTCCCTGTTTTCTCACAAGATCATCGTCACCATTTTGCATACGTTTCTCTGGCGTAAACTTATTCTCAAACTTTTTTCCTATTTCTCTGTCATGTGTGTTGAGCCCGTTGTCAATGACATCTGCAGCTTGCGGAGAAACAGCGTCACTCCTGAAGATAAACAAGGATATTTAAACATTAATAAAAGCCAATATTACGAATCTATTTTCTTTCCTGGTCATGTAACATACCACAGCTGACTCTGAAAACAACATACAAAAATTTCAGCATGTCTGTACTAAGATTCAAACATGCCTGTTTGATACATACTTAACAAGCAATTAGATTAAAGCCTTGATCAAACGTTTTCTCCCATGTAAAATGACTATACTCACAGTGTTGTTTTTTTTTAAGCTTTAGGGGAATGGTGGTGGGCCTAGTATAAGGAGGGGAAAATTGCGCCATAACAACTAAAACAGGGGGAAAATTGTGTCGTGATAGAAAGTGTTTTTCATAAATATGGTACAATAAAAAAGAAAATGGTTTAAAAACACATTGTCTCATGTTTTAAATGGTACAGTTTACTTTATTATCTGGAAAGGGTTTTATTGGTTGGGATATGCACAAATTTTTTTTTTTTTTTTAAATTATGAGGAATTTTTTTCAGAAATAGGGAAAAAAACATAACAGAACAACCTAAAAAAAACAACACCACTGCCTCAAAATTCAGCACAAACCTTAGCCAGACAGACAAATGAACATTCAGTTCGGAGACTCTGAGCACTTTTTTCAGACAGAGAGGCAAACAGAAGAACAGCCAGGCACATCAATAGAGTGTCTGAAAACCTTTTTTTCAGATTTGATCAAATAATTTTTTTAAATTTCCGTATTTAATCCATCACTAATCAATAAACTTAACCGAATTTACCTCTAAACAACACAAGTTATCAAATTTAACTCGAGCATTAAAATGTCAATTTATCAAATTGTTTTCATCCATCCACTTTCTCCTCCACTAAAACACTCCAGTTATTAAGATGCTCCCTGGATTTATTAAAAGTTCAACATTTCACAATATCCAAAACAAATAAAAAAACTTACTACGATGTTTCTACTTTCCATACACACGGATACAAGAAAAAATATGACCCCTCCTATCTCTCAGGACTTCAAATACTTCAATTTTTTTTATCAAACACTGACCCGAATACGTTATCTTGTTTTTTTACCCTCTACGCACACTTAAAAGTACAGTACTTGTTTTGCTAAAGTAATAACTTTTTTCTATAAAAGGTTGTATTAAATTTATACGACAAAGTGTAAAGTCGTATATTTCATGCCTCTGCCTGTAAAAGCTGTTTTTTTTTTATTCCCATGAAAAGAATTTTTGTGTAGCCGTAAAAAAACATTAAATGCTTCATTTGCTCTCAGCAATAAAAGATCTAATGCAAATATTTTTTTGCGAGTCAAGTTCTTTTGTATCCTGGTATAAAAAAACATAAAGAGCGCTTTATTGAATGGAATTTGAAGTAATAAAACTTAATCCGAAAAATGTACAAGTATAAATAATATGTTTCACAAATGCAAAAAATGAACAATGGCTTATATCAACCTTAAAAGATTTATTGACGATACCATTAAAAATACTTTAATTGAAAAACAAGGGAAAAAAATTAATCCCGTTTGTGCACTGTCAGTTTAAATAAAATCTCCAATTAATTTTATATGTTACATTTTTTAAATCATATTTTATGATGAATTTGCAATAGACGTGAAACCTGAATTTGAAAATTATTTTAATCAGATATCCTAAAAGAAATAAAAATCATGTTACTCTATTCCCCACACCCCACCATTTTTAACAAAAATAAAACACATTTAAAAACACAAGAATAACTGAAAATTTGAAAATAGATAAAATTCAATACTCGTTATTAAAAACTTCTTCATGCCAATCATGCTTTATACCGTATCATAAATATCACTCAAAACATTTCAATCACGTTTTTTCTTGAGAAAAAAATCTCTTAAAATGAGACTGTTAAATTCTAGCGTACCTGAAAAGTGTGATTCTGCACGTTCTTCGGCTTTTGAAATAGGCGCAGCTCAAGATTTCATTGTCTTTGTTTTTCATAGTAATCTATTTTAGACATCTAAACTCATTAACATTGTTGAAATTTTAATTGCTTTTAACAATTGCAGGCCATTAATTAACAGATGCGCAAGTTGTTAAATTGGTCCCCCTGCCTCATTTTTATCTCCACAAAAACATATTTCAAAGCAATAACTAAACTTTTCTTGTACCATTTCATCTTAAAATCCCCTAGTACAACATCCTCAAATCACAAAACTGATGTTGTTAACTGTCCGTAAAAAAGGCCGTACATAAGAAAGACACTTCCAAAAAATAACTCTGGGGTGGCCTATTATGATATCTCAATTTTTCAAATACATATTTAGAGATAGTTTTAAGTGGAAAGTACTTACGAGTGATCATTTAAGTGTTATTTCGGTTGAATATGATAATTGTTGGCATATCAAAATTAACAAATGATTTTTATCATAATCAATAACAAGTAACTTGTACTTCAAAACGACCATTTGTTTTATTGTTTTCGATGATAATATGCCTTGATCAGAATCAAACATCCTATACAACAACGTCAATGCAAAAGTGGATTGTCGGTTTTTAAAAATCATGAAACTTTCAACACTCATAGCTGATGAAGTGACAAGAAAACAATAGGACATCCTTGTATCCCAGCATGTAAAAAGTAAGTAATCTTTTGATCATTCAACAAATACAATTTAGTCTGTACTGGTTACTTCCCTTGTATTATAAAGGACATGGTAAAGAACAGGTTACCTCCCTTGCATTATATCACTACAGAGCGTCTCCATTGCATTTTAAGTATTGAATTATTTCAACTGACAAAAATAATGTTTTCTGTTGTCCTTTTATTTGCAAAGATTTATCATTTCTTTACAAGACAGCTTTTTTTTTTATTATTTGCAATAAGCTGTAATCAATTAATGTGTGTTACATTTATATTCCTAACAAAAAGTGATAAAAAGAAAGCAACTTAAAATCATTGTAAAAATTATTGCAAATAATAAACAGTCATAGAATCAATTACATCTTTGAAACACATCTATCACACTTATAAACAAATATTTTTTAAAACAACATACCTTTTATTCGACATAATTCTGAAATGCACACTTTGCTTTCAAACACATGTATCCCAAGATTTTGTCCTTTAGAACTAAGATTATCTGATTGTGAAGTAAATTAACAAATTTATCTAATCTTTTTCGGGTCTATTCCTATCATACAAATCCTCTTTAAAATTTGCATTTATCTACATCTTAGATGTGATTAACTAATTTGTTGCTGTAATCATTTTGTAGGCCTTTCTTTTTGACATGCTCGTAAAAATGACACGGGTCAACCTTTTACGAGATATGATAGGTATAATAGATACATAATTTAAGACAATTATTCAATTTTTGCTGATAGCCACCCGCTGATGAGTGCAGACATGTACATAATCGTAAAAGCGTAAAAAGATGCTGAACGACTTTTTCTCATGATAACAAAGCCAGTCGAAAGATTTTATCTATCATAAACTAATGAACTAACAATTCAGTGATATCATAATCTAATGTTATGTCTCAAAAGGTATACTATGTCCCCTTGTGTTTTTTTTTTGTAATTTAAATTTTTGTTCTTTAGCAAGAAAAAGATGACAGGGAGAAGAAAGTCTTTATAAGACTGTTTTACTGATTTTTTCTTTACCTAAAATTAATATAAGATATTGTTAAGATGTTTTCTGCCTATTTTTCATGAATTAAAATCATTCATTTTTTAATTTATCGCTGTTGTTCAATCCAAAAAGTGGACTTTCTCTTTCTTTCTTTCTTCTTCATTTTTACTCCCAGAAACTATAAACAAAACTTCACTTTGGTTTAGAGATTAACAGGACTGGTGTTAATTTCACAATAATTATATGCACAGTAATTAGCTGACAGGTGTCAAATAGGAGGCCTAATTGTGTATTGGCATTTATATTACATGTCTGTAAGTCTGTCAGTTATGCCCATGCTGGCTTTTTTTTGGAAATGCCATTTTTGATAAAGAACCTTTGATATAATAAATTATGTGTGGCTTCCAGGATTTTTTTCATTATCTTTCTTATCATATTATACAATGTGATTATTTTAAAGTTGTTTTTATTTGTATGTTTTTTTGATCTTTTCAGTTCTGGCTATCCGGAAGTTACTGCAAAGGGCTTTACAAATAATAAATCTGCACCAAAATTTTGATAATTTATATTTCTGTTATATTATAATAAATTATAACAGACTGTTTAATTTTTACAAACAAATTTTGTTCTTCCATCTCAATATGCATGTTTTGAAGTAAAAAACTTTTTAATTGTTGTTGTTTTCTGTTGTTTTTTTATAGTTTATTTTCAACAGAATCATATTAAATCTTTATACAAACTATTAATGCTAAATTTCAGGTACTTTAGAAATTATTTAAATCTTTGAAATATTAGTGATAAATTTGCAAATGATTCTTTTTTTTAAAAAGAAATTCTAATAAAACTATGAACGTAATATATTTTACTGTCGGCATAATGATTAAAAAAAATTTTTTTTTATCAAACATGTAAAGGTGTGGGATATTTCTTTAAATATTTTTTCGTGAGACTTCTACATCTGTTTATTTGTACGACAATGAAAAAAAAAGACAGTAGACACCTATCTGTCATGTTTACATAATCAGCCTTTAAAAAAAAGATAAAATACCCCCACTCTACCTTTTCAAGGGCTTTCAAAGAAGCGACATATGTTTTATTTTTTCCCAGGCTATAAAAAAGTGGTCAGTTTTGCAATCTATTTGTTTTCGACATTATCTTATTAGTCAATCAGGAACTAACATGTGTAATTATGTCACCATAAAAGTGCCACTGGCGATTTAAAAAAAGAAATCAAAAGGATTTTTAACAAATTTGTGACAACTTAATGTCTTTTTATCATCCTTTCGCCATCTTTTTAAAGATATACCTTGTATAGAATTAGATAAATCATACCGATTTCAAAAAAATACTTTGATGCACTTTCTGACCTCAAGCGCACTTAGGTAAAAAAAAGTTACATATTCGGTTCTGGTGAAATCATATAATTTCACAAGCACAAAATTTCGAGTTTGGAGCCAAAATGGCTGTTTCGTTGAAATATATCAATTTGTATATTTTCAACTTTTGAGCAAAAAATGAATTTGTTCAATGGGATGTCATTTCACAACTTAAATCAACCGCCAAATCCTAAAAAATTAGTCTGAAAGAATTATAATGTTTTCACAGTACTGCTAATAATGTTACTCAACATGCCATGCACTAATATTTCCTCAGTTGAGAGTGAGAAGGGTTTTATGCATATGCTGATGAGCTTGTCTGGCTCTCAACTAGTGAAATTTTTGACAGAAGTTTTTATATACTTTTACGAATATAGTTTTCATAGCCTTTTAAAATGAATCAAGTTTAATCCATACATTATAATTCATTAGATCACTTAATTTCCTACATCATTCTGGCCCCTTTCCAGACCATCAAATCTGTGCTTTTACATTTTTTCCATATTTTTTGGCTTCGATCAACTGGCAAAACTGCCAGAAAAAAAAAAACATATGGTTTGTTTTTTTCTTTCATCTTTCTTTCCAAGAAAATTGATCCGGCTGCAAGAACAACAAATTCCATGTTAACTTGTATAACCCATCAAGCAATCTGATAAAACATGTTGATAAAAATGATGTTTACAGAAATACTTTTCCTAAATAATCTATCATGCTGTTAACAAAAATAAACATCAATGCTAATGCTAAGATTCTCTGTATCAATACATTCCTTAACATTAAATTTTCCTGCCGTAAATTCCGGACAAATTATATTTTTCAGAATTTTGAAAAAATGAAAATAGGAAACTTAAATAAATCACAGTCTAAGACCAATATAAATTATACATTACAATTATGAATAACATTTACAATTTTTTAATTATTTTTTTTGCTCATCCATTATTACATCAAAAATACTTTTTTTCTCTCTATATTATTTTGTAATATGTTTTAGACATTGCATTTGTTTGCATTCATCTAAACTCTTCTATTGTGAAGAAAATAGATTTTTTTTTATATATTTACAATAGTGTGAAACAATATTTGGCCCAGATCAAACCATTGTTCAAAGGTTTTTACATCAATTGTGTACACTGTGTAATTTTTTCTGTACGAAAACGAAAAAAAAAGAAATCATTATGCTCGTGCCAATCAGAACTGGACATTCCTTTGTTGAGTCAGCGAGTGGAAAAACTAAGCTAAAAAGCTCAACAACGTATTTACGCAAACATTTACCCTGCCACAAAATTCTGTTTGCACAAGACCATTTTGCAAAGATCCATTTTCACAATTATGCAATTGGACAAACAGGATACTATGATAATGTCCAGTAAAACAGTTTGGTAACCAGGCATCCTCAAGGGCTGACCAGGGCTTTATTAGCTTAAAGTGTTTTGTTATCTATTTTTACAAAGATGAGTGCAAACTGACCTACAACTTTAGTCTTCTTTGACCATTACTTTTTATTAAAGGTACTCCACCTAATAAATGTTGAAAAATGAAAAACTGCAGATCGACCGGAAAAATATCTAATACTATCTTCGGAAGATTCTATCTTCCGCAGATTTGCATAAAAATCAAGGTGGGATTATCTGAGAAAGATAAAAGATTTACACGGTAAAAGTGTTTAGAAAGCGCTGGTTTTGTTTGTTCTTTAAAAGTTATGATCAATAATCTTTTATAAGATGGCAATATCATTCAATGAGTTTTTAACAAAATATGTTAATATTTGTTTTCTTAAATAGAAATGTTTGTGCATGTGCATTAATTAATTACTTGTTTTGCTTTTCAAGCATGTAAATATTGCTCCATCATGGAAAAAAAGCTGCGATATACCGATTTCAAAAATAGTTCTTGAATTAGAACTACTTTACCAGTGCAAGAAGACAGACCGGTTTTGACATCTCTAAATAACTGCCATTATATGACTAATTATCAGTTGTTTAGAGTGCAAGTTTTACCAGTTTCTCGATGAATCATGATTAATTATGAATCATTACATATTTTATATAATGCTCTTGTTTAAACTTTCCCTTCCGAGTCTTGCTTTCACAGAAACAAGAGTGACAAATAAAGAAATAAGAAATAGAATTTTCCGGTTAAACTGTTTTATCTACCGAATTTATCAAAAGCCAAAATGCTTATAAAGTTAAGTATAAATCACGACACTGGTCTCGGGAGATTTAGGGAGATTACCATCTTATGATCAAATAAAATTTTCAGATCTGATCTTTGGGCAAAAAAATATTGCAACAACTACTTTTAAATGTGGCTAATAAACACTGATGACTGTGTTTGAAGAGTATTACAAAATAACATAACTCTGAATTATATTTGTTAGGTCTGTTTTTCAACAACTGATAAAGATGACGTAACTTTTAAGCAGAACTTGTGTGAAGATTACACTGGCCATTAGAACCAAAAGATAGCTTTATTTGTTCTAAACCTCCCCATGATAAAATAATCCCTAACACTAATTTTCCTAACAACAGATCCTGTTTTACTATCAAGTGTTTTTCAATATATATATACACATAGATATGTATACATGTATAAATTATATTAAATTTACAGTTTGGTATAAAAATTATAACAAAAGAAAATTAAACAATACATAATTTTGATGAGAAAACAAATCCAATTCATTTTTTTTTTTAAAACGATGAGCGGATAAATTGTTAAACTGCTCTTTTTTTAAATTAAAATCTTGGGTTTGTTCGTTTTACAAAACATTATCTTTATGATCCATAAAGAATAAAACAGGATACTAGGTTTTTAATGTAACTTGTGCATTCTTTTCAATTATGGTTGTTTTTTTTTTTTTTAGATTTTTTTGTTTGTTTGTAGAAACACGTTGCTTTTGCAATTTCAAACACATATTAAATTGTTGTATATGGGGCAAATGAAAGGTACAGGACTTCTTTTACCATTTTTATCTCACATATTAAGAGTTGACTCCATGTTCAACATCACTGAAAAATCCAGTTATCCACAATTACTTCTGATCTGCCGATAATACTGGAAAGTCAATCATCTTTAATTTCGAAAACCTCTTTATCTGCAGGAAAAACCTTTTGACCTGCATGGATAAAAATTGCATAACCCATGTCAGAGGAAAAATATTATAGCAGATGGTGAATGTTTTTATCTCAAAAATGACTACAAAATAATTGCTCTATCAACATGTGTTTGGTTTACATTGGTCAAGCTACTTTGACCCTTGGGGCACCAATTGGGAATTTGTTTATTTGTTTTATAGTCTCTCCTCTTTTCGCTGCAGATTTTTTTCTCCATATCTTTTTCTTCCTCAGAAAATATTTGAAACCGATTTTTTTTGGATGTTTGAATCTTACGGCTTTATCATGACTGCTTAGAATATTACGGGAAATGTAGTTTTTTAGCAAACAAAGGAATTTCAAAGAAATATCATTCGTGTCTGCCTTTTTTCTGAACCTTTAATTCTTTTTAACAGATTTGATGGAAAAAAACAAACAAAAACAAAACAGTTATAAGAAACATATTTTTTGCTATATTAATTTTTAACACAATTACAATCATTTTATTCTCTGCAACATAAAGTTTAAACCAATCTTTCCATCTTTCTTTAAGAAAGGTATCTCGACAAACTAACTTTATGATAGCAAAACTGTAAGGAAATCGGTTCTCATTTCCCTCTATATTTTTCTATTTTCCTCTTTTGAAACCACTCCTTTTTTTATCTGAAAAGACAATCTGACATTAAAACATACCCTTAGCTAAATTTTATAATCGAGAGCATTTTTATGTATCCGAGACACTGGTCAGCTTGCATTTATGCCTTGAGGCCCTCTGTAATACTATCATGTATTTTGTGAAAATGTATATTTTTATCTAACAAGGATCTTTCAGTGTAACAGATGTACACTGGCCAAAATCATTTTGATGAGTTACTCTGACCTGTCAGTTCTAATGTAAAACAGTTGCTGTGAAAGTGTAGGTATGATAAAATTGGTAGACTTTTTTTTCAGTATTTTGCGATGAAACTTAGCATGTAGGGTGGCTGATTTTCAAACCACATGTTAAACTTCTCTTGTTTTGTCAAAATATACATTAAGTTAAGAAAGACATTACAGCACTGACTGTTTTAACACTCCATACAATTGGAACTTAATAGATCCCAAGCATCATTTCACCTAACAAAGGGCTCAAACTCCCAATTCTCACCTAACACAGGGATCAAATTAGAAACCTCTTGGAATTTTAATATTCAGTGTATGGGCTACAATAGTCTGTTTGTTTGTTTTGGGTATAACGCCGTTTTTCAACAGTATTTCAGTCATGTAACGACGGGCAGTTAACCTAACCAGTTTTCCTGGATTCTGTACCAGTACAAACCTGTTCTCTGCAAGTAACTGCCAACTTCCCCACATGAATCAGAGGTGGAGGACTAATGATTTCAGACACAATGTTGTTTATCAAATAGTCATGGAGAACATACGCCCCGCCCGAGGATCCAACTTGCGACCCCGAGATCTGTAGACCAACGCTCTTACAAACTGAGCTAAGTGGGCGGGCTTCTATAGTATATCTGCATGAAAACCAAAGGAATGAACAAGAAACTAGCTGGGGGAGGGGACTTAACTGCCCAACATCATGATTAATTTGCTTTAATACACTAATAGGAAATTAAAAACCTCAGCCCATAAAATAATGATGTGCAATTAAATCACAAACTAGTTGTATACTAAACTTACAACATCCTTTTATCCTCTTAAAAATTTATCTTCGTGAACTTCAACATCTTAAAATATTTTTAAATCTATTATCAAAAGACACATCAAGGTGACTCCGATGCAATGTCCAGTGTTCTAAACTAATTTATCATTAATATACATGGCCACACCAGATTGTATTAAAGTCTAAAGTTTATGACCCCTTAAATCATATCAGAAAATTTTACCTGTGAAAATATAAACTGGAAAGAACATGTTGAATATAAAATTTGATGGGAGGTCTGACATGTCCCACTTAAAAATGTTTATAAATTAATTTAAGTCAGGTTTAATGAATGCATGGTACTTGGTTATATTTAGATGCCAGTAGTTAATAGTGAGCTGGGTCTTAAGTAATTCCAAGCATCTGACTGCCGGTCTAAAAATGCAATATTGCCATCGGTCAGTTAAAAAACAAGAGGGCCAAGATGGTCCTAAGTCGCTCACCTGTGTAACACACCATAACAGTGTAAACATGTTTTACCTAGAGATTTCATGGAGACAAATATTCTGACCAATTTTCAAATAACGTGCCTCTTGAATGAAAACAAGCATTTTCTTTGATTTTACCTAGTTACCTAGTTTTTTACACACATGACCCAGATTCGAACTTGTCCAAAATTTCTTGAAAACAAACACTCTGACAATGTTTCAAGAAATTTGGAGCAAAAACATGGCCTCTACAATGTATACAAGCTTTTCCTATGATTTGACCTAGTGACCTAGTTGTTGACCCAACGTGACCAAGACTTCATGATAACATTCTGACCAAATTTTATGAAGACAGAATAAAAAATGTGCCCCCTAAGGTGTAAACAAGCTTATTCTTTGATTTGACCCGGTGACCTAGCTTTTGACCCCAAATGACCCAGATAAAAATTTTGTGCAATATTTCATGCAGACAAACATTCCAAGTTTCATGAAGATACAGTCATAAATGTGGCCTCTAGAGTGTTAACAAGCTTTTCCTTTGATTTGACCTGGTGACCTAGTTTTTGACCCCATATGACCCAGTTTCAAACTTGGCCTAGAAATCATCAGGATAAACATTCTGACCAAGTTTCATGAATGTGGCCTCTAAGTTGTTAACAAGCTTTTCCTTTGATTTTACCTGATGACCTAGTTTTTGACCCGACATGACCCAGTTTCGATCCACGCCTAGAGATCATCAAGATAATCATTCTGTACAAGTTTGCCCCTTTTAGGGATGGAATCTAGCCAGTTTTCGAAAGGAAATGAGATCTTATTGTGACTTAAGTTGTGTGTAAGTGTGGTTAAAATCAAATATAAAATGCCACTTCTATGGTGTTCACAAGGTAAAAATTACCAAATTTTGGCTCTTTCAGGGGTCAATCTGGGCCCGTAACTCTCGAACCTATGATTTGATCTGACAGATTCATCATAGAATCCAAGATTTATTGTTGTTGGAGATATTTTGCAAGTTTGTATCAAATCAAACTGTAAATGAAATCTCTATATGGCTGCAAAAGCCAAAATAGCAAATTTTGGCCCTTTAAGGGGTCATAACTCTGGAACCCATGATGGGATATGGCCAGTTTTCGAAAGGAACCGAGATTTTATGCCAATACAAGTTGTGTGCAAGTTTTATTAAAGTTGCTTGCAAAATGTGGTCTCTATCATGTTCACAAGCCAAAAAAGGCAAATTTTGACCCTTGAAGGGTCTATAACTCTGGAACCCATGATAGGATCTGGCCAGTTTTCGAAAGGAACCGAGATATTATGCCCATACAAGTTGTGTGCAAGTTTGATAAAAAAATCAAATATAAAATGTGGTCTCTATTGTGTTCACAAGGAAATTGTGGACGGACGACGGATGAAGGGCAATCACAAAAGCTCATCCTGTCACTACATGACAGTTGAGCTAAAAATGGGCTAAGAGGCAACCAATCAGATGCCCGCATTTTGACTGGTCTACAATTTTAAATAAGTTGTAAATACTTGTATTGAGATACACTGGCTCAAATAAAAAATACTACTGTACATAGAAGATAGCATTAAATTCTACACAACCAAACTCAAATACTTGCCAATCATGCAAAAAAAAATGTGAACAAATTCACAACTTGCTGCTAAACAATACCACAACAGGTGTAACTTGACAAAACCCACCATCCTTTTTCTTGAATTCACTGAAAATGTACCTACCTTGACCCTTTTGACATTTCTGCTTAACAACAAACTAAATGAACTTAGACCATAAAAAAATCTGAAGTGTTTCTTGTGATATGATCTTGCTTTTTGCTACAATTATATAAACTTTCTGTTACACTGTAGTAAAACATTAATAATCTTTTACTACCTCTATACCTTTTTTCTGACTTTCAATTCATCATCAGGTATGCCAATTTTCTCAGTCCAGTGAATTTCATGCTGTGTCATTCTTATGATACTATTAACTGCATGCAGTGTGTTAAACATGCTCCCTGCTGCTTCAAGTTGCTGACTATCGACATATCACAGGTTGTCAATTAGTTACGGTAGCTGCTCATACAAAATAGTTTTATGATATTCCCTATAGAAAAAGGTGTTATCCAATAAAAAACATACCTACATTACATCATACTATCATTAGATAAAAGGTATTGTTCCTAACATATTACATCTAAAAAGTGTTGCATACAATATAATTTTACGATGTTGATGTGAATGCCAATAAAAAATACTTACATTACATCACTGTTACAACACTGTACCAATAATGTTCAAGAAAAAACATCTTTGGCAAACTATAGTCACCCACTGTGTGCTATTCATTCAATAGATCATTTTAATCATTATTCAAATGTTAATGTCACATAGTGTCTTCCATTTGATTATTTTTTAAAGCAAAAACCTACATTCATGTTAGTATTTTTACTTAAATGTTTTAGTTCTTATAATAAATGTTTAGGATGTCCTGTTGTAAACACTATCCATCTTTGTAAAAACTGCTACCATTGTGAAGAAGTGTTACCTTTTTGATCACAAGTTACCTTAGTGAAAACTGTTACACTAGTGACAATTTTTGAAAATGGTTACACATTCATGAAATACTGTAGTTATTCTGCTTTTCTTTTACCGAAAAAGAGTTATGACTGTTTCATTCATAACAAGGCAGTAACTGAAATATACGCTTAACATTAAATGGAAGCAGAATTCTGATTTACAGTAAAACTTTGGTTACGAAATATGTTACACTTACACATTCACTTGCTTTACAGTAAATATTCAAGCACTCACCTGTTTCTGTACACTGGAGCCTTTTCTTTTCGTTTACTGCTCCCCAAATTAGTTTTCATTGTTTTAAGTTTGTATTTTTTTACGCTTTTACTTGTATCAGGTTGAATCTATAGAAATGTTCACTCGCGATAAAGCCTTTTCCAATTCCTAATGAGCAACGTTTCAACATGAAGCATCAAAGTTCAGCATTTTATCTTTTCCTTTTTTGTCGTCCTTTTAGCTGTTTGCATGTAATCTTTTATAATGGTCACAATACAGCTGACTAGATCTCACAAACTGTTTTTCAACTGAATTTCTTCTTTTATCTAATCTTTTTACTATATGCTTAAATGTGAAACAATCGGACATTAAATTTTAAGCCTAGCTGATAATCGCACTCTATCTACATTTTTTATCGAAGTGAAATCACGTCATGTAAAGAAAACAACAGAATGTTTTTTTAATAAACCAGTTGCATAATGAATATTCGGTTCTTTGTCTCGTCAAATCAAGTCTTCCGATGCCAAAAAAATATTTTTATTTTTAACTGCCATAAAAGGGAAAAGCAAGTATACTGCTAATCAATGTGTTTATTGCCATCAACAAAACTGTTTACAATTATAAGTGTTCTATGCCATTCCCAATCCATAATTCTAAAAATAACACAATACCCACAACTTTATCATTATCAAAAACCGAAAATATTCATAGAAAACAAAATAAAGAAACTTAAATATAGCTTGCAACTATCAACTTCACCCACAAGAAACTCAGAACTTCAATCCTCACTTATTATACCAGTCCTCAAGATTAACCTCAAGACAAAAACTGCAAAAAAACTTAACTCAAAACTCCTTTTAAGAATCTAATAATAGAAAAGTCGTTTATCAATGGATAAAAACAAGTACTATTCATCTCTTTATCTAAACCTAAAGCCCATCCTTTATCAATGTTTTTTCAAAGTCAGAGTTCATTTCAATTAGGATTGACAAATTCTTAACCTCTTTAAAAATGTCCCTGAATGTCACTAAAAATATAAATTGTCCACTTTTATTTATCTACAATACAAAACATCTCTTATCGGGCAAAATGTTTCTATCTCCAAGCATTAACATTCAACCTTCTTCCCTTCAAAAAGACCACAATTTAATAGTGGTCAGTTTTAAGCAAATAAAATGTCAAATGATGTGGGCTGTTTACATATATCTTACCTTTTACGTCTTCTTTTAAATCGATTTTACTAACTTTGGGCAGATAAACCCTCAAAATGAAAAGATAAAAAAGTTAGAAAAACAAGCAAATTCGATGAATTGGAATCCCCCGCCGACAGGGTCAGAGTTGAGGAACGGCAAAAAAATATATCCAGCAAAAAGTTAAGAATGTTACCAAGAAGCAAATAATTTCATTAGTCAAAATCAAATTAAAAGAAAATGAATGGTTTGTTTGGGTGGGGCTGGGGGGGGGGGGGGGGGGGGAGGATACAAAAGTTTACATGTTGATTATAAACATTGATAGAAAATGAAAAAAAAATAAGATAAAAATGGTGGGGGGGGGGGGACCAAGGTAAGGTGGTGACCAGGTGTAGGTACACAACATCACATGTTTATAATAAATGTTCATGGAAAAGAATGAAAGAAGTTTAATGAAATTCTTCCAATTGGTTGGTTTGTTATGTACAGATCTGTGGATTTTTAAACAATTAAAGGGCAATAACTATATGGAAAATTGACCAATCGATAAAAAACTTGAAGGGCATCGTCGCAGTATCTTGGTTCATGTCTGTTTCAAATTTGATGAAATTCTACCTGCTAGTTACTGAGAAATGGCTGCAGACGGACATTTTTCATTACATCAAGGGCAATAACTCTGACGGAAACTGACCTATCAAAAAAAGAACTTGCGTGCATCAGCACAGTATCTTGGTTCATGTCTGTTTCAAATTTGATGAAATTCTACCTGTTAGTTACTGAGAAATGGCTGCAGACGGACATTTTTTATTAAATCAAGGGCAATAACTCTGAGGGAAATTGACCAATCAAAAAAAAAACTTGACGGGCATCATCGCAGTATGTTGGTTCATGTTTATTTCAAGTTTCATGAAATTCTACCAAGTAGTTACTGAGAAATGGCTGCGGACGGACGGACAGACGGACTGACTGACGGACGGACAACGCCATTTCAATACCCCGCTCCCGATTTCATCGGCGGGGGATAAAAATAATGTTATAATAAATGTAAACAAGTGCATATAATTATAGTAAATAGTAACTACTAGTATCATGCTATATATATATATATATCATTGTATATTGTAAATTATCATAATTTCATTTCACATCTTATATCAAAATCATTGTGAACAAAATATAAGCATTATAAATAATCAACTTTGAAAAAGTTTCTATGAATAAGCCTTAAGACCAGTCTGAGACTTCAAATGTACCATTGGTCATTGTAAAAAAATAGCTCATTAACAAATTACCAATCAGATGCTGATATTTTAAGACTGGTCCCCAAACTCAAGTTTTATAACCTTGAATGAATATAGCTCATTAGTAATCTATGCTTCAGAAACCAGTCTAAACTTGAGAGAAATGATTCAAACACATACTTCTTTAACAAGGAGTGGCAAAAAGCCAAACATCACTTTTTAAAAAAGCAAATTTATACATCTATTGACATGTTCCGCTTATTCTGAAGTACACTGGTCAAAAGGTCACCAGTTAGGTTTTTCAACAACGTAATATCAGTGATATGTTTTTCATAAAAATGTTAAATAAATCAACGGTCCACTCAAAAGCCTTTTATTCTCGATCAAATATTGATTTATCTGAAAATACTCTGCCAAAGCAAACTGACCACTCTTTTGTTTGTCGTACCTTATCTCAAAAACAGCAATTTTATTTAAACATCTTGTTTAACTGTTATATAATGAATATATTTTTCACAAAAACATTTCATTGCTTTTACCAATATTCGCCATTAGTCAAATATTGCATAACGCTTTTTTTATTGCATACGGTCTTTTCAAGTTTGAACAAACACAAAAAGAGATGGTTCAAAAATGAGTGTACTAAAGTTCCACTGATGTTGAAATGTCATATTATCAATAATCACAAATACAGCTTCCATTTAATTAACAGTTTTTCCTTAATTTACATGATGAGATTTTCTTTTAAAATTTGTCTAGCATCAAATTAACATATACCCTGAGTCAAACAATAAAACTCTATAGAATGTTGAAACTGATCAAATTTTACATCATCCACATTTTGAGACGCAATTTACGTTTTTTTAACCGAACAAAATAGCAATAACAGAAAGCAAACAAAGGAAGCCAGCTGACCAAGTATGACTGAAATTTGTTAACGTATTTTGAAGAACACATATAATTATATAAAGCTATTTCGTTCGCACTGAAATCATTTTCAAGTAAATTTTTATCATTTTATAAACTTTCCTGAAAAATGACAGGAAAATCATTTCATGTCATTTTAAATGGCTCGAGATGATTCATTATATAGAGCCTGTATTAACAAGCCAGAGCTGTGACATAGCTCATATATTAGCAACCTCCATGCAATGTATAAACTCTTCTTCTTTAAGACCAAGCAAGTGTCAGTCATGTGTCATGAAAAACTCAAGAGCCACTACAACCAAATATGTTGGACATGATTGATTCCTCCTTTGCGACCAGTGCAGATAATGATTAGCCTGCACATCCATGTAGTCTGATCAAGATCTGCACTATTTGCCATTCAGTTAGTATCTCTTTGGTAAGCACCCCATTTGACAGTTAATGGTACTGTCCAAACTGAAAGATGGACGAGTTCATTACAGAAATTTAGCAGGGTAAGGGTTAAACACAACATTTACTGTCACATCATTCATTTTGTGGGCTTATAAGTTTATTTTTTTTCTATTTCTGGCCAATATGTAGAGAAACGACTTTGTGGAATCCAAATTTTAAACTAAAGTTAAAGGAGACTTAAACACTTACAATAAAATCCACAAAATTTTATCTCAAACAAACATAAATGATTTCACAGTTCTGAAAATGACCAACTTTGCATACAACACTTAGGCTTTAGAAGATCAAAGAAATCTCAATTTTGATTCTAATTTATCAAAAGAGGAAGCCATTTGTATTGTTACTCTGCAATACAAAATGACTTGACTGCAGACTGGTAGGATACTAATACCACTCAGATGTATTCAGCTCAGCGTAACAGTTTTACTGTTCTCAAAATATTTCACTGAACATGTTAAAATGAAAATAAACAATGCGTTCTTGTGGTTTACCATCTAATTTACCACAGTTCATTATTCAGATGTTTGGATGTCCATCCACTTGTGCTAACACCCTCATTGTTTAATTCCTACACATCTGAAATATGGTATATCCAACAATAAACCATGTCAAGGCCTTGGTTATTTGATAATGCTACATAACTATATTATATAAAGAAAACAATTTATACGTTTCTTTTTACAAATCTGAAAGGTAAAAAAACTCTCTCTGAACATACAGTTCCATAGCTGCAGTATCCAGAAACTTTCTAGTGACTTCACATCCACTTCTTGTCTATAATGCTTTTTTTTCAATTAATTCTTTTGAAGTATTGCATGATTGCAATCCATTCAAATAAGCACTCACATGTTTTAATAAATGTAAAATAATAATCATTTAATAGCTAAATCATTAGGCACATGGTCAAAATGATCAATCAAAAATCTTGTCAAATTTAACGATATACATTTTCTTCAAAATGAATATTTAGTGACAGTTTGACCCAGAAGTATCAAGATGACCAACAGTTTTATTTATTAACATATTTCCTTATGAAACCATATATGGTGTTATGGTCATCAAATCAAATTAGTGAAATAACAACTTTGAAGTGGTCACTTAAGAAAAGAAAGCCAGTTAAAAATGACCATCTTTGATCGAGCATTTCAATATGTGGATGTCCTCATCACTGAGTGTTTTTAAGTCAGCATCCTTGTTATTTCATCTACAGGTCCTGTTGGCACTTGGCTAATTATTGTTGAAAATTTGATACATTTTCCTGTTTGTGGACAGCTTTTCTACACTAAACTGCTTTTTTTTATCTATACATAAACCAAACCAAACCATCAATAAACTCCTCCTATCATCCCCCCCCCCCCTCCCCTCACACACACCACCACCACCACCACACACACACACTTCCCTCTCCTCTTCAACACCCACAGCCGCTTATTTATTTTTGAATGCATGCTGAATCTTGACTGGCATAACATAATTCCTAATTATTTGGTGTTTAATGTTTCTGTTAAATGCATTTTTTCTAAAGACAAATTTCTTAAACCTTTATCATTAACCATAAAATCTCAGAAACATAATACAAACACACCCCTCGAAAATAATGATTTCAGACCGCTGTCTTTTGAATTAAAATAATTTTAATACTTAAAAGTTATGACAGTATTAAAATATTGTTTTGTACGACAATTACTGTACATAGACTATCAGATATTAAAATAACAAATGGCAAATAAGTTCACAATAAGAAATTATCTGCAAGTGGAAACTAAAAATGCAACTTTTGTGTTTAAAATAGAAATTAAACATAATAATAATTTAGAAACTACAATTAGAAATTAGTAAAGTTAAGCAATTTGGAAAAGCAATTAGAAAAATGCACAATAGAGAACAATGCAATTAGATGTTCAAAACAAGAAACAGACAATTTGCAACTACAAATTCAAATAAGAATTTGCAAAGTAATTCTGCAACAAAAAAGTTGCACATAAGATGCCAATTGCTCATTAAAGTTATCATTCAGATCAGAACAGAACAGAACTTTTAATAATACAATTATATGACTTTAACAAAAGCAAGAATTTTAATGCCTTAATTGTCAGTCACCAAAACACTATAATAAGAAAATCAAAGTATCAGATAATGCAAGTAAAAGTCTTTTAAATTACCTAGATAACAGAAATTAGAAATTAACAAATTAGAAATATTTAAGAAAACATACCTCATGTCCATTTCAGTGCACCATACCAGCTTGAAGAAATGTTGAATTTATATTTCTTTTCAATAAAAAATAATATTTCTCTTTGTAACTGCTATCATTTCTTTTAAATATGTTTTTTTTATATATAAAGATTGATAACCAAACACATTTAAACCTCTGAAACACCTTTTTTTCAAAGTTCATGAAAACAATATTCTCACAAAAATTTCCAATTTTACAGTCCCAAAAGAAAAGCATTAACAGTTAACACTATCTCTTATTTGCTCTTTTTTATCTTAATGTCCACCCCAAACTGTCCAGTCAAAAAACATAGAAATGAAAATGCAATGTCCAGCTGTGCCTTAAACCATCTAGGTGTTATCCTCTCAACTGCTATTTTACAACTGGTACTGACCACTTCAGTTACCTAACTGACCAATGGCTATCTGGCCGTATATAATGACCACCTAACTAACAAAGAAAAATACTGATAGCTGCAAACAGGTCAATAATACAGTTAGTCAATATTTTATCATCAAAATCAGGGAAATGTAATGGATTCATTGTTTCATTTTAAATTTACCTGAATTTTGATATTGGGTCTCATTTTTCTTTCCAAACACTTTAATGTTGGTTTTGTTTTGCCAAAAAATGCTAATATATTTTTTTGCATCTATGAGTTTCTATAAAAAAAAAACCAAAGAGAAATGTTTATTTACAAAATATGACTAACATTATCTTTAAAAAAAGTAAAAATTATGAAATTGATAAAATTGTTAAAAGCTGATATTAGACCAATTGCTCGAATTTTCTTAATTCTAGAACTTGTGTAAACTTGCGTAAAAGTTGTTTTAAAGTAAATTTGATGTTGCACCCACTTTAAACAATAATTATGACAATTTAGTATTAAAATATCTTATAGAAATCAGAAAAATTTGTTCTTTAAGTACACACTGAAATAATAAAGTATTAAAATCGGATGAGTAAAAAACAATTACTGCACCGAAATTATTTATATTTTCCTATTTTCTGTCCGTTTTAGTTTCAGATTTATAGACTGGTACAAACATATTGACATAATATGATTTTTACAACGTATTTTTTAAAATATCGAAAAAATTATTGTGCACAAGGTAGTAAACCGTTGAACTAATGCAGAAAATTTACATTCTCCTTGCATTTTTACAATTATATCTAACTTTTATTTTTACCCACTTTGTCATTTTCCAGTGTCATATATATTATGTATATACATTCTGGTTCCATGCCAAACTTGGTGGAAATAAACATGTTGAAAAATTTTGTCCAAACTATGGGCAAGCATTTCCAACTAACAGAATCTATTCAAAATACATAATGTATGATATAAAATCTGCAATATTAATAACACAACTTTTTTCAGCCCTATACAGCTCTATATCTTTATGATCATTATAACCCTTATCATGCTAAACACAATTGATTCTGCCTTTGCAACCAGTGTAGATCATAATCAAACTGCACATCTGTGCAGTCTGATCATGATCTGCATTGTTCGCTATTCAGTATCTTTTTGTAAGCACCCCTTTTAACAGTTAATGATACTGTCCAAATTGAAAAATGGGCAAGTTCATAATAGAAATTTAGCTGGGTAAGGGTTATGTAACAACACTAGATTGAGTATGTTTTTCTTCGTATCAGAACAACACATACATCCTTAAAAAACAATACTGCTTTCTTATTTGTGAGTTTTTGTGAGCAAGTAGTGAAAAGGGAAACAAACAATGCTTTAGTTTATACATTATTTATTTTAGGTCCATTGTGAAACAAGTTCTACAACTTATATTAATCACTCTTGCCACCTCATTCCTGATGGAATCCATTGCTACGAGGGTATGAGAGAAGAGAAGCCAATTTCCTTTTTAATCCTGAGCGCCAGGCAAGGGAGCTACTGGTACCATTTTTCATGTCTTTGGTATGATGCGGCTGGAGATCGAACCTACGACCTCCCGCACTCGAAGCAGACGCTCTACCACTAGGCTATCGAGGCGGTTTAAAAAATGCTTTATTTTAGGCATGGTCTGTAAAATATGATGGAAATTGTAACCTAAAAGTCTGGCAATCCAAAACATTAAAAACTATTATATATATATAAAAAGACAGTATAAAAGAATGTTATCTAAATATACATTTATTTAGAAACTGCAGTTATGAAAAACATTATGATAACAGAAGTCAGTGTAGGGTTAAATATAAAGATAATAGTTTAAAGTCAAGATAATGTTGTGTTTAATTAAAAGATTAAAAGCCCTGTTCTGTATAAACTTGTATTTTCTACAATTTTCACCATTAAAATGTAATCTTGTAAAATAATCTCCCTTTATTTATCCAGTAATTCAGAATTACCTCCCTTTAAATAAAAAAAAAATCTACATGTTGTAATCCATTATCCCTACCTAGAATTAAAGTAATTATTTCTGGTCTAAATTACTTATTAAAAGTGTTAATTTAGTTATTTGTTATATGTTTTTAAATCTAAACTATTGATATTCAATGCTGACATGCCGATATATGGACCAAGTTAAAAAAAATAAAGCTGAAAATTGAAACAGGCATATAATAATATATACATACCAGACACAGCCAGACCAGAGTTATGGCCCTTGACTTAAGTCAAAATATGCGCAGAGTCGCAGGAAGTGGAGGCACTAGTGTCCTATATGTACGAACACCTGGTTTTTCAAATGCATTTGTTTTAATCACCATTGGTTAATCTTACAATGGGCAACCTTTTATTAATTTCTTGTCAACTCTTGGCTGTAAGGGGAGATAATTATTCTATTTGCAAGGTAAAGGAATTATTACCCACTCCCTCCTGAAAAGATTGCCTCATTTTTGATTACAAACATAAAACATATTAGTTTCTTACTAAATCCTGCTATCAATTATCATTTTTTTTTTTAAATATTTGTTAAAGGTTTGCATACTGACAAACACCATAAATGTTTTATTGAACCCATGGTTTTTAATTACCTCCCTTGTGGCTGTTATGGAATAATTTCATGTGCAGTATTCAAAGTAATGCTTTTCTTAACAATGTATGTATTCATGTGAATCATCTATTTGGACAGATATTTCATCTGTGTTAGTTATTATACTATAGCCTTATGGAACTTTAAGATATTCTTTATAAGTCTAAACATTACTTTTTATGTCTAAAATAGTCCTAAATCTCTCTATTGTTATAAATACACTGATAGGTGAATGTGGGTATGGTTCAAAAAGGTGTTCAGGTGAATGTGGGTGAATGTGGGTACATTGTATTGAAAGAGGTGTTCAATAAGACAAACAGCAATAAAATATATTTTTACACAAAACCATACTTATCTTAAACAACCTCAAGGCAAATCGTATGGGAAAAATTTGTAGAATCATTTAAAACAGCAATTAAAAATCATTTTTTAAACCGCTTTAATGTATTCTCAGCTCTTTAATAGTAAAATGTTAATTTATTACAAGAGAGTGCAACAAAACACTTTTTAACAAAATGCCTGCAAGCTCTTGGACATGAACAGTAAAAATAAATATATCTTTTATATAGCTCCTCGATCTGCAAAATAACTTTCATTTGTTTGAAAGACTTTTTATAGGGATTGGGTTTTTACTGTGACAATCAATAATATTTTGGTTTGTAATTTTCAGGTTCTTGAAGTTTACAGGAGTTGATCAGGCTATGGTCCGCCAATGTAAATTTTAGCAGCAAAAGTACAGATTTTCTGTGTCAACCAAGTTGTACAGAAAGATAGAAGGGGAGTTAGCACCTTGCCATACTTGGTCAAAAGGAGAATAAGAAATGGGAAAGAGAGTTAGCACCTTGCAATTCTAGGTGACAGGAAGTAAAAGTACAGCTTTTCTGTGTCAACAAACTGTTACAGAAATATGAAGGGGAGTTAACACCTTGTCATATTGTACCCTAGATCATTCATTACAAATATCTTTTCCAGTCAAACAGGAGATTTTGAAATACCACAAAAACCAGGGACCGAGCCGTGTCTAAACGGCCCTTTTCTTTCAAGTTTTAAAAGGGAATGCCATGAACATGGCAATTAAAGCAAAAATGAAAACACAGTGGTTCTATAAATTTTCAAAAAATCGCAAATCAAATTATTTTTTTTTATCTTTGAGTTTCTTACTGCTGAATTTTACTGCATTACTAACGCAGTAGATTTTCTACAATTTTACAAGTCCAGAGCTTTCACCAGTAAATAATATTGCCTAAGGTTTCACCAGATCACTTTTTTAAAACTTTTTATTTGCAATTTCTAACAAATGGAAGTATTTTCTAAATTTCCAAAAATTTGAAATTCTGTAAGCATGCCCCTTTAAACTATGAATTCTTTTATAACAAAATAAAGCAAGAAAAAAAGTCACTCCCCATATTGACCACATTAATCTTCAAATCCATGACATGAAAACAAGTCCCATAAAAATTCATCATACAGTTTATCTCAGAGTTTAGTATTTATGTCTATTTAGATTGCATAACGGTCAAGATAGTAAATTGACCAAAAACACTGGACAAATAACGGCCAACAAAGGGATCAAGAAAAACTTAATTTAGTCCGTTTTGCATTATACCATGATAAAAATGTCAAGAATGATAACAGAGTTGGTTGCACAGAGTTAAAAATATGTCCTGGTGACTACAACCACTTTTTCTCTTAACACTGAAGCCCCAGCAGAAACTTTTAAAATTCTAAAAAGGTAAAGACTTAGAAAGGATTGATCATTTCCTTTAATTTTTATTGATTCTTCACTGAAAACTACTGCTCATTGTTACCACAGTGCTAAAAATGGTAAATTAACTGTTTTTCCATTTTCAGGAAAAGCTGATGGTCTTTTGATGTCATTTTCTGGGTTGTGAAAAACATACATATACCACATGAGAATGTATAAAAATGTGGCACCAGTGTCCTCAGGATATCAAAATCTCCATGAAAAAGGCCACAAGTACTCAATGAAATGCACATGTTTTACAAAAACTAAAAACCAGTGTATCTCAGCAAAGTATCTTCTGACATATCTCAATCGAGATACAAAATCTCCTGTCATATATCATTAATTGGTTAACAAAACGCATCTTTGCTCTAATGGAAAAACCAAGATCTAGGAATCATACTGGTGGACCTGTATGTATATGTCAATAGTACCTATCCACCCCTTTGTCCTCCTGTGCAATTACAGGACAGTAGGTAAAAAACAATTCCTTTCCAAAAAAGCATTATGTCCAAGGAACTGTCTGAAAAACTGTATACATGAGCCACGCCGCGCCATGAGAAAACCAACATAGTGCATTAAAGCAACCAGCATGGATCCAGACCAGCCTGCGCATCGTTTTAGCGCAGTCTGGTCAGGATCCATATGCTGTTCACTAACAGTTTCTCTAATTGCAATAGGCTTTGAAAGCAAACAGCATGGATCCTGACCAGACTGCGCTGATGTGCAGGCTGGTCTGGATCCATGCTGGTCGCATATGCACTATGTTGGTTTTCTCATGGCGCAGCTCAAATAATTTTAAAGGGGATGTTCTAACCATTATTGTACTGGATATGATTAATTCTGCCTTTATGACCAGTGTAGATCTTGATCAGCCTGCACATCCGTGCTGTCACTGTCTGATCAAGATCTGCACTGTTTGCCATTCACTCAGGTATCTTTTTGGTAAGCATCCCCTAAAACACTAAATGGTACTGTCCAAATTGAAAGATGGGCAAGTTCATTATATAAATTTAGAACGGTAAGGGTTAAAGAATTGTCCCTACCCAGATTTCCAGACACCCCCATAAAAACATCAATTACCAAAATGACTCTTATGTATGAGTCAATTTAACTGTCAATGGATTGGTGCAGTATATTTTTATCAATTTATATCACTGCAAACAAGCTCCAACCTATCATCAGGAAAAAGAACAAAGCCATTTGGTACTCATGTCCAGTTTACAATGCCATTTTTACGGCTCTCACAACATTATAAAGGTAAATAGCGTTACGCAACCTTGGTATTTGCGCAATGAAACAACCGGCCTGAAATAAGCTCTACAAATGCTTTTATTATCAAACATTTATCTCAACTAAAATATGTGTCGTAAAACTGCTTGTAAAGTCCACTTTTATCCACTCAAAAATTGCATAATCGTGCGATTTATTAATATATCGCTCGCATTTTTAGATAACCCAGAAAAATGGTCAAAACTTTTGCAACGTTTTATGACATGTTTGTCCACTATAGCGATTTGTTAACATCCCTTTGATGTCTTAAATTAAGAGGATATTCTAAAAACGTTTTATCTTTTTAAAGAATTAAACAAGATATGAATGATGTAATAAAGTAAACAGTTTTAAATGTACTTTTAAAACAATGTTAAATAGTAGTGATTATTAAAGTTTATCATTCTATGACGAGACACAATGTGACAAATGCATTAGTGAGCTTGCATGGCCTCAGTGAATTACTGAAGCATGTCAGCATACATTCATACATTGCTTGTAAACTGCCTAAGTCAACTGACTCAATGTCCGTTTTAATGCAATAAAGAAATAAAACTTTTTTAAAGGGGCATGCTCGTAGACTACAGCAATCGCTGTCTATGCTGTTGTTTTGTTTAAGCCATGATATATAAAACAAGTAATGGTTTCAATGTGCAAATGTACTACAGAAATGTATTCCAACACAAGACAAAGGGTAAAAGAATCTCTCAACCACTTGATAAAACAGAAAGAAAAAACATCTTTCAAAAATCACCAAAAGAAAACAAGCCCCTGTTATATAGAATGATTCACCAGATCACCTGAAGAATTTTTTTTTTCTTTTTGTTGGATTTAACGTCGCACTGACACATGATAGGTCATATGGCGACTTTCCAGCTTTAATGGTGGAGGAAGACCCCAGGTGCCCCTCCGTGCATTATTTCATCATCGTCACTTGCCCCTCATCGATGTGGGTTCGAGCCTCACTCGGGGCATTGAATTCTTCATGTGAGGAATCCATCCATCTGGCTTACGGAAGGTCGGTGGTTCTACCCAGGTGCCCGCTCGTGATGAAATAATGCACAGAGGGGCACCTGGGGTCTTCCTCCAGCTGGAAAGTCGCCATATGACCTATCATGTGTCGGTGCAACGTTAAATCAAACAAAAAACTAAAAACAAAAAAAAAAAACCTGAAGAAAATGGGAGAAAATTTACCTATTGTACAACTCTTCCAAACTTAGAAGTGTCATTATTCTATGAATAAGCAGTGTCCTTCAATGTCCTTCCTATGGTTATATCTGCATGTAGTCCTTCAACCTTAAAATTAGCAAGGTTTCCATTTTTATAAAGTTTCAATTAAAATTAATGTTCTCAATAAAATCTCTAGAACAGTATTTCATTACAGTGATCTTCAGAAAATAGTAAACATTTTTTCCAAAGCAGCATCCAGCTTTGGATATAGTTTAGGCCGCTGCTTCTTAGCAGCGATACATATTTTTCAGTTATTATTTTATATTTTTCAATTTTCAAGAATGGAGTCAGTCTATCTTACAAGCATTTCTCAGAGAAAAAAAGAAAACAACCCCCCCCCCCCACCCAAAAAAAACCCACTAGATTTAACAGTACGTCTATGAAATTCCATCAAAGTAAGAACCCCCTCCCTTCCCCCCACTCCCCCACAAAAAAAGTCTGACTATCAGTCAAGTGGCTAGTTAAATTAACCCTTAACCTGCTGGCTGCAGATGATTCTGCCTTTGCGACCAGTGCAGACCAAGATCAGTCTGCACATCTGTGCAGTCTGATCATGGTCTGCACTGTTCGCTATTCAGTCAGTAAATTTTCAGTGAAAACCCCTTTGAGTAATAAGTGGTACTGTCCAAATTGAAAGATGGACCAGTCCATTATAGAAATATAGCAGGTTAGGGGTTAAAGTTCTTCTATGCTTATTTTTAACTTTTTTTCTTGATTTTTTTTTCTTCTAACAAATATATGTGTTACATTTTTACTTCTATAAAATCTATATGTCATAATTTGTACCAAATAATTATTTTATTCTAGACAATGTTACTATCAAAGAAAATTCAATCATTAGTACTCATTAATTCATTAACATTTCCTGAGCATGGTTAATTCAATTCCAAACACAGGGGAGTTGCATAACAGTCCTACATTAATGGTTTCTGCATATAACTTCAGAGAATCAATTCCCCTGAACAAAAGATTTTAACAATACAGAATAAATTACTTTAAACCATTACTAATACTATATTAAAGGGGCATGCCTCTAGATTTATGTCATTTTTTTTATGAAATTGACCAAATTCTTCCATATTGTTAAAAAATATTGTAAATTATGAAGAAAATATATCTACTTTATTTATAACACCTAAAACAATTGATGTATTTTAAACACAAGGAATTTTTCTTCAGACCGTTATATCATATTGAAAAAAAAACAACCTGTATCAACATAAATGAAAATGGATTTGCATTTTTTGACACTTTATTGAAACAGCTACTTTAAATTTAAGATTTTTTCTGGAGGTGTGCCCCTTTAAAATAAAATGATAAATACTTTGTAACATAACTATGTACACACGGTACTTAATTTTTACACATAAAAGTCTTTCCTTTATTTCATTAACAATATCTGTCTTTAATATAATCAAATAAAAACTTTCAAAACGAAATGACAGCACTGTGTTATCAAAAATTAGTTGTCAATTTAATTTAGTCTCTTTTTTGTCAAATATCTCGACACCCTTTGTGTTTTACCAAAAGTTATATAAACCTCCTGAAACTCTATACCTTGTCCAATTTCTCACTTATTTTCTCTTGATCATTTGCTAATTTCCTTTATCAAAAACCTATTTTCTCCGTCCACTATAGCGGTCACTTATTTGGTCATTTATTTTGTAACCTAAAACTGAAGTTGCTGATACTGATCTCTCGCCACCTCTCTCTGCCCCAGAGGGAATGTTTTCAGCCGAAAAACAAAAATGTAATATCCTATGTATTTCCGTATAGTTTATTATTTGGTAGCCAGCTAACTGAAGGTCATTTAAAGGTTCGGGTTTTTTTTATGTGACCACATTTTTTTAGTCTAAATCACCTTCAGTAAAGTACTCTTCAACTTTGAACACCAATTTGAGTCACTAACTTTTACGACTTTTATTTTCAATTAATCACAAAATACAATCAAATCTTAATTTTCTAACTAATCACCGGCTAATAAAAACCCAGACTGCAATACCTATAAAATACTCAGAATTTTTATCAGTACTGTTAAAACCTCTTAGACTACTAAAGACCACATTCAAATAAAGGCCACAACTGTAAAACCTGCTTATAAAAGCCATTATTTTCTTTTCCTCTATTAACCATAAATAGTATAAATTTACCATGTGTCACAACAAAGACCACCTTTTTTCATTTCACAAAAATGGTCTTTACAGACAAGTTTGACTGTATATCCTCTACAAGAATGATGCTCTATTCATCATTTTCTACTGTGTGACTGTATTTTATTACAGATACAAATCTACTGTTTTTCCTTCTATTTTTAATCATTTTCTATTGTGTGACTGACACAGTAGAGACATTTTTTACATATTTTATTGCAGATATAACTCTTGTTTTTTGGGGTTTTTTTAGTAAATAAAGAACACACTGGCACTGCATCACTTCATATTTTAACTTTTCGTTTTTAATTACTAACAAATAAAATGGGATCTTCTTTAATTTTGAGAACTGTGAAAGAAATTTCAAAGAATAAAGTTACACTGTTTTCATATTCATGAGCCTGTAACAACCAACCAGGCCACTATATACTTTTTACTGTCTGCCACACATTATTTTGTATTTTTCTCTATTGGATGATAGTGAACATCTGACAGACTTGAAACTTGTTTTTTGTGAATCTCTGGAAGCTGAATTGATTTTATCAGACCAATGATTATCCAATATTACAGAATACAGAGCTCTGATTGGCTGAATAAAATACAAAAGATTAATGCATCCAACTGATGTTTTTTTACAGAGCTTTGAATAATCATTATTTGTCTACAGCTTCCTTTTGTTGACTGTACTGATGTAGAACAAAACTCATGAGGACTATTTTTTTTACATAAAGAGGCAGTACGAAAATTAACATATATATTATGAAAACGTAACATTATATACAATGTATATTGCAGATGCAGTATGAAAATTAACATAATATGAGCCGCTCCATGAGAAAACCAACATAGTGGGTATGCAACCAGCATGGATCCAGACCAGCCTGCGCATCCGCGCAGTCTGGTCAGGATCCATGCTGTTCGCTAACAGTTTCTCCAATTCCAATAGGCTTTAAAAGCAAACAGCATGGATCCTGACCAGACTGCGCGAATGCGCAGGCTGGTCTGGATCCATGCTGGTCGCAAACCCACTATGTTGATTTTCTCATGGCGCGGCTCATATATATTTCGTAGATCCTATATGAAAGTTAATAATGTATATAAAATTTATTTAACAATAAAATAAAAAGAAAACACTACATATATACAGTCAAACACCAAATTTTTGCACAAATGCTCAAAGGGATGAGCAAAACGGTGTTTATTGAGGGTTAAATATTAAATAAAAGGAAAATGGCCTGGGACTTGGTAACTGAGCCCGGGGTGCTTGTGTCATTGAATGCTGGAGAGAGCCTGGGGTTCTTATGTCATTGATGCTGGAGCCAGATGGTTGTGTCATTGATGCTGGAGAAGACGATGTTTCACAGGAATGATTTTCAAAATGCTTCTTCTTCAAACTTTACCCTTCTACATTTCTGAAATGGACTGGTCTTTCTTTCAATTTGGACAGTACCATTTATGACTTGAAAATTACCTGAAAATTTACTGACTGAATATAGCGAACAGTGCAGCTAGACCATAATCAGCCTGCACTGGACGCAATGGCAAAATTACTTTCCGCCAGCAGGCTAAAGGTTATTAGCCCAAAATTTTATGAACTTATTCTGCTTGTAATAAAGTATCAGAGAAAAGAGTGTAAACAAAACTTTTGAAAGTTTTTCATTACGTTATACATGGAATGCAACCTATATCAAATATTCTAAAAAAAAACATTGCAATTACAAAATGCAACCGATTTTAGCTACCGTTGAATTATCTTTCATTGGTCACTCAGTTAAATCACTGAATAAGTGAGCGAGATAATACACCTGCTATACATAACAATACATTTTCATCTGCCTATTTACTACAGGCGTAATTACATAAATTCTTTTTAACCATCGGTTTTCAGATAAAACGGGAGACAGTCGAGTCATTTATTTAGACAAGATAATTATTGGTTCCTAAAATACAATCTCGGCAAAACAACCAATCAAAGTGGGATCAATATTTGTCCAGCTTCGGACCAATTCATTTAGTTTCTGGTCACTTTTTGTACTAATTAAACTGACCACTGGTCATTCTAGTTGTCATAGCAACAAAAGGGGTCACTTTAAGTCCCCTGTTCCCTAAAATAATCCATTTTGATCAACATGCGTTAGTCATTTTTTGCCCTAATTAGTTCAGTGTCAAGAATTCTGCATATTCATCAAGAAAATGTCCGATATAATTAATAATGATGAAGTATCGGTCATTTTTTTGCCAAAGGAAGAAGCGATATGCATTTTTCCTCTGAGAAGATGGACATGTACATCAATTGAGAACAAAAGTCTGTTTCTTTTCAACTAGATCTATATATTTTGAAGAGACAACTTTATTCAAGGAGTTTCAAATTTTATTTATTCTTTGTTTTTACGAATTAAATTCTGCACTACAGCTAAAAGACCAGCTTGAGATTTTATCCTTTTCCAAAAAAAAAAAGTATCCTGCTCTACAAAAGAAGATAGAAGCATATCTTCATAAAATGTAAACTGCATTTCGCAAAACGATATCTATAGCGAAAAAAAAAAATCTCTTTCTTCCTCATCAATGGACTTTCAAAAGCAACATTTCAGTTGTAGAACATTTTCCTAACCACCCACATAGTTGATGAAAATTTCCCTTTTATGGCCACAATGACTAAAAGCCAATTTAACAATGGTCAAACAGTCATATTTTCAAACAAGAAGTGTTTTAGGTGCAAAGTCCCACTCGGTCTGTCCAAATACAATTAAAAAATACAAACAAATGACCGAAAAAACCAATATCGCCATTAAAACAGCTGTACCAGTGATTAAATAGACATAACAGTTGTGGACGCAGAGTATTCATTACACAACTGCCCGAGGCCGTGGCCGTGATTGTCCACTTTATAACTTTTATCTATTAAAACTGATGAAAACATTCTGTTTTCACTGAAATAATCAAATATTACCATTTTTCCATGTCACGTAATTATTGACCGCATTGGACTGACAGAGAATGACCCCTGGCTAAAATATATATGGAGAACAGCTGGTCAGTTGAAGCTGAAAAACAATACAAAACAATGGTCTATCGAACCACTTCAAACGTTTTACAGGACAATGTAATTATCCGCTAATCCAACAGTTATGTCCTTTCATTAGAAAAAATGGTAATAAAGACAGGGCATATCTAGACCTATTATCTATTCCAAAAAGAAAAAAAAACAATAATAAGGCAATCGGGTAAAAAAAAATGTGTGTTTCTCAGGCACAATACACACAGATATATTTTAAAAATAGTTCTTAACAATACAGGCAATTGTATTTTATTACAAAAAAATCTTATTTTCTTACAGCTTTAAATTGGATTTATAGTAATATGAAATAAGTGCTACCTAAAAAGCAGAGCTCCCTTGAAAAATTAACAGTGCACCATGAATAAAGAAATGGTGCTATCGCAAAGACAATGAAGAGTTTAAGGGATCTGTTTTAAGAAGTTTTATGTTTTGAAAAAGACTACTTGCCGTAGTGATAATCAAAAATATTCCTGGGTGTAATAATAGTTTGTTACAAATTTTAACCTTTTGCCTGCTGGCGTCAAGTAATTCTGCCTTTGCGACCAGTGCAGACCAAGATCAGCCTGCACATCCATGCAGTCTGATCATGGTCTGCACTGTTCGCTTTTCAGTCAGTAAATTTTCATTGAACACCCCTTCGAATAATAAATGGTACTACCCAAATTGAATGATGGACCAGTCCATTTTAGAAATTTAGCAGGGTTAAGGTTAAGACTGCAGTGCATTAAATTTACATGTCCTTGTGTGAAATCTTGGCAAATATTCTACATATATTAAGGAAATACTGTACACTACAGCAAGAAACATTTGTATTTGAGCCGCGCCATGAGAAAACCGACATAGTGCGTCTGGTCAGGATCCATGCTGTTTGCCTTCAAAGCCTTTTGCAATTAGAGAAACCGTCAGCGAATAGCATGGATCCTGACCAGACTGTGTGGATGCGCAGGCTGGTATGGATCCATCGCTGGTCGCAAACGCTCTATGTTGGTTTTCTCAAGGTGTGGCTCAATTATTGAATAACTTCTGTGTTATCATGTTAATCATAATTGTTTGAAATATGTTTAATTAACAAATTAACAAATTTACATACATTAAAATCATAGAAACCAATCACTTTTATAAAAACTTCGATCATACCACCCATAAATGGAGAAAACATAACACATCCCATTCTTTAAAAAGAAGATGTAAAAATTGTTTAACATTTCTAAAATCTGAAAACAGCATTGCTCATCTTAAAAGCTTTTTTTTCCATTTAAACTATCGTATGTTTACTTATTCGAAAGCTTGAAAAACTGTCAGGAAGAGGAACCTGTATTTGAGAAGCGTATATTTTCAGCTGATTTTAAAAGAATTAATTTTTAACCAAACAAGGAGGGAATTAACTATTTTTAAACATATAAAGCTGGACATTTTGTAGAAGAAATATGGTATCTATGGTAACAGTTATGTGCATTTTGCATGACAACTGCAATTTCAACACACAAAAAGAGAGATACTTCCCCAAAAACCAAGCGCTGTCATCTGCAACTGACCCCTTGAGGATATTAATTTTTAGTGGTCAGTTCTTTATTGTACAGGGGTCAAGGGGTCAAACTGACCCCTCAACTGGACAGTACAGCCGGCTGCAAGACAGCTATGCTGCAATTAAACAAAATTAGTTTTCTTGATTGAAGATGCATCTGAAAAAAGCTGGCTTCAATTTCTCTTGGACTGATCTTCACATTGACCAACTGATCAATACAATGAATGGTCATTGTGCCTACTTTGCTGGAGAAAAAATTCTTTTGTAAAAATAAAGACAAAAAAGTTACACATAATAGAAATAATGGAGGCTTTATTAATTTTAATGTTTTTGTTTTTTTCTGAAAAGTCAAAAAAGCTTTTTAATGACCTTTTTTTCTAAATAAAACCTTCCTTAATTTTTACAGACATGGTTCCAACCCTCCTAAAGCAAATTTTAAGGACTTTTCCTTTTCTTGGGAAAAAATCTTTTTTCAATGTCTTCTAATTGCAAACTTTCTGGACATTGCAAGGGGTTGTGGGGAGAAGCATGGCTTGTGAAATATGTATTGATATTTTTTCATCAACTCCTCACTTGTATTTGTTAGTTCTCGCTCCCCCCACCCAAACCCCGGCCCTCCCCCAAACCACGGAATTTCAAGTATCAATTCCCCATTTTCCCCGGTTCTGTCTAAACCCTCGTAAGAAAATTTGTGACTTTCTTTATACCCTATTTTATTTTTGTACAGTCCAAGTATTATGTAAACAACAATTTTCAATGGAATCATAAAATCATTTCTGAGCTTACTGTGAAATCAGCAGAATTTGTAGCAGACTAATTTTTTAGTTTTTCGTGACAGTGTTGATCCACGAAAATTAAGTCCCAACAAACAAGTTAAATTCCTGTTCACTGTATCTTGGAAAGATGAAATCCAAGAAATCACATCCTCATGAAGTAGCTATTTAAGATAAAACCACAAAATATTTGTTTGTTTTGGGTTTAACACCGTTTTTCAAAAGTAGTTCAGTTATGTAACGGCAGGCAGTTAACCTTACCGATGTTCCTGGATTCTGTACCAGTACAAACCTGTTCTCCGCAAGTAACTGCCAACTTCCCCGCATGAATCAGAGGTGGAGGATGAATGATTTCAGATGCAATGTCTTCTATCAAATCTTCACGGAGAACATAATATTATGCCCCGCCCAGGGATCGAACTCACGCCCCTGTGATCTGTAGATCTGCGCTCTCCCTAATGAGCTAAGCAGGCAGGTTAAAACCACAAAATGTCATGCTGAAGAAACTAAATGATTTTTTAGTAATCTTTCCAGAGCGACTACATCAGATTCTATACAACAAACATAGTTTAGTCTTTCTCTAAAGAGGTTGCACTGTATTACAAAATGCGATCAGGTATATAGTAATGACATTTTATTTAATGCTTAATTAATACTCATGGGGGACTAATTTTCAGAATAAATATTTCATGCTTTCTCATCAAAATCAACAAAATTAAATCCAAACAAACAAAGAAATTTTACCAACAAAATCAAACGATTTGATAGTCTAGAAAATGAAGATGCCTTACCTTTCTCAGCCAAATTATCGTATTTCTAAATGCGTACTTTCTTAAAATGTACCTACACATTTCAACTCATACTGTGAAAAACTACAAGCTATGTAAGTTATATTCAGGCCAAAGCATTTCTACGAATAGTTTGTCGTCTGTCATAAATAATATCATCATATAACAACTTCTCACAGAAGAATGAAAACTCGCATATCAATTGTAATGCAGAGCAAGAAAAGTCCTGAAAATGGTACTTCTGAAAATCAGCTGACCCTTTTCAGTATTGGATACCCATTTCATTATTGCTTCATTATTATTTGAGACAAAACTTGACTGTAAATCGGGCATGAAGGTCTACTGTGAACACTGAATGACTACAAAACCAGGGGTTGTGAATTCGATCCCCTGTTCCTCCAATTAAAACTAGGTGTTTTTGTCACAAAAACATATGTCTCCCCCCTATGTACACCTTTAGCTCTTGTGGCCATTTTGTGCAGCAAAGCAGAACACACCGGCGATGTGCACAACTAGGCTTGGTACTGATCACTCCTGTGATGTTTCGTCGAAATCTAGCTAACAGTTTGACCTGTGAAAGCTGGACGAGATTTTTCTATTCTTATTTCTGGCAAGCCATTTTGTGCAGCGAAGTGGAATGTGCCGGCGATATGCACAACGAGGCTTAGTACTGATCACTCCTGTGATGTTTTGTCAAAATCCAGCAGCAGTTTGACCTGTGAAAGCCGGACAAGATTTTTCTATCTTTAGTTCTGGCCGCCATTTTGTGCAGCGGGCGATAAGTACCCAATATAGGCTACCCTTGGTGACTTAATAAATAAGCTTAAATACATACATACATACAGACACACAAACCACATTTAAGGAGGTTTAAAACAGTATTTTGAAGGCAATTCAGATACATTGCTATTTCTGAGAAAATAGACTTAGCAAGCAAGAAGTATAAAAGTTAAATGCTACTGCCACGCATTTTAATAAAAACTTTTTTTGACTTCACCAAGAGCTACTTAAGGGAGGTAATCTGCTGTTTACTATACTCATAAGCTTTTCTTTCATTAGAATTGTTACACTTTTGTTCTGTTTTTGCCAGATGTTCAAATGATGGATTTTTTAAATTCATTAATTTTGTGCAATATCTAACCTTTTATGAATCCCCAATTGTTTGTTCATTTGAAAACTGCATAAACTGCTCTTAACTACTTATGCACTCACCTTCAAAGTTTGCCTCACTCTACATTCCTCCAAGGTTAATAAAACTTTAGATTGGATACCAGCCTAAAATCTCAAGCATCTGATTGGTCATTCTTAGAACCATTTTGAAATTGACCAATGGCAATGTTGCATTCATAGTATTATTCACAACACATGCACCACTTTTTGAGCACATAACCAAATATAAGATATACATTAGCCTATGCAGGAAATAAAAATTTTGATTGATTGATTACATATTAATTGTTTTTGTTTATCAGTTTCAAACATATTAAGAAGAAAATTTCCTTCCACAAATACAAATCTTTATTTTATAGTGAATCCTGTTGTTCTTTTGTCTAACCTGCAACCACTTTAATACCAAGTAAAAGCAATATAGTGAAACCCCTCTTACCTGGACACCTCTGAATACCAGTAACCCCTCTTACCTGGACACCTCTGAATACCAGTAACCCCTCTAATATGGACACCTCTGTATACCAGAAACCCCTCTTACCTGGACACCTCTGTATCAGGGCTCCGGAAGTTTTGAGAACTCAATCGGTCCGAAACGAAAATCCTGACATCGGCGCTACCCCACCCACCGCATTACCAATATACCTTATTTGTAAAACGTGACAGAGTAAAGAAATAAGCATGTCATGCATTAAAACGGTCAACGCGAGTTACCATACAATGAAGACGGTTATTCAGTCTTATGTGTGATCGTTACTTTGTTTAAATTTCGATGTTTTTCCGAGAAAATACTTGCAAGGATAAAATTACCGAGGCATACACCGTGTACCTAACTAGTCTAAAAGCCAAGGCACGTGACTTTGGTACCGTATACACGGCAGATAAATTGTGATGTTCCCTCATTCTTTGACAGAATTTTATAAAATACAATGCGTCAAAGCGAATTACACGACACATATTCTCTGCTATACATCCTCAGTTTTTTAAGAATACTCTACCACGGACCGAATATGTACGTTATGTGAACGCTGAGATCGAATTTCCCGCATGTGTAGTACCAAAAGGTCACGCGGGTTGGCCACGGATATTTCACTTCACTGGCGTTGTACTTCAATAAGCAACTACATTTTATTAAGTTATATGTTCTCTTCCGTTATGTAAACAAAATTTCATTTTGAAACGTTTTTTAAAAGACCGATTTGATAAACAGCGGCACTCCGGTTTTCTTTATCATTCGTGTTTATTTTTTTTATTTTTTTATTTTTTATTTTGTACAGTGGAGTTGCAAAGACGATTTTCTGCACTTGTTTCAACTGGAGCCCCAACAAATGTATCATGTAATTTTTACAAATCAAGTAATTATAAAAAATATTTATATTGGTTTCCCGTGTGATGTCTCATTAGATGCAGTGACCATTTGTTTTTTTACCCGTGATCAAACATAGCCTTTTGAAATAAACCATCCGTCGGATTCTAAATAAAAGTGGATCCCCGTCAAAAAGATTTGGATCCAGTCAGAAACATTTGGAAACCAGTCAAAAATGTTTAATACATTGCAGTCGAGGCCGTCTGCAAACATTAAAGGATGTGCCGCGCGAGCACTGATTGCGTCACGTGCTAATTACGGACCTATTATCAAGGTAACAATCAGACCGTTTGACACGTTTATTGATTATCTGCGGGTGCGACCAACAATTTCCTGCTTGGCAGGTGATCGTGTATTGAGTTATCAGACCGAAATTTATACTTTTCTCCATTTTTAAGGGACCGCTTTTTTTTCGTTTTTTCACTTCACAAATCGGTCTGGAAAGTCAAAAATCGGTCCAAAACCGACAAACCGGCAAATTTCCGAAGCCCTGCTCTGTATACCAGTAACCCCTCTAACCTGGACACCTCTGTATACCTGTAACCCCTCTAACCTGGACTCCTCTGTATACCAGTAACCCCTCTAACCTGGACACCTCTGTATACCAGTAACCTCTCTAACCTGGACTCCTCTGTATACCAGTCACCCCTCTAACCTGGACACCTCTGTATACCAGTAACCTCTCTAACCTGGACTCCTCTGTATACCAGTCACCCCTCTTACCTGGACACCTCTGTATACCAGTAACCCCTCTATCCTGAATCAGAGTACCCTGATGAAACTTCAAATCAGTATTGTCAGAAGTTACTGCGAAATATCCATTCAAATTAACATAAAGGGAGGTTGTTCAAAAATTCACTTCGGAGTTGCCTACCCTGATTGTCTGGGTCCACTTAAATGAAATTTGGAACCAATCATGCAAGTGAGGTAATTTGAAATAAAATCAGTCCAGAGTTATCTACCCTGATAATCTGAGACCACCTAAAGACATATATCTGAACTTTCAAATCAATCACATACACATGATTAGGACTAGTGAAGAAAAACAAGAGCTGTCAGAGGACAGCAACGCTCGACTATTCAACAGCCTTGTCGCTTGAATGAATACGAAAATCGAAAAAGGGACATAATTTAGTAAAAAAGTAAAATAGGGTTATGGAACCTGTATAGTGCTTATCAGCTCATGACAGTGGACAGGTGGTTGAAGTTTCAATCCATTCCCACTAGTAGGTACTGAGATACCAGCTTACATATAAGAATTTAACCCAAAACTCCTAAGTTGGAAAAGGGGCACAATTTTGTAAAATGCGAAGTTGAGTTATTGACCCTTTGCACTGCATGTCATATCATGACAGTGAACTAGTGTGTGAAGTTTCAATCCTTTCCCATTAGTGGATACTGAGATACCAGCTTACATACAAAAACTTAACCAAAAATTTCTATGTTGAAAAAGGGGCATAATTTTGTAAAAAAGTGAAATAAAGTTATGGGATCTGCTTTGTGCATGTCAGATCATGACAATGAACAAGTGTGTGAAGTTTCAATCCATTCCCATTAGTGAGTACTGAGATACCGGCTTACATACAAAACCTTAACCAAAAAATTCTAAGTCGAAAATGGGGCATAATTTTGTAAACAAGAGGGCCATGATGGCCCTATATCGCTCACCTAAGTAGAGTTGCTTGCTTGAACAAATTTCTTAGCTAAAGCTTTAAGATCTAGGCCTTCTGGTTTATTTTTAGCAAATTTATGAAGATTTCCCTTCGTACAATCAAGTAACCCCTGGGGCTGGGTCAATTTGACCCTGGGGGTCATGATTTGAACAAATTTTGTAGAGGTCCACTAGGCAATGCTACATGTCAAATATCTAAGCTCTAGGCCTTCTGGTTTATTTTTAGAAAATTTTGAAGATTTTTCTATGTACAATCAAGTAACCCCATGGGACGGGGTCAATTTGACCCCGGGGGTCATGATTTGAACAAATTTTGTAGAAGTCCACTAGGCAATGCTACATGTCAAATATCTAAGCTCTAGGCATTCTGGTTTATTTTTAGAAAATTTTGAAGATTTTTCTATGTACAATCAAGTAACCCCATGGGACGGGGTCAGTTTGACCCCAGGGGTCATGATTTGAAATTTTTTTGTAGAAGTATATTAGGCAATGCTACATGTCAAATATCTAAGATCTAGGCCTTCTGGTTTATTTTTAGAAATTTTTTGAAGATTTTCCTATATAAAATCAAGTGACCCCTGGGGCGGGGTCAATCTTGACCCCGGGGGTCATGATTTGAACAAATGTTGTAGAGGTCCACTAGGAAATGCTACATGTCAAATATCTAAGCTCTAGGCCTTCTGGTTTATTTTTTAATTTTTTTTGAAGATTTTCCTATAGAAATCTATGTAAAATAAAGTGACCCCTGGGGCGGGGTCAATTTTTATCCCGGGGTCATGATTTGAACAATTTTAGTAGAGGTCCACTAGGCAATGCTACATGTCAAATAACTAAGCTCTTGGGCTTCTGGTTTCTGAGAAGAAGATTTTTTAAGATTTTCCTATGTAAAATCAAGTGACCCCTGGGGCGGGGTCAATTTTGACCCCGGGGTCATGATTTGAACAAATTTGGTAGAGGTCCACTAGGCAATGTTTCACACCAAATATCTAAGCTCTAGGGCTTCTGGTTTTTGAGAAGAAGATTTTTAAAGTTTTTCCTTTCGGTTGCCATGGCAACCAGAGTTCTGCATGGAATTCAATTCTTTGAATAATTTTTAAAGAAGACCATCCAAGGAACATCCCTGTGAAGTTTCATCAAAATTGGCCTGTTGGTTTAGGAGGAGATGTTGTTTAAAGAAAAGTGTGGACGGACGCCGGACGGTGAGCGATCACAATACCTCACCCTGAGCACTTTGTGCTCAGGTGAGCTAAAAAGCAAAATAGAGTTATGGAACCTGTGCAATGTAAGTCAGTTTATCACAGTAAATAAGTGTGTGAAGTTTCAATCCATTCCCACAAGTCGTTACTGAGATACCAGCTTACATACAAAAACTTAACCAAATCGGGACGCGGACGCCGACGCATGGGCGAGTCCAATAGCTCTACTATTCTATGAATAGTCGAGCTAAAAATGCATAACAATGTGAAATATAGCAATTTCTGCAAATCAAGGACACATAACTCTGGTCCTATTAAACTGATTTAGCTCTAAGAACTCATCCAAGATCTTTTAATTATACACATTCAGTGTAAATATTATCGGTGAAGGAATGAAGTTTCTGGAGTGTAAACAAGGGAAAATAGAGCAATTTCTGTAAAATCAAGGGCGAGTAACTCTAGCCCTAATGGTTAGATTTCATTCATAATCGAACTAATTTGAGATCTTATGCTCATACACATTCTGTATAAATATGATTTGGATTGCTGAAGGAATGAAGGTGCTTTCGTGTAAACAAGGTAAAATATAGGGATTTTTGCAAAATCAAGGGCCCATAACTCTGGTCCTACTTGTCTGATTTTGTTCAAAATTGAACTGATCCAAGATCATATGGCAATACATAAACTATGTAAATATGTTTTGGATTGGTGAAGAAACGAAGCTGCTAGAGTGTAAACAATCACAATATAGTAATTTTTGTTAATCAAGGGCCCCTACCTCTGGTCATACCAGCCAGATTTTGCTCATAATAGAACTTATTCAAGATCTTGAGGTCATACACATTCTATGTAAATATGATTAAGACTGGTGAATAAATGAAGATGCTAGGGTGTAAACAAGGTGAAATATAGCAAATTTTGTCAATCAAGGGCACATATCTCTGGACATACTGATCTGATCTAGCCCATAATCAAACTCATACGAGGTCTTGTGACCAAAAACATTGTGACCAAGATTGATTAAGATTGCTTTATAATTGTGGATGCTAGAGAGTATTTACAAGTGAAATATAGCAAATTTTGTCAATCAAAGGCACATAACTCTGGCCATACCGATCCGATTTAGATCATAATCAAACTCATCCAAGGTCTTGTGACCAAAAACATTGTGACCAAGTTTGATTAAGATTGCTTCAAAATTGTGGATGCTAGTGTGTAAACAAACTAAATGTGAATGGACGAACGACGGACGGACGGATGGACATTCATCGATCCTAATAGTTCACCATGATCCTGGTGAGCTAAAAAATAAATAAGGCTCAATTCACAGTTTTCAAGGAAGGTCCTATAACCATATTTTTACCAAATTTTATCCAACTCTTACCTTAAACCAAATGGCCGGTAATACGACGAGCCAACCAAAGAACACATGGTCATTCTTAGACTACTATTCTTCCTATTTGAAAGTCGTTATCACTTCGTCACCTCTACAACTCTGGATGAATTACTGGAAAGAAAAACAGAATTGTTTTAAAAGAACAAATTCCTGTAAAAATATTCTCCTTGTAAAAGTTTGTTCTTTGCTCATACTGGTAGTGCAAAACAGGTTTTTTTATTTTGTAAGAATATATTAAAAGTGAATTCGAAATTTTTTTTTATTACTCTAAAGGAAACAGATGTTTATTAGAAATTCTTTGAAATATTCAAAACATAAAGGTCACTACCGATTAGAAAAATATTAAAAATTGCAAATATGACTTCAACACAGTAAAATTTCAAACGTTTCAAGATTATAAAAGCAAAATCATGAAAAATGCAAAGTTCCGAGAAAATTTAAATGGAAATTATGCATTCAAATTTGACCTTAAGTAAGATTTTTTTTGCATTACATCAAAAATGTCATACCAATAATTAAGCTCTTCTGAAAGATGTATCATAATTAATTATAACATAATTGTATCAAAACAGAAAAAATTGAGATATTTTGTAAAGAAATATTAAAACAACAATAATTATTATCCAAAAAATGTCATGAAATAATTGACTGTGTATTAGAAAATCCCTCCTGCCCCCACCCCCTAAAAAAACCACCTCTCCTCAAAGTCATTCCCCTACCCCAAAAATACTCCCCTAAAAGACCTTACCCAAAAAATACTCTCCTTAAAGAAGGTCCCCTATCCCAAAAATACTCTCCTCAAAGACATTCCCCTACCCAAAACATACTCTCCTCAAGAGGTCCCATATCCCAAAAAATACTCTCCTCAAAGGAGGTCCCCTACCCCAAAAATACTCTTCTTGGAGGAAGGAGCATTTCCTATGGCGGAAAAACACTGAATATATACCCTAATGCAATTTTTTGTTTGTTTTCTTCACAACCAGATGTTAAACAACATTAAATGGAAGGCATTCCAGCCTCTCTGTTTATAATATAAATTAAATCAACATGAATAAATGTTTTTGATAGTCCTTTAAAACACAATGACCAGCTTTTTAAAGTTATTCATTATTACAAATCTTACCTGAAATAGCTGTCCTAAAAGTTTGCGTTTTCCATTTAGCATTACTTGGTAATATTTTGTCAATTCGGTAACAAGACAAATGACATTCATATCAGGTATCATGCCCTTTTATACAAATCTAGACCAAGGGCTTGTCTATGGTGATAATTTTTTCTACCATTTTTCATTTACCAAGACCAGAATATGTTGAATTCTGTAAATTTTCAAAGGGTTTATCATTATCACAATCTGATTGTTACTGAGCATAATTCTGAGAAACAGTGAGCTTGATCTATGATGTTTTACTAGTGAAACTATATTTAACCCTTAAACTGCTGGCGACAGATGATTCTGCCTTTGCGACCAGTGCAGACCAAGATCAGCCTGCACATCCATGCAGTCTGATCATGGTCTGCACTGTTTGCTATTCAGTCAGTAAATTTCAGTGAACACCCCTTTGAGTAATAAGTGGTACTGTCCAAATTGAAAGATGGACCAGTCCATTATAGAAATACGGCAGGGTAAGGGTTAAGGTTGCCACCTTTGCGTCACTTGCTTCTCATCAATATAATAGGGTTATTATAACAATAGCTTGATCTGGGATGCAGTATTCGGCTCGAGTGGATTTTGTCAGATCGGATCTCATGAGGCGCGCAAGCGCCGAGTGTGATCCGACCTTGTAAAATCCACTCGAGCCAAATACAAAGTCCCAGATCCAGCTACTGATATAATGACCCTTTTATTATATACCTTTACCATTTTGATTCTTGTTTTGTTCTTGAATGAAATCTTCGATGTTTATCGATATTAAATAGAACTTAGTGAAGTTTTTTATGTGTGCTATTTATAGAAATGTGTCGGGTCATGCATATTAATGAAAATTGTCCAGCAGCATACAATATGGAAGGTACAATATGGAATTTAAAATGTACAATATGGAATTTTTGTCTGTCTGTTCACATTGAATTGTAAAAATACATGCCGATTTTTTACAGAATTTATATAGGTATATAATAAAGGGTATCATTTCAGTCAAGAGTCTGAAATCACTTGACTGATATACAAAATATATGCTAAGCATGTAAATTTATCCCTTAGCATATACATATTTTCATGCTAGATATGTATAGTACACGCTACCCGTATAAACTAAATGCATGCATAAAAATTTGAATGCTCAGTGCATAAATTTTAGATGCTACGTGCATATTGTTGGCCCAGAAGAGCTTTCAAGTTTGTTTCGGATCCAACTTCCCCACATGAATCAGAGGTGGATGCCAAAAGATTACAGACACTATGTCATCTATACACCCTGCACATGGATCAAACTCGGGACCCTGCAATCAATGGATCTGCACTTTCCCTACTAAGCTAAGCTGGTGGACTGCATTGAAAAAAATATTCTCCAAGGCCATAAAAACATTTAGGGTCAGGCCAAAAATTTAGGGTAGGTCGGGATACAGGAAACAAACAATTCTTTTTTAAGCCTAAGGAACAAGCGGAATCCTAACAGAAATATACTTATTAAATGATTTGCTGACCAATAGTCAAAACTGTGTGTATAATAACCAACAGTGCATTCAATAAGTGTTTTATAACACTGTACAATATCAGAAAACTTAATACAGATTTTTCCCCCTCAAGTTTTAGACTTTACTCACGCAAAATTTAGTGTTGAACTATAAAATGGTCAATAGCACAAACAAATATTGGCAATAAATTTAAGGAGTCATGTAATAATTACAGATAGTAACATGCAGGAGCACACCTTACCCACCAATCCAAAAAGCTGAAATTCAATGCGAGCACAAAACTTGAACTGGCGATAAATGTAAGGAGTCAAGAATAGTAACAGATATTAACATGCTGGAGCACCCCTTACCAAAAACTCCAAATTCAATGCTTGGGGCGGGGGACATGTAGCTATATATACCAATGTGATAATCTGATGTTAGTCATAGTGCCCACTCTAAGGTTACTTGACCTTATACCACTAATACAAGTGGGCAAATTGTCAGTTACTTGTGAAGATTCTGATGAAGATAAATCTAAGAATTTAAGGAAAGTTATCAAACTATCTAGAAAAATGGCAGACTGTCCTTGTTATGCATCAAAATATGCAGTACAACACCGACAGCTGGAAGTCAAATTCTGGAGACAGCCCCTGGGTTGCAAGGGGAGATAATTCTGGAAAATACACACATATCTAGCCTCATTACCCCCCTGTTGGTATACGGCTATTCTGCAGAAAAAATTTTTTTTTAGCTAATTCATTCATTTATGTATAGAGAAAAGGTCATAAATGCGGTAAACACTTGTTTAATTCTTATTTTTGAAGAAAATTCAAGAGTGTATCAGATTCATGGAACTTCTCAAGCATTTTCTTGCATGGTAATATTAATTTTGGTAATTTCTTCTCACTGCACAATTACATAGTTGCATTGCCCCAGTGATTTAACAAAAAACATCTCTTTTCATACAAATCAAAAGGACAATTTGACTACCATTGATCATTTTGTTTCTGAATCCTACAATAAAGCTCTTGCAGTCAAAACATGAGGTGTGTACTGGACTAGCCAAAGCAAACTGCATCTCCATTAATTTAAGACCACAACTGGTCTTTCAATGAAGAAAACAATGCATAGTAGCGAATTTTTACAGGTAGACCAATAGTGGTAGCTAATGATAGAATTTCAATCTCCTGGAACTAAATTTGACATGGATGGATTTTCTTATTATCTCCCTTTACTGATAATCTTTGTTGAAAGAACATTAGATTGCCTTTGAAAACTCTCTGAAACAAAATACAGCCACTGTTGTACTCTTAGTTTAGTTTATAAATGCTTATTTATTTTAGCTGGATTGTGATAAAAGCTTAAAGCTTATTTGAACCTAATGGAGTCCGCTTCCTGGAATAACCAGTACTAGCATCATATGAGAAGTCCTGGTCCCGACTCCAGCGGAGCTAAAACCCATGACCCCTGGGCTGAGTGGCCAACACCTTAACCACCAGACCACTGTTCCCCTACTTTTAAGCTATACATTTGAAAATAGACATTCATGTTATGCTTTTTCTTTCAAAGGTTTCAGCCCAATTCTGTATGATCCCAGAGATCTTTAAAAGTCTGGTCATTGAAACAGACATAAAAACATTTTGAAAACTGACATCTGAAATTTGTGTATATGTAACTGATCAACATACTGAACATTTCTTTTGTGTTTCTTGTGCTTTTATTTGCTTAAAATACATATAGGGTCAGAATTTCACAAAAAAAATTAAAATAGCACATTTTTTAAGACAGATCAATAATATTTTGTACATAGGCAAACTTTATATTTCTTATTTTCCTATTAGGCCATTGTTGCTATTTGTGCAATACAATGCTCAATCTATCAATTCTATAGCAGATAGTTTCCCTTTAATGGTATACGAAACAAAGTACCATCTAAAGGGCCATAACTCTTATAATCAAAACATAACTTTAATCAACTAAATTCTATTCCAATTAATAAAACATTGAGCTTGATTTAAGAAATACAAATACCTGTAACTGTCCTGATCATTGCTTAACCTTTTTTTACTAGAAAGCAATACCTCAGCTGGCACCGCAGAATACTAGAATCAAATAAAAAAAAATTAACCTTTATACTAATAATTATCAAAATCTGTATAACTCTTCAGGTCATGTAAGGGGAGAATATGTGTCCAGCAGCCAGTTAGCTTAATCATTATAGCACTCGCCCTGTAAGTGAGGGGTCCCAGTTTCAAGCCACGGACCGACTGCACATTTTTGTCACACTGTGACATTGGACGTCAAACATGGGACTGTGGCATGCTTGCTTGGTCAGTCTTACAACACTTGCAATATTATGTACCTTTGGAATTCGAAGACGAATTTCCCATTTTGTGGGGGTGTATGTCACGCTGCAAACTTGGTCACACAAGGGGAGAGATGTGTCAGGCAGCTCGGTCGGTAGACCACTTGCCTTGTAAGCGAGAGGTCCCGGATTTGAAACCTGGACTCTCTGCACATTTTTCTCACCCTGTGACACTAATATAAACTATAGTTCTTACAGGAAAACAACAACTGCTTGAATAATCCAAGATTTCAAGCAATCCAAACATAGAAAATATACTGACGTCTGGAATAGCCCATTTCGTTTCACATATTTCTCAATGAATCTGTTTGTATCCATACTGTACCCTCATATTGAAAGCTTTAGAATTCTGAAAGTACCATTGCCATATACCAACCATGGTGATAATTTTTAAGAAATTGATTATACACCTTTTTACAATGGTCTGTAATCAAGTGTTGTATCCAAAACCACATAATATGCATTCTTAAAAAGGCTTAAGTGGCAGATATGACCTTTTCCCCGCCCTTTTTCCTCAGTAGATATGTCTAAAACCTACAGAAAACTTGGTTGTCAGTAAAAGATACAACCTTATTTAATTAACCCTTAGCCTGCTAAATTTCTAAAATGGACTTGTCCATCATTCAATTTGGACAGTACCACTTATTATTTAAAGGAGTGTTAACTGAAAAAATACTGACTGGATAGCGAACAGTGCCGACCATGATCAGCCTGCACAGAGGTACAGGCTGATCTTGGTCTGCACTGGTCGTAAAGGCAAAATCACTTGCCGCCAGTATGCTTACCTTTAACAAAATGTTATTTTTGACTCAATAAACTGGGTCACACAATTGTCGCCACACAAATATGATTCTACACTCAAACTTAGGCTCTTTCATGGCAGTTTAGGAAAAAAATGTGTAGGTCATAAATGGTTGTATGTAACAGTTACAACTTATATTTCTGGGAAATCAATACAGAAAACTATAACTGTTCAAGCAAACCCTGATGCTCAAATGAGGAATGTTTCTCAGAATCTCAATAAACCACTGACTGAAATCTTGAAAAAAAATATTTAAAAATTTTGAATTATATGTCAAAGCAATAACACTGAATCATATGCAAGTGTTGTTTTTTTATTAAATAAAAGGCAAATATTCGAAAGAAGGAAGTATGTTTTATAGGGTCAAAATCTAATGTTGTCAGATAATTTGATAAATGAGGGTTTTAAATTTTATAAGGTATTATCTCAAAATAAAAATTATCTCAAAATGAAAATTCAATCAAAACGAAAATTCAATTTAAACGAATTTCTCTAAAAAAATTTTTAGAAAAAAAAAAGACAAGCAGTGATCATGCGATACATGTACTTGCTAAAAAATTCTTTTATATAAAAAAAAATATATATATTTACTTTTCTTTAAATTATTGAATTCTACTGATTAAAATAGTCAAAAGAGCACTAAGAACAATGTAAATAAAAAAATCAAAATAAAATAATTTCAAATTTTAAATGCTCTTTGAAATCTTTTTAAATCATTTATAAGAGAATATTATTACCTTTATATTTTTAAATGCCTTTGATTATTTCCAAGCACATATTTTTTACTTTTACACACAAAAAAATACACAAGTTTGACAGGTTTTTTTTTTTTTTTTGTAAAACAGAAAAAAATATGATTATGTCAATCATAATATCCCAGCTCAATACATTTCTCTCATGCAATTAGGGGATTTCTCACTGGCAAGCATTTCTTCATTTCACCAGTGGTCAGTCCCAAAAGCCCATTGGTCAGTTTTATACAAAATGTATTACCATATTACCGTAGCTCCCTCTAAGATGTTAAACCAGCGACTTGTGACTTGCGTCAAAATTTTTCTTTCTTTTGAAATGCCTCTGAAATAAATTCTTCCTGAATGAAACAGCAGGAATTATGATCATAATAATGATGAGGGATGATGGTAATTTAACTCTTACCTTGCTAAATTTCTATAATGAACTTGTCCATCATTCAATTTGGACAGTACCATTAACTGTTAAAATGGGTGCTTACCAAAAAGACTGAATGACGAACAGCGCAGACCATGATCAGACTGCACAGATGTGCAGGCTGATCTTGGTCTGCACTGGTCGCAAAGGTAGAATCAATTGCCGCCAGCAGGCTAACGGTTAAATTTTTTTTCAGGGTAAAAATATTGTGGTCTCCTAGATATCAAATAGCAAATATATGACTTGAATATACTTAAAACTAAACAGATTCACTATCATCATCATCATCACTGTCATATCATCACCACTACCATCATTACTGTTATTCATCCTGATCTTCATTGTTGAATATATTTTTTTACATATTCCAACCAAAACTGTTAGTACGTTTTAAACTATACCAGTTAAAACACTAGACAATATGTTTTTATGTGATTTTCTGCTGGAGAGATAATATATTTATGACAAAAAGTTATTTTGATTAGATCTATGTCATTTGATCAGACTGATTCCATTTTCTCCTCCTTACAGGCCCTGTCACTATTCCCCCTGTACAGAAAAACAGAAGTAGTGCAGAAATATATAAGATTTCTGAATCCAACCTATTCCTCGAGTTTAAGCTGCTATCCAGTTATTTCGACAATTCATAACATTTTCTCAGTGTGCATGCACTAATTCAGCCTTTCTCAGTGTGCATGCACTAATTCATCCCTGTATAAGGCAGAAGATTGTTTGTGGTATTGAAAGTTCTAGAATCAATCTACACAATGGCAAGAGTTTGCTTGTTTACAGGGCTTCGGAAATTTGCTGGTTTGTCGGTTTTGGACCGATTTTTGACTTTTCAGACCCATTCGTGAAGTGAAAAAACGAAAAAAATCGGTCCCGTAAAAATGGAGAAAAGTATAAATTTCGGTCTGATATCTCAATACACGATCACCTGCCAAGTAGGAAATTGTTGGTCGCACCTTCAGATAATCAATAAACGTGTCAATCGGTCTGATTGTCACTTTGATAATCGGTCCGTAATTAGCGCGTGACGCTATCAGTGCTCGCGCGGCACATCCTTTAATGTTTGCAGACAGCCGACTGCGGTGTATTAAACATTTTTGACTGGTTTCCTAACGTTTCTGACTGGATCCAAATCATTTCGACGGGGATCCACTTCTTTTATTTAGAACCCGACGGATGGTTTATTTGAAAAGGCTATGTTTGATCACAGTAACAAACAAATGGTCGCTGCATTTAATCAAAGAGCTATAATTGTACATTATAGGTCTTTGATTTAATGAGACATCACACGGAAAACCGATAAAAATAATTTTTATAATTACTTGATTTGAAAAAATTACATGGTTCATTTGTTGGGGCTCCAGTTGAAACAAATGCAGAAAATCGTCTTTGCAACCCTACTGTACAAAAAAGAAAAAAATGGACGGGCAACCACAAATGATAAAGAAAACCGGGGTGGCATGTTTATCAATCGGTCTTTTAAAAAACGTTTCAAAATGAAATTTTGTTTACATCAGAAGAGAACATATAACTTTTATAAAATGTAGTTGCTTATTGAAGTACAACGTAAGTGAAATGAAATATCGTGGCCAACCCGCGTGACGTTTTGGTACTATACATGCGGGATATTCGATCTCAGCGTTCAAATAATGTACACATTCGGTCTGCGGCAGAGTATTCTTTAAATACTGAGGCTGTTTAGCAGAGAATATGTGTCGCGTAACTCACTTTGACGCATTGTATTTTATAGAATTCCGTCAAAGAATGAGGAAACATCACAAAGTATCTGCCGTGTATACGGTATCGAAGTCACGTGCGTTGGCTTTTAGACTAGTTACGCACACGGTGTCAGTGCCTCGTATTATCTCGGAAAAACATCGAAATTTAAACAAAGTAACGATCACACATAACACTGGATAACTGTCTTCATTGTATGGTAACGCGCGTGACTGGTAACTCAGTTTTAATGCATGACATGCTTATTTCTTTACCCTATCACGTTTTACAAAATATGTAATATTGGGAATGCGGTGGGTGGGATAGCGCCGATGTCAGGATTTTCGTTCCGGACCGATTGAGTTATCAAAATTTCCGGAGCCCTGCTTGTTTATCACATTTTAATTAATTAAAAATTAGCAGATTTTACACATAGGAGTCTCTGCAGGGAATGTTCTTTGCATTTTTTAAAAACAAAAATATTTACTTGCTAATGCTCACCTGCACTCCCATAAAATATGTCTCAAACAGCACAACATAGCATTAAAACAAATCATGAAGTGGGAAAGACTATGGGGCAACTTCACATCCCCAGTCTTTTGTGACTCTCCCAAGGGCAGACAATCCAGCTCACAAGCTGCAGACTGGTAGAAAAATGTGCTAGGCTTCCTCGGCAAGCTCCTAATCAACCAATATGCCTATGAGAAAGAAAAGTAGATCTATATTTAGAAAGATAAAAGAGACACTAAAATGAATTTTAGTGATATTTGGGTCTGACACGTGTCTAGCATTTCGAGCACGCCAAAAAAACAATTTATAGTTTGGAAATTGTTTTAGAATACATGTAAATTAACCTGAAACAAAAGATACAAAGCTCGTGACACATTTTTCAAACCTTTTCATGTCTAAAAACATTCACCGCATGATAACCTTTGTGAGGAGTCTGTTGCACGTGATGCTATGACTTATGGCGGGAATACAATAAAGGGGAGTAACTTTTACAATATGTACCTTTTCTTTTAAAGGGAAGTAACACTTGTGAAATGCATATATGGATATTTTCCGCTTGGGCCTTTTTTCCAGCGGTTAAACTCTGAATCACCTTGTTTAAACTTAAAAGAATGGAGGTTTTATGCACTTACTGTGCTTAAGAGGTCTCCGTGGCCAACATGTCAAGGTCGCTCTGGCTTCGAATCATGCTGCCATACATCCCCGTGGGTTTGAAACATCGGTTGTAGTGAATCTTTTTTTCATGCGAGGAAGCCACAGGACAGGCTTACGGAATATTCGTGGTTCTACCCAGCTTCCCTTGAAAATCGCTACATGATCTTCAAATGTATCCACGTGTCGTTTGAAACATTGACTTGCCCAAGGTGCCCCTGAAAATCCGTGTCGTTTGAAACATTGACTTGCCCAAGGTGCCCCTGAAAATCCCCATATGATCTTCAACTGTATCCGCGTGTCGTTTGAAACATTGACTTGCCCAAGGTGCCCTTGAAAACCCCCATATGATCTTCAACTGTATCCGCGTGTCGTTTGACACATTGACTTGCCCAAGGTGCCCTTGAAAATCCCCATATGATCTTCAACTGCCCAAGGTGCCCTTGAAAACCCCCATATGATCTTCATCTGTATCCGTGTGTCGTTTGACACATTGACTTGCCCAAGGTGCCCTTGAAAATCTCCATATGACCTTCAACTGTATCCGTGTGTCGTTTGAAACATTGACTCGCCCAAGGTGCCCTTGAAAACCCCCATATGACCTTCAACTGTATCCGTGTGTCGTTTGACACATTGACTTGCCCAAGGTGCCCTTGAAAATCCCCATATGATCTTCAACTGTATCCGTGTGTCGTTTGACACATTGACTTGCCCAAGGTGCCCTTGAAAATCCCCATATGACCTTCAACTGTATCCGTGTGTCGTTTGAAACATCGATCTGCCCAAGGTGCCCTTGAAAATCGACATATGACCTGTATCGTTAACCCCCCCCCCCCCCCCCCCACTCCGCCCCTCAAAAGAAAAAATTGGGGCTCGTATTCAAACCCTGCATTTCTAATCTCGGCAGAGTATCAACATTCTGTGAAAAATCATACATTAAAGAAAACCTTAGTAAGCCACAACAAAATGTCGCAAAAATGCGCAGGTCATTTTATTATACCATATGTGTTTGGAAACTGGTCTTTTCATAGCCACTATCGTAAAGAGAGATTCTTTTTTTTTTTCTTTCTTGGAATACATAAAAGGGCTGTTGTATCAAAATCAGTACATTAATATGTTCATGCTATATTGGCTCTTTGTCAACAAATTCTTTAAAATTTATCAAGGCCCTTCTTGCACAACTGCTAAAGATAAAAAAGGTGTGTAATACCAGACGTCTTGTAAGAGGATATAACGGCTGGAGTTGGTCAGTTACAGGTCAAATAAAGGGTCAAAGGGGCTGACATGTAAGCGTGCTCGTAATAACTTACAGCTTTCATGTATTTTACTGAAAAATAATCAATAATGCAGAAAGCCAAGAAAATCTGGCCAGTGTATTCCAACAGCAATACTACTGTCACATTAATAATATAAATTAATATAATTAATTAACTCATATCATAATTTACAAGACATTTTAGAATTAGGAATTAATGTTACAGACATCCATTTCTAATGCATTTCAAATAACTTGGTGCAGGTGCATGCAAAAATTGAACATAAATATTATATTTGCTTTTGAAAAAAAAATCTAAAAGAAAGAATGAAAAAGTAAGAAAAAAACTTCTTAAATCTGAAAAATAATTTTAAGCTGTTTGAAATCGACAAAAAATGTCTATCTAAATCATATATGAATATTTCCAAAGTTAATAATTTTACTTTTTCGACAAAGACCGTTCATATTATATTAATTTTACGGAGTACACGGACTGATTCAAACACTACGAGACTTTAGCACTTTATTATCAACTTTTATTTTATTAATAACAGATCGTAGATACAATAATATTTCATTTTAACAGCTGAAAATTATTGCACAAGCTATTATCTATTTGCAATTAATTTAACAGATAGAAGTTGCGTTATTTTTTTTTTCAGTTAAAAAATAGATACGAAAATAAGTTTCTTCAAAACTCTGTTTTAAGATAACATGATTTTTTATATGTATATTATGTCGGTCCACACTTGCAAGCAAATGTCTTCTAAAACTCCTCGGAAAGGAAACTGTATTATTATTTTTTCTCTACAAACTAACTTTCATTAGGAGTGTGTAGGATATGCTATATCATGGAAATAATTATTGCGAGCGAAACGAGCAAAGATCTTTTTCGCAAGATTCCATTATCTTATTTTTTTCTTTTGGCGATTCCAGGAATTTTTGGGAGATTCAGGGATATCATTTCTGGAACTGAGTACAGATTGCCACGTCTAACTGAAACATTGTTATGCAAACATGAACTATAACGCAAAAAAAGAGATATTGCGCAACACTCAATAAAATGATGTCCTAAATATACTCTTAAAACATAATATATATATATTTATATTTATATATATTTATAGTTATTCCTTTTAATCGATCATTAAGTTTGAAATAAATTATTCTGGAATGAGATTTAAACGATGCTGAGCCTTTACTTTTGATAATTTTGAGGGAAGCTACTTTTTTCTGCTATCTAAACCGCCATTGAAAACTGCGGTGAAACGTTTTGAACACTCAATTAGAAATTGATATGATAATTATATCTCCCAATGCAGACAGCGCTTTTCAAGCGATCTCATCTTCTTTGCGAGTACCCCTCCCACCTTTCAAGTTGAAAAGATCGGCCTGACCTTTTTTATTGATTTGACCCATGTCATGGTCCATCGAACGAATGATGCTGTTTTCTAAACCAATTAGACGCTTGCAGTTTTGAAAAAAGTCGCGTGCCCTTTGTTCCAAAAAGCTGTTATAACGAGTGACCCTTGGCCCTTTTTGACCCCTTCAAGTTGTGATATAAAACTGACAAAATGCACTCCACCTGCTAGATATTGATGGAAGAAGCGCAAAAAGGGCGGTGGGTGACCTTTTGTCACCTGAAGATATTAAGGAGCTATTATTTCGTTAAGAAAATTGAAGAAGCATGTCGTATCGTGATGCGACGTACTGTTTTCCCACTTGTGAAGTGTCACTTTGCTAACAAATAAATTAAAGTGACACCCAATTTTGATAATTTTTACTTGCACCTCGGCACTAAGATAAAGAGATAATGATCCTTTGGGTAAACTCTTACCAGCTCCATAATGCTGGTCTCTAACTGGCATTGCACAAGAAACGGACGGTGTCCTGATCAATACGTATGCGCACAGAAGTACCCAAAGTCACACCTATAACCTAATGTGTATATTATGTAAGCACCAATTTAATATGACGACATTATATATATGAAACATACTTATCTGGTTTCATAGTAAGAAATATATAAATCCAAAATTATTGAATTAATCCTTGACTTTTGTCGCCCACATAAAGGACGCTAATGATTAGATTTGTGCCCTTGCTCGTGTCGATTTCTACGACTCAGCTCGACCTTTGTTTTGTCGTAAAATATAAATATTAATTTGTTGTATTTGTTTTTTTTCTTTTTTTTTCTTCTTTTTTTTTAAGTATCCGATTTTTTTAGAATGAAATTCGCTAATTTTACCCTTCTTCTTTTCTTCGACGGAAATGTCTTTGAGATTTCCCCACTATAACCGATTATTTTATTTATTTTTTAAAAAAAAAAAAAAAAAAAAAAAAAAAAACGGTTGTAAGACGTATTTGTTATTAAGTAAATTACTTTCAATTTGTAATGGGGCGAAAAGTTCAACATGCAAAAAACGATAAATCATAAGTAAGTAAAACAAATCGCGCCTTAAGGTATACATACAGCTTCCTCACCTTGTTAAATGATTTTTGTGACATCGAATTTTACAAGTTTGACATAGAAAGTGGTATTTTCATAGATTTATATACATAAATAGATTGAGGATCGGTTTTCGAATACTCGTCGTTTTAACCGCATGTCAAAAGTTCACTGCGAAGTTAAATGTTTTATTACGATAAAGTTTCGCATTTTTCCTTCTGAAATCAGCAAATAAATAACTAAGCCTGTATAATTATGGATAACATGCATGAGTACCAATAATTAATAAAAAAAATCCCGATAAAAAGTCTAAAAATGACAATTTTGCCACATTTATTTTCATGTTTTACGCAAGGTTTTAAAAGACATGGCATCTTTGACTCATACACCTGATCCTAAACACGATGATGCGGCAGAAATCAAGATAACATTACAGCAATTCGACTTTACGGCATATATACTTAAAAAGTTCAAGCATGGTAGAATGACTGCTATAACTCAAAGATGTAATGTCAACATATCCCCAACCGCCAAAAAGTCAAAGCTATGACACATTAAAGAATGACGTACAGAATTTTTCGAAAATACGGCACCTGCACTTCTCGACAGAACGTCAACTCAAGAAGACCTCGAAGATACGGCACATGCACTTCACAGCAGAACATCAACGCAAGAAGACCTCGTAGATACAGCACATGCATTTCACAGCAGAACATCAACGCAAGAAGACCTCGAAGATACGGCACATGCATTTCACAGCAGAACATCAACGCAAGAAGACCTCGAAAATACGGCACATACATTTCACAGCAGAACATCAACGCAAGAAGACCTCGTAGATACGGCACATGCACTTCACGAGAGAACGTCAATGCAAGAAAACCTCGAAGATACGGCACATGCACTTCTCGACAGAACGTCAACGCAAGAAAACCTCGAAGATACGGCACATGCACTTCACGACAGAACGTAATAGCAAGAAAACCTCGAAGATACGGCACATGCACTTCTCGATAGAACGTCAACGCAAGTAAACCTCGAAGATACGGCACTTGTACTTCTTTATAGAACGTTAACGCAAGGAAACATACACTTATCAATAGAAAACCTCGAAGATACGGCACATTCACTCCTCGATAGAACGTCAACGCAAAAAAACTTCGAAGATACGGCACATGCACTTCTCGATAGAACGTCAACGCAAGAAAACCTTGAAGATACGGCACATGCACTTTACGACAGAAAGTCAACGCAAGAAAACTTCGATAATACGGCACATGCACTTCTCGATAGAACGTCAACGCAAGAAAACCTCGAAGATACAGCACATGCACTTTTCAACAGAACATCAACGCAAGAAAACCTCGAAAATACGGTACATGTACTTCACGATAGAACGTCAACACAAGAAAACCTCGAAAATACGGCACATGCACTTGTCGACAGAACGTCAACGCAAGAAAACCTCGGAGATACGGCACATGCACTTCACAACAGAACAGAACGTCAACGCAAGAAAACCTCGAAGATACGGCACCTGCACTTCTCGACAGAACGTCAATGCAAGAAAACCTCGGAGATACGGCACATGCACTTCACGACAGAACGTCAACGCAAGAAAACCTCGGAGATACGGTACATGCACTTCTCGACAGAACGTCAACGCAAGAAAACCTCGGAGATACGGTACATGCACTTCACGACAGAACGTCAACGCAAGAAAACCTCTAAGATACGGAACATGCACTTCACGACAGAACGTCAACGCAAGAAAACCTCTAAGATACGGAACATGCACTTCACGACAGAACGTCAACGCAAGAAAACTTCTAAGATACGGAACATGCACTTCTCTATAGAACGTCAACGCAAGAAAACCTCGAAGGTACGGCACACGGACTTCTCGATAGAACGTTAACGCAAGAAAACATCGAAGATACGGTACATTCACTTCACGACAGAACGTCAGCACAAGAAAACTTTGAAGATAAGGAACATGCACTTCACGACAGAAGACAACGCAAGAAAACCTCGAAAATACGGCACATGCACTTCACGACAGAACGTCAACGAAAGAAAACATCGAAGATATGGCACTTGCACTTCACGACAGAATATCAACGCAAGAAAACCTCGAAGATACGGCACATGTACTTCACGACAGAACGTCAATGCAAGAAAACCTCGAAGATACGGCACGTGCACTTCACGACAGAACGTCAACGCAAGAAAACCTCGAAGATACGGCACATGTACTTCACGACAGAACGTCAAAGCCAGAAAACTTCGAAAATACGGTACTTGCACTTCACGACAGAACGTCAACGCCAGAAAACATCGAAGATGCGGCACTTGCACTTCACGACAGAACGTCAACGTAAAGAAAAACCTCGAAAATACGACACATGCACTTCATGACAGAACGTCAACATAAGAATATCTCGAAAACACGGCAAAAGTACTTCACAGCAGAACGTCAGCGAAATAACATTGACGTGGGTACAGCAAAAGCCAACAGGTCAGGAAAGTAAAAAATAGTGGTAGGGCGTCAACATGTTCGAAAAGGAAACTATCTGAGATCATGGTGATAAAGTCGGATGCTGTACGTGTTACCGCATCGGGTTAAATGTTGAATATCCTGTGGCAAACTTAGACGCCGAGTGCTCAATGATTTAAGGGTCGCTTTTTTATTTCTCTTATTTCAAATTGATAGTGTACTTCAAAGAACTACTTTGATACCTGTCTGTACATCTTCATAGCCATAAATAACAAACATTTTATCCTTTTATGTATTCAAGCTATTACTGCCGTGTCTAGAAATATTAATGAAGATGTATCAAGATAAAACAGGCAGTGGTCAGTGAGTGGTCATCGTGCACCAAGGACACAGCGTGACTCACCGGACAGTAATTATTGATGACCAATTTGCATGCTCAATATGATATCGGAAAATGCAAACATATCTTTTTATCAGATCCGATGCCGGCCTGATAGAAAGAATTTTAAAGACCGCAATTATTGTTGAAGATAAAATGTCTTTGTTCAGCAAAGGTAAGGAAATTAAAACACGTCCATGCTTCGATTATTAATTTGAAATATAATTGAATTTTAATAATATCGAAGGTTTATTCTAACCATTTGAAACAACAGAATTCTGTTCATAGAAAGAGTGATTGGGGGCACCGAAATTTTGCAGAAAAAATATTTAAACAAGTAACAGAAGGTCAGATATTACAACGGCAAAAGGTACATGACTAAATTAATAGTGTCTGTGGATCTTTTGTTAGTTGTAGGTCTCGTACACTGGGCTTAATAGTATATTCAAATGGAGGAGCGTGGAATCAAATAAGAGGGACTGGGAAAAACTGAAACGTCGGTTCAATACCAAAAGGTAGAGAGAATATTTGTTTGTTTCAGTGTAAGATTGGAATATTTTCATGAATACCAGATGCAATATTTTCACCAGTGGCATAACCATGAATGAAAATGTAAGATTTGGTGTTCATGAGTGAAAAATATTTGGATATGTTACATGTAAAAAAGGACAAATTTTCTGTTTACTTCTTTTGTTTTTTTTTTACTAAATTTACCTATTTAGTACTTTCTTACCAGTGAAAAAATATATTTGATATTTTCATCGTGAAAAGACCAGATATATTTCACTCTAATATTTGGATAGTCCACTATAAAGCATGTATTAAAATCTGTACTGTGTTGTGATAAAAACCGTAAATATATTTGACCCCCTTCAGAAGTACATTTTCCTCATTTGGTCAGTACATAACCATCACAGTTTGCATTTCGTTGTGAACTACGACCATGCCAACAAGATTTCAGAGCAACATAATCTTCGGTCGTAAACCCTAGCCTAAAAATTGATAAAGAAGTAAAAATCGCTGCTAAGAACAATGACCCGACGGTCTTTTGAGCACATGGTCTTTGGATTTGAACCATGGACATAGAGTCTATTCGACTCTGTTCGAGTCTATTCGAGCAGCATCGTCTTTGATTGTGAACTGAACATGTACAGTCCAGTACGCTCTCTGGTAGTTAAATTACCCAAACAGACCTTTTAGTAACATAATTTTGGTCATAAACCATAGCCCTGCAGTCTGTTTGAGTTTTATGATCTTCGACTGTGAACCATGGTCGAACAGTCTTTTTTAAGCAGCACTTTCAACTTTCTTTGGCTATATAACGTAGGTCTACTGTCTATTTGTGCAGCATGGTCTTTACCTGTGTACTATGGCCCCAGTCTGTCTAAGCAGCACGGTCTCTGACTGGTTTTGAATCGAAGCCCAACCAACGTTCTGCTTGAGCGGCATCAGCTTTGATTGTGAGTGTACCTGATCAGCATGATATTGTTAGCCGTAGACCGTGGTCCTATAGTCTGAGTGAGCCATACAGTTGTCGGCTTTGAACGGTTTGTTTTTGAGCAGCATGGTATTTGACTAAGAAGTTAGAACCATGGACCAACAGTCTGTTTTAGCTGTACGATCTTTGGCTCTGAACCGTAGCACGACTGCCTGTTTAAGCAGCTTACTCTTTGGCTAGTAACCATAGTCTAAACGGCATGAAATGTTTCTTTTAACCTATAGCCTGACAGAATATTTGAACAACAAAGTCTTCGGTTGCGAATAACGGCCCAGCAGTCGGTGTTAGTAGCATTCTAGTAATCTTTTGTTGGGAACCATGACCCAACACTCTGTGCCAGACATATTGGTTTTATAAGTCATAAAATGTACCAAAGCATACATGATGATAGCAACAGAAATTCCACCACCTGTCAAAGACTTACAATCAGTCTATGCAAAATTATATTCCACTGTGACCCAAAGACCCAAACTCTCTGTGCTAGCAACAAGATTTTCAACAGTTAGTCAAAGACTTACATAATCTTTGTTAGCAATAATTATGTTCTTCGGCTGTCAGATAAGGGTTAACACTCATTACATGCAGCCAGTTGTTCAACCGTTAGCCAAAGATCTACACCATATGTAAGCAACATGAATCTCAGCTGTTAACGAAGAAATACACCCATTTTCAGAAGCACTATGTGCCATCATTAACCAAATATTACAAAACATGTAAGCAGCATGCACTTTGGCTGTTCACCAAAAACATATCCATTATCAGAAGCACTATATGCCATCATTGGCCAAATATTACACAACATGTAAGCAGCATGCACTTTGGCTGTTGACCTATAGACATTATCAGAAGCATTATGTGCCATCATTAGCCAAATATTATACAACATGTAAGCAGCATGCACTTTGGCTGTTGACCTATAGGCATTATCAGAAGCACGATGTGCCATCATTAGCCAAATATTATAGAAAATGTAAGCAGCATGCACTTTGGCTGTCAACCAAAGACATAGACATTATCAGAAGCACTATGTGCCATCATTAGCCAAATATTACACAACATGTAAGCAGCATGCACTTTGGCTGTCAACCAAAGACATAGACATTATCAGAAGCACTATATGCCATCATTAGCCAAATATTACACAACATGTAAGCAGCATGCACTTTGGCTGTCAACCAAAGACATAGACATTATCAGAAGCCCTATATACCGTCATTAGCCAAATATTACACAACATGTAAGCAGCATGCACTTTGGCTGTCAACCAAAGACATAGACATTATCAGAAGCACTATGTGCCGTCATTAGCCAAATATTACACAACATGTAAGCAGCATGCACTTTGGCTGTCAACCAAAGACATAGACATTATCAGAAGCACTATATGCCGTCATTAGTCAAATATTACACAACATGTAAGCAGCATGCACTTTGGCTGTCAACCAAAGACATAGACATTATCAGAAGCCCTATATACCGTCATTAGCCAAATATTACACAACATGTAAGCAGCATGCACTTTGGCTGTTAACCAAAGACATAGACATTATCAGAAGCACTATGTGCCGTCATTAGCCAAATATTACACAACATGTAAGCAGCATGCACTTTGGCTGTTAACCAAAGACATAGACATTATCAGAAGCACTATGTGCCGTCATTAGCCAAATATTACACAACATGTAAGCAGCATGCAATTTGGCTGTCAACCAAAGACATAGACATTATCAGAAGCACTATATGCCATCATTAGCCAAATATTATACAACATGTAAGCAGCATGCACTTTGGCTGTTGACCTATAGACATTATCAGAAGCACTATGTGCCATCATTAGCCAAATATTATACAAAATGTAAGCAGCATGCACTTTGGCTATCAACCAAAGACATAGACATTATCAGAAGCACGATGTTCCAACTTTAGCCTAAGATCTGCACACTTTGTACGCTACAAGATCCTCATTTGTAAACCAAAATACATGCACTCATTATTAGAAGCATGCCTTCCACCATTAGCCAAAGATCTACACTTCATGTACGCAGCTTGCTATTCGGCTGTCAACTAAAGGCATCCATATATGTATATCATTAGCCAAAGATCTACACTTCATGTACGCAGCTTGCCATTCGGCTGTCAACTAAAGACATCCATATATGTATATCATTAGCCAAAGATCTACATCCTATGCAAGCAGCATGCTCCTCGGGCGCTAACCAAATACACATATTCATTACTGAAGCATGATGTTCCACCGTTAGCAAAAGACCTACACACTATATTAGGTACATTATTTTCGACTGTTGACCAAAGGCATACACTCATTATAAGAATCACTATGCTCCATCGTGAGCCAAAGATTTACAGCCTACGCCAGTAACATGACCATCGACTGTTTGCAAAAGGTCAAAGACTTACAGTCTTTGTAATAATCGCCGACTACATGCCGATTATTGAAGATAATAAATATAAAAAACTATGCCATTGAAATGTTTTGACTCAAAAAGTGTTTTCTGATACTCATCTGCATTTCATAGAAATTTTACTGTACAGTAACCCTGGTATTCAAAGACGACTTGTCATAGAGCAGAACGGAAGCACCAAAATGTCATTTAACGAGTACAGCACATCCACTGATTATAAATGCTTTAGACGCCATTGGCGATGACTAGGAGTAATCAGCATCATTTATCTCCAGTTATATCAATCATATAATAACAATATAAATAAATCAATGTCCCAGAAGTATTACGTTATTTCGCAATTCAATTTATTCACCAGAGGTGAAAAGTGCAAGCTGAAAATGGTTTTTAGTTCCATGAATTCTTGTTTTAAAACCCGTCTAAAATCTATAGAATGTGATTGGGTATTTTGAGTGCAATCTTGAAACTGACCAATGGAAAAGATATCAAAACTCAGTTTCATTAACCTGGAGCCAGTACTTACGCTTTGTTGTTTAGAGATTGCAAGGTTACCGCGGTTACAAAAACACTTTTTTCTTTTCAAAATGGAGGCTCGATTCCATCTCATGTTAATTAATCAGGAACCATCCTAACTTTGTAAATCACGTTGTCACACTTTTTCCAACCAAACCTTCTTAGTTTTTCCTCTCCTGCAGAGATAGTCTGTGAAAGGTTTGCTTTCTTTGTGTGAATTTGCAAATTGAGTACTGTAAATAATATTTAATTTTTAGCCGCACCAAATGTCCAACAAATAGTACAGGCACAGCGGTCACAAAACTATACGGTGCTGAATTCCTACTGCGGTTACGGGATACTTTGGCAGGTACGTAGTCAGGCAGTGTATCCCTAGGAAAGCACTGCAAAGCTTTTCTTTATAATATTTTATGTCCTGAGAAGGAACCGATGGTTTTCTACTTCTAAATTTTCAATTCATTATCTTTGATAGAGTCTAACCCATACGGCATATGATTAGTTGTTTCTAGGTGAAAGCATGAAATTGAGCAATGATAAAAAGGAACTAAGGGTGAGAAACATTTCTATGGTAAGTGGTTGGAATCGCGAGGTCGATCGACGTGGTCGATCCGCCGCTTCTCCAGCTTAAACTACTGCCTCAATCGAGAGTTCAAAACTGAGCTGAATATACCAACGACTCCCCTAGGTAGTGAAGACATTATAAACCTATTAGCGAATAATCTGTCCTCAGTGACTGTGAGACTTGCTGTTCCTCGTCTTGACCGCGGGAAGCAAGAGGATGAAGGTATTTGGAAGAACCTCACACTTGCTATGATCATTGAAGACTGTCCTCCGGAAACATGGACTCATGTCTATACAGACGGACCAGCCACATGCGCCGTCAAAGATGGAGGAGCAGGAGTTTTCATTCAATACCCATCTGGCAAGAGAGGAACAATACATGCAGCCACAGGAAAATACTGCAGCAGTTACCGGTACAAGGCAGAGACTGAAGCACTCACGAAGGCCGTCTCAATGGTTGAAGACTCGGCAGGAGAAAGCTCCTCAGTCGTCCTTCTAACAGATGCACTGTCTGTCATGGAAGCTCTGATCAACTGTAAAGCTCCGCAGCTAACCAGGAGAATGCCGAGCCTGAGTATAAGCTACAAAGTAGCACTTCAGTGGATTCTGTTTAATTGTGGACTTGTAGGCAATGAGGAGGCAGACAAAATGGCTTAGCTGGGAGCTCAGTCAGAACAACCAAAAAAACCTGTGAGTTACAAGGAGAAAGTCACAATCATCAAGGCAATAACGAGACCAAGGACAGAGGAAGAACAAGTGATGCTGGTCAGGCTTCGCTCAGGGCACAACAAGCTCAATGCCCACATGTACAAGAAATACACACTGGCACCATCGCCAGCTAGTCCATGTGGTGAGGAAGATCAGACTGCGGAGCATATACTTTAGAGACGTAAAGGGCATGTCCAGGTGCGAGCTGCGACTTGGCCGATAGATACCTCAATGCACCAGAAACTGTATGGAGGCATTGAGGATCTGCGGCAAACCACAAGTTTCATCGAGGCTACTGGTCTGACAGTGTAGTTGCGAACGAGAAGAAGAAGAACATTCAAGAACTACTGCCTGTATCAATATTTCAAATAATTTCCCGCATATATGTGTGTGCGCGTGTGTGTTTGTGCGTCTGTTCGTGTGCGCTCGTACGAACATTTGATCAAGGGACCCGGCTAGATTAAGTTTTGTAATTTCTTCAAATGTCTTTGCGCCGTTTTCTAACAGTATTTCAGTTAATGGAACGGCGGGCAATTAATCTAGTCAGTGTTCCTGGATTCTGTACCAGTACAAACCTGTTCTCAACAAGTTACTGCCAACTTACCCATACGAATCAGAGGCGGAGGACGTAATTTCGTATAAGTGTGTTTTAACGAAAAGCAGGTTCATGAAATGAAAAAAAAAAAAGAAGAGAAAAACACTTTTGAGAGCCTCGCTAACCTCTGATCCACTACTATTGCTGAATTGTAAATAAGGCAAAAACAAAAGTTGAAAAGTGCACGATTTGATTATTAATTACTCAATTACCATTTTGGCCACGTTCTTTTTGCTAATTTTGTTCGCATTTAGCATTTTAGACACTTGAATTTTCCAGCCTTTAACGAAGATACTGACAGGTGCCCATTGACGTGTTAAATTTATTCCATGGACATACATATAAATTTTATTAATTTCGTTTGTTTTCTCAAGCCAAACGTATCCGTAATTAAGGCCAACAACACCTTATTGTTGGTTTCTAAATTTTGACATGCACGGAAATTATCATTATCATTATGCAAGATTTTAAAGAGCATCCTTTGCATTATTAACACATTCAAAAGTGCTTTATATACAACGGATGCAGCTAGAGAGAGAGAGAGAGAGAGAGAGAGAGGGGGGGGGGGGGGGGGGGTGTAACATCATTTATCCGGAAAACGTAAAGTAAAGCCAGCATTCGGCGTACGGAAATGAAATTAATGGCAACCTTTGAGTAAATTTATCACAATGGCACTATTTTTCTAATGTTAAAATATGATATTAGAAACATCTGACAAATTAAATAATTCAAAATAATATCTTAAAATTTGCCTGAAATGTGCGGTTCACTATGGTCAAATATTTCACAAATAAGCATACGGACCTTTACATCTTATTTCACCACATTATAGGCCATAAGTTTATTTTTAACTGTGAGAAGTTTCATTAAAATCTACATTGTAGAACAATTTCTGTTCGTGAAAATATTATGAAAGATATGATTTTCCCATAGACTCCCATTATGAAAAGTTACGTGAGGTCCAAAATGGTTAAAGCAGCCTTGCAAAAAAATCAAACAGACAAGCGTATCTTTTTTATTTGCTAAATTTTCTTAGTATATTCTGAAGTTTTGAAAAATCAGAGTTTGATCAAAGTCTACATTGTAGAAAAAAATCGATCCAAACTTGCAGAACTACCTTAATTTTAGATTGTCTAATCAGAGTGTAATAATAATTTCCACAGTAATGCAACTGAAAAACCGAAAAAGATAAGACCCGAAAGCTAATGTTAATCACGGTAGAGGTTTCCCTGTGAAATAAGAACAAATGTGCCGCGCCATGAGAAAACCAGCATAGTTGCTTTGCGTACAGCATGGATCCAGCCTAGCCTGCGTATCCGCGCAGTCTGGTCAGGGTCCATGCTGTTCACTAAAGGTTTCTCTAATTGCAATAGGCTTTGAAAGCGAACAGCATGGATCCTGACCAGACTGCGCGGATGCGCAGGCTGGTCTGGATCCATGCTGGTCACAAAGCCACTATGTTGGTTTTCTCATGGCGCGGCTCAAATCGCTTACTTGAACGAGCTAAAATTTGTATTTAATAAAGATCCAGCGAGTTGAAGGGCATTATAATTTATTTTGCAGACTTAGAATTGTATATTCTTGTATAAAGGGCATTTCTTTTACCATTAAGGCACGAGGTACATAGAAAATTTTAATCAGAACTCTCTTCTATAAGCCAAATATTAACACAATCATTTTAAATTGATTTTTTTTTCCAAAAATGTAATTGATATTTTGAAGTTTAACTTGAGTCCTTGAATGTTTTCCACCAATTAACCATATTGTTACATTGTAGTGATTAATTTTAGTCAGAAAATTCTTAAAATATCTTTGTTTTTCTTTAAAAAATACGCCTTTTAGCATAAGCTTTGAAAACATTGAATGTAACAATTTGATTATTTATTTTGTTTGGTTTAACGTCGCACCGACACAATTATAGGTCATATGGCGACTATCCAGCTTTGATGGTGGAGGAAGACCCCAGGTGCCCCTCCGTGCATTATTTCATCACGAGCGGGTACCTGGGTAGAACCACCGACCTTCCGTAAGCCAGCTGGATGGCTTCCTCACATGAAGTATTCAACGCCCCGAGTGAGGCTAGAACCAACATCGATGAGGGGCAAGTAATTTGAAGGCAGCGGCCTTAACCATCCGGCCATGAATGTAACAAAGCGAATAATTACTGCATGCTATATTAACAGTATATGAAATGGACTAAATGATCACACAGGACCATGGTCGGTTTACCAAAGAGCCTAGACGTATGATGGAAGCTTGCAGATATTTGAATCGTGTTCGAGTTTCTCTTCTTTGTAAAAAGAAATGTTGTTTTAAAGACCGGGTGCGGTCATGACCCTCTCCTGATTCAAACTCGGCATTTCCTGATCTAAACCACACTACATCTAGCTATATATGGATGAATAACATCCTTAACTGGTCACGCCGATAAAAAATAAATTGCTTTCAAGAACGCTTATCTTTAAAATACTTGTTTTATTTGACACATGGTCAGTGTAAAGACGACCTCATTGATTAAGTGTCAAACAAATTGACTTATGACCGAGGGTTATCAAAAGAAAAACAAAGAAGCCAATGTATATTTGGTGATATTTTTTGAACCCTTGAACTTATAACTTGAGAGGTTAATAGAAAAACGATAAAGTTTTTTCGCTCTTCAAACACCAGTTTGTGCGCCTACGTAAATAGCTGAAAAACTACGGTATCAAATCCGGACCATCTCGTTCCAATAAAGTTATTGATCGCGCGATCATATTGAATAGGACAAGTATTTGCACGATGGGGAAAATATTTCATGATGGACCTGTCAGTTCTTTACTTATGGCTGAAACAGGTCTCATAAGCGTAAATACGACTAGCTTCTACTGATTATAAAACATACCGTACGATTTGTTGTGAATCAACTGTTGTTGTACTTTTAATAGTTCAACCGCCACCCTTGTTTAAGAGCAACATTTAAAAAACACGTTTTTTTTTCATCCTCAAGTAATAAGTAAGTAGACTCGCCCAGTTTAATCAATCTAGACGCATAATCTACATAGAGCGCTTACTTCACCCGATTTACATTCGGATCATTTTCACGCGTTTCGGGCTTTATCGTATGTTTAACATGGGATTTTTGAACCGTCCAAATATGTTGGAAATGTTTGTCTTATTGTTTATTTTTTTTTTTAATAAAAATGTTACTGCTTTCATTGTCTACCACTTTTTTTCCACCCTTGCCTGAAAAAACAGTAATGAGTTTGTACACTGTTCAGACAATTGTGCTCTGTTGAAATTTAACCAAACACAAGTTTACCTGCATAAACAGAAAGCATGATATGTCACCATTCAATTGATCCACAAGAGATCATACATTGGCGATTCTACAATTGGCCTTCTATACAAACCAGAATGCTAAAAACTTCACCAAACGAAGGAATCGTGAGGTACTATTGAGAGTGCTGTTGTCGAACTACTATTGCACGGACGTCTTCAGACAGTTCCATTCTTGGACAGTGCGTAGAAGAAATGAACTATAGTACAGTTTTATGAGAGTGACCTGGCGGTACATAATTGGTGTGTCCAATGTTGTATTCGGGTTGTTGGCTTGGTGGGCAAAATATTACAAAGGTTTCCAGGACAAAGGTAAATTTTTCACTTTTAAAAAAAAGAACGAGCTATGTTTTTTCTTCTTCTAGATTCAAACTTTAAGATCGTGAATAAAGTTCTGAAAATTATACAACTAATTTGACTCCAAAATGATCCCAGCTCTTTCATTTTGGATGGAGTTATATAAGATTTATATAGATTATATAAGCATATATAAGCATATTATATAAGCATATTCTGAAGAGTACATATAAAAGAACAGGTCATGTGATCTAGGATCGGTTCAGAATGTATGACAGCGATAGAAGAAACCTTTTCTATATCATACTCTGTTAACAGCTGCTAAGATTAGATTTTATCCCTTAGACAATTGTGCGTGCGTGCGTGCGTGCGTGCTTGCGTGTATGCGTGGGTGTGTTTTTAACTTCGGGGTTCAAGTGTTGTTGGGAAGCAAATCTCTCTGATTTGGTTTTGGCGTCTTTTATATATTCAGGTTTGTATGGATGAAAGAGCACCGGTTTTTGATCAACGTAAAATAGAGAAGAGGTCTTGCTTTAGTTTTATTGTAGCGGATGCCAAGACGTCAACAACAATCTAGAGGCTTGTGTCATCGGCGAAAAGCTCGATTTTCAGCCAGTATCTTTCATGTTGCCGTTAGTATATACAAATAGAACAAAGGTCCTAGTAAGCTAATGGTCACCATAACCGAGACTGACAGACATGTGAAGTACATATACTGATATACCGCCGAGCAATTACACAAACTATTAAAAAGGACCTCTTTTGGTTTATTTATTGTTATAGCTGGTTCTCAGCATCTCAATGGATTTTGCAACTGCTCGCACAGAAAGCAAGGTAAAAAGTCTCAATGGAAGTCTTGATTTTTCGCTGTTTTAACAAAAATCGTTTCATAATACTGATCCGACCCGTAGAAATGGGCCGGAGTAAGAGAGTTGGTTATCTATGGAGTCACCTATCACAAGACCTGACCGGTCTGGAGCTAAAAGATTCCCCAAGAATGATATTTATGTACACAGCGTTCCGTACAGCTGAGGATTGAGATTAGGCGATAGTCTGTTTGATTGGTACAGAATGGTGAGTTTTGTCAGCTTTCTGTGTATGTCAGGATACTGATTATATGACCGAGGGAAGTGCCTACGCCTTTAGTATCTTGAACAATGGTTTGGGTCCAATCGCTAAGGTGACTATGTCTTAGACTAGCTGACAAACGAATACAGAATGTCCTTTGTTAAAACGTAGAGCTGGTGAGACCAAATATCTCATATATAGAATTTTCCTCTGGCTACCTTGCCTAAATGATTCGTGTACCAATGATTCGTAAATGATTTCTATTATGAGCTAGACAATTTCAGGGATCAGGCAAATCGCTAAATGTTTCAAACTATCAATCTTCAATTAAAAATGATTAGCTCAAACTCCTATAGGTTGGAGACTCTATACTTGACTGGTCTTTTTGTTGAAGTTCCCGTCAGACAATGTCTTTGAATCAACAACATACAAGCCCTATCGCATAGATGCTCGGTCTCTGTCCTCTCAAACTCTATATGATTGCCCTGACTCCTGGATGCTCAGCGCTTATATGCTATCATATGTAGCATTCAACTACCATAGGTATATCCCCGATGCCTTGGCTGTACTTCACCAATAACGCTGAACCGTCTATAAGCTGGAACTCTCCTACTATCTCAGTAGATTACCAAACTCTGGGTCTCTGTCTCAGCTTCCCGATGCTCAGCCTATATATGCTGTCGTCTATAGCATTCAACTACCTTTAAGGTAAAACTCCTATGCGCTGGCCCTATAGCTCGAAACCTTATCGAAATTCTGCTACTGTACTCTTCTTTAGTCTAAGAACTTCCAAAGTCGTCTTTTTAATAATTTATCCGCCCTGACAGGGTAACTGCAATAGTCTCCTTCTCTATCCCAGGTACTGGGATAAATTATTAGTTGAATCCTCGATGTGTCTTTTTCGACCGCTGGATACCGAATGAACTCTCTGTCATCCATCTACCTATTTATACCCCAGCAGACGTGCTATTTTTAGAACTTGTTTCTGATTGGTCCAAATTTAAACATAACGTTTAACAACGAGTACTTGCTCTATCAAATATCTGGTTCCCTTTAACTTTTGTATATGACATAATGTGCGAAGCTGGGACCCAGCTATCCATATAATGAACCCAAATCAACATAAATAACACAGTTTCTAATATTATAGCAATGGCAACATGAAAAGGGAGTCAAGCACTATCTGTGCTTATGTGTTACGTTATCAATATATTAAATATACAAATTATTCTGACAGTGTATCCCATGACAGTTGTCTCCAAAGGCATTGTAAGAAATTAAAGATTGTTTGTTACAAAGTAGAGACTGTCTTGCATCTTGCTTAATCGTGCCCTTTAACGTTAGGTTCTAGGTGCTCTGACCTCAGACAAGTTGTTGAGTAGATTGGTGTATCTATACCTTGCAGTGACCCTTTTTATATGTTTTAGTTTGGTTTATGTAATCTGGTATTTTGTCACTAATGTTAGTTATTGTCTTATTTGTTGTAGGTGTTACTTTCCTTCACCCCTTCCCCCAAACGCCTTCTTGCATTTACGCCCCTCTCCTTTTACTATGAGTGGGGTTAGGTGTCCATCATATTTTTGACCACCGGCCGTTCGTGGGCGGTGCCCCACTGTGTTTTTTTTTATCCTGCTTGTTTGAAAGTTTGTTATGTGTGCGGGCGGGCGTGTGTGTGTTTGTCTTGTGTACGTGCGTGTTCTCGCTGCTGTAGTCTGTAGTGTAGGTAGACACTGTTGAATATTCATCATTGTTTTCTTTCACTTTCATCAACACCCACATCATTTAAACTACCCCTTACCAATTTTTTATATTTTGCATATAATTAAGATGTACTTGTTGTTGGATTTTTAGGCAACCTGTCTACTGTATTTTTCCATTACAGTTTCTTTTTGTTACGAGCCTACTTGGCTCTATGGCTGTGTTTTGGGGTGCTCTGTGCTTCCGGGAAATCTGTCCTTACCTTCTCTGATGATGTATTATTATTATTTAATAAATATGTCGTGGATAGAAAAAAACATTGTGACAGACTCCACATGTTGATGACTGCACCTATGAATTAATAACTTTTCATTGTTAATCTAATCTAATCAATAACAAAATGTGGATATTGATAATACAGGGTTTTCTTTAAAAAATGAAACTGCAATCCCGTTTTCTTACTCCTCTTGTTTTGTTCATGTAAACGCAGTAAATGAGACACCTCGTGCCCAATTCTTTCTTTTTGCACAGCTACATTTATGCGATGCACAAACGCAACGACAAATCATTTATGCAAATGCTCTTCTTAGAAAAAAAAATCTTGTTTTGTTTTTGTTGGGTTTAGATTCACACCGACAATAATTTAGGTCACAATGGCGACTTTTCCAGCCTCAGGTGTTCCTCCGGACATTGTTTTCTTAAAGCATTACAACCGTCGACCTACAGTAATCCAGCTGTAAGGCTTGTCATGGCTTTCCCACATGAAATATTTTATGCCCTAATCGAACTTACACCATTCAGGTTAAAGCGGTCTCGGAGGCTGCTCATCTAACTTTGTTATGTAGTATGTACAGAGGTCTAGACTCTATTCGCAACCTGTCGTGGCCCATACTCTCACGTGCGTCTCGCGGCCCATACTCTCACGTGCGCCTCGTGACCCATACTAACACGCGCGCAGAACCTTCGACATACTTTTTCCTGCGACATCTTAAAATATTTCTACAAGTCACCTCTTGGAATTCGTTTGCTAGGAAGCAAGGTACAAACATTGTTATCTCTGACAGCATGGGATCATGAACTATTAATGTGTCGCAATCATTGTCAAAAACACTGATATTTTGCGAAAATAAATGAAGCTCGGCCAACTTGTTTATTATATCAGCGAGAGTTTGTAATTAAGTTCCACGTAACAAGCCAAATTTAACCGAATAAAGAATACAAGGGATATATTTCTTTGATTGTGATGACACGTATTAGCTTCTCTTTGACCGGTTCATTATTCACCGCTAGCCAGACTGAAAAATCACTGTGGTTCAGGGAATCTACCATCGTCTTTGTCTTTATTTATATGATCATAACTGCTGCGAATATGTGCCAGAAATGATCGCTTGTATTTACTTACCCACACTTGTTTTTCCTTCCATCGCGCATGAGATTTTCGTCGAACATTTGTTCGATACATATTTTATTTTATATACATCTCGATACATATTTTCCTATCCAGACTGAAAAGAAGTTTTTTTAAATTCCATATTTTTTATAATCCTTAAAGAAACGAAATTAACGTTTATTTACCGATCTGTCGTAATGTATAGCAAAAAAGTAGTTCTTATATAATATCAACAGAGTATACACAAATTTTCCGAGAATTTCTTTTGATACTCGGACTCTTTTCATGTTGTGTACGACATACACGTCATTTCACGCTTCATTGTAAAGTTTGAACACTTTTTTTTATACATAAAACGACTGTTAGAACACAAAATACTGTCGGAAATTAGAATGTAAGCTTTCGCAAGTAATTATGCGGGATTTATAAAGCTCTATAAAATATTTTTGATACAAAAGGCAGCCTGTACAACATAATGCCGAAAAACTTTCTTTAATATTATAAATAAGGACTTTAGGAATAAAGAACTACATTGTACATCGCTACTATAGAAGAAGAAAAAAAGGGGTGTGAACTTTTAAAAAAAAGTTAGCTACACTTTATCTAATATAACCCCCTGAAAGTTTACTCCTTCTCGTTTCTTTCAATGTCTGTTTTCGAGACATATTTTCTTAAATCCAGCATGTGGTAGGAACATGCCGATTTCTGTAGAGTGTTACACATACATACTGAAATGTAATAGATTAATTAAAAGAAAACTCGATGCTGCAGAAACAAAGATTAGGACTATTTTGTTTTTTGATAGACCTGCGTAGGCTTAGATAATTATGTTTTAGTAGTGAACAGTCTTTACAAAATTACAACAGTACAAATCCGCGGGTCTGCTAAGTTATACCTAGACTTAACATCCTTTTTACATTTTTTAGAAAATATATTTTCTTTATTACTATTTTGTTTTTATTTTATGAGCAAATTTCCGTCCGTATGTACTGAGAAGAAGAAAAACACAACTGTACAAACAATGACTAGCTTCAGGAGTGTCCTTGTTGCAAAACAAATTTGTTTATAATGTGAACGTGGTGCTGGACTATTATCAGGTCTATCCACAAATATAAATTAACAAGTTTTTTATTGGGATGGCTCATTGTTAATGATTTGAACTCCGAAGTTTTCGTTTCTTTCAATGTCTGTTTCCGAGACATATTTTTTTTTTAAATCTAGCAAGTGGTAGAGGAAGATGCCGATTTCTGTAGAGTGCTACACATAATACTGATCGAAGCGCAATAGATTAATTAAAAGAAAACACGATGCTGCAGAAACAAAGATTAGGACTATTTTGTTTTTGATAGACCTGCGTAGGCTTAGATAATTATGTTTTAGTAGTGAACAGCCGTTACAAAATTACAGCAGTACAAATCCGCGGGTCTGCTAAGTTATACCTAGACTTAACATCCTTTTTACATTTTTTAGAAAATATATTTTCTTTATTACTATTTTGTTTTTATTCTATCAGCAAATTTCCGTCCGTATGTACTGAGAAGAAGAAAAACACAACTGTACAAACAATGACTATATAGCTTCAGGAGTGTCGTTGTTGCAAAACAAATTTGTTTATAATGTGAACGTGGTGCTGGACTATTATCAGGTCTATCCACAAATATAAATTAACAAGTTTTTTATTGGGATGGCTCATTGTTAATGATTTGAACTCCGAAGTTTTCGTTTCTTTCAATGTCTGTTTCCGAGACATATTTTTTTTTAAAATCTAGCAAGTGGTAGAGGAAGATGCCGATTTCTGTAGAGTTCTACACATAATACTGATCGAAGCGCAATAGATTAATAAAAAGAAAACACGATGCTGCAGAAACAAAGATTAGGACTATTTTGTTTTTGATAGACCTGCGTAGGCTTAGATAATTATGTTTTAGTAGTGAACAGCCGTTACAAAATTACAGCAGTACAAATCCGCGGGTCTGCTAAGTTATACCTAGACTTAACATCCTTTTTACATTTTTTAGAAAATATATTTTCTTTATTACTATTTTGTTTTTATTTTATCAGCAAATTTCCGTCCGTATATACTGAGAAGAAGAAAAACACAACTGTACAAACAATGACTATATAGCTTCAGGAGTGTCCTTGTTGCAAAACAAAATTTGTTTATAATGTGGACGTGGTGCTGGACTATTATCAGGTTTATCCACAAATATAAATTAACAAGTTTTTTATTGGGATGGCTCATTGTTAATGATTTGAACTCCCAAGTCACGATTGTCCAAACGGAACACCGTACCCAAGACTGTGATTTCGCTGTCGATTTAAAAATATTTGTACTTAGGCTGAATGAAAAGACACGAACAGTAGTCAGTGCTGCCAGAAATGAGAACATGCCTAGCAGGCAAGTCAAGTTTGAAGTCAAGTCAACACCCTTTATTCTTGGTAGTAACATCTTTGATCTATAAGATGGCCCTTTGCAAGCTTTGAACGCATCAAAACAAAATACAAGCAGACTCGATTCGCTTGAGTCTGTTTATGAGAGGTAATGAAATGTGCAACACCTCTCACATCCCCTAGCACTCTATTACAGGAAAACTGAATTGACTTCGTGATCCTAAAGGATTAGCAAATATCTTGACAACACTGAGTCCAAGTTCTTTGGTTGGTTGGTTCCTTCCTAAAGTGACGTTATTTGATATTTTGCTTTATTTTTGTTTCCTATTCAATTAATACTTTAAAAATATATGAAACTCACTGCCTTAGGACTGCTACTTTAAATATTAATTTCAATACTTTTAATATATGCAGATCGCTGTAGGTAAACCCCCACCTTTATAATTTTATAAATTTTGAATATTGTATTGAATACTGAATTGATAGAACTGTTACCTCTGAACAGCTTCCAAAGACATTTTTACTTGTCAGCAAAAGTCGTTGGACATTATCTGGCTGTTGTTTTGGTTGAATTACAAGATTTTTTTCCTGTGGAAAAAAATGCAAACATTACCCGAATGACCGTTGATAACGCGGGGTATAGATTATTGGAGGAAAGTTACATAACAGCGCCATGTGGAACATGTATTTCGGGATAAAATATTCAACTGCCCATCAAAATCCGATATGTTCGTGTCAGGCGCGCGTGCATACAGTATCCGTTTTTGTTTAATGGCTTCGTAGTTATCCTACTGGTAATTCAAAAACTATAATCTCCACAGGGCTCTGTATAGACAGGCAGGTTGACGTTCCTTTTTCCCTGAATTTTAACTTTCTTATATGTTCATGAGTTGGTTTATATATTATATGGCGCTTGAAGGAAAAAGAAAAAAGGTGATTTAACAAATGTATCATATAATTAAGAAAAAAACAGAACGCAATGTCCTCTGTGATCACTTTGAACTTCGTGTTGAAAGAATCTTTTTCGACATGTACGATCCCTAGACACATCTTCATCGTGGTTTGAATGTTTTTTAACTCTGCATATTTCCTAAAAGAACGGCATGACAATCCTTACTGATACAAAATTTTTTATTAAAAAAACCTAGAATAATAAGATCAAAGAAAGCATGCAATGTCGTCTTCTATATCCAGTTAATCATTTGGGAAATGACTTGTTTTGACATGTTTTCATTTTGGGGATAAGAAAATATAAAAATCCTGAAATACAACTTCTGAAAATCCACTGACCCCTTTAACGACCGCGTGGCAAAATTAAATCTACTTTTCCGAAAACATTTGGCCTACCACATAAGAGCGCGTTCTTTAGCAGTTTCCACCGACTGCGCTTTAAATCTGACAGTAAAATCCGTCGATCGCTTTAGAACATTTACCGTCAGTCGCTTTCTCTTGCGTTCGTTCTAAATCTTACATCATTAGAACAATAGTAAAATCCATATAAGTCGCGATCTTTGGCGATCACTTCCGATCGCGTTCTCAATCTTACTTTTTGAGAAAAATAGCAATATCAGCTGGCCGGTTTCTACAGTATTTTAAGAAAAACATTAAAACCTATCTGCCGCCTTCTCTGGCTAAACTTGTCGGCGATTTTTCTCAGTCTTTCTAAATACTCTTTATACTTTTAAATGTTGAGAAAACAGTTTTAGATGTCGTCTGTCACATTTTATAACATTTCAATCTATAATACAACTTTAAGCAAACATTTAAATGTTAGTAAAGAGAAAATTACATTAAAAAAAGCAACATCACACAAACAACATAAATATAATCATAAACAACAACATGGAATCAAACCCCTGTGGTTACAAGCAATCAAAAGCTCTTCATTTTTACAACAATGTCAGACTGACCAGACTCTGATTCGAATTACACTAAAAGAGCTGTTATTAATATTTTACAAAGGTCGCACGCCATATGACCCCTAGGGCAAAGGGTCATATCATCCTATTGAATATTAGTTATTCTTTTGCCGGCCAGTTTTAAAACAGATAACATATGGGGCGCGTATGAAAACCACAGCTGCCGCAGATACAGAACTATTTTATTGACATCGTAAAGCGGGTCAGCGTTCGTATGCAATTTTAATGTCTATGTTTGATTAAACTGTTAAGATAAGTTTCCTTTTCAATACTTGATAACTACTGAATATTGATATACTTCAGTCCGAAAAACTTAAATTATTTGAAACAGGAACATTTTATTTTCTAAATCTGTAGTTTAAAAAAATCTCATTTTTTTTTTGTTATCATAAAAAAATATCGAGGAAAATTTTTAATTTTTTCATGCAATTCCAGAGAATACTATTAAGATAAAGATTATAAAAAAAGGAGATTTTTTTCCTTAAAAATGTTACATAAAAACTTTTATATTAAAGACGCCTTTTAGCGACATGGATGACAACATTTTTTTTTTAAATAAGATCCTTCTTCCACTTTTAGAGACCTTTGGAATGATAAAAAAATTTTTGTCGGATCCTTGCAGCGCTTTTTTTTTAAAGTAGTCGGGCCTGTTAAGTTAAAGTTTTGTAGAATTTTGTGTGTTGCGCTGCTTTAGAAAATACTTCTCAAAATTAACGAGGTAACTGCTTGCACAAATACTTTTCATTCATTTGAACATTTATTTTATCCACAGAAACATAGACGTATCGCTTAGCTTATTTAGTGTAATTTAAAGTAATTGGCGTTTTTAATTTAGTCCGCCAATTTCGCATGGCACTGTCCAATATTCCCCAATGTGTAACTCGAGAGGATATCGCAATAAAACAAAATTGACCACAGCTCTGTCCACGTTAGATAAAGTACATTTCATTCCTATTTAGATAGTACCATTATCTCTAATGACCAAATGACCATATTATGCAATTTGAAATGAATAAATAATGACCACTGAGCGGTCAAAACGAAGTATACAAGAAACTTAATAGCTTTCATGCAGAATTTTCTGATAATTATTTCGATAAGGGCATTTTTATCGGATCAGCTTTGTTTTCATCGTTAACGGTATTGATTAGTGTTATTTATACAAAATAAACTTTTCTGCTGTTTGGAAAGTCACCGGACGAGCACTTGTATTTATGTGTGTGTGTGGGGGGGGGGGGGGGGGGGGGGGGGGGAGCGGTATTATGCCAAGCCTTCCTATTATATTCATTTTTATATCAAAACAGTGTCTTCTGTTCAATATATTTATAGCAGAATCAAGTTTTTACTTTTGTTTGCTAATTGAATTACTTTTAAATTAATGCGTCCCCTTTAAAGTTTGTACACAAGTTCCATATAAATGAGTCGTGTCATGAGAAAACCAACATAGTTGGTTCGCGACCAGCATGGATCCAGACCAGCCTGCGCATCCGCGCAGTCTGGTCAGGATCCATGCTGTTCGCTAACGGTTTCTCTGATTGCAGTAGGCTTTGAAAGCGAACAGCATGGTTCCTGACTTGACTGGGCGGATGCGCAGGCTGGTCTGGATCCATGCTGGTCGCAAACCCACTATGTTGGTTTTCACATGGCACGGCTTTAATGTTTGGATTGGTGTCTTATTTGAAAGCTTTTTACATACACAAGAAGGCTTCGTACCCGCAACTTTTCGTTGATCTAGCTCCATTACAACCTTCTCGGCAAAACTACCGTTTTTTTATATATAATTTCTGCTACGGCGCCATATGAAAGCTTTTCGGTAACATAAAAAAATTCTCAATATACATATGAATATTTTATTAAGTATTCTTACCCATAACAAAAATATGATAAATATGACGGGTAATTAAGCAAAACAGCAAATTAGGATCACGTAAACAACAAATTATTATCAATATTTAATACAATACCAATGGTAAAACAGGCCAAAACATCCCCAAAGGCACTGTTGAGTGGACTTCAAAACAACATCCACAATGGGCTACTTGTTATTTTATTGACCAGGCAAAAATATGATCTGTTAATGAATATGAATTGGTTAGTAGTTAACTCGAACGAAGCATGCTATGTCTAGGTTTTTGTTATCTCTTGTATAATTAGTTAATCAATGTAGAAAAGAGAAACGAACATGCCCTCTCTATTGATTTGTGGTATGGGTATTTGTGTGTGTGTGTGTGAAATGCCATAGTCGGTTCCATTTTGTATCGACAACAAGTGCTATGATATCAAATATTCTGTTAAGGAGTCAAGTCATTAAATATTCTGGGAGGAAGTCAGGTCGAGGCAAAAGGAGAAAAGGTATAAAGACTCTTTAAGTGGCAGGACATATGTCATCACACTGTTCTCTTAAAAAGATTGACTAATTTAGAAGTTATTGTTATATATACTGAACCCCAGCATTTGCTTTTTTGCTAATATCTTAAAGATTGCCAAAAAGTACTATTTTGAAATTTAGCATGCAGTTAGAACGACCTGTTGTTAATAATAATATATCTAAATTTCAAAAATACGAAATTATATAAACATATAATTTTATTTATTTTACTACCAAAATCCGTTCTTTTAAAAGTCACAGAAGTATGCATGTAAGTCTTCTTTTTTTTATATGAATGATTAAAGTTATCAGGAGAAAGGGGTGCAGACTTTTTTTTACTAAAAAACGGTTAAATATCATACAAATATCAGACACTTTTTACGATGGGACACAATAATGATGCTACTTTGTATTTATTGTCATGTTCCTCCCTCAAAGGTTTTCGGTAGTTTGTAAATTTACTCATATTAATGTGATTTTGTAAGTTTTGTTGTTGTTGTTTTTTTAAAAGGTGTAATTCGTAAAAAGATTAAACATATCTATGATTTCATTGTTTGGTCTGGCTAACTTTTTAAATGTTACCAACACCATATTGTTCTAAGCGTATACTAAATTTCAAGAAAATATTTTAGATATTTAAATAACAAATGGCTGAGCTATTTTGTTTAGTATTTTTGCATAGGTTTTTATGGGAGTTTGGGAGTTTATATACCAAACATTTTAGTTACAAATAAAAACAAACATGTAATATTGTATACTTACATGTTTGATTTAATTCAATTAATAATATCCAATCGCCTTTGGTACAAATATTATTGACATCTATGGAACGCCAGAAATTTCAAAATCTGAATGTGAAAGTTGCATTATTGTTTATTAAATAAATATAAGACAGGACCGTAGGAAGGATTTTGTGGATGATGGAACGATGTGATGTTTAGCAACACATACAAACGTATGCTGGTTTTATAAAAAAAAGTTGTTATAAAGAAATACAGAGCTAGAACAATTGTTTCATTCCAGCACGTCTCGACGGGTCGGTATTACGATTGGATTTTTATTTATAAATAACGAAAAATACCAAAGTCATCGAATCCCTTGGAAGTTTTTGTACCTGACTTTCTGTGCGAGCAATTGAAAATGCAATTGTAAGCTGGGAACCAGCTATTGCAATACTCTTTCTAAAGGAAAGTTGTTTCCTTTATGCAACTGGTCGATGGTATACCAGTATATGTGCTGGACAGCTCTTTCAGTCTCAGTTACGCTGAACATTAGCATAAAAACGGGCCGCTGACAGCTTTTACACAAAGCAAACCTTTTCAGTCTTAATATGCGCTTCCACGAATGCTGGTGAAATAAAAAAAAGCAGTGGCACTAATAAAATTTGAGATAACTCTATGGGGGAAAATCGTTTTGAAAGTAGCAGATTAGCAAATCATTTCTAGAATTTAAAAAAATATCCGAAATAATAATACTTTTCTATACATTTTCATTCCTAAACAACATTTACACTGAATACAGTCATAGATAATGTATATTCTTCTGGACATATTTTATTAATTGTATTTTCCCTAGCGGTATATAATTTCTTTTCAAGAAGTATTTGATCTATTTCGATTTCGGCTAAACTGTTAACGCGCTTTGCTGGCTTCGTTTCTGAAATTTTGTTCTCGCCGGCGTTCCATAAAATATTAGTTATACGTGCTTTTAATTATGCATACTCGTTATTTTTGTATATATTTATTACAAACACATTTCTTTAATTCTCGTTTCTCTGCCAGGTCTGATTAGTAATCAGCAGTATTTATTCCACAAAACGATCATGAATCAAATTGCAGGTAATGAGACGTCAAAAATCTTGCATAACAAAACTGACCCGTGCATAAATGATATACTCTTAACATGTGCTTATCCGTTTCATTTTGACACTAATGATGCTCAAATGATTGAGTAACGCATTCCGCAAAGTTCATCCAAAGACTAATTAATGTAACTATTTTCCATGCAAGAAATATTCCTTATCACGCGTCATGTTATTGTCCGTTAATTTGTTTTCGGGGTATTTTTCATGCATGCTTTCTGTTCTGTTTTTCATGTATAGTTTACGTAGGACGCAAACATGAAAAAAAAACCTGCTGATTTTTTAAAAAGTTATATTAATATTAAATATTATAAAGAAAAGGAAATGCGAAGGGCGTCTCATATATGCCTTTGTGATTATATGGATAAAAGATAATTGATAAGTGTTATCAACAACACAATCTTGTGTATGCCTTGACGAATTTGGTTTAGAACTATATCTTCAAGGCGATCTTTCCTGATATTCAAGTTTATTTCCTTATATATCTCCTTAGAACTCATTTAACGAATTAAATGTTTTCGAATGAAATTTTCCTTAACATACTTGATCATTCTGAAACCTCCATCCCACTGATTTTGAAAGGAAAAAAATGTCTGGTTTTTTAACACTAGTTATAAGCAAATCAAAAATGGAAGCTATAAGTTTATGTAGCCGTTTGCTAAGAATCAATAGATAACCAATTATCATCAAACTTTATGTCATTATTTTAAACTTGTTAAAAAAAGAGTTTAAATTAACTGAAATTCACCTAAACGATTAGTAAGTTTGTAAATTGAATTATTATTTTCCAAATGTACACGTTTTATAAGAACATATGTCTTGTTTATATTATGACTTAAAACACGAGAAACTGCATAACTGGTTTATGTGCAATAAAATCTGTTCTGTTCTGTTCTTCTATAACTCGAAGTTCTGAAAGGAGGAACATGCGCAATCACCTGCAGAAAAGCGTAAAAATGACACATTTTGTTTTCAGTCTCTTTTTTACTTTATAATTTTCATAAAGAATGAAATACAACTTATAAAGTTGTATTCTAAGCCCGTTCTCAAAAGTTTGGGAATCCGTATATGGTATTTATAATTTGAGTGAACCTGAGAGTTTACCAGAAAGATATTTACTTAAGAAACAACAACAAAAAAAAGTATTATAATTACAAAAGTATATATACAGTCCGAACCTTCCATGGCTCGAACTCGAGAGTCCCGTGGAAATTAGTTCGAGTTTTCCGTTGTTCGAGCCATCCAAATGGCGGCCATTTTGAATTGGGGAATTCAAGGCCATGATGAGTTACACATCTTACATCGTTGCCATCTTGCCATATTGTACCTAAATGTGTGTATGATACGATGATAAATAAAAAAACGAACACTGAAATATGCTTTATTAAACATTTTCAAACATGACATAGAAACGAAAAAAAAAAAAAAAAACACAAACAACACACACACACACACAGATAAAACACTAATATAATTATAAGAATTTGGTGTAATTTACAAACTCGCGGAAAATGTTTTGAGAGAAGAAAATTACATTAAAAACAAATACCGTGTTTTTTTTTTCGTGCCATTTCGAATAAGATCATTTGATATTTGTATGATGTTTAACATTTTCTCGTGAAAAGATCAAAATCTACACTTTGGTATTCTTAAAAATGATATTCATCCATTTTATAAAAATACACCTTTTATGTATATTTTTGTGACTTTTAAAAATGGGGTTTGGTAGCCAAATTATCAGCATTTTTGAAATTTTGAAATGTTATTTAAAACATATAGATCCAAATGTCTGAGGTTGGGGTTGTGAACTCTGGGTTGGCAAATCAAATGTGGTAAGCAATTAAAATCTGAGTATTTCATTATCTATGATTTGTTATTTTCATATTTTTTTAGCCATTACTTATTGGAATAAATCTATTTTTACTCTTGACAATGTCCATGTTCGCATAATTTGTCCGAAGTGCTTCCTCGTCTGGACATGGCTGCGGTCAATATATGTCCCAGGGCACGTGGCTTATCTGTGACCATGATTGATCCACTATTATACCAATAAACTAAATTATATATTAGCCATTAATAAATATATACAATACATTAAACGCATCCTTATATTGAAGCAATTATTTGTTTGTATCAATCATTAATTTTATCTCCGCGAGGAATACTCTTCTGACATAATACTGAACTTTTGACATAACGAATAAATACTGATTATCGTTATCATCTCGGGGAAACAACTGTACAAAAAGCCCTTGAATTTGCCATGGAAGTCCCAGTACGATAGTCAAACAAAATCTAAACGAATAAAAAATTCATATCAAGCATTGGTTACCAGGATAATTACTTTATTTCGCATGGACAGTCGTAATGGAGATGACCATTAGATAAATAACATGGAATAACTACGGGCTATGTGTCCTGTGTGACATTACTTTGCTCTGTATAGAAAATTTTATTCATTGGATAAATGAATTACAAGCGCAATGTTCAATATTAGTACATTTTCCTTAAGATGAGCCATTAGTTATATAACCTAATATCTCATAAACACTGAAAAGGTGCAGGGTGTGCAATAACATGTTTTCCCTAAAAATAATACCTAATACCAAACTAGAAAAACACCACAAACCTTACTGCTGAAAACGATAACAAACACACCCTAGGAGAAAATGAGGAACAAGTCGTAAATAACGAGAAGCTATTGGCACCAGAAGTAGTAACAATTTTCGCTTTCAAACTGTTTGAAAACAAACAAAATGACCAAAACAAATATGAGTAGAAAGGAATTTTGAACAAAACAACAACAGAAAAACAAAGAGGGTGAAAAAAAGGGAAAAACAAATGGGGAATGAAACACAACAAGGTAATAAATGGGAAAATAAAACATATATAAATAAAATGACTCTATATATTTTTTTTAATTAATATTGTTATTTCTACCGGACACTTTTTGGTATACGGAATTGATGTTTCTTTGCTGTAAACAATTATGCATGCTTCTCTATTTAGTAGCGAAAATTTGTAATATTCAGCTTGCCAGTAATATAACACAAAGTATTTTTTCTCTCATTTCACAGGTAAAGTGTATGTTATTTTTCCCCTTTTGTATTCTCCACCTGCACTCACAAAGCATTTGCCTTTTTTCCAGATACAATTAAACCGCAGTTTAAATATTTCCACATCAAAGATAAAATTCTATGATTTTTATTACTTGTGACACGCGGGTCAGTGTAATAATTAAAATACTGACCAACACAAAAGGATTCTCGCTGACCACATCTGTCACTACGGACATCAGTGGACAATGGCTATTTAATTTTTTTTTTTTGAAAATCTTTTTTTTTTCTCGTTAAAAAAAAAAAAAGATTACTTCAGTGTGAGGTCGTAAGTACCCTATTTTAAACATCGAAAATGAAGTTCCTCACTCAAAAAACATTGTATACAGTGTAACAAAAAAAATTACTATTTTATAAATTATTCATAAGAATTACATCAAATTATTTTAACCGCATTTCATTAATCCTTATCATGCTAGACATGATTTATTCTGCCTTTGCGACCAGTGTAGATCATGATCAGCTTGCATATTCGTGCAGTCTGATCAAGATCTGCACTGTTTGCTATTCAGTCAGTATTTGGTAAGCACCCCTTTTAACAGTTAAAGGTTCTGTCCAAATTAAAAGATAGATTTGTTTATTATGGCAATTTAGCAGGGTAACTTAGGTTAATCTGAATTGTTTTTACTTTGGAAATCACATATCGTGCACCGTGCACTCGTGTTAAAGTTTTTTTTCTACAGTATACTGAGTGACATATTGCAGGGTAGAAAAAAGTCTGGTTCAAAAATTAAGAAAAGTTTCAAACAAGAAAGACATGCATCAGAAACGACTATTAAAAATGAATCAATAAAAAGAAACAACAACAAAAATAAACACAAAAAATTACAAAATAAAAAAAATACACACACCCTGTAAATATAATAAGGAAGAAAGATTTCGCTATTTCCATGCCATGTCTACTAAAAGGCTTATTTCATTATTTTAAACCGCAGGCATGAAAAAAAAAGAGATGCGTTTGATTAATTTTTCGATCAAAATAAACAAAAGCAACTTAATCAGAATCAATCTTCTCTCAGGCAATCCTCAAAACAGAAATACGCTTTTTGAAGTGGACCCATTAACGTCATAGAGTCCGTGGCTTTTAATAAACACGGATGTTGTTTGTTTTAGGCGGAAGAAAAATCAACAGCTTTTTGTCACGTCTGTTGACCAGTGAGTAATAAAACCGGAAGTTGGTAAGTGATTTAAAAACAAAAAGAAGACAGTTTAAAAACTAGTTTTATTGGATTCATGAACCTTCTTATAAGACTAAATATATAAACCAAAAATGAGCCGCACCATGGGAAAACCAACATAGTGCGTTTGCGACCAGCATGTATCCAGACCAGCCTGCGCATCCGCGCGAATGCGCAGGCTTGTCTGGATCCATGCTGGTCGCGAACACACTACGTTGGTTTTCTCATGGTGCGGCTCAAATATATAAACTAAAAATGTTGAATTATCAAAATCTGATGGAAAAAGAAAGGGTTTTCTTGTATAACATTCATTTTAAACATGTTCCTATTCTTCAATCCGATTTATTAACCTTTACCCTGCTAAATTTCTAGAATGGACTGGTCCATCATTCAGTTTGGGCAGTACCACTTATTATTCAAAGGGTTTACTGACTGAATAGCGAACAGTGCAGTCCATGATCAGCCTGCACGGAAGTGGAGGCTGATCTTGGTCTGCACTGGTCGCAAAGGCTGAATCATTTGCCGCCAGCAGGCCAATGGTTAAAAATTTATACAAGTTATTTCAATTTGTATGGAGGTAACCGCTGTAGGGAGGACATCTTAGCTTGGAACAACTAAGACATTGTCTCACAGAGGTTGTAGCTCTAAAACGGTTAATTTCTCAAAGAAAAAATATGAAATATGCCATTGTAGAAGGATGCTTGCTATTCAAAGGTATTCACGGTTAAGGTTGTATTGACTTTATTTCCCGGTTGGTACCGAAAGCCTAAACTTACAATGTCAGGTGAGATCAAGTTGTCTGTTATAATGTTTATTTCTTTCAAATATTTTCTCAGACATAGGCTCATCTAAACAAAGTCAGAGATATGAGATATTGTAAATGTTTTTCAGAAAGTGCTGTTTAAGAGGATTTTATGGCAGAGATATTCACTTTAAAGGACTGTTAAGGTAGTTCTGCACGTTACGATCGAAATTTTTTCTACAATGTAGAATTCGATTAAACTGTGATTTTTTAAAACTTCAGAATATACTAAGAAAATTCAGCAAATAAAAAAGATAGGATCGTGTGCTTGATTTTTTGCTAAACTGTATTGAAAAATTTCGACCTCATGCAAGTTTTCGTAATGGGAGTCTATGGGAAAATCGCAACTTTCATAACATTTTCGCGAATAGAAATTTTTCTACAATGTAGATTTTAGTGAAACTTCTCAAAGTTGTAAATAAATATATGGCCTATAATATCGTGAAATAAAATGTATAGGTTCGTGTGCTTATTTTTGAGATATTTGGCTATGATTAAAGTGAACCGCCTATTTTAAGCTAATTTTAAGACATTATTTTGAATTGTTTAAAGTGTCAGATGTTTTAATATCATATTTTAACTTTATAAAGATAGTAACGGTGCCATTTTAATAAATTTACTCACTGGTTGCCATTAATTCATAAAATGATTTTCGTTTCCGTACTCCGAATCCAGGCATTATTCTACGTTTTCCGGATAAATGACGTTACGCCATGACTTCCGGTTTATCAAACGTGCAGAACTACCTTAAGACCGAAAGCCGCGTGTTTGCTTGGGAACTGATGCCGAAGTATGATACGGAGGTTACGTAACCATGCGGAGATAACTGGCTTTGCAAATTATTTACTTAAGTGCAAAATCTACTTTTTGGTAACCGAAATTTGTAACAACAAGATGACAGCTTTAGTGACTGATGGCAGACGCATTTGCGCAAGCTAAATGGGTGACCCTCTCACAAGAAATGATTCGGTCTTATTTTGCTGCTCGAGCGGTAACATACTTCTACCAGCACCCCTTTCTACTCTATATTACCTTATGTGATCTCATGTCCTTAATGGTCCTTGGTATTTTTCTCGTGGGCGGGACGATACGTGGGTGTGATTTGCCGACGGGCTGTCGCTCATATTTACATATCAAATAACTAGTTTTAATCAAACACCCAAATATGAAAGGGGAAATAATTGCGTTTCATCTTGTATTGGCTGAACACGAAAAGTTACCTCCCTTAGGAAAAGTCCAATATATCTCTTACTGACTTATTAATGTTAGAAATATAATTAATAAGTCGGTAAATAGTTACTTCCCATTCAAAAGGTATAAGTATTGTTATCTTTACACCTTCGCACACTTCAAATGCTCATATAAGTTGTAACGAGTTAGTTTCTAGTAAACGCTCATGTTAGACTCGGTCTATGTAACACAATATATCTTGATATTATAATAAAACAGAACAAGAGTAAACCTGCGAGTGTCAACGTTCGTCTTGACAAGGCAATGTTGAAGAAAGAATTACGGTTCTTGTCCATTGACGACAGTGGTTCTTTGGAATCATAGAGTATACTCAATAAATGCGTAATAGAGTTCCGCTTAAGGCGGTGCTAGGGGACATGAGCGATGTTGCACATTTCAGTATCTCTCATTAACAGACGCAATCAAGCCGAGTCTGCTATTATTCTGAATGGTTGCATTTTTTGCTTCCAAAGGGTCTTTTTACATACTTTATTAAACAAAAATAACCAAGAAATACTAATTTTCTAAGTTAAAGGGGTCACAATTCTGACAAAATACAGGAGAGAGAGATATGGTTCTTGTCCTACTTACTAATCCGTTCATAATATTACAAATGCACAAAGTTTTAAAATTATGACTCATATAGTTTTTCTGAAAGGTGGATCAAACTAAAAATATTAACAAAAAGTAAAATTTTCTTAGCACTTAAAGAGCCAAAATTCTGACAAAATGCATAGGATTTATGGTTCTTGGCCTACAAACTCATCTGATGATGCTACTAGTAAACAAATTTGCAAAGTTTGAAAGCTACTCAAGTAAAGTGGACCTAAACAAAACTCACAATTTTCCAAGTGCAAAGGGGCAATAATTCTGACAAAATGCAAGCAAGAGTCATGGTTCCTTGTAAACGTACTCACATCATGATGGGTAACAAGTCTGCAAAGTTCAAAGTTATTCCTCTTATTGTATTAAAGAGGACCTTAATTTTCTAAATATAAAAGGGGCTATAATTCATGCAAGGTGCAAGTGAGAGTTATGTTTCTTGGCCTATTTAGTGTTCTGAATTGTTTCAAACCCTTAGCTCTTACAGGATTTGAGAACAACCAATGACAACAATACTGAATAGCACGTGTATGCAAAGGGAAGTAAATGCGTTCCTTGTTGTCTTCAGTTTACATTGAGAGTACCGCCCCATGAAGTGCGTATCTGCGTGTAATAAATAGAGGATATTTATCAAACTCGTTGAATAAAATGATAAAATGTGAGGCTCTGACGAGAATTTTATCAATTTTATTCAACGAGTTTAATAAATTCTATGTGGAAAGACACAAGTTGTTACAATGCAATTAGTGAAGTGATGACGCATCATATGAAGTCACAGATTATGTGTGCTTATTAGTTTTCAATGTCACCATCTTTTACGGACGTGTTGTTTACTTGAAAACAGTTATTTGGAAAATAGACCAAAGAGCGTGATTTTCGGCCACATAAGTGAATTTTTGAGATTTCCGTACATATTCGGTTCATGTGCACACTTTAGATATATATAAGATTTTATAAAAATTGTTTGACTAAACAATGATTTGTGCTTAAAACCGTAAAATCTCTAAAGGTAACATGCTTTCCTTGAGTTGTCTATCTTAGATGTTGTCACGTATGGTAGGGTCGGGGCATGTTGTTACACTGAGCACGGGGTACATTGGTGCGGTGTAACAACTTGCCCCGTTTGCTTGTTTCACAAGTTCAGGATAGAAAATCGGTAGGTAATAATTTATTTACCAGGTATTTAATTTGTAAAAGTTAACACACTTTGTTTCCGATGTCCCAACCCTATTCAGTAAAGTGGTGCCGGTGTGACATTAAATACTGACCCAAATGAAAATAGACCCCATGGGTCCTTTCTCAACGTTGAAAATTGTCCCCGTCAACATTATAACATTAATGTTTGATCAAAAAGTCCTTTTTCAACGTTGAGAATTGACCCCGTCAACATTTCAACATTAAATTTTGATCAATGGGGTCAATTTTCAATTTTAAAATGGCCGAAATGTAACTCGCGATGCTGAGCGCTATTTTAGATTACACTGACACTTCATAGCTTATTTTTCAGCTCTACCATTATATACCATCCAAGTTTTTCTGGCGATACAAACGTCATTGCAATTTAAGTAGGGAGACCATATTCAGAGGATTATTTTCCTTGTTCCGATTGGTGCGAATGGATATGAACATTTCAGAGGCGTCCGTCAAGAAAATCATTTTGTTTGGTGTTAATCGCTGAAAGCAGACATGTATCCAGTGTCACTTGTGCGTCACTTGTGCAAAGAATGGCACGGATGTCCCAACAAACACTACTATATTTGTCTAAAGTGTGAATCTAAAAGAAAAATCGAGATATTTTGACTATGCACTATTAGATTAAGTAAATAATATGGGATTATTATTACCCACCGAAGGTTTAGGGTGTGTAGATTTGTATTTGTCCGGCTGGCTATGCTAATATATATTAACTATAATCGCCAAACCCTAATTATTTATAAATTAGCACATCGCCTTTTCTCAAATATAGTATTATCTCCCTTGTTCACGAAAAACTCAGAGTCCACCCACACCCTCCCACCTTAGATTTGGAAATAATTAGGGATTTTGACTATCTAGTAACTTATTGATGGATTGTAATGAAACTGTCACTAAAAGGCAATGGTATATGCACTATCATTTCTGACAGGATCATTTCGTTAACTTGAGAATTATTGCCTTTTAATTGTTTTACAATCCCTAATTTTCCACATAACAAAGTAATCCATTAATAGATCCTCATGAAATTTAATAGAAAAATATAGATCACTACAAGGCGGTTGTGTTTAGTCATGATCACTCCTGTTACTTCAGACTTCTTGCCTTTAAATTGTTTTAAAGAGAGAGAGAGAGAGAGAGAGAGAGAGAGAGAGAGAGAGAGAGAGAGAGAGAGAGATAATGATAATGATCCCAGTAAATAAACCACCATGGCATAGTACGTATCTTCATATCTTGTGTTTACTAGTATTTGTAGTATTTGGAAGTTAAATGTCCTTCAAAGAGATCCATTTCCCTCATTCATAAACGATATAAATTCACTCAATTTGTATGTTCAAGCAAGGATTTGTTCTACTATCAACTCGGTGAAAAAGTTCATTTATGTGTTGAAAATGTGTGAGTTATACATGTTATAAACAATTTGAAAAGCATTTTATGTTTTATTGTTAACTGATGTGTTGTAAAACTGTAAAAGTGCAAATAGTTTGTAAAACTGTAAATATGAATATTGTAACAATTTGCCCAAAACTCTGTAACAATTTACCCCAACAGTGGCGTAAGTTGTTACATTTCACCAGCATGATAATGCTACCTTTATCGCATAGAAATATCATTTATTTCAGATTTAACTGTACCCATACGAAAATTGCAATGCTTGAGCTTTACAAAGATAATGAACTTTTCAAAATCGGCTACTTGATTCATCCGCTACACCATAAAATATGAAAAATGTAACAACTATCCCCGGTCTCCCCTAAGCCTGACGGTTTTGCTCTTCAGCCTTTTGTTAAGAAAATTATGAACAAAGGTAAATGTTTTAAAATGCTTGGTTTAAATGAACAAGATCAGATCATTTCTTCAAATGTGTCAAGACTAGACAGACGACGGAAAAATAGTTGGATGCACAGAATCTAGTCCCAAAATGCACCAGAGGCCACCAGTCCAGTTTATACAGTCGGCGCTGTGGGCCCCAACGATCATGCCTTTGTTGTCGATTCGTTTCTCTAATACAATTTTCTGAATCCGGGAATGCAAAGTTTCTTTTCAGTTCATGTACACGTAACAAATAGTTTAAAAAATACACATTAATCCTGTGTAACGTCACATTCAACCTCATAGTATCAGCGCATTTAGATTATGTGGGTTCAACATCAAGTCAGACGTGACAGTATTCATACTTTAGCAAAATTAGAAAAATCCTTTTAAAACTTATCTTTGTAAAGAGAAAATGGACATCACAATGAATAGGAAACCAGTGTGAATTTAGTTACTATCTAAAAGGCAGAATTCTCTTGATAAACCAACAGTGCCCCATAAAAATAGAAGAGGTCCAGTGCCCCATAAAAATAGAAGAACTTCAGTTGTGTTATCATAAATTAATGGCAATACCTGGTATTACAGATTCTTTTTATGAAGTTTGATGTTCTATTAAGTTATTAACATAATGTCAATTGCTTGCATTAATGATAATCCATAATTCCTGAATATTTAATATCAGTTTGTTATGATTCTTAAACTACAATAAAATCAAAACTCAATTTGGCATTTTTATTCTATTAACCTTTAGCCTGCCGGCGGCAAGAGACTCTGCCTTTGCAACCAGTGCAGACCAAGACCAGCCTGCACTTCCGTGCAGGCTGATCATGGTCTGCACTGTTCGCTATTCAGTCAGTAAATTTTCAGTGAACACCCCTTCAAATAATAAATGGTATCGCCCAAATTGAATGATGGACCAGTCCATTTTAGAAATTTAGCAGGCTAAGAGTTAAAGAAAAAGAAATACGTCTTCTACAACACAAGATGAGGAGAATTAATTATAACTAAAATATTTCCGTTATACGGTTAATCCACGAAGGACTAATACAACGTATCATTTGTTCCAGGGTTAATCATATTAGTTATGATAATTGAAACCAGTTAAATAGAAATTTGTCTCTTTTCGCCTGGATATTAGAACATAGGGATTTAAATTTCTAATGTAGATATCTAATGTTCTTCCAACAAATAAACTTTTGAACTTACATAAACCTGTTATCCTAAACACAGACTATTGCAATTCTTTCAAATGTCATTTATATTGTCAAATGACATCTTTTAGGACAAATTTTGTCCCACTAATTAGCTATGGTAAACATCTTGTGTGGGAGAATGACAAACAACCATTGACATGATAAATTCTTATTTCAAATTCATTCTAAGAAGTTTAGAAATGAATTCTATCAATAACACAAACTGTTAAAAAAATCAATTTTGTTTACCAGACTCCTAACAGTCTAGGGCCGTGAAAGGGAGATAAGCAACACATTCCTTTCCCTGCCTTTGAATTTGAATCTCAAAAGTTTTGTTCAAAATTTACAAACAGAACATTGGTAAACTATACACATTGATGAGTTCTGCTCCAAAATTTGTGACAAATATACTGGGCTTAAAGTATTAAAGCAAAAAAAAAAAAAAAAAAATGCGTAAGAGGGGTTTCGAACTCAGGACCTCGCGCATGCAAAGCAGAATGGTATGAATGGTAACCACTGGACCATGGGGGACTATGTCCAGTGTCATTAAAAAATTGTGTATATAAATAATTTTTGTTACGCCAGTGTGTCTGGATTCGTTTTACATTGGCATTTTTTTTGTAATTAGGCATTTTTTTTTTAATTACTGGCTATTTTACATTAAAAATTAAACTGGCGATGATTTTGTTCTTCAAACACTAAGTACTATAATGCACATTATTATTCAATATTGGAAACTTTACAGTAAGCGGGACGCTTGAATCATATAAAACAACAACAAAAAACGTTCCACAAAGAGACCCGAATAAGACCGATTCCATCTAATACCGCGAATTTTCAACTCGTTAGAATACGACACAATAAGAATAATTTGTTTTCTTTCGGCGCCGCTAAGTCTGCTGATGATTGATCATAAGAAACTTTATTTTGTCGAATGTCGACCTGAAAATTATTCACCGCGGCGCAACAGTTCCGGGAATTATGGGATAGAAAGGACAACCGGTGAAGGTATAGAACATATTCCCAAGTTGAACGGTATATAGGTTTACTTTGACATATATACACGTACACATTATCTATAGACGGAAAAACCTTCGGTTTTCCCGTATAATCATTATACTATGTTCTAACAACACCGATTGCACGTTTATGATATTCAATAATCATACCATTATTTTAAGTGTTGTGTTTTATTACAAAGGTTGGGTGATTATTTTTATACGATATTGGCAGATACTGATTGTCCATAAAAACAAATTATCGAGTTTTCATGTTATTATTATTATTATTATTATTATTATTTATTTATCATTATTATCATTATTATTATTATTATGATTATTATTATGATTATTATATGGCTTTAGTCAAACACGCTATAGGTTGCTGAAGCTCGAACTGAATGAAATTACAGTTGTAAAAACTAGCGGATGTTTATTTAGAAAAGCACATGTCTCCCCCAATGATTAGTACTTAGTAATAGGCAAGAAACAATACAGGACAGTAGCAAAAGTCAAACAGCCACTGACTGTTGGCAGCAATAGGAATCATCTCCTCGGTATGTCCAATCATCCCAGTAAGTGTCAACATTCTGGGCAAAGTGGTTTTCAAGTTATGGATTGGAAACGGTTTTCCACATTCTGGTCCCTGTGACCGTGACCTTTGATTGAGTTACCCCAAAATTGATAGGGGTCATCTACTCTGCTCAGTTTCAACATTTTGGATCAAATGGTTTTCAAATTATTGATGGGAAATCGTTTTGCATGTTCAGGTCCCTTTGACCTTGACCTTTAATAGGGTGACCCCAAAATCAATTGGGGTCATCTACTCTACATGTCCAAATATCCTAAGACGTTTCAACATTCTGGATTATGTGGTTCTCAAGTTATTGATCGGAAATTGTTTTCCATGTTCAGCCCCTGTGACTATGACCTTTGATGGAGTGACCCCAAAAACAATAGGGGTCGTTTACACTATAAGCCTAGTCACCCTATGGAGTTTAAAGGTTCTATGTCAAATGTTTCTCCAGTTATTGATCGGAAATGAAGTGTGACGGACGTACGTACGTACGTACGTACGGACAGGGCAAAACCAATATGTCTCCACTAGTGGGTTGGGACATAAAAACAACAACACACACATTCATGCACACATTTATCTTTTGCATAAATAAGAAATCAATAAATCATTGAAGGTTTATTTCTGTCTCTGAAACTGGTACCAGCTATCCAGTTGTTTGCAATCCATTTATTTCCCTTGATGATGTCACAACCCCCATGATTTGATCGCATATCCACATGACCTAGGTAGCCGTTCTAAAATAGAATGGTAGAGGTATTTAGACAGATAGGAACAAACAATGTGAGTTGTCAATGAAGCTCATATAGAAGTACAAATCCAGGAGTTGTCAACATTCAAATTCTGAAAAAGACTTAGATTTTTTAAAATGTGCTTTAAGTTTTCTTTTTACTCTGACATTGCTGAGTTAGAAAAACTCGTTTTATTGTGAAATATAAACCCTATTTCATAATTTATTTAAAAAATTCTACAGTAAAAACATTAATTGTCGTAGGTGACTAATATTCGAGGATTATTTGGTTGAATCAATCAACAAACCTTTAATCTCAAAGAAGCAATAAAATTCCTATTCGTTTTATCTTTAAAGGTCAAAATTCACGAAATTAAAACCTAATGGAAGAGCCATTTAGGCCGAAACCACGAAATATTTTGTCCCCTCGCAGCATGATAAAAGCCGTACCTCATCGAGTAAATGATTGTACCACATGATAGCTGTGCCTCGTTTTGGTTTAACCACCACAGAAGCGTTATAACAGAAGTTGCTCAGGTCGTGCCATGATTGGAATTCTCTGTCTTTAAACTTTTCCTGAAATATGAGCATGTTGTTAAGGTAATGGACCCGCAATAACACTCGGTAATTTCCGTGTGGTTCCGTATCGACACTCGGTAATTTCCGTGTTGTATCGTAATAACACTCAGCGATTGCCATGTGGTTTCGTATTGACACTCGGCAATTTCCGTGTGGTTTCGTATTTTAGTTAGTTGATTCGGCATCTTCTCACTTAAAATATAGCTCAAAGCGTATGTGGCTCTCCGTAAAAAAAAACGGAGAATGCCGAACCCGCACACGGAGAATACGGACATTGCCGATTATTATTACGGACCTTAAGGTCATTCATGATTTGCAATAATAGCATCAACAACTTCTTTTTATTCAATATTCAGCGTTGCGTGTTTGAAACTATTAATACAAATGAAACTAAATGTTTAACCATTATAGATTAACTAAACATATGTAATAGCTTTTGATCAAAGTAAATGCATATGTTTAAGTCACTTCAAACAGTAACTGTTAACATGAAAACAAAAATGTTTTAGAATATTTAACTGTACTGTAAATCAATATCCCTTTATAATATGTGAACGTAACTTCTCACTTTATATGTAAACGACGGGTACCTGCGTAACATCGCCGTTCGGCAAACCATTGGATAGATTCCAACGGATTCATTATTGACGTCATCGTCCTTAACAAGTTGGCACAGTTAAAACATGTAAAGGTGAACAGACATACAAAAACCTTGAGTCATCACTACATTACCTCAAACAGATCATCTGGCATATCAGCCAAGGGGAACGCAGTTTCTCCGCCTTCCTCCACATCACTAAGGTAATACAAAACTGTCATGTACCTGCAATTGTACATTGGTTTGAATTTTCAAGGTAACAATTTTATAAAACATTATATAAAACGTTGTTCAGATGGTTAAACTAACACCAGAATGAAAATGCCCGTGACTGTCCATGTTATACCATACCCTTAGGTATACTGTAACAACCATGGTCACGAACGGAAAAATGTACTAACCTAATATTTAACATATCGTACATTTCTATATCGAACAAATTGTAATCCACTCGAGCAACAGTCAAATTGTCTCAATATTTCTTATCACAGAGACAGTATTCTTTTCGTCAGTCAACGTTACAATCTCTGAAAGCTAACTTTTAACAATGTTATCCAACAGGGCAAGCACAAAAGCATTTCAATTTAGCATGAAAATGGTTAGTTTAAACATATTTATTCCCAAAATGAAGTGCATATATTGATACAAATGTCATACTGTGATGAAAGCAAAACAGGAAAGGATAGGAATGAAAGACAAGTCTTATAGAGTTCTTCTCCTTAGTGGACAAAATATAATAAGCATATCGAACTAAAATCTGTAACCGGGCTAGGAATATAGTCTTAAAATGTGTAAGGAAAAAAAAAGAATCATTACTGATGAAAAGGGAAAAAAAAGGGGGTGGGCAATGTATGGTGAAGAGAAATACTTACATAAAAGTGGAAGTGAATTTTGAATGATAGAATACGTCAAGCGTAGAAGAGATACGAGAAAGGGGCAAGGTATGGGCAGGGTTGCTAAGAGAATCTTTTACTTTCGGATATATATGTTATGTACATGAGTGAATATAGTCATGTTATCCTGATCAGAAAGGTCCTGGTTTCCAAATAGAACAGTTTCCAAGTCAATTACAAAATTCCTCAGATTATCAAGAAGATCGTATCGACAACGATTGAAACTTCTGCACTCATAAAAGAAGTGGAAATTAGTTTCAATCTGTCCACACTGGCACAATGGTGTGGGAGAAATATTCTTTAGGTAAAGATGTTGATTCAGTGCACTGCATTTTGTTCGTAGTCGTGTATGGAGCACCTGGAGTTTCCTGTTTCCGGTGTAATAATAGGCCGGAGTGCACTGCTTGTTTTTTTAAAGTTACTTTTAAATGATGAAAGTGTTTCAGAATTACGGATATCTGGTCTCAGTAGGTTCCAATCACGTACAACAGAAGGCAAAAAAAGAATTGAAATATAATGTTGTTCTAGCGGGTACACCATGTATATTTTCAGAGTTTCTTAGGTTGTAGCGGTTATCACCAGAATCAGGAAGTCTGTCGGAAAGTGACTCCCAGGGTACTTCTTTCTTTAGGTTTTCCAAGGAAACTAGTTTGGTAGCTCCAGAGACAATGGGAGCACATTCATTTTGAATTTTGTCAAATTGATCCAATTCATACTTGGTACAATTGCCACACAGTACGTCTGCATATTCGAGAATTGGCCTTATCAACGAAATATATATGGTTTCAAGGGAGCGACGGTCAAGTGAGAATTTCAATTTCCGCATTATATATACCCTTTTCCATGCCTTTTCTACAATGTAGTTGATATGAGAATGCCAGCAACAATCATTTGACAGGAAAACACCAAGCTGTTTATGTTCAAGTACCTCGGGAATAATCTGGTTAAACATTCGAAGAGGAGGATGTTGATGAAAGTTTCGTTTTCTTGAAATTAAAAGGGCTTCTGATTTGAAGGGATTGAATGTAACAAGCCATTTTTCTGCCCAGGATGATATTGTTTGGATATCAGAGTAGAGCAGATTTGCCGCAATATCCGGTTGCTGAACTATTCTATATAGACTTGTATCATCAGCAAACAAGTTGATGCATGATCTGATTTCATCCACGATATCATTGATAAGGATAAAAAAAGAAAAGGCCCGAGAATCGAACCCTGTGGAACTCAAGCTTTGAGAAATGCCCAGTTAGATTTGAATCCTGGCAGTACAACACGTTGACGTCTGTGTGAGAGATAATCTTGAAACCACATGTGAAGAGAACCTGTGATTCCTGCGTATTCTAGTTTACGTAGTAAACCTTTGTGCCAGACTTTGTCAAAGGCCTTGCTTATGTCGAAAAAGACAGCATGAACTCCTAGACCGTTATCGAGCGCTTTACAGAGAGTATCGTATATGAAGACAAGTTGATTTACCGTGGAGTCACCCGGAATGAAACCAGACTGTCAGGAGTTAAAAAGCGGGAATCATGAAGATGGTTAAAAAAAATGCTTGAAAATGAGGCGTTCAAGAAACTTTTCAATAGTGTTTAAGAGAGGACATTGGACGATAATTTTCGGAAGAATGGCATCATCTTTCTTGAAGATTGCACTAACATGGGCTTCCTTCCATGTGGCTGGCACAGTAGAAGATTGGAGTGAAGCATTGAAAAGGTCACAAAGAGAAAAAGATAGTTCATGAGAAGCCTCAAGTAGAATTCTGTTGCCTATGCCATCAGGACCAGCGGCCTTGTGAACTGGTAGAGACTTTAAGACATCTTCAGTCTCTGCTGAAGATATATGAATTTCATTTGAAAGAGTGGTAACATTCTTTTGGCCAAGACTGGGTATCTCTATATTTTCGTCATCAATGTATGTCTGCTCTTGGAAGCAATCATTCAAAAGGTTAGCCTTTTCAAAATCAGAAGATTTTGTTTGACGAGTGTTGGAGTTATATAGTGGAGGAATAACAATGTTGTTCGTTTTAGAGATGAAGGATTTTAATGTAGTCCACCAGTCTTTGGAAGAGAATGATCCGTTTTTAAGTTTGTCTGAAAGTTTGATGAAGTACATGTATTGTAATTTGGTTTCACGAGTGAGCAAAACAGTTTCATTTCGTACTTGTCGGAATTTTTGCCATTGTTGGGGAGAGTTTGTTCTCTTACCCTTTCTGTAAATACGTTTACGCTTTCGTATGTTCTTCCTTATCTTACTATTCATCCAAGGGACGTCTGAAGGTCTATTTGTGACATTTTTATTAGGAATATTATGTTTCGAAGTTTCTGTACTTTGATTTTGAGATCTGGATCAATACAGCTATTCCAGTTGAAATTGTCGATATCAGCCCTTAGGCTGTCATAATCTCCTCTTTCGTATTCCCATACCAGTCTGCCAAAGCATTTTTGTTTCAATTTACTAAATTTGAGAATGGTTGATACACTATATAGCCGACGAAAGTTCTACTTGGGGGTAAAAAGCGGTAATGCATTTTCTACAAAATTTTTTAAATACCTCAGTGTAAATATAAACTTTGAGATACATGTATTTTGATATTTGTATTTCTACTAGTAGGTTATATAGAGGACACTCTACGTGTTCCTAAAGTGTAAATCTCAGTTTCGAGACATTTATTATCTGAATATCAACCCGTAGGTTAAATAGAGAGGTAACGGTAGCTGCATTATCAACACCATTCTTTGAATCCTTTAGTGGAAATGCCAACTTCGAGACATTTTGCAATCTGATTAAAATCATCTCATCGGCTTACCTTAGCACTTAGTCAAACTGAGATATTTTGGTAACTGAGTTCTTACCTGTATGTTATGATACACGTGTAACGTACCTACATATTCTACAACACTCTTCGAATCCTTCAGTAGAAATGTCAACCTCGAGACATTCTGGGGTCTGGGCGCAACAAGGTAAATGCAATTTATCTGTTGTGTCGGTTGAATCGATGTGTGCATGATAATGTCCTCCGCTTACGTAGCTCACCACCTGTTGAATAATATCCTATTTGTATTCAGTATATATATAAACTTTATTTAGCGTAATAAAATTACCACATTATGGCGAATTGCCGCTCATAATATCCATTACCGCCGGCTGCAACACTACTTAAAATTAAGTTACAGTTGCTATACGACAAGAGCCATGTCTGACATGGATTTCCCTCCGCCAAAGCATCGGCGTGAAGTTGGCAGTACAGCAGTAGCAGCAGTAGGAGCAGTTAACTGCTACTGCTGCTACTGCCAGCAGTAGGAGCAGTTAACTGCTGCTACTGCCAGCAGTTACATCAATTAACTGCTGCTACTGCCAGCAGTTACAACAGTTAAATGTTAGTACTATCACAAGTGAATATGAAGTGCTGCTACTGCGAGCAGTTACAACAGTTAACTGCTGCTACTGCCAGCAGTTACAACAGTTAAATCGCTTGTACTACCACAAGTGAAGTGCTGGCATGAGTTAATGTTCAGTTTTAAAGTAAGCGATGCTTTATGCTTTTTTAAAAGGAACGGTCTATAATTTGTATAGTGTTTGCAGAATGCTACTGCCAGCAGTTACAATGGTTAACTGATGCTACTGCCAGCAGTTACAACAGTTAAATGCTTGTACTACCACAAGTGAAGATGATCAAGTGAAGTGCTGCTACTGCCAGCATATACAACAGTTAACTGATGCTATTGCCAGCAGTTAGAACAGTTAAATGCTTGTACTTACAGAAGTGAAGTGCTACTATTGGCATGAGTTACTTTTCAATTTTAAAGTTAGTGATGCTTTATACTTTTTATAAAGGAACGGTCTATAATTTAGATAGTGTTTGCATATACAATATAGTAGTATAGATTTATTTTGTATAATCAGTGATAATATAAATTAATTTTAGCAACAAAAAGATGAAAGGCCTTAATAACTGTGATAGTATGGTAGGTATAAGCATTGCTTAAATATCCATCAGTATTTTTATCTATATAAATTTTCATCTTTAACATAGTATTATGTAAAGCCATAACAGATCGGAAGTGTAATGCGTATTACAATATATTTTTTACAAGTAAGTACAAAATATTTAATATAATGCACAATGTATGAGATGCATGCATGTGCAAATAGAATTAGTTATTATTTTGCCAAGAAAAAAATTGTACTGTGTACTCTGACGAATTAGCTGGCGAAACATTCCGATAATGAAAATTATGCATGACTTTTTGCGTTAAAATGAAATTTATTGTACATAACAAGAAAAATGGAAAACATATAAGTGAAAGAATTAATCTTATCGCACATAAAAGGATCCTAAAAATGAATTGACAGAGTACAGAGTCCCAACCGCTAACGTGACAATATTACAGGCAACCACAACACCATTTTATTTAGACAGGAAGTGAATATAATAAAACATGCGAGAGACGATCCTATAAATTGAACTTTCAAATGTCAAATCAGTTTATAGTATAATGTATTTAACTCCGACTTTTGGCCTTAACTATGATGTAATTACCTCCCCGGATTGCAGCTAAGAAACTGAAAGTAGAAAATCTCGCGTTTTTCTAAATAGGAAGGGATGGTTTCGAATTAGGCCCGGGCACGTTTTCTGAATAAAATGACTACATGTATTTTATAGGCATTTATATTCAAATAGTTATTTTCAACGATAAATGAAGTATGAAGGATGTCGTTGTGTGCTAAAATCGATATTCCCAGCTCCCAACTAAAAATAGAATGGCGAGTTAGATCATGCAAAACAGGAAATGGCAATAATTCATCAATGTATTCGTCCCTGTACATTGTATAGATTAAAATCATGACTCTTACATAAGACAGAAGTTTGGGGGTCCCCAGCTCCGCCCCAGACCTTGACTTTTGGATCGGACCGTGTGGCCGTTGTGGAGGGGGTTGTCCCCCACCCGGCACGGGTGGCCACCATTCGGGGAAAACTCTTGTTTGGGAGGAACCCGGGGTGAGGTGTGAGGCGGGGGCGGCCTGAAATGCTTACAGCAGTTAATAGGAGGACCCTACGGGACCTTGACTTTGGGACGGGACCGGGCGGCCGTTGTTGAGGGTGACGGTGTATGGGGGGCCAGCATAGCGGCTACCCCGGGAAAACTATTGTTTACCCGTGAGCGGGTCTCGAACTTGGTCCGAGGCCGTTTTTGGAAATTTTCACTTTTTTCAGTTTGGGCACCCCCAGCTCCGCCCCAGACCTTGACTTTTGGATCGGACCGGGTGGCCGTTGTGGAGGGGGTTGTCCCCCACCCGGCACGGGTGGCCGCCATTCGGGGAAAACTCTTGTTTGGGAGGAATCCGGGGTGAGGTGGGGCGATGTTTCCAAGGAGAAATCTTGTTTTTAGGTACTCGAGGCTGAATGCGACTTGAGTGGTTTTCTTTCATCAGTAGATACACCAGAAATATATAAGAAACTGGTAAATTGCTCTCGTTAGCTGTAACAGGAGCCTTGTTATTTGCTGTCATAATCATTCTACTGCAAGCAGTAAGAGGAGCCTTGTAAACATTTAATCGCTGGTAGTTTCTTGTAAAATAACTGGTATACTGGTCTTATAAACCATTTGACTGCTGCCAGTAACACATAGAAAACTGCTTTCTTTCGTCATTTGACTCATTTCACTGCTGGAAGTGACATGCTCTCGTAGACCACTCTGCTGACAGAAACATAAATGAGACTTGTAAACCATTTAACTGCTGGTATTACATAGTTTACAGGAAAATTTAAGGGTGAATGGGAAATTTTCTATAGGGCAAAAATTTTTTTCCTACGGGCAGAATTTCTTTAAACTTTGTATACTGACTGAGAATCAAGTGTAGAACGAAAAAATATATTAAAGATCATAGGTACCCAGACTTGATCCTGAATTTTCTGCCTTTGAATGTCGGTTTCAAGGGCAGATAATTCATGATAGAAATATATTAAGAACGCTTTAATGATCTTTAAACGATACGCGAGAAGGGTAGGTTTTACGGCCTATTATACATCTGAAGGAATCTTGTAAAACTGATTTTAATAACACAATTTAACTGCTGGCAGTATAATATGTAGGACACTGACAAAATAAATACCTTATGTCATTCTCATCATCTGGTAATACAGCTTGATTAACTGTTATAATTGCTGGCAGTAGTAGCAGTTTACTGGTGTTAACAAACACGATCAATTGCTGTAACTGGTGATAGTTAACTACGACAAGCAATCAACTGCTGTAACTGCTGGCAGTAGGAGCAGATAACTGCTGTAACTGCTGGCAGTAGCAGCAGTTAACTGCTCCTACTGCTGCTACTGCTGTACTGCCAACTTCACGCCGATCGCCAAAGCAAACATTTCGTGTAGAGGGTAATGTGAAAAGTGCTAATTCAGAAAAGAGGCATAATTTTGAAAGGAGAGTTATGGGACCTGCACAGTACATGTCAGATGATGACAGCGAACACGTGTGTGAAGTGTCAATGCATTCCCATTAACGAGTACTGAGACAACAGCTTACATACAAAACCTTAATCGCAAATTTCTAAGTCGAAAAAGGGGCATAATTTTGTAAAAAAGCAAAATAGAGTTATGGAACCTGTGCAATGTAAGTCAGTTTATCACAGTGAATAAGTGTGTGAAGTTTCAATCCATTCCCACAAGTGGTTACTGAGTTACCAGCTTACATACAAAAACTTTACCAAATCGGGACGCGGACGCCGACGCCGACGCACGGGTGAGTTCAATAGCTCTACTATTCAAAGAACACACCCTATTACCTGATGTCCACCACGCCGAGGGATGCGGCTGTCACAGAGGTAGGAAATCAATAACGGTGAGTAGTGGTGTTAGTTTTTTGAGCTGTATTTTTTCATTTCGACTTTCCATGAAGATATTCTGGTGCAAGCATACGTGTAAACGCCTAAACATATTATATGATTAATCCTGGTCGCCAACTTTGCGAAATAGAGAAGTATTCACCTGTTTAAATTGGACGTTAATTAAAATCGATGCGAAAATCATATTCAACGGCCCCATTCGAAGTGTTAACAAAATAATTTGATCGAATTTACCTCACACGTCAAACGATCAATCATCTGGGGATAATCCTGGAAAGTTTCAAGTCTATCCGTACGTTTACGCCGACGTTCTGACCGTCCAAAGGGACCCAGGTATAATCACATATGATAAACTTTACCGCAGAGGGCATTTTTAAATGATGCCCATCCCGCCGAGGAGTCAAAATATAGGATATCGAAATAATCGTTTACGACAGAGGGAAATTTGGTGTGAAAACGTCTATTTTGGCAGTTTGTTTTGCTTTTGAGACCTGGGAGATCACGGAATTATTTGCAGCATGCATTGTTTATACTTTGTTTAATAATGGGCGATTTTCAATGGCGAACACCGCTGTAACACGGTGTTATTTAGTCTAGATTGAACTTTTATCTATCTCCGACGTTGTTTTGCTACTATAACTCTTCGTTTTGTAAAATCATTCTTGTTTCTTTTTTTATCATAATACACAGACATTTGCTGCCAGCAATGAAATCCTAAGTCCTGATACTTGCGTTCTTGATGGATTCAGTGTTGAATATAGGTTAATATCAAATATCAAATTGTTTTGCATTATCAAGCTTTCATACTAAGAGGCTACTGATAGTAACATAGTTCTACATAAAACATCAGTTAGGCTAGAAAATTTAAATATAATATTTTGTTGTCAGTGGCATAAGTCAAGTGATCGGTTCAAAATAAAGCTGTTATTCATTAATCGTTTACAGAAATGTTCTAAACAATTTATCTTGTATTCAATTTCAGAACCAAAGATGAAGGCATACATGTGGTATTACTGTAACAATGATTTTGAAGTTAACACTGGAGTGATTGACCATTTAGTTAATTGTCATGTCAAGAGAGATCTATCAAAATGCAATGGAAATAACTAAACCACCTGTTATTACCGAGCTACTATCTGAAATGAAGATTTCATTCTGATCGATCTCTCTTGACAACTTTAAAAATGTATCCAATTTTGATATTTTGCCTTGTACCTTCGATAAATGTCCACACGCTGGTCGCTAGAAATAAGTATTTCATCTTCGTTTGGAATCATGGATATATGTTTTTGTCCTATATCCAGCATTCCAATAATAATATGTAATAGATGCAAAACGATTTAATATCTAGTATTAACCGTAACTTCAACACTGAATCCTGCAAGAACGCAACTACCATGACTTAAGACATCATTATTTCTGTATATTTCATCATAAAAGAAACTGAAACAAAAATGAATTTACAAAATGAACATTTACAGCAGCAGAACCAATCTATACATGTAGTAGATAGTATGCAACGCCGGAGAGAGATAGAAATACAATCCAGACTGGTTAACACCATGTTACAGCGGTGTTCGCCATTGAAAATCGCCCATTATTAAACACAAGTATAAACAATACATACTGCAAATGATTCCATGACCTCCCAAGTCTTAAAAGCGAAACAAACAGCCAAAATAGACGTTTTCACACCAAATTTCCCTCTGCCGTACACGGTATCCTATATTTTGACTCCTCGGCGGGATGGGCATCATTTAAAAATGCCCTCTGCGGTAAAGTTTATCATGCGTGACTATACCCGGGTCCCTTTGGACGGTCAGAACGTCGGTGTAGACGTACGGACAGACTTGAAACTTTCCAAGATTATCCCCAGATGATTGATCGTTTGACGTGTGAGGTAAATCCGATCAACACTTCGAATGGGGCCGTTAAATATAAATTTCGCATCAATTTTAATAAACGTCCAATTTAAACAGCTGAATTCTTCTTTATTTCGCAAAGTTGGTCACCAGGATTAATTATATAATATGTTAAGGCATTTACACGTATGCTTGCACCAGAATATTTTCATGGAAAGTTGAAATGAAATAATACAGCTTAAAAGACTAACACCACTACTCATCGTTATTGATTTCTGACCTCTGTGGCAGCCGCATCCCTCGGCGTGGTGGACATCAGGTAATAGGGTGTGTTCTTTGAATAGTCGAGCTAAAAAAGTAAGCGAAACTGACTGAGGATTTTTGTGTAGTGCACTTTCTCTAAATTGTCTTTGTCATTGTATGAAACAGACATATCCCCTTTGGGCGGAGGATAAAAGATTTTAAGGTAGCAGGGTACACTTCGAATTTTGGCCCCCGTCAATATCTGTAATAATTAGAACATCGTGATTTTGGATGTCTGTAAATAAAGGCGAGATATAATGATTGTTAATTCTTTAGAAAATCTAAACAGCCGAAACATATAAAATTCTGATGTCAGTTGTAAAACTAACTGCTGCTAGCTTTGTATAAATCGATGAGATGGATGGGCCCCCATTCCGTTTATATCCTGTAGTTCAATCAGTAGGGACTATTAAATTGAGAAATGCAATGAAATTGGACATTGATCCTGCAGTGGGATCATTGCAGGCTGTTCAAAAAGTGCAAAATTGATGTTTTTGGCATGCTATTTTTAATGGATGGTGTAAAACGTTCGTTTTGATAACTTTCTGTATTCTTGTATGAGAGTCCTGATCTTGCCTTTAATTAAAAGCACAGAACATGCACGCAATTTATAAAATGGCCACCCTGATTCTGTTCATTAGGGAAGTGCAATATTGCGACTCGCTACATGTAAGCCTTGCCGTGCCCAAAATTTTCGAATCTAAGTGTACCCTGCTACCTTAAGGGAAATCTGCCAGAATTAAATTTCGAAAAAAACTGTTAAATTTTTGCGGTTTCACATAGTTTAGAACCTCTTCTTCGATATTCTGAACTTTCTGGGGACTTAAAACGCTAACTGACGACACAGCAGCTCAAAAATGTTACGATGAGGACACATAAAAGCATAAAAGTCAATATACACGCATACAATTTGTTTAGATTCTAGCACCATTAACAGCGTTCTAGATAGTAAAGTAAAAGCATCACTTTTATCATTATTAACCCACATAGCGCATATTTAGCCCGCCAGCTATGTATTTCGTCAATCAGGGGGATGTTCGGACGGTAGGGACCGCATGAAATAGGAATATCGGGGGTGGGGACATTTTATTTTCGCAAAATGATGCAAAATTGTTTTTATATCATTCCTAATGACTATAAGAATCTTACATGTCTGCCTGTGTAAGACGGGGTTTTCCCTACCCGAGGGACAGTGTGGAATGGAAACCCGAGCGTTAGCGAGGTTTTTTATCCATGCTGTCCCGAGGGTAGGGAAAACAGCTGTCTTACACAGGCAGACATGTTAGATCATTTTTCTTGCCTATCATGTTCAAAATAGATCGTGGAGACAAATAGGTTTGGGTATTTCCTGACATTATTTATAAAGTTTATGACGCCACTATGGTACCAGTGCTATGTGACGTCACCTTAGTGTACGCTACTTTAGACAAGCTTTTTCCCTAGGGAAAGACAGGAATATCTATGCCCGGCGCGTGCTCGGATAAATGTATACTTTCCCCGCTAGGTGGGCAAGAAAAAGTACGTTAAGTCATGCCAGAAAATGATAAAAACGGATGTATTGTACGTTCTTTGTCTCGTAGCGACAATTTGTAAATTTTGGCTAAATTTGTGCGTTAGGGGTGGGCAAGTTTAGACGCTCACATACAGACTTCTTTTCATGCTATTGAAAACATTTTTATTTGGTTTAATTTGCGAAAGATATATAAAAGTTCAGAACTAGTAAAACCCTCTTTTGTTCATTAACTGAAAAATCTTAAGAAGACTAATGCCAGTCATATATCAAAACGACAGCAGGTGCACGTTTCTTTCAGTGTAACAGTCTGGGCATGAAATGAAATAAGTAGTGTTGCAGCCGGCGGTAATGAATATTATGAACGGCAAGTCGCCATAATGTGGTAATTTTATTACGCTAATTATCATAAAGAAATATTTGGTCAATAACACAAAGAACATACTGCCCTGACCTTTGAGCTGAGGACTTCTCGATCTTGAGTGTGGTAACACATATTTTCCAACACTTTTTCGAACTCTTTGGTTATGGTCATAAATATGGCCCTTAAAATATTGATATGGTTAATATTTCTGTTACTTATTGTTTTAAGCCCTTTATCAAATTCAAACCTTATTGTCCGGACACAAATAATACCATTTTAGTCGTGACCTTGACCTTATAGCTATAGATCCGGATCTTGTATCTGACAAACTGACATTAAATAGTGAAATATATGCCAAGTATTTTCTAAATCCCTTGATGCTTGACAGAGTCATGATATGAACATAAACGAATTAATCACGTGACACTGCTTTTTGGCATACAGACACAAAATAGAAAAATCATTGGGCGTGGAAAAAAATGGAAGTCGCATAATGTCGGATACAAATTGTCCTCAGCTTTTTTGCTCTGTAGAGATATTTTCCTTATTTTCTTTGCATTTTTTGGGGGGCTAAAATCACATGACAGATCTATGCTTGACATGTAGGTAGCATTTTCATAATGAAATAGCAACATGACAAAATTTTTCACGGAAACTTAGATCATACACCACCAGTATAATTTTGGGTCTCATGTTTTAGCTGATTTTGCAGTTTGTGTGTTTGACTGAAATTATTTTTCTTGCATAAAACATGACCCCCACATTTCTTTTGATTTTTATTTAGCACTGACAATACTCTTCAAGAAAATGTAGGTTACAGACAATTAAAATGGGTCCGAATGTGTGCTGCGGCCATTGAAAATAGGTCAATTTTATATAGAATAAAGAACAAAAACTATTTAATGTGTTATAACCTATTTTTAACAACGACCTTCGGTCTTTCTATCATGCCGCCATGTTACTGAGAACGTTTGTATCAAGTACTCTTAAAATGTCTCTACGAAATAAAGAAAAGCAATACGGTTTAAAATAGTTTACAAAATGAAAGCCATGGAAAGTATGGCGAAGAAGATAAATACTTTCCTTTTTAACAAATTAACTCGAAAAATAAGACTAGTTCTCAACAACAGTCGGTTCTATTACCTTGCATGGGTTTCGCGCTCCAACCACTAAATAAATAACTGTGTTGTAGTTTATTAACAAAACTGTTAAAAGCTAAGTTTTTCCTTCACATGCAATTCGAAGATTATTTGAGCCGCACCATGAGAAAACCAACATAGTGCATTTGCGATCAGCATGGATCCTGACCAGACTGCGCTGGTCTGGATCCATGCTGATCGAAAATGTACAGCCTACTGCAATTAGAGAAAACATTAGCGAACAGCATGGATACTGACCAAACTGCGCTGTTGAGCAGGCTGGTCTGGATCCATGCTGGTCGCAAATGCACTATGTTGGTTTTCTCATGGTGCGGCTCAATTTTCTATTTGTGACGGCATAACATTTTTACGCCCTGGTTTTGTACCTGCATCTGTTCGCTGACTTCTAGATGTTCAACAGGTAACTGCGTCAGCTTTGACAACCTGGGATGACAAAAATTATGATATTACAGCAACAAAAATAAAACACTTTATTACTTAATATTTACTTTCAACATAAGGCTTTAGTGTAAACAAAATCTTATATTGTGCACAAAAATATTAACTAGCAGCTTTGGTGAACATTATACATATCTTCATTTTAAAGAAAAATCACGTTTTTGAAAAAGCAAAAGGACTAAAAAAGCTCACTGAGCTTTCCTTGAATCGATTGAACTTTAGATTGAGAAGGATGGCTTATGGTGATAAATGTAAAAAAAGATAGATTTTAAGCAAAGTATGTTATCCCGCGGGAGTTTGTGCTTCCCATGGGCCTTTTTCAATATTGCTTGCTATTGGAATGGAATAACATTAATAACTTTCATCTTCAAAAAAAAAAAAAAGCCACATCCATAGCTGAATATTTATCAGTATGGCTTTGGTTAGCGTGTCTGTCCTTTAACATGTAACTATGCCGTTTCATGTTTAAAACTTCCGCGGGGTGAGGGAGGACTCCCATATGTGACACTTTAGATTCTCCGATGGGATTTTTTCCCGGTGTTTGAAATAAGATTTACTCCTCTTATTTTCAATAACAGTTAAAACATAGGCAAGGAGCTCTCTGTGTAGGTAAGCAGCTACATGCAATACATGTACATTAATATTGATATGGTTTCATGTTTATAGCCTTATTGAGCTATTAACCAAACCAAAACAAGTTTAGTTTGACTCCCACTGGGAAAACCATTACTGACTGTAAATGAGAATTCGAACCTGGCTGTTTAAAAGCCGATACGTTGTACATTTAGCAATTATTTTATTGTAAAATACAAAATCAACTTTGTGAATGGATTCGACATTATACTACAGGAAAGTAGCATAATGTTGGCGAACGTAGATTGGACTGAGTGTTAGTATTAGTTGCTGGTCCTTTGGAATTATGGAAGCAACTGAATGTTTCAGGGGAGGGCAGTCATTAATACTGGCAAAACTTGTGGTCCAATCCATTCGATCTTTACATAAATCGGCTTCATCATATGTGTGTTTATTCTTGTGTGTTATATGTATAATGTATTGCATGTTCTAGATTTATATTACAAAAAATGTATGACTAAATCAACTGAATGTTACTTATATAACGATAGTCCGCACAAGCCGTTGCTAGGGGTCGTGACAGGTGTTATACATTTGAGCCGCGCCATGAAAAAACAAACATAGTGCTTTTGCAACCAGCATGGCTCCAGACCAGTTTGCGTATCCGCGCAGTCTGGTCAGGATCCATGCTGTTCGCTAACAGTTACTCTAATTGCAATTGACTTTGAAAGCGAACAGCATGGATCCTGACCAGATTGCGTGGATGCTCAAGCTGGTCTGGATCCATGCTGGTCGCAAATGCACTATGTTGGTTTTCTCATGGTGCGGCTCAATTTCTGGGCTGTAAAATCCTGAAGAATAATCTTATACATTCTTCTTATACATTTCATTTATGCATCAGACAGTATTATATCACACAATTTACACTTCAGGTAAAAACAATCTACGTAGCCAGTAATCTTGAAACTTAAGAACACATTGGAGTAGCAGCGATCTCAAGTTGGGGGAGGCGAACAAATAGGGGCCGGCCAGTAAACGTACCCATATTTTTCTGATTTTGTTCTGTTTTGACAAACAAACAACAAAACGTTCTTTCCCATATTGACAATACACATCACATCAAATCCTTATCAGTACATATACATGCTCTCACAAATTGGCGGTTTTCCTTTATCTACTGTTATTTTTAAAGGGTAAGGAAAGCCTGAAACTAAGTTAATTTTATTTGAAAGCCATCATAAAGCCTTTCATAACGCTGAACGAATTTTTAAAATCGGACAACTATTGAAAAAGATATGGCAGTTTGAAATTTAAGAAAATGGCTGATAATGGAGGCAGCCATTTTAGTGTGTTTATGACGTCATTTACACACTGCTGAATACTTTATTTAGCAAATAACCTTTTAAAAGACTAATTTTCGTATATTTCTTGAGTGTAAGGTGTAAAACATGATAATTTCTTTCATTATAGCTGGAAAAAGTAGAAAAATATTTTACAGTAATAAGTAAATGCAGTTCAAATGTATATTTAAAAATTTAATAAATCCGCCATTTTGTTTTTTGTTGCCATGGAAACAAAATGGCCGCCAATTTGACCAAATATTTAAATGCTCATAACTTTCAAATTTTTACTCTGATTTTGAAAATTCTTTCACTTCTTCAAATGATATAAGAAATCCCAGCTGACAGAATTAACATTAGAACAACGTTGCCTTTCCCTTTAAGAAAAAGTATTGTGGTCAAAAGGCCCCCCTCCCTCCCTCCAGAGCTGTGTTTGAACATTTTGTTTCCATAAAGTTATTTCACTCTAACTTAATTCGAATGTTAGTTTACCTGTTAACCAGTCTTCTCCAGAGTGTCTTAGGCATGGTATCAGACGACAACCAAGTCTGTTCACTAACTCTGCTCATCTGCAAATAATGCAACGCACGCATATTTCTTTACTGCTTATTTTACTGAAAAATTCTCTTCATTTGAATTCAGTAATTTTCACCACACAACAGAGTTATTCGCCTATAGTGAGAACTGTAAATCTATAAAATATTAAGTTTTCATAATATAAATCAATTCGTCTGGGTGATCTAGATTTGCTATCAACCATTGGACCGGAAGAAGAAAACATGTGTTTTTGCAACATCTTGTGCATAGCCGGCAATGGCTTGAATTCTGATATGTTTCTAAGACGTTTTACAAGAATTCTATGGCAAACACTTGACTCATTATATTAGTAAATATAGGTATTTAGCAATTAATTCTTGGTCCAGTTCATTCGTGAAGATGACAACATTTCTCCGAGTATCTTCAGTTAGCAAATATCTTAAAGCACCACTTTTCATTTTTGAAAAAAAAAGATATTTTGTTAGAAGATTTTCCCACTAAATTTTAACCATTTATATTCCATTATTTTACTCATGAGTCGAGCAAACAATCAATTATAGGTCATCATGATCGTGGGTTAACCTATACATGTATGGGAAACATGTATTGTGCACGAAACAATCGTGCATGTTTTAGCGTTTTCATATCTTGTAAGGGTTTACATAACAAAAACACAAAATGGTTAGGCTTTCTTTAAAAAAGGGCTGAATTCGTGGTTCTTGTGGAGGACAACACGTCATTTTGGTTGATACTTTCTAGCTTTCTTAAAGACCCACCACAACCTAGTGACATACGTTTTCTTCCAACATGAGCTTCATGCAAATCATTTTGATAATACAGGTATAATACGCCTTTCTACAAGATGACAGGTGAGCAATTTAGGTCCTCCCTGAAATAACTATCTTACACTGTAGAAACAAAGTATGGTCTATACTCATCTTAATTTCACAAGTACTGTGCATGCTGCTACATCAATTTAATAATATATTTAGACACATTGTCTTGGCCTTATGTATGTCACTGTCAATATGTAACTAGATACTTGCATTTCTCATATTTTTCATACAAATTATATATAATTACCACCATGGATATACAAAAGAATACGTGTGGCGCGTCTTTAACAGTTTTATTTATTTTGTAAAGAATATAAAAAAAAATACGGAAGGGCATTTAGTAACCATCAGTTAGTGAATGTTCTTTGTATATACAAGCAAGATATTTGTCGCTAAGATCATTCTCTTCTTCGCCGACAACTGGCCTTAATATCGAATTTAGATAATACTAAGCCTTTTATCCAGTAAACTCGGTTACCCGTATTTGCTTCCTGCATATCTAGTGAACGTTTTAGACTGGCCCTCCTGCTCGCCGGATCTTAATCTATGGCAGCAAGGAACCGTAAATGCGTATGTAAGGGTCAACATATTACAAAACTTCATTTGAAATTACAGACTGTAAATGTCCCTTTTTCTTGCGGCAAAGGAACGACAAGCCAATTTTAGCATTTTCGCTCAGACACCACGTAACCATAAATGCGTATGTATGCATCAACTATTACCCTCAAATGTCATTTTGAATAACAAGCTTTGAATGAGCTTTTACTGCTAAGCCCTTCTTCTTGCGGCTCTGGACGAACATAATAGACATAGCATATTTGCTCAAACAACTCGAAAGATATGATCAATATTTTTGCGTTTGGCAAAATAACACAGTTTTCTGTTTTTCTTATGATATTTGCTATTTCGGGTCCACTATTTAACCCTAAAGGCCTAAAAATGATACAGGTTTTAATCTGTAAAGTATTATCTACTCTCTCTAAGACTTGTAAAAATTCTCGTACAAGCCGCCTATTGCATATAAAACGTGACGTTATTTGACCGAACCCTCATTATAACAATTTTACTTGAATATTAACCTCTGTTTACAAGACTAATTGTATTCTAGAGCAAATAGCTAAACTGAGGTGTATACAGGTTATCTACCAAAAGCGTTCTTCCTCTTGTTTCGGCACAATTACGTTTCAACATGTTTCATCATGACATGGAAACCAGTGATGTCGGCTCGGTTACGTTTTCTAAAACTACATTATTTTCGGAAGAAATATAAAAGGAAATCTAAACCCATTCATCTGGTTCATGGAAAGCTTACATACCGTTCGTATCTGACCTAATTATTGAAGGTGCACCTAGGTTCATCAACCTAGGTTCCTCCTCAATAATTGAAGTTTGAAAACTACAAATGACTTTGACTGTGCTGATTGTACAAAAACAAACAAACTGTTTTCATAACAGGGAATCTGTCTAGGAATTTTCCTTTTTTTCTTGTTGCCTTTTTGTAATTTCTTAAATTTTGCTTTTCAATCGCTTCTCATTCCATTCCGGCAGTCTATGTCTCGTTTTGGAAAATTCGAGATTTGGCGAGAATTTGCTTATTGTGAAACTTGTCTATTGTAAGTCTCATCTAATGGATGGCAACAAAGAAAATCTTACATCAAAGAATATTGTCCTAAACTAAGATTTCGATAGCACAACCATCAAACCCATAGTCCACCACCATTGTTCAAAAGTGTTCTTACCTCGGATAAATGACTCGCCTGATTTCTTTCTTCATTAATGTCATGCCCAACTACTGCACTCGTCTCTAGACCGGCATACAGTGCAGCGGAAATTATCATATTACATTCCATGACTGACAGGTAATTTGGAATCTCTAAAAATAAACAACATTCCATGACTGAGTGAGAGGTGATTTTGATACGATATAGATAAAAAACATTCCATGATTGACAGGTAATATGGAATCTCTACAAATAAACAGCATTCCATGACTTAGTGAGAGGTGATTTTGGATTCGACATTAACAAACTGTTAACATACTATTGAAAAACGGCGATAAACCCAAAACAAACTAACAAACAAACAATTAAACAACTCGTGCAATTGACAAAGTGCGACTGTAATGACTAGAAGTGCATTTTATCAAAATATATTTCAATCTGTATGACTCGTGAACTTTACACCGTTCAGCAATTTAATGTTTTATACCTGACTGAGTGTACTAGTAGTAAAGGCAGAAAGTAAAACTGTGAACTATATTGCATTTTTTGTCAAGCATATAGTTACAAAGAAATGTATTACATTTCGTTTCTTTTCTTTTTGCTCCTGTTTAAGGTATGTTATCCTCTTGAAAGTGTATAATAACAGCTGAAAACAAGCTTGCATCTGCACCAAAAAGTGAAACTATCAAATTGTATTTCTGTTAAGATGCTTCTTAAAGCAGGTGTAGCCCCACTATGCATCCAGATAAACTCATTTTGAACTTGCAAAAGAAACACATTGAAGAGAAAGACAATGCAAGAAACAGCAAGTTTCTGAGTTAAAACTTATCTCCGAAAACATATATATCACTCATAACCCAATATGAGGGTTTTAGAAAGTAAGCTTTCCTAAAAAATAGTAGGGTTATTATAACAGAAGATCGATCTGGGATGCTTTATTCGGCTCGGATGGATTTTGCCAGATCGGATCGCACGAAGTGTGCAAGCACCGAGTGTGATCCGTCGTTACAAAATCCACGACAGCCGAATATAAATTCCCAGTTCAAGCTACTATTGTAATTGGCCTTTTATTATATACCTCCGCCTTTTTGTCTGTTGTATTATTATCGAACGAAATCTTAAATGTTTGTCGATGTTAAAATAGAAATGTTTTTATGTGCGCTATTAATAGAACTATGTCGGGTCATGCATTTTAAATGAAAGCAGTGCGGCAACATATAATACAAAAAGTACAATACGTATTTATTTCTGCCTGTTTATATATTTACTTGTGAAATTCAAGCTTAATTTTTGAAAGAAATTATATAGGTATATATTGAACTTTTTCATTGCCCTTTTAAGGGATACGTATTGTAGACTTAGTCTCGGTCCGTCCCATCAATGCTACGTCAATGACACATGTTCTGCTGTCATTAAATCTACGCAACACGCGTATACGTCGTTAAATGTTATGTACAATGTTATGTTATAAACAGGAAGAAAAAAAACGGCAACTACTAGTATGCTAGTATAAGTAACAATAGTCAGTTCATTGATAAAACATGCAATTAAATGCGTACTTTGTTTCTCATATTCCGACCTCAAAACGTTTGTTGCCCGCCCGCTTAGCTCATTAGGTAGAGCATTGGTCTACGGATCGCGGGGTCATGAGTTCGATCCTCGGGCGGGGCGTATGTTCTCCGTGACTATTTGATAAACGACATTGTGTCTGAAATCATTAGTCCTCCACCACTGATTCATGTGGGGAAGTTGGCAGTTACTTGCGGAGAACAGGTTTGTATTGGTACAGAATCCAGGAACACTGGTTAGGTTAACTGCCCGCCGTTACATGACTGAAATACTGTTGAAAAACGGCGTTAAACCCAAAACAAACAAACAAACAAACAAAACGTTTGTTACGGTGTTGCATAATGCTTTTCTACGGATCTTTTTTACGGAAATTTTAAACGATAAACCCAAATGAAATAACGCAAACGATGCCAGACTAGCTGGAGTTTATCTTGATACGTTTTATGAAATAGATACATTTATGAGGAAAGAATGATACAGTTATGTTGAAGATGCATATTTATGATTATATATAGATAGCATATTGAATATGTACAATGTAGATAATATTATAATAATATACACGCAGCTGTTGATTCGTACGTAAAAATAAAATATACTTAACCAAATATCGGTGGATTTACAGATCTGGTTATTCGTTTGTAGAATTTTCCTTCTTCAAGTTCGATCTCTTCAACATCTCCAACTTTCCCTTCGAAATAAAGAGATTTTTTATGATATTATATACAGCCGAGTCAAATCAAAATACCACTTCCAAATGAAGAACCAAAATTTACAGTCTACTTAAAAAAGCCTTTTTGTCTCAGACTCTTTACTTATATATGCTGAAGAGAACTTTGTAGTTTGTTGAAATGTAACACGGAGAATGCGAATCAAGATGAATTATCGGTGAGTTTTCTCGAGTTCGGCTATTGTTCTTTTATCAAATAAACATAAATCACATTTTCCAGACAAATGATAAATAGAATCAGTACAAATTCAATCATTTAACAGCACATGTTTTTCACTTTTTATTCAATGATTTGGACCCTGGACCTGAACAGTAAGAGGGCAATATTTGTATCAAATCTCAACATAAACTGCAAAACTTCTGCAGCTTGCATGCCACTTCATGTCCTTATATACAAACCTATGACACCACATTCATAACATAGGACAAAAAGTAGGTATGCACCACCTATACATTCCAAATATAGACACTCTGATTATACATAGTGACACTTCATTACAGACGACAAACTCTTCTAAATGAATATGGTACCTGCCCGGCAATCGGGAGGTTGAAGGTTCGAGCCCTGTAAGAGGCGGGTCTTGTTACTGAAAAGAGACCGGTTGGTGAGCCGCCAGCTAGTTAAATAATGGTTACCGATTGCCTACCTGTCTGCTGCTTGGCATTAAAAATAGGAATCGGGAAGTAATGCTGTTCAATGTCTGTAGGTGTCTCATAAGCCAAATCGGCTGACCCTATCAGTAGGGGTGACACTATAGTAAACAAACACTTTACGTTTATGCGCTTTTTTCTAGAGATAATGATGTGAAACGTAAAGTTGCAAATTTGTGAATATTTTTATGATTTTTTTTTGTTAACTACTTGCCCGAACTCTCCAGCCGTGTAAGGAATTCCTGACATATGTGAAGAGTTCCATTCTGCGAAATTTACGGTTCAACAAAACATGCTTAAACAATATATTATTAAAGTAGATAAATCCGGTTAAAATAAACGTTAAATAATCTACCTGGAATTATGCGAGCTAATGGTTGGAATTCGTAATCTCTAAATTCAAGGACTCCCTCTTGTTCATCTTCATCTACGATGCCTTCTTCTATACTAACATCCTCATTATTTTTATCAGTCTCTTTACTGTCAGCATCCACTTTGTAATTATTGTGTTTGTCTTCTGGCTCGTTATCGACATCCCTGTTGATGCACGTGTCTCGTGAACACGTTCCGTCGTTTGTAGAAGGTATACCCTGTTGTTCACAAGCTTCCACCACTGTTTTTAATGTTGTTAGAAGTAACAGACAAAATACTAGCACCATCTTAAATTCCATAATTTGTTTTTACCTGCTACAAGTTGTAAACCGAACAAAAATAAGGCCTTTACAGAAAACTATTGACTTATTGTGTATATTAACCTTACAATACTAACAAAAATTATACTAACAGTATAAAAGTATAAACAAATGAACCATTCAAAGTTTCAATTGTATCAATCTTCCTCCAGGCCTTCAAATGTATCAGCTGGCTAATTTATATTTGTAATTTGTGCAGTCATCAGCCCATAACAAACACTTTATCGCATATAAAATCACGGATGTAGGGAAAATATTTCATGTTCACATAGCAATTAAAGTTGGTCAATCTCATTATGTGACATTTAACGACGTTTAACGACATTTTTCACGTTGCATTATATTGCATTGGAGATTCATTTAAGGAACAAAAAGATTCATTATCCTGAGAAATATATGATTTGAAACTACCCCCGATTAAGGTGAAATTACTTAAGTAGCTTGTTTTTTGGGGGTTTTTTTTTTGTTGCAAATGGGGTTAATGTGACACCGGTACAATTATAGATCATGCTTTTCATGGTGGAGGAAGACCCCAGGTTTTCCCAAGGCAATAAGCTCAGGCATGGACAGGTACCTGGGTAGAACCAGCAGTTTCCAGTAAGCCAGCTGGATGATGCTATACCCCAAGCGAGCTTTTGAACCATAAATAATTAGTGACGGGCTACCTCATCCATCAGGCCAAGAGAAAGAGATAACCGCCCGATTTTATTTCCATTTGATTGATAGTTCAACAGTTAGGACCGAAAGACAAGTGTTAAAACTGATTTTACTTCAGAATTATTTTATTTCATAACTATCATGAATACATGATCAATGCACACATAAGAGGAAAAACAATAAATTTACAAACTTGTTTGTAAAACATCTAAAAATTAACGCAAATCTTAAAATCATTACCGTTACAAAGAAATTTTATAACATTTACACTTGAAACACTTGGCTGGGCAATCAAGATTTAGAAAAATGCCTGAAGTAAAAATCTAACATGTATTTTGCGGTAGATAAATAAACATTTTTCACTGCCACATTATGGTTCGTCCTCCACATCTGACTCAATAGTGGAAGTTAGCAATCACTTACGGAGAGGTACAAAATCCAGGAACAACGGTTAGATTAACTGTCCGCCGTTACATGACTGAAATACTGTTGAAAAACGGCGTTAAACCCAAAACAAGCATCACATTATGATGTCAGATTGCTATTTTAACGCGTTCATCAAGCCACACAAAACATTCGTTAGTTTTGGAACGTTGACGTTACTTATATTACCGCGACGTTGCTTTGAGTATAGTAACTGGAGTTTGTAAATACATGTATCAAAAAGAGAAAGGTTTATGAAAACGTTAATCTTCTATCCTTTCGGAATTTAAACACTTTCTAGTAATGAAAATTATCAAGTTATACAAAATTTGTTTGCCGCGGGTAATGGTCAACAACATGTCTGTAACGGCGCACAAAATGTCAAGGGAAACTGATATTTATGCAAATATATTAGATTACAATATTTCCGACACCTTGATATTTTCTATTGCCATCCGCTTTGCCGCTATATCTGTTCGGTATTCCTTATACCACAATATTATATGATGCATATACCAATTTAAAATGCACTTTCAGAAGAGAAACATCATGAATTAAGTTAGGGTAGGAGAATTGCCATTAAAAAGCGAAATTATCACCATCAAAGAGATGTTCCGCATGCTAATCAAAATCGAATTTGATGAAACTGCACAAGAAATAGATTGATAAAATTATTAGACTGTTGAAACATTCGCGTCAATGCTTGCATAGAGATCAATCTATAAATTAACGATAGGTAATTAAAAATAGGGTTATTAGAACAGTAGCTGGATCTGGGATTGTGTATTAGGCTCGAGTGGATTTTGCTAAATCGGATCTCACGAGTCGCGCATGCGCCGAGTGTGATCCGTCCTTGCAAAATCCATGAGAGCCGAATACAAAATCCCAGATCTAGCTACTGTTGTAATGACCATTTTATTATATACCTCCATCTTTTTGTCTGTTTATTTGAATTCGAACGAAATCTTAAATGTTTGTTGATGTTAGAATTAAATGAGTGAAGTTTTTGTGTGCACTATTTATATAACTGTGTCAGCTCATGCATACTAATGAAAGTAGTCCGGCAACATACAATACGGAAGGTACAATACGGGATTTTGGATTGTATAATACGGTATTTTTTAAGCCTCTTCGTATTTCCTTGTGAAATGCAAGCTGTATTTTTGACAGAATTTATATAGGTATGTAATAAATATTGATATTACCTTCGCTATCTGGAAAAACTCCAATACTAAAGTTTCACATCATTCCCGGAATGCGTCAATAAAGAGATATGCAGCATATACAGGGCCAGTGTTTTACGACTGAGCTGAATCATTTACACACGTGTAATACAATTGTTAAAAGATGTGTATTAAATATTTTATACAAACTTTACTGCCCTAGCTTTAATAAAAAGGCCGAGTAATTGCAATATAACAAAGTTCAGCCGTAACTGGCGTTCCATACAACATGAGCAAATCCTGCAAATTGCGTGCATAAATGATAATTTTGTTACACTAAAACAGTTTAATATACAACATTACAACTATTAATATTCAGTCATACACACTTTTTGAGCAACAAAATGGTAATTCAAACATTTAGTACCGATGCTAAAAGGAGCAGGTTTCGGGCCACAAAACTGGCCCTCTGGCAATTTTACGTATACTTGTTGGGCAAAAAGGTGTCCTTTCGACAGTCTATGAGACAAATTAGTGTAAATGGTCTGACGTAAAAGTTACGTATAAATTTATTATTGTTTTCTATACATATTAATTTTGTTTGTGTTGAGTTTGTATCAATATTTGGACTTTCATGTATTGTTCATCCATGTAGCAGTTTGTGTTTTGTAATGTAGGAATAAAGCAAGTTTTTTGTTTGTTAAAGCTTATGCAGAATCCCGAGGGTTTGATTAATGCAAGAGCCCTGACCAACGTTCCCTGATTTGTATTTGTTTGGACTGTAAAGCACTTATTAACGTGTATTCTATCATAAAAACTGCTGCTTTGTTAAGTTTTATTTTCAGGGAGTGTTTTGCAGGTGAGCAAAACTTTTGATGTGTTCTCGCGCTCACATCACTTTACATATGCGCGGTCCCTGGCAAAGCAAAGCCGGTAAACGTGTAACGTGCCCAAAACACATAATTCAGAAATCAGAAATAATACATCAGAAGATAAGTTAAGTATAGCACACGTACAAAGCGCCCCCAGCCTGTAGCAGGTTAAGGAGAAACAGTTGGGTTTTTTTTGATGCTATTAGATGAAGTATTAAATGATAAATAAAAATACAAATACGGAAGTGTACAAGTCTGATAAAACGATTTGGAAGAATAAAAGTAATTCAACTTCACAAAAACACATAGATCAAAATGCATTCTAACATAAATCTGCCGTTGTCTATTAACAAAGGAGTAAACGTGTAAAGGGTGTGTAAAAAGTTCGTTCCTATTTTCACCATAGGCTTCATTTTCAAATGAGTTTTCAAGTGCTGTTGTAATTTAAACATTCAAACAAGAACGCATATCAGTTTTAGAAAATTGAATAAAAATATTATAATTTCCGGACAAACTGGATTCTTTGTCTATAAAACATATATATTTTGAAATCACTGAATTTCGAAAAGGCAAATATTTTCACTGCTCCCATCCACTTAATTATACAGTTTACATGCACTGGTCACTTAAATAAATTCATGGTTCTGGCTAAAGTAGCTTATAGATATGTTCACCAGAAAATGAAAACGTTCAATCAATATTAGTTACGAAATGTGAAAGCTATATAGCCTGTAAAATATTCAACAGCTTGATTTTATCCGAAATGGCATTATCCAAACTGGGCACACTTTTTAAATGTGAAATCTAGCTTACGGTCTACATGCCAAATTACATTTGATAACATTCTTGTATACCAAACAGGTTTTACAGTAACAATACAGGACATGCAACAAAATCCATTTACACATTATTCAGTTTAATAGGATAACAAAACGAATAGGAACGAATTTATTACACACCCTTTATTAATAGGAGATTCTCGCGCGCTATTGACACACTTTTTTTTAACATATGTCTGTTCGAACTGGTAAACATATGACGGCCTATAACGGATGATTCAAAAGAAAATGACGTCAACATGATCAAACAACGCTGACATTCTCGTGCATTTCATGGACAAGTTATGACGTTGTAGGACAATATTATACTTTCATTTAGCTTTTTACACATTTTATGCTAGAATAGCGTTAGCGAATACACATTTCGCGTTCTGCAGAATCCCTCGGGATACATTTTGTACCCATCGTACCGGACTCGGGTCATGATTCTGCAGATGTTATTACACGAAACAAACATGCATCATCCCTACAATAAGGGCAAACTTGAACTGGAATGCTGATAATGAAGACATTACTTGCCAAAATGTCAGATGATATGCATAAAATGTTTAAATTATCTAATTCTTGCCATTAGATCGTAACTTCTAGAAAAAGAGGTGGATATAAGTTAGCGAAACATATGCATACGAGGGTTATTCTAAATTATTGACAACCGCGCGCCTGGAAAAATTTATCAGCCAGATTTCACATCAGTAAGGTAGTGAAGTCGTAAGATGTAATTGTCAGTAGCAAATAAACGGTTGAAAATCTTTTGTAGGACCATACTTGGCAACTGGTATCCAAAGACTATTACAAGTAAAAAAAAAACGTGTCTGTGTATTGGTTTGACAACATTGTTTTGCATGAGTTAATCTCATATAAATTATATTGTAGATCGTGGCATCATGGATTCCATTCAATATTTGCGTAAAAAAATCCGCTTCAGCCGGTGCCAGGAGACGTGAGGGGTGTTGCACTTTCCATTACCTCTCCGGTATTGACTCATTCAAACCACGTCTGCTATTATTTTGCTTGGTCTCATTCTACGCCTCCAAAACGATCCTCTTATAGATTTTATCATTCATAATTGAACAGAGTTCTGGTGAGCTTGGATCGTATGAAAACTGATGTGTTGACAGAGCAGTCATGTGATATGTAACATAAATAGTAGAAAGTCACTTTCTAGTGTTTAACAAGTATGGCAACACACCCTGAGCTAGTTCGTCTCATGGACAAGGGCTGCTCTAGTAACTACTAATCATACCCTCCTGATAGAAGAGCTAAACTGTACTTACTTTACCCTGAGGCAAAGCTGGCTGAAGTCCGGCTTGCAGAACCAGAAGGGCAAAATCAGTTTTATTTATTACCAGGGCCAAGACTGTGATTGTTCAGTTACTTTGTACATGGGAGTAATTATATAAGCGTTACAGCTTACCCTTCCCTAGAGTTTTTCATTTTTAGCTTATCTCGAGGAATATGAGTTGAAACCGAAATGAAATAAAGTCATTTTTATCAAACTAACAGCAAATTAAATTCAGGAGACTACTTTAAAACTTGAAGCTGTGAAAGGTATAACCCCATTGAAAAAAAAATGGTAACGCCCCGTAAAAGGTAAATAAAGTTTGATGATATGCTTTGCCATATTAATAACATATTTCAGTTATACTGGGTTCATTTCATTTTAAATCTAGTTTTATTGTTCTATTTTCCTATCTCATTACAAATGAGCCACACCATGAGAAAACCAACATAGTGCATTTGCGACCTGCATGGATCCAGACCAGCCTGCGCATCCGCGCAGGATCCATGATGTTCGCTTTCAAAGCCTATTGCAATTAGAGAAACTATTAGCGAACAGCATGGATCCTGGATGCGCAATCTGGTCCGGATCCATGCTGGTCGCAAACGCACTATGTTGGTTTTCTCATGGTGCGGCTCAAATGTTTTATATTCATGAATACGATACTTAGCGTAGACGTGTTTTATAAATTTAAAAACAACTAAGATATGATAAGTCACGCGTAATAAAGTCGCAAGGGCATGTTCCGAAAGAGTTATTGCGTGATGGGTAACAAATTTTCAAGTGTTTAAAATACTTAAGTTTCGCTCCATAGATAATTCAATTTCAATATCTAAAAATAGCTCATGTATGTATCAGTAATGACAGCATTTTCCGCTTGGTCGCTATATGATGTCACTATCGTTAGCATGCATGAAAGAAAAGAAATATTCAGAAAGTTTAAATGTATTATATTTTTTTTTTTAAAAAAACGCCCTTTTCTTTTCCATTGAAAATTATGACGTTCATTTTGTCTGGACAGCAAAAGGAAGCTTAATGTTTTGACGACATCCGCGTATGTCAGGGAGAACGTTCCTTAGATGACGTCACAATTGTTCAGTTGAATAGAATCAGTGGCCGGGAAGCTGATTTTAAAGACATATCTGGGAGTTGTTATATAGGCAAAGAAGGAAAATCTTAACTAGAGGAGAGAATTTTCTAAAACTTTGTATGATCATAGAGCATCATATTAGAAACAAATTTATGAAAAAAGATTGAGGGTCCCCATGCTACTTTTTGAATTTTATCTGCCCCTGAATACGAGTTTTTTGCTCTTTTAGATCATTTTCAAGGGCAGATAACTCAAGGTAATGGTTAGTTACACTTTATTTGATTTCCAATTAGTGTTTGTTAAATTATTTCCCTCCACTGCACAAAATTTGCAGAAATTCTATGAGACGAATTTTATTCTATAGTCGCTTACGCAAACAAATAGAAAATTTGTTCAAATTATGCCCCTTTTTCAAGAAAAATGTAGTATGTTTACTCATTGAAATACAGCAAAAATTCTGTTTGATAGAATGGTTAAAAACTTTGCATAATGACTGGAAATATAATAACAAAAAATAATTTGAAATGAAATAAGCTATCCGTATGCTAGATTTTGAGTTATCTGCCCTTGAAAATGACCTAAAAGGGCAAACCTCTCGCATTCAGGGGCAGGTTACTCAAAAAGTAGCATGGGGACTCCCAATATTTTTTTTCATAAATTTGTTTCTAATTTGATGCTCTATGATCATGCAAAGTTTAAGAAAATTCTCTCCACTAGTTAAAATTTTCCTTCTTTGTAAAAGTAAATGCGCAAAAAAGATGCGCATTGGCAACTCCCGGATACGTCTTTAATGTTAAATACAAAAACAAATGTATGCAATAGATAATATAACATTGTTTACAAATGGAAAGCAAATATAACACGGCGTGTATACATATCGGATCCCTCCCTGTGGTAAATTAGAACACGGATCCCTCTCTTTTCGCGCACAGGATCTTCTATGTGGTAAACAATGAACTCCAAAGTCCCCGCTTCATCAGGGAGCTCGGAAAATCGAAATTTTGTTTACCACATAGAAGGCCCTGTGCGCGAATGGAGGGGTCCGTTTTTGGCCGGGTTTTCGAAGAAAATCCGACTTGTAGATTATGGCGGATGGATGGGCGGATGGGCTGCAGGAGGGTGGATGGGATAATGAGTCTCATGTTAACCTTTTTGTTCATTCATTTTTCTCAACAACTGCTTATCCAAATTTCAAGAAACTTGATAAGAATGATCCCTATTATCCAAAGTGAAATGGGGTTACTGGGTTAAAGATTAAGGTCACAGGGATCTAAACATTGAAAATTGTTTCCGCTCAATATCTGGTGTTTTTTTTACTTTGATTTTTTTTACACCAATTGATTTCTTTAATTTCATTTTCTTTTCTTCAATAGTGCTTATTAATTTTGGGGTTATTTATTGTATGCCTTTGTTAGAACTTAAACTCATTATCACCTAGTTTGGAAAACCCGGCCAAAACGGCGCTGGCGTTAGCTGCTTGTCTCATTTACCACAGAGAGGGATCCGATGTGCATACACACCGTGTATAGTGTAGAAATAAGAAATGATTTTTTTAGTTCATGCGAAATGATCGGCAAATTAAACATGGATCACTTTGTCACTTGGTCACTTCGATAAATCATTTCTTAAATGAATACTTTATGTATATGTATATGTTCCGTGACTCTTCTTAATTAAAACTACATAAGTGTTTTATGCTATCACAGCAGCTAGTTGTTAATTAAGCCATCTTTATTTTACTCTAGAGATTGTCTGTCATTTTCACATTTGTGCGCACTTACATCTGTATTCATCTTAGTTTTGAGTAGGACAGCTAACTGCGTCTTAATCTTATATAGTATAGCTAAGTACATCCTTATCTTATATAGTATAGCTGAATGCGTCCTAATCTTATATAGTATAGCTAATTGCGTCTTAATCTTATATAATATATTCTAACACGACCAGAATTGTTTTCCTATTAAACAAAAAAGGCTAAAAACAGTGTGTTATTTTAAACAATTCATTTTTCTGACATCACAATTATTATGTCATAGCGTTAGACGGCATAGCGGCGCGCTGGAAAAGAAATCAACAGAAATCAGGTAAATATTTGATGGATATCGTCAAGGACGTAGATAATAATGATTGAAAACGTGTTAGAATCGAAATAATATATCTCAAACAGTGATTTGCTCGTGAATAAAATCATTGTTTGTTGTTTAGATGCGTATTATTATATCACTCGGGCTGCTCCCTTGTGATATAATTCCTTGAAAGTCGCATCTAAATTCCAGACAGTGATTTTATTCAACAATAAATCACTGTTTGTGATATATTATTTCTTAAGGTAATTACGTCTTGTTTTATAAAGTACGGCTAACTTCATCTTGTGGAACGGGCCGTTTGCTGATGTTGATATAGGCTAACTCGTGACCCAGTCCATTCGTATATGTTACCTTTTGTGTTCATGCCTTAGTAACAAAAACAATAAAATAAAATAGACAATTGCGTCTTAGTGTTATATAATTCAGCAAATTATGTCTAACTTATAAATAGTATAGCTAATTGCGTCTTATTTTTATATAATTTAACCATTTCAGGCTCAGCTTTAAATAGCATGGCTAATAGCGTCTTGGTTTAAGAACGTCTTAGTATTACATGTAGTATAGCTAATTACGTCTTGTTTAATATGGTATGGCTAACTGCGTCTTAATTTAATACTAGTATATAGCTAGTTGAAACTCAGTTTTAGAATGTATGACTAATTGCATCTTTGTTGTGTATAATATAGCTAAGAACGTCTTAGTCTTACACTGTATAGCTAAGTGTGTCTTGTTGTATATAATATGGCTAACATTTATATAATTAAACTAATTATGTCTTAGTATGACTAGCTGCATCCCTGTTTTACATAATACAGCTAACAGAGCCTTAGTCTTACGTAGTATAGGTAATTTGTAAGTGTTAATATGTTAGTTTCCCAGTTTGGCAGATGGACGTATCATTGATTGTATTGTTCGGCATTTAATATTTTTACGTCCTGGTATTGCCAAACTGACTAGGTATACACACTGGTATTACTTGTATGTGAAAATTGTCAAATGAAGAACAAAGCAGTCATTCTTGATTGTTCAGTGACAGGTAAATTCTAAACATATTATACCAAGTATAACATATTCATATTATTTAAGTAGTTTTAGATCCGTGAGGCAATGCGTTAACGGCTTAGTCGGTATTGAAAACAGGGGATGCTGGGTATTGCCATGGTCAATTCATTCAGGCATTAGAATGAATTCCCGTCGCATAAAACATTAGATATCTTACATTGAACAGACAATATTTATTGTTGGACGGCGAATATAAAATGATAGACGACTTGGATCTATACATTTACCCCCAGCAAATTGTTATTAACCATTTTAAGACGGTGTAATGAAGTATTTCGACCCCCATAGAATAATGACCTCCCAGTCATTATTCTATAGAAAATGTGACTCCTTTCCTGTAAAATATTGACCCGCCTTATAAAAAACTGACTCCCTTTGAAAACTCTATAGAATAACGACCCCCGGTCATTATTCTATAGAAAAACTGACCCCTCCAAGTAAAATACTGACTCCCTAAAGATGACTCCCTTCGAATCTCATAGAATAACGACCCCGGTTATTATTCTTTAGAAAAAGTGACTCCTTCCATGTAAAATACTCACTGCCGAAATTACTACATTCGAACTCTCATACAATATCGATTCCCGGACATTATTCTATTTAAAAAAGTTACTCTTTCCGTGTAAAACACCGGCTCCTAAAAAGACTTTCGACGATAATATCTATTAAAAAGTGATCCCCACCAAACCTAACGGACAATTTTACTAGATCTACAACTCTAATACCCTCCATTGCCAATAGTTAACATTTTGATTGTACTACTACTACTGGTGCCGCTACTTCTATTGCTATTACTACATGTACTTCTTCTTCTTCTTCTACTACTACTACTACTACTTCTTCTACTACTACTTCTACAACTGCTACTACTGATACTACTATACCTGCTTCCACTAATACGTCTTGTACATCTACCTCTCCTGCTCCTGTTGTTGCTGTCACTTATTCCTCTGCTGCTGCTGCTGCTGCTGCTGCTGCTACTGTAACTGCCACTACCACTGCCACTACTACTTCTACTGCTACTACTACTACTACTTTCTATTGTTGCCGCTACCGTACTTTACTGCCACTGCTTAAGTATTGCAACTTCTTTTAATACTAAGTTCTATGCTAGCAGTTTCTTGTATAGTTTTCTTCTGAAGAATTACTTCATACCGAAGTTTGCAGGGATTATTGACACTGGTGTGTTTTGTGAACGAATTGTGAATTGTTATTTTCCTGAAAAAAATTTATACACCAAGATACAGCGTCTAGAAATAGAATCCCTTTTCCCGTTGCGAAATGCTCTGATTTCTGTGTCAAGTGATGGTATCCGGGGCTAATGGTCAAACGGAAGGACGGACGGACGGACATGGGCAAATCTATATGCCCCCCTCCCCCGAGTGGGGGCATAAAATGCAGCAATTAGGCCTTAGATACATGAGTTATCACTAAATTTGACCAAATGACCGGGGTCGTTTTTTTTATGGGAGTCAACATTCTTCGTGAGGTTCAGTTTACTTCACGTGGGGGAGTCATAGTACTATGATCTGGAGGTCATAATACTATGACCGGGGTGTCACTTTTCCCATAGAATAATGACCGGGGGGTCATTATTCAATGGGAGTAGAAATACTTCATTACACCGGATCGACTTGGGCATAGGCGATAAAGTGCCTTACCAAAAGACAATCAAAAGTGGCTCCAGCAGGTATAGAATCTAAGATATTTTAATATGAATGCAGGCAACATAACCAATGGGCCCACAGCACTTCCAGGCTTCGACAAACACCATTCAAGTATATTTATAGGATCCTTTAAATAATAAATACGTCATTTCAATACCTCATACTGAAGGACAATTTTGAAGGTTTTCTAGAGAAAGACTCCTAGTACAACTGAAAAAGTTTTCGCGGTAAATTGTCAAAATTGAGGCGGGAAAAGTATCGAGTAAACTGGGAAGTTTTAACATTAAATTATAATGGTTTAAACCTTTATGTTTCTACTTTTACACGCAAAGCTACTAGAAACAAAAAAAATAGATATTTGACCGCAGCATAATCTTAACTCTAAATTTCATCAGAATAGGTATCTGCTGACTCTGGATTTTGAAATTATTTTGTAGACGTATTCTTTGATGTATCCTCTTGTTTACCTTTTCTAAGTTGCAGAAATACAGATCTACACAACAGTTCTTACAGACACAATCAAAGTCTTTGTATGTCATGGTTTTAAACATTTTTTCAAACTTAATTATCTTTTTAGGATTGTAGTTAAAACAAATAAAATGTCACGAAAGAAGGAAAAAGTATGGTCGCGAAAATACATGACATTCGACTATAACATTATTGGAATTTATTATCAACATGGTTTTGGTACTTTATTCATCCATGTTAATGTATCTGTGTGTTTAAAGGGTTTGTACTGTCAGAAACATACAATATACCAGCAAAATAATTATCGTTTTATTCCGAGGTGCAATTATTACTATAAATAGTGACGATTTTGTTTTTCTGAGAATTCGTTTTCCAGGATTTTGGATTTCCTTTACAATATTTTAAGTTATAGATTACCCTACCCTATAATATACATATTTACCATGATCTGGAATGTGGTCACTAGAGTGCAAATATATATTAACAATTTAAGGTTGATTAACTATCCGGATTTGTTCGGCGATCCGTATGTTCATTATACCAAACCCCATGGCGACATATTGAATCAATGTAGAAAACAATACTATTAGATGTGCTTGACTCGCAAAGGAAAGTTAAAATCAGACTGGCAGGCATATATCATCTAGCAGGTACACGTTTTATTTATAATGTCCTGAAACTTTGCAGTGTGACTAGGATCAGGAGTAAGGGCCTGTGCGTTTAAATTCTCCAAGTGAGGTTTATCTACTGACCGTTCCAAGGTATTACCAGCTATTTTACTTTAAATGTTTTGTTCTTGTGTCTGTTTATTTTATTTTGTTCATGTATTTTTGTGCAAATGTCTTTCGTCTACTCAATTATTCATATACTTCTGTTGGTTTTGGCATAAATGGTTGGGTTCGTAAAAGAAGTGTTGTGGTTTTGTTACATACCTATTCCTACCCGATCTTTGTGCTTGGTTGTAAGATGTCATTTTTTCACTTTCAATGTTCAGTTTGTGTAAGCAAAAACGGAAAGAAACTTATAAGTTAGATTTTACATTATTAGATTTACGAGTGAAGATTTGGAGACATGTGATGTGATTGTCAGTGGATATAGACAGTCAAAAAGCTACTGAAGGGCGACACATGGTGCCTTAGTAATATAAGAAATTAAACTGATTACACGTGTATAGGGCTAGAAGGTTTCTTTCAAATTGTTAACAAAACAGTTAACCGTGTTTTTTTTTAATAATTATATGGCGTGCTCTGTAAATTACAGGTTCCAGGTACATTGCGAATGCTCAAAGCTAAAGAAGCACAACAAAAGAATGTTCTGGTGAGTTGTGGTTGTATACAAACTGTTCTGCTTTAATAAACATAAATGACAATAACAGAAAGTCACATCTAACTTCTGTCATGTAGGGATACTCTGGAAACCAGAAAATAGAATCATAATATCCCATTGACACATTTATTATGCAAAAGGCTACTCTAATAAAATCTGTTGCAAAAAAACCTTTGTAAGCATAGAGCGCAGTCAGCCAAGCAAATTGAAAAGATAATTTGTTTTATTATATACCTATATAAATTTTGTAAAATATCGGCTTGCATTTCACAATTAAATATGAACAGAGAAACAAAAATTCCGTATTGTACCTTTTAAATTCCGTATTGTACCCTCCGTATTGTATGCTGCCGGACTATTTTCATTAATATGCATGATCCAACACATTACTATAAATAGCGCACATAAAAACTTCACTAAGTTCCATTTAATATCGATAAACATTGAAGATTTCGTTCAAGAACAAAACAAGAATTAAAATGTTAAAGGTATATACTAAAAGGGTCATTATAACAGTAGCTAGATCTGGGACTTTGTATTCGGCTCTCGTGGATTTTGCAAGGTCGGATCACACTCGGCGCTTGCGCGCCTCGTGAGATCCGATCTGGCAAAATCCACTCGAGCCGAATACTGCATCCCAGATCAAGCTACTGTTACAATAACCCTATTATATTGACTTGTTTTTGAGAGGTAATGAGCACTTAGCACTGGCTACATACACTGGTACATTATATAGACTGTATGATCCTAAGGACCAAACCCTTAAAAAGATGGACAAGAATCCAGCAGGAAATAGCCCCTTTCCCAGATTCCTTTGAGTGGAAAAATCCTATGAAACTTAAGCACCAAAACATTTACTCATGGAAAATATTGGACTAACCTTGTTGCCATTTGACTTCATTTCTTTTTCAAATCCAGTATGTTTTTTTTTTCATATTCCTAACGATGTGGAGTTATACAACGGGTATACATTTGACACTTGCGTTTTTAATTTCTATGAACAGGGCATAATAAACCATGTCATTAAGATGAAATGAAAGCATTAAGAAAAGGCAAATACTGCCTAGTCGGGCAGAAATGAAATAACAATTGTCAATTCAAAATAAGAACCTCGGGCTCACTTCACTCATTCAAATGGAAGATTTGTTGTGTTTGTTTGTTTGTTTTCGGTTTAACGCCATTTTTCAACAGTATTTAAGTCATGTAACGGCGGGCAGTTAACCTAACCGGTGTTCCTGGATTCTGTACCAGTACAAACCTGTCCTCCGCAAGTAGCTGCCAACTTCCCCACATGAATTACCAGAGGTGGAGGAACATTTGTTGTGATATCACTTATACGCTAAATGTAGACCACATACAAAAGAGAGAAAAATGCCTTTTGAATAATTGCAACCAGATGGAAATATCAGGTTATTATCAAAATCTTCAGTTTCAAAAATGCATTTAAGTATTTCATCCCTTTTTGTATAGACAGGATGTGTGAATTCGAGCTCGCTTTTCCGTTTGAATTATTTGCATTAATGACTTACTTCAGGTTTAAAAACTTTTTATTCTTATGACGAATGTTTAAAAAAAAAAAGAATTATTAATAGTGTAAAACTACACGATAGTATAATGTTTCTTTTTCCAAATTACCACCCTTATTCATATTACCACCCTTGGTAAACCAACGGTGTTTAAATATTTATATTGTAGTATTAAATTTTCATCGACTTTAGGTGTACCCAGTACACATGATTTACATTTGCTTTTCAAAGTTTGATTTTGTTATTATTTGTATATGATTTGCCTCGTTGGCTATATATCGCATATCGGCAAATAAATGTACTTGTAGGATAGCTATTGAAAAAGCACAGATGAATAACTTAAAGCTAACGTTGTCAGTCAGTTTATATTTAAACGGGTTATTTAATGTGAGAAATACATTTTATACATGAGTGTGATACAATATTAGTGAATATTTTTATAGAGTTGTATGATAAGCTCGAACTCAAGGTTCGACCATTCGTGCATGTGGGGATTAGTGATTTGTTACACAGTCTGCCGGCTATGGTTTAGGTTTAAAAACAAGGTCAGTGTATTTTTAGACGTTAAATAAGACGTTCATTTGGTCTTTTTTTTATAATTATTATTTTGTTTCTGTAATCAGTTTGATTAGATGTTAATATAAAGATATTAAATGAACCTCTCTATAATAATAAGACATTCGCTCAATGTTGAGACGTTCTTATATTCTTTTCTCCTTTGAGTTATTTTGAATGAAAAATGCAAGTTTGCACTGGATATACTAAATGTTTTGAATCGGTATTTTTGTTCCATTTTTTTTTTCATGATTGCAGGTCTAGCATTTCCGAACTGTAAAAGGAATATAGTAGTCGCAACTTGACCGCGATGGTTGACCTTAGGCTGATTATTCATATCGATTATTTCATTATTGAAATCAAGGGTGCTTAGGGTAGCCGTGTATATTTATATGTAATTAATTTTTATAAAATCAGTATCAAAGTATGTATATTTACATTTGATCAGTTAAAACCTTCCAATACACTTATTCATATTCACACAAATTTATATTTCCTCTTTCTCGTGCAGCTCGTGTTTTCGTACACTCCTTTTCAATAATAGGTTGTGCCTCATTATGTATTATAATGCAAAGGTCAACCATCGGGGTCAAGTTTCGTCCATTATACCTATGTAATTAAGATAAACTATAACTACAAAAATGTGTATAACATGAATTAAAAAGTTCATATTCTGTATAATTCATTTTTCTGTGCATAATGCTCTTCTACTGTACACTTACTTCCAAAAGAAAATGTGCACTTAGTTTTCTGTTATTTTTTCTTGGTTATTTTCATGAAAACTTATAATATTTGGTACCAAAATTTAAATCAGTTCGTAAACAAATTGGTGTGCATTTTAGATTTTGAGTTAAACCTGAGAGTTAGTGTATGAAGAAAATGAAACGAAAACGTCGGGAAATTTTTTGAAATATTTAAACTTAAAAAGTGCACACTTTCTTTTGGAACTGAGTATATAAGGAGTTTTCGAATTTTTTCTTTGCTTCTAAATGGTTCTACTTCCGCAACGATTCTGGATGCTTTCTTGGTTTCTCCGTTACTGCATTCATGTCAGCACGTTAAATACCGGTTATTGTTCAATATTCTCTAGACTTGCTCTTTTTTCTCTGACTGATTGATACCTGTCACATACTTGAATTTGAACAGTCATTTTGAATGAGAACCATTATAGGACAGGAAACCATATGCGAAATCATCTATGACAAAGTTGTATATTGGGACTGGACTCCAAATTATGCCCGCCAAAGCATTTTGAGTTTTACGTGTTGCTGGCAAAAACAGACCTGTGCCAGTTCTAGTACTATAATGGTCTACCATTTAAGAGGAAATATAAACTTTAGTTTCTAAACTCAAGATGTAAGTTACATCTGTTGCGTTAAAACATAGGCCATTTTGTATCAAAATTCAACAGTAAGACATGTATCTTTTGTATCAAACTATATTTACACTTGATTTTAAACATGTTGCGACGTCAATGAACAGCTTGGAATTGATCTTGTAAATTAGTCACAACAAAAGCTGTATTTTCTAATACAACATTCTGATACATGTTTAGGGCTTTCAATATGTTTAATATGCTTAACAGGCAATTAACGATCTATTAAAGGAAAGTGAGTTATATATTTTGTAACACATGCAAACATTATAGAAACATTATAAAAGTGGGTACATGACGAAGGATATGCCCTCACGTGATTATGAAATTGTAAGTAAGAAAATACTGTATTTTTTTTAACCTAGCATTAATTCGGTTGGTCAAAATATGATCTGAAGTTAATTAAAACTACAACTGTAGAAGTATATTGTATAATAACCATATTAAAAGCCTCTTTGACACTTGTTTGAATAAGATAATTAACAGTCACTTCTATCATTAACCTTTAGTCTGCTAGCGGCAAGTGATTCTGCCTTTGCGACCAGTGCAGACCATGATCAGCCTGCACATCGCTATTCAGTCAGTAAATTTTCAGTGAACACCCCTTCGAATAATAAATGGTATTGCCCAAATGAAATGATGGACCAGTCCATTTCAGAAATTTAGCAGGGTAAGGGTTGAGTTAATACACTTGAAAATGCCGCTAACCATTAGGAGAAAAAAACAACAAAGCAAACTGCATGATATCCAGATGAATATCATGTATCATTAAAAGCTTCACAATATGCAAATGAGAACGTTTTTCACTCTCTATCGCTTTCAACATCTCACCTTAAATAGTAGTTTTATGCTAACGGCTCACAAAATGAAGTTACATCTCTAACTGATAAACTTCATGTTAAGGTGTGGGTAAATTGCAAACCTTCGTTAGAAAAACAGTAACAAATTTAGGGCATCCAAATTGCTTATAAGTAAGGGCTTATGTAAGATTGTAAGACGGGAGTTTCAGGAAATTAGAAAAATATATATTTTATTCTAACATGACTCGGTTTGATTTCTAGTTAAACAAAAAAGGAAATTAAGCTCTGTATATTCTGCGATAAACAACGGTCGACGCGCGGACCGGTAAGAGAGCATTATGACGTCAGTTATGACGTCAAATTGCAGCATGACGTCCGTTACATTACTCTCGGGCGAATGAAGACAGCATGTTATAAATTTCAATGAGCTGTCAGAATGAAACAATCAAGGCCTTACTGGATTCGCTATTACCACGGTTCATCGTCAGATGCTTCATATTAACCATCGGCTAACGCCTCGTGGTCAATTCTTACGCATCTAAACTCTGAACCGTGGTAAATTAGACGATAAACCACTCGAAGGCCTTGATTATTTGTTAATTCAAGTGTAATTGTTTTCGTACGTGTTTTCCTCAGGAATACAAGATACTTCATATGATAAATTATTATTGTTTTTTTTTAATTTTACACATAAATTTGACATCTAAAATATCATTGTTTTCCTTAGTAAGCACAGATATTGTACATATGAAATATTAAATAAGCACAGATATTTCACATATAAAATATAATTGTTTTCTGTAGGGGACACAAATTGTTTCATATCAAAAACATTATTTATGTCTATCTGGGAAGAGCTGACCCTTTAACAGGACAGACTCAGTTGTAAGGAAAAATATAACTTTTGCTTGCGGGTTTTTATTTTGATTTCGTTTGTACCTTTTCATAATTGTTCCGATATCGAAGGTAATTTTAAGCGTTTTATCAACTGATAAATTTATATGCATTTTTTTTTTTTGCGTTATTGGTAACGTTCAGGCAGGAGTTCGTAACTCTGCTATACATCGACTTAATCAAGATAGCATAATATATAATTTATAGGATTAATAGATGGAAGCAGTCTTACACGCTACAGCTTCCTTTAATTAATGTTAGGAAAATGACAGAATCTGCGGAATCGTGAGTGTAATACTTCTTTTTATCTTTTTGAAACACGCCTTTTTATTACGAAAAGTTCGCTAGTATTTTCCGATTGGCCTTTTTAAAAACTTTATTATGACATTCAGAACGAAAACATTATGGTGGCTAATTGTCGGATGTTTTTATTTGCGTGCTGTGTAAACATATGTTCTGTACTTTTCCGTTTTGTGGAAAAGAAGTTGTTAGTTTGTATGTTTTTATCTTTACCACATTTGCTGGTCAAAGAGGTTGTTCTACGAAGACTTAATTTTAAAAATTGGGGCCTATGATACAAATTCGAGTCCTTAAGTGTTATGTAAATATATTTATCGTCTGTTTAATCACCAAATATTTATTCTTTTGTTTGTGTTTGACTTGTCTTGTTTTTTGTTATTGTGTTCAGGGTGATACTGTCACGGTTTTGATCAAATGGCAACTGTTCTAAGATTCATCCGGCCGCTTGTGGCGTTTTCAAATGTGTGCGGGAATCTTGTGTAGAACCACAGACTTTCCGGAAGCCAGATGCATGGCCTTCTTACATGAAGAATGTTACACCCAATGCCAGATTTCAAATTGACATCGGTGAAGGGCAGATGATTCATAGCCAGCGGCCTTAACCACCCGGCCACAGAGGTCCCCTTTAACCAATAGTAGAATTGCAAACATCCTGTTAACACTGAGTGAAAAAATACCCAACAAACGTAAACTTCGAAATAAGTTTAACAGATAACAAACTTGAGATATTATTTGTTTTTATTATTTATCTTCCCACATTCATAGTTTCTGCGGCGCCGCATAGCAGTAACAAATAAACTTACTTTGTAGCCTACAGAGAATAAATTTATATGCTCATTCAAAAATAATATTTACTCTGCTCTCATGTTCATTCCTCCCACGTATCTGTAATTAATTATTTAAAAAAAAGTCATGAATGCGCATAAAGATCTCCTGTTTATCCAAGTTTATATATCCACGTTTTAACTTCGGCCCAATTTTCTGCACGTTTTCTTTTTATTTGTTATTTTTTTGTCGATATGACAAGTGGTATTATTCGCCCTAAGTTCTTGAATGTAATGTATAATCAAATAATTCGCGAGGCTAAAAGTTCGCATTATTTAAAATTGGAATAGGTTTAAGAGGATAAATATTTGCGATATACTATCTTGTAAAAGATTTATAAAGCCGTTTATATAAGATAAAAAAGATAAAATCTCTTTTGCGACTTGTTATTTTCGTAAACACTGACAGCGAACAAAAGGAAAGAAAATAAATCCTTCTGCGAAAATATCTGATTTTACGGAAGTCAATGTAGATTAAGTAGAATTGATTTATATCTTAAGATTTCATATATCACTGAAGAACGTTCCATCTGATAGCCTTTTGCCATTTTTGCTTGTATAATGTGTGGGAATATTAACAATAAACAGTTAACAAGATGTAGTGATTTTAGTTGTTGAACAGACCATGGCAATGCAATCTTTGAGGACATGATGTTACATTGTATACTATACAACTGCATATTGATTTAGTGGTAACAGATTTCGCTCCAATTATGTATGAATGGTGAATTGTCTGTAATCTGAATGCGTTTTTTTTATTTACCTAGTTGAATCAGTCTATGAAATGTAAAACGGCACAAAAGGTATTTAATTAGATTATGCAAATATGGTAGGGACAACATGTGTTTTGCCCAAGATTTAGAATCAATTGGGACCTATCTCTGATTATGTAAGCAGATACTAAAACATTACACCCACGTCCGTCTTTAATGAAAAAGGTTTAAAATGTTATTGTCCCTAATATAATTTGAAACACGCACACACGCACACACACACATTCAAGCGAAAAAACTGGTTTCGACAATTGATAACTATAAAATATTCTGCAGGTTTTTCACCATGTCGAAATACATTTATTTAACATAATTATTATTAACTACTGTCAAAAAAGAAATTTCTTTCATTGATAAGAATTTCCACTTTTTGTCTAGACGTATGTGCAATGATATATTTTAAGTTAAAGCCATTTCAGGAAAATCAGGCATTCCCTTTGATATTATAAAAATTACTTATGTGTTACCGAAATAAAAAAAAAGTCTTCTTTGATGATACACTGCGGTTATATGATATATCAAGCTATTCACAGACAGTATTTAACTTTTACTCTGCTAAATTTCTAAAATGGACTGGTCCATCATTCAGTTTCGGCAGTACCACTTATTATTATTAAAAGGGGTGCTCACTGAAAATTTTACTGCCTGAATAGTGAACAGTGCAGAGGCTGATCTTGGTCTGCACTGGTCGCAAAGGCAAAATCACTTGCCAACAGCAGCAGGCTAAAGGTTAACTGCATTTCGTATGTTTTAAAAGTGGTCTATATTAACATATCTTTAAAATGAATGTAGAGTGCCAAAGGGTCCGGCTGGCACAAATGCTTCGTTGAAAATGGGAAAGTGAACCCGAAGATTTTGTTGGGAATAAAAAAGTCTACCTTTGTTTCCATCATTTTTTTTCACGTTGTTGTTTCTCTCTAACAAGGTGATTAGAACTCCCTATTGAAAGAAATATATAAAATGTAGCAAGAGGTTTGGAATGTAATTTAATTCTAAAAGAATAGGCCAACAACAACTTTAAACAAATGTTAACCCACCAACTTCTATTTAACAATCATTTTGACAGTTTTCTTCAGTCATAAGGGTAATGTTTAATAACAATCCCTATTAGCTATGCTTTTTAACTTTTGAGTACATTTAATATGTTCACAGGAGAAAAATGCAGCCACATCATTATCTTATTTAAAGTTGTATTCAAGCGCATGAAAGAACATGACTGTAATGAACTCGTATTCATGCGCATGTAAATACGAAACATTGAATTTATACCTTTATCGAATTAAGCAATGTGCAAACAAGCAAAACTTTTTATAAACCTATCCTGTTTGAGGGTTTAATTCATAATCATTACAGTACTTAACTTAATTTACATTGTATGTAATGTCTGGAAGAGGAACTGTAACAGTTCAATTCCTAATATGTGAAATAAAATTTCTGTTCTGTTCTGTTCTTAATTGTGAAAATTTCAAATAAAATTTTGTATTTTAGTAGATTTTAATGGTTTAGAAATACCATTCAACTAAGGTTTTACGAGCTAGTCCTTTTAGACGAGAAATATATAAATGGTTATTCATACGCCCAGATTTTTGTAAGGTATCAAAATATTTAAATAATTAAATCTACAGTGTATTGAAAGTCATGAATGGATACTACCTTAATTGACGTTTTGGTGTTACCTGCATAAGACATTTAAACACTGGTACATATCTCTAATACCTTTATCATTATATATGTTTGCTGTTTTCTCTTAACTTTGTAGTTTTAATCCTGAGACTTCTGGAAAATTTGAGAATTTGAAATTTACGGTTTGTAGGGTTCTGAGCTTTTTACTTGTATCCTTCTATTCTCATCTTTCTTATTTGTTGATTAAAACATTGACTATTCGTACTTGTATCCTTCTATTCTCATCTTTCTTATTTGTTGATTAAAACATTGACTATTCGTATATTGGCATGCAATAGAATGTACATATTTTGAATACAGGCAGTATATTTTTATCGTTTTTCATCTAGTTATTAAAAGGAGATAGAATTGTTGATGCACATTTTCATGTTTGTATCAATGTTACTCTGACAGACTGTAGGTCATATAGCTTTTGATAGTGGAGAATGACACCAGAAGCCCATCCAGGCATTATTTCAGGCGTCGATTGACACCTGTATTGAACCACCGACAATCTGTAAGCCAGCTGGTTAGCTCTCAAATAAGGATTAGTTCTACAATCAAGCAAGGTTTCGAACTCACGTTTGTTAGGCGAAAGTGATCCGAAGTCAGCAACCATTCAATCACGGAAGCCTCTATGCATATTTATTATGAATAAATTATAATTTTAGACAATTGTAGAATATGTATTCTGTTAAACCTAAAGATCATGGATAAAACACGACTGTTTTAAAAGTCGAGGAATTCCGACATCGGATACGGAAAATAAGAAACCAAACGGAAATTTCGAATTGTCCTTCATGATGGATGCATTTTCTCAAAACTGAAATCCCTTTTTATAAGTATTGAGAATGTCTCTTAAAAGACAAAACGAAAACGCTAGCAAATATATTCAGTAAATTATTATGTTTCTAAGATCTTTTGAAGACTATTTCAATTTAAGACTTCAAAACTTTACATTTTATAACATTTATTACAATTGATTATCCTGTTTCTTTATATTAGGTAGAAAGGAGTCATTATAATTATTTAGTTTTTCAATAACGTTGCATTTACAATCACAATAAAGGTTACCAGTGTCCCGAGCATCCACTTGAATATTGGAGTAATTCATTTGCTTAAGAAAACTTACTGTTAAGTGTCAAAATATGTTTATATTGTCAAAAGTTTAATCAAACTAAAAGAAAAATATTTTCAGTAACTATTTATTTTACATTTTAAAAGCTGACTCGCTAGCCATTCAATTAGTGTTTAATTGCATGACGTCAGAAATATTTTTTCTTCAGGATTTGATTAGCACAATTTAGTGTTAAAATATAGACTAGTCAGTATTTAAGCTACGGACCGGCAATGTAAGTAAGGAGACATGCAATAATGCTTATATTATAACATATTTACATATATTTTATTCCCATTAAATGTAGCGCCATCTGGTCAGTTTTTATTTGGGACCTTAATGACCGAATGGTTTAAGTGGCGGACTTCAAACCAATTTTCTGTCACCCCTGTGGGCTTGAAAACCTTGTTTTGATGTGGAATTATTTCATGTGTGGTCCAAACCATCCAGCTGGCTTACAGAAGGTCAGCGGTTCTACCCATGTGCCAGCTCGTGTGTGAAATAATACCCAGAAGTGGCGTGCCTGGGGGCTTCCTCCATCATAAAAGGCGGGAAAGTCAACATATGACCTACTCCTATAATTGTGTCGGCATGACATTGAATCCATAAAAATGGTATATTTTCCTGTTTTACACTTTGTACAATGAATTTTTATATATTTGTATTTAGTAAAGAAGAAATGCCGATAAGTATGAAGCGGGTACAAAGGATAGGACGGACAATTGTCCTTGTTGCACTCCCAATGGTTGTGATATTCACATTGATAAATATGTATCTTCTAACTTTCGTTCATCGAGGAAGTTCTGAAACAACATTTATTCTGAACGAAAGAGTTTATAATAAAAATAGTGATTCTAGTTCAAAGAAATTACCAGAACTTCGCAAAAAGGACAGCAGGGATGACAATGCAATGAATCTGAGACAGTTTGATGACGCAGAGAAAGAACTAAATAAAAAGTCTGGAGACGGTGATGAAGTATCCCCCGAAGTTAAAGACGTAAAATCTGCAAAAGACGCCTTAGTTGTAATGAAAGACGAAGCAGTTGATAGAATGGTTGAGAAGTTAAAGATGGCAAACAACTATTCGTTCTTTCCCAGTTATTTTTGGAACAGTAGTCTACATGATCTTACAAGACGGTTAGGCGCCACTGCCAAACATAAAGCAAGGACTCTACCCGGATATGCTCAAATTAAACGGTAGATACTTTAAAATGCAAAAGTGTAATATAATGTACGACAAAATTTTCTAATATCAATATATTGTAATGAATTATCACTTTTAATGTTTGTTGAAAAGTTTGCAACACCGTCTTATATGAATGAAAGCTATTTATTTATTGTCAATAATGTCAACTAATACAAGCATTAGCTTATCTGATTGTATTTTTCTTTAGACCGCTCCTAGACATAGGACATTTAAGAAAGGTAAATTGCAAATAGATTACTATGCGTTTATGTGTTCACAGTTTTAGTGGTAAAATGCCAGCATGGAAGTTATTTCACAGAAACATTCGTCAGTTTTCTTTGTACGACCCAGACGATCCAAACTTGTATGGAATGCTTATAGACATGGCAACACTACCTATGATAGAAGGAGGTATGGAAATGTAGTTAACGGATTTATTTCAAATAATTCAAGTAATATTCAATGGTCAATTTTGCTGTTTTGGTCGACGTGAACTTCTGCCAAATCATAGAAGCTTCAATAAACAGTGGCGCCATATTTTGATAGACATTGTGACCTATTTAAGGACAGGTGCCTACCGATATTTGTGTTTTAACAGAAAAAGTGACCCCATCCAGTTGACTGTACGGAAGGCCGATAGTTCAATCCTGGTACCAGCCCGTAGCTATAAATGCTACCCAGATAGGAAAATAGGTTTTCTATAATTGATATAAGCTGTAAATACATAATTTGACCTAATATTTGTCGTCTGGGAGAGGAAAAATCAGGTAAAGGGATGCAAATAGGATAAATCTTGGTTTTAGAAAAAAGCTGTTTTAGCAGAGAAGTTTGCTAAAGTGATTTTTCTTTCAAACACATATTTTCAGAGGAAAATGATGGCGGTACTCAGCTAAAAATCAATGTAAGATTTAGCAATGAGGGCAGAGCAGTTATCAAGTTTATGAGGTTTGTAAACTGATATATTCCATTTTTCTTGCAGAGTTTTATGAACGTCTGAATAAAAAATCATTTTATTATTTTTATGCCCCCGAAGGGAGGCATATAGTTTTTGAACCGTCTGTCGGTCTGTCAGTCGGTCTGTCAGTCTGTCCGCAATTTTCGTGTCCGGTCCATATCTTTGTCATCGATGGATGGATTTTCAAATAACTTGGCATGAATGTGTACCACAGTAAGACGACGTGTCGCGCGCAAGATCCAGGTCCGTAGCTCAAAGGTCAAGGTCACACTTAGACGTTAAAGGATAGTGCATTGATGGGCGTGTCCGGTCCATATCTTTGTCATCCATGGATGGATTTTCAAATAACTTGGCATGAATGTGTACCACAGTAAGACGACGTGTCGCGCGCAAGACCCAGGTCCGTAGCTCAAAGGTCAAGTTCACACTTAGGTCATTTTTCATGATGGGCATGTCCGGTCCATATCTTTGTCATTCATGCATGGATTTTAAAATAACTACGCATGAATGTGTGGCACAGTAAGACGACGTGTCGCGCGCAAGACCCAGCTCCGTAGGTCAAAGGTCCTAAACTCTAACATCGGCCATAACTATTCATTCAAAGTGCCATCAGGGGCATGTGTCATCCTATGGAGACTGCTCTTGTTGTTTATAAGTATCATTTTGATGACTTATTCATAGTGAGGGAATTTTGGCATATAAAAAATTAAGGTTTGGTTCTTATCATACACATTTTTGATATTTCTGATATTATTGAAAAAGCTTCCCTATTGTGTATCCATTCTCCGTGAATGAAACTTAACATTATTTATCGTTGCAGTAGGTTTGGCAGATTGTGTTCAATTATTTAATGCTATTAATGAACAGAACACGTTTATCATTTCAGATACCCCAGAGAGGTAGAAGCAGATGAGAATCGATATATTTTTGATGATCTAGAAAGGCACATTGCTGAAATAGCTGCATTTCAACTTGACAAGTACGTTATTTATTTGCTTCTTTTTTTATCTTAGTATTGTCATTTATTTATCATATTTTCTTATCATATATATACTTGTAATAATTACAAATATTTATCATTTGTATTGCTTTTTTCATTAACAATTCCATTTTTATTTGAAAATTGATATGTAAATGATCAGCAACTATTCACCCGCCATAATTCTACATGACGTCAACGTCAGAACGCGCTGGCAGCCATCGTGATTATGGCGCGTCAGTCATATTGCGCTATTATTGATCCGTTAATAACTGTTTAAACGGCTTTTTTGATATTTGTTACTGTTTGGTTATAGTAAGACATATAATAATGTATAATAACATATATTAATTAATTAATTTATAATTCGTTCCGTAACTTACTATTTATCATTCTAAGGGTCACTGTCTGTGTGTAGAAAGATTCACAAAACGTAGTCGACTTTATTGTAGTTCTGCACATTCGGATCGTTCAATTTTCTACACTGGAAAATCTTATTAACCTGATTTCTCAAACCTTCAGTATTTACTTGGAAAATTCGGTATATAAAATGATAAGATCGTGGGCTAGATTGTTTGCTAGACTGATTGTCCAAGGGAAAATTACAGTTTTGATCAGAATTTTTTCTACTATGTTTATTCTAATTCTAACTTCCTACATTTATAAATAAACATGTGGTTTATAATGTTGTAAAGTGAACTGTGTAAGTCCATAAGCTTGTTGTTTTAGATATTTGTACAAGGTTAAAGAAATACACACATTTCAAGCAGCAGATTTTAAGAGAACAATTATGTAAACCTTATGTCGAGCAGGATATGCGTACTTGCGCAGTATAGGTCACGTCCGACTGTACCTTTCAACCATGAATTTTCACCTTGTTACCTAAAGGCTATGCTACTTCTGTAACACGCTGTTCGAAAATATTCCGAACACTGAATTCAAATCACTTGCCACTCACCTATGTTGACTCGAACTTGGCTTCCGTCGTAGACTTCTTTATGTTAGGAAGCCATGCTGCTGGCTTACGGAAGGTGGTAGTTCTACACAGGTGCTTGTCTGTGATGAAATAATGCCAGGAGTGGCACCTTGGGCCTTCTTCCACTCTACGAAAAGCTTGAATGTCGCCATATGACCTATACTTCCCCCACCCGAAAAAAAAGAACAGAAAAAAATATCCACAACACCATCTTGACCAAACTGTAAGATGCCCAGAACACGACAGCTCATATTATCACTAGGGCCTGATATTCATATTATCCTGAAACTAAAGGAGATTTTTTGGCTACCCGAGAAATGAGCATTTTTGTCCACATATACAAGGCTCTGCATGAATATTCTCTAGCATCTAAAGTTAGTGACATGATAGTATTGTACAGGTCAAATACGAACCAAAAATCAAAAAACATTAATTTCTCCAAAGATACGGCAGCCGGAGCTTTGAATACATTGCTCCTAAACTCTCTACGTATCAAAATTAGACACGCCAATACACTAACTAGTTAAGAAAAACATTTCTTGTCACACCACTTTGCAAATGAACCTAGTAATTTATTGTTTTTACACACTTGAATTAGAAACTTTTTAAGGTTCATATTGAAAATTTGTAATGAATTATTTATCATGATTTCAACACAGTCGCGTTACGCATTTGCATGTTTAGGTGTATATTAATATCTCAATGTATTAATAAATAAATAACATTCATTATAGTAGCTCGCTCACAGTTAATGGATAATTGAAGTAATTTAAAATCTTTGTTGAAAGTGTTATTAGGAAAATTATTCTCCCGTGATTTCCTGACATTTTACACTATTGCGCTTGAAATATTTCGAAGAGAGACATAAGAACGTTTTGAAAAGATGAAAAATGACCATTTGCATGTTTGACAAGTAATAACTGTAAGATTTTAGTTTTTATGTTATTTTCAATGCAAGTGATTCATTCTACATGTGTTGCTTTTTCAAACCACAACCAAAATTACATAAATTGAGTGTTATTAAATGTCTGAAGTTCTACTTCCTACTACAATCTAGATACGTACTTGTTTTGCTTTATATCACTTTTTTGATATGTATCTTTAGTATCGTTGATCTTAATAGTAATGATAATAATAATAATAATAATAATAATAATTTAGAAATGACGATAATAATTTTCGATGGAATTTGTTTATGGTTTTAAGTTATTGTTCATTCGTTTCTTCGTATCCCGTTGTTAAACTTGTATTTTTTTCTGTTGCTCAAAAATGCAATACCATGTACTATTACCTATTTGTGTTTTGTTTTAGAACACTTGGGTTTTATCGAGTACCTCCAACGATTGGAAGACGGGTAAACATTACGTCTGAGCTAGAACCAATCATGCCAAAGTCCATTAAAGATACTCTTTTTAAATCACCAGGTATTGACGTTAATGTCACCTCTAAGACTACAGTTACGCAAAAGTGTACTTCGTGGACAGCTCCTATATCGCCTTTTACTAACGAGGCTATTACTACTTTTGTATTTAATGGTTTTAGCAAGACGTTTTCTTAAATGAAATGACTAACACTTTGTTTTTGGACTGTTTGTAGATTTTTAGATTTAGTTGGGGAGGTAAACATGTGAGTGTGGATTCTGATACTTATTAATTTCGCAACACATCGTCCTAGAGCATCTTTGTGTGTTTATGTCAACGTAAGTCACATTACGGTATTACAGTCACTCCTGTCATTTTATTTTCATATATTTAAAACTTTTTTTTAAATTATTGTGGACACTATCACGTTAAGTTGTTTATAAGAAGTAGCAAATTTTAATATTTCGAATAAACAGCTTTAGAATTGTATACTTTACATTTTAAGCCGGAAATTTGTGTTTCTATGGTGAATGCGATTACTACTGTGACAGTGCGCATGCATTCTGCGGACATCCCGATACCATTGAAATTTCTGTACAGAGTTACCTACCGTCCAGAAACATTGCTAAAAGGAAGTCTTGGTATCAGCCATGGAGGCGTTCATACAGGTGTGACCTTTTTCATCAATAAATTGATTATAGTATTTCCATTAAAAATTGCAATAGGTAAAAACTTTGCAAACTGAATAAAGCATCCAAAGATGGAAAAGGCCTCGATATTATCTGTGCTGTACTTAAAAGGGACACAGACATTATTGATTTATGAACATTTCCCCAAGTCATAGAAAATTCAAATCTTTGAATATAAGATTTTAAAAGCTATTTTGAGGTTAGCAAAATTTCAGAAACAAATATAGTTTCATGAAAAATTCTTTCAATATCAAACTCCAAATATAGCTACTCACTTATCAACCAATACCTAGACAAAAGAAAGTCTGCAATTATCTGTAATAATTCAATCGACAACTGAAAATTTTATATGTAAATAACGTTTTACGTGTTTATCTTTTTCTCTAAAGAATACATTCATACATAGTAATTGTAAATTACACTTCAACTTTGTGAATCATCGGATAGTTTGATCATCATATATGTAAACACATGAACATATCTTAAGATCATCCCATAACCATCTTTACGCAATGAAGGACCTTCATTAATGTTGGTAAAACTTGTGGTCCGACCCATTTGCTTTAAAAAATACATGTTCCTGTTTCCATATTTATTCTATTGTGTACTATTTATGTTACATGTTTTAAAAAGCAATAAAATATGATTAAATTAATTTACGCAATGAAAACAACCTGTCTATGGCGTGTAATTGTTGAGTGAACACCGTTTGGCAATCCTAATCCTATCCATGTTAATTTATTGTAATGGAAAAGTCGTCTTTCTATGTTGAACATGCATTCAACAGGCCTCAAATTGTTTTCTTCGATTTTCTCACGGTTCTCAGTATTTGTCTCATACTTTGGCACATTTATATAGGTAACAGAGATTGTTCTCTTTCAATCAGTAGCTTTGTCACCCATATCTAACCTCGTGAAATACTTTGTTTCTGAGTTTGTTTTTTCCTGGTCCTCGGGACATTTCATGACCTTATCTTAGGGCATCCGTGGCCGTGTGGTTAAGGTCACTTGACCCTCACCGATGTGGCGATGAATAATTAATATGAGGAAGTTCTAAGCTGATTTTCTGAAAATCGTAGGTTCTACCCAGGTGCCTGCCCCTGATGAAATAATGCGAGGAGGGGCAACTGAGGTCTTCCTCCATCATCAAAGGTGGATAGTCGCACTATGACCTAAAATGTGTCGATGCGACGTTAAAATCCAACCATAAAAAATCTGATGTCCTCATAATTTCTTTTCAAATCACCGACCAGTGACAAATGTAAGCCTTTCCTCAAATCTGCCTGCAGTAATTATGTAAGCTATTTCAATATGAAGTAATAAGTGCATTGTTTGTAGGAGATGAAAAGGACATTGTCGCCTTAGCCTACAATTTAGTTTTGTTGTCTCCATTTTTTCCAAATATTTTTCCAAGATCAAGATGTGGCTCAATATTTTTTTTTTCAGATAATAATCCTTTAATTTTGTTTTGTCACTTAAGTACATATATCTTAAATAAGTAGAGCCTAGTGTTTCATTTCCACTGCCTTCATTTTTCTGAGTCATATTCATTTTCAAAATATATATTTCTCGTACAACATTTAGGCCTAACTATAGTAAATGAACAAACATTGGAGCCATCTCGCGTATTGGCGGACAGGTTTCTGAACACTAATTTTCACTTGGTATAACCACAGAGGTCTAAATTAAAGCTGCTTTCTCTTTAAATTTCATTGTGGATGTATTTTTAACATTTTGGTAGGAAAGGAGGTTGTATTTGGTGAAATGAAACTCAATTTTAATATGAGCAGTACTTCCAGGTCACAGCAGTGTGATTTTGATGTGATTTTACAGTAAGCAAATATGACAAGAGAAATCTCTCTTAGAAGATACATGACCCCTACTTTTCTCTTCTTTTTTATCAATTTTATCATAACTTTTTAAAATGAGGTAAGGATTTGTTCGTTCTTTGAAATGGGTCTAGCCATGTTTGGTAGCTCTTTTAAGAAAGTCAGTTTAATATTGAATATTGAAGGGATACTATTTACTGGTGTGTGACCTTTAAACACGATATTTACTTCTGAAGGGAAAACAAAAATATTGTCTTTTTTCTATGTACTTATTTTCTCTTTCGTACTAGTATATCTTGATAGTGAAAACAATGTTTTGTGCAACACTGCTTGGAAGTGGCAAGCAAAGTCTGCTTTCTGATAAAAAAGAAAAGCCTAACTGTACTTGTATTGATCCCAATTTACATTGAGATAGTTCCCCTTGCAGCAAATACCGCAAGGCATATTGGGAGAAGAATGATGATCTGTGTGACACTATACGAAACGAATCACCATACAACAACGGCAAACTTCTTTTGGATATGATAGATGCACATACATTTGACTTTTTATCAGGTACACGATGATAAATTTATAAGAACAGAAATACTGTGTTAAGCGGTATTCATAAACAAATAGGGAATATTGACAAAATAAACACAAATAAACACAGGCAACGCATTGAAATGCAACTAAGGGAGCGGCGGTCTAGTGGTTATGGTATCGGTCGCTAAACACGCGGGTCGTGGGTTCGAGCCCCACTGGGGTAACAACCACGTCCTTTAATATGGCACCAGTACTGGCCTAATCAGGAAACGGACTTGAGAAGTGGTTCAAGTAAGCTTTTAAGCTTGCCTCACATTCGAGCTAAGAATAAAAGTATAAACTAAACTAATTCGTATTTTCGTGAGATGAGTATATTTCTAATGTCTCCTTAAAAGATTCTTGGCCAAATCCGTAGAAACGAAAGTCAAAAAAAGATATAAGAATATTCAGGCAATAAAGAAATATCATTTAAAATAATTGCGATCAGTTTTGTAATTAGGTATGTCATGAACGATATGGAAAATGTTTATTTTACTGACATTGCATATCAGGTATTTCAAAGTACAATGATTTTTAGGTAACAAGGACAGACATAGTTTTGCGACGTTCAAAGATTTTGGCAACTACACGTTTCCAATTATGTACGACAATGGAAGAGGGTATGTAACAGTGCTTTTACTTAATGAAACTCACCATTGTTAATTGATGTTGACGACACTTAAAGGTTCTACAAAGTGTATATCACGAATAGGAAGTGGACATAGATGATCATGTTGATGATGCGTTTGTACCTTAGATTTCAAAAAGTTTTGAAAATTAATTGCAGATGTGAGAAATATTTCGAAAAATTAGCTCGGTGGGATGTTTGTTTGTATGTAAGTTTATTTATAGTCGCCACCGCTGACTCATAAGGGTGACTCCTCTATAAGACTATTAGTAATGACAACTGGAGGATAGTGCAAGATACAGAAACTCCAAATCGGGAAGCCTCTATGTTTTTTATCGTGCCAGGTGTAAAGCAACCTATACATTGGACTCTTATCACAATGTTATTAATCTTGAGTTGGAGGAGCGGGAGCTCGAACCTATGACATTTGGTTTCATAGTCAGACAGTGTTACCACTGGACCAATACGTTCACTCTAAAACGACTCCATTTTCATAGGCAGACTCGATATTTTTGGGGTTGATAATAAGGGACAAAAATATATTGATTAGAATTATTGAGTACGGTTAGGTAAGGTAGACATATAATTTTGTCTGCTAACGTCGAGAAAACTCTTAAATATGAACAAACAGGAAAATAAAGCAAATCGAATATTTGATAAAACTTTTACATTTTTACATCTAATATTAAAGAGAAATTCGGAATAATCTGGCAAAAAGTACTTGTTGATGTTTGTAAACGGAAACATATTCCGAACGGTGACTGCGAAAGAGTCTAAGTGCTTCTTTATCTATATGTACTTTCATCTCTTTCGCATTCACCCCTCATTTTCTCCACAATGAACTGAATGAGGACCATGCATAATATTGACATTGTTTATTTACAGGTTCGGGCGACAGACGTATGACGCCATGTCCATTTTAGCACCTTTACGTCAGTGTTGTTTGATACGGAAATCGACGTTGCTGAAATACGTTAAATTATACGTTGGTCCTGAAAGACTTAGTGTTCTAATGGAAAAAGCTTTAGGGTCGGATCCTATAGCACCAGTGTTAATTAAACCACATTTGAATGCTTTAGACAGGCGGTTGTTGAAAATTTTACAGGCAGTTGCTGAGTGTATAGAAAAATTCCCAGTGAATAAAGTAGTGGTGTCTGATAGATTCTGAAAATATTTATTTATTATTGGTGATTGGTTTATATAAAAACATACACAATTGAAGGATGAGCATTTTGTTGTCCAAATGATGTGATAACGCTTGTAAGGGGCCACAACCAAACGGAAAAGGAGGGTCGTTTTATTCCTTATTTATATGCCTGTTTGCGAAAGAAAAAGCAACAACACTGCTAGATAACAATAAATGTAAAAGAATTACATCCTGTTACAGTTTTGAAAACTTGAAGTGCCTTTGATAGTTTCAATCAGTTTGAGTTGATAAAAGTTTAGCAAGAAACGTATGCTGTTTAGAATCCAAGAAATTGTGGGATTATTGTCCTTTGTATCTTATCATACTTGGAATAGGAAACTGAAGGAAATGATGTAAATGATAAAAAAAGACAAAAAAGTATGGAATTTTGTATATGGATACGGTTAATCATTACAATAATATTATATTAATGTTGATAACGAGAACAGTAATGACAACGAAGGCAAGAATGATAAAAGAAAAGATGTGATGCATGTATTACTATCACTTTAACGATAGCACGTCACTGAAGACAAAAAACAAAACAAAAAAAACATAAAGATAAATCAATGAAGTGCATTGTCAGATATGTAACCTTTATACTGGAGCACATGCGCATTAAATGTTTAGTATGAATGGTTCAGGTACATTTGTTCAGAGTCTAATTTGAACAGAGTGAATTAATTAATTTAAGAAGATAAAAGGTAATTAAGAAAACAAAACCTCCAATCCCCTCTATACGTAACCATTTGATTATGGTAAACGATGAACACTTATATATTGCTTATATATTAATTGCTTATATATAAAGTACCCGCTGAAATTCGAGGACGAATTTCAAAATGGTGGGGAAATATGTCACGGTATAGAACTTGAATATTAAAACGGGGAGAATATGTTTAGGCGGCCGGGTAGCTCAGTCGGTAGAGCATCGGAAAGGTATTCCGTGGCCCCGGGTTCGAGTCCCGGTCTGGCCGCACATTTTTCTCACCCTGTGACATTTGGCGCCCAACATGGGACCGTGACGGCATTACACTGGTTAGTCTCCGACGCCTGTAATTGCTTATATATAAAGTAACCGCTGAAATTCGAGGACGAATTTCAAAATGGTGGGGAAATATGTCACGGTATAGAACTTGAATATTAAAACGGGGAGAATATGTGTAGGCGGCCGGGTAGCTCAGTCGGTAGAGCATCGGAACGGTATTCCGTGGCCCCGGGTTCGAGTCCCGGTCTGACTGCACATTTTTCTCACCCTGTGACATATGTATGTAACATATGCCGATATCTTAACAGTATTAATGTACGTTTTCCTGTGCAAGAATTGTTATTACGGTGATAGTGTAATTCATACGTACACATGCACATACAAGTCAAACCGCCGCAACATTAAGCTCAACTTCTTAGTTTGTTGTCCTGTGACAGATGACAAGATTTACACCGGACGGAAAACACGCTTCAAGACAAGTTTGCTGATACTGAGTTGGCCCTGCATTCTACATTTTTGTTGTGCAATATATTTTGTTAAATATAAATAAAGTTTTAACATATGTTTTTGCTCTTTGGCAGACTTTACTTTCAGCATTTGCTTTTAATGTACTTAAGCATTTGCTTTTAATGTACCTGCAGCATTTGCATTTTTATCATTTACAAGGAATAAAGAGTTTTAGATTTGTAGTATAGTTTTCCTTCTTGAGCTCGAGTATACAAAGTATAAAGAGATCCTATTTACTCACCTTGACGTCGGCGTGTTTTATAACCTTCTTTTACAATCTTCTTTCATTTATACAACGGATATACATTGTACTTCTAATACCCCACATCATATATGATAAGAGTTTGGAAAAGCTGTCATCCGGTATCTAAGGAATTAATTCTCTTTCTGATGAGTATTACATATTAAAGAATCTGTAACTATCCAAACACAGTTGGAATTTGCCTTTGTATAAAGTTTAAAGATAAAACATCATCTTAATTGTGGAGACACTTCCTGTCAATTTCCTTCATTATGTCTCTAGTTACACAGCTTTCACTATGAGGAAGTTGCCATATGAAGTCCGAAAGACATTAATTGTTTAACATTAAAACTTACTGAAATCCATAAAAGGACACAGATCTAGGTAAATATTTTGCAACTTTTCTCTGCTATCTGGAGGAGAATGAGCGTCTAGGGTTATGTGGATCAAAAAGACAAAAAGTAACAGAAACCGGGGGCGAAGCTGGTGATTTTGACGTTGTAGGCCTGCTTAGAGGAACAGCATAGGCTCAGTTCGCTAGGGTGTCTTGGGGCATGCTCCCAATTAAATCTTTCTCGAAAGTGGATGTTTTAATGTTGCAATCTAGTTCATTCTCGAGAAGAGTTTTTATTAACAAGACAGAAGTCGTTATCAAATGTGGCAGGCATTGACAACGACGTATTCAGTATACTTTGTGTTTGGCTCATCTGGTAAAGTTGCATAACAACTAATATTTTCTAGGTAATCAAACGGGAACCTAAATATTTATATCTAATTAACATTATGCTACAACTTCTGAATCTGAATAAGGTGGTCCTGTAGCAGGCCCTGGTCCAAAAGTATAGCGCATAGGTACATCAAGGTGATGGTAGGTAAGGGAGGGCTCTGATAAAGTTTAGATTCCTTCAAGCAGAATGGTGGATTTTAGGCTATTTTGGCTGTTATATATTCAGCTAAAGTATGTGTGATTTATATGCAAATCTGGTGTGAAAGTACACCTTTTCTGCGAGATGTCGTGAAAATATAGTACTATTTGTGTTTTATCTTTATATCTGTCACAAGAAGATTTCAACGCGCGAAGGTGATTAGGAGCCCATCAAAAGATGCCTGAAGAAAAACAACGTTTAACTTAAACATATTCAAGTCAGGGTCAGTAAGCATGAAACACGTGATGGCACATGTGGCAGTTATATGTAATGGAGAGAGGGTTCGGGAAATTTGAAATTCTGCAAGTTTAATACGATGTATTTTAATCCAATTAAAATGTTATATTGAATTAGCAAGACTGCCAGTGATTTTGTTATTTGTGTGCACAGCAATCTCATCAGATTAGGAGAATTCGAAAATAGAACCCACAACCATGACATGTAAGTAAAGCTTCTTATGAAGTATGGCTAAATTCCAATTAGTGGTTGCTGATACCCCGGAAAAGAATTGTACTATAATATGCTATTTTGAATACTCAAAGGGCAATAACTGGGTGCAAAATCGTCCGACCAGAACACGAAGATAATATGCGCATTTCCTCTTGATTGTGAAGCTTCCTCTGAAGTTTCATTAAATGCCAACCAGTGGTTTCTAAGACATTCTACAGACAGGAACTGTACTATTGTTTACAATTGTTGAATAATCAAAGTGCAATAACTCTACGAAAAATCATTCGACTGAAACACGAAGATAATAAGTGCATTTCCTTTTACAATATATATTTTGAATAATCAAAGGGCAATAACTGGGTGCAAAATCGTCCGACCGGAACACGAAGATAATATGCGCATTTCCTCTTGATAGTAAAGCGTCCTATAAAGTTTCACTATTTCAACCACTGGTTGCTGAGAAATACTCCGGACAAGAATTGTACTATAGTATACTACTATTGAATAAGTAAAGGGCAATACTTCTGTGAAAAACCATCTGACTAGAACATGAAGATGCGCATCTCCTTTTGATAGCAAAGCTTCCTATAAAGTTTCGCTTATTTACAACCAGTGGTTGCTGAAAATACGCTAAACAAGAATTGCGGGACGGACGGACGTAAGGACGGACGAAGCTACGACTATATGCTTCACGGTAACCTTGATGTGGTTTGGTTACTAAACGGACGCTGATGCGAGTATGTATTCATACGCAACAAGGCATACGGACACTAAACAGCTAGCATAGTTTATATTAATTCATCTTAATGAAAAAATTAATGCAGGCAAGTACATACTATATGAAAGGACCAAATACGCGAGTTTTAAATTTTATTTAATTCTCATCAAACAAATTGCACGATGACAATAATTAACGAAGCGGCATGTATATGTTAGCTATGCATTCTCTTTAAAATTGCACATAGTTCGCAGGAAATAGCACATTGAAATGAGAGCTTCTGAATGAGCTATTTGATTTGTATTTGCTTGTTTAGGAATGAAATACATTAACATAATAATGATGCTTTCAAAGAAAACATGTATGTTACTTTTGGTAAAATATTGTCACATAGTCGCTAAATATTAACTAGCAGTCAAAGTGGCACATACTGGATCGGTTGAACATTCAGCATTTGTTTACGTTAATTTTCTTGAATAGATTAGTTTTAATCAACAAAGACTTTGAACTAATGCACTTTAGAAATTGAAAACGCACGCACTTACGAACGTATACCTCTCTGAGGCATGTGCACAAAACATGTATTTTGTTTCGACGAGTAATTATTCTGTCAAGTTTGTTTACAAGAGTTACTCTTTGCAGTGAATATCACTTTCTATGGCTCTCCATGCGACCAGTTACCGAGCAATGAGAGGAGAGGAATTTACATTTTAAGACGTGCTATCGCTATGTATAATAATAATACTGCAGGTACTATCATTCATTTCCTGGCACCATATCCGTCGTCTTTTTCACCCGTCTAATAATTACATCTTTTATTATAATTATGATACAACAGGTTTTTAAATCAGTTAACGTAATGTCGCCTATCCTGTTCATATACATCGTTAACGTAATGTCGCCTATCCTGTTCATATACATCGTTAACGTAATATCGCCTATCCTGTTCATATACATCGTTAACGTAATGTCGCCTATCCTGTTCATATACATAGTTAACGTAATATCGCCTATCCTGTTCATATACATCGTTAACGTAATGTCGCCTATCCTGTTCATATACATCGTTAACGTAATGTCGCCTATCCTGCTCATATACATCGTTAACGTAATGTCGCCTATCCTGTCCATATACATCGTTAACTTTTTGCGTTTCGATCAATTGTTCAAATCTATTGATATTATGTATGTAATTTGTTTTTCCAGTCCTAAACATGATTGGTACATTTTGAAGTGTAATCATATTATATTTCTAAATTCTAAATACATGTAATGACATCTATAATTAAATCATTGTTAAAATTCCAGTCATTCTTATTGACGGGATTTTTTTTTCAGAGAAATTCATTACCAAATTACTAAAGTGCACTTAATTTCTTAACAACTTAAGACACTTTCAGATACACAATATTTTAGCCTTTCAAGTCAACGTTAATATAACTAAATTTGCTACATTGTTCATATAAATGGATTCTTCATTGCAGCATTTGCCCATCAACAACTGTGGTAACCATATTAATATACATTCTTAAAAACACATACAACCGTTCTTTTTTTCAAGCAAATTACTATTTTCAGCAATATTTTCAGAATCTATCAGACACCACTACTTTATTCACTGGGTATTTTTCTATACACTCAGCAACTGCTTGTAAAATTTTCAACAGCCGCCTGTCTAAAGCATTTAAATGTGGTTTAATTAACACTGGCGCTAAAGGATCCGCCTCTAAAGCTTTTTCCATTAGAACACTAAGTCTTTCAGGACCAACGTATAATTTAACGTATTTCAGCAACGTCGATTTCCGTATCAAACAACACTGTCGTAAAGGTGCTAAAATGGACATGGCATCATATGTCTGTCGCCCGAATCTGTAAATAAAACATTCAAACTGACATGTACATCTACAGAAATCTTCATATTACGATTATTAATTTGTATCTATAAATTTCATATGATTTACTCACATAAGCTTCAAAAATGTTCGTACCCACTTATTCAGGTTTTTACAAGATTTTCTATTTAAAGGCTATTAATAAAAAGAATTTTTCAACATAAGATTCATCATACTATAAGATAAAGCATGAGTCTGTTACTTATCATATAATTATGCCAGGATTTTTTTAACTTGACCCTGGATCGCTAACCTGAGTAATGTGAGCTACATGTTTCAAATGTCAAACTGATGCTAAAATATTACGAAAGTAGGACAGTAGGTCACATTCATGGTCACTGAAAGTCAGTTTTAAGATCGGTGTGCAAAACGGTACATGTCATCTAAATTTCAAGGCTGTATTTTAAAAAATAAGAAAGTAGGTCAAGCTCATAGTCAGGTGACCCCTAATTACTTGGGGTCATCAGGTAATTATAATTGAATGTTTCTCATTGCAGAGTTGGTGCAGCCGTTCTGCGCCTGCGCGGAATTATTATCCATTGGAGCGCACGGCAAAATTACTCATTTTTTTGCATGTCCGCACGCATTTAGAGTATCAAATGCATAATATACTGACTAGAGGTTAGGGTTAGTATCACCATGGTTACAAAATATATACTTTTAAGATATTTTCGTTCAAATTTAGTTAATCCGGTATATACCGGAGTCTGTAATATATCACAGGTGCACCAACTCTGTATTTAGTCACAGCCATTATAATTAAACAGTCTAGGAAATATGATCAAAATTTTTTGAAGTATATTTTCCTATATAACTCACACAACAAGTGACCCCTGGGGGCAGGGCCTCTTTTCACCCTAGGGGCATAATTTGAAAAATCTTATTAGAGATCTACTAAGCAATGCTATATTCCATATATCAAAGGCCTAGGCCTTGAACTTTCAGGCGAGAACATTTTTAAAAAAAAATCCTATAAAAGTATATGTAAACTTTGCGACCCCCAGGGCATGTCCTCCTTTCACCCCAGGGGCATAATATGAACAATCTTGGTAGAGGACCACAAGGCAATACTACTTACCAAATATCCAAGGCCTAGGTCTTACGATTTCAGACAAGAGGATTTTTTTAAAAAATTCCTATATAAGTCTATGTAAAACTTGGGAACCCCTCGGTGTGGCCTCTTTTCAACTCAGGGGCATAATTTGAATAATCTTGGTACAGGACCACTAGGTAATGCAACATACTAAATATCAAAAGCCTATGCCTTGCAGTTTCAGACAAGAAGATTTTAAAAGTTTTTTCATATGTAAGTCTATGTAAAACTTGGGATCTCTTTTCACCCCAGAGTAATAATTTGAACAATCTTGGCAGAGGATCACAGAGCAATGCTACATACTATATCCCAAAAGCCTTGGTCTTGTGGTTTCAGACAAGAAGATTTTTAAAGTTTTCTCCTATATAAGTCTATGTAAAACTTGGGGCCCCTTTTCACCCCAGGCGCATATTTTAACAATCTTCATAGAAGATCATTAAATGATGTCACATGCCAAATATTGATGCTTCACGCCTTGCGGTTTTGAACAAAAAGATTTGTAAAATATTTCGTTTCGGTTACCATGGCAACCAGAATTCCGTGTGGAATTCAATGCTTTGAAAAAAATTTGGAAGGAGACAATCCAAGGAACATTCAGGCCAAATTCCATCAACTTCAGAGATGTCGTTTAAAGGAAAGTGTGGACGGACGGACGACGGACCGACGCCGGACGGTAGGCGATCACAATAGCTCACCCGAGCACCTTGTGCTCAGGTGAGCTAAAAAGAAAAGAAAATACCCTCAACTTCCTTGGTAGAGCACATTGGTATAATTATAAAATCACTTATCATAGATATTCACAAAATACAGCTTGCATTCCATAAACTCCGTTACATACCCTCTTCCGTTGTCGAACAAAATTGGAAATGTGAAGTTGCCAAAATCTATGAACGTCTCAAAACTATGTCTGTCCTTGTTACCTAATGTAATATGCAGTGATTTATCAAAGAAAATATGAAAATGAACGAATTCGATGTCATTGATAACTGATACAACAACAGATAACTTTAACCAATCTTCATGATCTTTCCGAACTAAAAACCTGGAATATTTGCATGAAAAATTACATATAAATGTAAAACGCAGGGATTATTATTTAGTAGGAAATGTCATGTAAACCTTAAGCATGTGTACATGTTTAATATATGCACAAAATACACATATACAAAGTAATTCATGACGACAAGGATGAAACGAGCTAATAAAGGAACACACTGGGATACAGCCATGAAATGGTCACTGGATAATAAAAATACATAATATAAAGTAGTTCATAAAACAAGGACGAAACGAACTAATAATGGTACGTACATGTAGTGGGCAACAGCCATGAAACGGTCGTGGGATGAAAAAAATAAATAAAAATTCATATATAAAGAAGTTCATGAAGACAAGGGCGAAACGAGTTAATAAAGAGACATAGTGGGGCACAGCCATGAAACGGCTGTGGGATGAACTATATAACCAAAAATACATATATAAATAGTTCATGAAGACAAGGACGAAACAAGCTAATAAAGGTACATAGTGGGGCACAGCCTTGAAACGGGCTTTGGATAAAATATATACGCGAAAGTACATATATAAAGTAGTTCATGAAGACAAGGCCAAAACGAGCTAATAAAGGTACATAGTGGGGCACAGCCATGAAACGGTCGTAGGATGAAATATATAACCAGTTACTAAATTGGCAAGTACTATTTTATCCAACGACCGTTTCATAGCGGTGCCCCACTTTGTTCCTTTATCAGCTCGTTTCGTAATACTCTTCTTGGACTAGTTGTTATATATTTTTAAGAGTGTACAGACCCACATTTTCTATTATCACACTGGACACTAAGGTAAAATCCTTTTGTCACGCCTAACAAAAAAGCACGACATTTAAAAACCAGAAATGCTCTAGTAAATGTTTTCTAACAAAAAAACCACGAATGAACAATAAAGGAATATGATTAAATCCTTTGAAGGAGACATAATAACTAGAGAACACACAATTCGGTGTCAGCAGAAAAATATCATAGCAGCTCCATGTGAGCTTTAAAGACTACCTGTATGGTATAAGACATCTATTCTGCTTGGTAGAATAAGAGCCAACATATGATATGTCCGACAATAGCAGTATAATAACAATTTTTAACTAAATGTTTTACAGTTATACCATCGGAAAATTACCATGATCAAGAATTTCACAAAGTTTGTAAATAACAGCCCAATAATTATCAGGTTTTAAATAGATTGGTGCATCGAGTTCTTAAAATTACTTTAAAATTTTAAAACCAAGTTACTCTCATTTTAGTGACTCTCATTTTAAAGCTTAAAACCGAAGAAATTTCAGTAGTTACTTATCTAACTTTGCACATCGCTAGAGACACAAAATGTCTTTATGATGAATTGAATAATGATCACATACCTGTTAAAAAGTCAAATGTATGTGCATCTATGATATCCAAAAGAAGTTTGCCGTTGTTGTATGGATATTCGTTGCGAATAGAGTCACAGAGATCTTCATGTTTCTCCCAGTATGCCTTATGGGATAGACTGTAAGGGAAGATAGATCACTCTTGTACATATATTTTCCTAAGGGTGTTAAGGTAGATAAAGTTCAAAAGCACAATAGAGATGTTTGTATATAATTGGAGTATTGCAAAACAAAAGCGTAAGAGATAGTAACTCTATGAGTGAAAATGGTTCTGCTTACACTTTAGAAAAGTAAAATTACACATCTGTTGTATCAAGAAAATCTACCAAACCTGTAAGAACGGCACCATGGTTGATACCAATCTCTTCGATCAGCAATATTTGTTGACGGGAGGTAACTCTGCACTGAAATTTCTATCATATCTGGATGTCCGCAGAACGCATGCGCACTGTCACAGTAGTAGTCACATTCACCGTAGAAACACAGATTTCCCGCTGGTAACGTACAAAATGTATAAGCTGTTTATTCAAAGTTATTACATGTACTTGCGTCTAAAAAAATCATATCATATTTGTATTAAAGGCACTGTCCTCCAGATCGTTCGAAAACGAACAGTTTTTAGATATCAAGGAATTAATGTTTGCTTTGAAACACTATTTGTTACTGAAACACATGAGTTTTATGTGCTTTTACTACTTTTTAAGATGAAAATCGAAAAGCGTTTGTAACGCTATACTCGATGTAAATTACAATTATCTATATTTAAGGCGCACTGAAACCTAATTCCTTACTATAAGTATTGGGAACGACAGCGGAAAACTTGTTTATTGTCGCGGCGGTCCGGGTTCGATTCCCGAAACGGTCATTTTTTTTCTTGATTTAGCATTTCAAAATAGTTTAGAAACAAAAACTCATATTTTAATGTTCAAAATATGACCAAACAATTTGAAAGAGAGATATTTGCTGGAGGTGCGTGCCTTTAAGTGGAATACAACATTCATCATTTGAATCTCATATGGATAAAAGCATTTCCGTCATTCTAATCATCGAGTGGGATGACTACAACAAGTATTACCTTTTACTGCCTGTACAGAAACAAATAAAATGTTCTGGAGAGCGTGTGTACAAATCAATTCAGTTACAACAACTGTGAAACGGATATATCAGCAAACTGTTTATATTTTCAATACAATTACCATAACAAAATAAAAATGTGCGGATCATAAACATGTTTTTCAATACAATTACAATACTAATTTAAATGTTTACAAACATCATAAACTTGTTTTTCAGTATAATATTTACTGCTATTATATAAACGTACATGTCATAATATGCACGTATCAACATTTATAAAACTTGTATACAATAACCACAATTATGAAATACGAACAGAAACTCTAAAACAACATTGCTCAGAAATATACAAATGTGTCGTAATACCAGCAGTCAAAAATATAAATATTAACAAATAAACTAAGGTAGTGCTGATAGTAAAGCGTAATTTCTAACATGGCCCGATTTGATTTCCAGTTAATTAAACAAAGAAGGAAATCAAGCTCTATATATTCTGCGATATTATGTCAATTATGACGTCATGTTATCGCATGACGTTCGATACATTATGAAGTCCATCATAATATTTATTCTAACACGATCCGCAGCAATTGCTATATAAACATATAGCGAAATCGCCTATACATGAATCTACTTTAAAATATGGTTGGCTGTTACATTTCACCCCCTATGATTGTAACATAAGAGATTCTACTTCAGTTCCATTACATACGAATTATTTCAGGGCCAAACGGTTGAAAACAGCATTTCAGAAACATAAATATAATAAAAAGTCATACTGACTTATGTGTAGGTCCGTAAAACACGTTCTGATCTCTACGAGCGAATTAGCCTTACTATGATTCAGCAGTGACGTCATAAATGTATGACATAAAGTATGACGTCATAATGATGTGACGTCATATAAAAGTTAAGCTCGTCACTCGTAACACATGGTCAACTCGCCTAATTTGATGATTCTGTTCATAATTAGTTTGCGAGCTGTTAGATTACTAATTTATAAATTCTTCTCAAAATTCTGATAAAAAAGAAACAAATATCTATACGTTCCATTGGCTGTGCAACACTTTCTATCCATAGGGGGTAAATTGTAACAGCATATGACCCGAATGACATATTACGCTGGAAATGTATTACTGTAAAATGTGAATTATTTGCGTTGTTAGAATCGAAATGATAAATATGTTCCAATAATTTTATCAATTAATAAAACATGGGCAGTCGTTTGGATGCGAATAATTAAATCACTCGTGCTACGCACTCGTGATTTAATTATTACGCATCCAAACTCCTGCCCATATTTTATTAACTGATAAAATATAGGAACAGATTTATTATTTCTTAATTAAAATATGTCTATGGGCATGTCAGATTGAAAACAATCAAGGCCTTCTTGTGATTTATCGTCTAATTTACTACGGTTCATCGTTCAGATGCTTCTGTATTTGACCACTCGGTGGTTCAATTCCTACGCATCTGAACTCTGAACCGTGGTAAATTGGACGATATACCACTCGAAGGACTTGATTTTTGTTAAATAAAAGCCGAAATAAAAGTCGTTATACTACGTACACTTTAACTTATAAAATGAGTATATAATTGGTACCTGGTGATTTGAAGAGCGTAACTCGTACTGACTTTGGCATGATTGGCTCTAGTTCTGATGTAATGTTTACCAGTCTTCCGATGGTTGGAGGTACTCGATAAAACCCAAGTATACTGAATCAAATAACAGCCAAGTAAACCTTTTAATACGTTTGTTGAACTAAGACTGATAAAATAACAAAATGTTTATGCAGCTGAAACCCGGTATCTCAAAATATAGGGGACCAAGCGTTTTTCTTTGAGATTACTCTTAAAGATAGTATTTTATGCACGTGTTTTCGGGACGAGCTTTGAACATATTTGCGAGATAGCTGGAATTGCGAGATAGCCGGAATTTGTGAGATAGCTGGAGTTGATAGCCGGAATTGTGAGATAGCCGGAATTGTGAGATAGCCGGAAATTGTGACATAGCCGAAATTGTGAGATAGCCGGAATTTGTGAGATAGCCGGAATTGTGAGATAGATGGAATTTGTGAGATAGCCGGAATTGTGAGATAGATGGAATTTGTGAGATAGCCGGAATTGTGAGATAGCCGGAATTGTGAGATAGATGGAATTTGTGAGATAGCCGGAATTGTGACATAGATGGAATTTGTGAGATAGCCGGAATTTGTGAGATAAGCGAGCTCGAGATATCTAGTTTCAACTATACTTATAACAAAGACATCATATCTGAAATCATTCGTCTTCCACATCTGATTCATGTGGGGAAGTACTGGTATAGAATCCAGGAACACTGGTTAGGTTAACTTCCTGCAGTTACATAACTGAAATACTGTTGAAAAAATGGCGTAAAACCCAAAACAAACAAACAAACAAAAAAAAAACAACAAAAAAAAAACGACAAAGATTCAGTAGAAAGGGTTACTTTCCAAGAACCTAGACCTTGTCAAATCGGAATACAGTTGGTTATAACAGTGTGGATACGTGTATGATAGATATGGACAAATAAAACAAAGTAAACAAATAGACAAAGTAGAAAATATATCAAACAATAAATCGAACACGGTGGGATTACAGCTTTTGACGATAAGTGACAAAACATTACTTGGGTGTTTAACTGAAAGGGGATGGGAGGCATAACAATGTGCAACCTAACTTTGAGCCCCTTAGTTCCTACGAGGCTCCAAAGACTTAAAGTAACAGCACAGTGTAAAAAATCGTTATCACCTGACAATTCATTAATATACGCAATGGAAACATCTTTATTAATTCATATTGATACATTGCAAATTTTTTAAAAATAAACGAACCAGTGCAAACAAATAGTGATGGGGCGACAATTAGCGACACTCGGATAATCGTCGACGTGGCATTCATGATCGCAATCGCCGACTTCACTTTTCTCTGAACGCTTAATTACTTGGCACACCAAACGGATAATTTATTTGTTTCTGACCTCTTTCTGTCTGGTATTTACGGTTCTTTGGAGGCAATTACGCCAAGAGAAACTATTCTTGTTCAAAAATGGCTTCCAACATGTTTGTTGAAAATTTCTCGAGTTAACTCTAGCTCATCTATGATCACCCAAACGCCAAAGCTGCTTCCAGATGTTGGAAGGTATTTGGCTTTTACAAAATTAAGCCGGGGAAACCATCATACTAAACTCTGGACATTACTTCGGTAGTATACAAAGCAAGTCGTAAGACTTACGCAAACAAACGTATTTTCAATTTTGAACTTTGTGCGATTGAAAAAAATGCAAGTAGTTAATTAAGCATTAATAAATCGTTATATTTTTTCTTGCTAAATTCCAAATACTTTTTAATTTAATAACAAAATATCACTGGATTAATAGTGTTTGTCTGAACGCTGGTAAACTAAAGAAGTATACCAGATTTGAAGCTGACTGTCTTTCATTACTTTTTACGCTGTTAATTTACTTGTGTTAATGAAGGATCTTTGCATATGAAATACAATGGAAATAAGATATCTAATCTTGGCGTGATTCTGTTTTTAAATACTTCACATATAAAAAAGATATAAAACATGCACCTTATATGTTTATAACCAAGTTAAATGTGAACCTATATAGATATGCAACTAAAATAACCAGTTATCCGATTATGTCCAATTTATCGCAAAGGCTGGCTTGTCCGATTATGCCGATTAATTGGTTGGCAAATCTAACCGGTTTGCCCATCACTACAAACAAATTTTGCACTCCAATAAAATCTATAAAAAGATCTATTGGAAGCAAAGAATGCAACCAAGAAGAATAATATCAGACTCGGTTTGATGAAGTCTGTACATAATAGGTAGTGAAATGTGCAACACCTCTCATGCCCCCTAGCACCGGCTTAAGCGGAACTTTATTACACATATGTTGAATGCACTCAGTGATCCCAAAGGACCAGAAAGTATAACAACGTTGAATCCAAGTATGGGGAGAATTTTACAGCCGCCACACGGCACTTAAAGATTGCCGTTGTGAAAGTTAATAAATTCTGTAAAAAGATCTTTTGGAAGCAAAAAATGCAACCAAGATGAATAATAGCAGGCCCGTTTCGATTGAGTCTGTTCATGAGAGGTAATGAAATGTGCAACACCTTTCACGCCCCCAAGCACCGGCTTAAGAGGAACTCTAACCGAATTACGTCCGAACTGACAAAAAATTAGTACTGTAACGTTAAATAATACCGTACTTGTCAAGCTGGAACGCAGCTATCTCTGCAACATGCCTTTCTAGATCATCAAAAATATAGCGGTTCTCGTCAGCCTCAATCTGTCTGGGATACCTGAAGTGACGAAAAATGTTTTTAAAAATGAAAAACTGTGAATTTCTTAAAAAATGTCAAACACGAAAAAAGTTCAACAGATATACTTTACTTTTCCAGTTTACTTTCATTTACATGAAATGAAGTGACGAAAAATGTTTTGAAATTGAAAGAAATGTGAATTTCTTAAAACGATCCGTCAAACATGAAACAAACTTAAACAGCTGTACTTTACTTATCCAATTTAGTTTCATTTAGGAAGCAACGAAACTTTTCAATCCTAGTAGGTAATGATAAAATGTAAACAGACAGTATTAACCGATTTATATGGATTTTCTTTTCTCAATGGATATAAATGTACATATTAATTAAAATACGTTTATTCTAGATCATCCAGTTTGTAATGTATTCATGAAAGTTTTATAAAAATGTATATATAAGTTTACAAACCTCATGAACTTAATTACTGCTCTTCCCTCATTACTAAATCTAACAGTTAATTTAAGCTGAGTGCCATAGATATTGTCGACTGAAAAATATATTTACTTTTTTAGCTAACTTCACAGAAAAAAAAATCAATGTTAGAATTTGACATATTTACACCCCTTTAATTATTCTTTCAGTCACTGAATAAAGTCTACGTACTGAACAAAACAACTAACCAACTATTTGTTATTTTGCCAAAATATTTAGAAATATTGAATGTACCTTTTGAAATTCAGCGTATCCTCGGAACAATTTAGTTTACTGGTTGAAAGCATGTCTATAAAGACCACCCTTTGAAAATAGAAATTGTGGTCTTTTTTGACAAATGGTCCCTCATCACATGTATCATTAACAACGTTTTGATTAACTTGGAGGAGAAAAAAGTGGCCTTTATAATCAGGTTTTATATTAGTGGCCTTTATTTGGACGGGATCTTTATCACAGATCTGATGTACATATTCTTGAGATGGTGCTACATAAGCTCCATTGATATCCTCCACCATGTTTTAGGATGCTCCTGAGTATCATTATGTTTGTTAGGGCTGTAGCTTTGTTTTATTTTCAGATAAAAATTATGGCATGTTATGAGGTGCCCTCAACAATCCCTTGAAAATGACATAATAACCGTTGGTATGATTGCATATGTAATTGCATTTTGCATCAATATTTGTTAAACCACAAAAAAGTAAAGTCCGATGCAAACTAAGAATGTCCAGCGAGTCCCACCTGATTTGCATAAGAATATTTCATCTTTATCATTTATGCATAAAACACAAGGGACATCATAACATTACCTTGTTGTATTCGGCTCGGGCTTGGATCCCCCGAGGTCGTTTCCTTTAATATAATATACGTTTGGATAATCTGCTTACCTGCTTCTATCATGGGTAGTGTAGTCATTTCATTTACTATAGAACACAATTTCGGATAACCAGTATACCCGCTTCTATCATAAGTAATATGATTATTTCATTTAACATAGTTAAAACGTTCTATGATAAGAAGTGTGGTAATTTCCTTTAACATAGTATACACGTTTGGATAATATGTTTACCTGCTTCTATCATAGGCAGTGTGGTAATTCCTTTAACATAGTATACACGTTTGGATAATCTGTTTACCTGCTTCTATCATAGGTTAGGTAGTGTTGTCATTTCATTTAACATAGTATACACGTTTGGATACTAGTAATCTGTTTACCTGCTTCTATAATAGGTTGGGTAGTGTGGGCATTTCATTTAACATAGTATACACGTTTGGATAATCTGTTTACCTGCTTCTGTCATAGGTAGTGTGGTCATTTCATTTAACATAGTCTACACGTTTGGATAATCTGTTTACCTGCTTCTATCATAGGCAGTGTGGTCATTTCATTTAACATAGTATACACGTTTGGATATAGTAATCTGTTTACCTGCTTCTATCATAGGTAGTGTGGTCATTTCATTTAACATAGTATACACGTTTGGATACTAGTAATCTGTTTACCTGCTTCTATCATAGGTAGTGTGGTCATTTCATTTAACATAGTTTACACGTTTGGATACTAGTAATCTGTTTCCCTGCTTCTATCATAGGCAGTGTCGTCATTTCATTTAACATAGTACGTTTGTATACACGTTTGGATAATCTGTTTACCTGCTTCTGTCATAGGCAGCGTGGTCATTTCATTTAACATAATATACACGTTTGGATACTAGTAATCTGTTTACCTGCTTCTATCATAGGTAGTGTGGTCATTTCATTTAACATAGTATACACGTTTGGATAATCTGTTTACCTGCTTCTATCATAGGCAGTGTGGTCATTTCATTTAACATAGTATACACGTTTGGATACTAGTAATCTGTTTACCTGCTTCTATAATAGGTTGGGTAGTGTGGTCATTTCATTTAACATAGTATACACGTTTGGATAATCTGTTTACCTGCTTCTGTCATAGGCAGTGTGGTCATTTCATTTAACATAGTATACATGTTAGGATAATCTGTTTACCTGCTTCTATCATAGGCAGTGTGGTCATTTCATTTAACATAGTATACACGTTAGGATAATCTGTTTACCTGCTTCTATCATAGGCAGTGTGGTCATTTCATTTAACATAGTATACACGTTAGGATAATCTGTTTACCTGCTTCTATCATAGGCAGTGTGGTCATTCCATTTAACATAGTATACACGTTAGGATAATCTGTTTACCTGCTTCTATCATTGGTAGTGTGGTCATTTCATTTAACATAGTATACACGTTTGGATACTAGTAATCTGTTTACCTGCTTCTATAATAGGTTGGGTAGTGTGGTCATTTTATTTAACATAGTATACACGTTTGGATAATCTGTTTACCTGCTTCTATCATTGGTAGTGTGGTCATTTCATTTAACATAGTATACTCGTTAGGATAATCTGTTTACCTGCTTCTATCATAAGCAGTGTGGTCATTTCATTTAACATAGTTTACACGTTAGGATAATCTGTTTACCTGCTTTTATCATAGGCAGTGTGGTCATTTCATTTAACATAGTATACTCGTTAGGATAATCTGTTTACCTGCTTCTATCATAGGCAGTGTGGTCATTTCATTTAACATAGTATACACGTTAGGATAATATGTTTACCTGCTTCTGTCATAGGTAGTGTGGTCATTTCATTTAACATAGTCTACACGTTTGGATAATCTGTTTACCTGCTTCTATCATAGGCAGTGTGGTCATTTCATTTAACATAGTATACACGTTTGGATATAGTAATCTGTTTACCTGCTTCTATCATAGGTAGTGTGGTCATTTCATTTAACATAGTATACACGTTTGGATACTAGTAATCTGTTTACCTGCTTCTATCATTGGTAGTGTGGTCATTTCATTTAACATAGTATACACGTTTGGATACTAGTAATCTGTTAACCTGCTTCTATAATAGGTTGGGTAGTGTGGTCATTTCATTTAACATAGTATACACGTTTGGATAATCTGTTTACCTGCTTCTATCATTGGTAGTGTGGTCATTTCATTTAACATAGTATACACGTTTGGATAATCTGTTTACCTGCTTCTATCATAGGCAGTGTGGTCATATCATTTAACATAGTTTACACGTTAGGATAATCTGTTTACCTGCTTCTATCATAGGCAGTGTGGTCATTTCATTTAACATAGTATACACGTTAGGATAATCTGTTTACCTGCTTCTATCATAGGCAGTGTGGTCATTTCATTTAACATAGTATACACGTTAGGATAATCTGTTTACCTGCTTCTATCATTAGTAGTGTGGTCATTTCATTTAACATAGTATACACGTTTGGATACTAGTAATCTGTTTACCTGCTTCTATAATAGGTTGGGTAGTGTGGTCATTTCATTTAACTTAGTATACACGTTAGGATAATCTGTTTACCTGCTTCTATCATAGGCAGTGTGGTCATTTCATTTAACATAGTATGCACGTTAGGATAATCTGTTTACCTGCTTCTATCATAGGCAGTGTGGTCATTTCATTTAACATAGTATACACGTTAGGATAATCTGTTTACCTGCTTCTATCATAGGCAGTGTGGTCATTTCATTTAACATAGTATACACGTTAGGATAATCTGTTTACCTGCTTCTATCATTGGTAGTGTGGTCATTTCATTTAACATAGTATACACGTTTGGATACTAGTAATCTGTTTACCTGCTTCTATAATAGGTTGGGTAGTGTGGTCATTTCATTTAACTTAGTATACACGTTAGGATAATCTGTTTACCTGCTTCTATCATTGGTAGTGTGGTCATTTCATTTAACATAGTATACACGTTAGAATAATCTGTTTACCTGCTTCTATCATAGGCAGTGTGGTCATTTCATTTAACATAGTTTACACGTTTGGATAATCTGTTTACCTGCTTCTATCATAGGCAGTGTGGTCATTTCATTTAACATAGTATACACGTTAGGATAATCTGTTTACCTGCTTCTATCATAGGCAGTGTGGTCATTTCATTTAACATAGTATACACGTTAGGATAATCTGTTTACCTGCTTCTATCATAGGCAGTGTGGTCATTTCATTTAACATAGTATACACGTTAGGATAATCTGTTTACCTGCTTCTATCATTGGTAGTGTGGTCATTTCATTTAACATAGTATACACGTTTGGATACTAGTAATCTGTTTACCTGCTTCTAAAATAGGTTGGGTAGTGTGGTCATTTCATTTAACATAGTATACACGTTTGGATAATCTGTTTACCTGCTTCTATCATAGGCAGTGTGGTCATTTCATTTAACATAGTATACATGTTTGGATCATCTGGATCGTACAGAGAGAACCGACGGATGTTTCTGTGAAATAACTTCCAGGCTGGTACTTTCCCACTAGAACTGTAAACATATAAATGCAGGACTATATCTTTGCTAACATTATATTTCAGTAAATTATAATTTTTCAATTCTCGGACTTGTCCTTAATGTATGAGCGGAAAAAACAGCAGTATCTGAATATTTGTGTTAATAGACGTAAAGACTTAACTGTATCATTCTATTCCACTGATAAAATATGATGTGTTGCAAAGGTTGAATATAATAAACTTAAACTATCAAGCTAGTGATAGTAATTAGAGATAAATTATAAGAATTATATTAAACACGCAGTTTTTAGCTTTTAAACACCTACTGTTTCATGCGGGCATATTTGGGCAATGTCTTTGCTTGTCGTCTTGCATTAACACCCAGTCGTCTCGTAAGATCATGTAGACTGATATTCCAAAAATAATTGGGAAAGAAGAAATAGTCGTTTGCCATCTTTAATTTCTCAACCATTCTATCAACTGATTTATCCTTCATCATAACTAATGCGTCGTCATTTACAGTTCTTATAAGCTTATCTTCAGGAGATACTTTATACTTGTTTTCTGACCTTTCATTCAGCCCTTTCTTTAAGTTGTCAAGCTGGCTCATCTTTATTGAATTATCATTCCTGCTGTATTTATCATGATTATTTTGCAATTGCCTTGAACTGGAGTCACTTTTTTTGTTATAAATTCTTTGGTTTAAAACAAACGTCGTTTCATAACTTCCTTGACCGAAAAACTTGAGAAGATACATATTTGTCAATGTGTGTATTACAACGAATGGTATTACAGCAAGACACATTATCCGCACTTTCGTTTGAATCCTCTTCATATTCGACGGTTTCTCTCCCTTAATAAATATTAAACTAATATTTGAACTTCGTCTTCCAATGTAACTTTTAAAACCGTAACTGTACACATGCAAGATTACACAAACTAAATTGCTAGTATATCGCCAGAAACTACACACAATGAAATAATCCTAAGAAAAAATAAACTTGCAGTAAATTGCCATAATGAAGTTTTGAATATTTCTCAATACAGCTTCATTATGTACAAGTAGCAGATGGTGGCAACATATTTCCAATTGAACAATAAGCAATAGTAGTTGTCAAAAGAAGATCGATCTCTACGATAATTAGTTTTTCAGATAATGAAATAAGATGTGTAGTAACTGAAAATGTTGTTATTTTACTGTAAATCATAATTATAAAACTTATTACAAAATGTATATATTTATTTTGAGAAACTGTGTAGGTTGGTCATGTGTTGTTACCTTTAATTGATTCTGCCAAAACTGCAACTGCAAACCATATCTTGTTAGGACGATATAAACACGAAACATGGTATTGATGCGTTACGTGTGGTCATTCTAGGAACTGCTGTTTGGATAGTTAACAAAATCTATAATTTTTAACCACTACATCATGTGGACTGCCTCATTTCAGAGATGAAAAGTTTTTAAAAGATCTAGCATATTTTATGACAATATTATAATCCATACGTAAAAAGCATTCAGCATACTCACAATGTCTTGTGCAAAATAACATTTATGTTTACATTTTATTCCGCTCTACCAGGTTAACACGAAATAAAAAATAGAATGATATACGAGGGCACATGGAACATCATTTACCGTGTTAAATCCTTATATCCAAGTTGACGTCATCTACATGCAGTAGTTTTACCTTAAGGGGAAAGCATAGCCGACGTTTACATTTAATATTTCATAATTCTATACATCGTAACTTTTCTTTTCCTTTTTTGACTTTTAATCCACATAGCCCTTGATGCTTATTCTCTTGCAGATAGCAAAGAATGGTTGCAAGAGTTGAAAACAATGGACCAAGATGTGTATTAAAATATTGCCTAGATTTTTATGGATTTTAATATGTTTTTATGTGAATCAATTAATGTCATCAGGACTTCATTTGACAATAACACAAGATTTAGCTTACCAAAAGGTTCCTTCTAGCGCATATAAAATATTCTTTTTTAAGGGATGTAATTGTTTTAGCATAATGTTACAAATGTTTAATAATGCAATGAGAAAGATATGGTCTGTCATTTTTGGTGCAAACTTAACTATAATTCAAGTATTAACAGTTTTATCATAACCCAAAGTTGTTTTTTTATATAAGCAAGTGCAGTACGTATTATGCATTTGTATTGCAGTCTGTATTTCACTTCCGGATATTTTCATCACGCGACTACACCAGCGAGTACCTACACAAAGACATTTCATACATGCATTTACGATTCTAAAAACAAATCAGGAAGAGTAAAAAAACGTACGCAAAAGAAAACACTTGCAAATCTGAAACGTTAGAAGCGAAATAAATCACGTGAACAGGGACAATTTCATTACGTAATTTTATTTTTGGCTGGAGTCTATTTTTAGATGATGCATATTCATTTCATTAATCTCGATTCTATACTATGATATATTCAATCGAGGAGTTACATGATTTAAACTTTATTATTGTGTCTTGTTGTTCTGTTATTTTACGAAGTTGTATTGCACTAAAGACTGAAATAAAGATTGATTATGCGTAAACACATATTGGGCTAGAGGCTATTTGTAATGAATATGCATGAGTCCAAGATGGCGGCGTCCTACGGGAAATCGGATTGCTTTGACGATACCCTTGTATCCATTACATGCTCAGTCAAGTGTGACATGTTCACCATAAGTGTTCCTTCCCTTGAGAAGGAACAATAAATAATGAAAGCTGTGTTACTAGAAAAATAATGAAGGATTTGCTTTTTGTTTCCACAATTCAGACCATATTGTATATTTTAACTTTATATATAGGCAATTGTCATTAGTGTTGGGATAGTTAATGCTAAAAATGAATTATTCAAAATAAATCTTTTATTCATTAATTCTTACCAAAGGGAGACTAAATTACGTGTATATTGGATGACAGCTTTAACAACCCTCATCATGTATTTAGGGTATTAGAAGTATCAGTTTCATGGATGAAAGAAGATTGCATTTCGGGAAAGGGTTTCTAAAAAATGCTTATTCTACTCGATCCCTAGCTTTTGTAAAAATGTATTGTAATTACATGCTATTTGATTAATAAAATATTTTTTAAACCAAAGAAAATTGCAGAAGAATTTTAGAAACACGGCGTTGTCCAGATGAATAAATAATTTCTCTTTATACTTTGTATACTCTATTTCAAGAAGAAAAACTGCACTACAAATCTAAAAGTCTTTATTTTTTTGTAAATTACCAAAATGTAAATACTGTAAGTACACATAATGCAAATGCTGTAAGTAAAGTTTGCCAAAAAGCAAACACATATGTCAAAGTATGTTAAAAGTGTTTTGCACAATATGAATGTAGCGTGCAAACATCATCTTCCGTGTTCCTAGAATAACACTGAGTTAAAAATGTCTACAAACGTGTAATCTATTCGGTGTAAACTTGGCAAACTCGAAAGGAAATGCATATACCAGATTAAGAAGTAGAGATTTGACTTGTATGTCTACTATATTTTTCCATTGCAGCTTCTTTTTGCTGTGTGCCTACTTTGCGATGCATGACTCTATAACCTTTTTTTTTGGTGTGTGTGTGGGGTGGTGGGGGGAGAGGTGTGCACTGTGCTTCCAGGAAATCTACCCTTACCTTTTATCTTTTGTATGTACATGTGCAAGTATGAATAATAATAATCCTTGTACATGAAAGCGCACATAAAATACTGATAAAATATTAGCATTAGTTATATGACTGCTAAGTGCTCAGCGGTGACCATAATACAATGAGATGGATTATATTATTTATCAATTATCATACATCTTCTCAAAATGGTTACTTCACTCAGTTAAAAGCATGCTCTGAAAAAAATGAATGTATACATACAAAAGATAGTGCACGATATAAATGTAGCATGCATAATCGACGTAACAGGACACTTCAGTACAACATTTCTATGTAAACTGGGGAGATAATTAGGAAAAACAGCTGAATGTTACAGCGGTTTGATTTTTTTATATTTAAGTATGAATGACGTTATATTAATCATTGCACAAGAAAAGGGACATAAAAGCTATTAACTATCATCATACGTTAAAGGACCACTTAGTGTTCAGCAGTAAAATTCAGTCAATCTGAACTGATTGAAAATAACCCAATCCAACGGCAGAAGTGCATCTATCTATCTATCTATCTATCTGCCGTTGACATCAAACCCCTTGTGGGAACGTAGACGTTTTTGCCCGTCAAAATCAATAAGAGAAAGAATATAGTGATAAATATTTAGAGTGGAAGAAACTAAAAGTAACTTTGGTGATATAAAATGGTTAAAACATGAGTTTGCAGGATAACTAGGGCGAGACATGTTCAAGGCTGCAAACTGTAGCAATGAACTGCTCTAGGGTAGGGAGGCGGGCGACACTGGGGGAAGTTGGTTCCAATGGTACACTGTTGTCGGAAAATAAGAAAAACTTGTAACAGTCAGTGGTTGCAGTAATTAACCTATAACTTGGGGAATGGCCATAGCGGACACAACGGGTTATTGGGGTCAGGTAATCTATGATTGGGATAGCAACCAGATCATGATGAATCTTATAGAAGAGTGATAACCTAGAATCTATATCCTTATCTATATCAGAAGTTTGCAGATAAACAAAACTGCCATATTTAACAAGAGTGCAAATACGATTTTTTACTTTCAATCAGATCGTATTTTATCATTTACAAAGAATAAAGACTTTATTACAGCTTTCCCTTTGAACTCGAGTAAAACTCCAAACAACGTATAAAGAGAACTTATTTACTCATCTGGACGTCGCTGTGTTTCTAAAATTGTTTTGGTTTCACCAGAAGCAAAAGGCTGTGCTACAAAATTAATGTAACGCACCTACTCTCTGCTTGCGTCCAAGTATTTCATTTATTAAATGAATCGTTGACATTTTTTATGTCTGAGAACCACAGTCTGAGCCAGGAATGCCTAACCATAAGTTAAGTTCATAAAAATGCTAGTGTTTAGATTTCCGTATATCACCGAAACAAATAGTTCAGATCAGGCCAATAACAGGTAAGATATGACAGTTTGGAACTTAAGAAAATGACTGACAATGGAGGTAGCCACTTTAGTGTTTATGACCCTGAAAAATATTGATTAAGCAAACGCTTATTCGGACAGAATTTTGAGTTTAAAATTTTCTGAAAAAATATTTTTTTCCAAGAAAAGAAGAAAAAAAAAAACAATTTCCTAATTTAGAAAATACAGTTAAAATTAGTATCATACATATTTCAGTTCGGAAGTTGTCAAAGGAACAAAACTTTCATTTTGATTGATTAATGAAATGCTTGTAACTTTTTCATTTTAAACCGATTTCATTTTACAACACCACACAAGCTCGAATAAAGGCTGGTGATACCCGAATAAGTAATTTATCTGGCACTTTTTGCTTATAATTTTCAGATTTTACCAAACAAATACAATGTCAAAATACTGTCAACTATTATCAAATGGAACATTTACTGGTCTTAATACTTCAACCTATTTGAAAAAAGTCGCAAAATACCTATAAGAAACATCCACATATTTGTTTCGGTAACCCGCTAACCATTGGAGATTCCTTAGACAAGTACTTCAGTGTTTTTGAAAGTGACACAAAACTTATATTTTCAATATGAACCTCTGCAATTTTAACCCGTTATGTTCAAAATATTTCAAAAGGTATATAACTCATCAAGACAGATTTGAGAGGACAAAAAATGAACGTGACAAGTATTTATTGTGGGATATACTTCTTTTGTTATTGTCCTATACTTCTACGTCAAACAATTCAATGAATACATGAAGTTTTTTTTCAAAAGTAACAAACTTTATTTACACGTGATGTTTTAAAAGATATAGCAACGTTGATGAACAGCTGTGAATTGATCTTGTAAATTAGTCACAACAAAAGCTGTATTTTCTGATACAACATTCTGATACATGTTGTAAGCTTTCAATATGTTTAATATGCATAACAGTCAATTAACATACTATTAAAGAAAATTGATTCATATATTTTGTAACATATGCAACCATTATAGAAATATTATAAAAGTGGGTACATGACGAAGGATATGCCAGCACGTGATTATGAAATTGTAAGTTGGAAAATACTGTTACTTTTTAAACCTAGTATTTACTGGACGTTCTTGTTTAATTGAGTCCAGATATGATCTGAAATTAATTAAAACTACAACCTTAGAGGTATGTTGTATAATAACATATAAGTAATTTAAAGCTCTCTTTGATAGTTGTTTGAATAAGATCTGTTGACAATTACTTCTGTCATTATGTTGTATCATTAGAGCTTCCTGATATGCAAATGAGAAAGCTTTTCACTCGCTATCGCTTTCAACATTTCACCTTAAATAGGAGTTTTATGCTGACAGCTCATATAATGGAGTTACATTTGTAATTGATAAACGTCGTGTTTAGATGGGGGTAAATTGTAAACTTCGTCAGTACTAACAAAGTTAGGGCATCCAAATTTCTTATAAGTAGGGGCTGATATAAGGTTGTAGGACAGAAGTTCAGGATAATAGAAAAAATAAATAGCTAATCCAGGTTTGATTGTTTCTAGTAAACACATATTTTAAATGCAAAATATACATGTTCACTTTAGACAAGACAATAGCATTGTTTCCTTTAGTTTACATCTAAAATATAATTATTTTCTTTAGCAAGCACAAATATTATAGATCTAATGTATTGTTTTCCTAAATCAGCACATATATTTCATATACAATCTCACTAAAGTTCTCGATCTTCCTAAAAGTTAGATCATCCAAATTCATCTTCTGTATAATCGGATTTCCAATATTGCAATAGCCACCAATCTGTTTTTATTTGAACCAGTCATGCGACTCGTTTCAACTAGCGTTTGGCTAAAAGGGACTGGACTCAGATTTTAGCTTAAATATTTTTTCTTTAGAATAAAGGTTTCGTCATATAATGAACATAAGAACATGAAATTTTGTTTCTTAACTATCTTTAAAAAAGAAAAAAATCACGCCCCAGTCGGGAATCGAACCCGTACCGCTGCGGCAATAGATATTTTCCTGTGTACTTGACCAATACACCACAGAAAAACACGTAATTGTCGATGGTTGAATATACAGCTTTATAACCTCCGATTTCCCTTACAAACGCTTTTCAGTTTTGAATGGAAAAATAGGAAAAACACCTAATTCTCGTGTGTTTATATGAGCTTACTTATTAGAATTATAGACCCATACTTGACATATCAAAAACTGGAATCCCAGGTTAAATATCATTTTTTCTAAACTTCTACTTTCACTTTCAAAATGTTGAAAGCAAGGCTCTGATTGGTGAAGCCTGTCCTCAGATCTAATGTGCGTAGCATTAATTGGAGATGACTTAAATCAGAATGTTTCACATACAGAGTATAATTGTTTTCTGTAGTGGACAAAAATTGTTTCATAACTAAAACATGACTTATGTCAACCTGGAAACAGTTGACTCTTTAACAGGACAAGTTCGCGCTTGTGTTTTTGATAGGTTTTTACTTTATTTATAACATGTAGAACAAACAGTATGGTGACTAATTTTCGGATATCTTTTTGCCAGGTGTGTAAATAAGTATTCAGTACTTTTAAGTTTGTGGAAAAAAATCAGTTTGTATGCTGTCTTCACCACGTTTGCAGGTCAAAGAAGTTATGATACCTTCAAATTTGAAAACTGAGACCTTAGGTATAAATTCTGTTCCTAAGTGTGATGTAAATATAACCTTACCTTCTGATTAACCAGCCAAATATAATTTTTATCTTTTGTCTTGCTTTTGTTGAGTAGTATCAACACAGTGTAGGACATATGGCATCATTATTAGCTTTTGATGGTAGAGGAAGACTCAGCATGCCCCTGGGGCATTTTCAAGCATGGGCGTGCATCTGTGCAGAATTATGAACTTTGACTTCCTTACATGAAAAATTCTACTCCCAAATCGAAGTTTCGAAGAGCAAGTGAACCGAAGTCAGCGGCCTTAACCACTCAGCCACAGACGTCCCCTTAGCAGATCGTATAACTGCAAACAGCCTGTTGACAGTGAGTAAAAATATACCCTATGCATGTTAACTTCGAAATATCCGTAAAAGATAGCAATGTCATCTTTGTTACATGATATTGTTTATACTTTATTGGTCAGTTATTTATATATTTTAATTATCCAGATCAAATATAAAACATTCATCGTTTCTGCGGCACCGCATAGCAGAAACAAATACATCTACTATGTAGCCTACATAGAATAAATTGATATGCGTAGTCAAAGAAAGTATTTGCTCCGCTCCTTACTTTGGACATGTTGTTTGCATTGAACTTATATATAAACGGTTTTTTGTTAGTTTTGACTATAACACAAGCAGTATTAGTCGTCGGTAACAGAAGTGGCTTATTTATTGTATGCATTGTAAAATCATATATTTTCGCGAGTCTAAAAGTTTGCATTATTTAGAATAAGAATTGGTTTTGGGGGATAAATATTTGCGATATATAACTTTCTTGAAACTTGTATATACACATGTAACCGTTTATATGGATAAAATCAATTTTGCGAGTATCTATTTTCGCGAACACTGACAGCGAACATCAGAAAAATAAATCCTTCCTCCAAGATGTCTGATTCTACAGAAGTCAATGTAGATTAGATAAAAATAATTTATATCAAAAGATTCCATATACCACTGAAGAACATTTCATCTGATAGCTTTAACGATTTTTCTTGTATATAGTGTGGGAATATAACAATACACAGTTAATTTAGTTGGAAAGACCATGGCAATGCAATTCTTTGTCAATGAGAACATTATGTGACATTGTATACTGTACAACTGTGAATTGATTTAGTGGAACAGGTTTCACTCCAATTATGTATGAAATGTGACTTTCCTTTATTTGAATGCGTTTATATTTACCCAGTTGAATCAGTCTATGACATGTTAAACGCTGAAAAGGACATTTAATTAGATTATGCAAACATTATAGGGACAACATGTGTTTTGCCCAAGATTTAAAATCAATTTGGGACATATTTCTGACTATTTAAGCAAATACTAAAGTATTATATATTACACCAACGTACATCATGAATGAAAAAGGTAAAAAATGTTATATGTCTGTTAAATACACAATATCAAGCTACTCACAGACAGGCTTTCATTGCATTTCGTGTGTTTTAGAAGCGGTCTATATTTACAGACATTTAATATGAATGTTGAGTGCCTGCAGGTCCGGGTGCAGCAAAAGCTTATGTGAATCCGAAGAAAGTGTTGGGAACTAAAAAAATCCCTTTTTTTGACCAGTTTTGGGATTATTTTACAGTTGTTGTTACTCTCTTTAGATCTAGGCATCCCATTAAACTTTAGAACTCCCTTAAAAAAAAATAGAAATAGTAGCCCTGGTTTTTAGAAAAAAAAAATAAGTTCTAAAAATATGCAAACTACTATAACAATGATATAGTTTCGTTACTTTCTGAGAAATTGTTTAAACTACTATTCATATATAATAACTATTTGATAGTTGTTTTAAGTCATAAGAGTAATTTGTAACGTAAATGTTGTTACTAGCTAGGGCTTTTACTTTCGAGTTCCTATGATATATTTACAGGTGAAGAAATGCCAATCAAAGCATTAACTTATTCTAAAGTTGTTGTCAGGTATATGAAGGGACATATATTAAATTCGTATCCATACGCATGTAAAGACATATACCAGACATGAGAAGTACATCTTCATAAAAAAACAATACACAAACAAGCACAATTTTGTGAAAGCCTATTTGTTTGACGGTGAAACTCATATTATTTACAGCTTTTAACTTTAATTTGAAAATTTTAAATAAAATTTTCCATTTTACTGGATTTTGATAGATTAGAAATACCATTCATCTAAGGTTTTATATACTGATCTTTTTAGGCGAGAAATATGTAAATAGTAATAGTTCATACGTTTAGATTTTTGTAACTAAATAATACTGAAACTTTGAAGGTCATAAATGAATAGGGCCTACTTATTTAATTAAAACATGTCATTTTGGTAATACATACCTAGGACATTAAAATATTATACCTGTATCATTTGCTGGTGATTTCTAGCAATGTAGATTAATTATGGAATTTTGAGTTAAATTAAGGAAAAGTAGGTATTTAAGGATTCTTAACGTTATTCTTGTGCTTTTATCATCATCTTTCTAATAATCAATTATGTGTATCTATATAGCTACCGATTGGAATAATAATTGTTCGTATTCATACATTTGTATATGTTACAGAATGCACATATTTTGAATGATATATTGTCTGGACAGTCAGTACATTCTTATCGTTTTTTATTCAATGAATAAAAAGAGATAGAGATGTTGATACGTATTTTTATGTTTGTTTTAAAGTTACACTGACAAAATGTAGGTCATAAGGCGACCTTTCATGTTTTTAATAGTGGAATATGACTCCGGTTGCACCTCCAGGCATTATTTTAGGCATCGATGGACATCTGTGTTGGACCACCGAAAATCTATAAGCCAGCTGCATGGTATTCATAAGCGGTTAAGATCACTGAATGTAAGTCACTTGTCGACTTGTTGAATTGCGTCTCATGAAAAACACCTCTAGCTGGAGTATGGAAAGTTGGTGGTTCAATATTGGTGCCAACTCCCCTCATATAAAATATAAAGCTTGTCATATGACACAGTACCTTCAAAACCCTTAACTACGCTCGGCACTGTCCAATTGCCTCTCACCGCTGTTGGTTTGGAACGTTTCTTGGAGTGTGGAATTCGGTCCTGTGAGGAAGTCATCCAACTGGCTTACGGTAAGTCGGTGGTTCTTCCCAGGTACCAGCGCATGTGTGAAATTATGCACAGAAGTGTACATGGGGTCTTCCTCTGCAATCAAAAGCATGACCTACATATATAATTGTGTCGTGACGTTATATTCATCAAAACAACATATTTTCCTACATTGATTATCTATACATTTGTATTTAGTAAAGAAGAAAAGCTGATATGTATGAAGAGGGTACAAAGAATAGGACGGACAATTGTCCTTGTTGCACTCCCAATGGTTGTGATATTCACCTTGATAAATATGTCTCTTCTACATTTCTTTCATCGAAGAAGTTCTGCAACAACATTTAATCTGAATGGAAGAGTTTATAATAAAAATAGTGACTCTAGTTCAAAGAGATTACCAGAAGTTCGCAAAACGTACAGCAAGGATGACAATGCAAAGAATCTGAGAATGTTTGATGACGCAGAGAAAGAACTAAATAAAAAGTCGTCTGGAGACGGTGATCAAGTATTTCCCGAAGATAAGGATGTAAAATCTGCAAAAGACGCCTTAGTTGTAATGAAAGATGAAGCAGTCGATAGAATGATTGAGAAGTTAAAGATGGCAAACAACTATTCGTTCTTTTCCAATTATTTTTGGAACAGCAGTCTACATGATATAACAAGACGGTTAGGCGCCACTGCCAAACATAAAGCAAGGATTCTACCCGGATATGCTCAAATTAATCGGTAGATACTTTAAAATGCAAAAAATATAAAATAATGTACGACAACACTTTCTTGTATCAATATATTGTAATGAATTATTACTTTTGATGTTTGTTGAAAAGTTTACAACACCACCTTATATGAATGAAAGTTATTTATTTATTGTCAATAATGTCAACTAATACAAGCATTAGCTTATCTGATTGCATTTTTCTTTAGACCGCTCCTAGACATAGGACTTTAAAAAAAAACGGAAAATGGCATATAGATTACTATGCATTTATATGTTCACAGTTCTAGTGGTAAAATGCCAGCATGGGAGTTATTTCACAGAAACATTCGTCAGTTTTCTTTGTACGACCCAGATGACCCAAACATGTATGGAATGCTTATAGACATGGCAACACTACCTATGATAGAAGGAGGTAAGGAAATGTAGTTAAATGGATTTATTTCAAATAATTCAAGTAATACCCAATGATCAATTTGCTGTTTTGGTCGACGTGAACTTTTACCAAATCATAGATGCTTCAATAAACAGTAGCGCCATATTTAGATAGAGTGTGACCTATTTAAGGACAGGTACATATCGATATTTGTGTTTTAACAGAAAAGGTTACCCCATCCAGTTGACTGTACGGAAGGCCGATAGTTCGATCCTGGTACCTAGTTTTAAGTAATACCCTGACAGGAAAATAGGTTTTATATAATTGATAAAAGCTATAAATACACAATTTGACATAATATGCGTCGTCTAAGAGAGCAAAAATCAGGTAAATGGATATAAATTGTGTAAATTTTGGTTTTAGAAAAAGCTATTTTAGCTGAGAGGTTTGCTAAAGTAATTCATATCAAGTGGTATTACGTTCAAACACATATTTTTCAGAGGAAAATGATGGCGGCACTCAGCTAAAAATCAATGTAAGATTTAGCAATGAGGGAAGAGCAGTTATCAAGTTTATGAGGTTAGTAAACTAATTTATGTCATTTTTCTTGGAGAGTTTTATGAACGGCTGAATAAAAATCATTTAATTTATTTTGTTTATATGTATCATTTCACAGTGATGGTACTTTGGCATTTACAAAATTTATTTTGTGTCTTTATTATACATATTTTTGATATTTCTTATACAGAAAAGTTTCCCTATTGTGTAATCATTCCCTGTGAAATAAACCTAAATGTAAAAGCAACATTATTTGTCGCTGCATTAAGTTTGACAGATCTTGTTGAATTATCTAATGCTGTTAATAAGTCAAACATAATTTATCATTTCAGATACCCCAGAGAGGTAGAAGCCGATGAGAATCGATATATTTTTGATGATCTAGAAAGGCACATAGCTGAAATAGCTGCATTTCAACTTGACAAGTACGTTATTCATTTGCTTCTTTTTTTATCTTGGTATTTTTATTTATCATTTTTTCCATAAACTTATAATTATTACAAATATTTATCATCTGTATTGCTGTTCTTATTATCAATGCCATATTTATTTGAAAATTGATATGTAAATGATAAGCACATATTCAACTGCCATAATGCTGCATGACGCCAACGTCAGAACGCGCTGACACTCCGATTTCCCACAGTAATAATGATTGCGCCATTTGCGCCATTATTGATCTGATCTGATATTAATTAATTTACGTATACAGTAAACCTCACTTATAAGGAACTCGGATATAAGGAACACTCGGTTATAAGGAACAGTTTTCAATTCCCCGATCTAATTCCTTCTTTATTCAATGTAAAAATCCTCGGTTATAGGGAACTCGGTTATAAGGAACACCCGGTTATAAGGAACACTTTTTCTAGTCCCAAAGTTCGAAATTCAATAGAAAACACTTCGGTTATGGCGAACAGACATAAATAATAAAATTATTGAAAACTGGAAATAAACAGGAGAATCGCTGATGACGTCAGAGTAACGTCGGCACTTTCTCACGCTTTTATGCACATGAATAAACACATATTATTTCATGTCTATAGTCTTTAGTTTGTTATTTCACGGATATGATAAAAAGAAATAAATAATATCATAATTAACTTACATTTACTAGAGATTATGTTTGAGAGCTACATGCATTAGGTATTTCATGTTAACAATAGTGAACGAAAATCAGTCGTGGACACGGTCATGTCATACTATCCTAAATAAATATGTTAATTACGCGTGATTAACAATGACAAACAGCCCAGTGTACCCAATTTTCAATTGTAAAAATTATAGCAGGTGCTAAAATGGACAATAGCAAAACTATAGATTTAATTTACATTTTAGTCCGTTTGTAGGGCGCCGTTGTCTAGTCGTAATGTACTGTATGTTATAAACACCCTACTTGATTTGAATTGGTAGGCTAATTTAACATTTTGTATTAATTATTTGAACATTTATTTTATATTAGTATTGACGCCTATTCACATAAAATGCTGTCGAGCAAGGTAAGGGCTGCAACATATCTTATAATCATAATGTAGTGCTCTCCTAAAAAAGAAGATAGAAATAGCCGACAAAAAATAAACACAAATCACGTCATTCTTACCGATTTTGGCTTAGTTTAGGTTTAAACGCCGTGTTTCAACACTATTTCAATCTCTGTAGGATAGGACCGGTACTAGACTCACAACTTTCTCACATAACGATTCATGGTCGACCCGGTGCCCTTTTCAAACGTCAGTCAAATAGTGTTCGCTGTACAAATTGTGTTCGTTATACAAACATCGGTTACAAGGAATTAGTTCGCTATACGGATATAGGGAACCTCGGTTATAAGGAACAATTTTTAGAGGTCCCAAGCTGTTCCTTATAAGCGAGGTTTACTGTAATTCGTTTCCGTAACTATTTATCATTCTAAGGGTCGCAGTCTGTGTGCAGAAAGTTTCACTCGACATTATTGTATTTCTGCACGTTCGGATCGATCAATTTCTACACTGTAGAACTTAAGAATATACTTGGAATATTCGGCATATAAAAAGAAAAGATCGTGGGCAAGATTTTTTGCTAGACTGATTTGAAATATTTGGACCTCACACATGTACGTTTTCATAATGGGAGTCCAAGGAAAAAATTACAATTATGATAAGAAATTTTTCAACTATGTTTATTCTAATTAAACTTCCCACAGTTATAAATAAACATTTGATCTATAATATTGTAAAATAAAATATGTATGTCAATAAGCTTGTTTTTTAGACTTTTGCTCAAGATTAAAGAGATACACACATTTCAACCTGATTGTAATAGGCAATTGTGTAAACCTTATGTCGAGCAGGATATGCGTACTTGCGCATTTATAGGTCACGTGAGACTATACCTTTTAAACATGAATTTTCCCTTTGTTACCTACAGGCTATACTACTTCTGTAATACGCCGTTCGAAAACAGTTCGAACACTGAATTCAAATCATTTGCCACTCACCGATGTTAGCTCGAACTCCGCTTCCGACGTAGACTTCTTTATGTGAGGAAGCCATGCTCCTGGCTTACAGAAGTTGGTGGTTCTAAGCAGGTGCCCGTCTCTGACGGACTAATGCCAGGAGGGGCACCTTGGGTCTTCTTCCACTCCTAAAAAAATCTTGAATGTCGCAATATGGCCTATAATCCCACAACCCGAAAGAAAAAGAACAGAAAAATATCCACAACTCCATCTTGACCAAACTGTAAGATGTCCAGAACACAACAGCTCATATTGTTTTTCACTAAAGCCTGATATTCATATTATCACTAAACTGAAGGAGATTTTTGGCTGCTCGAGAAATAAGCATACTTGTCCACACATACAATGACCTGCATGATTATTCTCTAGCATGTGTTAGTGACAAGATAGAATTGTACATGCCAAATAGGAAACGAAGATCAAAAGACATTAATTTCTCCAGAGATATGGCAGCCGGATCTTTGAATACATGCTCCTAAACTATCTACGTATTAATATTAGACATGCCAATACACTAACTAGTAAAAAAAACACTTCTTATTACACCACTTTGCAAACGAACCTAGTAATTTAATGTTGCACTTCAAACAGGAACTTTTTAAGCTTCATATTGAAAATTTGTAATGAATTATTTATCATGATTTCAACACAGTCGCGTTACGCAAATGCATGTTTAGTTGTATATTAATATCTCAATGTATTAATAAATAGATGGCATTCATTAAAGTAACTCGCTCACATTTAATGGATAATTGACGTAATCTGAAACCTTTATTAAAAATGCAGTCTTAAAAGTGATATTTAGAAAATTATTCTCACGTGATTTTCTCACATTTTACACCATTGCGCTTAAGATATTTCGAAAAAAGAGTTAAACATCCAAGAACATTTTGAAAAGATGAAAATGACCATTTACATGTTACTATAATAGACAAGTTATAATTATGAGATTTCAGTTTTTATGTAATTACCGATGCAAGCGATCCATTCTACATATGATGATTTTCCCATCCATAACCAAAATTATACGAGTATTATTAAATATTTTAAGTTCTACTTCCTACTACATGTACATCTATACGTATTTTTCTCATACAATGTTCAAAAAGTTTTCTTTTCTTCAGCGGTTTGACAAAATATAGTGTTATTTATCAAATATTCAAAGCCAGTGCTTGGTTTGTTGTCAGAGTTGCTAAGAGTTCAGATGAATAAGAATTCAACCATGGCGGCGATTTCCGAGTACTAGTATTAATGAACCGGGCGGCATACTACAGTTTGACGTCATAGTGCTTTCTTACAGATCAGAGCGTTGACCGTTACGGATCCTGTTATTTTCCTTCATTTTTCATTGAACAGTTCCGATTTTGTCTTAAAACAAAAATCAATGGCTTAAAAGTTCATTTTCATTGATTAGATTAAAATGGATAGAGTAGTAAATTGAGTAAAATGACATGGTGATTTTGATTGATTTCATCGAGCTTTCTGCATGCTTTGTACAATATGATTGTCTGAACTCATGTCATTGTTTAGGTCAAGTTTAAGATATTAGTACAAAAAACTAAAGTGTTGCGAAAGAAACTTTGCTTTATATCACTTTTTCGATATGTATCTTTAGTTAATTTGTTTTGTATCGTCGATTTTTTACATATGTAATCGTTTATATTTTTAAAGTGCATATGTATATGGACATTGAAACGTGCTCAATAATAATAATAATGATGATAATAATAATAATAATAATAATAATTTAGAAATGATGATAATAATTTTCGATGGAATTCGTTTATGGTTTTAAGTTTTTTTGTTGCAATCGTTTCTTTAATATATCCCGTTGTTAAACTTATTCTTTTCTTTGCTCAAAAATGCAATGCCTTGTACTATTACCTATTTGTGTTTTGTTTTAGAACACTTGGGTTTTATCGAGTGCCTCCAACGATTGGAAGACGAGTAAACATTAAGTCTGACCTAGAACCAATAATGCCAAAGTCAATAAAAGATACTCTTTTTAAATCACCAGGTATTTATATTAAAGCAACCTCTAAAACTGAAATTAAGCAAAAGCGTACTTCGTAGACAGCTCCTATTCTGGCATGTTTATATCGCTTTTTACTAAAAATGCTAACTATTTGCCACTACTTTTAAAAATGGTTATTGTTAGAAGTTTTCTTAATTGAAAAAAACTATCACTAGACACTTTGTTATTGGATTGTTTATAGATTTATAGATTTAATAAGGGACATAAACCGAAGAGTGTGGATTTTGATACTAACTAATTTTGCAACACAGCGTCCTAGTGCATCTTCGTTTGTTTATGTCAAAGTAAGTCACAGTTTGGTCATATATTTTAAACTTGATCATTTTTAATTTTTGAGGATACTATTACGTTAAGTTGTATATAGGAGATAACGAATTTCAATATTTCGGATAAACAGGTTTAGAATTGTATTTCTACATTTTAAGCTGGAAATTTGTGTTTCTATGGTGAATGCCGTTACTACTGTGACAGTGCGCATGCATTCTGCGGACATCCTGATATCATTGAAATTTCTGTACAAAGTTACCTACCGTCCAGAAACATTGCTAAAAGAAAGTCATGGTATCAGCCATGGAGGCGTTCATACAGGTGAATAAATCAATTATAGTATGTCATTTTACAGCAATTGCAATAGATGGGAAAGATGTTTTGATACAGGCTTTTAGCTTACTCCTCAATCTTATCACATTAATATGTTTATATGAAATGCATATTTGGAAATACATATTGTTTAAACCAATTGCAATAGAGAAAGACTTTGCAAACTGAATCAAACACACAAAGATTGAAAAGGCATCGATGTTATCTGTTACATATTTGTACTGCTGTACTTAAAAGGGACACAGGCCTTAGTAATTTATGAACATTGCCCCAAGTCATAGAAAATCCAAATCTTTGAATATAAGTTATAAACTAGAGCTGCTTTTGAGAAAAGCGCATGTTTCCCACAACTGTCTATCATCTAAATAGTAAGTCTTTATATACTGTTTACTCACTACAAATATACCCTTGAAGAGTGAAAAGGCTGATTTTAGGTAATTAAACGGTCATAATTTCGAAGTGTCTTGGCCGATTTGGCTAGTTATCGAACTTGGCCGAGGAATTACAGTCAAATACATTTTGTTAAAGTTTGGTGAAGATCGGATGAGAAATGTTCGACTTAGAGTGCGGACAAGAGTAAATAGGCCAATTCTCGGAAATTTAAGGGTCATAACTCCAAAGAGCCTGGGCCGATTTGACTGGTTATCGAACTTGGCCGAGGACTTATGGTCAGACACATTTTGTTCATGTTTGGTGAAGATCGGATGAGAAGTGTTCGACTTAGAGTGTGGACAAGATCTGTGATAGACAGATATACAGACACACAGACACGCATACTGGAGTAATTCAATATGTCTCCCACACCACTGTATGGTGGGAGACATAAAAAGCTATTTTGAGGCTAGCAAAATTTCAGAAACAAATATAGTTTCATGAAAAATTCTATCAATATCAAACTCCAAATATAGACTACTCACTTATTTAACAATAACTAAAGAGTCTGCACTTAACTGTAATAATTAAATCGACAACTGGAAATTTGATATGTAAATAATGTTTTACGTGTTGACGTTTTTTCTAAAGAATACAGTCATCCATAGCAATTGTAAATGACACTTCAACTTTGTGAATCATCGGCTAGTTTGATCATCATATATGTAAACATATGAACATGTCTTAAGATTATCCCATAACCATCTTTACGCAATGGAAACAACCTGTTTATGGAGTGTAATTGTTGAGTGAACACCGTTATGCAATCATAACCCTATCCCTGTTAATTCATTGTAATGGAAAAGTTGTCTATCTATGTTGAACATGCATTCAACAGGCCTCAAATTGTTTTATTTGATTTTCTCACGGTTCTAAGTATTTGTCTCATACGTTGACACATTTATATAGATAACAGAGATTGTTCTCTTTCAGTCAGTAGCTTTATCACCCATATCTATCCTCGTGAAATACTTTGTTTTTGATTTTTGTCCTGGTCCTCGGGGCATTTAATAATCTGATATTTGGGCCTCGGTGGCCATGTGGTCAAGGTCGCTGACTTTGAATCACTTGCCCCTCATCGATGTGGTTTGAGTGTCACTCGGGGCGATGAATAATTCATATGAGGAAGCCATCCAGCTGGCTTTCTGAAGATCGTAGGTTCTACCCAGATGTCTGCCCCTGATGAAATAATGCGAGTAGGGGCAACTGAGGTCTTCCTCAATCATCGAAGCTGGAAAGTCGCACTATGACCTATAAATGTGTTGGTGCGACGTTAATTTTACATAATTTTCTTTTCAATTCACTGACCAATGACAAATTCAAGCCTTTCCTCAAATCTGCCTGCAGTAAATATGTAAGCTATTTCAAAGTCTAGAAGTAATAAGTGCATCGTTTGTAGGAGATGAAAAGGGCATGGTCGCCTTAGCCTACAATTTAGTTTTACAATGTTGTCCCAAATATTTTTCCAAGATCAAGATGTGGCTCAATATTTTTCAGAAAATGATCCTTTAATTTTGTTATGTCAGATAAATAAATATGTCTTAAATAAGTAGAGCTAAGTCGAAGATTGTGTTTTATTTCCGCTTCCATCATTTTCTTGAGTCATATTCATTTTCAAAATGTAACTCTCTTACAACAGATAACTTTGATTGGCTTTTAAACATTTGAAGGGAACACAAAGATATTGTATTTTCTATGTACCTTAGTTTCTCTTTCGTTCTGGTACATCTTGATAGCGGAAAGAGCATTTTGTGTCACACTGCTTCGAAGTGGCAAGCAAAGTCTGCTTTCTGAACAGTCCATGAGTTATATATAAAAGCAAAGCCTAACTGTACTTGTATTAATCGCAATTTACATAGAGATATTTCCCTTTGCAGCGAATACCGCAAGGCATATTGGGAGAAGAATGATGATCTGTGTGACAGTATACGATACGAATCACCATACAACAACGGCAAACTTCTTTTGGATATGATAGATGCACATACATTTGACTTTTTATCAGGTACATGACGATATATTAATAAGAACAATAATAGTATGTAAGCGTGTATACATATAAAAAACATAGACAATGTAAAACAAATACGGAATACGGACAAAACAAACGCAGGCACCGCATTGAAATGCAACCGAGGGAGCGGTGGCCAAGTGGTTACGGTGTCGGTCGCTCAGTCAGTGGGTAGTGGGTTCAAGCCTCACTGGGATCACGACGTCCTTTAATATGACACCAGTACTGGTCTATTCAGTAAACGGTCTTGCGAGTGGTTCAAGTAAGCTTTAAACCTGCATCACAATCGAGCTAAAATAAATAGAATAAACTAAATATCTTAGTATTTTTAATGTCTACTTAAATGATTCTTGGGGGCAAAAAATGATATAAAAATATTCAAGCAAATAAAAAATTGTCACTTAAAATCATTGCAATCACTTCTGTAAATAGGAGTGCCATGAGCGATATGGAAAGATTTTATTTTACTGACATTGCATATCATGTATTTCAAAGTACAATGACTTTTAGGTAACAAGGACAGACATAGTTTTGTGACGTTCAAAGATTTTGGCAACTACACGTTTCCAATTATGTACGACAATGGAAGAGGGTATGTAATAGTGCTTTTGCTGAATGAAATTAAAATGTCCGTGTCACATCACTGTTAGTTGATGTTGACACTTAAAAATTCTACAAAGTGTATATCACGAATAGGAAGTGAACATAGATGATTATGTTGATGACGCGTTCGTTACCTTAAGTTTCGAAAAGTTTTGAAAATGATTTCTAGATGTGAGAAATATAAAAAAAAATAGCTTATTGGAATGTTTGTTTGTATGTAAGTGTATTCGTAGTCGCCACCGTTGACTCGTAAGGGCGACTCTTCCATAAGACTATTAGTAAAGCTAATTGGAGGATTGTGCAAGATACAGACTCTCCAAGTCAAGAAGCTTCTCTGGTTTTTTATCGTGCCAGGTGTAAAGCAACCTATACATTGGACTCTTATACAAATGTTGTTAATTTGAGTTGGAGGAGCGGGGGCTCGAACCTATGACACCTGGTTTTATAGTCAGACAGTGTTACCGCTGGACCAGTACGTCCAGTCTGAGCCGCCTCCATTTCCTATAGACAGACTCGTTATTTTTGGGGTTGATAAAACGGAGCAAAAATATATTGATTAGGACTATTGAGTACTGTTAGGTATACTTTTGTCTGCTAACGTCGAGAAAATATGAAGAAAAAAAAGAAAGAAAGCAAATCGAATATGGTGTAAGAATTTTACATCGAATATTGAAGAGAAATTGGAAACAATCTTTGAAAAAAAACTTGTTGGTGTTTGTAAACGGAAACATATTTTGAAGGGCGACTGCGAAAGAAAGTGATTCTTTCGCATTCACCCCTAAATTTGTCAACAATAAACTAAATTAGGATGATACATAATATTGACTTTGTTCATTTACAGGTTCGGGCGACAGACGTATGACGCCATGTCCATTTTAGCGCCTTTACGTCAATGTTGTTTGATACGGAAGTCGACATTGCTGAAATACGTTAAATTATACGTTGGTCCTGAAAGACTTAGTGTTCTAATCGAAAAAGCTTTAGAGTCGGATCCTATAGCGCCAGTGTTAATTAAACCACATTTGAATGCTTTAGACAGGCGGTTGTTGAAAATTTTACAGGCAGTTGCTGAGTGTATAGAAAAATACCCAGTGAATAAAGTAGTGGTGTTTGATAGATTCTGAAAATATTTATTTATCATTGGTGATTGGTTTATTTAAGGACATACACTTTTTGCTTGATAAAAATTGAAGGATGAGCATTTTGATATCCAAATGATGTGATAACACTTTTTTATATGCCTAAAAAACAACAACACTGCTAGATAAACTAAATGTAAAAAAATGCATCCTGTTACAGTTTTGAAAACTTGAAGTGCCTTTGATGGTTTCAATCAGTTTGAAGTGATAAAAGTTTAGCAAGAAACGTTTACTGTTTAGAATCCAAGAAATTGTGCGATAGATTATTATACTTGGAATTGGAAACTGAAGGAAATGACGTAAATTGATAGAAAAAGATCAAAATAAGAAAATTGGAATTTTGTTTATGGATACGACAGGCGAAATTCTGTTAATTATTACAAACATATTAGATTAATGTTGATGAAACGGAAACTAGAACAGTAATGACAACGAAGGCAAACGTGATAAAAGAAATGTTGTGGTGCATGCATTACTATAACTATAACGATAGCACATCACCGAAGACAAAAGAAGCAGAAAGAAACTTGTAAAGGCAAGTGTTTTACACAGGTGTGTTAGATAAAGAGAAATCAATGAAGCGCACTGTCAAATATGTAACCTTTACTGAAGCACATGCGTATTAAATGTTTAGTATGAATGGTCAAAGTACATTTGTTCACAATCTAATTTGAACGGAGAGAATTCATTAATTTAAGAAGATAAAATGTAATTAAGAAAACAAAACTCCAAGTCGCTTCTATATGTAACCATTTGATTATGGTAAACGCTGAACACTTATGTCTGTATATATGTATCATATGCTGATGTTCTAACAGTATTAATGCACGTTTTCCGGTGCAAAGATTGTTATCACGGTGATAGCATAATTCATACTAACACATGCATACACAAGTCAAACCGCCGCAACATCAAGTAGATTTGTTGTCCTGTCACAGATGACAAGTTTTACACCGAAAGGAATACACGCTTCCAGACATGTTATTGAATTAAGTTTTCTGCCACGGAACTGGCTCTGCATTCTACATTTTTGTCGTGCAATATATTTTGTAAATAGAGATGCAGTTTTAACATATGTTTTTTGCTCTTTGGCAGACTTTACTTACAACATTTGCTTTTAATGTACCTGCAGCATTTGCTTTTAATGTACCTGCAGCATTTGCTTTTAATGTACTTGCAGCATTTTCATTTTTATCATTTACAAAGAATAAAGAATTTTAGATTTGTAGTATAGTTTTCCTTCTTGAGCTCGAGTATACAAAGTATAAAGAGGTCATATTTACTCACCTAGACGTCGGCGTAGTTTTAGAATTCTTTTACAATCCTGTTTCATTTATGTAACGGGTATACTTCTAATACCCCACATCATATATGATAAGGGTTGGAAATGCTGTCATCCAGTATCTAAGGAAATGAGTCTCTTTCTAATGGGAATTACAGATTAAAGTATCTGCGACTTTAATGCATTTATTTTATGCATTAACTATCCCAACACAGTAGGAATTTGCCTTCGTGTAAAGTTTAAAGACACAACATCATCTAAATTGTGAAGACACTTCCTGGCAGTTTTCTTCATTATGTCTCTAGTTATACAACTTTCACTATTGAAGAAGTTGCCATATGAAGTCCAAAAGACATTAATTGTTTCACGTTAAAAGTTATTGTAATCCGCAAAAGAACACAGATCTAAGTAAACTTTTTTGTAAGCTGTGAAGAAATTTTCATACACATCTTGGTCGTTCATTTTCAACTCTTGCAATCTTTCTCTGCAATCTAGAGGAGAATGAACGTCTAGGATTATGTGGATCAAAAAAAGTCAAAACGTAACAGAAAGTTAAAGATAACGATGTATAGGATAATGAAAGAGAAAGATGAAATAGAAATTTCGGGTATGCTTTCCTCTGACGGAACTGCAAGAAGACTGCATGATAGATGGCGTCGACTTGGATACGTGTCTTTAAACTGTTTCAACTGGGCCCTTAATGGTGATTATCCTTTTACATGTACATTGCTTTCTGCAGAGACATTGCGATATGCAGATTTGTCTGTTAGGTTTTCTTTTTGTAATTATTTACATTAATATTTTAGTGGTTTGCATAGTACGCCCTTTGTTACCATTGTGCATGTATGGGTTCAACTAGCGGTACTATTTATACTTACAGTGTTCTGTAGTTTTGAAATAATGTTTGGAAAAAAGATTGAAGGTGTGTGAGGAACTAACCGTTATTTTACCAGTGGCGTTTATCCCGCTAACATTCCCAGAGCATTGTCTCGCGATATCATTCTACATTGTATGTATTCGTTTAGTCCTTTTGTTCATTTATTTTGTGTATTTGGTCATGTACACTTAAATGGGGGTCAATGTCATTTGCAAACTGAAATACATATGATGAGGATTTTCAACATTTGAAATAATATCAATAGATACAATATATAAGTGAAAGATTGTCGTTGGAATATTTACTGTTTGAAATGTTAGTTTTCTAGGTTAATAACTTTTTGCGGGGAGTGGAGGGGGGTGGGGGGAGGGGTGTTAACGTCGCACTGACACAGTTATAGGATAACCTAATGAAGCTTGATGGTATGTAGATTAAAATGGCATTAGCCCCTTAACTCAATTGCAGTGGTAGAGAAAGGAAAGTGTGTTACAAGAAATATTTTAAGTAAGCGACATCTACCTTGCATCATAAGACATAAACAACAGAAGAAATAAAACACAGAGAACCGTAAACAAGTAAATATCGGTAAAATTTACTGACTCGGCACACATACTTTACGAATGTCGAATTATCAAAGGGGAATATCTCATTGACAAATCAATCCAACAGGTAATGAAGAAAATATGCCCATCTCCACTTGAGAGTGAAGCATCCTATGATTTTTTGCTGAATTCCAGATTGTGGTTGCTGTGAAATACTCTTGACTATGGAGATGCTATAGTTAACCTTAAGCCTGCTGGCGACAAGTTACTTTGGCTTTTGCGACCAGTGGAATCCAAGACATCCGTGCAGTCTGCACATGAAACATTCAACGCCCCGACTGAGGCACGAACTCACATTGATGAGGGGCAAGTGATTTAAAGTCAGCGACCTTAACTACTCGGCCACGGAGGCCCCCTCTGTACAAGAAATGGTACTAAAGTATACTAATGTTGAATAATCAAAGAGCAATAAGTCAGTAAAAATCATCCGACCGAAACACGAAGGTAAAATCCGCATCTCATTTTGATTGTAAAGCTTCCTATGATGTATGGCTAAATTCCAGCCAGTGGTTACTGAGGAATCCTCCGGAAAAGAATTGTCTTATAATATGCTATTTTGAATAATCAAAGGACAATAACTGCATGCAAAATCATCCGAACGGAACACGAAGATAATATGCGCATTTCCTCTTGATTGTGCAGCTTCCTTTGAAGTTTCACTAAATTCCAACCAAAGATTGCTAAGATATTCCTCTGAAAGGAACTGTACTATTGTTTACTATTGTTGAATAATCAAAGGGCAATAACTAGGTGAAAAATCATCTGACCGGAACACGAAGATAATATGCGCATTTCCTCTTGATTGTGAAGCTTCCGATGAAGTTTAACTAAACTCCAACCAGTGATTGCTAAGATATTCTTCGGAAAGGAACTGTAATATTGTTGAATAATCAAAGGGCAATAACTGGGTGAAAAATCATCTGACCGGAACACGAAGATAATATTCGCATTCCTTTTTAATAGTGAAGTTCACTTAGAAGTATGGCTAAATTTCAACTAGTGGTTGCTGAGAAATACTCCGGACAAGCCTGAACTATAGTATACTACTGTTGAATAATCAAAGGGCAATAACGCTGTCAAGACCATTTGATTAGAACACGAAGATAATATGCGCATCTCCTTTTAACAGTGATGTTTTATTCCAACTAGTGGCTGCTAAAAAATACTCTGGACAAGAATTGCGGGACGGACGAGCGAAGCGAGTATATGCTTCCAGCATAAAAAAGGGGTAAGACTGAGGATATAATGAAGGAAGGTGTTTGCAACTGTTCAATAATGTCTTAAACAGGGGAAGATAAAACAGAAGAATTCATTGATATATTTAGTAATGTATAATTTAAATCTAATGTTCTATGAAGCTGGAGGCATAATCTATGATTAATTGCTGCACAAGTTGCATCCCTTAAAACATACGTATGACGTAGAGGACAAGAAGGAACAAATACGGAGTACGTCCACTTCATTCATTAAAATGATTAAAAAAAGAGTTAATAGGAGTAAACACTAAATTTCTTATTACAAGTATAATGATCAATGCCACAACTTAATTATTTGTCAATTCTGATTTATGTGGATTGATTTGGTTAAGCAGATAAGCAGTTGTAAGCATGTATTTTTCAGTTACGAAAACATATTTTCAGTAACGTATCGTAACGTAGGTTACAATGCCAGTGCTGTGCTACATGCATTTTTATATCAAGTAGTTCGAACATGATAAGATACTTGCATTATCTAAGTCTAAACATCATTATAAGGATTACATAAACAATCTATTGCTAAAAGATTATATCGTGAAGTTTAGTAAAGTATATAATAATGTTAACGTAGTTGTTCTTAAAAGTGTTGAACGATAAATTCTTAAATGATATGTATATGAAAATTCTATGTCTTATACATATCTAATATTATTTGACAATTAAACCTATTGAAATAATTGATATTTGTATTTTATAAAACAAATGGTAACGTAAATTACAAAATAAAATAATCAATTAAGAGAACAAAACTATGCGGGAACATTGACAACAGCATATTCTGAATACCACTGAACTCATTTGCTAATGATTTTGGTTCTATTAACCACGTAAATAACCACATTCCAGTTTTATCATTTATTAAATACTACTTGTTAATGTAACGTAAATAACATGTTGTAATTCATAGAGAACCCGCTTGCCAGATGGCAGAATTCAGAAATTTGATCTACAGACAGGGGGCTTAAAAAATAATGGGGTCTACAAAAGTCCCTGGGGGAGGGTTTCACCTCCAGCTCTAGGCCTATAGGTGTACCTTTTGATTAACCAACAAAATACTCTTTTCACCTTTGGTCTTACTTTTGTTGAGTAGTATCAACGCAGTTTAGGACGTCTTTTCTCGCTTTTGATGGTGGAGGAAGACTCAGCATGACCCTCAGGGCATTTTCAAGCATGGGAGTGCACCTGTGCAGAATTATGAACCTTTGTAAGTCTGTTGGATGACTTCCTTACATGAAAAGTTCTACACCCAAATCAAGGTTCCGAACTAACAGCGATGATGAGCAAGTGACCCTAAGTCAGCGGCCTTTACCACTCAGCCACAGATGTCCCCTTAGAAGATCGTAGAACTGCAAACATCCTGTTGGCAGCGAGTAAAAATATACCCTATGCATGTTAACCTTGAAATATCCGTAAAAGATAGCAATGTCAGCTTTACTACATGATATGTTTTTCAAATTTTATCGATCTTTTGTTTATATATTTCAATTATCCAGATCAATTATAACACAATCATCGTTTCTGCGACGTAGCATAACAGAAACAAATACATCTACTTTGCAGCATACACAGAGTAAATAAGCCGCGCCATGAGAAAACCAACATAGCGGGTTTGTGACTAGCATGGATCCAGACACGCTTCCACGCAGTCTGGTCATGATCCATGCTGTTCGCTAACGGTTTCTCTAATTGCAATAGGCTATGAAAGCGAACAGCATGGATCCTGACTAGACTGCGCGGAAGCGCAGGTTGGTCTGGATCCATGATGGCCGCAAATGCGCTACTATCTAATTATTTAACAAAATCATGAATGCACATAAACGTCTCCTGTATATGCAGGTTGATATATTAATGTTTTACTTTGGCCTAGTTTTCTGTATTGAATTTATATATAAACGGTTTTTAGTTAGTTTTGTCGATAACACGAGCGGCATTATTCGTCGGTAACACGAGTGGCGAAATTTTTGTATGTGTTGTAAAAATCATATACTTTCGCGAGTCTAAAAGTTTGCATTATTTAGAATCCTTCCTCTAAAATGTCTGATTCTACAGAAGTCAATGTAGATAAGGCAAAATTGATTTATATAAAAATATTTCATATATTATTGAAGAACGTTTCATCTGATAGCCTTTTGCCATTTTTTCTTGTATAAATTGTGGGAATATTAACAATTAACAGTTAATTTAATTGAAAAGAAAATGGCAATGCAATTCTTTGAGAACATTATGTGACATTGTATACTGTATAACTGCGTATTGATATTAGTGGAACAGGTTTCACTCCAGTTATGTATGAACTGTGAATTTTCCATTATTTGAATGCGTTTTTATTTACCCAGTTGAATCAGTCTATGAAATGTAAAACGACACAAAGGACATTTAATTAGATTATGCAAACATGATAGGGACAACATGTGTTTTGCCAAAGATTTAAAATCAATTTGGGACATATTTCTGATTATTTAAGCAAATACTAAAGTATTATATATTACACCAACGTACATCATGAATGAAAAAGGTGAAAAATGTTAAATGTTTGTTAAATACACAATATCAAGCTACTCTCAGACAGGCTTTCATTGTATTTCGTGTATTTTAGAAGCGGTCTATATTTACAGATATTTAACATGAATGTTGAGTGCCAGCGGGTCCGGGTGCAGCAAAAGCTTATGTGAATCCGAAGAAATTGTAAGGAAATAAAAACTACCTTTTTTTACCAGTTTAGGGATTATTTCATCGTTGTTGTAACTCTTTTTAGATTTAGGCATCTCATTAAACTTTAGAACTTCCTTTTGAAAAAAATTAGAAAAAGTAGCACTGGCTTTTAGAAAAGAAATTAAGTTCTAAAACAGTATGCAAACAACTATAACTATGACATAGTTTTGTTACTTTCTGGGAAATTGTTTAAACTACTAATTAATATATAACGACCATTTGATAGTTGTTTTTAAGTAATAAGCGTAATTTTTAACCTAAACGTTGTTACTAGCTACGGTTTTTTCCTACGATATATTTACAGGTGAAAAAATGCCAATCAAAGCATTATCTTAATTTTAAAGTTGTTGACAGATGTATGAAGGGACATGTATTAAATTCGTATCCATACGCATGTAAAGACATATACCAGACATGGAAAGTACATCTTTATCAAAGTAACCAATGCACAAACAAGCACAATTTTGTGAATGCCTATTTGTTTGACGGTGAAACTCATAGTATTTACAGCTTTTAACTTAAATTTTCAATTTGAGTGGATTTTGATGGATTAGAAATACCATTCATCTAAGGTTTTATGAACTGGTCCTTTTAGGCGAGAAATGTGTAAATTGTAATGGTTCATATGCCTAGATGTATGTAACTAAATAATATTGAAATTTTGAAGTTCACAAATGAATACTTATTTAATTAAAACAAGGCATTTTGGTAATACCTGCCTAGGACATTAAAATAGTATAACTGTATCATTTGCTGGTGATTTCTAGCAATGTAGTTAAATTTTTGGAGTTTTGATTTAAATTAAGGAAAATTAGGCTATTTAAGAATACGGTATGAAGTATTCTTAACGTTATTCTTGTGTTCTTATCATCTCATCTTTCTAATAATCAATTAGGTGTATCTACCGATTGGAATGATAATTGTTCGTATTCATATATTTGTATATGTTACAGAATTTTGAATGACATATTGTCTGGACAGTCAGTACATTCTTATCGTTTTTTTATTCAATAAATAAAAAGAGACAGAGCTGTTGATACACATTTTTATGTTTAATTTAATGTTACACTGACACAATGTAGGTCAAAAGGCGACCTTTCATGTTTTTAATAGTTGAAGATGACTCCGGTTGCTCTTCCAGGTATTATTTCAGGCATCGATGGACACCTGTGTTGGACCACCGAAAATCTCTTAGCCATCTGCATCGTATTCATAAGCGGTTAAGATATGAGTCACTTGTCGACTTGTTGAATTGTGTCTTATGGAAAAAAAACACCTCCAGCTGGAGTATGGAACGTTAGTGGTTCAATATTGTGCACACTCCCCTTTAAAAAATATAAAGCTTGACATAGGTTACAGTGTCAGCAATGTCCGTGCGACTGTGTAATCTCAGTACACTAGTTTGGTATTTTTCAGCAATTAATGTAGCTCAAACTAGCCAGCCGGGGAATTCCGAAATTGGAAAATACGTTATCAAAGGAAAATTTGAAACCATGACCTTAAATCTTGAATCACTCCATTTTTTTTTTTCTTAACTGTTTCTTAAGAGACAGAAAAGGAAATGCTAGCAAATGTTTAGTAACTTACCATGTTGCTAAGATCTATCATAGCTTAATTCGAGTCTTCAAATTTTTTATACAATCTGCTACAGTTGGCAAACATGTTTTCCTCATATTAACTAAAAAGAAGAATATTGATCAAAATAAAGGTTTACCTGTGCCCCGAGCATTCACTGGATACTGCAGTAGTCTATATGCAGTAAGAAAACATACTATTAAATGTTAAAACTTAAGTTGTCAAAATTAATGTTGAAAGATGGGCCAGTCAGTGGCACAAACTATAAGTCGGCAATATATGTAATTATACATATATTATAACATATTAAGATATAATTTTTCTTCCCCGCCCGCTTAGCTCAGTAGGTAGAGCGTCGGTCTACGGATCGCGGGGTCGTGAGTTCGATCCTCGGGCTGGGCGTATGTTCTCCGCGACTATTTGATAAAAGACATTGTGTCTGAAATCATTAGTCCTCCACCTCTGCTACCTGTGGGGAAGTTGGCAGTTACTTGCGGAGAACAGGTCTGTACTGGTACAGAATCCAGGAACACTGGTTAGGTTAACTGCCCGCCGTTACATGACTGAAATACTGTTGAAAAACGGCGTTAAACCCAAAACAAACAAAAAACAAAATATTTTTCTTCACATTCAATGTGGCAACATCTGGTCATTTTTCCATGTGGGGCCGCTATGGCCAAATGTTAAGGAAGCTGACTTCTAACCAATTGTCTCTCACCGCTGTGGATTTGGAACGTTTCATGGAGTGTGGAATTCTGTCATGTGAGGAAGTCATCCAACTGGCTTAGGTTAAGTCAGTGATTCTTCCCAGGTACCAGCGCATGTGTGAAATAATGCAAAGAAGTGTACCTGGGATCTTCCTCCGCAATCAAAAGCGGCAAAATCGCCATATGACCTACATGTATAATTGTGTCGTGACGTTATATCCATCAAAACAACATATTTTTTCTGCATTGATTATCTATACATTTGTATTTAGTAAAGAAGAAAAGCTGATATGTATGAAGTGGGTACAAAGGACAGGACAGACAATTGTCCTTGTTGCACTCCCAATGGTTGTGATATTCACCTTGATAAATATGTCTCATTTACCTTTCTTTCATCGAGGAAGTTCTGAAACAACATTTATTTTGAATGAAAGAGTTTATGATAAAAATAGTGATTCAAGTTCAAAGAAATTACCCAAACTTCACAAAAAATACAGCGGGGATGACAATTTAATGGATCTGAGACAGTTTGATGACGCAGATAAAGAACTATATAAAACGTCTGGAAAAGGTGATCAAGTATCCACTGAAGATAAGGATGTAAAATCTGCAAAGGACGTCATAGTTGTAATGAAAGATGAATCAGTTGATAGAATGATTGAGAAGTTAAAGAAGGCAAACAACAATTCGTTCTTTCCCAGTTATTTTTGGAACAGCAGTCTGCATGATCTAACAAGAAGGTTAGGTGCTACTGCCAAACATAAAGCAAGGACTCTACCCGGATATGCTCAAATTAAACGGTATATATCTAAAAACTAACAAATGTAATATAATGACAATGGTTTCTTATATCAATATATTTTAATGTATTAATACTTTTGATATTTGTTGAAAAGTTTGCAACACCATCTTATATGAGTGAAAGTTATTTGTTTATGGTCAGTTATGTCAACTAATAACAGCATTACCTTATCTCATTGTATTTTTCTGTATATATTAAGATCGCGCCGTGACATAGGACTTTTAAGAAAGGAAAATGGCATATAGATTACTCTGCATTTATATATTCACAGTTCTAGTGGTATGCCAGCATGGAAGTTATTTCACAGAAATATTCGTCAGTTTTCTTTGTACGACCCAGATGATCCAAACTTGTATGGAATGCTTATAGACATGGCAACACTACCAATGATAGAAGCAGGTACTAAGTAAATAAAGTCAACGAATTAATTTCAAATAATTCAAGTAATACTCAATACTTAATTTTGCTGAATTGGTCGACGTGAACTTCTACCAAACCATAAAAACTTCACTAAACAGTAGCGCCATATCTTGACTGGTATTGTGACCAATTTTAGGATATGTTACGTTACATATTGGTATTTTTTTGGCACAAAAGAAAACGTTTCCCCCTCCATTTAACTGTAGGGAAGGCCGAGGATTTCCAGGTACAAGCCCTATGGCTCAAAACCATGCTTAGAGATAAATAGATTTTCTGCAACCAATAACAGCTGAATATGCATAATTTGACCTAAACTGAGTCGTTTAGGAGAAGAAAAACATTATAAACGAAAGAAAATATGTTTAATCTTTATTTTAACACGACCAGCAAATAACTTACATACATGTAGAGTAAAATCTATCTCGGGTTATTCTGCAATAAACACTCGCGTGCAATGACGTCATCCGATCCAGGTGCGTAGCAGAGTCGTAAAAAGTACTTACCATTTTTTCTATCACTGTTGATACTAGTTTGTCGTGTTAGAATCGAAATAATAAGTTCTCAAGTGTGAACCCGAGTTTTTCGTTCTTATGCGAAACAATATATCACTCAAGGCTACGGCCTTCGTGATATATTCTTACGCATAAGAATTCTAAACACGGGTTATTCTACGATAAACCACGTTTGGGAACTTACTATTTCTTAATTTTAAAAAGGTTTCTGTTAGATGAGAAGTTTCCTAAAGTAGTTTATATCAAATGACATTTACTTAAACACATGTTTTCAGAGGAAAGTGATGGCGGCACTATGCTTAAACTCATTGTTAGATTTAAAAATGAGGGAAGAGCGCTTGTTAAGTTCATGAGGTTAGTAAACTGATACATACCCTTTTTCATGATGAGTTTTATGAAAGACGGAATAAAACGTATTTCATAAAGTTTGCTTACATATATCATTTTGGTGACCTTTTTTCACAATGAGGAGTACTTTGGCATTAAAGAATGTTATTGTTCTTATCAAACACAAATTTGGTATTTCTTATATCTAACTGTTTTATAGATTTCTAATAATTTTCCGTGAATGAAGCAATTAATAACAACATCATTTAACGCTTTATTATATTTGACAGATCTTGCTAAATGATTCAATGTTATTAATCGGCCGAACATGTTACCTCATTTCAAACACCCAAGAGAGGTGACAGATCTTGTTAAAATCATTCAATGGAACGACTTTGTTTCGTCATTATAGATACACTAGAGAGAGAGAGAGAGAGAGAGAGAGAGAGAGAGAGAGAGAGAGAGGGGGAGAGAGAGAGGTGACAGTTACCTTTTAATTATCTACTGTTATTAATAGGCCGAGCATGTTTAGTCATTTCAGATACCCAAGAGAGGTGGCAGATCTTGTTAAATGATTCAATTTTATTAATAGACCGGCATGTTTAGTCATTTTAGATACCCAAGAGAGGTGGCAGATCTTGTTAAATGATTCAATGTTATTAATAGGCCGAGCATGTTTAGTGGTTATGCTCCATATTTTGATACACTGTTCCGTATTTCTATTCTGTTCCATTTAAAATTATTCCGTAATATATGTTCCGTCTTTTTAATTTCTGTTCCGTATTTTCTAGTGTTCCGTTCCGTGTTTTAGTAATGGGCTGTTTAGTCATTTCAGATACCCAAGAGAGGTGACAGATCTTGTTAAATGATACAAAGTTATTTATGGAACGAACATGTTTCATCATTTCAGATACCCAAGAGAAGTTGATTCTGATGAGAATATAGATATTAATGATGAGATAGAAAGGCATGTAGCGAAAATAGCTGCGTTTCAACTTGACAAGTACGTTATTGATTAATAAGAGTTTAATAAACGGCTGCTTGTGCCTACTTGCCATAGTTGCAAACCAAGTGTCATAAAGAATTGCCCAAGGGCCATTATGACGCTAGATGTGCCATTACTAGGCACAACCAGCTGTTTATTGACCTTGACCTTTTAGATATATATATTAATTTGCTTCTTATTCTTCTTGGTAATTTCATTTATCATATTTTCCTCCATTTAGCTCTTTATCTGCGTCATCATTTTTGTACGCTTCTACTATGTCCCTAATACAGGTTAAAGAGCCTTATACGTATGGATCAGAATTCCTATATCTCGGGTAGCAAAAGTAGCTCCTTCAGGTCCGGGATAATATGAATATGACACCTCAGTGATAGTATGAGCTGCAGCTGATATTATTATTGAGGTGTCAAATTCATACATATAACGCTCTACATGATTACAGGCCAAATAGGATTAGAAGATCAAAAGACGCTGACACATGACTACTTCCAAAGATGTGATAGCCGAAGCTTTGAATATATCGCTCCAAAACTTTCTCTATGCCAAGATTAGAGATGGTAATAAACTAGCTGTTTAAAAACCATCTTCCTTTCACACCACTTGGCAAATAGAACTTGGTAATTCGTTGGGTTTTTTTTTCACCCGAATAGAAACTCTATAAACTTAATTTTAAAAGTTTATTAATGATCTGTCACAATTTCAACAAGGTCGTATCATGCAGTTGCATATTTATTTGCTATTTCAATATCTCAGTGTAACAAAAAAAATATAAAACTTATTTTCTGAATACAACTCATTTCATTTAAATTAGAGAAATAATCGACAATGATATCTTCATGACTGCCCGTTGCTAGGCACCAGATTAACCTCGGGTCTTTTTGTTATTTTCTCCAGGTACTTGTGGTTTTTGATCTTTTCATTTAAATAAGTCGAGGATAAATTCAACGGAGTTGTTTGGCTAAAAAGCACGTATTTCCAGTGTAATTTTCTCAGTCAAGATTGCACACGATCTCGCTACATTCAACAAACAATATAAGGTATAACTCTTCAATTATGCCACGTGGTCGTGCTCGTCTGCAAGCCAATAAACTGATTGTAATAAGAATGTTGTCAGAAGGGTAAATGGTGTTAGGTACGAAGAGCTAACCACTCCGAGACTTGATCTGGTGGTAAATCGTCGTGTTGTTGGAAACACGGGTGCTCAATATGTTGAACAGGGGAACCCAGTCCTTCAGAGGTTTGGACAAGAGCAAGCTAACCAGCAAAATGACGCGGAGAGGAAGGAACCGGTCCAGAATGCTAGGAATAAGCAGAACGAGACCAATCTATTTATAACCGATATATATTTATGTTTTGTTTTAGAACACTTGGGTTTTATCGAGTACCCCCAACGATTGGAAGACGGGTAAACATTACGTCTGAGCTACATCCAATCATGCCAAAATCAGTAAAGGATACTCTTTATAAATCACCAGGTATTTACGTTAATGTCACCTCTAAAACTACCACTAGACTTTTTGTTTATGGATTGTTCTTATTTAGTAAGGGAGATAACCAGTGAGTGCGGATACTAAAATTAACTTCCATTTTTGCAACACGGTGTCCCAAAACTTCTTCATGTGTTTGTGTTTACAGATACATTACTCTATTTCAACCACTGCTGTTATTTTATATTCGTATTTCTTAAAGGTGTACATTGGTTTTAATTTTTCGGGATTTGTATACCAAGATAGCAAATTTTAATATTTTGAATAAATTGACTGCATAAGTATTGTACTCTTTACATTTCAGCCGGAAATTTATGTTTCTATGATAAATGCCATTACTACTGCGATAGTGCGCATCCGTTCTGCGGACATCCCGATATGATTGAAATGTCTGTACAGAGCTACCTGCCGTCAAGAACATTGCTAAAAGATTGTCTTAGAATCAACCATGGAAGCGTTCATACAGGTTTGACCTTTTTCATCAATAAATCAATTCAGGAACAAAAACTGATAAAAGCTTTGTAAACTTACGTGCAAAGTGAATAAAGCACACACACATTACATATTTGTACTGCAGCTGTACTTTAAAGGGACACATATCTTACTGGTTTATTAACATTGCCCCTAGTCATAGAAACTCCAAATCTTTGAACGTCATATTTTAAAACCTAGTTTGATGCTAGCAGAAGTTAAGAAACAAATATAGTTTCATAAATATTCTGTTATTATCACACTACAATTTCAACCAATAACTAGTAAAAAGAAAGTATGCACTCATCAAACAACTGGAAATTTGAATTGTAAATATCGTTTAACTATTTTTTTGAAGAATGCAAATGTACATTCATCTATATCAATTTGTTAAATCTATTGAATGACCCTTCAACTTTGTAAATCATTGGCCAATTTGCTCAGTATTCATGTAAACACATGCGCATGCGCTAAGTCTTAAGATCATCCCTTACCCCTCTTTAACGTGTCAACGGACTGTAAATGTTGAGTAAATACCTTTTAGCAAAATTGAATTGCAATGGAAATATCATCATTTATGTTACCTGAAATACAAGAACACAGATTTTTTTCTATGTACTTACTAAGTTTCTCTTTTGCATCATAACAAAAACACTTTATACAACAGTGCTTCGAAGTGGCAGGCAAAGTCTGCTTTCTGAAAAGTTCAGTAGTTATATTAAAAAGCAAAGCCCAGCTGTACTTGTATCAATTTAAAACCACATTTACAAAGCATTTTTGTTTAAGTGATGTTTCCTCTTGCAGCGCACACCACAAGGCATATTGGGAGACACATGACGATCTATGTGATTCTATACGAAACGAATCACCATACAACAATGGCAAACTTTTTTTGGATATTATAGATGCACATACATTTGACTTTTTATCAGGTACTAGATTATATATTTTAACAAATACGGACAGACCAAACGCAGGCACCGCATTGAAATTCAACTCGTATTTTATATTCAATATCCCCTTAAATTATTCTTGGGATAACCGTTGAAAAAAAGTCACAAAAGGTATAGAGATATTCAGGCAAATAAAAGGTTCTTACATAAAACAAGTTTGATCAGTTTTGTAATACTAGTGATTTCATCTGAACGATTTTGAAAAAAAAAAACTGACATTGCATATCATGTATTTCTAAATAAAATTATATTTTAGGTAACCAGGACAGACATGGTTTTACGACGTTCAAAGATTTTGGCCACTACACATTTCCAATTCTGTACGACAATGGATGTGGGTATGTAACAGTGCTTTTGCTTAAACTAAATTCAAATGCCACATCAGTGCGAGTTGTTGTTGAAGGCACTTAAAGCTCTACAAAGGGGCATTGTTGTATTGTAACCTAAAGTTTTGAATATAATTCCTATCTGGGGAGTTTCAGCTTCTTCTGTTTTATTATGGTTGGTGTGTACATTGATCGTCTCAACCATTAATAGTTGGCAATATTTACCCATCCTTATTTTTGATACAGGCACAGTAAAGGATTATTGAATCTGTTAAGTGTACGTTTGTCTACTAAAGTCAAGAAAATCCTTGTATATGAACGAAAAAGACAGCAAATGGAATTTTCATTTTTACATCGAATATTGAACAGAAATAAGGAATAATCTGGCAAAAGGAACTTGTATATGTTTGTTAACGAAAACATATTTCGAATGATGAATGCAAAAGAAGTCTAAATGTTTCTTTATCTATATATTTTGACATCTCTTTCGCATTCATCCCTGAATCTGTGCACAATAATCTGAATTAAGAGGATTCGTAATATTGACTTTGTTCACTTACTGAAACTGAAACTGAAACTGGTTTATTTGCTTAAACGCCTATTTCTACATTTAAAACATATTCAATGGCGTTTTACAATACAAGTTGAAATAAAATATTAAATATAAAATATTTTAAATAAGATTAATTAAAACGAATCAAAATAGCAATTATTAATTTAAAGTCAATGATAATACTATATTTTAAAATATTACTAACATACAATTATCACAGACAAACATTAAATTTCTATCACTGTCACCAGCATCATTGTTTAAAACTCAGTCAAAACTTAGAATAATGCAAAGTAGTCTCTGAAGAAATGCGTTTTCAACCTTTTCCTAAAGCAGTCAATTTAAGAACTTTGTCTGATGTTCAACGGCAAATTGTTACACAACTTTGGCCCTATAGTACTAAAGCTTCTATCACTAAAAGTTTTTCGCTTGTTGAAAGGGACGATGTAACAGTCAACTAATGACTCCGAGGATCTGAGGGAGCGCTGGGGGATTTTCGGTGTTAAGAGTTCAATCAAATATGCAGGCGCATTTCCAACATGGCAATTGAACATGTACGTCAAGATTTTAAAGTTTATTCTGGCTTTGATCGGCAGCCAGTGCAAATCGTAGAGTGCCTGCTTAGAACTGTCTCTTCTTCTACGATTTAGAACTAACTTCGCACACATATTTTGAATGCGTTGCAGTTTTGCGATGTCACAATCAGAAATACCGTATAAAATAACATTACAGTAGTCTAAATGCGAAATAACCAGCGATAGCACTAAGGTTTCAGTTGCATCCTGAGTCAAATATTTGCGAATGTTTTTGATTCGGAAAAAATTCAACATTGCCGTTCTACACTTTATTTTTATATGCTCTTTGAAAGTTAAAGTTTCGTCCAAATAGGCCCCCAAATATCTGATGTTACTCTGTCTCTTGATTTTATCACCACAAATATCTATCTCGTGAATGTTTAACTTATTCAACTGAGGGGCACTTCCAAAGGCAATATGTTCAGTTTTTGAGGAATTCATTTTTAGTTTGTTACTGTTCATCCACTCATTTGAATCTGTAGCAAACTCCTCTAGTTCACCAATGGATTTAGCCTCGATGGATGGTTCGGGCTTAAACGTGTGCTTGCGGTGTGGTCGTCGGCAAAGCCAAAGACGGAAATGGACGGGGGAACAATGTCAAAAATCGTTCCTGCGTACGTGAGATAGAGCCACGGCCCTAAACAGCTTCCTGGGGGACACTACACGTAAGCTCACGTGCTGATGACACTGTTTGATTCACACTCACGCGGCAGCTCCGTGGCCTCAGATATGAGTTCAACCAGTCCAATGCAACACCAGAGACACCATACTGACATTTCAAAACGTCCAAAAGAATATCGTGATCTACCGTATCAAAAGCTGCACTAAGGTCTAATGCTATCAATGCAGTCACTTCTTGATGTTCCATAGCGTCCAAGATGTCATTGATAAGTCTCAATAAAGCCGATTCGCACGAATGATGTTGCCTGTATGCGGACTGATTTTTTGGAAGGAGATTATGTTCATTTACATGTTTATTAAGTAAATACAGTGCTGCTTTCTCTATCAATTTGGACAAGAATGATAAGTTGCTCACTGGCCTATAGTTTGAGAATATAAGTTCGAGACCAGCTTTCTTTAACAGAGGTCTAACTATTGCCTGTTTCCACTGCACTGGGAAGACTCCTTGAGTCAATGAAAGATTCACTAGTCTAGTTATAATTGGGAGGAGCTCGTTTAAATATGACTTCAACACTTTTGTTGGAATAACATCAATTTCACACGACTTTGTTTGTAACTGGTTAATGAGTTTTCTAACTTCATCCTCACTAAGTTCATCAAATTTTCCAAATTCCGGCACATTTCTCATTGATGGTTTATAGTTTTCAAAATCTTTTAAGCTGTCCCGTATTTTCTGAATCTTTTCCATGAAAAAGTCAGCAAATTTGTCAGCTAGCGTATTTTCATTTCAACAACAGGCATTGGATTCTCCGACTTGCCGCCGGTGAGATCTGTCACAAATTTGTAAAGTTTTTTGGAATCACCTTTGTATTCGAGCACTTTTTGGCTAAGAGTTCTCTGTTTTTCTAGTTTCAGTTCATGGTGATATTTATTAAGAGCAGTCTTGAAAATTTCATAGTCCTGTGGATTTTGGTACCTCCTCCACAAACGTTCGGATTTGCGCAGAATTTGTTTTAAGTGGCGGATATCCTCATTAAACCACGGTTTCGGATTTCGACAAATAATAGTTTTCTCTTTTGACTTACAGATTCGGGCGACAGACGTATGACGCCATGTCCATTTTAGCGCCTTTACGTCAATGTTGTTTGATACGGAAGTCGACATTGCTGAAATACGTTAAATTATACGTTGGTACTGGAAGACTTAGTGTTCTAATGGAAAAAGCTTTAGAGTCGGATCCTATAGCGCCAGTGTTAATTAAACCACACTTGAATGCTTTAGACAGGCGGCTGTTGAAAATGTTACAGGCAGTTGCTGAGTGTATACAAAAGCACCTAGTGAATGAAGTAGTGGTGTCTGACAGATTCTGAAAATATTTATATAAGTATTTAAGTTTGACTTTCTATCTATAAAATATTCTGTAAGTGTCTGTATATTTAGATACATAACGGTAAGTTACACCTAAGGATAGGTCTAATTGTAGACGAGCAATGCAACAATGTGTTTTCACTTAATATGTAAAATAGAAATACTGCCATATTTAATGACTTATTAAGGATGACAAGGCAATTTATCATTGAAAAGAAGTCCATATCAATGCTATTTAACCCATTTCTTGTATTTTGGTTCTATTTTATGATTTCATAATAAATTCTTTACATTATACTGCTTTTTTCTTTGAATAAATTGTTGTTGTTGTTTTGTTTGTTTTTTTTTTGCAAAAAGTAAGGGTGTAACTCTACCTCTAACAAAAAGAATTCATGATTTGTTTGTGGATGTCAAGATGTTGCGGCGACCAATTCAATGTGTATACCAGTATATCAAGTATGAGTCTTTTGTATTGCAACCATCTTATCTCGCGTAATATGCTCGGTCTTAAAAAGTCCCGTTTTTTTGGGGGGGGGGGTGGGGGTGGGTTTGTTTGTTTTGTTTTTTTGGGGTTTTGTTTGGTTATTTTTGTAAGATCGCTCCGGTATCTCGCTTATATATGAACGGACGTCAGAACGACGCCCTTTGCGTCAGATTGAAACTGTATGTATTTGCTGAAATTTGATTTTTATTTAAATTTATTATCAGCAACTTTGTTGATCAGTATGGTTACATTTTTAAATGATTCTGTTTAGCTCGTGTCTGCAAATGTTGGTATTACGTTTTAGTCAGTTAAAGACGTTGCAAAAACAGACAGATGCAAATGTAGGTACGAAATAGTTTATTATTAATGTTTATTTATGTCTGAATACAAAATAATTCATGAAATCATATACTGCCTTACTTAAAGTGGGAATAGATGCACACAAAAAAATCAGTGATATAAATCGTTGAAAGTATAGCATACATTATCCATGATTAAAGCCACTGATAAAGATAATTATACATCTACAACTTTTTTCAAAACCATTGATTTGGATTTCTCGTTCTCGGAATGGTTTGCTATTGTATTGACACATTGCAACGTTTATGCAATGTAATGATATACAGATATGAAGAGGTAGCACAGAACAATCAACATCCATGATAAACCCTTAGCCTGCTAAATTTCTGATATGGACTGGTCCATCATTCAGTTTTGGCAATACCATTTTTTATCTGAAGGGGTGTTCCTATGGATCTTCTTGTAGATATTTTTTTCACTGATTACTGACTGAATAACGAACAGTGCATACCGATCATGATGAGCCTGCAGGCTGAACTTGGTCTGCACTGGTCGCTAAGACAAAACCATTTACCGCCAATAGGCTAAAGGTTAAAATAATATAACTTTTATAAGCGAATGCAGTACCAACATTATCAGTATCTGTCCTTGACGAAATAAAATAACTGTTCATAATTGAAATACATTTGTTCAAAGCAAAATATTTTTTGTTGCACTGAGTGATTATTTACTTTTTTTACCAAAGTGCTAAAAGTAAATAAACTCAAAGATACATCTGCGTCAGTAATGCAAAGGGAGAGCAATAAAGCCTCCTCTGCCAAGTGGTTAAGGCCGCTGACTTCGTATAACGTGCCGTGCTCTTCATTAATGCAGATTCAAAACCTCGTTTGGGGTGTGCATTTCTTCATGTGACGAAGCGGCATCTTTACCAAGCTGCGGCTCATGTTTGAAACAATGCACAGAGAGGCACCTTGGGTATTCCTCCACCTTAAAAAGCAGGCAAAAATAGCCATATGAGCCTAAAATATGTCATACTGTTAAGGATTGATATTTTACCTTAGTTTTGGAAAATATGCAAATACTTAGGGCGATTTGTTATCTGCTATTGACAGGTAAATGCATGAATGCAAATTGAGACTGATCATGTGGCCTGTTTTAACACAAAGTACTTAAGGTTATCCTACATTCTCTCCTAGGTCTGAACTTTTAAAACACATTTATTTCAGAGGATATAACTTGCATGCTTTTAAAAAGGTGTTGTACTTGGCTCAGATTCTAAGAATAGTCAAATAGTTGAAACGAATTTACATAAAATAATGTTTGTGAAACACTATACTTTTAACTAAGTAGGCTTCGTGAAACAAGTTTTTAAATACATACCTAAGACACGAGTTGTTCAACAATTATTTCTAAAATGCATTTATCAATATAAACATAATTTTCACAAAATAAGAAGAAATAGTTAAGTGGTAAAGCAAACAATTTGGTCATTCGAAGGACTTGGAAAACCATTTCTCATCTTGCTTTTCGTTTTGCTTCTGTATATAATTATAAATTAAAGTAGTATCTATAATTTCTTATCATAATTATGTCTCAAGTCTGCAATTGCATATCAAATAAAAAGCTGACATATAAAAAGAGTAGTTAGGGATATGTCAGTCCGACAAGTCTCAAAAAGTTCCTCATCTAAATAATTAAATTAAAATGTATCCGGTCTACGCGTTTCCGTGTTTCATTTTAGCATTGCGCTGCGATACTTTAGTAACATTTATCAAACATCCATAGGATATAAAAAATATATAACATTTAGCTGCAACAAATATGTAGGCATTGTGGTGATGGGATATGTGAGACCTGTTGAATCTATTTAAAAGTAACACATTAACTTAGATAAGATATTTAACATTAGTAAATAAAGCATACAAATAAAAAATGCGATATAAAAGGGATGCCAATTAAGATGCACACATCAAAGATTAATTTCATTTTTCTAAGTCACATATCACACGATACATGTTTTTCATTTTTGTAAAGCAGGCTCGACATTTTCTTTAATCAGCTCGTTTTTTTCCACGAACGCAGTATTGTCACTACCAATACAATTTATCTTGGATTTCTTTTCTTTCAAATTTATCCCACACTACACCTTTTCTTTCTTATTTTCTTTCACTTTTGTTCATCTCAGAGCGTTTAAAATTGCTCTATAACCCAGCATAGCCAGTGCACTCAATCCGCCTGAAACCGGAAGCGTTACGCACCAAGCCAGAATGATATTCCTGAAGAGTCTCCAGTCGACAGATTCACGTGACCTTACTCTTCCTACACAGACGACTGATCCAACTTTACAGTGCGTCGTACTGATCGGGATTCCGATACTGGACGCGACAATGACAGTGAGTGCGCTCCCAACTTCAATACAAAAGCCGCTGCAGACGACAACATAGAATGACATCAAAAGGCATATATATATATATAATATCGATTGAAAATTAATTCGTACTTAAAGTAATTTAAAAGTGATACAAATTTATAAGAATATCCATGTACTCCTACAATCTTTGCAAGCATGCAAAAATGAAAAACGAAATGACACTAAAATATACAGAAATAAGGTAATTTACTGGTCAAATCACGTTTTCATTATTTTTACGACTGTTTGTTCTTTTTATGATTTTGTTATCATACCTTGACGGTGTAATTTTAGTGAGATCCTCTCCCATGGTCTTCATAACTCGTCGGCCCAAGATCCACAATCCGAATGAAATACCGACACCACCATAAACAAGAACCCAGATTGGTACTGGTACCTTTTGTGCAGCGCTTCCTGTAGTTGCTGTAACCCACAAAGCAACCAAAGGACCAACGGCGTTACTGCAATATCACCAAATAAAGTATGTTTCAAGATCGATAACTGCTACTGTGTGTGTAACAGTCAAACGACATAAACTGTCAAATATTTTGCACTATACTAAACAAGAATGATACTAGTATTTAATCGAGCTTTTAAGTTGAAAATGGTTACTTTAATACGGTTTGTTGGGTTTTAACTCCCTTCGGAACAATTTAAGGTCATATTGTGGCGTTTCATATTTTGTTAGTGGGAAACCCCAATGGAACTTCCGAGGACCAATGAAACTTCCGAGGACCAACGGAACTTCCGATGACAAATAAAACTTCTGAGGACAATTGGAACTTCTGAGGACCAATGGAACTTCCGAGGACCAGTAGAACTTCCGTGGACCACTGGAACTTCCGAGGACCAGTGGAACTTCTGAGGACCAATGGAACATCCGAAGACCAACGGAACTTCCGATGACCAATGGAACTTCCGATGACCAATGGAACTTCTGAGGATTATTTCATGCCCAGACTGGCAACAAGGTAGAGAATCCAGCCTTTCGCAAGCCAGCTGGATTACTACCTCACATGAATAAACATGTTTAAAAACAAATCAATCTTCGTAACATCATTGATAATCAAAAAGTAAGGTAAATTGTTTTCTTAAATCCTATTGCTTTTTGTATATTAAACGATTTAGTATAATCAGGTTTTGCTTTGCTTACTTCAAGTGCGAAAGATAAATTTAATGTTCACACACCTTACGTCATTGCCTCCGTGTGCAAAAGAGCCAAACACTGCAGTGAGTATTTGTAGAAACGAGAACAAGCCGGCTGTCTCTGGTTTATCCTTAACATTATCCCGAGCCATACTTTGATCTTTCTGCAAAAACAATAATGAACGTTTAACAGCAATACTTGGGAAAACATTTGGTTCCGCAAAAATCTTTAAAACACCACTATATGGGATATCAAAAGGTAGAGTAATTGGATCAGGATACGAAGCCTTACAGTTAATGGTCGCTGTTTAAAATGTGAAATATATATACCATACGAGGCACCTGAACCATATAGTTAATTTGTCATTCAAAAACCACAGGATGCTATCATTGCTAATAAGCGGAGAATTGTCTACCATTCAGTAATTATCAATTGATTAAATAATAACATTTAGTTTTTGCCAACTTCTAAATTTCCTGGATATTTGGGAGATAACCTCGATAAAAGTTCTCACACTTTTGTTGTTAACCTATTCAAATTTCAACAATATTGATTTGTGTAAAGACATTTAATATATTTCATTGATTTTACGACTATTCACACTTGTAAAAAGTATTAAGAAATACACGTAGTGGAAAACCACAGGTCGCCCAATAAAAAGAAAGAAACGAAAATGTTGCAGGCTCGATTTGACTGAGCCTGTTCATAAACGGTAGTGGAAATGCAAGCTATCCTCCCGCCCTCTAGCACCTGGCTGTGCGCACTCAACATTTACACATGTTACAAGTATCAGAAAATAATTTAAGAGGCATCCGCAGATGTAAGCTGAATATATATATATATATATATATATATATATATATATATATATATATATATATATCGAGTAAATAAAATTTATAAGGATAGGGAGGTGATGATACCGACTTTTCATTATGGTCAAATATCAATCCAACTTTGAAACCGTTCCCAGGATATTTCAGGATAAAGAAACATTTTTTGGTTTTGTTATGCTTTTCTTACCTTATAACGAAATTCTCTCGTTTCTTACTTTCAGACGTTAATGGGTATTTTGAGACATTTCAAACTTTGGTTGAGTCAACATATAAAATAGTACCATAGCATCATTGTTGAAATTTTAATATGTAAATTACACAATCGTTTTCTAACTGTATGGAAAAAATCCAAAAATGTACCGTTAGTGATACAAAAGATATTTTCAAAGAAATTCTGGGAGTGTAAGAAGTTTCGGTAAGTGTACCTTTTCGGCATTAGTGTCGCCCTCTTCAGCTATTTCAATATCAACATCAGTGGTTTCGGTTTCAGAACTCAGTGGTACCTTTTCGTCTAAAGTAGATTTTTGCTCCGCTGCGATAAAGACACATACGTCACATTTATTCATGAGCTAACAGAGTCAGTTGTCGTTTACTGAGAATCTTTAACCCTTAGCCTGCTAAACTTCTAGAATGGACTGGTCCATCATTCAGTTTGGCAATACCATTTTTATTCGAACTGGTGTTCACTGAAAATTTATTGACTGAATAGCGAACAGTGCAGACCATCCGTGCAAAATCACTTGAGGCCAGCAGACTAAAGGTTACTAGTATTAGAACATCGTTTCTAAGTTATACGAAACATTGAGTCAAATACAGCGCATTCGTTGACGTGCATATGTCTAACAAACAAAAAAAAAACTAAGTTAACCCTACACAATGAATTGAATTAATTTAACCAAATATGTGGATTGAAATATATATTCTCTTTCGATAAGTATCACTATAACTGCATAAACTACACGTTCAATAATTCCATTACACCATATATTAGTCTCTTTCTTTTTTTATGTCACCTGACTTTTTCATTTCATTAAACAAACTGTACCATTAGTGTAGACGTCAAACTTTTGCCTTAATTCATTTGACTAACATAATTAGTATTGCATATTTTGTTCGTTATTTCTGTGGTTCTTTTTTCATAATCAGAAATAATCCATCTTCCAAAATTACTGGAAGAAAAGTGGGTGATATTGTTAATGACTTCAGGGAATATTAAATAGAGAAAGCTAGGTTTGGTTGCATCCGTTATTAAAATTCTCAGAAGGTCATTATACAAACTGAAGTAATCAATGTAATGACGGCATGTACTTGCTGGCCAAATAAATTGATTGCCATTTTGATTAGATATTGAAACGTTTTCATTTGTAAACCGATTTTATTTTACTAAACCAAAAAAAGTTCGTCTAAAGAGTGCTGATACATGAAATATATCTTTATCCAGCATCTTTTGCTCATAATATTCAGATTATACTGAAGTACCTACAACGTCATAAATACTGTCAAGTCAACTTATTATCTAACATAACACTAACTTATCTAAAAACATCAACCTATTTGGAACAAAATTGCAAAATACGACTTAATGAAAGTACTCAGTCAAAACTAGTCTGCTATTATTCTGCTTGGTTGCATTCTTTGCTTCCAAAGAATCTTTTTACAGATTTTATTAACAATCACAACAGCAATCTTTAAGTGCCATGTGGCGGCTGTAAAAAGTCTCCCCGTACTTGGATTCAGTGTTGTTATATTTTCTGGTGCTTTGGGATTATGGAGCCCATTCAATGGATGTGTAATAGAGTTGCGTGTTGTTAATTTCATTACCTCTCATGAACAGACTCAATCAAACCGAGTCTGCTATTATTCTGCTTGGTTGCATTCTATGCTTCCAATGGATCTTTTCACAGATTTTATTAATAATCATACTGCATTTGTTTGGGTAACTCGCGCACGTTATTACGGTAAACAGGAGATACCTTAAACGATGGTTTTAAACTACGTTTTTGAAAAGTGACACAAAAGCCTTTATTTTCAACAGGAACCTCTGCAATTTGACCCCGATAAGGGTGAAGTATTTTGAAAGCAGGATAACATATTCACACAAACTTTTGGAAGGAGAAATTAAATGAACGTGACAGTATTTATTTCGGGATATACTACTTTTGTTATTGTCCTATGCAAGATATACTTCTACGTCAGACAATGAGTATATGAAGACTACTTCACACAAGTAATCAAAAGTGTGTGTGCGTGTGTGTGTTTGTGTGTGTGGTGGGGGTTGGGGAGGGGGAGCGATAGCCTAAATGAGAGAAAACTTATGTAATAAATACGGAAGTGTAGGTACTAAATTATTTCAAAAATAGGTTCAATAAGTTTGATTTTCTTTCTATGTTTAACAATACAACGCTGCTTTATGTTGTTGTTTTTATCTGTTATTTGTTGTTGTTGTTTTTTTGTGTTAAAATCAAATTTATTTGTTCTGAAAATGCGGTATATATTTATGCTTGTGTGATGTTTTGTAAACGGAGTGTGGTTGTATAATAATAAGTCGGAACAGAAGATGGCTTTCACATTTCGAGTTAAAGACATTCAATATATATGGAAGAGCGCATGCTCTATAAGCTAGCCACTAGCTAATCTGCTTTTCTCGGGATGCGGTATCAGAATATGGTAACGCTGGTGACGCACTAGTAAGTGCTCATACTAAATGGTTTCTAAACTGATTTTGACCGGAACTTCAGTCCAGACATTCATTAAAACAATATTTGAACGAATAATCAAAAGCTTTACTTTCTGCATAAATGTCATTTATCAGTCAACCGCACCATGAGAAAACCAACATAGTGCATTTGCGACCAGCATGAATCCAGACCAGCCTGTGCATCCCCGCAGTCTTGTCAGGATTCATGCTGTTAACTTTCAAAGCCTATTGCAATTAGAGAAACTGTTGCTGGTCGGAAATGCGCTATGTTGGTTTTCTCATTTCTCATTCCATCTATGGACAGTAACTTTTACAATGTAATAATACATTCTAAAGAAGCATCCATATTACTCTGTCTGTGTTTTGGTTAAATTAGAATCTGATTTCCTTGAAAATTATCATCTTAAACCTACTTCTTGGTTCCGTTTCCTAGATAACATTCATGATGTTCATGATATGGGAGCACTCTCTCGCAGACTTTATGGGTTTTTTTGTGTTTTTTTTTTTTTTTTGGAAATTTTATTTCTGTGTACTGCTTTAATTACAGTATGTATTTAATTAACTGAGTATACAGGTGTTACTAAAAATATCAAGGTCATGCAGCTGTTTCTGTTTATATTGTGGTGTCATATACTCACCATTAACTCCTAATAGGGACCTTTTCAATTTTGAATCATCCCCTTCAGTTATGTGTTTAACGTTTTCTCGGCGGTTTTTATCTTTGTCAAAGAAATGAGTTGTAATTTCTTGATTGCCAGCTATAACAAAACAAAAAAAAGTGGAAACTCTACGTGTCGCCAAACACGACAAATGAAAATGCTGCAGGCTCCGTTTGACTTTGCCTGTACACGGACGCTACTAGAAATGTATGCTACAGTACATGCCCTCTAGTACTAGGTTGAGCAGAACTCAACTTTTGCACATGTTACAAGTACCAAAAAATGATTTAGAGACATCCACCGATGCGTTAAAAATCATTCTGCTAAAATACTTAACTTTAAAAGTAACACTTTCATTAACAAAATTAAAACTGATTAAATATGAAGAAAATCTGACAAACTGAAGAAAGAAGGCACTATAGACAAAACAACATTCGTATGTGGTACGGACCTGCAAAGAAACATCATCTGTATTTGTTTTAATTTTAGTTCTTCATCTTGTAGACACGGTATAAGTGATGACTCTTTTCGGCTATTTCATTTTATAATTTTGTTGAGTTTAACGTCAAACCGACACAACATTAGTTCATATGTGATTTTTCTGTCTTTACATGGTGAATACCCTAGGTCACCCTCCGAGCATTATTTCAGCCACGGACAGGCACCAGGATAGAACCACCAACCTTTCGCAAGCCAGCTGGATGTCCAATCATTGAATTTTTTAACGTGACAACTAACAAATAAAATATTCATGAGTCCTAATCATTCCATATAGACAATTGAAAGATACATATAAACGTTAGATAAAGCAGCTTTGTATATTTTTATTTCATAGAAAATAAATACACGTATATTTTAATGTCTTCTTTTTCATTTTGTTTATTTAACAGCATATCGGATACTTCTGTGGCTAAATGGTCAAGGGCGCTGACTTATAATCACCTGCTCCTCAATGCCGTTTTTTTCGAAAACATGTAGAATTCTTTCATGTAAGGAAGCCAATCCAGCTGGCTTTAAGCCCCGATCTCACTGTCACGGTTTGGTCTCCCGGTTTATCCCGGTTCAGTGATCCGGGATAAACCGTGTTCAACCTTGTTGAATCTGCGTACAACCTTGACGATTCCGTGAACGTCTGGGAAAATCCTTGATGAACCTTGTCAAACAGGCAAACGGCCCCGGTTGTTTTAAAATGTTTAATACAACCGGGAATCACCGGGAACAACGGCTAAAACCGGCATATTCCGTGCAATATCGGCGCAATGCCGGCAGTTTCCGGGGCAACACCGGATATCCACCGTGTGTCTACCGTGATATTCCGTAGTAATCCGGGGTCACTGGCAATAACTATATACACGGTAGAGCTGCGACGAACTACGGTTCTGGGACGGCATAGCGCATGCGAAGCACGGTATGGCTCCGTCTTGTACCGGTGAGGTTAGGGAAAGTTACGGTAAGCCTAGGTTTATTCACCGATTAACTGCCAGTTATATCCGGAAAATGCCGGCAAACCTCCGGTTAAGTCCGGTAGAACCCTGTTTCACAACGGACTGTCCGGGTTTAACCAGGTGTGTGCCGGGTGATTCCGGTCACACCACCATGGCAGAAGGTGAGGTCACGGATCTACGACGGTAACAGACAATGAAGCTGCGGTGACATGAAGTAATAATTATGGTGATATAGTATATAAAAACATAAACAATCCTAGTTTGAATCAGTGTAGTTAGAATGTTTGTTAAGAACACCCGAAAATGAATTTCTATAGTATATCAATAACTAGAACAGATACAGGCTCAATCGGATGTATTATCAGTTACACCTTGTTCATCTGTAAGACGTAAGGGTGCTGTTCTTGGCTTCTTTTTCTTCTGGTTTTGTCTCGGAGATTGTGGGGAGTGATTCAAAGGCGATTAACTATGAACTTGATTTGGGGAGGGAGGTTTTTGCCTTCCAGCAGAGTCTTCGTCCGTTTGGCTCTATGTTTGCCTCTCAGTAGAGTCGTCTTCAAATTGGCTTCCCCCTGGTGGCAATTTTCTGGCAGGTTTCTTGGTCTTCGGCATGATGTTTCGCTTCTAGTGACTACTAGATATCTGATTGGGATCCGACGTGCGTCCTGTTTTATATGCTACCGAGTAAGTACCGGCAGACGCCGGTGTGTCACCGGATCACAGCCGGACTGTGACGGAATGCTACCGGCGGTCATCGGGACACTACCGGCTACGACTCGGGTCACTCGGGGTTACACCGGGATCAATCGGGTTCACGCCGGACAGTCACCGTGCATATCCGGTTTCAGACCGGGACTAAACCGGGGTCAAAGTGTAGATTCTGCTTCATTAGCGGGGGTTTACCGGGACACCATCGGGAATATGAGATCCAACTTACATTTTTGCAAAAAAATGTCACGGTTCATCCAGGTATACCGGCTAATGTTTACCGGGAGGAACCGGGGCCGTCACCGGGAATGTGAGATCGGGGCTTAATTAACAGAAGTTCGCCGGTTCTACCAAGGTGCCCGCTCGTGCCTTAATGCTCAAAGAGGTACCGTCGTCAAAAGCTATCCGGAAATTCACTTTATCACCTATATCTGCGTGAGTGCGACATTAAACACCCCTTTCCCCTCCCCATAAAAAGATGTAAAATAAGCAATAGCTAGATATATATCGGGGGCTGAATGGAAAACTGTTGTATCTTTTTCATTTAATTCTGATATGAGTTACAACAGCTTTTCTTTCAACCCCCGATATGCTTACCTTCTTCTATGGTTGTCACTGGTATTGTTGTTGCAACGTGATCTTCTTCCTCCAGCAACTTTTTACACTGCTCTGGTTTATACAATAACAAATCTGATATGTAGGAAGGGCCAGTAAAATAAACAAGAACATCTTGTCATGTTTTACTGTAATACGGTACTTTTTATGTGGCGGGATATTCGAGCCTTTACATTTGGACCAGTTATTGGTCAATAAAACTTATGGCCCTGCAACATGATTTTTATTTCCTCTGGAAAGTGAAAAAGGAGTTTCCGAGTAAAATTGAAATGTAGTTACAATGTCATTATAGTAAAAGGTCGTGGCTGCTACAGATTCAACGGAAGGAAAGAAAATTGAATAGGTCTCTTTGTACAATAATTTTTAACATCGGCTTTCCTGACAAAGTTAACTTTCATGCATGATGGACATGATTGAGACTCAGCCGCTTGAATCTGTCCTCAAGTGTTAACAATCCAAGTTTATGACGATCTGAACAAGCAAGATATGACCTAGCAGGTACATTTAGTATGAATCTGACTACATGTACGTTGTTCTGAATAACCTGGAGATTGAATCTCAAAGTGTTGACAAAACTATAATTGTAGACAAACTGTACATATGGAATATTTACAAATTTTCATGGGGTAGGTCACTTGCAGACATTACAATAGGAATATGTTGCGATATATTTAGAAGTTAATTGTATTGTTTTACTGTGTCTTTACTCCGTTATAAATATGTGTTCGATTTTATTAACAGACACTTTCTCCTGAAGAAGTAATCGATATTGGAATGTCAATTAACAAATAACCAAATTTTAGCATTTTACATAACTAAAAAATCTGTATATGTTTTACTTTCTATGCTTTGCTATATATTCATTAAAGCTATATTGCTTGACATATACATACTCTGGATTTTCGTTCGTTGTCTTGGCACCAGGAATATTTTCACGAGCAAGGCGACGATCAAAGCTGGGCCGAACGTCAGAATTAACGTGCCGTACAGTGGAATCTTGTTAAAATGCAACACTGGAAATATACAATATGAGACTTATCTGTATGAAATTGTATAAATCACTAGAAATATACAAAACAAAATATTATTTATTTTCTCTCTCTCCCTCTCTCTCTCTCTCTCTCTCTGAGAGTCAACTGGACCTTTAGGATACAATACATTTATAGAGATAGTGAACATTAAGGGATATGATTAAAGTCAGACCAGATGACTATCCGCTATAATATATACATTAAACCTAACCAAAATAACTAACACACTAACACAAGTTGCGACAAGCATCGTGAATACAGATTGACGAATTCATATCGTGCTTTTTTGCTGTTCCATCAAATGCCACATTAGTTTGTAAATTTCGCTTTATCGATGCCTTCTGATCAAAACAGGTGGACCTACGGCTTATATGATAAAGCGAAATTTTCAAACTAATGTGGCATTTGATGGAACTGCAAAAAAAGCACGATATGAATTCGTCAATCTGTATTCATACCATTTTCTCACATAGCAGTAGTTTAGTAACAGGGAAATCATGAAAAGAATGTTTCCGCGTACGTGTCACGATAATTGTTTGGGGAACAATTTTGATTTGGATACATGTATTGTGTTTACGTCCCTTGCAAAATACGAGCGCCTACTGGTTTTCAAGTACTAACTTTTAAGTTAGGTTAAAATGTGGTTACCAAGCTGCGACCGTGCGTTTTCGAGTTGATATTAACCTGGAGCCATATGGTAATAAAATGTATAAACTCTTGAGTTTTGAATCAATTAAACTTTACTTTCATTGGCTTGAATTAGAATGAATAAGTTGTAAGTTTGCGACTAATTTTGGTTAGTTTTGATCAATATGGAACTTTTTCAATATAGCAATTTTGAAATTGACGACATATTTCAAAGTGCAATGTTTTGAGATGATGTCATGAAATTAAAGAAAAAAGTTCACATTTTAACATTCTGATTATCAATTTGGATAAAGCATAATCTAATTGTAGTGCACGTAAATTTTAAAAAAAGAATTTAATGAAATATAAAACTACAGTACCAGCTTTTATTAAGCCACATATGTGATTTTCACAGCTGTATAACAGCAAATAAAGACTGTCTCACGTTTTCACTTCTATCAATTTGTAAAGCATAGAGATGGATTCAGCATTGGATGTCATCTTAAAGATAAAAAAATCAGACAAATTGATGTATCTTACACAAGATTCTGATCAGTTATGAAAAAAAGTTATGAGGTTAGTATCATAACTTTTAGAACACCCCTCGTACAACGAAAAATGCAAGAACACAAACGCCCCTTCAGAAGCATGAAAAAAGTGAGAGAAAAAAACATTCAGACAATGTAGACGATGCAAACAAATATACATGACACAAGGTGGCATTACCTTAGAACGGTCAGTGACACAAACATCACTAGGGCATTTGATCCGTTAAATAGTGCATCACACTAATATCTAAGTATTTTATTAGATACACAAAGCGAAAGCATAACTTACATTCCGATCCCTTGTAGAACACAGAAAATAGATTGACAGCTAGAGTGAATGCGTAAAATATTGGCAACAGTCTCAGACCATATTCCAATGGTTTTTCCTGGAAGAAAATGTATATGATACGCTAAATATATAGCCTTCTTTATTCTAAAATAAGCCCAAATGAATGTTATTCACATGTGGAAATTTTCAATGTTTTAATTATATATTTTCTTAACGAAACTAAACACAAAAGTCGTAGTAATATTTTATGCAAGAAAAATAGTTTCAGAAATACACAGTGCGAAACTACCTTAAAACGGTATTGTGTGTTGATGAATAGTTCATGAGATACAAATGCTACCAAAGTCTCAATAATATAACTGCCAACTGAAGAAATTGCAAACAAATTAAGGAAACCACTGTTCAAAAAATACAGAATTTCAATCTGCTACTGGACTCTACAATTTCAGTGTTGTTGTTGTTGTTTTTTTGTTTTGTTTTTATTGTGTTTAGCGTGACACCGACAAGTAGTTCATAAGAAGATCACAGGTGCGCTTCAGGCAAAATCTAAGGTACGGGCGGGTACCTTGATAGGACCACTGACCTTTGTAAGCCAGCAAGCCAGCTGGATAGCTTCCTCAAATGAAAAATTTCTACACGCTAAGCGAGATATCGAACCCACAGCGGCGTGGGGAAGTGGTTCAAAGCCAACGACCTGAACCACTTGACCAAAATGGCCCTGCCATATCAGTGTCATTCGGTTAACAAGTGTTCGTGTACATTTGCGCTAACTATTACTTGGGTGCTACTAGTATTTGTGAAAGGAATATCGAATTAATAAAGACTGAAACAAAATTACCTTAGACAGTATAAGTATGTCGATAAATTTGAACAGAAGCGATGACACAATGCCGGACATTAAAGGGGAGATAAACCAGGATGCGGCTGAAAAAAATGAATTAAATAAAAAGTAAATTATGGTGGCATATTTCTGCATACGATAATCATAAAGTTTTCATGAAAAGTTTATGAACATTCGCGAAAAAAAACAATACTTTTTGCGAAAAATTGAACAAATTTTCGTGAAAGTAGGAGGAAGTTTTCGTGAAAATTTTATCTGGTTAACGAGACAATTTGTCAAAGTAGTGCCCTGAACTGCATAAAGACAACCCAATAGTCCCCTCTACGGAATGAAGTGTGTTATATTCACCTCAATCCGCGACCACCACCCCTAAGAGTGTCTTGAACTTATAGATATTTAATTATAACATTCAGATGGGTTTCAAAATCAACGTATTTTTTAACTCCCTTTATTATTTCTGTTCATTCCGTATCTGTTATCGTATGCAGTAGTTGGCACTATCGTGAATTTTTTCCACTTAGAACAAGAGATTCTTTTCGTGAAAAGTTTGTAAATTTTCACGAAAACTGTACGAATTTTCGCGAAAACTATCTGCTTAAATGAATGCAGAAATATGCCACCATAGTAAATAAATATTTTTTCACCTAACCATATTAATATTATCCAATATAAAGCGAAAGATTCATTTTAGTTGATACCGGGTAAACTGTCCATTAACTTGACCTCCCTGCGCCAAACGTTTGTAACAAACTCAAGACGGACGAAACAGATTCTACACAGTGCCTCCTATCGAAAACCTCACTTTTCTAAATTGCGCAATCATTTTGAATGTCAAAACAAAATAAAAATGTAACAAAGGTTAGAAATTCTCGTTCTTGTATAAGGTTTGACCTTCAAAAACTGCAACCAAGGAAGGCAATATATGCTATGTAAAATACGTCTATATGTGTTGTCGGCTGTCTTACTTATATTCTATACAGCCAGAAGCAACTCCCATAATTCTGTGCGACTCTGATTGGAGACAATATATGCTTAGTACCAAACATCTATACGTCTTCTATTGTCTGTCTTACCTATCATGGCCAGTTTAACCCAGCCTATACCCTTGACGCCATTTACAACCATGGAGAAGCCGAGAGTGGCTCCCACAATACTGTGCGTCCCTGAGACCGGAAGTCCAAAAAGTGTTGCAACCATCAACCAAATGCACGAACCTGAAAATATCCGGGTACGAAAGGCTACGAATTAAAATCTACTTCTAAATCAACACTCATTTTTATATCTCATAATGCCAGAGTAGTTATATGGTTAGGTCATTATATGTTGCTTACATAGCTTTTTGTCTTGTGTATTGCCCTTGCTACAACAATAATACTTTTTATGCAGCAAAAGGTATCATGCATATTTAAAATAATCTTTCTTTATCGTATCGTTCAAAATATAAGACATTTTACAGTAAAGTTTCACATGATTAGAGATTATTCCACCACGGAAAAATTCCTACAAATCATTAAATATAGTCGCCGGCTTCTGCAATATGGGTATAAAATTTATGATCGCGAAGTTATTTAACGGACTGAGAAACTCCTTAGATATAAACAAGTCCCACAGACCTGTGAGAGCCGCCACATTTCCCGCCATAAATACGTCCTCAGTTCCATTTGTATATAGTTCAGGGGAAATAATCCCCTTTCGGATAGTATTCGACACCTTTGCCCCTGAAATAGATTATGCCACCAATTTCATTGTCCTTTAGTAGCCAAGTAAAATCGGAGTAAAGAAAGACGTACAAATAAAAATTGTGAAATAAAAACTTTTAGTGTGCTAGTTTCAATTCAATTACATCCGTAAATGTATAAATTGTTCCTAACAAACCCATCCTTTTCCTACATAAAATGAATACACTTCCAATGGCTATTCACACTTGGACACTATTAATACCTTTAATCGAAAGGTCCTAATCAGATCAACTACAATTCATTATTACACTTGAAAAAGAAAATTGAAATTCAGTACACGTGTAATCAGTTTTCTATATAAGTCAGTTGTCTGTTCAAGGACAGTTTAGAAGGAATTTGTTCAATATACGCTTATAACAAACTGTAGCGTAGCCGCTCCTTAAGTCATCTGGATAAATAACTCAATACACTGTTTTTCGTTTCTATCTATTTTATTTTCTGTCACCAATTGTATAACTTCAGACTGACAGAGCTAACAAAATTCCATCTAGCACAAAATAAGCCTTTAAGCATTTCATAATTCTCTGTCTCCGTCTTCAGTCCTTCTCGGGCTGTGCACAGCGCCACCGAGCCACCACGTGGTTGCTGTGTGAGCGGGCGTCCCCTTTCAGCTAAGTCCGACAATACACATTTTGTCTCCATATTTATACAGATTGGTCAAATACATCATTTACATAAGCAAAATTAATGACTTCTGGTACAAACCGAAAGTAATAAACGATAAAAATATTTCTCGTAAAATATAAATTGTCACTCAAGTTACACCCAATGTCCATCATTTTACTGCAATATAACACTTATATGACCTGACTAATAACTTTAGATGCATTTTATGTGCACTTCGTGAGAAAAACAACATGTTTTTCTATAGTGACGCATTTATTAATTAACCTAGATCTTAACCTGTTTAGTCTCGCCTTTTTGTAAGAAAAGTGTTTCTAACTTATGAAAAGATATAAGGAGAGTGTGTTTTCTTTCAACAAAAAGAAATTATATCAATTCTTTACATCTCCCATGGAAACAAAGATTTTAAGTTCATTTTAAATGAAGTTAAATTCTTAGCCAGTTAAATTGCTTACTAATGTTACCTTATGTGCCGTTCTTAGTCCCATCCTTTAGTTGAAAGGAATATTCATTGACCTATGTAAATAGGAAGTGTTTTATAAAGAAACTGTACTCATTTCTTTACACCTCCCCTAAAACAAAGATTTTAAGTTAATTTTTGATACTCGTAAATGAAAAATCTTAAAATCCTAACTGATAAAATCGCCGAACGATTTGAATTTAAAAAAAAAAACTCAGAAAGGCAAAAAAAAACAACATAAATACATAAAATAATAGTACGTTGCTCGAATTGGCAAGACAAGTGACGTTGACTGAAACTTACGTTACCCACTGATTTTAATTATTTGACCTCAAAGTGTCTTACCTGTCGTATTGTCATTACTAATTATATAAGCTTATGTTTGTTAATATCCAACATAAATATAGCTTCGAAACCCTAAACATTGATTAAAACACAATACTTATGCAACACATGCGAAACATAAACAAAATGATCAACAACAGGTAAAAGAAAAACTATTTCATAGTATCGGATATTCAACTGATCTGATATTGTAAATATAATGGTGTTATACATTGTCCTATAAATCACTGTAATACTATCGGAGAAAATGAAAATGAAATTTACTGTCCTAACCACTTCTGTAAATGCTCTGCAAATCGTTGATGTATCGCACCTCCCTTTTTTAAAAGAATTTACGTTTAGTTCAGCCTATGTCCTCTGTGTGACTGGACTGTCATGGCTGTAGCATTTACCTGTTAACCTCAGACAACTATTCGGGAAATTACACCACCTAGACATCCAATATTTCTACCATTTCCGATGAAAGTTAAACAAATAATTCTTTAAATTTACAGTATGTCCGTTTGTTCATAATACTCCTAAATCTTTTATTACATTGAATTTCTTCTTTTTTCCGTAACGTACCTATATTATTCAATAACTAACAGTAATGATTGTACATATACTCCCCCTTCTTATAATTATTATCTTATTGTGCAGCACCTTAACATAACATTACTTCAGTTACATAAAGGAGGTATCAGTGAGACGGAAGTCTGGCTGTCAGCAAAATTACCAGACTCCTTTCCCCATATTGAGGAATCGGTACGTTTGGGCGTGTTTTACGTTCCCAACGACCCACGCTTTTAAGCGGCTTAACACTGCTTACTGATTTATCTTATCAAGGCTTATCGCTTCCCATGCGATTAATAGCATATTCCGTATGCTCCCGAGACGTTACGTACGTCAAAAATGGTAATTTCAACCATATGATCTGTAAAGCGTTCCACTACGCTTGTATGTTATACCATAAACACATTATAAATGACTACATTAAAACAACTTTATACATTTAGCCTTACTCCATGTTCAAAAGAAATATACCCATTACCCATGATAACTACATATATACATACATAATAAAGATTACATGTTTCTAGGAGTAGGCTGTTTCAAATAGTTAGCTTGCTGCACAATAACTTTGTATTTTATTACAATAAACATTTCCGTCTGTCTGCTGAATAATGTGCCACACTCTAAACTTATGCGACACATTAATTAGAAAACGACTTTTTGTATTTTATGATAATAAACATTTCTGTCTGTCTGCTGAATAATGTGCCACACTCTAAACTTATGCGACACATTAATTAGAAAACGACTTTTTGTATTTTATGACAATAAACATTTCTGACTGTCTGCTGAATAATGTGCCACACTCTAAACTTATGCGACACATTAATTAGAAAACGACTTTTATGTTATTTACTCCTCTGCGAAAATATACATCATTCATTCATATTTTTATTGATTAACATTGAAGGTGCATACAAGTCAAAACTGTTTTGTTAATTACCCCGACATAGTTGACGGATAACGTAATTGATATTATGATATTTATGCACTGACGCAAATACTTCATAAAAATTGTTTAAAATTTATCATTCCTGGTATATCTTTCTCTTTTGGTTTTAAATTTCTCGCCGAATACTTATTTTATTCACACTGAATTTAAGTTACTTGAATATAAATACCTTAATGAATTACAAAAATTTGAGATTTTTTATAAAAAAAAATATCAAAATTAAACCTTAACATGTCAACAATATTCCAGTTTACTTCTCTTTGAACTTATAATTTCTATAAATAAGTCTACCTGTTCCCGAATAGCCACATTGGTTTAACAGACAATATTTGAACAGTCACTAACCTTTTTAGATTTATACATTTTGTTGTTTCTCTGCCATTGATATATGTTTTAATTTTGAAATTCGTCCAGAAAAAAAATCGTTTTGATAACAGTTAAATAGCTTTTGGTTCTCGACGTTCCTTGTGCAGGATTTGTTCCATTTCTCATCTTTGAATATGTTGCCTGTGTTGCTTGGGTATTATAATACATTGTTTTTGTCCCAGCGATCTGAGTAGCCGATTTGATTCCGTGCATTTAGTTGTGTGTCCAAAACAATTTCCCAAGATATTTTTGATCCATCGCAGTATCATCTTATTTACCCGTGATCTAAATAATACTTGTAGTGTTTTACTTCTTGTTGTGTTTCCGCTACGATTTCCAAAACAAAAATGTTATGTCCATTATACTGCTATCGTAGTTGGTGATCAAAGAAGACTTTGTATTGTAGTACTTCTTGTTGTGTTCCCGGGACGATTTCCAAAATATGTTTGGTCCATTTTACTGCTATCGTATTGCTGGTGATCAATGTTGCCTCTTGTAGTGTAGTACTTCTTGTTGTGTTTCCGCGACAACGTTTCCGTGTTTGTTCGATCCTTGGTCGTACGGCGCCAAATCAACAGTGTAGCGTAGCCGCTCCTTAAGTCATCTGGATAAATAACTCAATACACTGTTTTTCGTTTCTATCTATTTTATTTTCCGTCACCAATTGTATAACTTCAGACTGACAGAGCTAACAAAATTCCATCTAGCACAAAATAAGCCTTTAAGCATTACATAATTCTCTGTCTCCGTCTTCAGTCCTTCTCGGGCTGTGCACAGCGCAAGGCCTTAACCATGGCCGGCTTCCGAGCCACCACGTGGTAGCTGTGTGAGCGGGTGTCCCCTTTCAGCTAAGTCCGACAATACACATTTTGTCTCCATATTTATACAGATTGGTCAAATACATCATTTACATAAGCAAAATTAATGAATTCTGGTACAAACCGAAAATAATAAACAATAAAAATATTTCTCGTAAAATATAGATAAATTGTCACTCAAGTTACACCCAATGTCCATCATTTTACTGCAATATAACACTTATTTGACCTGACTAATAACTTTAGATACATTTTATGTGCACTTCGTGAGAAAAACAACATGTTTTTCTATAGTGACGCATTTATTAATTAACCTAGATCTTAACCTGTTTAGTCTCGCCTTTTTGTAAGAAAAGTGTTTCTAACTTATGAAAAGATATAAGGAGAGTGTGTTTTATTTCAACAAAAAGAAATTATATCAATTTCTTTACAAAACTCTGGGTACAACAAACACATTCTGCTGGTCCCCATGAGTTAATATAAATGGCGTTTACAGTATTGAGCTCTTCAAAGCTTGAACATCTGTACGATAGAATTTGTAATATAATATTCCTTGAGGAAAATCCATTAAATAGACGAAGTCATGAATAAAATTTCAAGTCTACAGGAGGCGCAAGTTAACAAAATTAGTTGCATGGTATTAGCTGAAAATATTTAGAGAATTGTATGACCTCTCAATGGGTTGGGCCTGTAAAATAAATCATTCTCAGACTCATTAAGCAAGGAAACCTGAGAATGAAATTAAAGGACAAAAAGAGGTTTAACAGACGGCATTGAATAATGCTTTCAGGCTAGTCTAATGATAAACTCACGAATGGAACCAATTTCATTGCCAAAGACATCAAGGTGTCGTTTAATCCACAGATTGACATGCATTGAATGAAACAGTTCTGAAGCGTTCAAAAAGCATAAGCCAGAGCGTGAAGAGTCTCATGATCTGAGAACTGTACATACAAACACAAATATCACCTTGTTTCTGTACGAAAGTGTTGCAAAGTCAAGAGCGGAGATCACACAGTTGGTCTAGCAACATATTTAAGCCCACTGTTGTGCTATACATTCAAACAGACCTGTTAAACGTAATAACACATATTCATTGCAGGTAGCCAAATTATCTAAGTATGTTAACACATCTCATCCACACCAAAGAGAAAAGCCAGTTGCTTTTAAGACATGCTTCATACGCTGCAAGGAAGGTCAGCATAGACCAAATCAAGAGTAAGATAAGAGGTGCTATTTCTTTTCTGATAACGGATAAAACGAGGATTGACAAGAGGAAGGCGTGAAATGCAAAATAAAACACCAAGAGACTGGGAAAGATATGATACGGAAAGATAATATGATAAAAGGAAAGTCTTGGACATCCGTTTGTTTTTGACATAAGATAACGTATCATTCCAAGACAGCATAGAGAATGGTTAGTTGAAATTACTAAAACAAATACAAACGGAAAGCGAAGTCGCCTATACCATGCCCTCAATTGCTGGCACAAGGCAGGTTAGAGAGTTCCAGAATGTGAGTTAGCAGTAACCAAGATAGATCTGATATCATAGAACTGAATGTTAATTTAACAGCCTTATATGATTGAAAAGGGATTATTCCTGCTACAAAGATGCATGACAATATCCTGTATTACGCAAAAAAATGAGTCCACTGTTTTGAAGACCTTGGTCTCTCATTTGATCATTGGAAATACTAAATGGACTTCAGACGGGTCAGATACTAACTGAAAAGGTCGTGATGAAAAAGTCCCTCCGTCCTGCGAAGCTATTGTCACTATGGTGGAGGTAATGAGGTATGAAACTGTAGAAGGTTTCCAATGTTAAGCATACGTTTTATCAGTTATAAACAACAACGAGAACCAACAAGAAGTTAGAAGATTTAAATATAAGTAATTTTTAACATGTCCATTTTAAGGAAGTTTTGAATAAAGTGTATATGATACTGAGATATGATTAAATGAGTAAAAATAAGTATTAGGTATTGGTTAAAAGGCAAGAAGACTGTTGCTTTTCTCCATCATTTCAACAACGTTGCAACGGTTTACTTCCCCTTGTGCACAAAACTTTCGGTTATTTTTAAGATACCTTACAAAAGATCATATGTCAATAAGTTTATACTAAAATGGTCACTTCCACAGTATCCATAGTTTATTATTTCTAAAAAAGAGAAAATTATTTCACCTCAAATGTGTGAAGGAGCCGCTTTAAGGTTAACGAAATGGAACATTGTTTTTACAGTGCTACATCTTTAAAATATAACATGAAACATTAAAACATGCAAATTTTGACATATCTACGCTTTGTAACATGATATACATGACAAAGGCTGAACATCCATACACGGCACAGTTAGAAATCAGGTTACTTCATCGAAAGACTAAACTTTTAGGGTCAGTATTTGGGTTACAAAATGAAAAAGACATAGTCTGCCTCTGAGGTTAAATCCAAAAGTTGATGATACTGTTCATGCACCTCAAATATTTGTGTGAGTATTCTTGTACAACGTTAAGTCCATGAGATTGTCCCAAAGTTTACTACGATAATATTTGTTAGCAGTATATGTAAACTGCTTTTATTGGTACATTTCTAAACATTTTAGACAGAATTTATACCATTTTAGATATAATTAAATTCAAAGTCTAACACAAACAGAATAAAAATTTAGGAATTTTTAGAAGAAAAAATCCCTACACTAGAAAATCTTTTTAGAAACTCTTTTTAGCAAAACCCATAAGAAAGGTAGGAAATTCCATAAAGGGTCACTTGAAAGCCTGTCAGTGAAATGTTACATAGTTGTCGGTTTGTCTAAAAAACAGTCCAATCAGAATATCTAATCTGAAGCTTTTATAAAAGTCCTTTACCGTGTCAGCCATACTTACGACCTCAGCTGTATTTTGCCAGCTAGAATTTCATAATGTTATTTATTCTATGAATTAATCACGTTTCTCCTTGTTTTAAACGTTTGACATTTTGACGTGCCCCTGAGGACACGCTACTTTATTATGTTTTCAATTTTAAATAAGAAACACTTACCCACTAAAATAGCTCCAAGAATCTCAAAAATTGTTCCAAGAATACAGGCCTGTCGTATAGTTAAAACTTTGGCCCCGACGGACGTCCCGAATGCGTTGGCCACATCGTTTGCACCGAGGCCAAAAGCAAGGACGAATGCTATGATAAAACCAAGAATAACCAACCAGAGCCACGTGTCATCGTACAGTACCATCCTTTAGCAGCCGACAATAGGATTAAAATCTGAAAAAAAAAGAACCACTGCCATCAGATGTATCGATGGAGCAGGGTCGACTCTGAAAAAAGAATTAAAGATTCACAGGATTTATTTAAGAAGTAATACAGATTTTCTATCTCAGTTAGTGATTTGTCGCTGAATAAGTCATTGTTTGGGGTTCAGATGCGCCGCCCGAGTGATATAATAATACGCATCTGAATGTCACAAACAATGATTTTATTCAAGAGCAAATCACTAAATGAGATATATTATTTCGATTCTAATACGTTACCAAGGACTTTTAAAGTACATCATTTATTACGGCATTCATTAAATATTTGCCCGCTTTCAATCGGTTTCTTTTCCAGCGCGCCGCTATGCTGTTTGACGCTATGACGTAATACAGTGTAACTTCCGAAAACCGGACCTTCTGAAAACCGGAAACCTTTGAAAATCGCACGAAACTCAAGGTCCTGTTTTTCCTGTTCTTATTTCTATATACTTTTAACTTCTGAAAACCGGAACTTCCGAATTCTGAAAACAGGACGATTTTTGAAGCACTGTTTATATTTTAACACTAAAATTAACTTCCGAAAACTGAACAGCAAAATATTTGCTGGATTGAAAGTGTCACCTGATAATCCGAAAACGCTGTCAACATGTTCTTTTGTTTGCTATTAGCGGCGCGCGTTTATTTTGACACGCTATATAATCACAATGATCATTTGATGCAAAAGTAAGAAAGTCATTAGCGACTGTTTTAATTAGTATTCAATTTATGAAAACGTGATGAATTAAATATCTTACGTGTTAAAAGCTTTCTTAATGCTTGAACGAAAAAAAATAGATGTTTTAAACGATATAGTTACATTGACTATGCATCATCAACAAAAATAATTAAAATTTAATGTTGACGAACTCGGGACTCCAAAGAGGGTATAATGTAAGTAGAAAATGTTTGCGTTAATGCTGTTATTAAAGTTATGTTGTTTTTTTTATATTTGTTATTTATGTATTTATTATCCTTAATGTTTGTAATTAATTAATTAATTTATTTATTTATTTCTTTATATGAAATTGTAAAATTAAAAAGGATAATAATCTCCTTCATCCTATGTGAAAGAAAATATAATTCTTGTGCACCACGTCCACTTTGCCTACAAACTTTCAAACGTCTGCATTCCGGAATCTTCCAAAAGCCGAACTTTTAGGCTGGTCCGGAGGTCGTTCGGTTTTCGGAAGTTACACTGTAGTTGTGACGCCAGAACAGTGACTTGTTGTATAATAATTCACTGTTTTCAGCCTTCTTTGTTTAATAGGAAAATGAATCGGATCGTGTTAGAATGTTAAATACAATTTGCCAAAACAGTGACATGTGTCGTTGTATATTGTCTTCCTATTGTAGCCAAGCAGTGTGGTTGAATCGTCATAAAACCTATATGAGCCGTGCCATGAGAAAACCAGCATAGTGGGTATGCGACCTGCATGGATCAGGATCCATGCTGTTCGCTAATGGTTTCTCTCATTGCAATAGGCTTTGAAAGCGAACAGCATGGATCCTGACCAGACTGCGCGGATGCGCAGGCTGGTCTGGATCCATGCTGGTCGCAAACCCACTATGTTGGTTTTCTCATGGCACGGCTCATATAGCAAATCGTTTTATAACACTGACGATCCAGAATTAAGTAACATTCTCTAATAGTGAAGATGCAACGAAGGGTGTGCAGAATATATACCACTGGGTTGTGAAAGCCTGTAATCGTTTTATTGCATTATCTTTTTGACGATGAGTAACGGGTTTGAGTCTGCCGAAAAATATTTTATTCTTTCAAACCATCTGTTTTATTGAGTCGGTTACATTTACGTAATACAATGATTTCACTAAGTAAAAAAATAAAAGCAACGGGATTAAGAATTGAAACAGTTAGAACATTATAGAAACATGTTTAAAATTACTAGTATATTTTCAGTATATCATGCTGTGCTCATTTGATCTCATAACAAAAACACGCCATTCCTCAGATGGTTATCAAGTTGTGAACACGTGATATATGAGCAAATGATTTATCCAAAGTTTTCCACTATTAAAGTAGTAACAACATATCTAATTACAAAACGCACACAAATAACCAACTAAGCAATCTTTATTAAGTCAATTCTTACCCCGTTTACAGACACTGTGATATTAGCATGGCGTGATATTGTGGCATGATGGGTGTACGATTACGTAAATGTATCTAAATGAACATCAAAACAAGTACTAGTCACCTCGGTCCTTTAGACTTTGGGATGAGTATGAAAGCACGCTTTAATACGATGTACGATAATATACTTAACATAGGGAGCGCTAAACGAAAACTCATCATTTCACACCCTCCTGGATAAGTTTAGACTGGCTCTAAGACTATGATATACTGTAAAAGTCTACTTTCTCGCGAGGCTTTTATTTTCGTAAATTTTGGCGATTGAACCTTTTCGCGAATTTATCTGTCTCGCTTAATTTCTTTAATAATATTGGCGGAGAAGGTCAATATCGCGAATCGCGAATTCAAAAGCTCGCGAAAAAAAATCGGAAATCGGAAAATCGCGAAGAAAACAACCCGCGAAATATAAGAATTTTAGAGTATATATTTTTTATTTTTATCTTTAAAGTTGTGAATAAAGCCAATATATATCACAGGTCGAATATCATATTGGAATCAGTCCTCTGAGACTCTGGAATTTGTCATAAAATTCACAAAAGTCTGTTCTGTGACAGATTCTTTATAATCAGTCTAGTGGCTTGTCTGTCATCAGTTTAACTTCTAAGATATCGTGATGGTTTTTTTTTTCTCGGCGGGGTTGAAAAGAAGGGAAAAACACGAATCATGCACCACAATAATACACAGAGAGAGTCGGACCAAACCCCTTCTGTTTTTTATTTATTTATTATTTATTTTTATTTTATTTTATTTTATTTTATTTTATTTTATTTTATTTTATTTTATTTCTTTCTTTCTTTCTTTATTTATTTATTCTTTTTTTTTCTGATGAAACGGACTAAACACCTTCCGCAATTTGATCAGAATATCTCCCCTCCTATTGCAATATAAAGGTGGATAAAACCACTTCCGCTGAAATTTCAGTTAGAAAAAAACAAACTCAGGCAGAAACCCATCCATTGTGTGATGGAAATTTTTGTGAAACATTAAATCAAATGTCATTTATTTTCAGTCAAAAAAAATGTTAACTACTTATTGCTCTTTTTATGTTATGTTTTAACACCAAAATCACTAAGTTAAATCGGTAAAACAAATGGATATTCCCCGAAATATGATAAGTGGGTATATAAAGCACAAAAGCGAAATTCATCAAAAAAAAGGCGTGTTGTATATTTTTTCTCCGATTTGAATGGCATTTGTCATGAATTCTTAGGGGTAAATCATTGTTATTTATTTTCACATTTAATCGTTGTTTGCCTTCTGTAAAGATAAATGAACGCTCAGCCAATAATTCAAAGTATTTTTCTGCGGGTATAGCCTTTCCAAAATGACAAACTAGTGCGTCAATACGCCAAATGCTGTATTTGTCGTATCGGCACGCTGATTTCTCGTTTTGGCATGTTGGCATGTTGTAACGTTTGGAGGGCGCAATCACGTCAGAACGACAAATAGCGCGCCAATACGAATAAAGGTATAGGTCACAATAAGCTAAATAGTTTTCCCTATATATTCTATATAAAACTGACCTTTTTTAAAGAGCTACCAAACATAGGTAGACACATTTCAGAGAACAAATCCTTACCTCATTTTAAAGAGTTATGATAAAACTGATATAAAATGAAGAGAAAAGTAGGGGTCATATATCTTCTAAGAGAGATTTCTCTGGTCACATTTGCTTACTGTAAACTGACATCAAAATCACACTGCTGTGACCTGAAAGTACTACTCATACTAAAATTGAGCTTCACTTCACCAAATACAACCTGCTCTCCCATTTTTCCTACCAAAATGTCAAAAATACATCCACAATGAAGTTTAAACAGAAACTAGCTTCAATTTAGACCTCTGTTGCCATGCCAAGTGAAGAGTTAGTGTTCAAATACCTGGCAGCCATTACGCGACTAGACCAGATGGCTCCCACGCTGGTTCCTTTAGTTTAGTTAGGCCTATAATAGTACTTAATAGGTAATCAAGAGGCACTTTCGGGCAAGTCGGATAATGGCGGAAAGGAAAAAAGTCCTCATTTTTTCCCACTTAAAGTGTCACTTTCATGTAAGACAATTCTTGTTTTTATTTCATTGATGTTGTGAACAAATTATTAATATTTTCAAATATGAATTTGGGTCTAATACATCTTTAATTAAATATTGCTATGTATTTATCAAATCATCCATTCAGATTAATATTTTCAAATATGAATTTGGGTCTAATACATCTTTAATTAAATATTGCTATGTATTTATCAAATCATCCATTCAGAGATCCGGCGACCTGAATTATTTAATACACAACCCGGATCACATTTTAGGGCAATCCGGACAAAGTTTCAGGAATGTCTGCACCACATACATTAATGAAACGCTATTTCAATGTTTTAGAATGATTATATGTATTTATCACATGTTTGACGTCGTGCGAGTGTAATAAAGCCATTAAATAAAAATGATAATACATTAGTGTAATAAAGCTTTGACGTCGACGTCGTTTATAGTATAGGAAACGTCGGTCAAATTAACTTGTTTCTTTAGTAAAATAAGGTAGAAATTTTGATGTCCCGACTGGAAAGGCTAACATGTGATAAAAAGAATATTACATTTGTGACTTTCCACATTGAATTTATTAAACTCGTTGAATAAAATTGATAAAATGCTCGGCAGAGCCTCGTATTTTATCATTTTATTCAACTCGTTTAATAATTTCAATATGAAAAGACACTCATGTAATATCCTCTATTTATTACGCAAAATGGTCCACATTTTGAGCGAATGTCAGTCCCTACATTTCAGAGCCTTGGTTAATTTTCCATTCGGCGGGGAGGGGTGTATGACTGTCTTGCTTGTTTCATCACAATCGGTCGACACAGTTTTGAGTTTTGTTACTACATATTAAAGCAATTTATAGCCGTGCTGCTTTAACTTTGGCTATTTTAATTTATGTTTAGGCATGATCTGACCTGCAATAGCTATTAGTTTCCTATCCAAGGCGCTGAGAAAAGACGTTATATTAACTAACTGTCTCATTTTCATATGGAATGCGTGAGAAATTTCTGTCATCGTCACTATCCGTAGTATGACCTGAATTGTGTTTTCATTTGAGCATGCATAAAATCTTAATTTGATTTTGGCTTTCACTTAAAAATGATGTATAATACCATACTGCCAAGTGGTTGAGGTGGATGACTCCTCGGCTCTGTAGATGAGGGCTTTGTAAGGCTCGAATTGCCATGTGATAAAGGCAGCCATTGGTAGTTCGATCAAAGTGCCCGACCATGTCTGAAGTAATACCAGGCGGGACACATGTGGTTTTCTTACACAATTAAAAGCTGGGAAATAGCCCTATGACCTTTTTCATGTCGATGTGAATACAATACCAATAAAACAATTAGAAAAGAAACGAATGAAATTATATAAAATATCGTTAAATATGAAATAGATAGACATCGTTGAACAAATCGCTTTGAAACTGTACGTTCGCAATTGGCGTAAAAAGAGCTGAATATCTTAAATGTGATACCCGGTACGTGATACGTTAGTTGAGAAATATCAAAATAAGCTTAACAAACGTTAGTAAATAAATGTAAAATAACATGTTATCGTCGAAATCGTAATTTACTGCTTTCAGATTGTTACTGTTGCTTTTCGCGCCTTATCGGCATTCTTTCGCATCACTATATCAACACAAAAACAAACAAACTTATTTGCAAAATCACCTTACACTATACATTTGACTAATTATCAACCAAAATGCACACACACAAATCACGCGAGCGCAAAACATGACAAAGTACAAATTTTAATACATTTATATATGTCTTAAAGGCGTACGCTAGAATTCCCTGTATATGAGATGGGCGAAAATTTTCCCAATAACAAAATTTCTTCAAACTTTGGATATTGAAGGACAATCATCTAAGAAACAAAAAAAATGCAATAAAAACCATAGGTCACTGGTATCGAAAAAGAGTTATCTGCCCTTGAAAACGGCATTTTATTGGGAAAATTTTCGCAACAAATTCTAGCATACGTCCTTAAATGTGGAGAAGCAGCTAGATATGAGATATAAAAACAAATCACAGTACATTATATAATTATCATTTCTTACGTTGACAGCTTTTTGAATCTTCTACAAAATTCAACAGATTTTTAGTTGAGTTTATATAGTTATACCTTGCTAAGGAAGGCCATTAAGTATTTGGAAAATATGTTTCGCGTATATTGGAGTACTTTGGGCAAATTAACAGAAAATGGTATTCTCTTTCTACTGCATACATTCTATAAAATTCACATATTCTATTTTGTCCCACAGTTCCATGGTAAAGAACAGTTTGAATTGCTAAATTGATGAATTGATCTCTTACTCTTCGTGAGAAAATGGGAAAATAGCTGACCTCTCTGATAAAGTTATGTGCCAAATACCACTGAATACTAAATCAGTTTCTTAACAAACTGGGCCCAATTTTTATCATCGACGCCATCACATTGAGTAGTAAATACCTTGTACATAACAGAGTCAGGGTTACATTAAATTTATTTTTTCCGGCCGCAGACCGGTATTGATTTCACCCTTACTTCCTGTTTATATCTGGAGTCATTTAACAGCTGATTAAAACTGTACATTTTGATTTGCGGATTAAAAATTCCACAGGTTTCCGAATGGAACAGATAATGTTTTCTTAAGGGGTGTGCAGGTGCTCTGAGCTGTATTGTTAGACAGTATAATCCGTTGCAAGACTCCTGTGGAAATATCTTACGTCATGTACCTGAATCCCCTCGGTAGTGACACTGCCGAACTTTGCCACTCTGATACGGAGTGATCTCCCGTAAACAATTTTAAGTCAACTCGCCCCCACACCACCCCAGTCAACTCGTGCCCATTTTGGTCATTTCGTATCCCTTGACGATTTCAAAAATTGTCATTTCGCGCCCCCCCCCCACACACACACTTTTCGGCCCCTCATTTTTAGTCTTATTTTTTGTCGAAGTTTCCTAGGTTATAACGAATATAATTATGATGTAAAATATGTGTTCTGTAAAATATATTCTACAAAAACAAATTACATTTAAAAATTACATTTTGTTTTGCTTTATAAATATCCAGTCAAATGTAAAAGTGCAAAGTACATGTACATTTCGTAGCTTAATAACCAGGATGTTTGAAATTCAAACCTATTTTGATAAGGGTGAATTCGGATTTTTTTAAAGATATTGTTTTACATATCACTATCGAGGGAGTGGTGGGGGCATAATTATGTTGAAATTAAGAAATGTCGGACAAAATTTAAGCCAAAAAAAAAAAAAATAATAAAAGAAGCAAATATTACAAAGGCAAAAGCAATTAATATTATAAAGATGGTGATTTTGTTGTTTCGTTTTGTGTTGTTTTACTGTTTAATCATCAGTTTGAATGTGTGTCGCGCTGCTGACAGGCAAAAGGCAAGTAACGATGCTAAAGTAGTATCAAGTCTCTTCACGTATTCTACTCTAACTTTAAGACTCATAACAATGCCTTTGCTTAAAGGTCCATAATGCTTAAAAAAATTATCTTAAAACAAATTAAATTAAAACAAATGTAACACAGCTTTTCAAATACATGTTTTGCGTCAAAAATGTGCTTCCGTGGTGTAATCGAAAGGTCCCTAATAAATAGATCCTAATTTTTCCATTTTTTTCGCGCATTTGCGCGTAAATCGGGGACTAAATGGGCATTATTTCACTCGTGGAATGAATTTTACATAAAATAGAACACTTTTCATGCTAATATTCGCATGTTTTCGAGTTGTTTACATGAAAACGAAAGTAGGGTGTTTATTCTGCGGACCACTTTCTGAAATGCGGCAATATGAGGGTACCTGACTTCAGTTGACTTGCATTTCACTGCATACTATTCAATACCCCTCTTTCTTTTCGTTTTCTTGAATCAAATGTATGGATATCTTGTAAAAATAGGTATACGACGGAGTGAAAATTTAGAAACTGTAACAAAATTGTTCTATAGTAGCTGAATTTTAATATATGAAACAAAGAACAATTTCTTTTATTGGTATATAGCCTTCAGCAATTTTCAGACCTTTGACAAATGTAAATGAAATAATTATCTGAAATAGGATTTAACAAGAAATTGATGTATTTTATGTTCATAACGGAAAATTTGGCAGCCATATTTTAAACAAAACCATTATGAGCCTTTAAAAGTGGACTGCTTTATTTTTCGTTTTGAACATGAAATATATTAACTTCTTTTGAAATCCTGTTTCCGATAATTGTTTTCTCTAATACTTGTTAAAGGTTTGAATACTGAAGAACACAGTTTTATTGAGAATATTGCATTTTATTATCTCCCTTTATAGCTCTACAGTGAAAGTCCATGGGAATTAAAAATAATCCTTATATAACCATGTAATTATGTGTAATATCTATTTGAACAGCTTCTTCATCCGTCTGCTTTTAACTGAAAATTTAAAACCTTATATAACTTTAACTGAAAGCTATTTGTAGATGCCATATATTTAAATATTTAAGTGCGACTTACCGGTGAAAAGTTTTGATTACTGACTGGCAAGTCATTCAATGAGTATACAATAACATGCCATCAGAAATTAATCTTCAGTTTTATTTTCGACTTATTAGCCTAGTAAACATGTGTTGAGTACCAACCGGAAATACAACACAAACTATGGACCGGCGATTTATATTGATCTGCATTGACGAATTCATTGATTTGTTTGTTTTTGGTTTAACGTCATTTTCAACAGTATTTCAGTTACGAATTCATTTCATTGTACGAGTTTATAAAGGTTAAATTTCCCCCCTTTTAAAAGGGCGTTTTGACTTATGAGACACACACTTGTACAAATATGCATCCTGAATCCTTTCATTTAATGTCGAACATAACGCAGGAAGGCAACTGGGAAAACCAACCCAACAACCTCACGTTACGGTGATGTGCGCCTTAACGTCCAAAAGGAATTAATACATTCACATGTAATTATCTCGTTTATACAAATGATTAAAGACCCACTACAACTTAGTGACCTAATTTTTCCTCTCGCATGAACTTCTTAAAATTTCATTCTGATAAAATTGGTAAAATACAGCTTTGCTACAAGAGGACAGGTGGACAATTTCGGCTCTTTCTGCATTAGATGTTGCGTACGTTGTTGGCGAACATCGGAAATTTTTCAGTGTCGTTCACTTCAATGTTTCATGAAATTCGTTTTAGAAATACGATTGTTTACCTTCTTATATCACAAGAAAGGCAAAACAATCTCCCTGTTAGTAAATATGATCGCATTTACGTTTAACAATTAGTAAAAATTTAATTCGACATAGAATCATAGAAAACAACACTAAAACGTCATGTAAGATGTAACAGAATTCACCAATGCGCATTATTTAACGGCTTGGTAAATTCATAAAATTATTTTTTTTCCGTCAAATAAGAAGACTCGGTGACGTGACGTTAACTATATTTGACGTCATTGCCGTCATTTGCTGTTCAATACTTCCTGTAACAAACGGGAAGCAAAAGACAGATCCAACTTAAAACGTAAGATTTAATGTCTTCCCCCGACAGGATTTGTTAAAATTTCTGTATTTTCTTTAACTATTGTATGCTTTCTATAATATCTATTTTGATAAAAAGTACATAAATTCTACTTTTGAATTAGTAAGTTTTTGTCGTATATTGACTTTGATAATGGCGTTTAATATATGTATACTTTAATCTAGCCGCGATGTCGCACGTGTCCAAAAATGCAAAAAATAAAATTACGAAGTTGTTACGTGCCGAAATATTTAAAGAAATATGTATTTGTTTACAAAACAGCGACTACAGTCTGAAAGTACATAAAATTGTCTGCAAATTGATATGCATAAGTCTTGCGTTGAATATGAATTAAATATAACACATGAAAATTGGAAAATCTAGCCGAGATGTCACAGCCGTGAAATTAATGTAACATCGACGTTACGTTTGAAAACTAAATAATGTATATGTATTACAATTGTATCTGAACACCGCAAAATAATTCACTGTCTGATAAATAATTATATTGAATAAATATTATATAGTACATCTATATCAAATATTTCCTTAAATATCAAAACGACATGATTTATGAAAACGGTAGTCCAACCACCCCAAGTAATCCCTTTAACGTCTAAACGGCTAAAAACGACGATAACGTCAGTTACGCTAATGTACGCCAACAATGAGCGTAACGTCATTAGTGTGTTTTTCCCAACTTCATCTACAAACTTCAATATGGTTTAAAAAACATAGATAAATAACTATTGTACACCATACAAACAATTTATTTATATTTTTGTTGGGTTTAACGTCGTACCGACACAATTATAGGTCATATGGCGACTTTCCAGCTTTGATGGTGGAGGAAGACTCTCCATGCATTATTTCATCACGAGCGGGCACCTGGGTAGAACCAGCGAACTTCCATAAGCCAGCTTCCTCACATGAAGAATTCAACGCCCCGAGTGAGGCTCGATCCCACATCGATGAGAGGCAAGTGATTTGAAGTCAACGACCTTAACCACTCGGTCACGGAGGCCCCATCCGTACAAACAAAGCCGTGGTCTTAACTCGACTCAATAAATCAAATAATGTGCATACTGCTAATATACATTTAACACATTATCCTGGCCTTATATATGTCACAATCAATTTGTAAAGTAGACTTTTGTATTTCTCAGAGTTTTTCATGCAAATCATGTATAATTACCATCATGGAAATAAAACATAATACAGTTATTCTGTGGCGTGTCTTTAAAGCGACTCTTTCACATTTTTAGACGATTTGTTTCTCTCAGTAATAGATAAACTGTGGGTGCTGTGACAGTAAACATTTTGATATGTGATTTTTATAAGATAGCCTAACACGTTAGCCAAAATATTTCAAGTGCAAAAAGGCGTAAACCGTTGCAACGTTTTTGAAATAATGTAGAAAACCAACATACTTCTTGCTTTTCAACCAAACTACTAGCATATCACTTATTTTCACTCACTTAACCACTTTTCAATGTCATATATACATTCTTTGACAAACTTGTTGGAAATGAATATGTTAAAAAATACCCCCTCTACATCTCCTTAACTGTGGGCCTGTAGCTTTAAATAATACATGCAGATATCCGAACAGAGAATAAATATGATATATACATGTAAATATTTTAATGATACAAATCGGTGTAAAATGATCCATGTGCTTGCATATAGTTAAATGGATCCACATTTTACTCAAGAGCCGCTGAATACTAAACAGGCCGATCAAGAGATATACTATATTTGCTATCCCACATAAAGTTTTAACTCAGTTTCTCTTTATTTCTATTTATGAATTATTGCTTATATATGATAATAATAATTATTATTATTATTATTATTATTATAATGGTGATGATGATGATTATTATTATTATTAGTAGTAGTAGTAGTAGTAGTAGTTGTTGTTGTTGTAGTAGTAGTATCATCATCATCATCATCATCATCATCATAATCACCATCATCATCATTATTATTGTTGGTTTAAACAATATTTTATTCAACAAATAGCATATAATCATAATATGTATAAAGTAAGCAGGGGATAGAGTAGTAAGCTAATAAGCTTTTTCAGAAACTCCTTCCCATCCCCAAAAACAGGTACATACTAAATTACAGTGACAACAATTAATTGTAAAATTAATGCATGCTTGCACTCAATTTTTTATAAAACGTTATTATTATTATTATTATTATTATTAGCATTAGCATTAGCAGCAACAAGAAGAACAACGACAACTACAGCACCATTCTAAGAAAGAAATCAAATATATTACAAATAAAATAAAAGCATGCGTACCTTTCCAGAATGAATTATAAGTCCTTCCCTTTACTTGTACTACAAGATGCTATAATGCTGTTTTTTTTTTGTGCGGTTTTTAAATTTGTGCGACTGTTTAGATGTGTTTTATGTGCTTTAAATAATGCTTTTATTTTAATCATACAAACTGCTAAATATGATTGCGCTAAATGTTTGTTCGTACTGTTATATATACTCTAAGACACGGTGACAAGACGAATTTAAACCTTTAGTAGTACATAACGCGAAAGATCGTTTGAATTTATGACCTTTAACCTTATTTGAAAACGAGTATTGAGGTGGTGAAGGGGTTTTGCGTTTAGAGTGCAAAAATTTTGAAATATTGTTTTATATTTTGCATTTAATTCGAACCATTTAATTCGGACCAATCTGGGCCGAAGTCACTCATACTCTTTTACTTTTGTTCATTTGGCCAAGTTTCGATAGGGTTAGATTCGAGATGGTGGGTGGGGTAAAGAAACACTTTCATGTATCATAAGATATCTTTAATTATATAATGATACTAGGGTTCTTAAATGCGGAAAGCTGAATAGAACTCTTTTAGGCTAAATAAAACGTGTATTATGCAATAGAAATATTGAAGACGAATTTCATTTTTTAAAATGCCAAGAACTTATAAGTAGCTGGAAAATATATCAGTGAAAGTGTTATACAGGTTTTATTGATCTAAATTCTAAAAGAGAAAATATAAACATATAGATGTTGCATAGTGTATATTATATAGGCAGCTGTATTATTTATGAAATAATCTTGAAAAAAAAAAACATGATTACTTGTTGATTTCAAAAGTTAATTATACTGCAGTGTCGTCACATTGCTGACTAGTGGCCAACATATTGATTTTTTTGTAGAATTCTTGCACGGTTGTATTTTGTCAAAAACAACAAGGTACGTGACTAGTTTTTTTTTTTTTTTTTTTTTTGTCAAAAAAACAAGGTACGTGACTAGTTTTTTGTTTGTTCTTTTTTTTTGTTCTTTTTCTTTCTTTTATTTTTGCACTTACAAGTGACGAATTATTTGACCTGATTTTTATGCCCCATATAGCGTTGCTGCTGTCCGTACGTTTTTACGTCCCGAAATCTTGTGTGTCCAACTCCTCACACATTATTAGCCTGGTTTGCTTCAACAGATGAAAAAGCTTGATGTGCAAATGATCAAAGTGGAAGGGACTTTTGCTGTGACTACTTGCAACGCAGTTATGGTCCTTTAATAGTTTTTTTCTATGCAGAATATAGAGAAAAACGTGTGTGTATGAAAGGAGTATTGGAGGGTTGTCGGCGGTTATGTGTACATATAGTATTTGATTATTTCCCTTGGACCAGTTATGTATTTAGCAATGAAATTAAAAACAGCATGCCTGATTAATTTATTACTTTATTATAAAATCACAAGCCAATATGCAAATGAACGTGAGATACTTTGCCCTACAACACACTCATCAAACACTACTAAAAGGATATGCTTAAAAGTTTCACAGATGAAGGACCTTAATGTGAAGATTACCATAAATATTGGGCTTTTTTTCTGCGGCTATTTTTTTCGAGAGTTATGTACCTTTTGTGTTTATTTTTTCTCACAAAATAGGTCATAGTGAAGAGGTTTGGTGTGTTCAACTCTTCATACACATTTTGAAGGAATAGATTCTCGGAGTTGCTCAGATGCACAATCTTATATGAATACAATTTGCTTTAAACTTTTAGTAGAACATCCTTCATGTAAAGGTACTAAAATCTTTGCTATTTAGAGGATGGCGCAGTATGTTGGGATATCCGTGTCCTATGGAACAATTCTATTTACCATGTGTCGTGTATACAGTAGAAAAATACAAAAAAAAAATGTCTTGAAATCTGGTAAAAATATTCGCACAAATGTAGATATAGATACAATAAGCTCGCTTTCTTATTCATGTTTTTGAATGACTTGCCTGTTTTTTAATGAACATTGTTGACGAAAACACTGCCATCTCATTAATGCAAACACATGACTACTCTTTTGTTACATAAAGGAAACATTTTTTTACGGAATCCTGTTCGTGCCACTTAAATTGTCGCTTCGCCAACACGCGACATCGCCGTATTTTTTAACTAATCTACACAGTATATATTTAACTGGTTGTTAATACAACTTACTTAAACAAATGACATTAGTACTTGCAATCCCTTATGTTAAATTCAAAGAGGAGCGGTGGTCTACTGGTTAAGGTGTCGGCCACTCAACCCAGGGGTCGCGGGCTCGAGGCCCATTGGGATCACGACTTCTCATAATTTATGACACCAGTACTGGTTTTTCCATTAAGCGGACTCGGGAGTGGTTTAAATAAGCTTAAAAGCTTTCATCACAATCGAGCTAAAATAAATGAGTATAAACTAAATTCAAAGTACAATTGCACTTTTGCAAACGTAATTTGTTGACGTTATAATCCATATTGCCTGGTCTTGATAGATTCAACATATAATGTCGAGGCTGGTATAATACATGGGCTGGAGTGACCGTAATAAGCACAATAAAAGAACAAATAGATGTAACTGGTATCTGCGCCAAGAATAACTGTGTGTAAGTGGTATCTGCCTAAAAACAACCAGGTGTAACTGGTATCTGCCTGAAGAGAAAGCTAGGTGTAACTGGTATCAGCCCCAAGAACAACAAGTTGTAACTGGTATCTGAAACATATAGATCTAGGTGTAACTAGTATCTGCCACAAGAACAGTCAGGTGTAACTAGTATCTGCCCCAAGAACAATCAGGTGTAACTAGTATCTGCCCAAAGAACAACCAGGTGTAACTAGTATCTGCCTCAAGAACAATCAGGTGTAACTAGTATCTGCCTCCAAAACAACCAGGTGTTTAACTGATATCTGTCTCAAGAACAACCAGGTGTAACTGTCTCAAGAACAACCAGGTGTAACTAGTATCTGCCTCAAGAACAATCAGGTGTAACTAGTATCTGCCTCCAAAACAACCAGGTGTTTAACTGATATCTGTCTCAAGAACAACCAGGTGTAACTGTCTCAAGAACAACCAGGTGTAACTGGTATCTGCCTCAAGAACAACCAGGTGTAACCAGTATCTGCCTTAAGAACAACCAGGTGTAACTAGCATCTGCCTGAAGAACAACCAGGTGTAACCAGTATCTGCCTCAAGAACAAACAGGTGTAACTGGTATCTGCCTCAAGAACAAGTAGACGTAACTAGTATCTGCTTCCAAAACAACCAGGTGTAACTGATATCTGTCTCAAGAACAACCAGGTGTAACTGGCATCTCTCTCAAGAACAATCAGGTGTAACTGGTATCTGCCTCAAGAACAATCAGGTGTAACTAGTATCTGCTTCAAGAACAAACAGGTGTAACTGGTATATGCTTCAAGAACAGTCAGGTGTAACTGGTATCTCCCCCAAGAACAACCAGGTGTAACTGGTATCTAAAACATATAGGTGTAAGTAGTATCTGCCTCAAGAACAACCAGGTGTAACTAGTATCTGCATCAAGAACAACCAGGTGTATCTAGTATCTGTAACTAGTATCTGCACCAAGAACAACCAGGTGTAACTAGTATCTGCCTCCAAAACAACCAGATGTAACTTGTATCTGCCTGAAGGAAAAGCTAGGTGTAACTGGTATCAGCCCAAAGAACAACAATTTGTAACTGGTATCTGAAGCATATAGGTGTAAGTAGTATCTGTCTCAAGAACAGTCTGGTGTAACTGGTATCTGCTTCAAGAACAAACAGGTGTAACTAGTATCTGCTTCAAGAACAGTCAGGTGTAACTGGTATCTGCCTCAAGAACAACCAGGTGTAACTGGTATTTGAAACATATAGGTGTAAGTAGTATCTGCCTCAAGAACAACCAGGTGTAACTAGTATCTGCATCAAGAACAACCAGGTATATGTAGTATCTGTAACTAGTATCTGCACCAAGAACAACCAGGTGTAACTAGTATCTGCTTCCAAAACAACCAGGTGTAACTTGTATCTGCCTGAAGGGAAAGCTAGGTGTAACTGGTATCAACCCAAAGAAGAACAAGTTGTAACTGGTATCTGAAGTATATAGGTGTAAGTAGTATCTGTCTCAAGAACAGTCTGGTGTAACTGGTATCTGTCTCAAGAACAACCAGGTGTATCTGGTATCTGTCTCAAGAACAACTAGGTGTAAATAGTATCTGTCTCAAGAACAACCAGGTGTAACTGGTATCTGTCTCAAGAACCAACAGGTGTAACTAGTATCTGCCTCAAGAACAACTAAATGTAACTAGCATCTGCTTCCAAAACAACCTGGTGTAACTGGTATCTGTCTCAAGAGCAACCACGTGTAACTGGTATCTGTCTCAAGAACAACCAGGTGTAACTGGTATCTGTCTCAAGAACAACTAGGTGTAACTAGTATTTGCCTCAAGAACCAACAGGTGTAACTAGTATCTGCCTCAAGAACAACTAGATGTAACTAGTATCTGATTCCAAAACAACCAGGTGTAACTGATATCTGTCTCAAGAAAAACCAGGTGTAACTGGTATCTGTCTCAAGAGCAAACAGGTGTAACTGGTATCTGTCTCGAGAACAATCAGGTGTAACTGGTATCTGTCTCAAGAGCAAACAGGTGAAACTGGTATCTGTCTCGAGAACAATCAGATGTAACTGGTATCTGTCTCAAGAACAACCAGGTGTAACTGGTATCTGTCTCAAGAGCAAACAGGTGTAACTGGTATCTGTCTCAAGAACAATCAGGTGTAACTGGTATCTGTCTCAAGAACAACCAGGTGTAACTGGTATCTGTCTCGAGAACAATCAGGTGTAACTGATATATGTCTCAAGAACAACCAGGTGTAACTGGTATCTGTCTCAAGAGCAAACAGGTGTAACTGGTATCTGTCTCAAGAACAACCAGGTGTAACTAGTATCTGCTTCAAGAACAAACAGGTGTAACTGGTATCTGCTTCAAGAACAACCAGGTGTAACTAGTATCTGCTTCGAGAACAACCAGGTGTAACTGGTATCTGCCTCAAGAACAACCAGGTGTAACTGGTATCTGTCTCGAGAACAACCAGGTGTAACTGATATCTGCCTCAAGAACAACCAGGTGTAACTGGTATCTGCCTCAAGAACAACCAGGTGTAACTAGTATCTGCCTTAAGAACAACCAGGTGTAACCAGTATCTGCCTTACGAACAACCAGGTGTAACTAGTATCTGCCTCAAGAATAACTAAATGTTACTATTAGTATCTGCCTTTAGAACAGTTTGGTGTAATTGGGATCTGCATCAAGAACAGCTGGGTGTATCTGGTATTGTCCTTAAGAACAACTAGATGTTACTTGTATCTGCCTAAAAAACTAGGTATCTGCCTAAAGAACAACTAGATGTAGCTTGTATCTTCCTCAGGAACAACTGGTATCTGCCTCCAGAATATTACATTCTAATCTACATGATTGTCTTACACAGATTAATGATTTCATTTAATAAAAGAGATGAATAATTTGTATTTACAAGTGCGGTCCTCAAAATAGTAAGGTTTTTTATGACTATTACCTTTCATCAAATGCACAGCGTCATTTAAACATTTGATAGTTTTACGCAGCAAGGTATCTGCATTGAATTACAATAGATATCTTAGTCACTATAGATTAACAATACAGGACACGACCATTTTATTGCTGTTGGTCATACCTTCGTAGTTTAAAGGCTGGACACGTGTGCCGGTACCCTAAAGGTCACACTGTAATAATTCACTGTATGGGTGGCCGAAATCAGTAGTGCGTCAATTTTGTGCTGCTTACTGAACATAGAAAGTTGTATATGTTGATGTAGTTCACCGATTAACCCCTTTTTACTTTCAAAACATTTTTTTAACTAAAATTCTGGCGAGATCAAAATAACATTTTTGAGCAGCTATAAATATAGTAGTTCTCTTGCAAATCTGGTAAGTCGTGTGCTTTTTCTTATGAACGAATAGGAACTATGAACTTAAAATTGATGTTGCTGAAATTTTTACATGTATTTACCAACATGCTTGTCTACATGTGTAAGAAATTTGATGAATGTACTAAATGAATTATGAAAGATGTCGCCGGTTACATCGAGGGTGGCATTGGAAATTTCGATAAGTAAAAATTGAAAAGCCTGGTACATTTGTAGTGGCAAACCCTTGTGAACCAAACCGCAGTCTAACGTCCCAGTCACTGGGCCAAAAATCATTACCTCGCCGGTCGTATAAACATAATAGTCTTACATCTGAGGATAAGGTTAATAATTCATTTGCTTGTAATTTTATACATGTCGCATCTTTGTTTTGTAGTTAGGCTTTGACACATTAAGTAAAATGATTCCCTTTTTTTAGGTTAAATATTCACTTGTATGAAATTTTATACCCGTTTTTGTTTTGAATACGTTGTAGCAGGTTTATCCTTTTTAATGTAAAGACGATAAAACAGTATATAAAATTTCCTTTTCCAAGGTTTTGTAGAGTTTGCACTGAAGTATATTGTATGGTGTGTGTATGTTTTTTTTTCTGAATATATATATATTAAAAAAGTCAGTAAAATCCTTGTGCAGGTATAAAATATATAAAAGTTCAATTTGTAAGGAATAAACAGCAGCAGACTTCTGTGTTTTACAATTATTTTAATTCTTCACTGCAAGCGCTTTCAATACATATATCTTCAGGCAGTTTACATTTTGAAATAATGTACAATGACGTCACGTCATAACAAAAATTACGGGAAACGTCGTAAATAGACGTTGCGGCAAACTTCAAGAAAAATAAATTATACATCGAGGGTTCAACGCAATAGGGGCGTATCTACATATTTTACCAAAAATCACTTTTTTTGATTTTTCACTTTATTTTGACCTAATTTATATTCTGTGAAAATTTAAACCAGATGTTTCAGTTATTTATATCATTATTTTGATATTGCAATAAGGGCGTATCTCAGATTGCCTTGATTTTTATGCGCAATATGGAAGTAAGTTGACTTACTGCCTTATTGCATGCAAAAATGTATCCAGTAGTCTTAATATCTTATCCTGCAATACAGGCTTGTGTAATCAGATAATTTCTGTGATGTCATAATATAACATACTGATGACATCATAAGGTATCAAGGGCATTATCCTGATGCATGACCCTTAAAGTAAATGTAGTATTGTCACATTTTATGACATTGAAGTCAAGAAAAGCTTTTTATGCTTATGAGAGTCAGTACTTACAAATGGTAGATTCATCCTGTGTGCATGGATATGTTAATATCAAATTTAGCTACAGTTAAATGATAGACCCCCATTCATCTTACTGCTACTTAATACACTAATAGCCCAATACTTTCAAAGTGAAAGCCATACTTGCCCCACAATAATTATTGCCAAATAGAAAGATTTTCTATACTCGTAAAATAAAATGAATATATTAACATTTTATCCAAAATTAACAGTTTAAAAATATTAATTGGGCTAGGTTATAAAAAGGCTATACTCTATTCTTGAAGACTTCAGGTGTATCATGATTAAAGTAAGTCTATATTCTGTATTCTTAAAGATTTTTAAAGGTGTATCCTTTTTCTTAAAGATATTTAAAGGTGTATCATGGTAGGAAATATTTCAATTTCCTTGAATTTTGTAAAGTTGTACCATGGTCGAAGTAAGTCCATGTTCTATATCCTTGCAGGCTTTTAAAGTTGTATCATGGTTTAAAAATATTTTTATGCCCTTGAAAAATGTAAGGGAGTTAAAAAAAGATTTTCTTGAAAACAAATAAATTGCAGTACCAATTACTTGAAGATTTTTACACTTGTGCCTGCTTACTCGGTACAGTATTGCAAAAAGATTAGTCCACGAAAACTGTAGGTGAAACTCCATATTATACATATAAAAGGGGAAGTCCAGCAATGAAATGTGATAATACATGAAAGGCGTCTGGCCTAGGAAAAATCCTCAATAATCTGTACCAAAATTTTAGTTGTATGGCACCAAAAGAAACAAAATATTCAAAATGAGGTAGAATTGCAATTCTTTTTAAAAATTTAGTTACTTTAATAATAAAATGAAAATCAAAAAGGTGTCATACATCAAAAGCCAGTACTTCAGGCTATAGTTTACAGTGAACAGCCACAGCCTAAGACATACAGCATACATTCTTTGAAATGTAAGTGTGACTGTATTATTCAGTAACATAATAATACATGATGCAGTTTGGTAATATTCGAAGCTTTTTAGCTTATCTGATTTTGTTTTTAAAAATTGATGAGTTATTGTCATCGCATGATAGGCGTCAATGTCTGCGTCAGTGTCCGCATGCTTTAAAACTTGCAACACTTGTTCAACATCAGTAACTGACTATGTACAGCAAGAAACATAACTCCATCCTGCTTTTTGCAAGAATCATGGCCCCTTTTGGAATAGGAAAATATCAGTTTTTTTGTTTGTTTTTTTTAGTTAAATTTTGTATTTAGGTCAACTTTTCTCCTTAAAGGTCAAAGCTATTGCTTTAATTCTTGCTGAAGGTATTCGCTGACTCTGCAAAGCAAGTACCGTAATTTTAAATTGTTTTTGCAAGAATTATGGCCCCTTTTGAACTTAGAAAATCATGGGTAGACAATATTTCTATTATACAGAGACAATAAAATCAGATGAGCGTCTGCACCCGCAAGGCTGTTCTCTTGTTTTGTATACTGGTACTTACCACATATTTTCTATGCCATTTCAGCAAATTTTCTGGGCGTTTTTATCTTCTTATATTTACTTATAAACCAATTTGTGGTTCTTGCATTGTGCTCAGATGGAATATGTCAAATGATAGGCATGCTAAATCTGCAACTATACAGATTATTTTGGTATTAACATTGTTACAATCACTGTGTGATTTTTGAGCCATCCAAAATTTCGTGAGCAAGGGTTGGATGGAGGCACTTTGAGTTGCCCTTGTATTTTCGTCCAAATTTATGTTGTGCATATCTCAAAAAAGGTATTTTACAAAGTGTCATCAAGCTCCATTAAGTGAAATTGTGCACCTAGCTAGTATTTTAATTTGGATCTCTCACAGCTGACCAACATTTTATTTTAAGTCTGTGTCATATAACAGTAACTCAGAAAGTATTTGACATTAGAGATTATGAAACATTACAGGATTACTATTCAGAAGTTCTGTGCCTGCCCCTTGGGTTTTGTTTGTAATTTTATTCAGCCAGACCAGAGTTATGGCCCTTCACTTAATAAAAAATATGCATAAAATGAATATAAAAGTTTGTGTCACACTTTATCTTAAAACGTATTTGACCACGGGTCAAAGAGGATGAATATTATTCAGCATGGAAATTTGTGCACCTAAGGTTTCATTCAGGATTTCTTTTGGTCATACTAGTGTTATAGTCCTTGATTAAGTAAAAACAAATGCATACGTGCAAACAAGTTTGTGTTGCCTGTATCTCAAAAAGTATTTGAATTAGAGTCAGAAAACATCAGGGGATTGTTATAACATGTGAACTTGTACATTTGGGTGTTCTGTTTGGGATTTCATTCAGCCAGTCAGGAGTTATGGTCTTTGACTTAGCGAAAAATACACATTATATAAAGTGGTGAAACATTTATCATAATTGTGTTGCATGTATCTAAGATATTTCACCCAGAGTCATGAAACCATGATGTATAGGTGGACGGATAGCTTAATTGTTTTACACACTGGCCTTCCAATTCTGAGGTCGGGGGTTCGTACTCCGGCAGCTACTCTGGAATTTTCAGAAATGCTTTTCAGTGTTTCCCACCCAACTAGACCGCCTCGGTAGCTTAGTGGTAGAGCGTCCGCTTCGAGTGCGGGAGGTCGTGGGTTCGATCCCCGGCCGTGTCATACCAAAGACGTAAAAAAATGGTACTAGCAGCTTCCTCGCTTGGCGCTCAGCATTAAGGGGATAATGCTAGGACTGGTCAGCCGGTGTCAGTATAATGTGACTGGGTGGGGTATCATGCACGTGTCTACGGCGTGATATTCCAGTGAGGCAGCACTATAAAGTTGGGCATTGTGCTCACTGCTACAAGTAGACACCGTCGTTTATATGACTGAAAAATTGTTGAAAAAGACATTAAACCCGAACACACACACACACACCACCAACTAGAGGTGTACTGGTCAGGAACCCAGGCAATCCTTGCGTGTATCAGTGCCATACACTGGGCACGTTAAAGAACCAGGCTGTCTATTTGCAATGAGCTAGGCTAAGTTAGCCAGACAAGCCTGTATCTGATTTCAAATCTCTCTGTCGTAGGGGCTTTGTCTCACTCTGTCCCTCTGGTCAGATCGCTCTGTGTCTGTACTAGTAGAGGACGAATTATGTGCCCTGTGTGGCTGCACTGGAACTATGTAAAGCGCCTTTGAACGTGAAATTGATCATGAAAAGGGCGCTATATAAATCTGGTATAATAATAATAATTATGTACAGTGACAGGTGGGGGCACCTGTGACCTTTATACACACATCTTGTTTTCAGTTTGGAAACCACTCTTGTGTCTGCTTCTGGAAAATCCAATACTGGTGTCATATGAGAGGTCATGGTTGTGACCCAGTGGGGCTGAAACCCACAACCCCTGAATGAGCGGTTGACACCTTATCCACTAGACTACCGCTCCCGTTTCAGTTTATTAATTAATAGGCAAGGAAAATTGCCATGTTATAACATGCAGCAAAGATGCTGTTACTGTGCTGTGGTAACTGAGGCCATCTCCTGTGTGTCATGTCCTGTATTTTGTGGTGTTTTCATTTTGTCAGATATACAATTAATGTCATTTGTCTTTGATAAAGCTTGCAAGACTGAAATTTAAGAAATAGAGTGACTGACAGATTTCATTTGTCCTATTTGATATTTGATAGACTCCCTATATACCGCTTTGCTATTTTAAAGTTTTTTTGTTGTTGTTGTTTTCCCTTTATTATAGTGCCAAATAGAAAGATATTCATTCAGGTCTGGAGGAAAAAAAATGAGATGTGTAATATTAAGTTTAATTAAAGAAAATGCAGACATAAATTATTTTTTTATGATTCTATTCTGTTGTATAGTAATACCATTTTACGTGAAAAAAATATTAAATTCACCAGAAACTTTAATCGAAATTTTACTGCAAAAGAACACTTTTGCCCATTTTGCAAATACAATCTCTCCGGATTTACATGAAAAAATCTTGCTGTTAAGTCTGATACTTTAAAATAGGCTGTTACATTCTTCAGTTTCAATTATGTTCTTAAATGTTTCATTTAAAATGAGTATAAAGTGCTAGTATGCTTTAGTTGTATTTACTTTTTTGTACATACTACCTTGTTGCATGACATAATTTTACCAACTTCAACACAAAATTTCCTGCAATAAAGGCGTAAGTCCACTTACGCCCATCTTGCATATATAATTACTCCAGATTTACATGAAAAATCATGCAATAAGGGCTTAAGTCAAATATTTTAAAATATACTGTTATTTTGTCAAATTTCATTCATGTTGTTTAATGTTTCATATAACATGTCTAATATTAAGTGAAAAACTTTGGTAAATTTGTATGTGACTGAACACAGAAGAAAACAAAGTAGTTTTTTTCTTCTCTTGTAAAGTTTTCAAAAATGTAGTTACGCCCTTATTGCGTTGAACCCTCGACATAACAAAAATTACGGGAAACGTCGTAAATAATTTTTGTTATGACGTGACGTCATTGTACATTATTTCAAAATGTAAACTGCCTGAAGATATATGTATTGAAAGCGCTTGCAGTGAAGAATTAAAATAATTGTAAAACACAGAAGTCTGCTGCTGTTTATTCCTTACAAATTGAACTTTTATATATATATATATATATATATATATATATATATATATATATATATATATATATATATATATATATATATATATATATATAATAGAGCCGCACCATGAGAAAACCAACAAAGTGCAGTCTGGTCAGGATCCATGCTGTTCGCTAACGGTTTCTCTGATTGCAATAGGATTTGAAAGCGAACAACATATCAGCATGGATCCTGACCAGAATGCGCGGATGCGCAGGTTGGTCCGGATCCATGCTGGTCGCAAACGCACTGTTTTGGTGTTTCATGGCGCGGCTCAATTATCTAAATGTTGTTTTCATACATCTAGCAAAAGAATATTTTATTTTCTCCAGAGTACTACATTGCAAAAATAGATACTGATGCCTTTTTAAAAGACAGTCGCTTGATCGAAATAGAATAAGAAAATTTTGTCTAGTTTTTTTAGTACACATGGGAAAAATAACTCGTTTCAGGTAACAGTTTATGAATTTCATTACTTGAGGGATTTTAATTTTAAATCGAAGCCAAGAAAACGTTTGCTAGAATTCGGGGCGAATTTTTTCCCAACAAGAGAATTTCTTCAAACTTTGGATATTGAATGACACTCATCTAAGAAACAAAAATATGCAATATAAAACATAGTTCACTGGTATTGAAAAAAGAGTTATCTGCCCTTGAAAACGTCATTTCCCCCATCTCGTATACAGGGAATTCTAGCGTACGCCTTTAAGAACATTCCCAGATTTGTAAAGTTACATTTGTAAAATAAAGCGAAAACTCGATAATTTGATTTTATTGACAAACTGTATTCTGCCAAGATCAAAATAACGGAAAAGGTCATACCAGTTCAAGTGTTTTACTATCACATTTAAAAGCAATACTTACAAAAAATGGCAACATGACTTTATTATAAACGTGTAATAACTGGTCTTGGAATAATAAAATATATCGGGATCAAATCAAATTATTGTGTTTCATCTACACGGTTGAATTTTACATGCGTAACCATTCAGGTATCAAAAATACAGCTGTAAAACTTAACAGTCGAAAGTTATAAAGACATAAAACTGTCATTGCTCAAAAATACAGCTGTAATTTATTTCGAGGGAGAATGTAATCTTTAAATTCCTTTTGGTAGGATCCAGCTGCATGCCTGTATGAAAAAAGGAACTGTTTTACAGCTGTAAAATGTCTGTAAATGAACTGTATTTTGAAATTACAGCTGTAAAAGACCTGTAAGTGGAAAATGACCAGAAATACAATTGAAATTTACAGGTGTAAAACATGCAGTTCTCAAAAAATACAGCTGTAAAAAATTACAGTTGAAAGTTACAGCTGTAAAATGTTCCTGTCACAAATTTACAGCTGTAACTCCTTTGGAGGGAAACATGAGTACTGTCAGCCATCTTTAATTAAATTTGGCGGGATATCTAACTGAAGTTCACAAAGAAACCATATGTTCTAAAATATTGGAATTTTAACCATTATTGAGTAAGTGCAACTGTATTATTACTTAATATAGTTATAAAAGGACATATATATGTACATGCATTAACTATTGACACTATACTTGAAGCTGATAAGTTTAAGTGAAATAATTACTAAATTGTCAAAGAAAGAAAACAAGATCTGATGCACAGTATCTACTTTGACTATCCTACTCTTGAATTTCGCAAATGCTATACTGTAAACATATTTTATTACTGTTTTTTTATTAGTAAATACAAGATCATTTATTTTGCCATTTTTGTAGTAATTGCTACCTTTTCTAGAAAATTACAATTCATCCTAAAACTTTTTGCACCTCTGCTTTCGTCCCTTAAAATAATTGTCTTCTTTTTCAACACCTGTAATATTTCTACAGCTGTAACTTTGAGGCATTTTACAGCTGTAAATATTTCATTTTTGCAGCTGTAACTTTTTCATTTTTACAGCTGTATTTTTTTCATTTTACACTGTAAGATTTTTTACAGGTGTATCTCATTTGCATAATTCGAACTGTTTTACAGTCGTTTGACAGCTGTAAATTAAAATCTACAGCTGTAAAATCAATGTTGATAATGAAATCTACAGGTGTAAATTTGAAATAATCATGACTGTAATTTTGAACAAAAATACAGGTCTTTTACAGCTGTAAAATTTCATACAGGTGTAAGCAGATTCTTCAGAAATTGATGGGCCAAATGCTTTCAAACTTTACATTTGTTTTTGGCATCATGAGATCGATGACCTCTCAGAGAAATTGACATAACTCCAGCTTTTATTTTACTAAAATTATCACCGTTTTTAACTTAGAGTGGCCGATGAAAGTTTTGCCTGTAAGCAGGTTTCTCAGAAACTACTGAGCCAAATGTTTCTAAACTTGACACATGTTTTTGGCATCATGAGATGACCTCCCAGGACAAGTGATATAACTCTAGCTTCTATTTTGTCAAAATTATTACCCTTTTTAACTTAGAATTTCAGGTTAAAGGTATGCATGTAAGCAGGTTTCTTGAAAACTACTCTTTCAAATGTTCTTAGACTTCACATATGTATTTGGCATCATGGAATGGTCTGATATGGTAAGTAACATAACTCTAGCTTTTATTTTGTCACAGTTATGCCCCTTTAAACATAGTTCTGTGAGTTTTGCATTTAAGCATATTTTTAAAGCATTACTCGACCAAATGTTTTCAGATTCTCCATACAACTTTGGCATCATTGAGTAGCCTCACATTTCATAACGCTGTCTTATATACTTTTGCAAAAGTTTGCCCCTTTTACAATTTAGAAATTTTGCAAAAGCTTTTTGTTTGTAAGGTTGTATCAGGTGGAAGGGCTTCAAATAGTCGAGCGCACGGTCTTTAGACAGCTCTTGTTTCATTTGCTGTTCCATTAGTCTGAAAGATCGGCTTTTAGGTTTTTACTGTACAAACAGTTTCATTAGTCTGATTCTATCCACATCTATTTAACCCAAAGGAGAATAAGTAACAGACCGGCAACTGCGCAAAAGGTTGCGCAGTAACAACTCCCGGAAATACCCTTTTAAGTGTTTAAATGATTAGATGTTACAGTTTCGTACAATTTTAATGTACCAAAATCTGTTTAACCACCTTTAATAGTATTGAGTGCTAATACATGTATTGCTAGATTTCTAATACACTTATTAAAGACCTGGTATAAATTGCCAGTGTTCTAGCCAATTAATAAAGTGATAAAGTCAACCTGTTTTCATTAAGTGTATTAAGATAACTTGCATTTTCTCCAGTCCAAAAAAAGCCCATATTGTGATATTTACTATGTTTGGTATCATAAAAAAAACTTAAAGGACTGGACGTATAATTTTGGCTAAATTAATCTTTCTTTTTTCTTTAATTTAAGTTTGGTCATATTATGAACACTAAAACATGAATTTTGGTTTCTCAACTATTTTAAAGTATGCTAAACCAAGAATAACAAACATGTATAACACCACGGAAGATTTCTTATTAAACGGCCGTTTATATACAGCTTTATTCGTAATTAAGGCAGTTTACCACCGGTACCCTGTTTCAAACGAGTTTCAAATAAACTTAGCTTTCTTCTCAATTCTTCATGCCTTAATTATGTAGCGTTACATGTTGTAAATGTATATATATGAATAAAATATTGTTTAAACCAAACGGCTTCCACTTTTGATCGGAAATATTAGTAAAACAACTAATTATCATGTGTGTCCCTAACATGTAATCATGTAATCAATCAGTAACAAAGTTTCCTTCTTATGAAAATATAGCAGTAATTTGATGATATCTTAAACTTTTCCTTTTTTTATTGTCGTACGATCGACTGTATCATACATGTAGTACAAATGTACATAGTTAAGTAACATATATCGCTGGCATATAGTGAAAACATCCGGTTTCATGTTGCGCTTTTAACTTGTCCCACATCAACGTTTTTTTTTTGTTTCAGATAATCTAACTGATTATATTATGAAATTAAACAAGATATATCTTTACATAAGAGAGCCATCGTGGCCCTAAGTCGCTCACCCGAAACTGACTGCTTGGCCTCTTGAATATATGTATGATACACTAAAAGAATCATAAAACAGGTCAAGGACAACCCCCCCCCCCCCCCCCCACCCCCCCTCCCCTTCCTCCTTTGAACAAATTTGAAGGTCCTTAAATTACTACGATGTTAAGGATCAAATTTAATGAAGATCCACCGGAATCAGTCATTTAAAGATATTTCTAAGTTTAGCTGAAGTATCCCCTTTAAAGAGGCAAGTGTCCCCATTTGAAGAAATTTGATAGAGGACTTTATAAAAATGCAACAGACCCAATTTCATGAAGATCCATCAAGCGGTTCATAAGAAGAAGAATTCAAAATTAAGTTATTTCTATTTTTAACTCTGGCAACCCCTAAAAGGGGCCGAGTGCACCCATTGAATAAATTCAAGAGATGGCCTTATAATGATGCTACAGACCCATTTTCATGAAGATCCCTCAGCGGTTCATGAGCAGAAGTTGTTTAAAGGTTTTTCTTCTTATAACCATGCAATTTTCAATGAATTAATGACTTTTCTACATCAGTTATTTCTAATCCGCCTTTATCTTAGTCAGGCGTTATAGTTTTACTAATTTTATCCAGTTTATCTTTCCGTTTGGTTTTTTTTTAGATGGTTTGATACTTAAAATGTTAACTTTTTTAGTAGCGGGAACAGTTAATGGTACTAGAACCATTCATTTCGACTGTCCTTCTTTGCTGAACGAGCTCAGTTTTATTTTCGTCGTCCTGTAAAAGAAACCAAGAATACATATTCATTATAAAAAGCCAAATTCCCAAAACGTAGCAATCAACCGAAGTGCATGCATGTACGCGCACACGGCCAGCACACACAGAGACCACAACACACAGACAATGAGGACGAAACAATCAAAGGACTTTAATGGGGAACCACCCAGCTTACAGAAGGTCGGCGGATCTACCCTTGTGTCCGCTCGTGCGAAACTTTCACAAACGTTTAGTAAAAGATTAAATAACTTTTCGTTGTGGTAGCACAGCATACTATAACAGCTCAAAATCTCTACTAAAACTACATATTAAAGTTTTATTGTGTTTTGTTTAATAATAATTTTGTATTTTAAGATGTTAAAATATACATATGTAGCACGAAAGAATTTTTACATAAAGGTATCCGATCCACAAATAGGTAAACATTTTTTTTGGGGGAGGGGGGGGGGAGTGGTTGGTATCATTTTAAAGAGTTGTGTCTGCTAAACAAGAATTAGTAAATAAAATGACCATATATATTATGTAAGAATCATTACAGTTATGTTTTTTGACTATGAATGATACATCTTACACTGTAATGACTGGATTTCTGATAAAGTATCACTGAAGACTATAAACAAAAAAAGTTTGTAACATATTTTTGTCATTAAATGTATATTTTCTTTTTTGGTAAACAGTACACTTTCAATTTATTTATTTATTTTGTTGGGTTTAACGTCGCACCGACACAATTTTAGGTCATATGGCGACTTTCCAGCTATAATGGTGGAGGAAGACCCCAGGTGCCCCTCCGTGCACAATTTCATCACGAGCAGGCACCTGGGTAGAACCACCGACCTTCCGTAAGCCAGCTGGATGGCTTCCTCACATGAAGGATTCTACGCCCCGAATGAGGTTTCGAACCCACATCGATGAGGGGCAAATGGTTTGAAGTCAACGACTCTAACCACTCGGCCACGGAGGCCCCTAGTACACTTTCAAATAAAACTAGAATTGTCACAGGAGTGACTCATACCCCCACAATACGGTCTTGTCACAGAAGAATGGCAACCATAAGAAATCTTAAAAATACTAAGAATAATATAAAAATGTCAAAGAAAACTTAATACTTAAAAAAAAATTACTCGTCTTTGGAGTACTTCATCCTGGGCTTCCACATGTAAGTAATAATAGTATAATTATGTGCCCTGGATGAGGAATGAGGTAAATATAAAAAATCTCTAATATTAGAGATACACTAAAAGTGAATACACAAAAGTGTCTTACCGACACATGTTACCACAGAAAAATGTATTTACTTTTTACATAGGACTAATAATAAAAACAGTTAGAAGAATACCTAAAATATTAAAAAATCTAAAAAAAGAATTTCTAAAAATACACTAATTCCTGGAATTTAAGGGGAAGAAACTCAGTACAAAAGTTTAAAAAAAGGTTTCTTCCCTTTGACTCTAAGCCAATCAGAATGATATATAGTGAAAATGCATCAAAATTAACCTTAAATTCTAAGTAAAAGGGGGCATAATACATGAAAAATGGGTGTCAGAGTTATGCACCTTGTGTCACATGATGTGGGTGATGAGGCCCATTTTTCAAATAGTGGAGAAAAACGCAAAAGAAGGTTTTAGACACATACAACATTTTACTGAATGAGAATATTTAGGTAAGATTTGGTTATGTTATAGAAAATAATGTTGTTATAATATATGAGGAATATAAAAGGTCTACTCAAAAATTAAATTTGTTTTATAGTTAAAATTGTACTTAACTCAATCTGGCATACAACAAAATGGAAAATAATTTGAGGGTTCAAATGTGTTAAGTGCACTTAGTACTCTAAAATATTGCAATAATGCTGATTTTATTGAATGCCATACTGTCACAAGTGCACTTAGAACATAACTGTCAAATCTTATGACATGATTTACAAATGTAAGGAAATATGTGCACTTAGTACAAATAGAAATTTTGAGTAAAATGTGTATAAAATTAAAAAATATGTTTAAAATTGTATGACAATTACACCACATAAAGTTTCAACAATTCATTCTAGATATTAGTAAAAGAACGCTTTCCCATCCTTTTCTATATAGTACCTCTTAAAACAAAACAACTCTTTTGTACTTATAACAACTATTCAATATCAGAGTCATTCACTTACTGCTAACATGTCTAGTTCTGATAGGCAGTCTCTGGCTGCTTTTTTAGAATGAATATTTTTGAAATACTGATGGAATTCTGAAGATATTTTTCCATCAGAACAAAGCTAAAGAACGTCCTTCCTTTTTTTGTATAATCGGAAGTTTTGCATTGTAGATCGACAGTAAATCAGAATTTATAGAAGCTCCTTTCCTTGATGATTTCAGTTTTATACATTGGAAATGAAGGTCATTGAAACTGTATTAAACATATTCATTTTCAGGTTTACCTTCTTAAAATGTTAACCTTTTAGTGTTTTTTTTTCCACTTTTCTGTCCCTTTTTATCTTAGTTTTTTTTTTAATTCATACTTTGCAATGCTCTTTATAGAAAGAAAAACCCTCACTGGTAAATGTGCTACAACAGAAGGGTTTTTTTTTTTTGCCATTCTCTAAATTCTATCCGACTGACAGGGTATGAATACAGTAACAGTTACTGAAGTTGCTTTCTTTGCTCTTCTATCACCTTGTTTATACTACTACTCCATTCACAATCATTATCCGTTTGGATAAGTTAGCTTACTTAAAACTTGCTTAATGGTTTCTATGTTATTGTATTTTTCTAATACATGCCAAGTGTATATAATAATCCCCTTGATCAAAATTCCCTTCACTGAAAAAAGACAGTATGTTACAAAATCCCATTCATACTTTTGCAGGGGTATCATATTCCCCTCTTTAAAAATAGCAGGGGTATCATAATCCCTTCTTGAAAATGTCAGGGCTATCAAAATACCCTTGATTAAAATACCCTCTACTGAAGCAAATATCAACAAGGGTAACTTTTTAGTTAATATTTGAAGAATTGTGTGGTTCCTATTTGATAAAGTGAAAATAATCAATGAACTAACTTTAAGTATTATATTAAACCATTTTATATCCATAATTCAACAAAATAGAATTTCGAGTTTTAACAACTGATAAACTGAAATGGTGGAAGTGAAAATTAATATTAAACAAACTGAATAATACATTTCCTTTTTCGTTTTCATTAAAATTATTATCAGTGTTATTAAATAAACAACAGTATTTTCTGACAAACAAGTATAGATTAACTTTATGCATTGAAGTGTGTCTGAACTTGAAGCTCATAACAATACTGCGGTAAACACCGAGGATAGCGGATAAGTCACACCTCACTACTTGACGTTGAATTATACCAGTAAACACTATTCTCACTAAATGGCAAATTCTGTAAAAATGATTATCAATTTTGATTGTCCCCAACTTTGAAGTTACAGCAACAAATCTCACCTTCACAACAATCACAATGAAAACACACATGCTTTACAGTCCTAGTAAATTATTTCATGTACATGTATGCCAATTTCAAAGTTCACTAGAGTTTCTTTATTCTTCAGATATTTTCCACAATATACATGTTGAACTTGAATTCGGCCAAGAGAAGAAAAACAAATTATAGCAACCTAACTTTCTCTTTATACATGTAATAAACTTTGCTGACTATGGAACATGGAGTCAGTAAAACTACCTTTACTGCGGATGGTTGGTTTTGTTTTGCGCTCAGTTTGTTTGAATGTTTTTCTCTATCTCTGGTTTTGTTCCCAATTAATAGTCTCAGCTGTTTTGTCAACTCTTTTTCTGTTCACAGCACAAGCTTGACAAAAAACTGATAGTAACTTACGTCCTTTTATAATTCCCTCTCATAGTTTTAATACTTTTCTTTGCCAAAACTATTCAATTTATATGAATATGGCAGAATACTGTTAAATCTGCAGAGTTTTCACTATTTTATCAGGGAACAATATTAGTTATCATGTGAAAATAAACCTTAATAAAAATATTACTTTCCATTTACAGTTAACAATTATATACCTTGTGGATACAAGTTCTGAAAGTCTTTTTTTCCTAATTAACCAAAGGCATTAATTCCAGAATGTACTAAGTGATCATATTTCATTTACATCTTGAATTATCAACATGATGTGTTACTTCTAGAATGGTTTAAGTGCACCTGTATCATTTTGGCACTTGTTTTACCTTTCATAATGTATCAAAATGTATACTGCCAGAAGGAACTAAGTGCACTTAAATCCTTCTGGTTTTCATGTTAATGCACTTATAACGTTCTGGCATACAACAATACTGATGATAAGCACTTATTGCGATATGGTTCCCTTTGATATCTTAGGTTTCATACCTAATATGGTGCCAGAGATAAGGGCAAAAGATAAGGGCAAAAGAAGGAGCTTTACAAATGGTATTAAAAAGTCTAAGAAAGTGATTTTCAGTAAAACATGGACTTATACTGTTCTGGATTTAACCCCTCGAAATGTTCGACTTAGAGTGCGGACAAGCTTTGTGACAGACAGACAGACACACACACACACACATACATACACACACACACACACACGCACACACACAGACTGGAGTAAATCAATATGTCTCCCATACCACTGTGTGGTGGGAGACATAATAACTGAGATATAGTGAAAATACATCAAAATTAACCTTAAATTCTAAGTAAAGGGGACATAATTCATGAAAATTGGTGTCAGAGTTATGCATCTTGTGTCAAACGATGTGGGTGAAAAGGTGGAACATCTATTTTAAGTTTGAATCAAATCCATTTAGTAATAACTGAGATAAAGTGAAAATACAACAAAGTTAACCTTAAATTCTAAGTAAAAGGGGACATAATTCATGAAAACTTGGTGTCAGAGTTATGCATCTTGTGTCACATGATGTGGGTGGTAAGGTGGAGCATCTATTTTAAGTCTGAATCAAACCCATTAAGTAATAACTGAGATAATAGATTTCGCGACGCGACGGGACGCGACAAAACTGACTCCTATATATAGCACCAAGCTTACCATGCATGAACATTTTATATATTTTGATAGTGCTGTTTATTTGTAAATCGGGTGCTATAAAGCAATACAAATTTTGTCTTCAATCTTGGTCTTAATTCATGAATCAAGAGGAATCATACGTTGTAAAGTTACCTGTTTCATGCATAGTCCCACATGGACACCAAGCAAATGTCGTTATATAAATTATCTTGCATATGTCGTTCTAAAACGTTCAATTGTTTAAACGATAACGCATTCACATGAAAGTTCCATCAGTTTTCTTTTCACAAAAAGATCGTTAAAAGGGTCCATATTAGCCCAGGAAATAACTTGCCTTCAAACCATGACTGAAAAACTTACATCAGCATCAAAACTGTTACATACTCGTCACCAAACCGTGACACCTCAGGATTTCAGACAAAATGCCCTCCAATAATGCTTGAAAGTATTAGAAAAGTTACTAAATAAAAGACTACAACTTTACTTGGATGAAGTTCTTGTAATAAGTTTAAAATACTTTCTTTTTTACTTTGGCAGTTTAACATATACATGTAAACTAAAACACTTCTTCACAAATAAAGTTGGATTTTGCAACCTTAGTATGGATGAAATATATAGTAATATGCCTCGGAAATAATGATGAAATTTAAGTCTCTGTCTTATCATCTGAAACTTTTTTTGCGAAGGAGAGTAAACACTTGGAACAGGTAAGTATTCTGTTGTGTTCCTTCTTCGATTATATTTGCGTTTGATACTTCTATCTTCTATATTTCTATCATTGAATACGTTTGTGTTATTGTGCACAGCAGCACTGGGTCTTTTTTTGTACATTTACACATACTTTCTGTATGGAGGGTTGTATGGGCGGATGCGTGCTTTGAATACATCATATCTTGTCGATTCAATATCCTTGGTTTTTCAAAATAAGCTGGGATTGGAACAGCTACTAGTGAATGGAAATTTTGAAAACATCAGTTCCTAAGATCTTAAACCAAGAAAATTTTGCATATGTGAGACACTGTCATACGTGGAATAGTTGTTAAGTATCCATCTGATTGCTCTTCTTTGTACCATTTCTAATTTACCGGTCATGAGTTTAGTGTAGGGTGACCAGACTGAAGAGGAGTATTGTACATGTAGCCTGACAAGAGTTTTATATGCTATTTCTTTAACTATTTTGTTTTTTTTGTTGTTTTTTTTTTTTGTTTGGATGTTACGTTTTTTTAAAGACCGCCCCAGTAGCCTAGTGGTAGAGCGCCCGCGCCGCGTGCGGGAGGTCGTGGGTTCGATCCCCGGCCGCGTCATACCAAAGACGTACAAAATGGTACTATTAGCTTCCTCGCTTGGCACTCATCATTAAGAGGATAGTGCTAGGACTGGTCAGCCCGGTGGCAGTATAATGTGACCGGTGGGGTATCATCACCCGTGTCTACGGCGTGATATTCCAGTGATGCAGCACTATGAAGTTGGGCATTGTGCTCGCTGCTACAAGTAGACACCGTCGTTTATATGACTAAAAATATTGAAAAAGACGTTAAACCCGAACACACAGAGTGTTGTTCAGATTTTGTTAGTACATTTTATTGTATAAGTGTTAAAAGAAATGTCGCTTGATAGGTCTACTCTAAGGTATTTTGCATTTGTTACGGTTTCAAGGATCTGGCCATGCAATATGTAATAATGTAAGATTGTATGTTTATTTCGTGAAATGTTAAGAACCTACTACTACTAGTATTTACTTGGGTTGAAGTGCATTTCCCCACTTATTTTCCCTTTTCTGCTGGTTGCCAAGATCATGTTGTAAATGATTGCAGTCAGTTGTGTTGTTGATAGTAAGATAGACAACTGTGTCATCAGCAAAATGTCAGACCTTGATTTTTTTATGATCAGGTAAGTCGTTAATATATAGAAGAAAGAGGAGAGACCAAAGCACAGACCCTTGGGGCACACCAGATGTCACAGGAACTTCAACCCTCGAGAACAACCACCTGAGTTCTGCCTATTATGAAAGAGCGAATCTAGTCAAGAGTGCATCCTCTGATACCATGCTCATGAAGTTTTTGAAGTAGTTCAGTGTCACCAACTTTGTCAAAAACCTTGCTATCATCAAGGATAAGGTCTGACTGCTGGCCTGCAACAAGGGTTCTGGCTAGATCATCAACCAATTGGAGTTTCGTTTCTCATGAGCGGCGCTCTCTGAATCCATGTTACAGTTCATATAGAGTGTTGTACTAGTAAAATAGGGGGAAATATCGGATGCAATAATCTTTTCTGTCAGTTTACAAAGAATACAGCTTAATATGAAAGGACGATAGTTGGATGGATCTCTCTGAGGTCCTTTCTTGTTAGAGGCAACGTTTCCTTTTGTACAATATGGTGGCCAGTACCAGAATCAAGATATTTTTAGATAAGAATTTTAAGGATAGGCGCAAGTTGACAACGAATCAGTTTAAGGACAACTGGTTTGATGTTGTCAGGACCAGCAGGCTTATCCGTTTTTTTGACAACTTTAAAAATTTGAGAATGCCATTTACACTTACAGAGATGCTTGACATGGAGGGATGTTTACTTTTGAGATGAAAGGATCAGAATCGCACAATTTATCCCTGATAGTATGTAGACAGGACTGTCCGAATGAGAGAGGGGGATTTAATGGAGCGAAAACAAATTGAAATTGGTCGTTAAGGTAAGATTATTTGCCAGATTAATTACAGATCGAGATGGTTATATTTAAATGATAAAAAGAAATTTACTTATGACATTCATCTGGCAGTTAAAAAACTGGCCAGAATAAATACATATACATGTATTTCATTTATACTACTTGGCCCAAGTGTAATATGTTATTTATTTCAAAATATAAACAGTTTATTAGAAAGTACTAACAATAGTATGCATTAGGTTTTTAGCGGATTTGACAGTACATGTATAAAGAAATCTTGAGATTTGAACATAATTATTGCAACATTCATGCACACATTCTAGATTTTCTTTTTTTATGTTGTACTTAAACGTCTTGTTCATTGCAGCATGCGTAAGAATAAATTAAATTCAAAGGAGTCCTGTAGTGTAGATAAAATCTTAGAATTTAAATGTAAATATGCCTAAACTTGGATTTCACTTAACTATGTAAAGAAATAATATGATTTTAATAGTTTTTTTTTATATCTAAAACGCATTTCAAAATATTCTTTGTGCATATTATATTATTCCGACTATATTTAATGGACAGTTTCTCACGGATCTATACTTTAATAATTAAACGGCAATAAATAGGGTTACAACCATACTTTTTGTTTCGTTGAAATATATTTTCGCAACTCTAATGCAGACAAAACACTGGCCATAGCTTTCGCAGAAGCGGTGGTTCCAACGCCGCGGCGGTGGAGGATTCGTCGCAGAAGCGGTGGAGAAATATGGCCGACTGACTATATTTACGCTCTCATCGGTACTTTTTTAACGAGTGTTTCACGCTTGACTGAAAACAACCAGTGAGACAGGAGCCCACATGTGTACTCTTCCAGCCACAAACACTTGTTCAGTGCAATTCTTTGTCATTAATGTAAACACTTCTGTACAGTTTGACGAGGGACTGCCGTTTTTGTAGAATTTCTATCAGAAATGGTAAAATCTTGTACAAAACGACCCCTGAGCACGTTTGCATCAAAATTTAAGTCTGGCACTGTCAAGCAAAAACTTTTTCTCCGTAATCGGTGATTTTTCATTGCAAGCATACAAAATGATCGAACAAAAATGATTCCAACGCAGTGTGTGGTGAGTACGCAACGCATTACGGTGGATCTTGTTTCTTTAATGTTCGCTATTGACTTTAAACTGGAGTAAACAGCATTTTTCCAGAATTTTGATTTGGTAGAGCCATGAAATCACTTTGACATTAGATAGCAACAGAAACTGAAAGTTTAGAATAAATATGATATTGATTTGCACATCCGTAAATACAAAATATCAAGTGACAATATTGATTGTCTGATTAAATGCTGACCACATGCGACTTCTGCATCGTATGATAAACCAACTTGACTAAAGTACAATACAATTACTAATACGTAGCGTATCATAACAAAATGACATTGAGCAGCTGTGTTATAGGAGTTAAGACTTTTTATAAGTAGGCTAATTTACCTCTTCTTCAACAATATCCTTTTATTTTCAGACGTTTACCACAGAATCTCATAGTGTCAAGGGAAAAGTTTTGATATTTTTTCTTAGTGACAAGATGAGATTATTTGATTGCCCTTCGTCCGTCGTCCGTCACTCGTCTGTCCGTCCGTCGTCCGTCCACAATTTCTTGTGAACACGATGGAGATCTCATTTTTCAACAGATTTTAATCCCTGAAGGAGCCAAAATGTTCGCCTTATGAACATGATTGGTGGTTAAAGTCGAAAGTAAAATGTCACCATTTCACACAAATTAAGTCGCAATAAGATCTCGGTTCCTATTGAAAAACAGCTAGATTCCAACATATGTTCAAGAGATACTACCCCTGAAAGGGACAATTTTTCTATTCTGGCCCTCTCAGCCATATATGGTTTCATTTATGCTTGGATTTGATACAAACTTGCATATGTGTGCCCAATCACATGATCACGCTACGTCATTTTGAGCTCGTAAGTTAAAGTGGAAACGTAAACAAAATTATAAATCAGGGCGTAAGTTGTTTCTTTTATTCAATATATTGTGTTAATATCACGTACATCATTCGAAACCTATTTGAAAGTGCTACCCCCGGTACTACAATTTTCCCGCCAAAACCTTCTCGTTTTAACGCTATTCCTGTTTATCCACTTTCGACAGTATGCGCTCAATGTGCAAGTCAATTGAACAGGAATAAAATTAAAATGAAAAGCTTTTGGTGGGGAAATCGTAGTACCAGGGATAGCACTTTCAAATAGGTTTCGAATCATATGCATGATATAAACACAATATAGATTAAAAAAACTTACGCCCCGATTTTAAATTTTTGTTAACCTTTCTACTTTCACTTTCGAGCTCAAAATGACGTAGCGCGATCACGTGATTAGGCACAATGTGCACGGAATTTTTATCTTAAGAATTTCTAGGTCAAGTTCAAAACTTTGTCATGTGGGGTCAAAAACTATGTCACCGGGTCAAATCAAAGGAGAAGCTTCTTAACACCATACGTCACGTTCATGGCCTTATCTTCAGTAATGTTTATCTTGATGATTCTAAGGCTAAGTTTAACACTGAAAGATAAACGGAGAAATAAAGTACAAACAACTTACAACAGACAAGCAGAAAGAAATGTTACAGACACCTTTAACTCCTTGTTCTACTGCCTAGAGGACGACAAGTAATCAATTCATTTCAGTTATTCTTATTACAACAAATGAAGAGAAATTACAGCTGGGAACATACTTAAATATGCTAAAACATTATTAAAAACCTATAAAAATGACAAATGATTGCAGCATATGCAGTGTGTTGGAATATACTCCCCCGCCCCCACCCCAATGCGTACCCGACTTCGATATTATGTGGCCAAAACAAAAATAAGGGACAGCAGAAACCCTGTCAGTTTGTATATTAGATAAGTTTGTATGTTCTATGATGTAAAAGATCAAACAATCGATAAAGTTCGTTCATATTTTGTATATAATAAGGGAAAAGGAAAATGAAGAAAACCTTCATGCGTTAATATGAATAATCATAACCGAGGTGTATTTAGTACGAAAGAACATGGCGTAACTATTTGGCAGTTGATTTAGTAAAATATATAATCATGGTTTAAAATAAAGCTTTTCGTGTATGCATTCAACAGAACGGAATTGCAAATCAATAGTATATTATTACTAAACATTTTCTATTGCTGTCTGATGTCAAAGTGATTTCATGGACCTACCCCAATCAAAATTCCAGGAAAATGTTGTTTACTTATTAATAAGTTAAAGTCCGTAACGAACATTAAAGAAACAAGATCCACCGTAATGCGTTGCAATTGTACCCAACGCACACTGCGTTGGAATCATTTTTGGTCGTTTCTTTTTCATATGGAAAATTCACCTATTACGAAGAAAAAGTTTTTTTGCTTGACAGTGTCAGACTTAAATTTTGCTGAAACGTGCTCAGGGGTTGTTTTGTACAAGATTTTACCATTTTTAATGGGAATTCTACAAAAACGGCAGTCCCTCGTCAAACTGTACAGAAGTGTTTACATTAATGACAAAGAATTGCACTGAGCAAGTGTTTGTGGTTGGAAGCGTACACATGTGGGCTCCTGTCCCACTGGTTGTTTTCAGTCAAACGTGAAAAACTCATTAGAAAACTTACCGATGACAGCATAAATGTAGTCAGTCGGCTATATCTCTCCACCGCTTCTGCAACGAATCCTCCACCGCCGCGGCGTTGGAACCACCGCTTCTGCGAAAGCTATGGCCAGTGTGAAAATAGCTTATTATTTCAGTTATACGCAAACACTAGCCTGTTTTTAGTATGTTACAAAAACATTAAAGTGTTAAACAGTATTTGTCAAAATCAGCTTTAAGTGAGAGTGGGTGCCCACCATAAACCGGTTTAAGCTCTCCCAGTGGTGTTTTTGCCACTGACCGTTCCAATGCGGTGCCCCACTGTGTTCCTTCATTTGTTCGTTTTGTCCTCGTGTGTTTGATTTGTATGCGAGTGAGTGTGTGTTGGCAGAGTGCACATCTGCGTGCTGTGAGTTTCGTTTCGGGGAGGCTCGTTTTTGGAACGTGGCATTCCCTGTTTGATATTTATTCTTGCTTTTAATAATCAATTCTTTACTGCATATTATGAAAAGTAATATATAAAATAGAAAATTAAAGTGGAAACTCTACAGGTCGCTCAACACAACAAAAACAAAAATTTTGCAGGCTCGGTTTGATTGAACCTATTCATGGACGGTAGTGAAAATGCTTGCTACCGTCTACGCCCTCTGGCAGAACTCAACATTTACACATGCTAGAAGTACATAAAAACAATTTGGAGACATCCACAGATGTGTTCATACGGCGGTGCACATGTAACCTTCAATGATAATTCCATGAAAAATGGCGTATAGTCTCCAGTTAAAATTATGGGTTTGCCCTAAACGAGAAAAAAAAAACGAGAAAAAAATGGGCAGAACTAAACAAACTGGAATTAAGAAAGAGTATCTGGGGTTATGGAGCATGTTTATCACAGGAACTGCCAAAAGACAAAATTTAAAAGCAGCACCATATCCAAGAGGTGATTACATAATGCTATGAAAGCGGGAGTATTGGAACCACCCAGGCCGAAATGTTCAAGCTGAGAAATAACACGACAAAAAAGCCGTGCTGAACGATCTGAGAAGATCGAAATATAAAGCACTGACTGAATGTACGGGAAAACATTTTTCGGCCGCCACACGGCACAAACCACTCAACAGGTCACTCAACACGACAAAAACGAAAATGTTCCAGGCTCGGTTTGGCCATGAAATGCATGCTACCGTCCACGCCCTCTAGCCACGAGTTGAGCAGAACTTAGCCTTAATTGGATTTTTTGTTTGTTTGTTTGTTTTGGGTTTAACGCCGTTTTTCAACAGTATTTCAGTCATGTAACGGCGGGCAGTTAACCTAACCAGTGTTCCTGGATTCTGTACCAGTACAAACCTGTTCTCTGCAAGTAACTGCCAACTTCCCCACATGAATCAGAGGTGGAGGACTAATGATTTCAGACACAATGTCGTTTATCAAATAGTCACGGAGAACATACGCCCCGCCCGAGGATCGAACTCACGACCCCGCGATCCGTAGACCAACGCTCTTACCTACTGAGCTAAGCGGGCGGGCTAATTGGCTTATCAGGATGATTTATTTATGATCTGATATTTTTAAGTTGTCATCACTCTGACGGGACAGTGACAGTCAAAAGTTATCACGCTGACCTGAAACGTCTTATTATTTGGACTAAGCAGAACTCAACATTTGCACATGCTACAAGTAGCCCGCCCGCTTAGCTCAATAGGTAAGAGCGTTGATCTACGGATCTCGGGGTCGCGAGTTCGATCCTCGGGCGGGGCGTATGTTCTCCGTGACTATTTGATAAACGACATTGTGTCTGATATCATTAGTCCTCCACCTCTGATTCATGTGGGGGAGTTGGTAGTTACTTGCGGAGAACAGGTTTGTACTGGTACAGAATCCAGGAACACTGGTTAGGTTAACTGCCTGCCGTTACATGACTGAAATACTGTTGAAAAACGGCGTTAAACCCAAAACAAACAAACAAACAAACATGCTACAAGTACAAAAAAAAAACAATTTAGAGACATCTGTAGATGTGTTCATACGGCGGTGCACGTGGTTCAACCTTCAACGATACACTAGCGTGTGATTCCATGGTCCCCACATAAAATAACTAATCAGTATCTAACACCCTTTCAGTAGAGCATAATGTAGATGGCCAATTCCTTACCTATCAATTCAACTTTCTATAAGTGTTCTGTCCTCGGGCGGGGCGTATGTTCTCCGTGATGATTTGATGAAAGACATTGTGTCTGAAATCATTCGTCCTCCACCTCTGATAATTCATGTGGGGAAGTTGGCAGTTACTTGCGGAGAACAGGTTTATACTGGTACAGAATCCAGGGGCACTGGTTAGGTTAACAAACAAATCTGTCTGAAGATTCCAAAATATCAACACTTCTACTCTGATAAATGCTATCAATTTATTTTAGTCTACATGTATATCCCTCGAAACAAGCTTCTTGTATTTCAATGAAAGTAAATTTACATTTAACCGTGAACCTGCAATATGAATATCAGGCTTAAGTAACTTGCAAAGAATGTCCAGAAGATGAGTTCTGCCAAGATTGCTCAGTTTTCAGTTTGTTTTTTTGTTTTGGGTTTAACGCCGTTTTTTCAACAGTATTTCAGTCATGTAACGGCGGGCAGTTAACCTAACCAGTGTTCCTGGATTCTATACCAGTACAAACCTGTTCTCCGCACGTAACTGCCAACTTTCCCGCATGAATCAGAGGTGGAGGACGAATGAATTCAGACACAATGTCTTTTATCAAATCGTCACGGAGAACATACGCCCCGCCCGGGGATCGAACTCGCGACCCCGTGATCCGTAGACCAACGTTCTCCCAACTGAGCTAAGCGGTCGGCTCAAGAGTTTTCAGGACACCGATAAAAATCATCATGTCTTTCAAGATACTCGAGACAAAGTTCATCACCGTCAGTCTCCACTACCCATTGAAAGTAACAGGACTTTGACATTTTGGTTTCAAATTTAATGGCTACAGAGTCATTCAAAATCAAACCTTTTACGTCATCTAAACATTCTTTAACATGCTCAACTTGCAGTTCTGCATTGTTCATTTCAGTGTCATGGTTGTTTACAGGGTTTGCAGTTTCACTGTCGGCTGCTCTTAGAAGACGAACTTCCCATTGTTTCACATAATCACTGTTTGAACACTGTTTATTTATGCGACAACCCTCACAGTAGTAACTTAAGTTACGGGTTTTCAACTGAAAACTGCTGGTTTCATACTGTTTTGCACGACTTGAGCTTAATGGTTTTCCTACGCCAGACAGATTCTTGGCACAAAATTCAACTAATTCCTTTGCATGTGATATTGTCAGACTTCCATCCTGAAACATTGCATTAGATGCCTTTCTCTTCGCTAAGGCCACCACAAGTACCCTTGCCGTGATCTGCCTCATAATAATTTCTTACTTTCTGCACATTATGAAGTACTGTGCCTATCCTTATACTGTTCTGCGCAGCCACCAGACCACTAATGAATGTCATTAACACTAATACATTTGGGTCTCAAAATACCGAATTGTAAGTTTCTCAAATTCTCACACAGCAAAAGCCTCATGCTTCAAATCATCAGTCATTGGGCATAAATCCTTCCTTTTGCAACTGTCCGTCTTTCAAGTAGTAAAACATTATTAGATGCAATTTTGTTTCTTATTCCAGTGTAATGACTGTATTTTTGCGGCCGTATCTACACGTGAAATTGTTGGCAAAGTCCATTGCCATGATGATTTTACTGTCCTTTAAAGCGCTCACGTAAATCAGATTGTTCTGCCATAATGGCACGCATGATATACTGCGAACACAATGTATTAGAGTTGTTTTGTGAGATATCAAAACAGCACGTACAACAAATTTCTCTTCATTAAGAGCCAATTTGCTTCCCTTCTCACGTAATAAGTCTGTGTATGCGTCTTCAAGTTTGTTTGTTTCACAAGAGTCATAGTCACGAATGATATACTTCATTGAATGGAATGAACCAGATTGTTTACAGAGGGTATTTTAGGGAGTATTCTTGAAGTCATATTTGGGGAATGTTGGTTGAATTTGTCCAGTGCTTGCACTTACATTCTAATGTTCTTACAATATGTGCAACAACACACGATGCGATTTGAAATTTTAGTATTTCTCACATTTTGCAGCTTTATCTTGTCAAACTTGCGTGTTTACAGTTTAACATCGTTTTTTCTTCTTCTCTTAAATGCACCGTATGCCTGTTCTTGAGTAATTTCCATAACGTGCTTCTATATGTGCTGTTTTTCTTGGGTTCGTGTTTTTCACTAATAGTACATCACTTTTGTTTGGCATCTGTCTACTTGCATCGTGAAGGTATAACTCGTGCACAGTTTCAACTTTTTCGGTATCAAACTTATCATTTCTGGTCTTCTTTTACTGGCCTGGATTTAGAATTGTTCTGCCTAATATGTTCCTGCTAAGTCCAAGTGTTTTAATACAACTAATATTCTGCGGCTTTATTTTTTTTTAACAGATGGTGGCGATTATCTGAATTGTGCTTTCTGTCGACGACTGGCTGAGCCTTCTGTCACTAAAAAATCAAGTATTCTGTAGTCTGTGTCTGTGTCCTGCGGGCGTTTCTATTGAAGTGATGGACTCTCACTCAATGGTTCACGACACTTCTGTTGTGAAAAATGCTACAAGTTCTCTAAAGCTATACTTTCTTACCAGGAGTCTCAGGCATACTGTGTTTTGCACACTTTAAGGCACGAGCTCCGCTACTGTTATGTTTATATGCACTTCCGGAGTTTACTGGTGAACTCTTGATATTGGATGAAGATACAGGTAAGCACTTTGATTTGAGTTGTTGATACGAAGTCATAACTTAACAACTCGTTGACATGCTTTTTCTTTCTTCCCACTTTTGTGTACACGTTATTTTTTCATTGCACATATCTACGTTTTTCTCTCTGTCAACGGAGGTTTTTACGCACAGTTTTTTTTCCAGGTTCCTGTTTACAGTCAGCAGTTTCTTTCTCTATGGCACCTTCCACGGGCTACATTCAGTTGTCTTACATTTTCAAGTATTTTTACAATATTTCATGGGATGGTTTTCAACTTCAGCTGTCAAAACTGTCCTCTTTGACCTTTTCCTGGCAGCATCTTTTTGTCTGGATTCTATGGGCTTATTATGAAACAAACAAAAATTAAGTTAGATTACATAAATTATATCAAGTTACACTTTAATATACTTGAAGACTAAGAAGGATAATTTTTATTTTAAAATACTTAAAGATGCAATGTTCATCACAAAACCATATTCTGTCATTGTCATGTTTATATACTGGCACTCATCATGTACCCATGTTGTTTTCCTGGTTGAACTCTATGCTTACAGAGTTTGATTTTTTCTTCTGAATTTGAGCATAAAAAGACATTATGGTATATCTTATAATAAACATATATTTAAGTATATCTAAAAAGCTTCCTTTTATATAACGTCAAGTTTTAATGTTACTGTAGTCCTTTAACAAAAGAAAGGATCTTTGATTATTTTTATGAAAAGAACTTTAAAAGAAATAAAATTAAAGTTAAATTTGACGTTTTAATGACAGAATTTTCAATACATACCTCATTTTTTGCTATCTCTTCTTGTTTCCTTTTTTCTCTTTTCCTTTTTTCACGTTTAGCTAATAGTGGATCCTTCACTGTAATGGTAATGAATCTGCAAGTTCCAGTATGTATATCTACCCATAATGATCAATCGAGATCCAATTTAAGGATTTTATTGTACCCTCCGACAACAAAGTTGTAAGGGGGGGGGGGGGGGGAAACTGGTTTCAGGTTGTCTGTCTGTCTGTCTGTCCGTCTGTCCGTAGACGCAATCTTGTGCGAACCATCTCTCCTTATCCCCTTGACAGAATTTAATGAAACTTCACACAAGTGATCAGTACCAACAGTAGTTGTGCATGGGGCATGTTAGGTTCTTTTAGAAAAAAAGTTTGCAGAGTTATGGGACTTTATTTTTTGTTACTATACTATATACATAGACACAATCTTGTGCGCACCATCTCTCCTCATCCCCTTGACACAATTTAATGAAACTTCACACAAGTGATCAGTACCAACAGTAGTTGTGCATGGGGCATGCTATGTTCTTTTAGAAAAAAAAATGTGCAGAGTTATGGGACTTTGTTTTTTTTTGTTACTATACTATATACATAGACACAATTTTGTGCGCACCATCTCTCCTCATCCCCTTGACACAATTTAATGAAACTTCACACAAGTGATCAGTAACAACAGTAGTTGTGCATGGGGCATGTTAGGTTCTTTTAGCAACAAAAATTGCACAGTTATGGGACTTTGTTTCTTGTTAACATACTATGTACATACAGTCTGTATATGCAGTCTTGTGCGTGCCTAATCTACCAAACCCTTGCACACAATTTAATGAAACTTCACACAAGTGATCAGTACCAACCCTAGTTGTGCATGGTGCATGTTACATTCTTTTAGATAAATATTCTGCATAGTTATGGGACTTTGTTTTTTGTTACTATACTGTATACATACAGTCTATATACATACAGTCCACATAATTATGCAATCTTGTGTGCGTCAAATTGCAATGTACTGTGTCAGTGCATGCGGGGGGTACATTTATCACCTTTAGTGATAGCTCTAGTTGTTCCTTGTAATATGACACCCTGTTGAGAGAATGTGACTGTGATTTTTATTATTATCCAGCTTCCCTATTACATAATTTTATTAAAGCCAGAAAACTGACGCATCTTCATTCTGAAATAAATTTTAATGGATTTTAAAGAAAAGAGAAAATCCTTTAGCTGTAAAGCAAACTGTTTTCGGTGATTAGCATCGAAATTCCATATGTGCTTGTTTGTAATTCGTTTATCAGTAAGCTGTTCTAAAAAGTCCTCAGGGCATGATGGCATACCTTAAAACTTACAAAATGTTTCAAGCCTTTGGTTGCCGACACTATTACAAATGTGATAAACTTGAGTTTCCTTACTTCATTCTTTCCTGATTTCTTGAAAGTATCACAGGTGGTCTCTAGTCTCAAGAAAATTACCACACTTGATAAAGACAACTATGGACATGGAACAATATACCTGCATTGTGTCTAAAGTCAGGTCAGTAAATTCGCAGCTAATGGAACTTTTTAATAGCCATGATATTATATTCTATACATTCTTATCTGCCTCTAGGCCAAGTTACGATTGTGAAATTACTTTTCTTAAAGTACTAGAGGACTGAAAAAGATCAATTGATGACAGTTAATTTGTTGATGCCATTTGTATGGATTTGTCGAAAGTTTTCGACTGCCTATGCCTTTATCTTCTATTCGTAAAACTTGATTGCTATCACGTGTCTCTGATCAAGTCCTATATCTACTTTTAGCTGTCTTGCCAACAGGAAGAAACTTGTCAAACTCTGTTCACACTTGAATACCTTCAAACAAATTTATAAAGGTGTCCTTCGGGGTTCTATTTTAGGTCCTTTCCCTTTTACATTTTCGCCAACGACATTATTGATTTTGTGCATAGTTGTAATCTATTTCATTTTGCCGATAATAACAGTGTTTCTTGCAGTGACACAACACAGATTACATTTATTGTTGATTATTTATAGTCAGAAATTAATCTCTGTTGGAGTTGTTCTCAGATAACCTGATTTAAGTATTCTTATCTGTAAATCTAACACTTTTAACTGTTTCCAGTCTTACATTATCACTTTGACATCTCACTGTCAATACTTTTGTAAAATCTTTCTCTTGTACTTACTGTGCATGATGCGCGTAGCATGGCGTACTCAATTACTCGGCTGAGTAACATTTAAAATCTAAAAAATAAAAAAGACTAAAAACTCCATAGAAGCAATAAAAAAACTGACCAGGAGTGGGTATGGGGTAGGGACAATGTCATAGCATATGAGTATGCTGTTGTCTTGGTCCTTGACTTTGTTATAACTTTTGTGATTGCGATTTTCTTTTATCAAAATGGCTATCAAAATTTCTAAATTTTGTTGTTGTTTTTTTTTTCTTGCTCCACTTGCACTTGTTATTGTAAATACATATTTAAATCTAAATACATTTAACATTCTAAATACACATATGATTTCAGATGCATATAATAATATACTATAGCTGCTATTGACCATAAGAACAATCTTCTTAATATATATATAATAATGACAATTGTACATCACTAGTTAAATTTGGAAGGATGAACGACTGTCTGTATCAACTATGAATTCCTAATTCGCTACGCTCAAACAAAAATAAATTATCTATCTCATAATCAAAGAGAATCAACGGGAACAAAAATAACAGATTCACAAATTAACACTTTAGTCTTTGTTATCTGCATTGCCATAGTATAACACTAAACTTCGGTCATATTAACTATCAATTCATTCGTTTCTACATAGAAAACATACGGCTATATGAATATACTTTCCGGATCAATATGCTGCGAGGCACCTTCTCAACCCTACGCCATTCCGTCGTTGGATGGGGTAGTATAAATGTATAAAGAAAACGAGTTTCAACACAAGTCACCTTCTTCTGATACCCTGACGGTCCCAATTCCCAAAATTTATTGCCGAAAAAATACATCCTACACCTCAATACCTTTGAAGTACGGTAATATCTGAGTTCTTTAAACCTAGGATAAAATACTCATAACCAGCAAATATTTAATTAGTAATTTCGTCTCCACACTTCCTCTATCATCCTTTCGTGAATTTAGATTTTATATTTCAGTCCAAACATCTGTCACAAGAGATTTGTTTCTGTATCATTATTTACTTGATTGTTTCCAAGAATGTAGAGATACGTTTCACGGAAATTGTAAGTTCTGATAAGAAATGTTCATGGCAAGTACGATTGTGATATTGCAAACATGTAACAGATGACAAACAATAACTTTTAGTAATTACCTTGGTCTAGAACATATTTCTGTAACTGCAATTAAAAGAGATTTTACTGTAAATTTACTCGAAGAATGAAATGAAAATCTGTTGAAATAGCTTAATCAATTTGTCTGTTTTGAAATTACGCGTAAGTCAAAGTTTGTCCTCAGCAGTCTGATCAGTTCCTAGGCAGTTTAGAGTATTTATTGCAAGGTGATTTGTTTACATTCCGTTGTAACACGTATGCATACATGCGTACTTTATTTAAGAATTGGATGCTATTTTCTGTGCGTTTATACGGGTATAAACCACATTGGGACTTCTTGCAAATTCATGCTGAATGGCGCTAGCATGCTGAATGGCGCTAGCGATTCTTGGATGATTAGCAACCTAGCTTGAACCGTTCCAGTGTGGTTCATACCCATATAAGCGCACAAAAAAATAGCATTCAACTCTTATATTTAGATTTTACGATAGCTTACTACAAAAATAACTGATTTGCTTTCAAGGCCCCGTGTTCACAAAACATTTTCAGTCACAGCTGAGTTTGATAATGAAACTTTATCTATATCTATATCTAGATAGCAAGTTTAAAACTAAATTTTAAGTTATTAACTATTTTCAAATGCCTATCCAGTAATAATGGTCAGTGTCAGGTGGTATTTACTGTTGAAGGTTTAGTAAAATTGATATTAAAATTTCAAACTCAAACTCAGCTGAAACCGAAAAATGTTTTGTGAACACAGGAAGTATCAGAAAATCAAGAGTCAAGAACTATTAAACTATTAAACAACTTCTTCCTAAACTCACTGGAACTCGCGTCTTACCAACTTTTATAATTAAGTTTGTAATCGACGGATGGAGCTGCTTGTAGTGAATCTAATGATTATAAGTTTTTATTTTCAGTGCCTGTGCTTAATTTGTAGTTTTTAGTTTGTTCTGCTTATTTTCTTACTTATATTGAATATGAGTTTTAAGGACACGTCACGGCTGAGATAGTTTAGCATTATTACAATACACAGTCGGTATTGAGATTGTGTTTCCAATACATGTGCTCATTAGATAAATCCTCAATATCTATGTGAAAATAAGGGATACGTTTTGTATGATTGCAACACTGTGAGTTGCTCTAATTACTGACAAATGACTGAAACAATAAGAATTCGTACGAGAGATGGATAGACAAAACGACAGTGAGGTAACAATATATTCTTTTATTGTTTTAATGTATGAGTTGTAAGCTACAATAAAGAATACCCATTTTATGAAAATCAAACTGGAAGTTAGAAATAACAGAAAAAAATTAATTAGGTCACGAGTCATCATATACCTGTCAGAATTTGTCATTAGTTTTCACGAGCTCTCAAAATTATTTTTATCTCTCTACTCTGCAAGTGCATTGTTTTTGAAAGTATCTTGGACGGATATTGTAGTGTGTAACTTACTTTACATTCCACATTAATATTTGTGCTTGAAATTGCTTTTTTGAGCTCACCGACGTTACATATAAATGTCTATTGTTTTAGTTTATTTTCTGTTATAAAGGTACCAAATCTCAATATTAAGATATAAGAATTGTTCCTTTCTGGTAGACAAAGGAAACTATTTGGTTGAATCATAATATAACGGTTTTTGTAAAGAACTGAATATTCTTTGTTTTTTTTGTTATTCACCGGAAATTCAAAAAGTAACATCACCTGCTTTATTTCCGTTTATCTTTTTAGAAGTTCTTAGGTCGCAAACTGTGTACACAAACCTGTTTTACCCTACAATTGAAACAATATATTCTGTGTTCTGTATTACAACGATTCTGTTACAGCTATTCGTTTTCAAGTTATTGTTATGTCACGTGACACATTAAAAATGGCGATGAGCATGGTCCTGACTTTGTGGAGAAATGACGTCAATTTTGTGGGTTTTATGCATGTAATCTCCAATGCCTTGCATTTATAGAACTCGTGAATTGCGATTGTGTATCTAACAACTGTTTTTGCATGAATAAGGTGTGTAACGTGTGTGTGTTTTTGTTAGTGTTGAATGTTGTAATTTTTCATCATAAAAATTTGTTTGTTGAATGTTGTTACATCTATAGAAATCAAGTTGTCTTGCATGCAATGCATTAGAGGGACATACAACTTCATTAAAATTTCTGAGGAAGTGAAACTAAGTCTGCATTGTACTTGTTTGTTAATGTTGAAATGTTGTTTACACTCTACTTCAGTACTTGTATCTTGCAATTTTCAGTAAATTTTATGGCAGTGGCTACTGACACAGTTCCGGTAACCAGACCTCAATTGACCATATCGACATTATAGGATAAATCCCGTCTTCCGGTATTTCCGTAAATAGGGTCAGGGGGGCTGACGTGATTAACCGATATAAAGACCATGTACAATATTACTTTATTAGCGATTATATTTGCCAGAAGATAAGGACAATGAAAATATTATTTTACGACCTCGGCAACAAAATTTTTGCAAAAATAATTTGTTAACCTTAAAAAATGCGAAAAATTGCACACCTTTGGTGTTGAGCCACGGAAGCGGCAATATAGAATAAAAGATAGAATTTCAAAAATAAAGTAAACTTGGATCAGGGTTTTCCCTCGGGTTTTTTATTTGGGAGTCCATGGACTCCCATGGCTGCTAATTTAAGGGTCCCTAATAATTTTTGGGGGTCCACAAATTATTGATCTTGAAAATGGACATTATTACTAAAAAAAAAATTTATCCTAAAACCGAATGAACTTGTATCTTTTTAATTTAGATAGCAGCTGATTCAGTATTTCAGAATCTTTCAAAATGGCATGAGGTTCTCAATCCAGACTGATAACAAAAGGTGTGACAGTCTTTTTGTTATGATCAAATAGCCAGTAATTACCGGCAATTAAGTGTCAACTCGTGTCAATTATGTTGTTCACAGTTTGATCTTAGTTAAAGATAATACTCGATCCTTAATTAGCATCATAATTTTTGTGATTTATTAATATTTTTTCATCAAAATACTTTAAATTTATATGAAATTAATTTTGTTTAATAGAAAAATATACCATTCGATCTTTTACGGAACGTAACGGCAATCTTAGATTTTAGCGGTGTCAGTTAGCGCGGAGAGTAGTTTCCCTTTACCAAAATGGCGAACATCGGTAACAAAACTTGTTTTGAAGTTGGAAAATCGTCTATACCTGTGTATAATGAGCACCCACGATTCGGGGATGGTCCCGGTGGTAAAAAACTGCGCATTTTACATGGGTATCTGCGCAAAGGAAGCTTCAGTGCAAAGGAGTTTCGTGACCGATTTTGCGGGTCCAGTGGACGCAGAGGCACTACAAAATGCGAGTCCAAAGCAGTCAAAGCGCGTCAGGGACGCAGAAAACCTGCGTCCGGGAAAACCCTGTTGGATGATATTTTTAATACATCTTAATTACAACAATGTTTTATGATTATCTGCAATACCTTTTTTATTCATTTTCTTTGTTTAAACCTTGAAAACAGATAATCTTAAACACTACCGCTATATAGCGTAATTGCCGACACCCCCTCCCCGTAAAACCGGGAACGGGTGTTTATTGGTGGTTTATACTGGAAAACGGGATTTATCTTATGTCAATATCGAGAATACAACCGATATAGGGTGTTTAGAGGTCTGTAAGTGTATTTGCAAAGAGAAACCCATAATCATGATACTTAAGAAATTTGTATTTACCTTCCCTAAATTTCATGTTATTATTCCTATTGTGATAGTGTCACCAGCATGCAACATGAACTTGGTTGGCAGACATTACAAGACCGACGTGACATGGCATGATGACTGACAATAATTTATAAAATTGTGTATGGTTTGATGGCAGTTCCAGTTCCAGTTGATGCCCATGAGAATGACGCGCCATGTCAGGCTGATAAATACCTTCACTTTGTATTAACACTATCATGCTTTTATTATGCCCCCTTTGAAAAAGGAGGGGTATATTGTTTTGCAGATGTCGGTCGGTCTGTAGGTCGGTCGGTCGGAATGTAGACCTATCCGTTTCCGGATGATAACTCAAGAACGCTTAGGCCTAGGATCATGAAAGTTGTTAGGGAGGTTGGTCATCACCAGCAGATAACCCCTATTGATTTTGAGGTCTGTATGTCAAAGGTCAAGGTCACAGTGACCCTGAATAGTAAAACAGTTTCCGGATGATAACTCAAGAACACTTGGGCCTAGGATCATGAAAGTTGATAGGGAGGTTGGTAATGACAATTGGATGACCCCTATTGATTTTGAGGTCAGTATGTTAAAGGTCAAGGTCACAGTGACCCTGAACAGTAAAACGGCTTTCGGATGATAACTCAAGAACGCTTGGGCCAAGGGTCACGAAAGTTGATAGGGAGGTTGGTCATCACCAGCAGATGACCCCTATCGATTTTGAGGTCTGTATGTCAAAGGTCAAGGTCACAGTGACCCTGAATAGTAAAACGGTTTCCGGATGATATCTCAAGAACACTTGGGCCTAGGATCATGAAAGTTGATAGGGAGGTTGGTAATGACCAGCGGATGACCCCTATTGATTTTGAGGTCAGTATGTTAAAGGTCAAGGTCACAGTGACCCTGAACAGTAAAACAGTTTCCGGATGATAACTCAAGAATGCTTAGGCCTAGGGTCACGAAAGTTGATAGGGAGTTTAATCATGACCAGCAGGTGACCCCTATTGATTTTGAGGTCAGTATGTCAAAGGTCAAGGTCACAGTGACCAGGAACAGTAAAATGGTTTCCAGGCAATAACTCAAGAACGCTTGGGCCTAGTGTCAAGAAAATTGATTGTTAGGTTGGCCATGACCAGCAGATGACCCCTATTGATTTTGAGGTAATTAGGTCAGAGGTCAAGGTCACATTGGCTAGGAACAGTTAAATGGTTTCTGATCTTCTTGTCCAAAACCATAGGGCCTAGGGCTTTGATATTTGGTATGTAGCAAAATCTAGTGGTCCTCTACCAAGATTGTTCAGATTATTTCCCTGGGGTCAAATATGGCCCCACCCCTAGGGTCACATGGTTTATATAGACTTATATAGGAAAAAAATTTGAAAATCTTGTCCAAACCACAAAGTCTGTGGCTTTGGTATTTTGTAATGTAGCATCATTTAGTGGTTCTCTACCAAGTTTGTTCAAGTTATTCCTCTTGGGTCAGATATGGCCCTGCCTCAGAGGTCAAATGGTTCATATAGACTTACATAGGGAAAAACTTAGAATCTTCATGTCCATAACTTACATCATTCAAATTTGGACCACATGTATAGTTTTGAGTGGCAAGATGAACCTTGACATGAGTTGACCTTGATCTTGACCTAGTGACCTACTTTCACATTTCTGTACCTACAGCCTTCAAATTTGGACGACATGCATATGTTTGTGTACTGAAAAAACTTTGACCTTGTTATTGACCTAGTGACCTACTGTCACATTTTTGAAGGTACAGGCTTCAAATTTGGACCACATGCATAGTTTTTTGTTCCAAAATAAAACTTGACCTTGATTTTGACCTAGTGACCTACTTTCACATTTCTCAAGCTACAGCCTTCAAATTTGGACCACAAGCATAGTTTTGTGTACTGAAATGAACTTTGATCTTGACATTGACCTACTTTCACATTTCTGAAGGTACAGGCTTCAAATTTGGACCACTTGCATAGTTTTGTGTTCTGAAATAAAATTCGACCTTGATTTTGACCTAGTGACCTACTTTCACATTTCTCAAGCTACAGCCTTCAAATTTGAACCACATGCATAGTTTTGTGTACCGAAATGAACTTTGATCTTAAGATTGACCTAGTGACCTATTTTCACATTTTTGAAGGTACAGGCTTCAAATTTGGACTGCATGCATATTTTTGTGTTCTGAATTGAAATTTTACATTGATTTTTATCTATTACCTACTTTCACATTTCTCAATCTACAGCCTCCAAATTTGAAGCACATGCATAGTTCTGTCTACCGAAATGAACTTTACCTTGAAATTGATTTAGTGACCTGCTTTCACGTGTTTCAAGCCACCGCTTTCAAATTTGGACCACATACACATTGTTTTGTACCTAAATGAAATTTGACCTTGATTTTGACCTTGAGCTAGTATTGAAATTTGGAACATTCAAAAATGGCTCAGTGGATGGCGCCAAGATCAATCTGTAATCTCTTGTTAGGTTAATAGGTTAAAGGTCAAGGTCAGATTAAACCAGAAAGGTAGAATTTTTGTTTACAGTGAGCATATAATTTCTGTTCCTTGTGCAATTACTGAATGCATCAAGGGGGGCATTTTGTGTTCGACGAGCTCTTGTTAATATTTCATTCTCACTATTTAACTTTTAAGTCTTCTTTCAATGCTTTAACTACTACTATTCTTGCACTTGGCACGCACCTGCTAGTTTAACTGAAAGGGGCTTCATCAGTATGAAAAGATAGATGATGTACCATAACCACAAACTGTCAATCTTGCATACTGGCTGTCTCTGAGTGGTCTCTGATAATTTTTGGTAAAATTACAACATAAATTGCTGCATCGTAAAATTTGTTTTTATCAATATGCAGTGATTCATTTTGCCGTGCCTCCTGCGTCAAAGACGCGTATTTTTCATGGGGGACGCGTAAATTTAAAATGTGTGCAGCCGCGGGACGCAAACAATTACCTTATCACTGTTCGATTTGTAAAGCATAGGGCTTGAGCTAGGGAGCGACTTGAGCGAAATAGGCGCTTTGTAGCTCCCCACTTCGCCCTAATCTAACATCAAAGCAAAATTCAAGTCACCCGATTTTTTTTTATCCACACTCCACCAGTTATCCGCTATCAGCCTGTTGACTCTTGACTGGAATATACGATGGCATAATTCTGGTGACACTTGTTTTGTAAACTGACTGTTGATAAACAAAGCAGTAGAGATTTATATTGCCCGTACATTAGCTTACACATGCTTTTTTGACCTTTAGAAAGTATCTTACCTTGACTGGCTGAATAATTTCCTTAAATCCACTTAATTTTACTCATATTTTTCAAAACCAAGACTTTAGAAACATAATTTTATCACTGACACTTTCTGAGACTAAAATAACGTAACTGAAATTTACCCAAACTTTTGACACTTGCATCAAATTTAGAAATTGGGTTAAACATGTTTGACAACTGTTTCTTTTGATGTGAGCCCACACCAGCAGATCAAAGAGACACCAGCAGATCAAAGAAGACAGTATTGGAGTGATGTCATAGTGATGTCACTGCTATTGACATGTATTTAATTCACATACTTGTTATTTAAAGTGACTGACTTTGAGTGCATTAGCGTTGGGAGCTTGATTTATTTTCTGCTGATATGGAATAAACATTTTTAATTAATTGTATTCATATTTAAAGGGTTTTCTTGGTTTGGACAATCACTGCAAGAGTGAAAAAAAACTTTTATTTGCAGTTTAATCACATTAGATTCACAAGGTTTACAAAGATAAGAAAACAGAATCACTGACATTTTCAGTGAATTTATTTACTTTAAATTAATAGACTTAAAGACGGGAAATAATAAAATTAGTAACGTTATATTATTATATATTAAGCATATTTAGTTCCTTTTTCAACTTGCATGACTCATTACTCACTGGCTGGGACTCATTGTTTCAAAATATGTGAGTCCTTTGGACTCGTATCTTCAGATTTCAAAATGAATCACTGAATATGTTTTGTTTTTTTGCTGCATATCAAGTATATTTCATTAAAGGAGTTTGATGCAATATATTTTGCATCATTTTGACTATTTGTGCCTCTTCAGTTTATTTGATGTTTCTTTGTTACATTACTTTCAATATATAGCCCATAGGTTACCAAAAGTTACCAAATACAGAGTGGTAACATATAGTGAGCTTTGTGCAGAGGTGCTATTTTTGGGCCATATATGAAACTGTACGAGTTGAATGAATGCTGCTATCTGCGAACCATATCCTTTCCGCAGCCTTAACGTACTAAAACGTATTAGCGTCTGATGGCCCTTTCACGCTTCCATAGAAACAACATTTAATTACACGAAACTTATTTTGAAAATATTTCTGAAATGTCTAGGTCTGCAGCTCTCAAAAACAGTTATATCTTACATCTGAGGCATATACTGACACTCTCAGACAACATCAAAAATGACATTTTGAGCGATTTGATGAAGTTCCAAAATTACCAATGTACCCTTGGTCCGTTATGGACCCCTGTGGGATTTCTGTTTATCTAGAACTCAAATATTTTTTCATAGATTAAAAGCTGACATGCTGTACTAAAGCCCAGGTAATTTCAATTCGTAATAAAGTGCTGAAAATTGGCTCCCCAATAGCAAAAAAAAAAAAGAAGAAGTCCACGCGCATACATTTAGATGGGGTGACCCCTGACTATCTACGAATCAAAATGCGGCTTTCGTTTTCAAGTTTAGTTCTACTTTCATTTTATTTACTTCCAGAAATAGCTGAAGGTCGATTGACGTCATTTTCTTTGTTGTCAAAAACATACATATGCCTGGCGAGATTGCATAAATATGTGCTGGCCGTCCTAAGGTTATACACTTGAATTTTAGAAGATAATTGATTTAATCTAGTCTGATGTTTCATTGCAACAAAATTAACCCTTCGCATGCTAGACAGGATTGGTTCTGCCTTTGCGACCAGTGTAGATCCTGGTCACAGGGATCATCCTACAAGGCGATTTGAGCGATATCGTCGCTTTAAAGTCTGCCACTTCGCCTAATTATCGCCTCCGGGTGAAATCCGAATCGCCGAGATTTTTAGAGTGTTGTAATCTGATTTCTTTAAGTTGTAAAACTTGATCAATGCATATTCTAGATTTAATTACCGATAAATCCATTGTCAACCCAGCCTACTCACCTGTCAAACTTCAGCCAATTATAGCGTTAATATCCCACTGTGTTTAAACAATAATATTGTAAGCCGCCACCATTTTGAAAATTTTCAAATCGGCGTGTAAAAAACTGATAAACTTAACAAGTGCATGATCTTATGCATCAATTGTATATTATTTCTTGACTTTATTAAAAATTACTTCAAAAATTATTTCAAAAACAGCCTATTTCTGTAAATGAATTGCCTGGGCGCTGTGGATAAAAAACGATCCCACGAACGTCTTAACTGCCGTACAAAATATTGTAAAAAGATCGCCAATATCTACAAGTTTGGTATTATTTTCGAAAAGTTTAATAAATAAATCAATTAAATGTATAAACCTGAACAAGTTGATGCAAGAATCGGGTATTATTAAAGCACAAGAATCGAAACATGAATGAAAATTTTCACGGCGATTCGATCATGCACCTGATAAATTTTGAGTTTCGGACGTGTAAATTTCGGATAAAAATTTAAAGGCGACTTTTTCATAGCTCAGTTAATACTTTATTTAGAAATTCATGATACTAATAACGCAATATTCAATTTCCTTAGATAATTACTGTTTATAAGTTACAGCAAGACCTACAGAAATTGGATATATAGGTGGGAAACTGAATACTATATGCTGAAACTTCTCCTTAAATTCCTTGGTTTCTCCCTAAATTCTGTTCTCCCTAAAATTTTAATCTAGGATGATCCCTGGATCAGCCTGCACATCCATGCAGTCTGATCAAGATTTGCACTGTTCGCTATTCAGGTAAGCACCCCTTTTGACAGTTAATGGTACTGTCCAAATTGAAAGATGGACAAGTTCATTGTAGACATTTAGCAGAATAAGGGTTAAAGGTGCAAATAACCCACAATATGTGGTAAGATGAGGTCCATACGCCTACACAATCCCTAATTCATAACTTTATAATGACATCAGGAATGAGGATTTCTAACTGACCAGTCAGAGAGCTGCCTTTTCAAGTACCTATTTCGGTTAAATGAAGTATTTTTACAATGAACATAATATTAGTGACTGTGGAAATAGATATCACACTATTTCAGAAATCAAATTAGATTTTTGACTGCACATGCCCGAGATGATGCTACAAACTATAAGACTTTGAAGTTTCATTGAAATACTTTATGAATTTAATACTTTGATTAAGTTTAAATTTTGAGATTTTACATAGGGAGTCTATGATAAAGTCCGAGTAAAACATAATCATTACTCAAGTGAAATTAGTATCATTCCGCAATGTTTAGAACGTGTTAAAATTATGAATATATAGGCATACCCATAGACACTTCATTCAAATGGGTGATTTAGTTTCCCTGTTTTCTGTACCCTCAGCTTTTACTTAGATTTCATGAACATTATTAGAATATTTTTGGCCAAAAAATAATATATTTGCAGTGGAAAATTTCTATAAATGACCTAAACTGTCAGAAAATCAGTCTAGATACGTAAACGTTTGATTTATAGTTTAATATTTACTAAACAATCTGTGTAGGGCCTTAATGAATGCTCCCCTTTTGCAAAGTGTTATGCCGTTGGGGCATTGATATGGGAACATGCAGTAATTCAGAATTAGGTTTTGTTTCTAACCCCTTCAAATGCATCATGCCCTTTAAATACATCATGCTATAACCGCCTTGGTAGCCTAGTGGTAGAGCGTCCACTTCGAGTGTGGGAGGTCATTGGTTCGAACCCCAGCCGCATCATACCAAAGACGTAAAAAATGGTACTAGTAGCTTCCGCGCTTGGCGCTCAGCATTAAGAGGGTAGTGCTAGGACTGGTCAGCCCGGTTTTAGTATAATGTGACTGGGTGGCGTATCATGTTACGCGTCTACAGCGTGATATTCCAGTTAGGCCGCACTTTAAAGTTGGGAATTGTGCTCACTGCTACAAGTAGACACTGTTGTTTATATGACTGAGAAACTGTTGAAAAAGACGTTAAACCCAAACACACACACACATCATGCCATAGCTAAAATTTTTAACCCACGGGTATGTTTTTTACTGTTTGATATTTGTATCCCTTGGCTAAAAAATTCCAGTAGTGAAGTCTAACCAGAATTTTTGACAGTGTAACTTTTATATTTACAGTTTGCTTGTGGTAGGAAATGAGTGATAGTTTGGAGGCAGGAATATTATCTGATTCACAACCAATCACTGCTCAAGGATCCTCTCTAGGGGCGGAGCCACCAGAAACCTCACAGGGGGTGGAGCATATACAAAACCAGGTGGTTAACAGCAGCCAATCATTAAACCAAGGGGCAGATTTAAACTGGAACTTTGATGGAATGGAGGTATGCTTTCCTTGAAGTCATTTTAGTGTGACGGGTTTTGTTAATTGTTTTTGTCTCCCAAATTCTAGGCGACAAAAGGTAGCTAAAAAGCTCAAATCGCACTGGGAAAATTGTCATCCCATAATTGTGTGACATTTATGATTTACACTCTGGAATGGAGGAACATATGAGTCTGATAATATCTTTTGTATGCCGGAACTAAAAAAATGGTATATTGTGTTACGGTGATGTCAGTCTGTTTGCATTGCTCTTGTTGTACCATTAATAAAAATATATATGTTCAGTAATAAATATGGTCAAAACTGTTTTAGATTCCTGCATTCTTTTCTGTCATCTTCCAATTTGCAATTACGTAGAAAACCAAATTTGAAATCTTCATTTATTATAAGTAACTTAAAAGAAGCTTGTGTCAGAACATTTTTAAAATTAAATTTGGGCTGAGTGCAAAACTATTGTAACTATATATAAATAAAGAACAAGATACAATAGTTTTGCGCTAAGCCCTTAGTAAACATCAAAGAATTTTATTGTTGTTAACATGTTCCCATGTTATTTAAACAGGACAAGAATCCATTTAGTGGTTTCTCGGAGGAACATTTAAACAAGTTAGATGAAGTGTTGTCGTCGGCGGGGGTGCAGGAGCTGCTCCAGCAGTCGAGTCCAGATCTGACATTCCTCAACCTCGATGGCACAGAGCAGCTGGCAGGTGGAGCAGGACACGGTGGTCAGGGAGATGGCACCATGGCATCAACCTCGGCAAGGCGGGATAGCTCGGATTCGCTACCGGTTAGTTAAAAATTTAACTACTAAAATTACTATTAAATGCCGTGCAGTAGTGTTATAGGGCTGCTGGATTAGCAGTAAAAGAAATTGACAAAAATTACAGACAGTTAAAATAAAAATCCATGGGTAACTTTGCTTTTTGTACCCCCCAACAACAAAGTTGTAAGGGGGGAGTATACTGGTTTCAGGTTGTCTGTCTGTCCATCTGTCTGTCTGTCCGTAGACACAATCTTGTGCGCACCATCTCTCCTCATCCCCTTGACACAATTTAATGAAACTTCACACAAGTGATCAGTAACAACAGTAGTTGTGCATGGGGCATGTTAGGTTCTTTCAGGAAAAAAATTTGCAGAGTTACGGGACTTTGTTTTTTGTTACTATACTATATACATAGACACAATCTTGTGCGCACCATCTCTCCTCATCCCCTGGACACAATTTAATATAACTTCACACAAGTGATCAGTAACAACAGTAGTTGTGCATGGGGCATGTTAGGTTGTTTCAGAAAAAAAATTGCAGAGTTACGGGACTTTGTTTTTTGTTACTATACTATATACATAGACACAATTTTGCGCACCATCTCTCTTCATCCCCTTGACACAATATAATGAAACTTCACACAAGTGATCAGTAACAACAGTACTTGTGCATGGGGCATGTTAGGTTGTTTCAACAACAAAAATTGCAGAGTTACGGGACTTTGTTTCTTGTTCACATACTAAGTACATACAGTCTGCATATGCAATCTTGTGCACGCCTGATCTTCCGAACCCTTGCACACAATTTAATGAAACTTCACACAAGTGATCAGTATCAACCCTAGTTGTGCATGGTGAATGTTACGTTCTTTTAGATAAATATTCTGCATAGTTCTGGGACTTTGTATTTTGTTACTATACTGTATACATACAGTCTATATACATACAGTCCACATAATTATGCAATCTTGTGTGCGTTAAATTGCAGTGTACTGTGTCAGTGCATGTGGGGGGTACATTCATCACCTTTAGAATAGTGATAGCTCTAGTTAGTTTTTAAAACTGTACTAAACATCTCAATTTGTTTAGTTGATTTTTCTTGATATCACTTGATTTTAGTAGCAAATTTTTACGCAAGAGTTGTCCTAACCAAAATACAATATGACTGGTTTAGTGACTTAATCATAATGGAACTGTTATTTACATGTATATGCTACTTTTCTTGTTTCTTGCATAGTACAAATTGTCTGTTTAAGGAGTCAATTATATCAGCTGTGTTCTCGGACCATGGTTATTGCATGAACCCAGAAAAGGTACATGTGCAGAAAACTAAGGTTGTTACCACGCAACCAGCCTCCAAGTCGTTGCCAGTGATGGTAACAGTAGAAGAGGCAGCCAGTGCCATACCTATTAACACTGTACCTACAGCACTCAACATGTCCACAGGTTTGTATACAGTACACTGATGTTATTAACTTCAAAACACTATCCCAATTAATCTTAATGATGTAAAATTTTAAAAGAAGTGTCTATTTTGATAAGCTGAAAAAATGATTGTAAGGGATTTGTAAGAGTGGCTTGAATTAAATTCTTCTTATAACTATGTCTGCTGTCTTAGAACCACTCTACCTTAACTGTTGTTGATTTCTGGGATCTTGTATTACATGTACTTAGATAATGAATTGCAGTTGTGGAAGTTCTAAAGCAGGTTGGCAGGTTATTGGTTCACCAAGCAGCACATACCCTGAAATAATGCCAGAAGAGGCATTCTGGTGGTCTGCCACTGCTAATGCTGGAAAGTTGCCATATTGTGTCAGTTATGTTGTCTCAAATATGTTGTGAGCGCGAGAGGTCGTGTGTTTAATCTGCGGCCACATCATACCAAAGACGTGAAGACCAGTTCATGTAGCTCCATTGCTAAACACTCCTGATTTAAAAGGAAAACTGGCTTCTCTTCACTCATACTCTTGTAGTGATTGATTCCATCAGGAATGATGAGTAGAGGGCAATTAATATAAATTGTAGAATTTGCTTCTCAGTTGACCTTAAATAAATTAGTTCGGCTTTATATGACCTTTTTGTGTCTTTTCGCCTTAAGACTCGACTCATTCGTTTTTAAATAAATAAGTATAACCCTACAATGCGAGAAACATTTACATTATTGACTAATATCTAGAAATTACTTTCAGATTCAGAGGCAGAGCAGACTGATTCTAAGACTGAGAGTTCCACCACCTCGCCACGGAAATCTGGGCGTGCTCACATCAAGAGCAAGTACCTAGATGAGGACTGGGTAACAGAGGGGAGCCCCACTAAAGGTCGGGGTAGGGGTCGAGGGGTAGTGATTGGCATGCCATTACCATTTGGATTCAGGTTTATATTTTCTAAGATTGTTGTTCTAAGACGAATTAGGTTCAACAATTTGTTGATGTGTAGATGTACATGTATGTAATACAGATTTAAGGATGTTTTTCAATAGTTTTTCATTATATTTATTACTGGATCAGTTATGGTACCCAGTGTTCTTTAGTTATGTGCCAGTAATAATTTTTTCTTCGCATGTAACTGACAACTTCCCCATATGTACAATAGGTTACGGATGAATGACTTCTGTCATATTTCTTTATGTCAAATTGTCTGAGTCAATCTCATACTTGTTCAAAGATGCAGCTTACAGCAATTCTTAAAATTGGTTTTATCATTATGATTTATGTAGTCATTTTAATGAAAGTCAGGAACTGGTTGTTTTAGGATATAATACTGGGTAATTTTTGTGCTTATTTCAAATTCACAAGATGCTCTGTTTGCAAAGATTAGAAAGAAAAAAAAACGTTACAATTATTTCCTGGTTATATAAATAAAATTATGAAGGCAAGGTTTTATATATGCTTTTAAGATACTTTTTACAGGGCCACAATAACATAGATTTTAATTATACTTCTTTCAGAACCTCAGTAGTATATATTTAGTTGTATTTTTTCTAGCGCTCATTAAGGTAACTGTATGTTTTGATTCATCTTCCAGGGCCGCAACAGTATATGTTTTAATGATACTTTTCCAGGGCCTCAAGGATTTATGTTTTAATGATACTTTTCCAGGGCCTCAACACGTATCAGTGATCAGAAACAGAGAGATCTGGCAGAGAAGATAATGCTTGCCAACAGACAGGCCATGGAAGCTGAGAAAAACAAAGATGACACTGACGATACAGAACAGGTAATAAAACACAGTGATGACCTGTGATTACTGTGAAATTAACAAGAAAAATAATTTTCTGGTTGAATCAAGCCAAGCCACAAAAGTACAAATGTATTTCCAAAATATAAATAAAATTTACCAATCTACTCTCCCTCCTTGTGCCTATTGTTGGTTGCTCTGTAGAATACTTGGTTTCCAAACAATAAGTATGGATTTTAATTTGTTAGTGTCACAATGGCCAGAGTAAATAGGATGATTGCCTGTGGCCAGTAGATGACCCCAATTGTTTTGGGGGTCAGTTGTTCAAGGTCAAAATGACTTTGAAACTGAAAATGGTTTGCTTAGTAAGTAAAGATCGCCTTGAGCTACATGTTAGATTGTTTTGGGGGGTCAGTAGGTAATAGTCAAGGTGGTATTGACCTGCTAGAGATCTTGAAACTGAAAACGGTTCCTGATAAACATCTGAAGTTTTTTTCTAGGTTTTCAAATTTCATAAAATGTTAGCCCATGGTCAGACGATGACTCAGTATTTCAAGGGTTTTAGGCCACAGTTACTTTGAGATTGAAAGTGAAGCCATCATGTGGATGGGGGGGGGGGGGGGGGGGGGGGGGTGGAATATGAATTTTACAACAGCTCAAAATTGGAGATCAACAAATACATAAACCCAAAAATTTTAAGACAGTGAAATTCTTTGAGTTTACAGTATCGATCTGTAAATTAATTTGAAATTTTCTAATTTGTAGGTTACATATGTATATCCCAGTTTTAACATTGCTTTCACATGAATTAAAAACCTTTTAAAAACCTTTTAAATAAGAATTATCTAGTGAAAAAGTTACATTAAAAATCTGTTAATCTTACAATTATTGTACTGTTATAATTACTATTATCCTTTGTTATCATTATCAATAAAACATTTCAGTCGCAATCCCCTGTAAAAAGCTCCTCCCCGAAAGGTCGAGGTCGTGGAAAGGGAATAACCAGTCCTGCTCGCAGTGTAGGCGGGAAGTCAGTGTCTAGTCAAGACGAAAGTTCCCAGGAAGAAAACCAAGAAGATGAAGAAGAGCCTGAGGAAACACAAGAAGAAGTGGAGGAAAATGAAGCAAGCGAGTCTGAAGAAGAGAAAACAAAAACTAAGAAAGGAAGGAAGGCAAAGGCTAAAGGTGGGAAAAAGAAGAAAAAAGGAGGAAAATATGAAGAAGATAGTGATTACTCTGATGGAGAGAGTAAAAATGACAAAACTAAAACAAAAGAGAAGAAAAAGGGAAAGAAAGAATCCGAAGATGAAGAAGCAGCTGAAGCTAAAACAAAGAAAGGAAAGAAGAAAAAATTAGCAAAAGGGAAGAAAAAGGCAAAGCCAAAGGGAAAGAAGGGGAAAAAGAAAGGTGCGAAAGCAGATAAGAAAACAGAAGAGTCAGAAGGGAGTGAAAGTGAAACGAAGGAAAAATTGGAAGAGAAATCACCGAAAAAGAAAACCAAAAAACTGTCAAAGAAAGAGAGACTTAAAAAAATGAAAGAAGCCAAAGAAGCAAAGAAAGCAAAGTTACTAGAAAAGAAAAAGGAGAAAAAGAAAGAAAAGAAGAAAAAAGGAAAGGCAGCAGAAACTGAAACAGATGTTTCTGATGCTTCACCAAAGAAGAAGAAGGCTTTACAGAAAGGAAAGGGTGTAGCAGGTAAGAAGAAAATGGACACTGAAGATGAATCAACTAGTTCTTCACCAAAAAAGAAAGCTAAAGTTACTGAAACCAAAGTGGTGGAGAACAAGTCACCAAAGGCTGGAGAGAAGAGGAAGGTTTGTAGGATTTATTTTCAGTTTTGATACTTCAATATTTAAAAGTTGATGGAGACATGTTTTGTAGTTTATTTCTGTTCAGTAGGCTTTAAGAAATAGGAATGAATTAGGCATAGGAAATAGAGATTAATATAATTGCACCTTTACTAATCCTACCAGGTGTTCTGTATTACAAAAGTGGATCTATTGTGACATTTTGATACAAGCAAAACTGTATTATCTGCGCTATTATTTACCTACTGGTACTTCATTTTATTATTGGCTTGTTAAAAGTTAATTTTTTACCATATGTAAGTTGACAGAATCATAGGAACCATGTCTTGAGGGGTAAATCCAACACAAATGAATAAATCCTTAATGATTTTGTTGTGCAAAAAAGTATGATATTGTGTCTGAAACAGTTTTCATTTTCCACTCAATTGTGTAATTGCAAGGGAAGTAAACTAATAGATATCTACTTATAAGTACTAGCCCAAGGCAAGAGTTGTCATTCTTTGTGGATCACAACTTTAAATTAAAAATTAAAACTTCTGTTATTGATATTAACAAAACTATCATAAACTTCACATTTGTGAAATCATTTTTGGTTATTTCAAGGACTTGGAAATTAATTTCTAGACTTTATTTAATGTAATACTATCATTGAAAATTTTAGGGTCTATCTCTAAATGAATTTTTTAGAGAACTGATGATAGAAATTCATTTAAATCTTTTCAGCTGAATCCGATATGGTTTATATACCTTTAAATAGCTGAAAACTAATCATAAATGATTTCTGTGTGAGAAAGAACAGGTCTTTCCATGTGAAAACATGTCCAAAAAGAAATTTGGGTGATGGCAAATGACTTTTGTTTGATATCTTGGGACAGCATACAGCCTAAATCACTGACATCTGATTTAAGTGTAATTGCAAATCATCGGTCACAAAATGAAAGTCAATTGTCTTAGTTGATTGATGGTGAAATTGATTTTTAGCTCATCTGATTTTTTGAGAAAAAAATGATGAGTTATTGTCATCACTTGAGCGGTTGTCGGCGTCGGCGTTGCCTGGTTAAGTTTTATGTTTAGGTCAGCTTTTCTCCTAAAATCAAAGCTATTGCTTTGAAACTTGGAATACTTGTTCACCATCATAAGCTGACCCTGTATAGAAAGAAACATAACTCCATCTTGCTTTTTGCAAGATTTATGGCCCCTTTTGTACTTAGAAAATATCAGATTTCTTGGTTAAGTTTTATGTTTAGGTCAACTTTTCTCCTTAACTATCAAAGCTATTGCTTTGAAACTTGGAATACTTGTTGACCATCATAAGCAGACCCTGTACATCAAGAAACATAACTCCATCTTGCTTTTTGCAAGATTTATTGCCCCTTTTGGACTTAGAAAATCAGTTTTCTTGGTTAAGTTTTATGTTTAGGTCAGCTTTTATCCTAAACTATCAAAGCTATTGCTTTAAAACTTGCAACACTTGTTCACCATCATAAGTTGACCCTGTACAGCAAGAAACATAACTCCATCCTGCTTTTTGCAAGATTTATGGCCCCTTTTGGACTTAGAAAATATCAGATTTCTTGGTTAAGTTTTATGTTTAGGTCAGCTTTTTCTCTTAAACTATCAAAGCTATTGCTTTGAAACTTGCAACACTTGTTGACCATCATAAGCTGACCCTGTACAGCAAGCAACATAACTCCAACCTGCTTTTTGCAATAATTATTGCCCCTTTTGGACTTAGAAAATCATTTTCTTGGTTGAGTATTATGTTTAAGTCAACTTTTCTCATAAACTATCAAAGCTATTGCTTTAAAACTTGCAACAGTTTTTCACCATCATAAGTGGACACTGAACATCAAGAAACATAACTCTATCCTGCTTTTTGCAAGAATGATGGCCCTTTTTAGACTTAGAAAATCATGGGTAGGACAATATTTCTATTACACAAAAAAAATCAGATGAGCGTCAGCACCCGCAAGGCGGTGCTCTTGTTTTACTGATAATATTCCCAGTAAGTTTTCATTTTCATATTAAAAGGCAAACTGTATGAAAAACAAAAGTTTTGAGAACAAGTGAAGTCTGAAATATCTGACTTCTGATTGGTTGTTTCAGAGCCCTGTCTCGAAACTGACCAATAGCATGCTTGTATTCTGAGACTGGTCTTTAAGCTCAGTATTTTAAATGTGGGAGTCTCATTTCATTGAATTATTTTATCTATGCAGGCATCACCTGCTAGGGCAGCTAAAGGGAAAGCAGAATCTCCAGTTTCTACACCTAAGAAACAGAAAGTGTCTCAACTGAAAAAACAGGTAGGAGAGACATTTATGTTACATGAAATAGATGCTATTGATAAATAAATCTTCATAGGTTATACATGTAAGTTGTATTAGGAGGAATAGGAAAAAAACAAGGCAATGAAATAGAAGTTTCATATTATCAATATCATTGTTTAGTCGACAGGATTTCCTCTGGTGCGCAAACAAAATCGCCAGTCAGAAAAAGTTTGCACCGGTGGCTCCAAAGTTGGAGTCAGTAGTATGTCAGAGGCGACATACCACTTTTGTTATGCATTCAGAAAGTTATTAAAATTTATTTCTGTCTTTTTAGATACCAGCTGACAGTTAACTGCGTCGGCAACATCACGGGCAACGTTTTAAATTTGCTATAAACAACATTAACCAACAAGTGCATAATTATCTAATCAGCTGGGAACCCTGAGTACAACAATGTCATTAGATAAATGTCTGTTGGCACAATTATTTCCTTCTTAGCATGTCTTAATTTTAGCTGGACTACTTGAATTTTTTTTCGAATAGTAGAGCCATTGTTGTCACCCTTTCATGGGCATCAGTGCCAGTATAAAAAAAAAATTGCATATAGGCAGGTTCCTTTAAAACTACCAGATATGATGCATTCAAACTCCAAACACATATTTGGCATCATGGGAAAACCTCATAGGACAAGTTACATAACTTCAAAATTGTCTAAATTATACCCCTTCTTTATTTAGAAATTTAAGTTAAAGTTTTGGACGTAGCAGGCTTCCCACATATTGTAACTTTCAAATTGTTTTCATGCAATTACACACATTCAAGTTCCATTAAAATGGCCACCCTCCAAAGTAATATTGATTTGAGTATTCAAAGTAATTGTTTTTCTTTAAAGGCAAAAAAGACAAAGAAGGAAGTTACAGACTCTGAAGATGATAAACCCCTTAAGTACTGTCAAATCAGATACTGAAGTAAGTATAAACCTGAGCATGATAAACTCTTCAGTACTGAAGTAAGTATAAATCTACTGTCGAGTCATACTGTGAAATCATTTAATTTCGTGGTTTTGACCAAAATGGCTGTTTCGTGGGGACGTAAATTAGTGGATTTTCAATTTTTGAAAAAAAAAAGAAAAGAAATAATTTCCACAGGAATAGATCTACTAGTATATCTGTCCTTACATGTGAAACCTACACGTGTCAAACAGCGCTACCATGGTTACCGAATTTGCAATCAGCGCCACGGGAGATTAGCGAGTGATCATGTGCCAAGTAACGACTGCGTTATCTATAATTATACGAACCTTAATTTGTAAAACGTTTTAGAACTGTGAAATATTCAATGAGAAAAGTTGGCGCCAATTAAAAAGTGTCAAAACCGTAGCACCTTGCACAATATGCATTCATAATCGAAACAAATGTAAAGTTGATCATTTGATTGTGTTTTAAACAAGAACTATTTATTTTACCGCAAATTAAAACATACTATTAAAGATTTAAATAATGTAGTGCAAGTATAACCATAATAATTCTTACATAAACTATTATAAACGTGTCCGACATTTTTTTATTGGCAGAAGGAATGCGCGTCTGCATCGAAAATTACGAGCTGTTGAGCTTGTGCATGTGTTATTTCCTGTCAAGAAACGTGTAATTTGAATTAGGTATAAATGCATCAGATACAAATCTTAAAATTAATATGTAAGATTTATAAGTTCCAAAGTCGTAGTATTTTACTACACGTCATTAAAATAAAGGCTAGTGTATAAACATTGCATAGTGGGGCCATAAAAAATCATATAACAGCCGTATTATAGTGTAGTTGGCACGTGACGCTACGTCAAACTTCTTTATTTAGTATCTACTTTCACTTCGACAAACATGTCATAAACAATTTCAAACCACGGGTACATTTCTAAAAGAAATAGTCGGTTTTGTTTCCACGCATACTTAAGTTTATCGTTGATGGAGATTCCATAAACTACACGAAAGCTGCAGGTTAGTACTGCCGCATGCATACAACTACGGATCAGATCAAACGGCTATGGTGTCAATTTTGGCGACTTTTCGTACAGTTAAAAAATATCGTGGGCATAATGTGTTCGTTGGGACGTAAATTCGTGGTTGAGCTCAACCACGAAATCCACGAAAATTACTCCCCCCACGAATAATAATGATTTCACAGTATACTGAAGTAAGGTTTGATCTGAAGATGATAAACCCCAGAGTGCTGTCAAATTAAATACTGATGTAAGTTTGTATCTGAGGATGGCAAACACTCAGATGCTGTCAAATCACATACTGAAGTAAGTATTGATCTGAAAATGATAAGTTCCTCAGTGCTGTCAAATCAGATACTGAATTAAGTTTAGACCTTAGGATGATAAACCCATCAGTACTGTCATATATACTGAAATAAGTGCAGACCTGTAGATGATAAACCCATCAGTACTGTCAGATATACTGATTCAGTATTACTGAAATAAGTGTAGACCTGTAGATGATAAACCCATCAGTACTGTCAGATATACTGAAATAAGTGTAGACCTGTAGATGATAAACCCATCAGTACTGTCAGATATACTGAAATAAGTGTAGACCTGTAGATGATAAACCCATCAGTACTGTCAGATATACTGAAATAAGTGTAGACCTGTAGATGATAAACCCATCAGTACTGTCATATATACTGAAATAAGTGTAGACCTGTGGATGATAAACCCATCAGTACTGTCAGATATACTGAAATAAGTGCAGACCTGTAGATCATAAACCCATCAGTACTGTCATATATACTGAAATAAGTGTAGACCTGTAGATGATAAACCCATCAGTACTGTCATATATACTGAAATAAGTGTAGACCTGTAGATGATAAACCCATCAGTACTGTCATATATACTGAAGTTTAGACCTTTAGATGATAATCCCCTCAGTACTGTCACATATACTGAAGTAAGTGTAGACCTGTGGATGATAATCTGCTCAGTACTGTCAGATATACTGAAATAGGTATAGACCTGTAGATGATAACCCCATCAGTACTGAGTACTTGTTACAAATCGAATGTTTTTCTTTCTGTAATGTGAACATTACTTTTACATTGAAAATCATCTGGTTTTTCAGAAAGAAACAAAACCAAGTCAGGAACCTTCTAAAAAGATTCAGAGTCCAACAAGAGGAGAACAAAACATTTTTGCCAGCTTGTCTAGTGGTTTAATGATGGATGATAGCAAAGAAAACAAGGCACAGGCAGCTGTTAATATTGAAGATGAAACAAAAAATGTTTCTGAAGACATTGTTGTGGAAATTGAGAAAACTAAATCTGAAAGTGTCAAACCAGATAAGGAAATAAGTAGTGATGAAAAACAAACTAAGGAAAGTATAGATAAGATGGACAAAGACAAAGAAGAACAAATTGATGTTGTGAATGATGAAAGTATTGTGGAAGATATGAAAAATAAAGATGAAGTTCACTTAGAGAATAAAGAAAATTTGAAGGAAAAAGAAATTTCTGTTGAAGAGAAAAGTGAAGAACAAAAGGCTGAAAATGACTTAAAAGAAACTGGTGCCAGTATTGAAACTGAAAGTGATAATATGAAAGAAGAGATTAAAAAATCAGAACCACTTAAAAGACATGACTCAGAGGATAGCAGAGGTTCACATCATCACCATCATCATCATCATAGAAAACATTCACATGACAGGAAAGAATCAGTGTCAGATGATAAATCAGACTCAGGAAGTCACAGACACGAATCTCAAGACCGGAGAGATTCTAGTGACAGAAGACATTCTTCTGATAGAAGAGATTCTCATTCTCAGGATAGAAGAAGTTCTAAAAGTCATAGAGATAAAGACAGGCATGGAAGAAAAGGTTCAGAGTCAAAAGACAGAAATAGGAAAGACTCAGTGAAAGACAGAAGAGATTCTTCATCAGGTACAAAGGAAACTGCAAAAAGAACAGACAGTGTAAAAGATCGTAGAGAATCTGTTGGAAGTGTTAGTTCTGATAAAAATGGAAAATCTGTTCAGCCTAGTCAGGTTTTGAAAAAAACTGGAAAGTTAAATAAGGATGGGAAAGGAAAAGGTAAAAAGTCTAAGAAAACTGATGATTTGCCAATAGATTCCTCAATGGCAGATTTATTCATGCCAGATAATTTACCTACTCCTACTAAAGAGGAGTTAGGAAACAAGCAAACAACTGATAAGGAAAAGAAATCAGAAAACGTGCAAGTTAAAGAACGTGTATCAAAAGTTTCCTTTAAAGATGACTCTGTGAAAAGTTCAAAGAAAACTAAATCTGAAAAGGAAGAAGTTGTGGGACCTGAAGTTGTTAAGGTTGAAAATGAACAAGATCTAGATGAACTTCCAGATATAGTTGAAGAAAGCAAGGTTGTTGAGAAAAATAAATTGTTAAAAGCTGAGAAAAATAAAGATGAACCTGCTGTTTTTGTGATAGATGTGTCAAAAGCTAAATCAGACAAAATTGATAAAAGTGATACTAAGAAGAGCAGCATAATAGTTGGTGACTTAGAAATAGATAAATCTGAAAAAGAATCTGTTAGTGTTAATACAAATGAAGCAGAAAGTGAAGATATTATTGTTGATGTAGAAACTGAAGAAAACGTTAATGAGAAGGTCAGTAGTGTAGATGCTGAAATAAAAAAAGAGGAAGAATCAGAGGTGAAAGCGAAGGAAGTGAAAGATTCTGACAAAATGGAAGAGAAAATGAAAGATAATACAGAAGAAGAAGAGGTGTCAGATAAAAAAGAAACTGACCAGACTACAGATTTGAAGAAAACTAAATCAGAGACAGAAACTGCAGAAAAATTACCTGCAGCTGATGTTAAAACTTCATCTGAAGAAACAAAAGAAAATCTAACATCAGGAAAGAAAGATGTTGTACAAGAGACAGTTGTGACACCAAAAAAGCCAAAAGTTAAGAATCCTTTGAAAATGTCAGACTTCTTTTCTGAAAGAAGATTAAAAATCAATGACCCTAAACCACGGCAGAAAGTTGTAAAGGAAGAATCGACAACTGCAGAAGAAGGTGGTGGGGTGAATGAGAGCAGTGGACGGAAGCGGAGAAACAAATCCAAAGCTTTTGCTGATATACTGAAGAAAGAAAAACTTGGAAGTGGTAATAATTTAGATTTTACAAAAATCCAAATGGTTTTTGCATTAAGAAATGTTTGATATTGAAATTTAAATTTCCTTATACTTGTTTTTTTTTACAAGGAAACAGACAAAGAGCTTGGTAGGGAGAGCACAAAGGTCTATTTTATATTGTGTGCAAAAAATGTTCCTTATGATTATTTCACAAAAAGCAGTATGTCTGAAGTCATTCTTTCATGTTTTAGGAAGTTATCTATTGCTTTGAAAGAATTAGTTAGTATTTATAAGGATTCCAAGAACATTTGAAACATTAACTGTTGTCAGAAATATGATGGCTCAAAATATTTCGTTAAATTTTATAATTTCCACCCTTTAAATTTTACTAGGTCTGTGAAATTCTTTTGAGTTGAGTGGAACTTTTTATTTCACATTACTATTGGATAGTTATTGATTGGGTTCCAGTACCTACATTTAGAACCATACATGTATATACAATTTTCAATGAAAGTCGTTTACAGATGTGTTAAAATTGTACCTCTTCCTATGATTCCTTATTACGCAGTTTAGGTTTGTAAAATTTATGCTAATGCTAAAAAAGCTCTTTATCAGTTGGAAAAAAGGATAAATTTTTAAAAAGCAATTTAGTTAAATATCTATCATACATGTATGAAATGCTGACAGTGAATATGAGTAAACGAAAATGATAAGTCATAGAAGTTCTAAACAAATATTGTTACTGTAATACAAGGACAAAATCGGTTGATTTACAAAACTTCAATATTATAACAGATGATGAAGGAGAAACAGACTCTGACTTCGAAGATGATGAGAATGATGAAGACTTCGAGGATCCAGATGAGCTGTACTGTATTTGTAGACAGCCTCATAATCAAAGGTATATATTCTGAAATAAATCTATGGTTGATGACTTAGAATCACTTGAACCACTGAAGTAGGTTTGCTTTCTGTGTAAAATTCATTCATGTGTGGACGCCATTTAGCTGGTTTGCGGAAGGTTGGTGGTTCTACTATGTTTGCCCTGGCCTGAAATAATGCCGGTGAGTTCGATATTGGGTCATCTGGGGTCAAAAACTAGGTCACCAGTTCAAATCAAAGGAAAAGCTTGTTGACATTGTAGAGGTCACAATTTGGGCCCAAATTTTCATGAAACTTGGTAAGAATGTTACCCTCAATAAAGTCTTGGACGAGTTCGATATTGGGTCATCTTGGGTCAATAACTAGGTCACCAGGTCAAATTAAAGGAAAAGCTTGTTAACACTGTAGAGGCCACATTTATGACTGTATCTTCTTGAAACTTGGTCAGAATGTTAATCTTGAAGATCTCAAGGTCCAGTTTGAATCTGGGTCATGTAGGATCAAAAACTAGGTCACCAGGTCAAATCAAAGGAAAAGCTAGTTTACACTGTAGAGGCCTCATTTATGACCATATCTTAATGAAACTTGGTCAGAATATTAACCTTGAGGCTCTATAGGTCGAGTTCAAATCTGGGTCATGTGGGGTCAAAAACTAGGTCACTAGGTCAGATCAAAGGAAAAGCTTGTTAACACTGTAGAGGCTACATTTATGACTGTATGTTCATGAAACTTAGTCAAAATGTTAATCTTGATGATCTTTAGGTCAAATTCGAACCTGGGTCATGTCGGGTCAATCTGGGTCACCGGGTCAAATTAAAGGAAAGTTTCAAACGCTTGTTAACACTGTAGAGGCCACATTTATGATTGTATCTTCATGAAACTTAGTCAGAATGGTAATCTTGATGATCTCAAGATCCAGTTTGAATCTGGGTCATGTCAGATGAAAAACTAGGTCACCAGGTCAAATCAAAGGAAAAGCTAGTTTACACTTTAGGGGCCACATTTATGACCATATCTTAATGAAACTTGGTCAGAATGTAAATCTTGAAGATCTTTAGGTCAATAGGTCAGGTGAGCGATACAGGGCCTACATGGCCCTCTTGTTAAAGTTATGGCCCCTGAAATAGTAAAAAAATGCACATTTTCACCTAATTATGTGCCTAGCTCGAAAAGTATTTGATGTAAATTCATGAAACTTTGCTTGAGTCTTTATCATAATGTTACCTTGCACATTTGGCATTCTTCTTAGAATCTTAGCACTTATTACAGAGTTATGGCCCTTGAAATAGCCAAAATAGTGGATTTTTTGTTTGTGATGCTCATAGCTCAAAAAGTATATTACCTGGAATAATGAATCCTTTTCATATAATTTTTGTTGAGGCTATACCCCATTAAGACTGCAAACATTTGAATTATTTCCCCTTATTTGTGACAAATGTACCAGTGGGGGCACACCCTGTGTCCTACAGACACATTCTAGCGGGTTTTTTTAGGCCCAGATGGAAATCCTGTTTATTTTCCCCGTAAAATAGTATAATAGGGGTCGGAGATCCATCCACCTATTAACTTTACAATATATATGAATACAATATGAAATTATATAGTACAACAATATATACTTTGAACCTTACAATATATATGAATACAATATGAAATTATATAGTACAACAATATATATTTTGACCCTTACAATATATATGAATACAATATGAAATTATATAGTACAACAATATATATTTTAAACTCCAGCAAACACATGTACATACACAGTAAATGCATATATGCAGTTTTAGTCTACTTGATATTAAAACAAAACCATATATATATATGGGGATTTCTCAGATAAAAAGGATTTTTTTTTTGGAAACGGGCCTCAAATGGACCTCAAAAAAGTTTTCCTGATTATTGATTTTGCAGTGATTTAAATTCTATTAGAAAGAGCTACAGCCATGTGAAACAATGAATGCAGATCTGAAGCACTACTTAATTTGTTGATTTGCTATTAATGGTACTTTGTTTGCAGGTTTATGATATGCTGTGACAAGTGTGAGGAGTGGTTCCACGGCAAGTGCGTAGGAATAACACGTGCACGAGGGGCTGAAATGGAGAAGAATAACGAAGAATACGAGTGTCCTCAGTGTAAAAAGGGCGAGATTCAAGACAAAAATGTCGCCTCGACAACCCAGTCCCTGGAACAGCTGGCCAAGGTAACAGCTAATAAAAGGCTAGAATTTTAAATTTTATTACAGCTTGATCTACATAGTTCTTATAATTTGCATACTTCTGGTGTAAAACAGAAATTGTCTGAAAATTTGTTCAGAATTATTCTTTGTAGAATAGTGTTTGCTAGGAACTTACTGGGATATACGTTTTCACAAGGTATTCCTATACAGTGCCACAGATATGCTTCAAAAGGAGCTAAACATTTGAGAAACATAACTTTTAGCCTTCTGGCAGCATGTAATTCTGCCTTTGCAACTAGTGCAGACCAAGATCAGCCTGCACATCCGTACATTCTGATCATGGTCTGCACTGTTCGCTATTCAGTCAGTAAATTTTCAGTGAACACTCCTTTGATAAACAAGTGGTACTGTTCATTTTAGAAATATAGCAGAGTAAAGGTTAAAAGGATGAACAGCATCAGTATTCCATTTGGAATTTAATACAAAATCTGAGATCATTTCAAATTGAGAAAGAAAAGACATCCTTTTTACATGGTTTCTCTTAGCAGTATTAATTGCCTATTAATTTTGTAGAAACCTAAGGATGCTGAAAATGAAAAAGCTGAGAATGTGACCAGTGCAGAGCCAGGAAGTAGTTCAACAGAGGTAGGCAAATTGTTCATTTCTTTGACTGATTAAGAAGGATTAAGAATGATGTAGAATATCTACACAAAATCTCACTGTCATATGTATGTGGTCACACAGAAGATGCATTGAAATGCAGATTACTGTATTCTATCTGACATATGCATCCCACCCACCAACTTACTTTGTGGTGGTCATAAGAGAATTTTAAAGTTATTTAGTTTATCTGTACTTAAAAATTTTGGTTCTGATGATACAGTGACTTAAATAACATTATTGTATAATTTGAAAGACTCTGCAAACTTTTTTTTTTGAAAATTATGGCAGTAAACTGTTACCTGGAGGCCAGCAGATTCCTCCCTGTAATTTTCCACTGATGCTGTTTTAACTGACACTTCCCTACTATCGTCCCTACTTAGGTAATCAAACCAGATTCAACAGTAGATAAAGACACAACTCAGCCTGTTAAAGAGAAAACAGAGCAGCAGACACCTAAATCATCTGCTGCTAAGGCACCTGGGGAAGCTACTCCAAAGGCACAGAAAACTGTAAAGAAAACTGCTGTGTCACTGAAGAGTAAACAGACAGGGGAAGCCGCCCCGAAATCAGGATTGAGCAAAGAACAAGATCTAACTCCAAAATCGAAGAGTTTGAAAGGGCAGACAACACCAAAGAGTGATGGAAAGAGTAAAGATAAGCAAGGCGTCTCTGCAAAAAAGAAAACTGAATCTGAGCTAAGTGAGAAGAGGAAACGTGTAATACAAATGGTGAAAGAAGAGGTTAGTTTGTATTTTTATTAGCTGTCCATTACATGACCATTTAGTTCCAAGTGGAGGTAACTCTGAGATCCTTTTGAAATGAGGAAGAAAAGATATTTTTCTAAATGCAAGTTCTTGCATCTCTATTATATGCAGTTCTATGGTAACCAGATTGGCATTCCCAAAAATTAACCTCTTAGCTCATTTGGGAGGGGGCAGATCTACGGGTCACAGGGTCGTGAGTTTGATCCCTGGGTGAGATATGTTCTCCGTGATGATTTGATAAAAGAGATTGTGTCTAAAATCATACGTCTTCCACCTCTGATTCATGTGGGGAAGTTGGCAGTTACTTGTGGAGAATGGGTATGTACTGGCACAGAAATCAGGAACTCTGGTAAGGTAGACTGCCCACTATTACATAACTGAAATACTGTTGAAAACAGCGTTAACCCGAAATAAACAAAGAAACAGAAATTGGCAAATAATGCTAATTTTGAATTTCAAAATAAGTTTTAAATTCACAAGTCACAACTTTTGCAGATATTAGCATAATAAACCTATCATTATATAATCGGCATTTTTTTTTTTCAGTAATTATGTTTTTGTTTTCAGAATGAAGCAAAAGATAAACCAAAGCAGCCATACAACAAATGTTTTACATGTAACCTGAAATCGCCAAGGAAAGATTCCCTGTACTGTAGTGACGAATGTCGAGCGAAGCATTCCAAGCATAACGTTGTACCAGGAATTCTGAAAGTCAGAGATAAGAAAGAAAAGGTTTGTTTGCTATTAGTTAAAAGAAGTTAATCTGTTTTATCGCAATGGTAACATTCTACCTGTTTCTGACAGTAGCTATCTTGTGAAAATTTAGTGATTGAACCATCTTGCTGGCTTTTGTCTGAAATTACTATAAAATCCTGAATTTTCATGGGGGGACAAATTTTCTTGGATTTTGTGGTTGAGCCAGCCTACCACAAAATTTGAAATCAAGGAATTGATGTCTCCTTGAAATACTTATTTTCGTCTAAACCATGAAATTTTTGATGCCTACGAAATTAATGATTTTACAATTTGTCTTCTGTTGTTGATTGGGTCTCCTCCACCATGGAAGCAGAAAGTAGTCATATGACATTAACTGTGTTGTTGTAACTTTAAATCCATCGAAACTAGCAAACAAGATGTTTAATAAAATTGATGCAGCATTAGAGGATGTCCAAAGGAACATCAACGGAATATAATTTTTTCTACCACGTACTTCATATGCTTATGTTATAAGTTACTATAGTAAACATGTTATGTGTAAGGAAGTTATCATTTTCTATAGAAAAACATGTTTCAGGTGAGGAAGTTATAAGTTTCTCTCCACTGACAAGATTACACTGGTTAGAATTTGACAAATTCTGGTATGTGTCCATTGGCTAATGGAAGAAGTATTAAGAAATAATGCTAAAATAAACAAAAGCATAACTACAGAACTTTGAGTATCTGTTTGTTTTTACAGAAAAAGGAGAAACACATAGCGGTTGTGGAGCCAACAACTGGTCGAACATTGACAGGAGAAAAGGCGCCAACAGAGAGCGAACTGAAGTCATGGCTAGAAGAAAATCCAACTTTTGAGATTCTTAAATCCCATAATAAGCCAGCTGCAAGTAAGAAATTTGTTATGTTATCATGTTTTTGTGCTCCCGTATTTTTTTTCTGTTGTCTGTCTGCACAGCTGGAATATGTTGGGATGATCTCATCAGTGGTTAATAGAAAGAATTTGAGCCGCGCCATGAGAAAACCAACACATTGTGTTTGTGACCAACAAGGATCCAGACCAGCCTGTGCATGCATGCAGTCTGGTCAGAATCCATGTTGTTCGCTTTCAAAGTCTATTGCAATTAGAGAAACTGTTAGCGAACATCATGGATCCTGACCAGACTGCCTGCGCAGGCTGGTCTGGATCCATGCTGGTTGCAAAGTCACTATGTTTGTTTTCTCATGGTGTGGCTTATTTGATTTTGAATGCACATGCTGTGTAGATGGGCTTGGAGAAAGCTTTTATAATTTCTGGAATTGTCTCCCATTTCTTAAATAGTTCCAACTGTGATCTGGATAAAAGTCTGTTTTAAGGCACCCCCTGGCGTCCTGTGGACATAATGCTAGTTTGCATAAATAGATGTTTCAAAAAATAAACAGAACTTCAAGAGAAAAAATGTTTTGCATAGAAAAATGAAGCTTTTTTATGACAAATGACCAGAAAGACTATTATATCCCTTTCATCCTTAGAATGTTTAGAATATATTTAAAGATGTATTGTGCCAAAGGTACTAAAAGAGAATAACCTGTTATAGAATATGTGAATAAATCATTTAATGTTTTACAGAGTTGCCAGTTTCAACCTCAGACAAGAAAAGGGAAGACAAGGAAGAGTCTAGGTCCAGTAAATCTGACAGGTCAAAGAAGTCTGAGGGACCTGAGCCAATCAGGCTCAATGTCAGGAAAGGGCTGAGGGATGCTCTTGCAGCCAGGTAAAATTTCTTTTTTAGATATCTTGTGTGGAGATTTCATTTTCTCAGTATTTTAGGAAAATGATTCACATCCGTGGCTTCTGGAATTTTAGCTGTGTTTTGGTCAAAATTAGGAAAATTTTCCAGTTATCCATTACAGATTAATAACAAGCATAAAAAGCACCTAAAAATTTATGTTGCATGTATCTTAAAAAAACAACCTTGAATATCAAAAATAAAATTTTTCAATCAAACTCGCCTCTTAAGTCCATGTATGAGAATTGAAAACATTGCGTTTAACAACAGGATGTGTTTCATTACATGTAGACTAACACTATAAATGGGAAGAGAAAATATTTACATTTCAAGGCAGGTTACATTATCATTGTTTTTGGTGTGGGTATTCTTGTGTACAGGTCTGGCCATTATTTGAAATTATGATATTAAGCAACCGTCTGATAAAAGAAAAAGGAAAAAATTGTCATAAAAAATTTAGTAACAGTCAGACCTGTCTTGTGCAGCCAAGCAGGGGGCAACACAAGCTGGTTGCTTATGGCAGTTGATTGCCTAAAACAAGTTGAAGTTAGAACAAAAAGTATTTCTAGCAAGTTATTTGGTTGGCTGCTTAACTCCCTGAGGCCTATATCGTAACATACCTGCTGTGGCGGGATAAGAATTACCACCTGACGTCGAAGAACATTATCTAACCTTATCATAATCACACTCGCATACAGTCAGTTGAAATCATGCAGGGAAACATTATTAACTTGGGTGTAAATTAAAATATACTTACAAAATATTCGAAGTTTGAACAAATATGTTTTATATCCAATTTCGTCCGTAGCTTATATCCAAATAGAACAAAATTTTCACTTCGAAATATTCACAATTTTAACACACCTTCTGCGTTTAATAGATATTTGAACATTAAATTCCAGTAAATAGAAATGCATCATTAACAATGAATATTAATTTTACATCAGCATTACTCGAAATTTACACCTGTTTTTGTGTGAATATCAATGGTTTATTTTGATGTATAATCTATTTCTAAACATGTACACAAATGTTGTGCGTCACGCACTGAAACGGTTAAGTTGTAATATATACATCCATCTTTGAATAATTATTAAATTTACAAACATGCGTTTATTTACATATATTTTTTGTATTTTATGAATTTTGCTTTGTTGTGTTATTTTTTATCCATTTGTATCGTATGTGATGTAAGTGTACCAATATTTCAGCCTTCTAAAACTTAACATTTTCCGACCATTCATTTGTCTGATAATGGAATCGCATCGTCGGAATTGTCATCCGACGGAACTGATATTTTAGAATCAGCATGATAATAAATAAATATTTTCTTCATTTTAAGAAAGATCTCTGGCCGACGACATTATTTTACTCTTTTGAAATACAGTATGAACGAAACACAGTGGAGATCGTCTTTTTATTTCATTAACATTATCGCATAGTTACAGACATTTATTTTAACAGGGGAACTAATTATTAGCACAACTAGTAATTATTACATCAAAGAAATAATAGCCAGTATGCAAAGTAATTTTGCTTTTGTCAAGATTATCAAAAATTAACAAGTACTTATCGCAGTCATCATGATCTCAGTGCCGCGACTATACTCGTCAATCGCCGTCCTGGGGAGTCCTGATAACGCGCATATAGTCGCATATTGACGCTACATGGGGTAGAAAATATAAAGCCTATAGTCGCATTTCGGCCCCAGGGAGTTAAGGCAAGTGACTGCTCAAGACAAGTTGAAGTCATAACACAAAAAGTATTTCTAGAAAGACAGCTGACTAGCTGTTTAAAACAAGTGGCTGCATAATACAGGTGACTGCTAAAGCAGGTTCAGTTATATTGACATATTTATGTATATTACAGGGCAGAGGCTGCAGATGATGTCATGTTGTCTAGCAGTGAGATCAAGAGTGTGGCACTGTCCGTGGAGGAAGAGTTGTTTAAATATTTCAAGGATACAGACCATAAATATAAGGCCAAATACAGAAGCTTAATCTTTAATATTAAGGACCAAAAAAACAAGGTTAGTTGCAGGGCATTTTTTCCTTTAATTTGTAAAGAAGCTCAAGCCCCAAGTTTTGGGAATTTGAAGCATATTTTAGTCTAATTTAGATTTCAGTTGTGAAGTTGTGTAGATTTTGGATGAATATTGAACAAGTTTGTGCAGTATTGACTAAAAATTGAACATTTATTCAGATCCAAAGAGGTAAGCAAAAGCTGTTCAATTCATTTTTCAGGGTCTGTTCAGGAAGATACTTGGTGGCCGTGTTCGGGCAAGCAAACTGGTGAGAATGACAGCTGATGAACTTGCAAATCGGGAACTTGCTCAGTGGCGTGAACATGAAACTAAACATGTAAGAAATTCTGTCTGTGTTTAAGGAATGTGGAGTACAGTGGAAGTTTCTTATAAAATGTTTTTTGACACTGATTATAATACACTTTACATACATGTACAAGTCTGCTTTTGTTGAGATAGTAAAAAATTTTATTGATCATATTTCTATGTATTAGCTACTCGGGATGTACTGGTAAGAGTGCTAAAATACTGACCAAAGGCACTGCGACATAGAGGCGTGACATTTTCATGCGCCAAAATAAGTTGTAAAAAAAATTTAAAATGAGGCAAATATTTAGTAGTGAAATCAAATATTTTATGAATTTATTGGTCGAGTCAAATCACTAAATTTAATCCTTAAAAGCAAAGTAAAAATTTCCATTCATTTTATCTTCAAAATTTGAAATACATGAATTCTTATCCCAACACAAAGGGGTTTCTGCCCCACAAAATAACCATTTTGACCAAAAGCACAAAATTTCATGCCCTTGAAGTTAAACAATTTTGATATTTATAGTAATTATTGTCCTGTTACATTCCACTTCCTATGAATCTCGTGACCTAAAAGGTGAAGCATTCCAGTGATCTGAACATTATTGGCTACTGTTGTTTTCATATGTTATGCCATAAAAATGAAATTATGTGTATTTAACAGTTGTAAGTGTAAAGCAAGTGTTGTGATAATGTTAGAAAATTCTCTATTCCAAAAGCAGCCGTTATATAGTTGATGATTTTGTTATCCCAGAAATCTTTAGCATGAAATGTGTCAAATATTGGATCAATTGAATCAGTGTGGTGTAAATGAAAAAGAAAATGGAACTTTTAGTGTAAGATTTAGAAATGTCCATATGGGTAGGAAAAATCTGACTATGTTTAAAGTGTGTGTTGTGGCTTTCCATACTCTTAAAACATGCCCATGTATTTTACACTCTGAACAGAAATTTTCAGAACAGCAATGTATTCCTTAATATATATTATTATTATTTGCATACATGCTAATTCATTGCTGAAAATCAAAGTTTAGAATTCAGGAAGATGTGTATTGCATCATTGACTTTCCACTTGAGTGAATTACTGATGTTTCAGAAAATTTGAAGAATAATGAATTTCTATCTTCCTATTTAGACAATAGAGATGATTAAACAGACGGAGAGGGAGCACATGAAAGAGCCAGTGCATGTGATGAAGAAAACTCACAAGGGTGAGGAAGAAGTGCAAGATGAAGAGGGAGAGGATCTTAGTACACTTGCCACTGAGGTAGGTCTTGCAGAGAAGGGAGAAGATCTTAGTACACTTGCCACTGAGGTAGGTCTTGCAGAGAAGGGAGAAGATCTTAGTACACTTGCCACTGAGGTAGGTCTTGCAGAGAAGGGAGAAGATCTTAGTACACTTGCCACTGAGGTAGGTCTTGCAGAGAAGGGGGAAGATCTTAGTATCCTTGCCACTGAGGTAGGTCTTGCAGAGAAGGGGGAAGATCTTAGTATACTTGCCACTGAGGTAGGTCTTGCAGAGAAGGGAGAAGATCTTAGTACACTTGCCACTGAGGTAGGTCTTGCAGAGAAGGGAGAGGATCTTAGTACACTTGCCACTGAGGTAGGTCTTGCAGAGAAGGGAGAAGATCTTAGTACACTTGCCACTGAGGTAGGTCTTGCAGAGAAGGGAGAAGATCTTAGTACACTTGCCACTGAGGTAGGTCTTGCAGAGAAGGGAGAAGATCTTAGTACACTTGCCACTGAGGTAGGTCTTGCAGAGAAGGGAGAAGATCTTAGTACACTTGCCACTGAGGTAGGTCTTGCAGAGAAGGGGGAAGATCTTAGTACACTTGCCACTGAGGTAGGTCTTGCAGAGAAGGGAGAAGATCTTAGTACACTTGCCACTGAGGTAGGTCTTGCAGAGAAGGGAGAAGATCTTAGTACACTTGCCACTGAGGTAGGTCTTGCAGAGAAGGGAGAAGATCTTAGTACACTTGCCACTGAGGTAGGTCTTGCAGAGAAGGGAGAAGATCTTAGTACACTTGCCACTGAGGTAGGTCTTGCAGAGAAGGGAGAAGATCTTAGTACACTTGCCACTGAGGTAGGTCTTGCAGAGAAGGGAGAAGATCTTAGTACACTTGCCACTGAGGTAGGTCTTGCAGAGAAGGAGAAGATCTTAGTACACTTGCCACTGAGGTAGGTCTTGCAGAGAAGGGAGAAGATCTTAGTACACTTGCCACTGAGGTAGGTCTTGCAGAGAAGGGAGAAGATCTTAGTACACTTGCCACTGAGGTAGGTCTTGCAGAGAAGGGAGAAGATCTTAGTACACTTGCCACTGAGGTAGGTCTTGCAGAGAAGGGAGAAGATCTTAGTACACTTGCCACTGAGGTAGGTCTTGCAGAGAAGGGAGAAGATCTTAGTACACTTGCCACTGAGGTAGGTCTTGCAGAGAAGGGAGAAGATCTTAGTACACTTGCCACTGAGGTAGGTCTTGCAGAGAAGGGAGAAGATCTTAGTACACTTGCCACTGAGGTAGGTCTTGCAGAGAAGGGGGAAGATCTTAGTATACTTGCCACTGAGGTAGGTCTTGCAGAGAAGGGAGAAGATCTTAGTACACTTGCCACTGAGGTAGGTCTTGCAGAGAAGGGAGAAGATCTTAGTACACTTGCCACTGAGGTAGGTCTTGCAGAGAAGGGAGAAGATCTTAGTACACTTGCCACTGAGGTAGGTCTTGCAGAGAAGGGAGAAGATCTTAGTACACTTGCCACTGAGGTAGGTCTTGCAGAGAAGGGAGAAGATCTTAGTACACTTGCCACTGAGGTAGGTCTTGCAGAGAAGGGAGAAGATCTTAGTACACTTGCCACTGAGGTAGGTCTTGCAGAGAAGGGAGAAGATCTTAGTACACTTGCCACTGAGGTTGCCCGCCCGCTTAGCTGAATATGGAGAGGGCAGATCTACAAATTATGGTGTAGTGATTTGATCCCCAAGTAGGGTGTATGTTTTCCATTATGAATTGATAGAAGATGTTTTAGTCTGAAATCCTTCTTCCTCTACCTTTGATTTATGTGGGGATGTTAGCATTTGTTTGTGGAGAACAGGTTTGTACTGGTACAGAATCCAGGAACACAGCTTTGGTTACTGTTGAAAAACGGCATTGAACCCTGAACAGTTGCCACTGAGGTAGGTTAGGGTGAGGAGGGAGAAAATCTTAGTACATTTGCTACCGAGGTTGGTCATGAGGAGAAAGGAGGGAAGTTAGTACATTTATTACTGAGGTAGTCCTTGTCATGTAGGGAGAGTATCTTAGTATGTCTAAGGTGAGGAGGGAGAAGAAATTAGGATCTTCACTGTATGACTTTGGCTTAAGACCCAGAAATGGCTGTGTATTTCTGATTTAAGTATATTATGACTGTATTACATGCTGATGAGATTGGTTGTGTGATTTTCAGACTGTGCTTGTAAGGTTGTCAGATTGTGCTTGTAATATTCATTGTTGAGTATGTCGCATATTGTAGTGAAAATATGTGAAATGAAGATCAACATAGGCAAAAATGGTCTTCTTCTGAAATACTTCCTTAACCAGGGCTTTTCAACCTACAACACCAGGGGCTGTTCACAGACCTCTTCGATGCAGACAGTTTCTTTCAAATATATATTATATTTATTTGTTGATACACTTTCAGCCGAAGAAGAAAGAGGAACCAACAAAGGCAGAACATAAGGAAGATGAGGAAACCGAGAACCTTCCCGACACAACAGACACACATGGTCAGCATCTGTTTGACGCCAACTGTAAAATCTGTACTGGAAAACTTGTACCAGCTACTGAAACAACTCCAACTAAAGCTTCGGTAGGACATGAATTTTTCAGCATTAGCATGCTTTGTATTTAAATTTAGTACCGGGCATAGAGGTGCGCGGTATTACCGGTATACCGGTAACCGTGGTACCATCTTCCCATGGTACAATACCGTGGTACCATTGGGGAAGACCGGTATTATATCAACATTATCCCTACTTCTGTTTATTTTTAGCTCGACTATTCGAAGAATAGTCTAGCTATTCTACTCACCCTGGCGTCGGCGTCGGCGTCACACCTTGGTTAAGTTTTTGCATGCAAGTACATACAGCTATCATTTAAAGGCATATAGCTTTGAAACTTATTTATTCTTTTTCTAGGTCAATTACCAACCTCACTTGGTCAAGTTCCATAACTCTAACATGTATTTTGAGCAAATTATGCCCCCTTTTGGACTTAAAAAATTTTGGTTAAAGTTTTACATGCAGGTTACTATCTCCAAAACTAATGCAGATATTGAATTGAAACTTCACATGTGTCTTCGGGGTTATAAAACTAGTTGATGTCACCAAGTCCCATAACTCTGACCTTCATTTTGGCCAAATTATGCCCCCTTTTGGACTTAGAAAATTCTGGTTAAAGTTTTGCGTGCAAGTACATACAGCTATTACTAAAAGGCATATAGATTTGAAACTTATTTTTTCTTTTTCTAGATCAATTACCTACCTCACTGGGTCAAGTCCCATAACTCTGACATGTATTTTGGGCAAATTATGCCCCCTTTTGGACTTAGAAAATCCTGGTTAAAGTTTCACATGCAAGTTACTATCTCCAAAACTAATGCAGATATTGAATTGAAACTTTACATGTGTCTTCAGGGTTATAAAACTAGTTTATAACACCAAGTCCCATAACTCTGACCTTCATTTTTGCCAAATTATGCCCCCTTTTGGACTTAGAAAATTCTGGTTAAAGTTTTGTGTGCAAGTACATACAGCTATTACTAAAAGGCATATAGATTTGAAACTTATTTTTTCTTTTTCTAGATCAATTACCTACCTCACTGGGTCAAGTCCCATAACTCTGACATGTATTTTGGGCAAATTATGCCCCCTTTTGGACTTGGAAAATCCTGGTTAAAGTTTAACATGCAAGTTACTATCTCCAAAACTAATACAGATATTAAATTGAAACTTCACATGTGTCTTCGGGGTTATAAAACTAGTTGATAGAGTCAAGTCCCATAACTCTGACATGTATTTTGGGCAAATTATGCCCCCTTTTGGACTTAGAAAATTCTGGTTAAAGTTTTGCGTGCAAGTACATACAGCTATTACCAAAAGGCATATAGCTTTGAATCTTATTTATTCCTTTTTTTAGGTCAATTACCAGCCTCACTAGGTCAAGTTCCATAACTCTTAACATGTATTTTGAACAAATTATGCCCCCTTTTGGACTTAGAAAATTCTGGTTAAAGTTTACATGCAAGTTACTATCTCCAAAACTAATGCAGATATTGAATTGAAACCTAACATGTTTCTTCGGGGTTATAAAACTAGTTGATAGCATCAAGTCCCATAACTCTGATATGTATTTTGGTCAAATTATGTCCCCTTTCGAACTTAAAACTCTTTTGATATTTAACATTTTGGGTAATAATTTCCTGCTTCTGTGACAATATTTCGAATAGTCGAGCTTGGCTGTCTTACGGACAGCTCTTGTTTATTTACATTGTCTATGTAGCCTTCCGTAACAGCAATTGACACCATGCATGATTTTCCGATTTATATCTCTGAAATTCCCATGCTACTATCATTAGTTTCCAAAACTAACCACCCAATGGTACAATTGAACATGTATGATCGACCGTGTGATCCCCAATCAAAACCTTCGGAAACCTCCAGATTATTCCGTATAGATGGGCGCACTTGTTTTTACTTTGAGTCTGGTAAATTCGGCGAGTCCTGACCTTGTTTAAATGATGATAGTTTAAAATATCCCGGTATGTATTTGCATGTATTCAAAAAGAAATAAATAGCATAGAAAATGTTGAGTCGAAATTTATTATTTTTTGTTGCCTTCATATTATTTGTAAACGTTACTGGTTTATTAAACGGGTGCACGAATCGAACTTCAAACAAGCGCAACCTATATACATGTGACCCAGTGCTTCCCTAGAAACAGCATGGCGACAAATACACGCTGGTAAAAAATACTAAGGGTCATTGTACCCCTCGACAACAAAGTTGTAAGGGGGGGGGTATACTGGTTTCAGGTTGTCTGTCTGTCCGTCTGTCCGTAGACGCAATCTTGTGCGCTCCATCTCTCCTTATCCTCTTGACAGAATTTAATGAAACTTCACACAAGTGATCAGTACCAACAGTAGTTGTGCATGGGGCATGTTAGGTTCTTTTAGAAAAAAAATTTGCAGAGTTATGGGACTTTGTTTTTTTGTTACTATACTATATACATAGACACAATCTTGTGCGCACCATCTCTCCTCATCCCCTTGACACAATTTAATGAAACTTCACACAAGTGATCAGTACCAACAGTAGTTGTGCATGGGGCATGTTAGGTTCTTTTAGAAAAAAAATTTGCAGAGTTATGGGACTTTGTTTTTTTGTTACTATACTATATACATAGACACAATCTTGTGCGCACCATCTCTCCTCATCCCCTTGACACAATTTAATGAAACTTCACACAAGTGATCAGTATCAACAGTAGTTGTGCATGGGGCATGTTAGGTTCTTTCAGTGACAAAAATTGCAGAGTTATGGGACTTTGTTTCTTGTTAACATACTATGTACATACAGTCTGCATATGCAATCTTGTGCATGCCTAATCTACCAAACCCTTACACACAATTTAATGAAACTTCACACAAGTGATCAGTACCAACCCTAGTTGTGCATGGTGCATGTTACATTCTTTTAGATAAATATTCTGCATAGTTATGGGACTTTGTTTTTTGTTACTTTACTGTATACATACAATCTATATACATACAGTCCACGTAATTATGCAATCTTGTGTGCGTCAAATTGCAATGTACTGTGTCAGTGCATGCGGAGGGTACATTCATCACCTTTAGTGATAGCTCTAGTTAATCTAACTACACTGGGACCCCGTTATAACGTAGTCGTCGGGGTCCAAGGTTCGAGACCCGCGGATCTAGCTGGGTTTAATTTATAACGCGGGTTGGCCGTATCAGCGGTATATGCAATACCTCACCCAAAGGTAATGTATTAGACATATTTTGAAAGCTGTTTTACGTTACATAAGAAATTCTAATTGTATAAACGGGACATTTATTTACCTTAAATGCTACCGAAAAATACATTAAAAGAATTATAACGCTGTGTCAGCTTCTCATTTCGTAGTGATTCTAAAAGAAAGTTGGAATTGTGTACCCCAGAACTAAACATATAACACTGTGTGAGAAGCGCGCGGTCGTGAAAATTTCATGTGCAACACAATTGCAATGGAGGTTTATGTAACTAAAAGAGAGAAAACGCGGACAGTCATAAAAAATAATATTGAATTCATGTAGAAAATGGATAAAATAAGATTGTTAAATCATGGTCGTTTCGTTAATTCCGATGTACTGAATGTGATGATTACGAAAAACGGCTGCATTTTATTACAAAACTGGGCCTGTTGTTTGATTTTTTATTCACTCAAATGTTCATGTCATCCGCTTAATTGGTGCAAACTTAAACGGTTTGATAGTTGAGTGACGAATGACTGACCAATGTTACACGCTTGTTATGCAAACAATCTAATTTTGACACGGTACTGATTGCCTAATTGTCACATGTCTACATGTATTCAAACTTTAACAAAGGCGATACGCAACAAGTAAGCTAGCAGACAATTATTGATTTTTGTCACAGTTGTCTTGGCAAAGGTGTTAATGTACACAGGTACATGTAGTTTTTACGCTGGTTATGATCAAATTAAATAACATATGCGGACTCGGTTTTTTTTGTTTTTTTTTCTCCGGAGCCAAGAGCATACCGCGTTATAACGAATACCGTGGTATATTGAGTAGCGTTATAATGGGTTTCGAGTGTAGTCATTACTCAGGTTAATATTCCAGTGTATTTTTTTTTCTTTAATTCTAGTCAAGTAACTAGTCTTCGTTGTTGCTCATAATAAATTAAGTATTTCTGAGAGTTTTTCAATATTTTTATGACCACTACCATAGCTGTAAGTCTTATGATAAAAATGGTGGTATACCGTGGTATATACTGCCGTAATTAGGAAAAAAACGTGGTATACCGCAGTATTTTTTTCAAGGCGGTACCCAGCCCTAACTGGGCAAACTTGGATCGTATTCCAATGCTTATTAGTGTCTTGACTGCAGCAGAATGATCTCATTTATTTCGCATTCATTTATATTCGTTAATTATGTTTATAAATTTTTGGAAACAATACATGTCATTATCAATTGCTTATTTAGAATAATGGATACAATATCACAACTTATGCCCAACATCTTAGACAGGAATAGCATGGTAAGTGGTATGTCAAGGCATCATGGATTGACTTCGTGTTGCCTCACTGATTTTTGTTTTCTCACTCCACCTTTGCTGTCTTTTAGCAGTTCATGGACATCTGCAGTATTATAAATTTTCAGTTTAGATAGTAAAAATAAGCGAAAAATTAAACCAAAATGAATTTTGTCCAGTCAACTTTACCAAATTTAAATTATACTTTGACTCAGCTGATATACTAAGTTTACTATACAAAAATTGCATTACAGAATATTTACTGTTCAAAGTTTTACATCTTACAAAATATTGTTAGTGAAATATTTGATTTTGTAACTAAGGCTGTTAAGACAGAAACAACTCCAAAGACAAAGGAAGAGGAGAAGGAGCTGACAAAGAAGGAAAGAGACTTACAGGCTGACGAGGTTGTCAAGGAGGTCCTTAAAGCCATACAGAGAGCTAAAGCTGACGAGAGGAAAGAGGAGTTAGAGGCCCAGCAGAGGTCTGCAGTAACTGTTAGGTAAGTTTTATGCTGATGACAAAGAAGCCATGAAATCACTTATTTTATGGGCATGGAGTTATGATTAGACAGTACTGTAATCAACACCATGGGTGATAGGGAGAGCAAAGGCTGACTGAATGCTACGGAAGACCTGTAGAGATAGAGAAGACATTTTTTTGTTGTTGGGTTTGTTGGGCACCGATGCAATTATAAGTCATACGGCAACTTTCCAGTTTTGATGGTGGAGGAAGACCCCAGGTGCCCCTCCATGCATTATTTCATCACCCAGCTGGCGCCTGGCGGCCTGGGTAGAACCACCGACCTTCCATAAGCCAGCTGAATGGCTTCCTCACATAAGGAATTCAATGCCCAGAGTGAGGCTCGAACCCACATCGATGAGGGGCAGGTAATTAGAGTCGGCAACCTCAACCACTCGCCCACGGAGGCCCATACAGGCTGAGCAAAGATTGTTATTAGCTGTCAGATTAATCTGAAGGAGAGTACTCAGTAGATTTAAAGCCACTACAAATATCTTTGTTTATAATGTCATGCATAATATGAAATAGGCAAATGTTGATATCTTCATATACATGTACTGTACGATTTTTCAAGAGAATTCACAAACATGAACTGAAAGTAGGAACAAGCAAATGTTCAACCTGGCAAAATAACATAATAACTTAAGTATGCAAAATGTTGACTTCATCAAAATGTGCAATTCTGCTATAATATGTATGAATTAATCAATGGAATATATGTGCTGTTTCAGGTCCCCGGATTCTGCATTGAGTTCTGGGCTGGACAAGAACGTGAAGTTTACTCCTATTGGCCCAGTGTTGTGGAAAGGATTTATTTACATGCAGGACGTGTCTAAATTTGTAACCACAGCATACAGGGTGACTGGACCAGCTGATCATTTGGTGAGTTAATCCTATGATTTAGGATCTGCAAGGCCGTTATAAATGTTAATATTTATATGTTATTCTTAGAGTTGTGAACAACATCCGGTCCAGGCACTGGAAATTTCTGAGATGCTCTTGAGTGTCTCCCACCTAACTAAGAGGCCTATACTGGTTCTTCCCAGGAAAGATGGCTTCACATGTATCAATGCTATACACCGGGCACGTTAAAGAACCAGACTGTTATTCGCAAAAAGCTAGGCTAAGTTAGCGGGACAGGCCTGTATCTAAAAAGGATTTCCCTCTATCTGTTCTGGGGGCTCTGTCTCACTCTGTCCCTCTTGTGAGATCGCTCTTTGTCTGTACTAGTAGAGGATGTGTGGCTGCATTTGCTTTATGTAAAGTGGCTTTGAACGTGTTTTTAATTGTGTAGGTGCGGCGTTAAACCCAACAAAATAAATAGAATTGAAAAGGGCGCTATATAAAATCTGGTATAATAATAATGATAATAACATCTTATTGTCCTGTTAGTTTTTGCTTTATTCCATAACTTTTAATATCACACATTTTGAAACATCTTTAATATAAATTTAGTAAGGTTTTGAAGTCTTAATTGAATGCCCAGAGAAGTTCTCTAAAAAGTAAAAAAACTGTACAGTTGAAACTCGATATCTGGAACGGGCTTACCTCAATATTCCGGCTATCTTGAAGACATTTTCATGTCCCATCCCAAAACTATGTGCACAAAATATCATTTTCAGTCGAATTTAGGTTATCTCGAAGTAAACATTCAATCCTTTGGAATTTGAGATACCAGAATGAGATTTCAGCTGTAATTCAGTCTGAATTTTATGATAAGCTGTAAATTATAAATATTACTTCTGTTTTTCAGAGTATACCAGATACAATCACATTGTGTGGAAGGATCAGCCCAGAACATGTTTGGGACTATCTTAATAAAGTTAAACAGTCAGCAACCAGGGTGAGTATTTATGCATCTATTAAATTTTACTTTTTTACAAGAATAAGAAAACCTTTGAAAGGAAACTATACATTGTAACAGTTCAGTTACATTACTTAAGAAGATTGATCAGATACTGCTGTTTAATATACTTTCTAAGCAAAAGAGATTTGAGCCGCGCCATGGGAAAACCGACATAGTGGCTTTGCGACCAGCATGGATCCAGACCAGCCTGCGCATCCACGCAGTCTGGTCAGGATCCATGCTGTTCGCTTTCAAAGCCTATTGCAAATAAAGAAACTGTTAGTGAACAGCATGGATCCTGACCAGACTGCGTGGATGCGCAGGCTGGTCTGGATCCATGCTGGTCGCAAAGCCACTATGTTGATTTTCTCATGGCGCGGCTCATTTATATAATATAGGTGGTCCAGTAGTCAAGTTGTAACACGCTTGACTGTCATTCTAGAGGTCTGGTGTTAGAATCCCTGTCCAGACACTGGCAGTTTCTAACATGATCTTGTGTGTCTCCTACCGAACTAAGAAGTCGGTACTAGTTCCTCCCATACACATTTTCTGAGACCCAGACAAATTGATATGGAGAGCGTGTAGCTGTTACATGAAAGATCTTCTGATACTTGATGACATAACAGAAATCTAAATGTCTCATTTTGTGGTCTCCATTACTGATTCTTGTGGGAAAGTTTTCATTTGCTTGTGGAGAACAATAAGTACTGGGACAGAATCCAGGCTGACTTGTCAGCATTTTATAACTGATACATTGTATAAAAGATTTGCAATTATTATAAACATTTCTTATATTCCTATATATAAATAGTAAAAAAGCCAAGCTAAATTTCACATATACTATTTGCCTTGCTCCCCTGATATTTGCATTGTGTGCCACTTTCTGATCCTGATGGAATGTCTGCATTTTCTGATGTTGATGTCATAAACTGTAAAATCATTTAATTTCGTGGGCATGAAATTTCGTGGTTTTGGTCAAAATGGCAATTTCATGGGGATATGAATTAGTGGATTTCAACTTTTGAACATAAAATGAATGGGAATTTTACTAGTTTGTTGGGATTAAATTTCGTAGATTGACTCGACCATGAAAGCCACGAAAATTAGTCCCCTACGAATATTAATGATTTCACAGTAATAAGTTTAATAAAAATTACAGTGAACTGTAGGAGTGTGCATTTCAAGATATAAGTGCAAACCTAGCTTCAAAAGTACCGTCTGATCTGTATGGATTTCAGGTATACTGCATTGCAGCCTTATTTTATAGAAATCACGTTTTCTGTTTATAGGACATTTGTGTGGTAAGATTCATACCTGGAGTGAATGAAGAGAAGGTGGCTTACATTAATTTGTACTCATACCTGAACAGTCGTAGTCGTTGTGGGGTGGTAGAACACAAGGCGAAGAATATCAAGGACTTCTACATTGTGCCACTTGCTTCACACAGTAAAATACCATCAGTCCTGCTTCCTTTTGATGGACCAGGTGAAAAATTATTCTGTTTATGTTTTAATTTTTTGTTGGTTGTGTACTTTTTGATGTCACAGGCGGCTTACTGATGGAAGTGTACATTAGATTTTTTTTTTACTGAGGCATATTTATAAGACTGTCTGTTATAGATATACCAGCTGTACCCATGTCCAGAGTATGTTGGAGGCTAGGGTCTGAGCTCCAGCTGGATCATGCCAAAAACTTCTGTAAATGGTTCTAGTAGCATCCTGACTTGGTGCCCAGCATGATGAGGATAGTTTTAAGACTGATGTCAGTATCATAAGAATGGATAGGGTGTTGTGCCATATGTCTAAGGGCATGTAATTTAAGCAAGGCAGCACTATAATGTCTGGCATTGTGCTTACTGCTAATAATGGACACAGTCGTTACGAGATTGAAAAATATTTAAAAGGGCACACACTATCTGAAGTGTATTCTAACTATTTCTTAAATATGTCATTTTTTCATTGGATGCTTTTTACAACTGTATATTGCAGGTCTGGAAGAAAACAGGTGCCATATGTTACTGGGTGTAATTATCCGGAACAAGGTGAAGCGGTCAAGTCTTAGTAGCTTGGACCTCCCTAAATCTAGTCATACACGTCATTCACACAGACCATCTAAATCACAACCACTGAAATCTGCTCTCAAAGACCCTGTAAGTACATGTATATGTGTCCCCCATGTTTTATATACTGACTGGGCATTGTATATGCCAGGGTTCATCAATATTCAGAGTCTGGAAAATTCAATATTTACTCGAAAAGGCAATATTATCAATGGATTTTCTTCAAATTTCTGTTAATATGATAGTTTTATATAAGAATGTAAAAATGTAGATATATTACAGACATACCATGGGCTTAGTTCAAAACAGTTTTAACTGAAATGAAATAAAGAATGAGATAATACAACTGTTTCATACAAAAGTCCTCATGTGGGGCATGGAGACTGAGTGTGCAGTGAAAGACGGCATGATCAAATCTCTTGATCACTGTGAGTATTTCTCAAACCCCTTCTGCAACTGATCAGAAAACTTCAGACTCTAGAGCATTGATGAATTTGGGCCCAGTATTCAGAGCTTTCACCCCCACCTTGCAGTAAATATTAGATACACTGAACATGACAAGATTTCTCAGTCCATGTTTTCTAATATCTACGAAGGTCAAGGCCACAAATGTCGATAAATTTTGTTTTTGACATACATAGTCTATAACTGTTATATGCTTTGATGGATAAATGAAACACTTTGTTACTGAAAACAAATCGTTACTGAGTTTTATTAGAATGGTAATTACCATATATTTGCCTTATGAACACTTCCAGGGACATTGCAGGTGTGGGGGGGGGGGGGGTGGGGGGAGGGTAGCATTTATAAAGGCTATAATTTATTTCTTACATTTTGTCAGTAAAAATAAACTTTTAACCCAACTTAAAATGAATGATTACAGTTGTAGCACTTTATTAATGCTGGTATTCCCACAATTATGATCTAAATTAACTTGAAATTATTATGTCTCCCCCCCCTCCCCCTCTGGGGGAGACATTGTTTTTGCCCTGTCCGTCCGTACGTCACACTTCATTTCCGAGCAATAACTGGAGAACTATTTGACCTAGAACCTTCAAACTTCATAGGGTTGTAGGGCTGCTGGAGTAGACGACCCTATTGTTTTTGGGGTCACTCTGTCAAAGGTCAAGGTCACAGGGGCCTGAACATTGAAAACCATTTCCGATCAATAACTGGAGAACCACTTGACCCAGAATGTTGAAACTTCATAGGATGATTGCTCATGAAGAGTAGATGACCCCTATGGATTTTGGGGTTACTCCGTCAAAGGTCAAGGTCACAGGGGCCTGAACATTGAAAATGATTTCCGATCAATAACTAGAGAACCACTTGACCCAGGATGTTGAAACTTCATAGGATGATTGGTCATGAAGAGTAGATGACCCCTATTGATTTTGGGGGTCACTCCGTCAAAGGTCAAGGTCACAGGGGCCTGAACATTGAAAACTATTTCCGATCAATAACTTGAGAACCACTTGACCCAGAATGTTGAAACTTAATAGGTTGATTGGTCATGAAGAGTAGATGACCCCTATTGATTTTGGGGTCACTCCGTCAAAGGTCAAGGTCACAGGGGCCTGAACATTGAAAACCATTTCCGATCAATAACTAGAGAAACGCTTGACCCAGAATGTTGAAACTTCATAGGACGATTGGTCATGTAGAGTAGATGACCCCTATTGTTTTTGGTGTCACTCTGTTAAAGGTCAAGGTCACAGGGGCCTGAACATTGAAAACCATTTCCAATCAATAACTTGAGTACCACTTGACCCAGAGTGTTGAAACTTCATAGGATGATTGTACATGCAAAGTAGATGACCCCTATCGATTTTGGGGTCATTCTGTAAAAGGTCAAGGTCACAGGGGCCTGAACATTGAAAAACATTTCCGGTCAGTAACTTGAGAACAACTTGACCCAGAATGTTGAAACTTAATAGGATGATTGGTCATGCAGAGTAGATGACCCCTATCGATTTTGGGGTCACTCTGATAAAGGTCAAGGTCACAGGGGCCTGAACATAGAAAACCGTTTCTGATCAATAACTTGAGAACCTCTTGACCCAGAATGTTAAAACTTTATAGGATAATTGGACATACAGAGTAAATTACCCCAATCAATTTTGGGGTCACTCTATTAAAGGTCAAGGTCACAGGGGCCTGAACACGGAAAACAATTTCCGGTCAGTAACTTGAGAAACACTCAACCCAGAATGTTGAAACTTCATAGGATGATTGCTCATGCAGAGTAGATGACCCCTATCTCTTTTGGGGTCACTCCGTTAATGGTCAAGGTCATGGGCCTGAACATTGAAAACCATTTCCGATCAATAACTTGAGAACCTCTTGATCCAGAATGTTGAAACTTCATAGGATAATTGAACATGCAGAGTAGATGACCCCTATTGATTTTTGGGTCAGTCTATTAAAGGTCAAGGTCACAGGGTCCTGGTCATGTGAAATCATTTCCGGAAAATAACTTGAGAACCACTTGATCTAAAATGTTGAAACTTGATAGGATGATTGGACATGCAGAGTAGATGACCCCTATTTATTTTGGGGTCACTTGATCAAAGGTCAAGGTCACAGGAGCCTGAACAGTGACTTGAGAACCACTAGGCCAAGAGTGTTGAAACTTAGCAGGATGACTGGTTATGCCAAGTAGATGATCGCTATTGCAGCCAACCATCAGTGTCTCTTTGACTTTCGCTCCTGACTCCTATTGACTTCTTGCCTATACCACTTTGCGTTGGGGGAGACATGGGCTTTTTTGCAAAAGCATCTTCTAGTTTTTTTTATAATTTAGGATAGGGTGTGTGTTTATTAGCAGGAGGGCATTACATAGGGAATATACAGTAGATTCAACAATTTTTCCTTTCTCATCTCATTGCTTCTTAACAAGTAGGGGACTTTGTATTGCTTGGCACTTGTTTACATCAGGACTGCATTCTATTAGATCATGTCATGCCCACATTTATACAAGAAAATATTGAATTTCATTGCCTTGCATTAAGTTCTGTCTTTTTCATTGTCTCTTTGTTATGTCCCCCTTTGAAGAAGGATGGGTATATTGTTTTGCAGATGTCGGTCGGTCAGGATGTAGACAAATATGTTTCTGGATGATAAATCAAGAACACTTGGGCCTAGGATCACGAAACTTAACAGGGAGATTGATCATGACCAGCATTTGACCCTATAGATTTTGAGGACAATAGGTCAAGGTCACGTTGACCCAGAGCAGTTTAACTTTTGTGTACATTGACCAAATAATTTCTGTTCCTTGTGCAATTACTGAATGCATCAAGGGGGGCGTTTCGTGTTCTACGAGCTCTTGTTTTATATTGTTTTTCTGTTATCATACTTTTATTATATCCTTGAATTCGTAGAGAAAAACAGCTTCCAAGAAAAATGCATCTGGCACAGGGGTAATCACACATATTGTTTTAGTTGCACATGTTTGTTACAAAGATCTATGTGTATTTAGCATGCTGTAATGTATGAAAATTGTGTTATTGTACAGAAGTAAGACTTCATCATTAAGTGAATATTCAAAGATTCCTATCAATATTCAAGTTTATGGGGGAGATAAGGTGCCAAATTAAGATTTTTTCCCTCAAATTGCTTAACCTTTAGCCTGCTGGCGGCAAGTGATTCTGCCTTTGTGACCAGTACAGACCAAGATCGGATGTGCAGGCTGATCATGGTCTGCGCTGTTCGCTATTCAGTCAGTAAATTTTCAGTGAATACCCCTTCAAATGATAAATGGTATTGCCCACATTGAATTATAGATCAGTCCATTTTAGAAATGTAGCAGGTTAAAGGTTAAGGTAGTGGACTGCTAATGACAGTTGGCAACTTTCATTTGAGTATGTATTCTTTAGTGCAGTTTTGGCATTCCTTTTTTGTTATGGAAAGCCATGTGCTTGGCTGGTTGTATTTGATGACCAAAGAATGTCAAAATAGCAAAAAGAAAATACTTTGATTTTAGCAAGTGATATAGTACCTTTCCATTTTCACCTACATTTCTTATGTTAAGTCAGCAGTTTTGCCATTTTAACATTGAGTAAGAAAAAGTATAAGAAACACAAGGACTTCGTAGCAAACAGACAAATCAAAAGAGATGCTAGTATTTGTAAACCAAGGCCCTACCTATCAGAATTAGTGATGGGCAGGACTGTAATTTGTAAACAGTCTCCTATATGTCTCAGACATCCTATAACGCATATTTAAAAAAATTATCTGATGCAAGAATTGTACTCAAGATAGGATTTTAACATATACCCTCTGTTTTATAACATAAGTGATTTCTAATTGAGACATTTCTGTTGAAGACTAGCATCTCTGAGATTTTGAAGAGTTAGTCCTATCCAGCATATTAATGGCTAACATGTCATAAATAAATAACAGCATGTTATCACTGTGTTTAGTTAGAGCTGTCATTGTTGTGGTACAAGAACCATCTTAGTTATTTTTAGCTCATCTGATTTTTGGAAAAAAAAGTGATGAGTTATTGTCATCACTTCTTCTTCTTCTTCTTCTCGTTTGCAATTGTCATCACTTGATCGGCGTTGGCGTTGCATGGTTAAGTTTTATGTTTAAGTCAGCTTTTCTCCTTAACTATCAAAGCTATTGCTTTAAAACCTACAACATTTGTTCACCATCAATAGCTGACTCTGTACAGCAAGAAACATAACTCCATCCTGCTTTTGCAAGAATTATGACCCCTTTTGGACTTAAAAAATGTCAGATAGAAAATATCAGATTTCTTGGGTTACTGGTAAGTTTTGCGTTTAGGTCATCTTTTCTCCCTAACGGTCAAAGCTGCTGCTTTAAAACTTGGAGCAGTTATTGGTCCTGCACAGCAAGTACGTAACTCTACATGGCTTTTTGCAAGAATTATGGCTCCTTTTGGACTTAGAAAATCATGGGCAGGACAATATTTCTATTATACAGAGACAAAAAAAAAAAATCAGGTGAATGTCTCCACCCGCAAGGCTGTGCTCTTGTTAATATTAGATGTAACAATTTTAGGCCTTGTTAGTAGGATGGCTTTTAAAATACCAGTCAATTTCAATAGTGAGGGTTTTCTCATTTCCAAATTGGGAACATGTTGCTTCCCTATTTGATGGAAAGAGGGTCTGGCTGGCTCATTAAGAACACATGACTTACAAATTGAGAGGTTGCAGGTTTGATCTCTAGGTAAGAGGAATTTCCAATGTATTGGTTTGACCAGAGGTCATTTATCCTTGGTAGAGACAACTGAACAACTTAAGGGTCCATATTCATCACCATTTAATAAAGCCTGAAACTAAAACTTAAATGTGCTAAATTTACTCTTTGATCTGTCAGTCAAAAATTAGCACAGAGAATAATGAAACTTTGCAAGAGTATTTCTTCAGTACCTAAAAACAGCTCCACAGAATTCGAGTATAGATATGTTGTGACAAAGTTATAACAAGTTGATTAGTCAGCATGTAAGTTTCAGACATTGAATGTTGATGAATACAGGTCCAAACCATCCATATGTATTTGTCCTCAGTCAAATTGTCACAGGTAATTCCTAATATCTAGGGCTGAAACTCCTGACCACTACAGTGTTAATCTTTTTCATCTGACCAGGCAGCTTTTCATATAACAAGACCATTGGATTTAAAAATTAAAAAGAAATATGTGAGCCCTTGCACTTTAGCGGTCCCTATTATTATAGAAGTTTAAAAATGTCTTGAAAAATTAAAAGTTATGAGGGGTTACTTTATTCTGAGATGAATATGTTTGGGGGCTTTGCTCTTATACCCCCACTTTGCCCCACACCCCGACTTGCTGCGCATTCACATTGTAAACTTCCGGGGATCACTAAAGTTCATTCTACCCAAAATATGCCATATATTCATTATCAGTCCTGTTGATGACTGCTCTTTGTTGCATCTGTGCATGATTATTCACATATCCTGGCTTTAGATTATAGTTAAGGCAAGGTATACACATGTGTTTAGATTACTGTAAAATTATTTATATTTGTGGGGAACTCACTTTCGTGGATTTTGTGGTTGTGTCAAACCCTGAAAATTAAAGCCAGTGACCAAGTAAAATTCACATCCATTTTGTCTTCAAAATTTGAAATCCATAATTTCATAATCCCATGAAATACTCATTTTGGCATAGACCACGAAATTTTATCCCCACAAAAATTAGATGATTTCACAGTTCCACTGTATTTAACTAAGTACTGACTTGAGGTAAGATTAGGAACTTCATTAGTATACATTCATAAGTTAGTATTTGTTCATAGAATGTGTAAGATATGTAAGGTTGGTTTTGTTTTTTTCATTCTTAAAAATGGTACTTCAAGTTCAAGGCTCTGGTGTTGTTGAATACAGATTTAAAGCATATAAAACAAACAGATTGAAGAAAGAAGCAGATGTTATGCGGATGATGTCTATGTGTACATACAGGAAATATATATAAGTGTGCAAAAAATGGTTTGGTGAATTAGTAGTGTCACTATATGCAAATGTTCACGATTTTAAATCTCAGTAATATATTTTACTTAAACATGTACATTAATAAATATTCACTGTAACTTTAATCTAAACCATGATTATTGCAGTTTGATCCAGAAAGTCCTGACAAATCTTCTTCAAGTTCACCAAAGACATCCAGTTCATCAAGTACACCTCAGGCAATCATCTCTGAGAAAAAGAAGGCGATTTCCTTTGATCCAATAGTGAAGGAATATTCTCATGTCTCTGAACAAGGTATCGGACTTGGAAAAATCTTATAGAATTTAGAAATTAAATAATGCTGTTTTTAGCTCACCTCGGCCAAAGGCTTATGGTGAGCTTTTGTGACCACTCAATGTCCGTCGTCCGTCCGTCAACATTTTCTAAAAAAACCTTCTTCTTGAAAACCACTTGGCAGAATTACTCCAAACTTCACAGGAATGATCCTTGGGTGGTCCTCTTCAAAATTGTTCAAAGAATTTAATTCCATGCAGAACTCTGGTTGCCATGGCAACTGAAAGGAAAAACTTTAAAAATCTTCTTGTCCAAAACCGCAAGGCGTAGAGCCTTGATATTTAGCATGTAACATAATCTTATGGTCCTCTGTTAAGACTGTTCAAATTGTGCCCCTGGAATGAAAAGAGGCCCCACCCCGGGGGTCACAAGTATTACATAGACATATAGTTAAAAACTTAAAAAGTTTTACATAGACATATAGTAAAAAACTTAAGAATCTTCTTGTCTAAAACCACATGACATAGGCCTTTAATATTTTGTATGAAGCATTGCCTTGTGGTCCTCTACCAAAATTTTTCAAATTATGCCCCCGGGGTGAATAGAGGCCCTGCCCCGGGGGGTCTCATATTTTACATATATAAGAAATAAAAACTTTAAAAATCTTCTTGCATGAAACTGCAAGGCCTAGGCTTTTGGTATTAAGTATGTTGACTTTCCTAGTGTTTCTCTACCAAAATTGTTCAAATTATGTCCCTAGGGTGAAAAGAGGCCCTACCCTGGGGGAGTACCAAGTTTAATAAAGACTTATATAGGAAAGAAATTAAAGATCTTCTTGTCTGAATGTTAAAGGCTTAGGCATTTGATATTTGGTGTGTAACATTGCCTGGTGGATCTCTAACAAGTTTGTTCAAATTATGCCCCTGGGGTGAAGAGGCCCCACCCTGGGGATCACTTGTTATAATTATGAGTTATATAGGAAAAAATACTTCAAAAATTATCAGGTCATATTTCCTAGACTGTTTAATTATAATTACCTGATGACCCAAGCGATTAGGGATCACTTGACTGTGACCTTGACCTACTGACCTACTTTCTTGTTTTTTAAGATACAGCCTTGAAATTTGGATGACATGTACAGTTTTGCACACCAATCTTAAAACTGTCTTTCAGTGACCATGAATGTGACCTACTGACTTACTTTCTAATATTTTAGCGCCAGTTTGCCATTTGAAAAGTGTGGCTCATATTATTCAGATGAGTGGTTCAGGGTCATCATGACCCTCTTGTTCCAATAGGGTGTTGTGGCAAATAATTATGTTTCCCACCATATGTGGGAGACATTTTAATTTACTCCTATCTGTGTGTCTGCCTGTCACAAATCTTGTCCGCACTCTAAGTCGAACATTTCTCATCCAGTCTTCACCAAACTTAAACAAAATGTGTTTGACGATAAGTCCTCAGTTAAGTTCGATAACTAGCCAAATCAGCCTAGGCACTTTTAAATTATGGCCCTTGAATTACCCAAAATCAGCCTTTTTACTCTTCAAAGGTATATTTATAGTGAGTAAAAAGTAAAAACTGACTTACTATTTAGATGATAAGGCAGTTGTGGGGGACTTGCGCTTTTCTCAAAACCAGCTGTAGTTTATGTATTTATTTTGTGGGGTTTAACGTCGCACCGACACAATTATAGGTCATATGGCGACTTTCCAGCTTTGATGGTGGAGGAAGACCACAGGTGCCCCTCTACGCATTATTTTGTCACAACAGGCACCTGGGTAAAACCACCGACCTTCCGTAAGCCAGCTGGATGGCTGAGGCTTGAACCCACATCGATGAGGGGCAAGTGATTTGAAGTCAGCGACATTAACCACTCAGCCACGGAGGCCCCATTTTTGGTATACAGGTGTAACATCATAAAATACAGGTCAAGTTTGACTTTAACTACAAACCACCAATTTTTACCTAGTTATGACCCCATTCCAACTTAAAATATGCTATACTTATGTGACAATAAGCGTATTGTGGGAGTATTATTTGTCACTCCTGTGACAGTTCTAGTTATGTAACGTTTTGAGTCTGAAACATATTTTTTAGCAAATGCACTTGTTGGGAACTTGTGACTTGTTACTGATTGACCTAATTGAATGTATATGTCAGCAACCACAGTCTCAAAAAAAGAGTTACATGAAGAACCATTCTGCAATACCGTATTTCTTTCATTAAAATGGCAGTATAATAAAAAAAGCAGTGTAGCTTTAATGCTTTGATATATGGAAGCTGTCCAGCTGGCTTGAAGAAGGTCAGTGATTCAACCTTAGGTCCATTCACCATTAAAATAAAATGTTCTATTTTTACAGATGACTTATTTCGTATCTTTTGTTTTTATTAGATGACTTATTTCATACGTTCTATTTTTATTGATGACTCATTTCATATGTTCTATTTTTATTGATGACTCATTTCCTATGTTCTGTTTTTTACAGATGATTCATATGAACCAGGAAGTGATTATCCTTTGGATCTGAACGCCCCATATGACCCAGAAAAAGAAGCGCTGAAAGAACCAGCTAAACCTAAACCAGGTTTCATTTCTTATTCTTGATTTCAATTAGAAAAAAACTAAGATGTTGCAAAGGATTTGAATTTACATTTGTTAAATGATAGAAAAATGATTAGAAAGTTAAAGAAAATTGATAATCAGATTTAGATGGGTGTTGCACATTTTTATTACGGCTCATGAACAAACTTGGTCAAAATAGGTGTGCTATTACTTTGCTTGGTTGTGTCCTTTGCTTCTTTATATGAGCCGCGCCATAAGAAAACCAACATAGTGCCTTTGCGACCAGCATGGATCCTGACCAGCCTGTGCATCCGCGCAGTCTGGTCAGGTTCCATGCTGTTCGCTTTTAAAGCCTATTGAAATTGGAGAAACAGTTAGCGAACAGCATGGATCCTGACCAGACTGCGCGGATGCGCAGGCTGGTCTGGATCCATGCTGGTCGCAAAGCCACTATGTTGATTTTCTTATGGCATGGCTCATATAGATTTTATTTACTTGCGTCAATAGTAAGAAACTTAATTAGGAAGTCTGTCTGTCTGAGCAAAAAAATATCATATCTTTGAAATGAAGAAAACAAATCTGGGCATTGCCTTGTGGTAATTCACCAGCGTTATTGTCTGTCTGCATTGCCTTGTGGTAAGTCACCAGCATTACTGTCTGTCTTTTCAGAAAAATCAGCTAAAACTGATCCAGTAACCCTTATGATGGAGAAGATTGCACAGAGTAAGAATCCGGCTGAGGCAACTACTGCCATGGTAGCTGCATTAGCAACCACGTCCAAACTTGGTAACCAGCGTAAACTTCTGCTTGAACTCACAAAGAAAGTAGATGAACAAAAACGTTTATTAGAACAAAAACGAATCTCAACGAAATTAGGACAGTCACCTTCAGGGAGTTCCCCGGGTCCTTCGTCAACCACGGTTGTAACGAGTACATCATCTTCTAGTATTGGGATTTCTTCTAAAGACCCAAGATTAAGGGCCCAAAATGCTGCAGCTGTGGCTGCTGCAGCAGCAAGTGCTAGTGATAAAACTGAAAGTAGTGTGGAACCTATGGATATTGATTTAAGAGTTCCAACTGGCGTACAAGCTCCTTCAGGTGTCCCACCACCTACAGGTGTTCCAACACCAGTAGGCATACCAGCAGTATTAGGAGTGCCTCCTTCCTCAGGTTTAAGTGCACCAACAGCTTCTTTTACATTTACGCCTTCTAAACCTTCATCAGTATTACCCTCTTCTATCACAACTTCTGCGCTTGAAAAATCTGTTTCTATTTTATCATCTTTGACTTCTGAAATAGCTTCAGATGCTGCATCTCCTGTTAAACCAAGCACAGAAAAAACTAAAAATGAACCACAGGCAGCTGTTAAACCATTTTCTACAACAGTTAAGTCACAATCACATACATTAACATCGTCATTAGTTCTTGGTGAAAATAAAGCTGAAGACAAGACAAAACTAGCAAAGTTAAGTGTTGTTAGTGATTCTGTTGTGAAACCAAAAGGTTTTTATGTAGATCATCGTGAAAAGGAGGAAATGGCCAAAACTAATAAAACTGGGAGCGGTAGTGTTTCTAAAATAGATAAAGAAGAGGCAGGTGAACACTTGACTGCAGTTAAAAGTTCTGAAAATAAAAATGAAACAGTTAAGTCGAAATTTGATGATTCAGTTGGGAAGTCTGAGGATGAAAAAACAAAGAAAGGTGCTCAGCATGAGATCATTTCTCAACTCATGGCTGAAGTTAGTGGTAAATCAGTAACAGATTCAAAACCTATTAAAAAGGAAACAGATTCAGAAATCCAAGATGAAATCCAGGAACCAAAAAAGGAACAAACTGAACAGACTTCTAAACAAGTACCAAATGTAGCAGCACTGTTTAAGGGATTGGCAAATACTGGTGCAGGCAATACTGATGCAAGTAAAAAATCTGGAATCCAGCTCCCATCAGCATTAATGTCTTTGTTTTCTAAATTACCAGGCAGCGCTGAAGAACCAAAAGAGGCAGCCCCAGCTAAGATTCCTGGCTTTTTCACAGCGGAATCTGAAGAAGCTGCTGAAGATACTGATCTCAGACAGTCTGAACCAACTGCTGAAACAAGTGTTTCTACAAGTGATAATAAAGAAGAGAAAGACTCTGAAGAAAAACTATCTAAGTCATTTCTGGGATTTGATTATGATTCAGATTCATCAGGTGGAAGTTTTGAAGGATTTGATGATGATGGAACTAAAAAACTAAGCCCTAGAAAAAGAAAATTTATTCAAAAAAGTCCCCGTGCTCTGAGCCCTAACAAGAATTCACCAAGGACTAATTTGTTTGGGGATGTTGATGAGAGGGGGACTCCACCAATAGAGGATGTTGATTTCAGGCAACATGCAAATAATGATGTTGATTTAAGACCAGACACTGAAACTCAGCCTAAAGACATTGATGAGAGAATATCTGTACACATTGCAGGAGCAAGTGGACAGCCACTCCCACCTGGTGAAGGTCCTATGCACCCATTTCCCCCACCAGGTTTAAGGCTTCCTTTTATCCCTTCTTCACAACCTCTTCCCCCAGGAACTGAATCTTCTCAGCCACCCCCTCCAGGAGTTGAATGGGACCACCCAACACCAATGCCAAATATGGCACCCCCTACAGGGGAATGGGGGCACCCTCCTTTACCAGAAACATCACAACCACCACTTCCTGCTGAGCCTCCAATGCCCAAACCCCCTGAACCGCCAGTGAAAAAGAAGAGAGATGATGAAGGAAATAAAAAAGATGACGACTATTCAGACAATGAAGGTGAAACTAAGTACCAGTCCAAAAACAGTAAGAAGAAAAAGAAGAAAAAGGAAAGAAAAAATAAAAAAGGGGGGCAAGTGATGAGTGATGAAAGGCTTAAACAAATAGTTCTAGAAATTGCCAAAAATGAACCTATAGATCCTCCACCCATACCTCCAATGGTGCGGCCAATGCATGGTATGCGGTATGGTCCACCACAGCAGATGATGCCAATGCCGCCAATGGGTGTTCCAATGCCGCATGGTCCACCAGTTATGACAAGTGTACCTGTCACAACGCAGCTTATGCCTCCAAATATGGCTAGCATGGAGATGCCAAGCATTGGAAACACTAGTTGGATGAACGCAGGTGCTGCTGGTCCAGGATTGAACACCCAGTCGCAGATGGTGCCTCCAAATGTCCCTCCACATATGCAGCCAGGAGTTGCTACAAATCCACAGCATCTTGGACCAGCACTGGATTCCTCCTCACGTCAATTCAAAGATCGGCCTAAAGGTCCCGGTGGCCAGCACAAAGGTCCAACTTCAAAAGAATATGCAAAGAAACCTCCATCATTGTTAGATCTCCCAACTTTAGTACCACCGCCAAAATTACTGGGAAAGGCAGCAGAAATGTCTTCTAGTTCAGGTTCAGGGTCACCTTCAATGAGGGACACAAGAGGGCCAAATGAAGACATGAGTTTTAATGAACCAGAACAAACTTTTATGCAAGCAGATATGGACCCAAAAGATCATATTATTGACTCAGTAAATCAGGGTGTAGCTATGGAGCGCAGAAGGGACCAAGAAGAAAGGTCACGTGAGAGAGACAGAGATGAGAGGAGAAGAGACAGGCATAGAAGTCGATCTGGAGACCGAAGCCGAAGAAGTAGATCCGGTGAGAGAAGGTACAGAAGTAGATCGCATGAAAGAGAGTCTGACCGTCACCATAGAGAAAGGTCACATGATCGTGATCGCCATCATTACAGAGATAGTAGAGATAGAAATCGAAGCAGAGATCACAGCAGAAGTCGAGATAGGGACAGGCGAAGTGGTAGAAGTCACAGACATTGAATTGAATTACGTTTTTTATCATAGGGCATTCAGTATACATAAGGTGTACAAGTATGGAAAATTCTATCAGTGGCATTGATTGTGTTTAATAGCGTTACTCTTAAAAGGGTTGAGAATAGATTTTAAGATCACTTATTTGTGTTATTTTACATGTATTTATTATAGTTACATGTGTTTAAGGTAATGAATGTGTAATGTTACTCGGCAATTTACAGTGATTTACGTATTCCTATTAAGCAGTTTGGCATACTTCAGAAGTAAATGTATCTTGACACGTACATGATTATTTTAAGTAAGAGAATACAAAAGCTGCACATGGAAAATACAAAATTCTGGTTTCATTGATTTGAATTTAGAACTTACATGCAGGTTTTTAAGAAATGTTGCTATTGTATTTTCATGTTACAAAAATAAACTGTTACTCCCAAGATTTGAGGAAAGTAATTTTTGAAAAATACCTTGAACTAATTAAAAGAAAGGGGAAAATTTTATGCTTTAAACATTGTTTATCATGTAAAACTAATCTCGCAAATATTTTTATATTGTAGATATTTGTCATACAGTCACATATTTTACTTGTGAAAAAAATCATGTTTGCAGTTTTAAGAAATTATATTTTACACTGTACATAAGTGATACAAACATTAGTCAACTTTTGTACTTCCCAAATTTTGGGGGTCACTTAAGTTGCCCTTTTCTGCCCATACCTCACCAGCCTTTTTATTCAGCATGAGAAGTTGTGCACATGGTATTTTAATTGGGATCTCACACAGCCAGACCTGAGTCATGACCCTTGACTTGGTAAAAAAATAGGCATAAAAAATTATGTCGCACATATCTTAAAACTTATTTGAGCAAAGGTTATGGAACTTAAAAGCAATGGTGTTCATCATGTGATTTTGTGCACCTGGGGTTTTGTTTGGGATTTCAGTCTGTCAGACCAGAGTTGTGGCCTTTGATAAAGGAAGGGTATGAATGTTTATGTTGCATGTATGTCAAAAAGTATTTGATGTAAAGTCATTAAGGGATTGTTATATAGCGTATGAATGTGTACACCTGGTGTTCTCTTTGGGATTTCATTTAGTTTGACTAGAGTTATAATCCTCGACTTAGTGAAAAATACACATAAGGTTTTTAAAAGTTCATGTTGCAGATATCTATAAAAAATAATTCACCTAGAGTCATGAAACCATGTACAGTGATAGAAAGGCAGGGGAGGATGGGGTCACCCCTGTGTCCTATGGACACGCGTCTAGTTGTATTTGCTATTTGCTGACTTTGACATGCATATCCCTTGAACTGTCGATGTACTTTTTTTTTTTAGCTCACCTGAGCACGAAGTGCTCAAAGGTGAGCTTTAGTGATCACCCTGTGTCCGGCGTCCGTCGTCGTCCGTCGTCCGTCCGTCCGTCCGTCCGTCCGTCGTCAACAATTTGACTGTTAACACTCTAGAGCTCACATTTTTGGCCCAATCTTTATGAAACTTAGTCAGAATGTTACCCTCGATAAAATCTTGGACGAGTTCGATATTGGGTCATCTGGGGTCAAAAACTAGGTCACCAGGTCAAATCAAAGGAAAAGCTTGTTAACACTCTAGAGGTCAGAATTTTGGCCCAATCTTAATGAAACTTGGTCAGAATGTTTCCCTCAATAAAATCTTGGACGAGTTTGATATTGGGTCATCTGGGGTCAAAATCTAGGTCACCAGGTCAGATCAAAGGAAAAGCTTGTTAACACTCTAGAGGTCACAGTTTTGACCCAATATTAATGAAACTTGGTCAGAGTGTTATCCTTAATAAAGTCTTGGACGAGTTTGATATTGGGTCATCTGGGGTCAAAATCTAGGTCACCAGGTCAAATCAAAGGAAAAGCTTTTTAACAATGTAGATGCCGCATTTATGACTATATCTTCATGAAACTTGGTCAGAATGTTAAACTTGATGATCCTAAGGTCAGTTTCGAATCTGGGTCATGTAGGATCAAAAACTAGGTCACCCGGTCAAATCAAAGGAAAAGCTAATTAACACTGTAGAGGCCACATTTATGACCGTATCTTAATGTAACTTGGTCAGAATGTTTATCTTGGTGATCTTTAGGTCAAGTTTAAATCTGGGTCAGCTGGGATCAAAGACTAGGTCACTAGGTTAAATCAAAGGAAAAGCTTGTTAACACTCTAGAGGCCACATTTATGACTATATCTTCATGAAACTTAGTCAGAATGTTAAACTTGATGATCTTTAGGTCAGATTCAAATCTGGGTCATGTTGGGTCAAAAACTAGGTCACGGGGTCAAATCAAAGGAAAAGCTTGTTAACATTCTAGAGGCCACATTTATGACTGTATCTTCATGAAACTTAGTCAGAATGTTAAACTTGATGATCTTTAGGTCGAGTTCGAATCTGGGTCATGTTGGGTCAAAAACTAGGTCACGGGATCAAATCAAAGGAAAAGCTTGTTAACACTCTAGAGGCCACATTTATGACTGTATCTTCATGAAACTTAGTCAGAATGTTAATCTTGATGATCTTTAGGTCAAGTTCGAATCTGGGTCATGTCGGGTCAGAAACTAGGTCACGGGGTCAAATCAAAGGAATAGCTAGTTAACACTTTAGAGGCCACATTTATGACCATATCTTAATGAAACTTGGTCAGAATGTTAATCTTGTTGATCTTCAGGTCAATAGGTCAGGTGAGCGATACAGGGCCTTCATGGCCCTCTTGTTTTTTTTTTTAATAAACTGTTTTGCTATGTGTATAAGACAGTTGAATCATGGGATAATAACTTTTCTGCCATTTATAAAATGGATGATGTATATAATGAAAATCATGTTAAGTTCATGAAATTTGGAAAAGGTATGGATCTTAAAGGTCTTGGCTTCATTTATGTTTTATATCTAATATGATTTACTTTTTTTCTCTTTTTTTCTTTTTTGAAAAATAATTCTGTGTGGAATTAAATGTCGAACAATTTTACGCTATTCTGTTTTGATCTTGTATTTCTTGTTGTATTTTCTCGCTATTCAACACTAAACATTAAATTTTGTGCCCGCTGTAAGCATGTCATTGTGGAAAATTTTCATTAAAATTCGCAACTTTGAAGATTTCCATGATAGATGTATTAGATGATTTTGCTAAAAAAAAAATAGTAATAATTACAGTTGAAACCCGGTATCTCAAACTTGTTGTTTCGAAATTTCAGCTTTCTTTAAGACATTTTAAAGTCGTGTCAAATAAGTTGAATTTCGATTACAATGTAGTTTGAAGTAAAATGCAAGATCCATTCTTATTCAAGATACCAAGTTTCAACTGACTGTGATAGCATAAAAAAATTTGTCTTTGATAAAATTTTAAACATTCTGTTCTTCGAATTGCCAAGTTTTTAGGTTTTTTTTTCTGTATTATGATTTTATTCGACAAAATGTTCTGTTTGTCATTTTAGATAAATGTTTGTGATAATCCCAAAGAACTTACATATTTATGAATCTCCAGTTGTTATAAAGGGAAATTCTGTTTGGATAGGCTTGGCAGGCTGCTTATTTCACAAATGAGCCGCACCACGAGAAAACAAACTTAGTGTGTTTGCGACCAGCATGGATCCAGACCAGCCTGCGCATCTGCTTAGTCTGGTCAGGATCCATGCTGTTTGCTAATGCTTTCTCCATTTGCAATAGGCTTTGAAAGTGAACAGCATGGATCCTGACCAGACTGCGCTGATGTGCAGGCTGTTCGGGATCCATGTTGGTTGCACACGCATTATGTTGGTTTTCTCATGGCGCGGCTCAAATACTGTTTATAAAATTTAGGTACACACTCTCGGAAGCAAGCATTTTCTAACTTTTACTAAAATTTGTAACTGACCAATGATTAGCAGTGTTTTAAGACTGTTTCTTTGCTGTTTTATAATGATGATTGTAATAAACTGAGCCTATTGTACATCAACGTTCTAATGCTTAAAATTCAGACTTGCCCATGACAGCTGTAAATTTGCAGAAATTGGTCACATTCGAAGATAATGGTTATATACATATTTCAGACCTTAAATATTATGGACTTAACTCAGTCTAAAAGGCATTGTTAAACACCAGTCACCACATTAAAATTATTTCCTATTAAAATGCATGCATACGTATGCTAGTAATGTATTATCACATGACATTGTTTGAAAATGTTAAGATTACTAGCATATACATTACAATCACAGAAGTTAATTAAATATTATTATTAAGCCTTATCATGCTGTACACAATTGATCCTGCCTTTGCGACCAGTGTAGATCGTGATCAGCCTGCACATCCGTGCAGTCTGATCTTGATCTGCACTGGTCGCCATTCAGTCAGTATTGTTTTTGGTAAAAACTTTTTAACAGTTAATGGTACTGTCCAAATTGAAAGATGGACGAGTTCATTATAGAAATTTAGCAAGGTAAGGGTTAAAATGTTAAATTGAGGGGTCTTTGATGCCTCTTTTTTATGGCAATTCAGCATGCAGTGTTTGTAACCCTTATATATACTTCATGACTTTCTTCATAGTTATTCATTGGTATGCATATTTTGTCGCTTCTTTCAGATTTCATGTAGATATTAATTTTGCTTTTCGTCATTTCATTCAGATTTTCAGATTTTAAATCTTTGTGCTACTTAACTTTCCATTGTTATTGTATGTTGTTTATGAAAAGTTATTGTACAGTGAAAATAAAAGGTCGTCACATAAAACAAAGATGTTCGTTCAATATTAACCCTTATATGCTGGACACGATTGATTCTGCCTTTGTGACCTGTGTAGATCATGATCTGCAGTGTTCGCCATTCAGCCAGTATATAATTTTGGTAAACACCCCTATTAACAGTTAATGGTACTGTCCAAATTGGAAAATGGACACATTAGCAGGTTAATGGTTAACTTGTCCAAAGACTTGCATCCAGGAAAGTGTGTTGGAATCTCCGGCGAAGAGTATGTTCATCTTTGTGATTGACTGGAGGCGTGCGGCACGTCTGTGGGCTTCCGTGCCTTGCTTGTAAATCGGAAGTTATTTTGAGAGAGGAGATTCTCTCTTACAAGGAACAATGATAAGACCGGTGTAATGAAGTATTTCGACCCCCATAGAATAATGACCCCCCGGTCATTATTCTATAGAAAAAGTGACCCCCCGGTCATAGTATTATGACCTCCAGATCATAGTACTATGACTCCCCCACGTGAAGTAAACTGAACCTCATGAAGAATATTGACTCCCATAAAAAAACGACCCCCGGTCATTTGGTCAAATTTAGTGATAACTCATGTATCTAAAGCCTAATTGCTGCATTTTATGCCCCCACTCGAGGGAGGGGGCATATAGATCTGCCCTTGTCCATCCGTCCGTCCTTCCGTTTGACCATTAGCCCCAGATACCATGACTTGACACAGAAATCAGAGCACTCCGCAACGGGAAAAGGGATTCTATTTCTAGACGCTGTATATTGGTGTATACATTTTTTTTTCAAGAAAATAACAATTCACAATACGTTAACAGAACACACCAGTGTCAATAATCCCTGCAAACTTCGGTATGAAGTAATTCTTCAGAAGAAAACTGCACACGAAACTGCTAGCATAGAACTTAGTATTAATAGAAGTTGCAATACTTAGCAGTGGCAGTAAAGTACGGTAGCGGCAACAATAGAAAGTAGTAGTAGTAGTAGTAGTAGTAGTAGTGGCAGTGGTAGTGGCAGTTGCAGTTGCAGTTGCAATAGCAACAGCAGCAGCAGCAATAGCAGCAGCAGAGGAATAAGTGACAGCAACAACAGCAGCAGGAGAAGAAGAGGTAGATGTGCAAGACGTATTAGTGGAAGCAGGTATAGTAGTAGCTGTAGTAGTAGTAGTAGAAGAAGAAGAAGTACATGTAGTAATAGTAATAGAAGTAGCGGCACCAGTAGTAGTAGTACAATCAAAATGTTAACTATTGGCAATGGAGGGGATTAGGGTTGTAGATCTAGTAAAATTGTCCGTTAGGTTTGGTGGGGACCACTTTTTAATAGATATTATAGTCGAAAGTCTTTTTAGGAGCCGGTGTTAAACACGGAAAGAGTAACTTTTTTAAATAGAATAATGTCCGGGAATCGATATTGTATGAGAGTTTGAATTTAGTAATTTCGGCAGTGAGTATTTTACATGGAAGGAGTCACTTTTTCTATAGAATAATAACCGGGGTCGTTATTCTATGAGATTCGAAGGGAGCCATCTTTAGGGAGTCAGTATTTTACATGGAGGGGTCAGTTTTTCTATAGAATAATGACCGGGGGGTCGTTATTCTATAGAGTTTTCAAAGGGAGTCAGTTTTTTATAAGGGGAGTCAATATTTTACAGGAAAGGAGTCACATTTTCTATAGAATAATGACCGGGGGGTCGTTATTATATGGGAGTCGAAATACTTCATTACACCGGCCGTCTGTTTGTTTATTTTGGGTTTAACGCTTTTTTTCAACAGTATTTCAGTTATGTAACTCTGGCAGTTAACCTAACCAGTGTTCCTGGATTCTGTACAAGGACAAGCCTGTTCTCCGCAAGTAACTGCCAACTTCCCCAGATGAATCACGAGGTGGAGGACGAATGATTTCAGACGCGATGTCTTTTATCAAATCGTCACGGAGAACATACGACCCGCCCGCTCTCCCTATTGAGCTAAGCGGGCGGGTGATAAGACCGTCTGACCGCCATACATGATTGAAATGTTGTCACTTAAAAATCTGTATCTCCCATTGTCTTCATCAATGCCATTAATAAAACTAATGTAACAAACTATTGACTATTCGACAACCTTGCCGCATTAACTTTTATGAAAAGACGGTTAGTTAGAACTAATGGGCTGTGGTGCAATCATTCATAATGTAGCGTTACGTTACGGCATGTGCATGTGCGTCTGTCTGTCCTATTTCATGTCCGGAGTATAACTCTTAATTCTAACTCAAGGTATTGGCTTTACACTTCGGATATAGGTAGGTGGTGAAGAGACCATGTGCAGAGCGCATTATCTATGCCGGTAGGTCAGAGGTCAAGGTCATAAATGGAGGTCAAAGTTGTCCCTCGTATATCGTGTAGAGCATAACTTTATTACGGTTAAAGGTATTTACAATGTGCAGAGCGCATGAGGTTGGTAGATCAAAGTTAGTGGTCGCAAATGGAACAGAGCTTAATAACCATTCAAGGTACATTAGGTGAAAGGTCAAGGTCACAGTGAGGTTAAATCTGTTTTGTTGAGTATATCATAATAACCTCAGTCAGTATAGAGCCGATATCCACAGCGTATGTTGGTAAGTCAAAGATCAAGGACACAAAATGAGTTTAAATTGTCCTTTGTATTTTTTTTTTGTCCGGAGAACAACTTCAGAACTATTCCAAGTATAATTAATTTAAAGTTGGAATGTGGAGTGCAGCAATCCGCATTATTGCCCTCCTCCCCCACTGGAAAAAATGAAAAAAGTTCACTTATATTTTGTACCTTAATATTCAAGCCATGAGCTTGATTGGTAGGTTAAAGGTTACAGTCCGAAATTGAGTTAAGATATTGATCCTGTCCTTTGCATTCTGTGTCTTAACCACAGCTTCAAAACGATTAAAGGTATTGACATTAAACTTGAAATACAGATGATGGGTGGGGATGAGAAGAATTGAAAAGTGCAACAATTAGTTCTAGTTTCTTGTGCCTTAGTATTCCATTACGTTACAGCACAAAACTTTCAACTAAATTTCACTTCCTCCACGATCTAGAAATCTTCGGGCATATATATTGCCTTTCACCTCCACCCTCCCCCTCCGCTTTGAGGAGTTCTTGGTTATTTCGTAATTTGCTCCTCACATAAATTGGTACTATTTCTTTGAAATCCTTAGATTGTACAAATCTGGGCAGAATATAATATGGCCAAACGTCAACTTCCGTATTGAATCAGCCCTAATTTCACCACTTTCAGAAGTGATCACATAAAGTGGACCGCTTCCTCTGCAAACAGATCTTAATTCATATATGTTAGGTAAAATTATTTCTGAGTTGAACTTAATTGCCCGTTTACTGAAATATGGTTTTAAGTTGTTACAAAAAGAATAAAATCAATTCATCCTCTTGTTTCTTTACGCTTTGCGTTAATTACCACCTCCTCGGATCATCATCTTCAACAGCTGGAGGCGTGTACACGCACGCACGCGCACAAAATACTGAAATCTTCCGATACAAATGAAAATATGAAAACCATTGATATTTCTAAGTGTGCGTGTACACGTGCTTTACTTAATCTCTACACAAAATGAATAGAATCCGGCATTCTTTCGGCGTAACCATAGCTCAACCAGTACGTGACTTTCCGTAAAAAAACAACAAAAAAACAAAAACCAACAACAGACAATGCCGAAAATAGCATCGAGGGAATACGTAAAGTTTTGCCGATTGTCATTACGAGTCCATTACTTTAAAATGATTGAATGACAACATTTCTATTTATAGGACAGATTGTGAGAAATTTCTGAGCAATGCGCATTACGCTCAAAATTACTAGATTTGGAATGATATATGTTTCTGTCCCAAATCGAAAAGAATAGCTTTTTCGGCGCAACCGTATTATTTTTGTCCGAAAGTCGACACGCTCCAGACAACCAGTAAATACGTGTTTAATCTAGCTGCTGCAGTCGATTTAACACTTTGCAAACAGCTTGGAACCAATCAGACGCGCAATAAATCGGTGTTCGCGTCTGATCAGGTTCCAAGCTGTTTGCTACTCTGACAATATTTCTTCCAATTTTGGAGCAAATTGAATGAACTTTACAATTTTAGCAGACGACATTTCCAGCAGACGACAATTTATCTAGCATGCTAAAGGTTAAATGACATGTTATTTTCAGACTGTTACACTAACTTTGTAAGGCATCTTTTTATTGGATGATATCGTATGTAAAAGGGCAATGAAATACTGTTATGTTTTCAGACTTTCGCGAAAAGTGCTATTTCTAAATTACGTTAACAGCTCATGAACATCAACACAACTGTTTATGACTCGAAGCTGATATCGTCGGTGTGTGTCCAGCAATTTCGCTTTTTCTATCGATGAAACCAGTATTACTTTTTCTAGTATCATTGCAGACCACCATTAATTGATTTTGGCAGACTGTATACGGTACTTCTGTATTCGTCGGAATATACCGGTACTTTTCTTCATATTCAAAATAAAGTAAAATAGAAAGATAACAATAACAAATATATTTTTGGAAAGCAAAAATTATTAAAAAATATCTATTTTCTGTGAAACTATCTTATAGTGTTCAATATCAAATTGCATTATGACATGACTCCTGATATAAATCGCCGGTTCATAGTTTATGCAATCGACCAGTCTATAGTTCAATACTAAGTTTCAAATCTTGAAGAAAAAAAAAATGAAAAATTCATTTTGATGTCATTAATAAAACAGTTTAATGCCTTGTTGGTCAATAGTCAAAACTGTTGCCCGAGATCCGAAGTTTATTCAAATGGATTCGCTTCACCCCTTCCATGGACCGTTAATTAGGGCTAGCTACAAAATGACAAAAAAATTATTTGAACGACTTCTTTTCACGAACAAGGTGATGGCATTTTACAAAACTTGGCCCATAGCGTCATTGTATGGTCCGCTTTCATAAGAATATTTCCGTGGAACTCCCAGCTTCTTATAAGGAAGCTCGGCTATGCTAACCGGGAAACACGGCTGTTGGCACCATGCTAATAAATAGGTCAATCAGAACAAGTAATTGTTACAAATTTCAAAACTTTATTTCATCAGCAAAGGTTATTCTATTTGTTCTTTTTTGTTGTTGTTATTACGATATCAAAAATCAATGACTTTTTTTTGTTAAAGAAATTTAGTCTTTAGACCAAAGAAGCTCGACCGACTTCCCGCTGCCATGGTAGAACAATGTAATTTATCGACTGAATGAACATGGTCACGTGATAATTTTCGTACTGTTTGAATGCTAGTGTTGGGATGTAAGAAAATTAATATTTCAAACAAAAAAAGTAAAGTCCATAAAAACTTCTTTTTCTTTCTCTAGAAAATGTAAATAAATCCCACAATTTAATACTTTTTAATAGAAACACTAACGTCTGAAAGAAGTGTGTGTCCGCCTTTCTGAATAGCAACACTACTGGTCGTCATCTTTAAACTTGTTTTACACGTTTGAGAAAACACAAGAAATAATTCTAAATTGTAAATGCAAATCTAAGTTTGAATTTTGCATGTAGTGCACAATTTTGTATACATCTGTCAAAACTGTTTGATATTTCTGAACGCGAATTTTGTGAATTTTTTTTTCCGAATCTAATATCGTCCGTATACTGGTGACTAATCATAGAGAGATTTATTTTTCCGTGGAATGAGTGATTCTTTTTAAAAGCCCCATCTATTAAGTATAGAACAATCTACGGTACCTCGGATGAAAGTCTGAAGCATAGGGGTAGAGAGCTCAATACTGTGAACTAATTATAGAGGAATTAATTTTTCGTGGATTGAGTGGTTGCGTCAATCCCCGACTTTAAAAAAAATCCCATCTATATATTAGTATAGGTACTTCAGATGTAAATCTGAACATAGGGGTAGAGAGCTCAATACTGTGGAAGTCTGAAGCATAGGGGTAGAGAGCTCAATACTGTGGAAGTCTGAAGCATAGGGGTAAAGAGCTCAATACTGTAAATTTTAAGCATAGGGGTAGAGAGCTCAATACTGTGGAAGTCTGAAACATAGGGGTAGAGAGCTCAATACTGTGGAAGTCTGAAGCATAGGTGTAGAGAGCTCAATACTGTGGAAGTCTGAAGCATAGGGGTAAAGAGCTCAATACTGTAAATTTTAAGCATAGGGGTAGAGAGCTCAATACTGTGGACTAATTATAGAGGGATTAATTTTTCGTGGATTGAGTGGTTGCGTCAATCCCCGACTTAAAAAAAAATCCCTTCTATATATTAGTATAGGTACTTCAGATGTAAGTCTGAAACATAGGGGTAGAGAGCTCAATACTGTTATGCAGCAAAACTACAATGTTTGTTTTGGTATTATGCGTATATAACATGTGACCAGAGTATTGCAAATCCAGTCAGTTGACATTCTAAAACTAAAAAAAAATTCTGTGACAGGAAAAATAACTGGAATCCTTTTTTTGCAGAAGATACATTTGTAGCATTTATACATCCGTAATATGTTGTTGACTTTATGATGACCTTTATGTCAAAAAGAATTTACAAATATTTATATTGCATGAATAGATGGAAATATGTGGTCACCTTTAAAACATTCTTCTTTTTCTAACTACAATAAGTTTAATTTATGAAAAAACTGAATAAAATCAATTTACGAAAAGCTAATAAAAAATGTTATCACGTGACCAGTTTTTACGGAAGGTCTACCATTTTGGCGGGAGTCGGTCGGCTTGCTACTTAGAAATTGAACAATGCATCATCAGGGTCTTCGGCGGTAGGAGACCCGTTCGGTCTGCCTTTGGCGGATGGTTTGACCCTGACATTGCGTAGTGGTGGCAGTGTGGATGGTGCTCGGAGCATTGGGGAGGAGCAGCGGCGATCTTCCTGCAGACGAGCTCGGTTTTTCTCTGCACCATACTGCTTGTATCTGATTGTAAGGTGTGCCTTTTGCTTGAAGTGATATTCCGATTCTGTTTTCCTTTCTTGACATTCGGCTCTGAAATTGAAAATTGATTACATGCTCTATATGTAGGCCTATATTGAGTTTAGTATAGCGTTAAATCGAATCGATGCTGATCAAATCTTTCAAATTATCTTTTTTTTCTTCTTTGCATGAAAACTGTCACTATCTGTGCTAGATCCTGAACATAGTTTTGTTTTATTTCGGTTAACTTTTCTTGGACTAAGAAGCAGAATATATATTACATTGTATTTAAGATACTTCTTATTCAAGTTACTTTAACAATGAAAACGCATGCATACTTTGTTCTTAACATGATTACAGTATGGTTCAACTAAATATCTTTGTTCTCAAATCTTCCTGGTAAATTACAAGACCATTTATTTGGGCAATTATGATGTCACATTAACTAGTGTTCTTATAAAACCTTGTTATTTTAACATTTTGCTGAAATAAAAAGAAACTTACATTTTCCTGTCAATTTCTTTGGCAGACTCTTTCTTCTTTGTAATTTCTTCCATTCTTTTCTGCTCAGCTAGTCTCAATTTCTCGTCCATACCTTGCATGATCTTAAGATAAATAAATTATATAAAAAGTCATGAAAAACTCTTTAAGTGAACATCAGAAGATAAAATAAAAAGACTTAAAGAGCAACGTATACTGTGACGCAATAATCGGTATTTTTATAAGAAAAAATGGTTCCAAGCTTTTTTTTATGGACAGACAATTTTCACTGGAACATTCTTGTGTTACTTTCCACACAAAAACATTTGAAAACAAAAATCAGTATGATGAAATAAAAACACATCACATTTAGTGTGCTGCTGGCATGTTAAGGAATGTATCCTGAAACTAAACGGATCCAGCTGAAAGTTGCACAATGGATTCAGCTGGAAATCGCACAATGGATAGCAGGAAATTGCACAGTGAATTCAGCTGAAAACTGCACAGTGGATTCAGCTGAAAACTGCACAGTGGATTCAGCTGGGAATAGCACAATGGATTCAGCTGGAAATTGCACAATGGATTCAGCTGGAAATTGCACAGTGGACTCAGCTGAAAGTGACATTTGGACCCGGTTGAAAGTTAAATATGGATCCGGCGATGACTTGAGTCAAAATTGTTTAGTTATCATTGTAAGGTCGATATAGAAGTTTAAAAATACCCTATAGATAACATCCTATAATGAAAATTTCAAAAATGTTAAAGGCATTTGAAACTAAATGTCCCTAAATTAAACGTACATGGACAGTGAATTCTTATTCTTTTTGTTTGGTTTATTATTGACATAATTACAATTTCACAGTTTTATAAATGTACAAACATAGAGAATTGAGTAGGAAGCTATAAGCTTTTATTAGAAACTCTCTCCCTTATAATTCTTTTTGTTTGCTAACTTAACTCAACATTGTTGTTATTTCTGTGTTTGTTTGGTGTGTGTGGTGGTGGGGGGGGGGGGGGGGGGGGGGGGGGGTCATGGAGTCCATTTAGTATTTTTTAATAAAGAGTTCCACTTTTCCCCTTTAGCCATTTTAAACATTTTATTACCTCCCAGAAGAAAACTCATTCAGTTGTTTGGTTGCGTTCTGTGCTTCCAAGGGATCTCCTAGTCAAATATATGATATGCATTACTTACAAATAAAATTGAAATTTTTGTATAACTTTTAACTCACTTGTAACTAGAATAATGGTCAAGTATTGTGCGATATAAATTTTTAATACTTACGGGTCCTGGGTGTTGCTTGATTGGTGGCAGAACAGCCTTCCTCATTGGTCTACTGTCGACCTGCACTGTGAATGCCATGCCTCCTTTTGCCCGCTTGTGCTCGTACTCAACTAGATTGAAACATAATATGATAATTAACCTTTAGCCTGCTAAATTTCTTAAATGGACTCGTCTGACTTGTCTATCATTCCATTTGCGCAGTACCATTTACCTTTTGAAGTGATGTTCACTGAAAATTTACTGACTGAATAGCGAACAGTGCAGATCATGATCAGACTGCGCGGATGACAGGCTGATCTTTGTCTGCACTGGTTGCAAAGGTAGAATCACTTGCCACCAGAAGGCTAAGAGTTAAGAAATAATCGTTTAAGCATGTATGCTTACTGATTCCCATGTTTGGGCTAAACCCTTGAAGGTAAACTACATCAGACTAGCCATACCTAATGATTCGGCAGGGGTCTGAGACCTTGCTTCAATGGCTTTTCTTTTCTTTTCTCTTCTTCGCTCTTTCCTTTTGGCAAGCCAAGAAGCGACAAACCCAAATAGGCACGGAAGCTTTCGTTTCTTCTTCTTTTCCTTTGTATCTGTCTGTCCAATGTCCACAACTTCTTCATCTTCTTGTGGATTCTCGTTACTTTTCTTGTCGTTGGATTGCTTTGCTTCATCCGTCTCGGCTGCTTTAAGTTTAGCCTTGTTCTTTTTCTGTACAATATTTATGACATTTATAGTTTATAGTTTTAGTTCTGTACCTTTTTACATGTATTTGTGATTTGGTATGGATTTAATTTCTAGTGCTGTTCCGTCCAAAAGTTCAATATAAAATGTGTATTCTAGAGTAAATTGTGATTTATGTTCTACGCCTAACTTATTAAGGACACACTTGGCAGTCTTTGACGTGATTATTTTCAGATTCCAGGTTTATGATTTATGGAAATCATGAAATTTACAGAACATCAGGGTTGATAGAAATCATGTAATCTACAGAACATCCAAGTTTAAATATGAAACCTACAGAACATCTAGGCTTATAGAAATAATGAACATTCAGGTTTATGGAAATTATGAAATACGCAAAATCATGAAATCTACAGAACACTCAGGTTTATTTAAATCATGAAATCTACAGAACATCCAAGTTTACAGAAATCATGAAATCTACAGAACATCCAGGTTTATAGAAATCATGAAATCTACAGAACATCCAATGAATTCTGCAAGAAGTTCCAAGTTTACAGAAATCATGAAATCGGGAAATCGGCTTTATTTGCTTCCCCTGTGTGTCTTAGGTTTTTTTGTTTGTTTTTCTGTTTGTTTTTTTTTTTTTGTAGTATGCTTGCTTTGTCATCTGTAATGCATGTATTGGTATTGTATAATACCAATGGTTTTAAATGTAACTTCTAGTTCTGTGTGTGTAACCCTTTGTTTTCTTTTTTTTTAGTTTTAGTTATAGTATGCTACATGCTGGTGATGCAAATTTTTTCCTCAGCTGTTTTTAAGTAGTTTTTAAATGCCTGTTGTAAAATGTGACTCTTCTTATTAATTTTTGTGTAGTGTCAGCTAATCTTTTTTATGTTGCTTTAAATGTGTTCTAATCTGTATGTGGTAAATTGCTTTCCTTTTCCTTTTATTTGCTAGTACTTATGTGCTTTTTGTTTTAATATGCTGTAACATGTATGTGATAATTTGTGATTTGTTTATCAGTTGCTTTATTTGTCTTAATGTGCTTTAACATGTATGCTTTTTATTACAGCTGTTTTACTTATGTTTGGCTTATTTACATGTGTTTGTCGGAAAATAGCTTTAAGCTAGTGTTATATGTTTTATACTTATCCGACGTTAAATAAATCTTCTTGTATCTTGTATCTTGGGAAGAAAATCCAGGTTTATGATCATGAAATCGGCAAAAAAAGGAAGGTTCGTTGAAATCATGAAATCGGCAAAAATTTCCAGGTTTATGAAAATCATGAAATCAGCAAGGACAAAGGAAATTTATGGCAGATATGTCACAAACAGAATATGTATCTAAAGTCCACATGTACTTGTCCGTGAATTGATTTCAAAAATTGCATTATAAATATAGGACTGTGCCAACAACACATGTGAGATATAGAAGCAAATAATAAAATACCTTTTTCTTTTTCTTTCCCTTCTTTTTCTTGGTTTCATTCACTCCATCATTGGTGTCGCCACTGACATCTTTACTATCCACATCGTTATTGCCTTCATTTGTTTTAGTAACTTCATCGACTACGTTTCTCTTCATCTGTTCACCATTTTTGATCACGTTCATCATATTCTGTAGTCAGAAAATGAGTAAGCAATTAATAAACAGTAAACACAGGAACCTCATAGTGAGAAGGCTGATATCTACATTGAGCCGTGCCATGAGAAAACCAACATAGTGGCTTTGCGACCAGCATGAATCCAGACCAGCCTGCGCATCCGCGCAGTCTGGTCAGGATCCATGCAGTTCACTAACGGTTTCTCTAATTGCAGTAGGTTATAAAAGCGAACAGCATGGATCCTGGCCAGACTGCGCGGATCCGCAAGCTGGTCTGGATCCATGCTGGTCGCAAAGCCACTATGTTGGTTTTCTCATGGCGCGGCTCATATTGTACATCTTTTATTTTTACCAATTCTGGAAATGTCTGGTGTACACTTATTTAAAATTGAACATGTTGAAACATGCACATTATGAACATAAATAAAGACCGCCACACAGTGTACAGGATCATATTCAATACGTATGTATTCAAATTTCCATAGACAAACTAAAAGACGTAACACATAATATTTTCTAAAGTTTTTTGTCATCACATGACACAGCTTCTCGTTTTCGTTATCAATAAACAAATAAACAAATTAATTAATTAACAAACGAACGAACGAATGAAGAAAACAAGCACATGCATTAACAATCAAACAATAAATATATAAATTCATGAATAAATAGAATCTAAATAAAAAAATATCGACTTATCATCATGTTTACTATTATTATCTAAATAATCGCCAATTCACCTGCACATATTTCACCTCGTCTTCTTCTGTCTTAACTATCGTGGAATCGCTCCCGTCTTCAGAGGTGTTATCCATAATTGCGTTTCCAAGCAAACTGACCTTGCGCGATATTATTCCTCTAATATCAGGGGAAGCGCTGACGTTCTTCTCATCATATTTCATGATATGAGCCGTGTCGGCTGCGTCAACCGGCTTCACCTCAATAATCTTTGTCTTCTCTTTAAATTTTGGCATGTTTTGTCATTTTGGCTGTTGAATTCGCGCCCTATGTTTGTTGTAGCCACAGAGCTAACGTCTTGACGTCTTGGCAACGTGACGTCATGTGTTAACGTTCCGGATAGGCTAATTTTTATACGCATAAGTATTTTTTTCGACGTGTGCTATGACAATATATTTTGTTAAGATGCTCATATATGCATTAAAGCCTTGGATATTTTTAAATGTAAGAAGGCACGCGCTTTTTACTAAAATTTTTGTAAGGTAAAAATGCCTTAGCTTAGTATACATGTATAGATAAATAAAAGTTGGTTTAAGTATACTAGTAGCTTGGCAATCAGTCAACAATTAGGCATTTCTAGAAATATTAATTGACGCAGAAATTTCGATTGATTTCCAATATTACTACTTACCTACTAACATGATTACACAGCGGACACGCAAAGTCTGTGTACATACAGTGACGCCGATTGTCCATCACTAGCGACTCATAGTGTTTGCTAAGGGTGCATTGTCCAGTAAATTTACAGCTGACGGAGTGGTTTAAATAACTTGTGACGTGCTCCTAAACATGTAAAAACGCCCAAATCATATATGTTTTTGTTTCTTGTAAAGTACTCGAAAACTTTAAAATCACCAAAGCAAATTTTGATATTTATGCAATCTGACTGAAGTACATCTCCTATTACGCTACGCATAGGATCTGAGAACGACCTATTCATAGCCTCGTTCTGACGACCCTTTCGCTAGCCAATCAGAGCCTAACTTACAACATCTTGCAAATCTACCTGTAGCCTTGAATTTTGATATTTACAATTCTTATGTCTTAATGTGTCAGATAGCCGGCTATCTCAGTCGGTAGGCCACTTGCTTTGTAAGAGAGGGGTCCCGGGTTCGAGCCCTAGAATGTCTGCACATTTTTCTTACTCTTTAACATTCGAACAAGTCGTCTGATTGGATAAAATAAAAATAGCAATACTGGAAATCCAAAATATACAGAAGACGAATGTGAATGGGTCGTTCTCAGATCTTCGTTTAGAAGATCAAGTACTTTAGTCAGATTGGATATTTATGTATCTGTACAAAGAAGTATAAAATACACAGAATGGCAACTGGCTGTAATCTCGCGTGAGCTCGTGTCAGAGCGTGATTTGGCGTTATCTTACTAAAAACAAACATCGGCGAGCATGGAGTTACAATTTGTACCTTTAAAACTACATTTAAAATATATGTTAGCTTCTAAAACAAAATTAGTTTAATGTGAAATGGTTTTAAGACACGAAGTACACGTTTTTTTTGCCATCGAAAGAAGCGTGGTCATACGGTGATAATTATTTTACCGATGAATAATTGCTTTCGCATACAAAATGGCGCGTGGAGAAAGCGCCACTTTCGGTAAACGAGATCTCGTTTTTTTGTCACGGGAGGTTGGCGAGATTTGCTCTATATGCCTTTCAAGTTGCCAATCTATTTATTTTTATAGCTCTTTGATCTGTAGTATCGAGAAATATGATCAAACATGGTTGATTCTTTCACGCGGGAGTGTTGTGAATTCTGCACGTTGAGCTCGTGTTGCAAATTTACAGCACCGGCTACATAAGTAAAATGTCATCACAGCTTAAAGTCGATCGATTACCGACCCATGAGCAAACATTTCTTCAGATATTAAATGTCTATTATTAAGATCATTATCGAATGTTATTTTTTCTTCAAAAGGAAGTGGTTCTCAGAATCGAAATGTATAAACGTGACAAGAGTAAATGCCATCCAGTATTTCGCTGTTGGGGTCGGGGCAGCGAAAGTATACTGTACAAGGTTTCAGCTTGAACGAACTCCACATGAACGTCACAGTTTATATTACTTCAATATCCCAATCTTCACACGTTAAAATCGGCTCATGGTCTGCAAATATTTTTCAGTTAGAACATAGTGCAAGATGCTGAAGCCGCTCCACTTCCATCAGTTTCCCTAGTTCTTTGCCGTGCCAGTTGTAAGATACCCATACACGAATATACCTCAAAACTTCGTAATTTTAGATGCACGAGCGGTGACTCGAATTAATGACCACTGGTTTCGTCGGCAGACAGTGTTATTACTTCAAGACTCTAGGAGAAGGCTTGGCGTTTCTAGGTATCGATATTTTGCATTTTTTATTAGCTGAGCTTTCTTGTAAGTCCCTTTAGTGTCACCAGGAACATTGTATACCTGTGTAAGATAAGTTTTATCTTATTTAGATTTATTTAAAGTAGACAAGACTTAAACAGAAATTTATGTTCCTGGTAATAGCTAGAGAAAACACGTTCCTTGTTTGAGTCCTGCCCTGAAACAGTATATGGAAGGAGAAGAACCAGTTTTGAAAAATAAATAGTAGACAATTAAGTTAGTTCTAATCATTTATAGGCCTATATCCAAACAATTAACAATAACCAAATGAAACCTTTTACAAAACAACTTGAGTGTCTGAACCATTTCGTGTACTTTGAAATTTAAGCTAAATCCTTACACCACAATACCCTTTGTTCTTGTACATTTAGATCAATTTACTAAATTTAAGAGTACGTCACGTGCAAATTTTGTATGCGTAATCTACAAGAACATCTTTAAAATCTGACAAAAGCTTTAATTAAAGGGTATTTTAAAGTTTCATTAATATTTTGTTACATGAACTAAGATTTTGCCATATCTTAGACAAATGTAACATTTCATGCTAACAAATGACTAACATACATAAAATTAACGATACATTACTATCAGTTGTAGCCAAATAATGATTGTATAAGCGATTGCCGCAGAAGAATATAAGACAAATACCGGATTTGACAGGAGACGTCAAGGTTGGAATTTATTCGTAACGGAAAAGTTTGTCACGCGCGAGAATTCTTCATTTCGAAGAATCGGTAGAAAGTAAACAAAATGAAAGATGAAACATCACTTTGGCGCATATATTTGGTAATACGCCAAAGTGGCAAGCAGTCATAATACATGTGTGAGAAACACCTCTTCACTAAACCACATGGATGTTATTTGTATGGGGTAAACATGAAACAATGATTTTAATGTGTAGTTATAATGAGTTTTCGCGATCTAAGGCTTGATTCACCCGTAAAATAACAACACAAGTGTTCCGCAAAGCGAGGCAATATAGGCCCAAAGTTATATATCTTAGGATGAGGAAGTTTTGTGTATATCGGGAGGGGATGGAGGTCAGGCCTTTTTTTCATCATCTTTCAAATGTTACCAAAACATTGGCAGTGGAATTGGGAAAATGATCTCGGTGACAGGGTCCACAGGGTTGCCACTTACCTTGAAAAGACAAGGAAAAATGATTATTTTTTCAAGGTCAGTGAATTGTCAGGGAAATCTTGATAGTGGTCAGTGAAAAATGAAATTTTAGAAAAGTCTGGGAAAAATGAAAATGTTTAAAATTTTCAGTGGCAATGGCAGCCTTCCAGCAGTATTTATAAGTATTTCCAAACACATTTTGGTGTAGTTGTGTATAAAAATAATTTAAATGTGATTTGATCAATTTTGTTTCATGTTAACTTTGGAATTTTGAAGACTGAAAATCTTTGCAACCCTTTATCTTTGTTATAACTTGATGGATTTGCTTCAAACTTTCCTCATCATTATCCACATCATATGGCACAAGGTTCATAACTCTGGCACCAATATTTTATGAATTACCCCCCCCCCCCCCCTTTTTACTTAGAATTTCATATTATTAAAGTTTTGGCACACTTTCACGTTATCTCAGTTATTACTGAATGGATTTGAATCAAACTTAAAATAGTTGTTTCCATCATTACCCACATCATATGACTCGAGGACTATAACTCTGGTACCAATTTTTCATGAATTATGCCCCCTTTTTACTTTGAATCTTATGTTCACTATCTCTATTACTTCACAAGGAATTTGATTCAAACTTAAAATCATTGTTCATTATCACCACCTACATCATTTGACACAAGGGCTATAACTTTGACACCTGTATTTTATGATTTATCCCTCTTTTGTACTTAAAATTTCAGGTTAAAGTTTTGATGCACTGTCACTTTATCTCTGCTATTACCAAATGGATTTGATTCAAACTTAAAATAGTTGTACCACATCATCATCCACATCATATGATAAAAAGGCCGTAACTTTTTCATGAGTTATGTCCCCTTTTTACTTAGAATTTCAGGTTAATTGTGGTGCACTTTTACTATATATCTTTGTCATTACTTAAATAATGAATTTGATTAAAACTTGAATCAGTTTTTCCAGATCATCATCCTCATCATGGCACAAGGTCAGTTACTCTGGCACAAATGTTTTATGAGTTGTATCCCTTTTTTACTTAGAATTAGTTTGATTTTGATACTTTTTATATCTCTGCTGATATGCTATAAAGGCTGTTCAAAAACTAGCACTTCCATACAGGCTGATCGTGATCTGCACTGTGATCTGCACTGTTTGATATATATTCATTCAGTTAATTTTCACTGAAAACTTTCGAAGAATAATTGGTATCGCAAAAACCGAATGATTGACCAGTCCATTTTATAAATTAAGCAGGCTAAAGGTTAAATTATTTAAGTAAATTTCTATTTTTATGTGTTTCAGATAGCATAAAAAAGCAGATTATGAAGAACAGAAAGAGAAGTGCAGTTGATATTGCCTTGATAAGGCTAAACCATTTACCATTTGTTGTCACCAACAATAGAAAGATGGCAGTATGGTCAGATTTGAAAGAAATCATGCTGTGGTGTCCAAGTCCCCAGTGCTGTGTGGTTCTTGATGCCCTGAAGTTGATACTCGGGTATCCAGCCTATGAGAGGGCAATGCATCCTTGTTCGCAGCTTGAGCAGCTTATGTTCCTGAAACATTTCATGTTTGTTACACATGGAACGCTTCTTGTTGATATTGATAGTCTCCGAGATGGTGCCAGATTAGCGCTACTGTATAACATGGTGAAGGAAAAACATACAAAGCCAAACAATCAGACTGTGTTTAACTGCACAAAAATGTTGAAAACTTTTACAGAGAAGTACGCAAACACAAGTTTTAAGATCCCTCTGAGTTCGGCATCTGGGAAAATGTTGTTGCCAGCTGTTAGAAGAATATCAAAGAGTGCGGCAAGAGGAGAGATACATATACCTAACAATGACCAGGACAGCGGCAGGGGACATTCAAGGTCACATGACTTCAGTAGGAGACTTGATAATGATGGTGATGATGGAATTTTGGAGGTAGAACATTTAATTAACTGTATCCATAAAGTTAATTAACTTGTCTGTTTTATTAGGTTTAAAAAAGAAAGCAAAATTTAAGTTTCCAGCTTAATTGTGGAGGAAGACTACCCAAGGTCCAGCTGTGTATTATTTCATGCAATTACTGGCACCTGGGTAGAACTACCAACTTTCAGTAAGTCAGCTAGATCACTTCCTTGAAAGTAAGAATTCAACATCCCTTGCTGGGATTTGAACCAACAACCTCCTATGTTTGTAATTGATTTAAGGTGGTCACTCCTTTTATTAACCAGATAGGGACAGCATAACATTGTTTATCCAGAAAACCTCGAATAATGCCTAGTTGCTGTTACGCAGGTAGTGAAGATGTTGTGGGGATCTATTATATCCCATTCATTAAGTGTTAAACAGTCTCGCTTAAAGGCTAATTTTAACAATAGATAGTGTTGTATAAGAATTCAAAATAATAATATGAGCCGCGTCATGAGAAAACCAGCATAGTGACTTTGCGACCAGCATGGATCCAGACCAGCCTGTGCATCCACGCAGTCTGGTCAGGATCCATGCTGTTCGCTTTCAAAGCCTATTTCAATTAAAGAAACTGTTAGCAAACAGCATAGATCCTGACCAGACTGCAAGGATGCGCAGGCTGGTCTGGATCCATGCTGGTTGCAAAGCCGCTATGTTGGTTTTCTCATGGCACGGCTCATATAAAGTAGCAGCACTGTAAGGACTTGGATTGATATTAGGTTAATTTGGTATATTCAAGCAAACTAATCCATACATAATTAACAATAGGTAAATTTTATACAACTAAGAAAAGTTTCATTAAAGTCTACTTTTAAAAAAAACAAACATTTTCTTTAACGGCAAAGCCAAGATAAATGGGCACTTTCATATATTCCCCTGTGTTATATGTTGATTCTTGACAATATTTAAGGAATACAATATCATCTTATTCTTTTTTAAAAAGATATTTATAAGCGCTTTCTGGCGATGTATGGTTTATCATACTTTTGTTCAGTATTTTTTTATTTACTAGGGTTGGAGAGTCGAAAAATGGCTCATTTTTAATCGTTATGCTGTTGCAAGGAAAATTCATTAGTTTTTGACCATTTATTTAATTACTATTTTAGTTTGTTACAGTTTTTATTTCAAGTTTTCAAACTTCAAATGACATTCTGGTAAGACATACTTTTTACAGATTTGAAATTGGTCCGAAAATATTCAAGATATTTATAAATGACTAAATCCATCACTTCGTTATGCGTTGATGGTTTTTACCTGCTCTGTTTCTACAAAGGGAATACCAAAGTTATTCTTTAAACTGGCAGATATAATCATTATAATCATGAAAAAGAAACATATTTGCCAGCATCTAAAAGCAAGATATTGATTTGCACTACATTATTTTCTGTAAAATGATAGCTGAATCTGACATTTTTATGAAGAGTCCGTAGCCCCATTTTCAACAGTGTACCGCTTGCACAAAAACAAGAGCAATATAAAAATGAACCTTTGACTACTTTCGTGTTATCCCACATACTAACTACAGAAAAGACATTTCTTCAGAGAAGAAGCAGAAAAAAGTTTTGAACAAAAAATGGTTGTCCGTAGCCCTGTAGAGTCTGTAGCCCCACCATATTCATGCAACTAAATCAGCATTTTTTATGCAATAATCATATCTAATACTAATAATTTTTTTCATTAATGATATAACAAAAGAACGTCATTCTTTCAAACATCTAAGATGTTGATAGTAAACAGTATAATGGGAAAAAAGATATAATTGTAATAAATTAATTATATTTTTGCCAATTTCCAACACTAATCTTACAGATCTAATGCATATAGATGTTTGTTTAGTATCATAAAGTACGGTTAAGGATACACTGTATCAGACTTATAATAAAAATTGTATTAACAAAGTATTTATATATTGATAATAAATACAAGTTAAAATGTTATACAAGGGGCCTACGGACTGTACACTTCCATAACGAGTCGCGTTTCTGTTACATTTACCAATCTATTTCCAGACAATATAAAGAAACAAACATATCAAACATGAGACCTGTAACAAGGAACCAAATAGCTGAAGAAAGCAATTTTTTGGCATAATTTTGTGTACTGTTGACTGAAGCAGGGAAGAAACATATTGTGTAGAGTCTGTAGCCCTATATTAGTCTGTATTTTAAATATGCAACCATTCTATATTTGAATTCAGGAACTTATTTTCTAGGTTAAAACATGTTTTATTTAAGAAATAATTTATAGCAAAACAGTGCTTTATCACTATTTATACACAATGGGCGGTTATACGTCGGACATTTCAATTTCACGAGGGCACAGCCCGAGTGAAATTATTTCGGACGACATATAACCGCCTGAGTGTATAAATAGTGATATTGATAAAGCACTGTTTTGCTATAAATTATTTCGATTCTAATAATTTCTTTATTGTAAAATTTATATCAAATATAATCATAATGGAACTGTTTCTTCGCGCAAGCATGGCGCCAATAGCAGGTCTTTGTTTATACACACCAGGACCAGAAATGGTAATACGTCTTGCGGTAGAGTTCAATTCGAATGAAAATTATTGTGAATTATTCAGCAAAGCGAATAACTAAGTATGTTGGTAAATTAATCAACACATTTGTGCAATGTGACATTTTGTTTTAAACAAAATGTCACATTGCACAAATGTGTTGATTAATTTACAAACATACTTGAAAGTGCTTTTTCTTGATGGGAACATGGCTCTAAATATCACATTGACAAGACGTCAACATAATATCGTTGTGATAATTAAAGCATTGTTAGTCATATTAGAATGTGATTAATCTTCTTGTTAAAACCAAAAGTGATGTACACTGACACATTTCAATGATTTGTTCATGTTCTTCTTATGATAAAACAGTTTGTTCACTTGTGTCTTTACAAAGTTTAAATAATCAAAATGCAAAAAAATAAAAATAAAATTGTTAGTTATATAATGCTCTTAAATGATCTAAGAATTATAAGACTGTCAGAAAATATCACTAATTCTGGAAACTGACTATGAAATATTATACTGCAGCAACTATTTTACTAGTAACCATACATGGATGTAGAGTCCGTAGGCCTTGATATCAATTTGTATTGGGTTCTGTATCAGAAAAGTGTTTAAAGCTATTATCTGAAACCTTTAGTTCTATTTATACATATTTCTTAACAGGTTTCAAGGAAGCTTGCCATACTCTTCTTAGTTTTCTGTTCAGAATGTAAATTGGAAGGCAGTGCATATTGTCTCATTTGATGGTACTTTGATATCCAGCTCTGGATATATTATAAAATTCATAAAATCAACTTTATATTCCATAAAGCAATATTGAAAACATCTTAATGCAACTATTTAACTTATTTTCAACACCATAAATAACTTTTTCTGTGTTATCTAGGTATGTTATGCTTTGGCATGTAGAGTCCGTAGGCCCTAAGAGGTGTGGTTCCTTGAGCATCCGTAACTTTTTTATTTCGCATAATTGAAGAAAACCCTGATAGATTCTTGTGCTCAAAGGAAATCATATGATAAAATCTGAAATTTTGATTGAGTTTAGAATTCACCATATGTGCAACAACAGGGGTACCCTTTATCTTGGCTAATGCCGTTAAGCCAAAATGTTATCAAAAGTGCTTTTTTCCCATAGAAGCTCAATATGAAAATTGACTGGAGGACCCTTAGTATTGTGACACATAATTCTATCTTTCTTAATTGGCTGAATATCCTTTGGATACAATAATGCTTTCAAAAATATGGTTTTTAAATTAAAAATTCTACATTGTACAAAAAATTTTGTTTCAAACATTCAGAATTACCATTACTTGAGGTGAGTTATCTAACAATATTTTTAAGGCAAACTGTTTTTTCCTGTTGACTGTAACAAAGGCTACAAGTTATTTAATATTCACCGATAGATGGTATTATGAGATTATTTTAGTAATATTTCTTAATAAAAATTTGGAAAGTATAAATAAAGCATTTGCCAGAACAGGTATCTTGTGAGAACAAACTTTTTGGCCACAAATTACACCCTGTTATACCAGATAATTTCTTCTGAAGTTTCAAAATAGTTTGATAGGTGTTCCAATTCAGTTTTATCTTAAATTATCTTGTTTAGCCAAATAGACCAGAACCATTTGCTCAAACCAAGCTTGGAGGCAGTACTTCCAGGACTCTGCTTCCATTGGCTCTTCTGTGCAAGCTGTATCCCGGCTGTGAGGGGTTTCTAGAGGAGGTGGTGCGGCTGTATATACTTGGACAGTGTGGAGAGGAATACCTGCAGAGTGTCTGTCAGTGCACAACAGAGGAAGGCATACAGCTGACACGTTTCCTGGCTTCTCAGAATGGATACGGTAGGGTAACACTTAGCCTGCTGGCTGCAAGTGATTCTTCCTATGCAACCAGTGCAGACCAAGATTAGCCTGCAGTTCCTTGCAGTCTGATCATGATCTTCACTGTTTGCTATTCAGTTAGTAAATTTACAGAGAACACCCCTTCGAAATGGTATTGCCCAGAATGAATGATGGACCAGTCCATTTTAGAAATTCAGCAGGGTAAGGATTAATGTTCAGCAAAAAAAACAGTTGAACTTTGTTAGCTCGAACTCGACGGGACAAGCAAAATTTGTCCATGTTATCAGTAGTTTGAGCCCTTGAAAAATATACATTTTATAGATATTTTGCTGGAACCTGACATTCAGTTTGAGCGAAAGGTGGTATATGAATCTTCCAAGTTCAAGCAAATGAAGTTCAATGACTGAACTGTTTTGCTCAAACTGGCTGTCTGTGGACCATTTAGCTTCCTAGGCTATCAGTTACTATACATTTCTTGGGCCTACGATAGTCGGACTTCATAGGATGTTTGCCTGTGGTTTTTATATTATCTTTGTTATTTTAGGGGTCAGAAGGTCAAAGGTCAAGATCACAATTACCTTGAGACTTGTCAGTAACTAAAGATCACTGTGGCCCAACAATATCAAATTTCATAGGATAATTGCATGCGGCCAGTGATGTTTTCAGGGTCAGTAGGTCAAAGATATAGGTCACAGTGACCTAATAACTAAAAACAGTTTTCACTCAATAACTGAAGAACCCTTGGGCAAACTGCCTACAAACTTCATACTAGGTTGACTGCCTGTAGTCAGTACATGACCCTTTTTGTTTTGTGGATCAGTTAATCATTTAGCGTCAAAGTTACAGTGAAGTTTGGAATGAAAATGATTTCTGTTTAATAAATAAAGAAATTTTTGGCATACAGGTTGTCAGACTTTTTATAAGCTCACCTGTCACATAGTGATAAGGTGAGCTTTTGTGACTACCCTGTGTCCATCATCTGTCCACAATTTGTGAACACAATTCTGGCTAGCGTCCTACAACCGGACACTTGGAATATTTTTCATGATAACTCAGGGAAGAGATATATCTAGTAATTGAAATTTCATGTGAACAAAGCTAGAGTCTCCTCCAAACTAAAAAGCTAATTTTTTTACTTCTAAAATCAGGTCTTGTACTTTTTCAAGGCCCGAACTAAGGGCCACCGAATCGTGTAGTTTTAAGGTCTAACAGTACCATGTTTCTGGACAGCGAGTTGTCACTTTATTGATTTTTAATTAACCTTCAACATTGAATTAAATTTTCTTTTCAACTAAGAGAAAGTAGTTGTACAGTGTCTGAGTCATCGAATTGTACGAATTACCTCTCTTGAATATATAATTTGATCTTATCTCTCCCGACCAAATCTTTTAAAATTTCACTTTTCGAAGTGGATATTTTGATATGAAAATGTGTTTTAGGGTGTATTAAAATCATGCACTAAATTATCGAAGCTGCATTTCCCTAGTTTAAGACCACCTTTTGAAATCTGGCCAGTTCCCATCATTGGTTCCAGAGTTATGGCCCCTTAAAGGGCCAAAATTTATAGTTTGATTTGATACAAACTTGCAAAATATCTTTAACATCAATAGATCTTAGATTTCATGATGAATCTGTCAGATCCAGTCATAGGTTCCAGAGTTACGGCCCCTAATTGACCTTTGAAAGAGCCAGAGTTTGTAAATTTTTACCTTGTGAACATGATAGAAGTGATATTTTACATTTGAATTTAACCACATTTGAACACAACTTGAGTCACAATAAGATCTCGGTTCCTTTAAAAAAACAGGCTAGATTCCATCATGTGTTTTAGAATTACTGCCCCTGAAGCATTGATGAATATAGGCAAAGGCCCACATTAAGCATTGATGAATACAAGCCAGTTCCAACATTGAACATTGATAAATACAGGCCAAACCTACCTTAAGCAACTACATTTGTATGTATACAGACCAACGCCTACATTAAGCATTGACCAACATAGGCCAATGCCCACTTTAAGCATTTATGAATACAAGCCAATGCCAACATTGAACATTGATAAATAGAGGCCAAACCTACCTTAACTCATTAAGGACGCAGATCGCATTTATGTGTTCATTTTAACTCTTATCGAGTACCGCATGTCGTATTTATCCGTCAAAAGATAACAGGCGTGTTACTTATTATGCCGAGGATCGCAAAAATGTGCTATCTGCCTGATAGTACTGTATGCCGCGTGACGTGATTTTATGCTAGCAAGAGTATTAACAATTTGACTGCTGTTAAAGTCAACTAATTAAATATTTTACACTAAAGATTTATAAAACCCGGAAGCGATCGAAACTATCAAAATATTTATTATTTAGCATGTATTTTCAATATACTCATCACTAAATATCGAAACTACAAAGTTATTTCTAGGTATTTCCTGTTTGATTTTCTCATTCTATTATACTGCAGAGTCTTTCTTTTTGATTCAGTATTTTTAATTTTATTAAATAAAACATAATTCTGTTCTTTTATAATGTCATTTGCTTTAAAGTTTAGCGGTAAATGATATTTGAATAAATATAAAATAATCAAATAATGGCTGTTTTTTTTTTGTCAAATCTTTCTTGAATATTGCAGTTTTCCATATTCGTATTAGTTCAGTAGGCCTGTGAAACAATTTTGCAAATTAAAATAATACTAAATTTAAAATTTTTGAATAGATCATAAATTGTAGTATCAGATGTGAAAATTTCAGTTTTATTCACCTGTTATAAACAGATGTTTGTCCCTAATATTGAACAAAGGATGCCTAGATCTTATTGATTATTGATTATCAGTGAAAATCCACAGGCATACAAAGCAGATAAATTGATAAGTGGCTCAGGAATGTATCGGAAAATTGATGCCAGTAATTAAGCGGCGATATGGCTGCAGGTGTTAATGAGTTAAGCAACTACATTTGTATGTATACAGACCAACCCTACATTAAGCATTGACGAACATAGGCCAATGCCCACATTAAGCATTTATGAATACAAGCCAATGCCAACAATAAGCAGTGATGAATACAGGCCAAAGCCTACCTTAAGGTAGTTCTGCACGTTTGGATCGAAACTTTTTCTACAATGTAGAATTTAATTAAACTCCAATTTTTCATAACTTCAGAATATACCTAGAAAATTCAGCAAATGAAAAAGATAGGGTCGTGTGCTTGATTTTTTGCTAGGCTGATTTGAAAAATTTGGACCTCACGCAATATTTCATTATGGGAGTCTATAGGAAAATCATAACTTTCATAACATTTTCGCGAATAGAATTTTTTCTACAATGGAGATTTTGATGAAACTTCTCACAGTTGTAAATAAATACATGGCCTATAATTTGGTGAAATAAAATGTATAGGTCCGTGTGCTTATTTTTGAGATATTTGACCACGATTAAAGGGAACCGGACTTTTCACGTTAATTTTAAGACATTATTTTGAATTTTTTAACGTGCCACATGTTTTAATATCATATTTTGACTTAAGAAATATAGCAACAGTGCCATTGTAACAAATTTACTCACAGGTTTCGATTAATTCATAAATTGATTTTTATTTCCGTACGCCGAATCCAGGCTTTATTATACGTTTTCCGGGAAAATGACGTTACGCCATCACTTCCGGTTTTTCAAACGTGCAGAACTACCTTAAGCATTGATGAATACAGGCCAATGCCTTCATTAAGCATTGATGAATAATAGCGTATGCATACATTAAGCATTGAAGAATACAGGCCAATGCCCACATTAAGCTGTGATAAATACAGGCCAATGCATACATTAAGCATGGATGAATACAGGCCAATGCCCACAGTAAGCATTGATGATTACAGGCCAGTCTTACCTTAAGTGTTGATTAATATAGACCAACACCCACTGTAAACACTGATGAATACAGGCCATTGTCAATATAAGCATTCCCAGTAAACACCTGACGTCGTACCGACGTTGGTTAGACGTTGGATTTTGGTCGCGACGTCGGCGACCTGAATCCAACGTCTAACCAACGTCATATCCACGACGTCTAATAGACGTCAGACTTAGACGTCTAGAAGACGTTGGCATTAGGTTGGATAGAAAGTCTGATAAATGTTTTTAGTTATAAAACTAACTGGTATAATTTTGCTAGTATAGTTTAAAGATATTTACTTGTTTTCATAAAGGCCTGGACATGCGCTTAATTATTAATAATAGTTCATTCTCACAACAAGCATTATATTAATTATGTTACAATATTGCATGAGAGTGTCTATTTTCGGAGACGGATTTTTTCACGAACTTTAAACTGTTAAAGATAAAAATGCATTCTATACACATATATAAATTATTCTAAATTCACATAGATCTTCTCTTCTACACATGTTGTCTATAAGTCACACACTCGCGAGATAAGCCTGCATCGGTTTACACAGTCTTCCTGTAATTTGATATTTATTGGGTTAAGATAGAGCAAGTTTATAAATACTTTACACAAAGGGAAGGATCCACAACGTGAGTAACAGATTTTTAAAAATTATACTTATTTTAAAAGTTATACTGATTCCGTATTTTTTTCTTTTTTTTTTTAAATGACTTATTTTTGTTTGTTACTTTAAAAAGCAATTGCATTTAATTACGTTTTACGAAGTTATAGAATATTTTTTTTTCATAGAATTTAAAATATTACATATTTGTTTGGCACGTATTAATTATGCTCTTAGTAATAGCACTAGTATATTTGTATATGTTAAATAATGAAACTGTCAAATTTTATACATTTCAGGTGGAAATGTTGGCGGAGTTGAAGAATCATACAAAAATGACGAAACTTGAAAGTTTCAATTACTGCATTACTTTTTGGACTTATTGTATTAGACTTACGTCGCCATAATATGAAATAAAGATGATAAAATACATGTGTTGATTACTTGTTTGATTGCAAATTACGTTGAAAATTTGGTCAGATTTTGGTTGAAAAGTGGTTAGATTTAGGTTGGAAAATGGTCGGATTGCGACGTCTAGCCAACGTCAGGATCCGACGTCTAAACGGTTTGCAAATCCAACCAAAATCCAACGTTAATCCGACGTCGGGGTCCGACGTCTATACGACGTCTAACCGACGTCAAATGCCTACTGGGTTGATGAATACATGCCAAGGCCTACCTTAAACATCGATAAATAAAGACCAAGGCCTTCCTCAAGCACAGATGAATACAGACCAAGGCTAACCTGAAGCATTGATGAATACAGGTCAGTGTCCACTGTAAGCATTGATGAATACAGACCAATGACCACTGTCAGCATTGATGAATACAGGTCAATGTCCACTGTAAGCAGGGCTCCGGAAATTTTGATAACTCAATCGGTCCGAAACGAAAATCCTGACATTGGCGCTACCCCACCCACCACATTTCCAATATTACATACTTTGTAAAATGTGATAGTGTAAAGAAATAAGCATGTCATGCATTAAAACTGAGTTACCGGTCACCGCGAGTTACCATACAATGAAGACAGTTATTCAGTGTTATGTGTGATCGTTACTTTGTTTAAATTTCAATGTTTTTCCAAGAAAATACTTGCAAGGATAAAATTGCCGAGGCATTGACACCGCGTACGTAACTAGTCTAAGCCAACGCACGTGACTTCGGTACCATACACACGGCAGATACTTTGTGATGTTTCCTCATTCTTTGACGGAATTCTATAAAATACAGTGCGTCAAAGTGAATTACACGATACATACTCTCTGCTAAACAGCCTCAGTATTTTAAGAATACTCTGCCTCGGACCGAATGTGTACGTTTTGTGAACGCTGAGATCGAATTTCCCGCATGCATAGTACCAAAATGTCACGCGGGTTGGCCACTGATGTTTCATTTCACTTACGTTGTACTTCATTAAGCAACTACATTTTATAAAGTTATATGTTCTCTTCTGATGTAAACAAAATTTCATTTTGAAACGTTTTTTAAAAGACCGATTTGATAAACAGCGCCATTCCGGTTCTCTCTATCATTCGTGTTTGCCAGTCCATTTTTTTCATTTTCTTTTCTTGTACAGTCGGTTTGCAAAGAAGACTTTCTGCACTTGTTTCAACTGGAGCCCCAACAAATGAATCATGTATTTTTTCAAATCAATTAAATATAAGAATTATTTTTATCGGTTTTCCGTGTGATGTCTCATTAAATCAAAGACCTATAATGCACAATTATAGCTCTTTGATTAAATTGCAGTGACCCTTTGTTTTCTACCGCGATCAAACATAACCTTTTGAAATAAACCATCCGTCGAATTCTAGATAAAAGAAGTGGATCCCACGTCGAAATGATTTGGATCCAGTCAGTAACATTTGGAAACCAGTCAAAAATGTTTAATACATTGCAGTCGGCTGTCTGCAAACATTAAAGGATGTGCCGCGCGAGCACTGATTGTGTCACGTGCTAATTTCGGACCGATTATCAAAGGACAATCAGACCGTTTGACATGTTTATTGATTATCTGAGGGTGCGACCAACAATTTCCTACTTGGCAGGTGATCGTGTATTGAGATATCAGACCGAAATTTATACTTTTCTCCATTTTTAAGGGACCGATTGTTTTCGTTTTTTCACTTCACGAATCGGTCTGAAAAGTCAAAAATCGGTCCAAAACCGACAAACCGGCAAACTTCCGAAGCCCTGACTGTAAGCATTGATGAATATATGTCAGTGACCACTGTAAGCATTGTTGAATACAGGTCAATGATCACTGTAAGCGTTGATGAATATAGATCAGTGACCACTGTAAGCATTGATGAATACATGTCAATGTCCACTGTAAGCATTGATGAATACATGTCAATGTCCACTGTAAGCATTGATGAATACAGGTCAATGTCCACTGTAAGCATGGATGAATACAGACCAATGTCCACTGTAATAAGCAGTGAATACAGGACAATGTCTACGTTAAGCATTGATGAGTACAGGTCAAGGCCTATCTAAAGCATTGATGAATACAGGCCAATTTCCTCTGTAAGTATTGGTGAATACTGGTCAATGTCCACTGTAAGCATTTATGAATACAGGTCAAAGTCTACCTAAAGCATTGGTGAATACAGGCGAAGTCCACTCACAGTAAGCATTGATAATTACAGGTCAATGTCCACTGTAAGCATTGATGAAAACAGGTCAAAGCCTACCTACAGCATTGGTGAATATAGGTCAAGGTCCTTTTACACAAGTTAACTGCCTATAAATTACAGATACATTCTGGTTGTGCTTGACTACATGCAGTCTGATGATGTCTTGGTCTGAGTTCTGGCTTGGCTACGACAGGATGTGGGGAGGAAGGTTGGAAGTAATGTCTGGTGATGTGTGTGTTGTCACCCTAAATTGTCAGGTATTTATAAATTTAATGACTATTTTCAGTTCTTCTTTGTAATTATCACTTTAATACACACTGAAAAAAAATCATCTGAAATGAAGCTAGCTGTATTTGGAGACAAGTGGACTCTGACTGTGTCTACAGATGCTCTTTATCACAGATTTGCCTTTACTGGCATAGTCTTTGAGTATATGGTATGGCGTAAAACTGAAAGAGACTGGCTATATTCGGGTTTAATGTTGTTAGACAGCAGTAATTCCATTCAACAACTGCTGCGAGACTATGATGTACTTTTTCACAGAGAATGCTCTGATCTTGGAAGATGACATTCTAATTTTGGAAGGTGACATCATCCTAGGTCAAAGTCATCAAAAAGCTAGTAGGATTTTTTATCCCCCGCCGATGAAATCTGGAGGGGGGAATTGAAATGGCGTTGTCCGTCCGTCTGTGTGTGCGTCCGTCCTCAGCCATTTCTCAGTAACTACCAGGTAGAATTTCATGAAACTTGAAATAAACACGAACCAACATACTGCGATGATGCCCGTCAAGTTGTTTTTTTTTATTGATCAATTTTCCTTACAGTTATTGCCCTTGATGTAATGAAAAATGCCTAAAAATGTCCATCCGCAGCCTTTTCTCAGTAACTAGCAAGTAGAATTTCATGAAACTTAAAATAAACATGAACCAACATACTGCGATGATGCCCGTCAATTTTTTTTATTTTTTATTTTTTTGATTGGTCAATTTTCCTTAGAGTTATTGCCCTTGATTTAACGAAAAATCCACGTCTGCAGCCATTTCTCAGTAATTAGCTGGTAGAATTTAATGAAACTTGAAATAGATATGAATCAGCATACTTTGATGATGCTTGTCATTTTTTTTTCAATTTGTCAATTTTCCTTAGAGTTATTGCCCATTAATTGTTTAAAAAACTACAGATTTGTACATAACAAACTAACCAATTGGTAGAATTTCGTCAAACTTCTTTCATTCTTTTCCATGAACATTCATTATAAACATGTGAAGTTGTTTACCCACACCTGGTCACCACCTTGCCTTGGTCACTCCCACTTCCAACCCCACCCCTACAAAAAAAAAAATCATTCCTTTTTATTATTTTTTTTTTTCAAACCTTCCATGAATATTTATCAACATGCAAAGTTGTACTGTTCCCCCACCTCACTCCTCCACCCAGCTGAATCATGCCTACCACTCTGATCATACATTCCCCACCCCCCACCACGCTTTTTTTTTTTTTTCATTTTTGATTTTCCATTAATATTTATAATCAGCATGTGATGTTTTGTACCTTCCCCTAGTCATTCCCACTGCCTCCCCCCACCCACCCAAATAAAGTATTCATTTTCTGTTAAATTGATTTTGACTATTGAAATTTTTTGCTTAACATCTTTAACTTTCTACCGGATATATCTTTTTGCCATTCCTCACCACAAACCCTTTTGGCTGGGGATACCAATTCATCGAATTTAATCAGTCTAATTTTAGGCCATACCAAATTGATTAATAGTTCTTCGGAAAATTTTCAAAAAAAATTGGAGCGGGCGAGCGAAATTTTTATTTTATTTTTTTTTTCTCAATTTTGATTTTTTCAGAGGCGGGTAGATTTTACATGGAGCGAGCGGGCTTTTTTTATTTTTTTTCCCAGCTTGGACCCTTGAGGAGGCGGTTATGATTATACATGAAGTTAACATTTCTTTAGAAATAACACAGAAATCAAACATTTACAGTGTGGGTAACACAGTATATAGCTTTTTTATTATGTTTTAAAGACTACATGAATGATTTTGCAAATAAATTCTTGCCAAACCTCACTGAATCACTTTGTTTTTTTTAAGTTCTAATTTCTAAGGGATGAGTGTCTTCTTTTTAATTTTGATTTTTCTACATTAATCTGAAGGCCTGCCTATTTAATGGCACAGCATGAGGAATATTTAAGACAAAACAGGCACATGTGTGGAATAACATTCCTTCTGAAACACAGTTAGATGGCTTCGGCACATGAACAACTTTGTGCCCCTAGTGGAACTCCAACCCATAGAGGTGAAGGGAAGTATTAAAAACCACTTGACCAGTGAGACCAAACAGAGTTGGTCATACAGATGCTTCGACATTGCTCGAATCCCTTTGGAATAATTTCTTAACAGATCAGGCTAGCTTATGTTTTTGTGATGGAGATTCATTTCAGGCAAAAATGATAACAAGACTGACAAAGAATGATCCCAATATGGCCACCCTTAAAGTGTTATATGGCCACCCTTAAAGTGTTGTTTGTTTTGCTTTGACTGAACTAGAAATTTAGAGTTGGGGAGGTCTGTTTTTTTCATTTTTTTTTTTGTCGTTCTATCAATTCAGAGCCAAGTAATAGACAAACAGGCAAAATTGGGGTTACAAAAGGACAGATTTTATATCTACACTACTTATTTGAAAAGCTAAACAATTTTTAAATTGACTAAATGCGTTTCGATAGAATATCTGACTGCTGTACTAAAGAAGTTACGTTCAAAACGATTTGGGCCTAGACAATGTGATAGGTCGGTCAGGATCTGTGAACAAACATTTTTTTAAGATAGTAGTCGGCCTCAGCTTTGGGCTCTAGATATAACATAATGAATTAAACAACTGATAACAAATGGTTTGAAAACTATATCTGAACAATATTTCCAAATCCCGTGCACGTCTTACAAGTCGGGCTTCGTTCCTTTCACTGTATTGAACAAAAGTAGAACGTGCCTACTTCATTACCTACCGACACATCGAAGGCCATGTGTGGCACTTGCACAGACACTCCAGATTTAAAACAAATGATGAACAACACCATAATTCCTGACTTTTTGAGTTTTGGTCATCAGTAACATGTATTACGGACGCATGAAATCCGATCAATATCACTTTGACGCATTAAAACAGCGATAAAACCTGCTTTGCCGTCATTATTCCGGACCGCGTAATCGGGAAAAAAAAATTTTTTTTCGGAGATTTTTATGTACGTGCGGGCGGGTGATTTTTATTTTTTATTCTCGGGAATGAAATTATTGATGCGGTAGTTCCGACGAACGACATATCAATTTGGTATGGCCTTATGGAGAAAGAAAATGACTATGTATACACACCTAACAAAATTTCTTACTAACCACTTTTAACTAGCAACTTTTTAATTTCAGGGTATACATGTTTATGCTGTGTTCTTATTTGCAGCCCTTGTTGTATTTTATTTTCATGTGGATTGCAAACTTAAGGCTTTCAGGCTCATATCATTAGTGGGAGTAGTGCATTACTTTGTAACGTTTTTAGCTCACCTGTCACATAGTGACAAGGGGAGCTTTTGTGATCGCCCTTGTTCCGTCGTCGTTGGCGTCCATCCACAATTTCTTGTGAACACGATAGAGACCACATTTTGCAATTGATTTTAATCAAACTTGCACACAACTTGTATTGGCATAATATCACGGTCTTTTTCGTAAAATGGCCAGATCCCATAATTGTTTCCAGAGTTATGGCTCCTTAAAGGGCCAAAATTTTCTATGTTGGCGTTTGCAGCCATATAGAGACTTCATTTGTGGTTTGATTTGATACAAACTTGCAAAATATCTAAAGTTAACAACAATAGATCTTGGATTCCATGATAAATCCTTCAGATTCAGTCATAGGTTCTGGAGTTATGGCCCCTAATTGACCCCAGAAAGAGCCATTTTTTGTAAATTTAAACCTTGTGAACATGATAGAAGTAACATTTTACATTTGATTTTAACCGCACTTACAACTTAAGTCACACGAAGATCTCGTGTTCCTTTTGAAAACCTGCTAGATTCCATCATGGGTTCTAGAGTTATGCAATTCTATTCATTAAATTGGCCCTTTCAGCCATATAGAGGTTCATTTATGCTTTGATTTGTTACAAACTTGCAAAGGATGTTTATCTTGATGATCTCTAGGGCAAGCTCCAAACTGGGTCATGAGGGGTCAAAAACTAGGTCACCAGGTCAAATCAAAGGAAAAACTTGATGACATCCTAGTGGCCACATTTATGACCCTATCATCATGAGACTTGGTCAGAATGTTTATCTTGATGATTCCTATGCCAGGTTCAAAACTGGGCCATATGGGGTCAAAAACTAGGAATCAAATCAAAGGAAAATCTTGTTATTACTATAGAGGCCACATTTATGATCCTATCTTCTTGAAACTTGGTCAGAATGTTTGTTTTGATGATTCCTATGCAAAGTTCGAAACTGGGTCATGTGGGGTCAAAACTAGATCACCCGCTCAAATCAAAGGAAAGGCTTATTAACACTCTAGAGGCCATATTTATGTATTGTCCTACCTTCACGAAACTTGGTAAGAATGTTTATCTTGATGATTCCTAGGCCAAATTCGGGTTATGTGGGGTCAAAAACTAGGTCACCACTCAAATCAAAGGAAAAGCTTTTTAACACTGTAGAGACCACATTTATGACCCTATCTTGGTCAGAATGTTTATCTTGATGATTCCAAGGCCAAGTTTAACAGGTGAGTGATATAGGGTCATCATGACCCTTTTGTTAAATTTCCTTCCTTTAAAAAGAAATAAATTTGAAATTTCAAATGATGTACAACAAAAACTGCCTGTAAAATTTTATTTGTTTTCTCTCGAAACTAAGTCTATATTAAAACAATATTATTAAGTAGTTGTTGAAGTGAGTAATCCACGTATTGTAATGAACAAAACAACATCCCAGTAATATAATGTTTAACTTTTTCTTTTGACCTTTTATGACCTGTACATACTACTTTTTTATGGAGAAACTTTCTGGACACAGTTTTTAGCTCACCTGTCACAAAGTGACAAGGTGAGCTTTTGTGATCGCGCAGTGTCCGTCGTCCGTGCGTCCGTAAACTTTTGCTTGTGACCACTCTAGAGGTCACATTTTTCATGGGATCTTTATGAAAATTGGTCAGAATGTTCATCTTGATGATATCTAGGTCAAATTCGAAACTGGGTCACGTGCCTTCAAAAACTAGGTCAGTAGGTCTAAAAATAGAAAAACCTTGTGACCTCTCTAGAGGCCATATATTTCACAAGATCTTCATGAAAATTGGTCAGAATGTTCACCTTGATGATTTCTAGGTCAAGTTTGAAACTGGGTCACGTGCCATCAAAAACTAGGTCAGTAGGTTTAAAAATAGAAAAACATTGTGACCTCTCTAGAGGCCATATATTTCACAAGATCTTCATGAAAATTGGTCAGAACGTTCACCTTGATAATATATAGGTCAAGTTCGAAACTGGGTTACGTGCCATCAAAAACTAGGTCAGTAGGTCAAATAATAGAAAAACCTTGAGACCTCTCTAAAGGCCATATTTTTCATGGGATCTGTATGAAAGTTGGTCTGAATGTTCATCTTGATGATATCTAGGTCAAGTTCGAAACTGGGTCACGTGCAGTCAAAAACTTGGTCAGTAGGTCTAAAAATAGAAAAACCTTGTGACCTCTCTAGAGGCCATATTTTTCATGGGATCTGTATGACAGTTGGTCAGAACGTTCACCTTGATAATATATAGGTCAAGTTCGAAAGTGGGTCACATGCCTTTAAAAACTAGGTCAGTAGGTCAAATAATAGAAAAACCTTGTGACCTCTCTAGAGGCCATATTTTTCATGGGATCTGTATGGAAGTTGGTCTGAATGTTCATCTTGATGATATCTAGGTCAAGTTCGAAAGTGGGTCACGTGCCATCAAAAACTAGGTCAGTAGGTTAAATAATAGAAAAACCTTGTGACCTCTCTAAAGGCCATATTTTTCAGGGGATCTGTATGAAAACTGGTCTGAATGTTCATCTTGATGATATCTAGGTTAAGTTCGAAACAGGGTCATGTGCGGTCAAAAACTATGTCAGTAGGTCTAAAATTATTAAAATCTTTTGACCTCTGTAGAGGCCATATTTTTCAATGGATCTTCATGAAAATTGATCTGAATGTTCACCTTGATGATATCTGGTTCAGTTTTGAAACTGGGTCACGTGCGGTCAAAACTAGGCCAGAAGGTATAAAAATAGAAAAACCCTGTGACCTCTCTAGAGGCCATATTTTCATGAGATCTTCATGAAAATTAGTGAGAATGTTCACCTTGATGATATCTAGGTAAAGTTCAAAACAGGGTCACGTAACTTTGAAAACTAGGTCAATAGGTCAAATAGTAGAAAAACCTTGTGATCTCTCTAGAGACCATATTTTTCAATGGATCTTCATGAAAATTAATCAGAATTTTTATCTTGATAATATCTAGGTTAAGTTCAAAACTGGGTCACATGAGCTCAAAAACTAGGTCACTATGTCAAATAATAGAAAAAACGACGTCATACTCAAAACTGGGTCATGTGGGAAGAGGTGAGCGATTCAGGACCATCATGGTCCTCTTGTTATATGATCACAGGATTTAGAGATAAGTAGAATTCTAGCGTCCTAAAAATGCATTTATACATATATGTTCTTTTTAGCTCACCTGTCATGTAGTGACAAGGTGAGCTTTTGTGACTGCTCGATGTCCGTCAACAATTTGTAAATCTTCTTCTTCAGAACCACTGGGCAGATTTACACCAAACTTCACAGGAATGATCCTTGGGTGGTCCACTTTTAAAATTGCCCAAAGAATTGAATTCCATGCAGAACTGTGGTTGCTATGGCAACTGAAAGGAAAAACTTTGAAAATCTTCTTGTCAGAAACTGTTAGCTGGATTTCAAATTTATTTTGTAGAAATGATCTCTAGGTGACCCTCTACCAAAATTGCCTAAGCCATTCTGTTTCGGTAAAAAAACATGGCCCCCAGGGGGCGGGGCTTATTTTCCCAATATGGCTATATTGTAAATTTTAAAAATTTTCCTCTTCAAAACCACTGGGCAGATTTACACTAAAATTCACAGAAATGATCCTTGGGTGCCCCCTGTCAAAATTGCCCAAAGAATTGAAATCCATGCAGAACTGTGGTTGCCATGGCAACGGAAAGGAAAAATTAAAAAAATCTTCTTGTCCAAAACCACAGTAGCTAGGGCTTTGATATTTGGTATGTGGTATCATCTAATGGTCCTCTACCAAGTTATTTCAGGTTACTCCCCTAGGGTTAAATATGGCCAGCCCCGGGTGTCACATGGTTTATATAGACTTACATAGGGAAAAACTTTGAAAATCTTCTTGTCCAAAAGCACAGTAGCTAGGGCTTTGATATTTAGTATGTGGCATCATCTAATGGTCCTCTACCATGTTAGTTCAAATTATCCCCCTAGGGTCAAATATGGCCCCGCTCTGGGGGTCATATGGTTTACATAGACTTATATAGGAGAAACTTTGAAAATCTTCTTGTCCACAACCACAGGACCTAGGGCTTTTATATTTGGTATATAGCATCATCTATTGGTCCTTTACCAAGTTTGTTTAATTTACCCCCCTAGGATAAATATTACCCTGCACAGGCCCGGGTCAAATGGTTTAAATAGACTTGTATAGGAAAAAACTTTAAAAATGTTCTTATCTGAAACTGCAAGACCTAGGCCTTTGATGTTTTGTATGTAACATTGCCTTATGGTACTCTACAAAGGTTGTTCAAATTATTACCCTGGGTGAAAAGAGGCCGTTCCCTCGGGGTCCATAGTTTTACATATACATATATAGGAAAAACTTCAAAAATCTTCTTGTCTGAAACTGGAAGGCCTAGGCTTTTGATATTTGGTATGTTGCATTGCTTAGTGGTCCTCTATACCAGGATTATTCAGATTATGCCCCTCAGTTGAAAAGAGGCCCCACCCAGGGTGTCCCAAGTTTTACATAGACTTATATAGGAAAAAAAAATCTTGTCTGAAAGTTCAAGGCCTAGGCCTTTGATATTTGGTATGTATCATTGCCTAGTTGATTTCTAACAAGATTGTTTGAATTATGCCCCTTGGGTAAAAAGAGGCCCCACCCCGAGCTACTTTCTAGATTTTTAAGATACCGCTTTGAAATTTTGGTGACATGTACAGTTTTGCACACTTATCTTAAAACTGGCTTTCAGTGACCATGAATGCGACCTACTGACCTACTTTCTTAGTATTTTAGCATCAGTTCGACATTTGATACATGTAGCTCATATTACTCAGGTGAGCGATTATTATGACCCTCTTGTACTGGTAAAAGCAGTATCAAAAACAGTGTAGGGTTGTTTACATGAGAAATTGTACTCCAACAAGTTTCCATAATGTGATACAAAATAGAATAATGTGTGATTTTTTAGACAACGGATGTGGGACAAAATGACAAAGCTATAACAAACAAACAGAAAAATGCAGCTCCAAGGAAACAAACAGTACCAACACAACCTTCTCCTTCATTGTCGACAATAAATGACATAACTGAAAATGTTCAAAGTCAAAATTTAAGTGGTCCTCTAGCCATTCTTTCTGAAGAATCTCTTGAGGATACAGCTTACTGTAAATGTGATCAGAATTGTCAAGCCCACATTAAAACAGTAGTAGATGAGATAGAAAGCACAGTAGAATCATCTAACCTGGACAGTGAATTAGTTACAACTAAATCAGATGAGGGAAATGAAGATAATGAGAAGCAAAGAGAACTTGAAAAGAAAGTGATAAAGTGTTCTGGGAAGAAAAGCAAAAAGAAATCTAGTGGAACAGAAAAAATCAAAACATTAAGTAGAGGAAGAAACAAAGAAATAGATGTTCCTAAGGCAGATGATAAGACAGTTTCAGAACTGAATAGTTGTGAGAAAACAAAACCACATAAAGCAAGAAGAAAGAATAAAAAACCAAAGGCAGTAGATAGAGATGCTACAGAACAGGACACTGGTTCAAGAGGTATAAAATCAAGACTGCGGAGCCGAAACCCAGCCAGAAAAATAACAAAGGAAAAGAGTGTCATAAGTAAGAGAGATGCAAATAACTCAGCCATCACAAATGCAATAGCATCCTCATTACAAAGATCAGGTTCAAGTGATTCAAATAAATCAGGCTCAAAATCAGATGAAATGACTGAATATTTCCATCCAGTTGCAGAACAAGTTGCTGAGGTCAACAAACCAAGCTCGCGTTGTTCACAATGCATACCACTGAAAACTGAATTACCAATATCAGAAGTGTCTCCTTATGATTTGGCAAGCATGAAGTACTCCCAAATGGCCGGCATTCATGTGTCAGTTACACCAAAGAAAGCACAAGGCATACATCGGGAGAATGTACCATTTTTTGAGAAACCAAATATAGCTAAGAAAAAGGTTGAAAATTTGCAGTCCATAAGAAACAGAAGAGAGTCATTAAAAATCTCGTCTGCTGAGATACAGGATGAACTTCCTGTAAGTTTTAAGTACACTTCTAATGCTCCAGCTGTCAAACTGAGCTCCTCACCAACTGCAGAACAAGCATGTTCAGTAACTAGGAAGAGAGGAAAATGGTATAACAAATTTGGTGCAGATCCAAAAAAAATACAAAAGAGTAAAACAATTCCACATAAACTAATTAAATCCACAGAAGATACAGCCAGAAGAAACCGAACTGAAGCTCTTATACATCGACCTAGAACTGACCCTTTTTCTGTAGTTTTAGAAGGGAAGCCATATCAGCAGACTACAACAATATATTCATATGAACTCGGACAATCCTCAGCTGATAAACAAAGGGACAGCTTTGGTAGTCCAGCTGTTGAATCTTGTACACACTCATTTTCAACAAATAAAACAGGACCGCTCCATGAAAAAATTGTAAATAATCTACAGAAACAGGCATTCAGCTCATTTCGTTCAGTGTCTGGAAATCAAGATGAAAAGGGAAACCTTGCTGCAGAAGGAAAAGCTATGAAACAATATGACAAATTAAAGGACTTAAATTCATCAGAGTTTTTGGAACAAAGGGTAAAAAAGTGGAAAAATGAAGTAGAGCAGAGCCTTAATATAGCTGGTAGACTTTCAAAGTCAGCTGATTTAGTGAAGAGAAGGAATATGGGTACATACCGACCAAGATCTTGCGGATGTAGGCCAAACTCTACTCCATTAGATGGAAGAGTTCAATCATTTAAGACTTCATTGTGTTCATTATTTTCCAGAGATTGCGCTTCACCTAATATGTTTGATAAACAGGTTTGTTGTCAAGCATCTGCAAATGAGACCATTGAAAGGCAAGACTCAGAAAATTTTGCCAATGAATATTCAAATAAATACAGTTCTCCCTCCCCTCTTACTGCAGACAACGATAAAATTGTACATGCTGGAACAGGAAATGGTCAATTTAAACTTGACTATCAGTATGAAGTTCAGAACTATGGCTCATCTTCTTCTCTCACACCTGATATATATGACGAGTTTGCAAGAAAAAAGAACCCAAAGTCTATGAGACCAGACATTGTTAAAATTAAACCTAAGCCTGTAACTATTCCATCACCATTCACTCTAAGCCAACCAGTTGTAAGGAAACAACCGCAACCAAGTTTACAAGTGAGTAAAAAAGCAAATTTTCATACTGTTGGTTACATGTCCAGTGCTGAACAATCACAACAACAGAGAGAGGATAGCTCCAGTACCTTTAATGAGGATATTAAACAGATGTACCATTACTCACAGACAAAATTAACAAACTGTCCTTCACAGCAAAAAGGCTTAACTTCAAATAATCCTCATACTTTCTGCCAAGGTAATGATATCTTAACAACGGATCCTTCTGAAAACAAACATCTGCATTCAGATAAGGAGTTGCTAGTTCCAAAGAATTGCCATCCTGCTGGTGAAAAGCATGTTGAAAAGTTTTTACCACATACCTTTGTCTCTAGCACGTCTGTGAATTCTGTTGGAAACCAACAAACTGCTCTTTATGTTAATCATGACCCTGCCAAAGTGGAGACCTTTCCTTTTCTAAGCCAGACATATAGATTTGATAATAGCACACATGTTGGTTGTCTTCAAGGTCATGAAAAGACTGACAATTACAAAGACAAGCAAGAGGCAGAAAATACTTTATGTGGGATGATGTATGACAGTGCTGATGGAAAGAACAGTAACATTTCAGCACTTAACAAGTTATCAAACTTTCGACATTTTGAGATTACTCCTGGCAAATTGGAGTCCCTAGACTATATCAGTAGCATACAAGCACTTCTTCCTAATACCAATGTGATATCCGCTTTGCCAGAAAAGGACTGTACTCATTTGGAGTCAACAAATTGTACAAGGAAATGCCTGTCAGAAGTGACCACAACAACCACAAAAAATGGAAAGTATGCATTGTTGGGTAGTTCTCACCAGACAGGCCTTAATTGTCAAAGATCAAAAAGTGAATTAAAATATGAGGAAAACAAATTGCTTGACCCAAGGCCAAGGGAACACACTCTGTCAAAGGTGAATACTCAGCTGTATTATAAAGTACCAGGTGAGGATATAGTTCACCCTGTGTCTGAGAATGTAATCATACCTAAATATGCTCAATTTTTTGTTCAGGCAACTGCAACTGAAAATGATGTGTGTGTAAAAGAGAAGAAAATAATCCTGGACAAAGATAACATATTGGAAAAAGATACCATTGTAGTAACTACAAATGGTAAAGAAGCAGTTGGAAGTGAACCCAGAAAAGAAACTGATACCAGTGAATACAGAGGAAATAAGCCTGCTAAATCAAATTCTAGTGAAGAAGAAAGATTGTCTAGCACAACATTTGATAAAATTATCAAGGCATCGGAGGATTTTATTGACAAATCAAGGTTAATTAAACATGTGATTAGCAAAACAAAACAAGCCATTGAGAACACAAAAGCAGAGGAAGATGTTGCATCACCTGGAAATCAGATAAAAGTTTCAGACATAAAGACTAACATTGGAGAGCAAATTGAAGAGAGAGAAGGAGATGAATATCAAAAGGTTATTATTCCTTCCTCAGGGCAGGTTACAGAAAAACAGAGCACAAGTCGAAAGAAGAGTTTCAAGGACATAATTGAAGAGAAAAGAGAAGAAAAAAGAAAACTACAACTGCATCTCTCAAGAAAAAAATACTGGAATTCTGCCCATGCAAAGAAAGATGGAAATACTGGAAATTTATCTATTGATAACAGATCTAACAAACAGAAAAATGAAGGTCAGTTAGACAAGAGCAGAGTAAAGGCTGCTCCTAAACAGAACAATGACTGTTTTAACCATGAGACAAACATTGATAAACAAAATCGCAAGGGGAAATGTGAAAGACAGATTAATTCTAAGTTTGTGATTGCCTCTCCAAGAAGGCCAAAGACTTGTATAGGTTTTGGTAAAGGCAGAACTGCAATGAATGTATCAAATGCTGGGATAAAAATGAAGAAAGATCCTCCTGCTTTGAGTGCAAGATCACACACAGATTTTGCCATGAATAAAAAATTTGACAAGGTTGGTCCTTTTGATAGATCAAAATATCAGCAACATACAAAACCAGCAACCATCTTTGCAAGAGCTAAGAATTCCAAGAGCCAACCACCAAAAGAGGCAGATGATTGTACAAGTAAAATCCTTACAGCTTTGAGGAGATTGTCAATAGAGAAGTCTCCCAAAATAACTGAACAGAAAGCGTCTTTAAAACAGGAGATGAGACAAAATAAGCTAAGTGCTTGTGTATCAAAGCAGACAAAGTTGGTAAAGGTTTCTCATACTGATAAAGAAAAAGACAAAAAGAGCAATAACACTGTATTAATGAAAGATTCCAATGACTTACACGAAGTCCATAATGATGAAAACATACAGGAAGAAGTAAAACATATAGGCATGGAAGAAAATACTGAGGTTTCTAAAATATCTGTTGTTATTGGTATGAGAAAAGTTTGTAATGATGAAGTTCCTGAGTCCTGAGTCTGAAGATCTGAAGGATGAAGAATGTGTTGCTGCTAATTATCAGGACTTGTATCTACAGAGGCAAAGTGACCATGCAATTGAACAGATTGGTCATGAAATATCTGGATATGGAAACAATATGCAGACAAATAAATCTGTAAGTGGTTCATATCAAGAAGCAGTCCCTAATAAAGAAACATTTATCACTCTGTATGATACAAGAAAACTTGCTATGTACAGATCAGGTCCTGCAAGTATAAACAGTACCTCAAATTCAAATGTGGATGTTAGTCAAATGAATGAGGAGAAATATCTTGGTTTACCTTATTTCCAGGACGCAAATTCTAATATGAATAATCTAGAATACAAAGTTCCAGTGGTAAATGTTGAAACAGAAAACTGTTTAAGAAGTGATTCAGCTTTACTTAAAGAAAACACTGAACAGATTGCGGAGATGACAAATGAACAATTGTACAGTATGAAGTTCTTTCCTCCCAAAAATGCTGGTGTTAACAACAAGGATCTTGTTTGTGAGATACCCACAGTTTCAACAGTGGAAATCCAAAGTGGAGAAAATCAGGGCCAGCAAAACTTCAACCTTGTTGATAATCTTAGTTGGAAGGCAGAGTCCAATATAACAGTTACACAGCATTTAAGTGCTGATAATATTTTGTTAGGTGATCAAGCACTTTTTCAAGATAGGTCCTATCCCCAGCAGGGTATATTAGGTTCTGAGAATGTTGAACAGTTGACTGACAACGGCCTTGACCCCAACTTGCTTCACAAGATGTATAGCAAGAACATTGTAGGGAATCCAGAAGAGGGTTATTACTTTGCTCAAACAGATGCTGAACATGTAAATCATGATGCATTTATTATGGAAGAGGAAGGGCAAAGACAAGGTCAGTGCCATGAAAAATTTACATATGTTGCCTATGCTATTCCACATGTTATGGATAAACATTCTGATGATAGTGTAAATGTCATTAATAAAATAAAACAAAATGAGGTAAACATAGAGAATGAGAGAGATAATTTAATGAAATATCAGAATAAAGCTGGAGATATTGAGAATACCTGTGAAACAGACCCATATCTGTTTGACCATCCTACAGGAGCTGATGAGGATTTAGAAAATATATATTTTTTTCAACCAATTTTACCAGGATCCTTGATGCAACAAACAGGTGTGGAATTAGTTGTTAACGATGACAGTGATAGAGACATAAAGCAAAGCAGTGAAGAAGTTAACAGACATGCACAAGGTTTGGTATATGAAGAACCGGATCATTGTTTTCAGGTGGAAAATTTAGCTGACCAATGTTGGGAAGAAGGACAAACTGTTGAAAGATTGTATATGGAACGAAACTGTTTGAATATCCTTAACAATGGTGAATATTTCCTTGATGAAACAGACTGTGGTCAAGAAGTTTGCATAGGAGATAATGAAACTGATGGTAGAAATATACAAGATTTTGAAAATGGTCAGTGCAAACTTCCGGAAAATGAAGTATCAGGTAATATATTTTCAAGAAGCAAAAGCAGCTCAGAACTTTCCGATAATATAAATGCCAAAGATACCAAAGACAGAGGTATTGATGTTTCAGAAAATAGAAATGGTGTGTTGAAGGACAGTGGTAAAGAGATGAAACCTGAAGAACAGACTGGGAGGAAAGAGTTAATGATTTCTATCAACAGAGACAGTTGTAACATTGTACAGACAGAAGGAAAGAAATCAAGTTACACAGCTAAGAAAAAGAAGAAAATTAAATCAAAGCCAAAGAAAGAAAAAACAAACACCAGTGTTCAGAGTGCACATGGAAAATCTGAACACATTACAGTTGAGGAAGAATATTCACCTTCAAAAAGTGAAGTGGAGGCTTACTTTAAGGAAATATCAAAAAGAACAGGAATAGAGGATGCAACTAAATCTAAATATAAGACAGAGGATAAAAAGATGGACACTATTAATTATGACTCAGAAACAGGTTCTGAGTCTGCTGACAGTTTACCCGAGTTCAGTCTGGACTTCAGCATTAAAACAGCTAGTTTAAATAAAAGTGAGTCTGATAAAGCAAGTGAAATTAACAGAATTACTGATGACAACAAAGGCATAGCTCGTGGAAAATTGAGGTTAGATGATGATGACGAGAATGATGGTGATATTGATGATGATGATGATTATGATGATGATGATTACAATCCAGAGGATGACCTGAATGAATCTGAAGAGTATAGCGATTACAGTGGCAGTGATGAGGAGACTTTAGAAAAAGAGACTAATGATAACATAGATAAAACTGTAAAAAGTTGTCTAAAAGAAAAGAAAGTAAAAAAGGGAAAACTTAATTTTGTCTCTAGGAAAAGTAATGGTGTTTCTTTGGAGAAGGTAAGAAAGAGTTTTCAAAAGAAATATGAGGTGAAAAACAGCAGTGCCATTCATGAATGGAAACAAAGGTCACAGAAAGAAGACAGCAAAAATGGTCAAAACTTGGGAAGTAAACTTTCTACAAGCAAAAACTCAAAAGAAAGGGAAAAAAGTGTAGTTAGAGAATTCTGTTTGAAACAGTCACAACAAAATAATGACATACCAGACAAAAAGGAAAGTGATATGAATGCTTACTTTGGAAACTTCATGAAATCTCATTCACATAAAATACTGATAGGTAAAAATAACCCACCCAACACTGATGATATTACCAGTTCTACCTACAATGAAACTGTTGATGCCAGTGTTAGCAAAAGCATGGATATGAAAGAAGAAACTGGTGACAGTCATGAAATAAAACAACTAGATTCCAAAACTGTTCAAAAGAAGAGGAAGAAAAAGAAAGGAAAGAAAATAATTAATGTTGAAATGCAAGATGAAGACGAAAATTCGGAGAATGAAAAGAGGAAACAGAAAGAGGAAAATTTAGCAGCAGAAGGTTTCATAAAAACACAGAAACGGTATTATGAAATTCTGAGAAATTCAACTATAGGTACTGGTAGAGAGGACAATGAAGTCTGTAATGAACAAAGGTATATGCTTGTTACAGTTTGTTATGGTTCATGTGTATTGCAATGTGTTATTTTTATGCCCCCGAAGGGAGGCATATAGTTTTTGAACCGTCTGTCCGTCTGTCAGTCTGTCCGTCTGTCAGTCTGTCGGTCTGTCAGTCTGTCCGCAATTTTTGTGTCCGGTTCATATCTTTGTCATCGATGGATGGATTTTCAAATAACTTGGCATGAATGTGTACCACAGTAAGACGATGTATCACGCGCAAGACCCAGGTCCGTAGCTCAAAGGTCAAGGTCACACTTAGACATTAAAGGATAGTGCATTGATGGGCGTGTCCGGTCCATATCTTTGTCATCGATGGATGGATTTTCAAATAACTTGGCATGAATGTGTACCACAGTAAGACGACGTGTCACGCGCAAGACCCAGGTCCGTAGCTCAAAGGTCAAGGTCACACTTAGACATTAAAGGATAGTGCATTGATGGGCGTGTCCGGTCCATATCTTTGTCATCGATGGATGGATTTTCAAATAACTTGGCATGAATGTGTACCACAGTAAGACAACGTGTCGCGGGCAAGACCCAGGTCCGTAGCTCAAAGGTCAAGGTCACACTTAGACTTTAAAGGATAGTGCATTGATGGGCGTGTCCGGTCCATATCTTTGTCAACCATGGATGGATTTTCAAATAACTTGGCATGAATGTGTACCACAGTAAGACGACGTGTCACGCGCAAGACCCAGGTCCGTAGCTCAAAGGTCAAGGTCACACTTAGACGTTAAAGGTCATTTTTCATGATAGTGCATTGATGGGCATGTCCGGTCCATATCTTTGTCATTCATGCATGGATTTTAAAATAACTACGCATGAATGTGTGACACAGTAAGACGACGTGACGCGCGTAAGACCCAGCTCCGTAGGTCAAAGGTCCTAAACTCTAACATCGGCCATAACTACTCATTCAAAGTGCCATCGGGGGCATATGTCATCCTATGGAGACAGCTCTTGTTAATATTGCTTTTCTTGATTTTTTGTTGGTTTTGGTCCACTATTTAAGGTTGTCTGCAAATTTGAAAAACAGGAAGTAATGGTGTGATGTCATTTATCTGGATAACGTAGAATAAATCCTGGACTCAGCATATAGAAATGAAAATTCATTTTATGAATAATTGACAAACCTTGAGTTAATTTAATACAATGGCAATGTTACTATCTTTCTTAAAATCAGCTTGAAATGTGCAGATCTCTTTAATCATGGGCAGATTTCTCAAAAACAAGCATGTGGACCTATACATTTTAATTGATCATGTTATAGCTCATACTTTTATTTACATTCATTCAAATCTACATTATAGAAAAAACTTCTATTTGCAAAAGTTTTATCAAAATTGTTATTTTCCCATAAACTGCCATGATTATGAAAGTTAATAAGTAAGGGTAGATTTCTTGGAAGCACAGAGCAAAAACATAGCCTCAGAGCCACGCATTTGCAAAGTAGGCCTATAACAAAAAGATACTGTAATGGAAAAATATTACCGACGGGCTGCTTCAAAAATCTAACAAGTACACATAAATTTATGCCAAATATAGATAGAGGGGGAGGAAGTGGTAAGGGGTAAAAAGGGGGTGGGGAAGGAAGTTGAAGGGGAAAGTAGAACATTCATGTACCAAAGATTATAACACAACATGACTCGGTGAGGTCCAAATATTTTTAATTAGTCTAGGAAGATAATCGAGCACACAACACTATATTTTTCATTTGCAGAATTTTCTAAATATATTCTGAAGTTTTGAAAATCAGGTTTTAATCATATTCTATATTGTAGAAGAAACTTTGATCCGAACATGCAGAAATACCTCAAAGGTGACCAATCAGCTTTTGACATGTTTTTGTTTGAAGAAGTTGGACATGATCTTGTCAAGTTGTTTAAAAAAAATCACTTAACATTTGAATAATACATTTAGATACATCAACAGAGAGTTTTATTAAATTTAGATTTTCCTGACCTAATTGCCAAACTAAGATTATTCAATTCTATAAATGTAATTGGTAAATCCAATTGTATCTCTGTAAAAGTTGAAAGTATCTCATTACTAATACCCATTGTGTAAGATGTAAAACACATATTTGAGATCATTCATTCAGTATTATGATTGTTCTTTTTTTCCTCTTGACACAATTAGTACTGTTGATTTCCAGCTTTCCTTGATATCTTATTTCATGCTGTTTACATTTTAAGGTTTTATAAACACCTTAACATTTAGCCTTCTAAATTTCTAAAATGAACTGGCCCATCATTAAGTGTGGGCTGGGCTATACCATTTATCATTTGAAGGGGTGCTAACTGAAAATTTACTGACTGAATAGCAAACATTGCAGTCCCAATGATGATCAGCCTGCACGGAATCACTTGCCGCCAGCAGGCTAAAGGTTAACCTTTTAACAAACTAGGTTGAAATCTCATGTTTGTTCTGATATATGGGTTGTGGAAGTTAATTTTGCGCCTGTTAATTTTGAAATCTAGAACTGTGATTAAGACTTATTCTTTCTCAGATGCATATATAACCTATTAATGAAATAATATAAAGCTGATGTGTGTTTTGATTAATCTAAACACAAAGAAAAGGTTACAGAGGCATTATAGCCAGAGTGAATTGAGCCGTGCCATGAGAAAACCAACATAGTGGTTTGCGACAAGCATTGATCCAGACCAACCTGCGCAGTCTGGTCAGGATCCTTGTTGTTCGCTTTCAAAGCCTACTGCAATCAGAGAATCCATGCTGGTCGCAAACGCACTATGTTGGTTTTCTCATGGCGTGGCTCAATTATTCTTTATGGTTTAGCAGTATATATCACAAAACAACAGAAATTATTAGTAAACAAACAACATCTTGACAAACATCTTATCTGTCTAATACATGTTTTACTGTTCTGTCACATAGAATTGGATACTTAAGATATCCTATAGGAGTTGTCCCCCTTTAAAAAAGAATGCCATTTGTAAAGAAGTAAATGTATACAATTGTCAAAAATGATGTTTTACCTTGTAATGTTAAGTTTAAAAATTGGTACTTTGTTGCAAGTGCATCAAAACGAGGACATGTAACAGCTTTTTTAATAAATGGTGAGTTTTTAAAGGTGCTGAACTGTCCAACAATGCTTTCTTTCTATGACTTGGTGATTTCAAAATTTCTCTCCGAAACATGGGCCTAACTCATAAGGCATAAAACCAACTTTTATGTTTATATTAATTAAAACACACTTCTGATATGTTATATTTCAATTAAAATAGGTCTTATTTGTAACATAGTGTATAAAATATGGTAGCACTTTTTGAGATCATTACAAGTATGTGAAAATAATGGTATATTATAGTTAATATAATTTCTGGTAGAGGATCCTTTGGAATACTTAGCACAGAATGCAACCAAGCAAAATGATAGCGGACTTGGTTTGATTGAGTCTGTTCATGAGAGGTTAGGAAATATACAACACCCCTCAGGCCACCTATCACCAGCGTAAGCGGAATTCTATTATAGTATAATTGAGTGTACTCCATTATCCTAAAGGACAGAAAATATAACAACACTGAGTCCAACATAACATACTTTTACATGTAGCCAGCCTAAGTTAACTTATCAGATAATAAATTATGACTAATTAGGGGTTTATTACTATGGAAAATGATTTCCTATACCTACGTTTATCTACAATTTTTTCTGATTTACCTATTTGACAGTGTGGAGGAACCTGTGGTAGATGAACTATCAGAAGTGATAGGCGCTGTCCCTGTACATGGTGAGAGAGTTATTACAAAAGCTCTAAGTGATGCAGAGAAAGCCCTAGAAGGTACAGGCACTCTTAAAGATATCCACAATGAAGATGAAGGAACCATGGTGGAGGACTTGATTAATCAGTGCAGGTAGGCTATTACCATCTCCTTGTTCAGCCATTTCTGTTACGTCTTGCAATGTCATCATCCAGGACAACTTGAATGTCTAGTGCTGAAGTCCTGCACAAAGTGAGATAGTTGTTATAATAAAGAAAGTAGTAAATGACAAAGGAAAGTCTTTGAAAGGTAAGTCACAAGAAAGTATTTACAAAGATGATAAAGGACTGTGATCGAACACATTGGTAACAAAGTAGGTAAGTATCATAAATAAACTCTTTATGTGTTTAAGCTTACAAAGGCATGTATTCAAGATGTGCAACTGATCAAGTTGACTGTCCATTTGATGTCTTTCCTTTGGCATCAATAATTTCTTTAAATAATATGCTAGCAGATAGTGGTGAAACTTTATCTCAGTGTTCCTTCTGGTGCTCCTCTTTTCAAAGTCAAAACAGTCATTACTGCCTCTCTGGACAAATCCATAATGGCACATTGTGCCTCACACCCATAATCATAATGGCCCTGGGTACCAGAATCTCAGAGCCTTCTGAGGCAGAACATCATGTAGCAACATCATGGCAGATGAAAGGATGCTGAATCATTTTCAGATCCATTGTCAAATATTGATGGCACTGTTGATGAAGAAAGCAATACAAATGATGCTAACAAGTTTTTGGAAAATATGTAAAATGAAATTAATGGCACACTTAGTTTCATAATGGCCCTGGGTCTAAAGTCCTTGGGCTGTTATGACACTAGATGTGCCATTATGGCAAGAAGGCACAACCAGGTTGTATATTAATCTCTTATTAAAGGCCATACTTTTCTTCATAAGGAGCACTTGTATTCACTGGACACACATTGGTTTCAATTTGTTGTAGATTCTAGGATATGATAAGGGCTGATTAGGCAATATTATACAAATACTGAATGACTTGCTGGTCTGACAAAACTACTGCCCAAGATTCTTCAGACTTCAGTACTAAAGCGACCAGCAAGACATTTAGTAAGTGTATTATTGCACAAGATTAGAAATTAATTTTCACAGAATTTATTTTGAATTATTTTACTTATGAGCCCAGTAAACATTTACTGAATATTGACCAGTCATACAACACAAACTATTGACTGGCAAAAATATGAAAAAGCGCCTTTGAATGTATCATGAAAAGGGCGCTCAGAATTTGGTATAAAAATGGCCAAGGTTATACTAGATATGAAGAAAAGATTACATCTGATTGGTTATTTCAGACCCCATTCCCTCAACTGACCAATCGGCAATTTTGTTTTCTTAGTCTGGTCTCAAAATTCAAGTTTTGAAACATAAGTGAATCTGGATTTTTTTGTAACAGGCAGCCTGTATAGCTTATTGGTTTGTGCATAATTGCTTCGAAACTAGGTACTCCTGTGATCAAATCAAATAAATGTTTGGCCTTTGAGCGACTCTGTATAAAAACATTAGTAGCCATTTGGATGTGACTTTGAATTGAAATCCAGTGTAGTTCCATTTATACCTTGTACGTTAATGAACTGGGGGAGTCTTCTAGAATTGGAGTATTATCCTCAGAAATACAGTAGGAGTATCTTCCTGTGGCAGGGTTATAAATAATTATAAAATAATTATATTTTTACATAATACATATTACTAGTATATTCAAACACATTTTCAGTTACCAGATGATAGAAGATGAGGACCATGTACAACTGGGCGGAGTAGCACACTTCAAGGACTTCACTCTACCATTTGTGTACATCAATGGCTACAAGTACACGCCACTGAGAGACGCTCTAACACTCTTCTCGCCGGAATGTTGCATCTCAGCTTGTACAATTCCAAGAAGTGTCTTGCAGAAACACAAAGCTATTGTCAAGACATTTAGCACTTGGGAGCAGGTTAGTAGTACAGTTTCAGTGAAAAATATCATTTGAGCCGCGCCATGAGAAAACCAACATAGTGGGTTTGCGACCAGCATGGATCCAGACCAGCCTGCACATCCGCGCAGTCTGGTCAGGATCCATGCTGTCCGCTTTCAAAGCCTACTGTAATTAAAGAAACCATTAGTGAACAGCATGGATCCTGTCCAGACTGCGCGGATGCGCAGGCTGGTCTGGATCCATGCTGGTCGCAAACCCACTATGTTGGTTTTCTCATGGCGCAGTTCATTTCATTCTGCAGCTTACAGCTTATTTACATGCTAACCTTTGTCCTCTTTATAAAATACAGCAGTTATAAGTGAGAGTCAGTATTTTGTCTATGACTCATAAACAAAAGATGATATTTCTTTGTGCAAGTTTGAATTGTGACTTTAAAGAAAATCTATAGATGATAAATCTTAATTTGTACACCAGGAACATGAGCATTATATTTTTATACATTTTCTGGACAAATAGTAGTAGAACCGTCCCTCCGTTTATCTGTATGAACCAGATTTTACCGTTTTGTCTACAACCCACATTTATGACCCAATTTAGTTCATACTAACAGTCAAAAATCCTTGTGGCAAGATGTACAGACTGATCTGTATATAGATGACCATGAACCTCATATGACCTTAACCTTCAAACTTAAAACTTTAAATGAAAACCAATTTATGGTACTGTAACAGCCCACATAATTGACCCAATTTAGTTAATGCTCACATTTATTAAACCTTGTGGGGAGACCTACAATCTGATTAAAAATAGTGATTGATTTTCATATGACCATCAACTTCAAACTTAAAACCTCAAAAAAAATCCCAGCACTACAGCCCATGTTATAACCTGATCTGGAAGTCAAAGATTTGAATCCAGTTGAGAACATATTTTACCACAGTCTGTCCAATCCCATACCAAGCATTGCAAGTCCTGATAAAGAAATTCAGAAAACTTTTATTAGACATAGTAATACAAGTTGTGATTTTAAGCTTGAGTTTATGGTGAGCTATTTGTCCATCTGTTGTCAACAACTTAAACAGCATCTTCTCCAAGACCACTGAATGGATTTAGATGAAACTTCATGATATCTTGGTAGTCCTCTTTCCTTTCAAAGTTGTTCAAATGGTTCCAGTTCATTGAACATATGGGTCACTATGGTTAAAAATAGGTTTTCAGCTATCAAACTTCAAAACTCTTCTTCTCTGAAGTGATAAAAGCTAACGCCTTGATATTTGGCATGTGATATCAGGGGTTTTACTCTGTACCGTAATTGTTCAAATTATTGCCCTAGGATCAGAAATGACAATGCCCCCTGAGTGTGAGATGTATATGAGTTGTGCCATGGGAAAACCAACATAGTGGCTTTGCGACCAGCATGGATCCAGACCAGCCTGCGCATGCGCGCAGTCTGGTCAGGATCCATGCTGTTCGTTAACAGTTTCTCTAATAGCAATAGGCTTTGAAAGCGAACAGCATGGATCCTGCGCAGGCTGGTCTGGATCCATGCTGGTCACAAAGCCACTATGTTGGTTTTCCCATGGCACGGCTCATATATTCATAACTTTTTCATTACAGCAGGAGTTCTAAATAACCAAACAGATAGCTGCATTTTCAAAACAAAGTATTTTTTCAGTGAATATATAATGACTTTTGAAATAAATTTCACACTATTTCAGAAATCAAATTAGAATTTTAACTGCATATATCTCAGATGATGCAACAAACTACAAAACTTTGATGTTACATTGAAATATTATGTGGTTTTAATACTTTGATTTTAGTGTAAAGTTAGAGATTTTACATAGGGAGTCTATGATAAAGTCTGAGTAAAATGTAATCATTACCCAAGTGAAAAAAGTATCATTCCGCAGTGTTTTGGACATGTTAAAAATTTGAGCCACGCCATGAGAAAACCAACATAGTGGGTTTGCGACCAGCATGGATCCAGACCAGCCTGCACATCCACGCAGTCTGGTCAGGATCCATGCTGTTCGCTAACAGTTTCTCTAATTGCAATAGACTTTGAAAGCGAACAGCATGGATCCTGACCAGACTGCGCGGATGCACAGGCTGGTCTGGATCCATGCTGGTCGCAAAGCCACTATGTTGGTTTTCTCATGGCGCGGCTCAAATTATGAATTCTGATGCTTTTATATATGAAACTTTGAGAATATTCTTCTCTTAATCTATGGTAGCTAGAGCCTTGATATCTGGCAGTTTGACTCTTTACTAATTGTTCATCTTAATGCCCTAGGGTCAAAAATGGCCATGCCCATAGGTGTGACATGTTCGGCTATAAGAAACTTTGGATATATTCTTCTCTGAATCCATAATAACTAGAACCTTGACATTTGGCATGTGATATTAGGGTTTGACTGTCAGTGTAATTGTTCGTATTATTGTCCTAGGTTCAGAAATGGCCCTGCCCATAAGTGTAACATGTATATAATATTGGCTTATGCAACAGAAACTTTGAAACATCTTCTTCTCTGAATTGATATTTATATAAACCTAACAATGTATATTTACCATTTTTTTCATACAAACACACTTGCAGGCTTTTACACAGGTGAGCACTTTAAGGTCAATGACCCTCTTGTGTTTTGTTGGATTTAAAGTCACACCAACACAATTATAGCTCATATGGCAACTTTACAGCTTTTAATGGTGGAGATAGACTATAGGTACCACTCCAGGCATTATTTCATCATGGGCGGGCACTTGGGTAGAACCAACAACCTTCGATCTGTATGGCCAGCTGGATGGCTTCAAAACATAAACAATTCCTCACCCCAAGTGGTCAGTGAGGGGCAAGTGACTTTAATTTTGCAATCTTAACCACTTGACCATGAATGCCCCATAACTGAAGTTGTGAGAACTCAAATAAATGTGTTTAAACTGAATATAGACATCTATTTTTGTTTGACTGGTAGGTGTATAAGTTGGAACTGATAAAGATGAAGAAAGGACCAGCAATTATGACAGGTGATATGCTGTTGAAACTGGATACCCTTTTAACACTGCTACCTGAACTTATTCAACAAATAGTAGAACTGCACATTGGAACGAAGTTGAAAAGAAGCAAAACGTGTGATATCAATGCGTATAAGATATTAAAGTCAACGTTTATGTGAAACAGTTACAAGTAAAACAGAATTCTATGGTTTTGAGATATCTGAGTGTGTATAAACATTGAGGTCTAAGTTTATGTGAATGCATATAAAAATATAGGAGTCAATTTAATGTGCTATTATTAGTAGGTATGAAACATTAAAGTCAGTTTACATGATATCAGTGTGTATGAAGTTTAAATAATATCAGTGTGTAAATGTGTATGAAGCTGTAAAGTCAGTTGTTTACATGATATCAGTTTGTACGAAGTTTACATAATATCAGTGTGTATGAAACAATCAGGTCAATTGTTTACATGATATCAGTGTGTATGAAGTTTAAATAATATCAGTGTGTAAATGTGTATGAAGCTATAAAGTCAATTGTTTACATGATATCAGTTTGTATGAAGCTTACATAATATCAGTGTGTATGAAACAATCAGGTCAATTGTTTACATGATATCAGTGTGCATGAAGTTAACATAATATCATTGTGTATGAAGTTTGTTGTTTACATGATATCAGTGTGTATGAAATTTATATAATATCAGTGGATATGAAACTATAAAGTCAGTTGTTTACATGATATCAGTGTGTATGAAGTTAACATAATATCAGTGTGTATGTGTGTATGAATTTTATTGTTTACATATCAGTGTGTATGAAAGTCATATAATATTAGTGTGCATGAAACTATAAAGTCAATTGTTTACATGATATCAAGGTGTTTGAAATTTACATATCAGTGTATATGAAACTATAAAATCAATTGTTTACATGATATCAGTGTGTATGAAATTTACATAATATTTGTTTGTATGAAACTATAAAGTTAATTATTTACATGATTTCAATGAGTATGGATTTTACATAGTATCAGTGTGTATAGTATGTATGTATTTATGAAGTTTATTGTTTACATACTATCAGTGTTATGAAACATTAAAGCCAATAGTTTAAATGATATCAGTGTGTATGAAACTACAAAGTCAATTGTTTACATGATTTCAGTGTGTATGAAGTTTATATAATATATCAATGTGTATGAAACATTAAAGTCAATAGCTTACATTTTTAGTGTGATGAAACATAAAAGTAAAAGTTTGTATGATACTAGTGTGTGTAAAACATTGAAATCTCAGTTTAAGTGATATCATTGCATATGAAACATAGATATCAGCATAATTATATGTAATATTAGTGGACTTTAAACACAGGAGTCTATGTTTAGGTTATATTAGTATATGGTTAATAATAAAAGCTTGTTTTTACTAGTAGGTGGAAGACATGTATTCACCCTTAGCAATGATGTCCTTAGAATGTCGTGACATCATCACATTGTGATATATACAAAATTTTAGTCAAAACACTGCTAATTTGTGGATTTTTTTTTGTTATTTCTTTTTTTGAAAATCATTATGGTTCTAGATTATGAAGAAGAAAACCAACTGCACATAGATTTTTATTAACTTACACAAATTCTTTTAATTCATTTAATTTCATTTCAAAAGCTATGCACACAAACAAGGCAATTTAGAATTTAGCAAATCTGTGAAACAATTGCTGCTTTAATCCACAATTTCTCAATTAAACAATAATCTTTGATTTATCAAAACCGCCTTTTACACCATTGTTTAATATAAAATTATTTCCTTTTGTAGTGAGGTTGTTTCAGGATTTACCAAATACCTGAGGTTGATATCACATTTCACAGGTCTATTAATCATAAATGAGCCACGCCATGGGAAAAGCAACATAGTGGCTTTGCGACCAGCATGGATCCAGACCAGCCTGCGCATCCGCACAGTCTGGTCAGGATCCATGCTGTTCGCTAACGGTTTCTCTAATTGTAATAGGCTTTGAAAGCGAACAGCATGGATCCTGACCAGACTGTGTGGATGCACAGGCTGGTCTGGATCCATGTTGGTCGCAAAGCCACTATGTTGCTTTTCCCATGGCGCGGCTTAAATATTAATGTAGACTAACCTTTCAAGACAATAGCTGTATCATTATTAAATCTAACAAGTAAGGTAACTAGACTTTGTGGAATTCAAGATTTTTTTAACCTTTACCCTGCTAAATTTCTGTAATGGACTGGTCCATCATTCATTTTGGGAAATACCATTTATTATTTGAAGGGGTTTTTACTGAAAATTTACTGACTGAATAGTGAACGCAGACCACAGTCAGCCTGCATAGACGTTTAGACTGATCATGGGCAGAATCACTTGCCACCAGCAGGCTAAAAATTAATTCAGAATGTTTCAACTTTTGAAATACCATATCTGGACAATGGTATTTATGCGAAGATTATCATTCTGAATGAATATTATCAGCTTATTCAGTCCCTGCTGGTTGTAAGATCGGTTTTGGCAACTATTGCATTGTGTGGTTCTGTTTTGTTTAAACTTTCATGTTCAGTTCATAACTGACTCAGGAATTTTAATATTTCTTAGCACAAATGTTACCAATAATTAGACAATGTGTCGTAAGCAAAACTCAGACCCATGGCTTAAAGGTGAATGTCAAAATTGGGGTCAAAAGTTAAGAGGGTTTGTTTTGTGTCCTTTTCATTACCCTCTGTCAATCAAGTTTATTTTACTTGGAAGAAATTGTCCTCATAACGAGACAATATAATTACTGATGTTACGAAACACATTAACAAGACATATAATTGGATGGCAGTATTCCAGTCACTTGTTATGTATTGGGCGGTTCAGTATGGCAGTATATTTGGTTAAAGACCTGTATTTGATTAAACATTTTGACAAACTGCTAGGATGGGTTTGAGCCCATATATTTTCTGTTACAGGAAACTGTTCAATTATCTTTTAATTGTATGCTTATTTTTTCCTGTAAAGAATGAAAACAATAAAAACATGCATAATTATTGGGATCTAAAGCAATGTATGTGTATTTCAAAAGAACAATACATCTATGGACATTGAAGTTCATGCATACAGATTCTTTTATAGGTCAAACACTTTTTAGTGCTATTAAATTCATACGAAAAAGACTAACATTGTCTAATAGTGGAAAGTATGTTATTCAGTATCTAAATATTTTATACCCATTACAATCAAACTTTATATCTTCAAAGTTTGTCTTAGTGAATGTTTGCACACATTATCTTTAAGTTGCCAATTTTTAGTATACTGGACGTATTGTAATAAGGTGAAATGTTTGCTATTTGTGTTAAGCTGAAGAATGTTAGATAATTGAGCCGCGCCATGAGAAAACCAACATAGTGGGTTTGTGACCAGCATGGATCCAGGCCAGCCTGCGCATCTGCGCAGCACTGTCTGGTCAGGATCCATGCTGTTCGTCTTCAAATCCTATTGCAAATTGAGAAACTGTTAGCGAACAGCATGGATCCTGACCAGACTGCGTGGATGCGCAGGCTGGTCTTGATCCATGCTGGTCGCAAACCCACAATGTTGGTTTTCTCATGGCGCGGCTCAATTATATTTATAGAAGCCTGTGATTATTTTACCAGTCTGTGATATGATAATAATGTATGTTTTATGGTTGAATTCGGTCATAGATCAGTCTTAGGTGTTAGTTTTGGGTCTGTATGATTGGATTGGACTGTATAATTAAAAACAGTGAAGTAACGCAAGGTTTAAGCTTTGTGAAAGTCGCACTTCTTTTTCAGTAAAAGTAATTAAGTTCCAAGTTTTCACAAGGATGCAGAAGCAGTCATCTGAGGTAATGTTTTTAACCAAAGTTGAAAACCTGGTTGTTATATTAGAGATGCTGACAGGTGGATGGCACAGTGGTGTAATGATTTATATTTCCATTCAATAACTAAAGTTTGGCTTGAGATATAGACTCAATACTTGGCCTAGATTGGACTGCACCTGAGTATATTCAAATTTAACTTGGCATATAGGTATCCCATAGGAAAATCAAGGTCAGGAGTGCATTAAAGGTCAGCATAACTTAATCAATCTGCTTACTTTGAAAATTCCATAATTGCACAGTGGTCTAATGCATTGGTCTGTTGTACCTTTTTAAATGTAGAATTTCTTAAGGGCAACAAAGTAGGTGCACTAATCTTGGTCCGTGCTGTAACTTTTTTCTGTTTTGGGTAATAAAAATGAGCTATTTAGATACCATAATAAAATGAGCTCTTTAGATACCATTGGGTCAAGGTCACAGTTACTTAAAGTAGATTTTTTTCACTTGGCTTGTTAGAAAGATGTTTCTAGTTTATAACTTGTGTTAAGATTGACATTAGATGATGCGAAGCAAACCTATATGAAGAACTGGCTTTGGATTTTATTTGGAGTCACTGTAACATAAATAGAAAAATGATTTCTGCTCAAAAACTTTAATTAGGCATAAGATATTGCAATGAAACTTTGTATGTAGGTAGCTAAATAAAACCAAAATGTTGGAAATTGTTTTTTTATAGCTACTAGGGTCAAGGACACTGTTAGGTCAAGGTCACTGTTGCTAAAGATATTAAATATTTGAAAAAATCTGACTTGATATTGATGCAAATAACCTAAGCACTATCTATGCTATCAAGAAAAATATTTATGTTTAAAACAAATGGAGTATTCCAGGCATAATGACAAAAAAATGACCCATGACTGAAGTTTTTGTATTGAAAATAATATATTTGTTAAGTTTGAACAGTGTTCATTTTGCAAATGTTTATAAAAGAAGAAAAGAAATTTTATGTGCAACTGTAACGTATTTGAAATTTCTTCTTCAGAGAAAAGTTATATTTATTCATTTCCTAAACTCTAGTACACATGTATTTGTTTTAGAAGTGTTATTACATACCTTTTTGAAAGTATCTGAAACATTAATAAATTGCTCCTTAATCTAAAAATGTCAGTGTTCACTTAATTTGTTTCAAGTCATTAAAGTTAAATAATGTTATTCCAAAGTCAATATTCACACAAAGTTGTTGTTAAAAAATTTATATACCGGCATGTATTTACACTTCAACAATTTTGTGTTGATGGTAAACTTTCAAGACTGTTTGGCCTAAAAAAATTCTACAAAAATGCTAAAAAAATTAGGGTAGGTAGGTCGGAATATTTTTGTTGTGCCCGCTTGCGGTGAGCTCGACTTAGTTGCCACTTCTGGCGGTTCTGTTTATGTATGTGTGTCCGTGTGTATGTACGTCCGATTTTGTCCAGACCATGACTTTAACATTCATCTACCAATCTTAAGTATATTTGCCATGAATGTTAACCTCAATGAGAAGGAGTATCATGCGCAGACCCCATGTTCCTATCTCAAAGGTCAAGGTCACAGTTGGAGGTCAAAGGTCAAATTAAAGTTTGTCCGGAACATTTCTTCTTAATGCATGGTGGGATTTTCATGTTACTTGGCATAAATGTTCACCATTATAAGACGGAGTGTTATGCGTAAGAACCAGGTCCCTAGGTCTAAGGTCAAGGTCACACTTAGAGGACAAAGTCAGATACAAGAATGACTGTACGGAGCATTTCTTTTTCATACATAATGGGATTTTGATTTTGAGACAGAGTGTCATGTGCAAGAGCCTAGAATTATTTCCCTTTGTTGTTACTATAAATAGCTTATACTGTAACTTTTTATTACTGGTTGTAGGCAAAAATTAGGACCACTTTTCTGTAGTACAGCATGCATGTTACATCCAATTTTGAGGTGTATTATGACCTATCTCTACTGGTAAGGATTTTTGTGTGGACTTGGAGTGTCATTGCAACTCATAGTCCTTATGACAGCTGGATGGCTCAACATGTTGCCAGTAGGCATCTTCTTTTTATACCCCCACAAAACGAAGTTTGGGGGGTATGTAGGAGTGAGTATGTCAGTCTGTCTGTCCGTTAGTTTTCATGGTTTCGGACAATAACTCATGAAAGGCCTGACCAATTTAAATATTTTTTGATACACAGGTGTAACATAAAAAATACAGGTCAGATTCGACTTAGAGGTCAGTAGGTCAAAGGTCAAGGTCACAGTGACCCTGAACAGTTAAATGGTTTCCGGATAGTAACTTGAGAATGCTTGAGCTTAGGATCATAAATTTTGTTACACAGGTGTAACATCATGAAATACAGGTCAAACTTGACTTTGAGGTAAGTAGGTCAAAGGTCAAGGCCACAGTGACACGAAACAGTTAAACGCTTTCCGGATGATAACTTTAGAAAGTTTGTGCCTAGGATCATGACAATTGATAGGTAGGTTGGTTATTACCAGCAGATGACCCCTAGTGATTTTGGGGCTAGTAGGTCAAAGGTCAAGGTCACAGTGACCCGGAACATCTAAACAGTTTTCAGACAATAACTTCAGAATGCTTGGGCCTAGGATCAAGAAACTAAATAGGGAGGTTGCTCATAACCAGCAGATGACCGCTATTGATTCCGAGTTCAAAAGGTCAAAGGTCAGAGTGACCCTGAACATTTAAACCTTTTTCGGACAATAACTTTTGAATGCTTGGGCCGAGGATTATGAAACTTCATATGGAAGTTGATCATGACTCCTTTCGATTTTGAGGTCAGTAGGTCAAAGGTCAATCAAGTTTGTCTTTGACATTGGCTTTGTTCTGTGACAAGGCCATATTGTGGGGGTATAATTCGTCACTCCTGTGACAACTCTAGTTTGTTTTGGATTTTTTTGATTAAGTGAGACTTTTCGGAAATTATTTTTGTGTCAAAATATGAATACAAATAAGGGGGTTAAAAAAATATTCTCCATCGCCATAAAAACATTTAGGGTAGGGCCAAAAATTTAGGGTAGGTCGGGATATGGGAAACAAACAATTTTTTTTATGCCTTAGATGTCTGCCAACTATTTGTCTCTTGTCAGTGTCCCATTTGTTTATACTCTAGCAACTACAGTTCTCAGGCAAACTTTGACATAAATTGGCTATGATATCTAAATTGAGTCTGATTATTTGCAGAATTGGACAAATAGTCCGAGTGTCATGGCCTTTGATGACATTATTAGTCTCCTACTGGTTGAAGACCAGTTTCGGGGACTAAAGGAATGCGCTTTTCTGTCATTCCGTCTGTCTGCAATTTCGTGTCTGGTCCATAACTCTTTCATCCATGAAGGGATTTTAATATTACTTGGCACAAATGTTTCCCACGATGAGACAACATGTAATGCGCAAAACCGGACCCCTAGCTTAAAGGTCAAGGGCACAATTGGAGGTCAAAGGTCAACAGGGCTTTTTAGCTCGACTATTCGAAGAATAAGTAGAGCTATCCTACTCACCACGGCGTCGGCGTCACACCTTGGTTAAGTTTTTTGTACCAGTCCACTTTTTGACAGTCTTGAGATAAAGCTTTGAAACTTTCAACACTTGTTTACCATCACCATGGCCAGTTATAGGCAAGAGCACATAACTCCATCAAGGATTTGGCTGAATTATGGCCCCTTTTGACTTAGAAATCATGGTTAAGTTTTTCGTACCAGTTCATATTTTGACAAAGTCTTTTGAGATTAAGCTTTGAAACTTTCAACACTTGTTTACCATCATCATGTCCAGTTATAGTCAAGAGTACATAACTCCATCAAAGATTTTGGCTGAATTATGTCCCCTTTCTACTTAGAAATCTTAGTTAAGTTTTTCGTACCGGTTCATATTTTGACAAAGTCTTTTGAGATAAAGCTTTGAAACTTTCAACACTTGTTTACCATCACCATGTCAATTTTTAGGCAAGAGCACATTACTCCATCAAGGATTTTGGCAGAATTATGGCCCTTTTTGACTTAGAAATCTTGGTTAAGTTTTTCGTACCAGTTCATATTTGACAAATTCTTTTGAGATAAAGCTTTGAAACTTTCAACACCTGTTTATCATCACCATGCCCAGTTATAGACAAATGTACATAACTCCATCAAGGATTTGGGCTGAATTATGGCCCCTTTCTACTTAGAAATCTTGGTTAAGTTTTTTGTACCAGTTCATATTTTGTGTAAAGTGTTTGACATATGGCTTTGAAACTTTTATCACTTCTTTCTGTAGGAAAGAGTACATAACTCTGTCATCTATTTTGGCTGAATTAGGGCCCTTTTTGGACTTACAAATTTGTTCTGTTTTCATACAAGTCCACGTTTTGTCAAAACTATTTGACATATGGCTTTTAAACTTTGAACACTTGTTTATCATCATGATTTCCATCTGTAGACAAGAGTACATAACTCTGACAACTATTTTGGCTGAATTATGGCCCTTTTTGGACTTTGAAATTGGTTCACACATTGCTATTTAGTGCAAGACTTATCGAAATTCACAAATACAGGAACATTGTTTGTCTAATCTGTTTTTTTCTTTTGTCTTAATATCTGTGTTAATATTTTGACCCCATTCTTCAATCAGTTCTTCCAATAGTCGAGCGCGCTGTCATCAGACAGCTCTTGTTTCCTGTCCAGTCCATAACGCTGCCTTCCATGAAGGGATTTTAATATTTTTGGCACAAATGTACCTCATAACAAGACAATTTATCATGCACATCTTTTAGACCTCTAGCTCAAAGGTCAAGGTCACACTTTGCAGTCAAATGCTAACATGGCATGGACAGGGTCTGTTTCATGTCTGGTCCATATCTCTTGTCATTCATTAAGGGATTTTAATATGACTTGGCACAAATGTTTTCCATGATGAGACGACATGTCTTGCAGAAATCCCGGACCCCTGGCCCAAAGGTCAAGGTCACAATTGGAGGTCAAAGGTCAACAGGGCTTTTTCCTGTCCGGTCCATAACTCTACCATCCATGAAGGTATTTTAATATCACTTGGCAAAAATGTTCCCCGTGATGAGACAATATGTCATGCGCAAAACCCTGACCCCTAGCTCAAAGGTCAAGGTCACAACTGGAAGTCAAAAGTCAATAGGTTTTTTTTCCAGTCCTGTCTAGAACTCTGTCTCCATCAAGGGATTTTAATATTACTTGGCATAAATGTTTCCCATGATGAGACGACGTGTCATGCATAACACCCAGAACCTTAGTTTAAAGGTCAAGGTCACACTTGGAGATCAAAGGTGTGTGGAAAAATATTCCTGTCCAGTGTATAAATTTGTCATGCAAAACAGGATTTGAATATTACTTGGCACAAATGTTCACCACTATAAGACAGAGTGTCATGCGCAGGAACCTGGTCCCTAGGTTGAAGGTCAAGGTCACACATATAAGCCAAAGGTCAGATACAAGAATAACTTTGTCTGGAACATTTCTTCTTCATGCATGGAGAGATTTTGATGTAACTTGGTGTAAATGTTCACTACCATGAGATGCATTGTTGTGCACAAGAACCAGGTCCCTGGGTCTAAGGTCAAGGTCACACTAAGAGGTCAAATGCCAAATTCAAGAATGACTTTGTACGGAGCATTACTTCTTCATGCACTGGGGGATTTTGATGTAACTTGGCACAAATGTTCACCACCATAAGGCACCCTTGTTTTTAGAATTATGTCCCTTTGTTTTACTATAAATAGCTTATATTGTAACTTATTTATTACAGGCCATAGGGAAAAATCAAGACCAGTTTTCTGTGGTACAACATGCATGTTACATCCACTTTTTAGGTGTATTTTGACCTATCTCTACCTTGTAAAGAGTTTTATGTGGACTTATTTAGATTTTGTTTTACTATAAATAACTTATGATACCTTTTTTTATAAACGACCAGAAAATGCTATATGAAAACAACTATAGGTTTTTATATATACAAATTTTAATCTAAGTGTTTTGATATAACATATTGTATATATAGCACAATATTGTTTATACATTATTGACAGATCTATATCAGTTCATTTAATATGTTCAAAGAAGTATAAAATACATTTATTTTGATATGTTATACTGCAGTAGAGAAAATTAGGTGCCTTCCAGTAGGGGACTTTGTATTGCATGGCAATACTTCATTCAGTTGTTTTACTTTATGTTTATTTTGCAGTGCCTTAATATTCCCACCAATAATAATCATGGAAGTGTCTAGGGGTACGGATCCGTACCTCTAGAATCTGATTCTAGAGGTACGGATCCGTACCTCTAGACAAGCCTCTTAGGGGTTTTCTAGGGGTACGGACCTCCTTTTTCTAGAGATTTAGGGTTATTTATATCTTAAATTTTGTTGAAAATGAAATAACAACTAAGTCTTAACCAGTCTTCACTTAAAACTTGGATCTAATTGGTTTACAGATACCAGCGTTCGTCCGATTGTTTACCTTCTCTTTCAAAACTTAAATAACCGAGGAACTCCAAATGAATACACTGTTCTGTGCCGATAGGAATTAGTTTGTTGTCAAATAAACTGTTGACAACAGCTAGATTAATCAAAGAGCTATAAAAATAAATAGATTGGCAACTTGAAAGGCATATAGAGCAAATCTCGCCAACCTCCCGTGACAAAAAAACGAGATCTCGTTTACCGGGAGTGGCGCTTTCTCCACGCGCCATTTTGTATGCGAAAGCAATTATTCATCGGTAAAATAATTATCACCGTATGACCACGCTTCTTTCGATGGCAAAAAAGCGTGTACTTCGTGTCTTAAGACCATTTCACATTAAACTAATTTTGTTTTAGAAGCTAACATGTATTTTAAATGTAGTTTTAAAGGTACAAATTGTAACTCCATGCTCGCTGATGTTTGTTTTTAGTAAGATAACGCCGAATCACGCTCTGACACGAGCTCACGCGAGATTACAGCCAGTTGCCATTCTGTGTATTTTATACTTCTTTGGATTAATGAATGAATCTATCCCTTAAATGAATTCTATTTGAAATTCAGCAAATAAATAAATAAATTAGGCATAATAATATGCACCAATCTATTTTGTTATTTAACAATGTACATTGTTGTATAATGATAATCGGCATGGAACTGATTGTTTAATAATCAATTAAGCGACATTAAGTAAAAGAAACTGTTTGTGAAAACGTCCCATGTATCTCGTAACGGCTACCAAATGTGTGAAAAACATAAATACACTAAGGGCTAATTATCAGTTAAAAATAATTTTTCCCCAACATACTTAAAAGTATTTTGTTTAATGTTTATATCTTTTTTTTTCTGCCAGTTCGAAACTTCGTGATTTATTTGGTGTTCTTCGGTTATTTACGTTCCGAAAGAAAATGTAACAAATTGGATGAATGTTGTGATCTGTAAACCATTTAGATCCAAGTTTAAGGTGAATTCTGATGAAATGTTATTTGTTATTTCATTTTCAACAAAATTTGAAATGTAAATGACGCTTAACCTTAATCTCTAGAAAAACGGAGGTCCGTACCCCTAGAAAACCCTTAACAGGCTTGTCTAGAGGTACGGATCCGTACCCCTAGACACTAAGAATAATCATTGTATCTAAAACAATGATCTTGGTCTGAGATCTCGGTAAATTCCAATTATTGGCAAATTGGACCAGTAGCCCAAGATTTATATCTATTTATTTGTCAATATTGCCATATTAAAGCATGTTTATGCTCTGGTACCTTAATTTTTCACCAATTTTATGGTTAATAAAAGGGCCAAGGTCACAATTTGACATTGATAAAGTAAATAATCATTGCCAACATCATACTAAGTGATAGGAAAAACTTCTTTTCGCGTACCAAAACAATGCAGAATCATTGTGAAATAGGTGTACTTTGAGAATGAATGCAAATTCATGGAAAAATCAAACAAAAATTTTCTCTTATAGGCTGATCACTACCAAATAGAATGTAAGCCTCCGCAGGTCTAGTCACAAGTAGTCCAAATATAAATAGTACTAATCTTTTTTCCTTTCCTAGTGCATTTTCTCGGCAGCAACGTGCTTACTTTTACCCTACCGCGTTTCAGTATGTATCACTTTGCATTCTAATGAAATCGGCATGTTCCTATCGCATGCTAGATAAAAATGGCAGCGTAAGAATTTAATGTCACGAAAAGAGAAATTGAAAGAAGCGAAAAGTAGTAAATTCAGCGGGTTGTATTTAACGAACTGTAGTTTTCTTATATAAAAGTTAACACCCCCTTTTCTTTTTGTTTTTCTAAAGTAGCGATCTAGTTCTTTATGGGAATATAAGTCTCTGAAAATCTGATATGCTAGAAAATGTCGAAACACCGTTATGAAGTGAGTGGATTTTATATGAAATAAAGAACAGCTGGATTTAGTGGTGTTCAGCCTTCAATGTGTATCTATAGGCCTAGTGTCTGCAGTACTCGTCTGCAACCTAATTTAGCAAATTTCACAGCATGTATTTTTTACGTTGCATTCTACTTTCGTTTTCGCATGCCGGAAAAACACCAGGAAATAAAATCTTCCATGTCAATTTGTCGTCTTAATTTTTACTGACAACGAAGAACTAGGGTTTCATCAGCGATATAGGTACAAAGTTATCGATTTCATGTAGATTTGACGAACTGCCTATAGTTGCTTTTAACGTAAATCAATGGTTAAATGACCTGTCGATGATTGACAAAATAGACTGGCAATTGAAATTTGAATGTTGTTCAATAAAACTTGTTAGCTGATATCTGTCTTTGAAAATGCAAGTCGACACTTCATGAGGGTTTGAAAGAGAATGTTTAAAAGTATGAATCATCAGTGGCAGTTAAAAAAGTCCTGTTTGAACAAAAGAAAGGAAAGCTCATTTACAAAATTGTAGGCATTATCTAAAGAATATTACCAGATACCATGAGATATGAAAGATTCTCATATGTCATGTAAAACTAGTATTAAAAAAAATGCCGGCAAGCGCACTTTTACGAATGCCCTTTCGGTGCCAAACTGCGCGCTAAGTGCCCTTTTTCTGGTGAAGCACCATGCCCTTTTTAGAGTCTGCAGGAAACACTATAATGTGCATACGCATTTAGGGTAGCTCCTTCTTCTCCAATTAAGTTGAAAGTTTATCTCCTTGGCGGTCAAAACCAGACAAGAGCATGACAAAACATTCTCAGACGAAACATCGACACAACATTTCATGGACACAACTGAATATCGACATGACATAACAGCGAAGTACCCAGGCAAAAAATTATATAAAAATATTTGCAAAAAAATAACCATAAGGCATTTCGGATCGCGTGATCAGATGTTATAAATGAATAAACAGCATTCAACATCCAACATCACATGTGATATGTAACTTTTATTAAATGTATAGGAGTTACTTCCTGTACACTCTCGGTAAAATGCAAAAACACATTGTCGGTGTTTGTCGATATTTTGTTGCTGTACTTTCTATGTTCAATTTCCTTTGGAGACTTTTATAGAACTGAAACATTCTAGAAAAATACATTTAAAAAATTTTATAAATTTTATAACTTAAACTGCTCCGATACCATTACATGATCAATTATTATTAAATTTTCTTCATGAAAAAAAGTTAGAAACAAATTGAAATAAGTTAGAAACAAATATAAAATAAAATAAATGCCTACTTACCTACCCTTATATATTTTGTCAAGTAACCTTAAACAGTTTTTTTTCTGGCCAAAAACATACATAGCCAAATGAATAACTGTTCTATTGAATTTGTAGAAGATTTGCATTAACAGTTATAATTATATTAAGTTTATTGTACAAGTTCTAAAACTATTATTATCTCCATTTTTTAGCTCGACTATTCGAAGAATAAGTAGAGCTATCCTACTCACCTTGGCGTCGGCGTCACACATTGGTTAAGTTTTTCGTACCAGTCCACATTTTGACAAAGTTTTGAAACTTTCAACACTTGTGTACCATCACCAGGTCCAGTTTTAGGCAATGGGACATAACTCCATCAAGGAATTTGGTTGAATTATGGCCCCTTTTAACTTAGAAATCTTGGTTAAGTTTTTCGTACCAGTTCATATTTTGTGTAAAGTGTTTGACATAAGGCTTTGAAACTTTTATCACCTGTTTATTATAACAGTCTCTATCTGTAAGCAATAGAACATAACTCTTCAACTATTTTGGCTAAATTACGGCCCTTTTTGGACTTGGAAATCCATTAAGTTTTTCATACCAGTTCATATTTTGTCTAACCTGTTTGTCATATGGCTTTGAAACTTTAACCACTTGTTTGCCATCATAGTCTACATATGTAGGCAAGACTACATAACTAGGATAAGGACTTTAGCTCAGTTATGACCCTTCTTGACATAGAAATTAGTTAAGTTTTGCATACCATTCCATAATTTGTCTGAACTATTTTACATATGGCTTTGAAACTAACTTTGAACACTTGCTTACCACCATGGTCACATATTGCCATATAGTGCAAGACTTATCCAAATCCACAAATGCAGATAGATTATATGTCTTAACTATTTTTTTTTTTACTTTTGTCTGAAAATCTCTTTTAATATTTTGGCCATATTCTTCTATCAATGCTTCGAATAGTCGAGCATGCTGTCAACAGACAGCACTTGTCTTTCTTGGTTGCACATTCTGATTGCAAATAAATGAATTCAAAAGCTACAAACAATTTAAAAACTATGCCTATGTGTTCAGACAAAGCTATACTCTTAATCAAGTATTGAGATGATAAATCAACACAAAAACAATTTAAACAGGGATTGAGTGAATTTTGTCTGGGATTTTCCTACATGAGGAAGGCAGGTTGTTTTATATATGTGTAATTTTCTGTAACATTTTATCTTTTGTAGATTTATGCAGATGTAACACCGCCATATCTCATTTATGCCAGCCTTTGTATAAATCAGCGTAAGAGTATCTCCTTGAAGCCAGCCTTTGTATAAATCAGCATAAGGATATCTTATTGATGCCAGCCTTTGTATAAATCAGCATAAGGATATCTTATTGATGCCAGCCTTTGTATAAATCAGCATAAGAAGTGTAGGCAAATGAATTAATGAGTACAGGTGTAGAATGTCGGAAACAATATAGTCATGACATAGAAGAGAATGTACAAAAGTGATATTTCTTATAATACATGTCACAGAACTAAGCTCTATAGGCGACATTTAAACATATGCACATGAAAGAAACGCTTTAAATCTTAATGTTTATGGTAATGTTTATGATTCAGTCAGCAAATATTGAGAATGTTATCTCAGATGTCGTCTAAAAACATATGAGAAGAAATGCACAAGAAAAATGCATTGTGATTTTGCACGCGATTAAAAAGGTTATCAGAAGAAACAGCTGGGGAAATGAATAAGAAAGCTTAAGGAGTGAAAAAGCTTTAAGAAGTAAAAAAGTTTTAAATGTGACGTTTGTGATTAAGTATGTAATGAAGTGTTAATCTGAAAACTCATTTCAGAATACACACGAGAGAGAAACGTTTTGAAAGCAGTGTTGAATAGACCCAGGTACTTGATTATGCATGTAATGCAAGTGTAATCTGAAAACTCATATCAGAATACAAACAGGAGAGAAACGTTTTGAATACTGTTTTAATTGTCCAGTTAATTAAGGAGACATAATGAGCAAACCTATAGGAGAAAAGCTGTTTAAATGTATTGTTTGTGGTCATGCATTTAGTCGACATAGTAATCTAAAAACACATATGAGAATACATACAGGAGTGAAAAGCTACAAATGTGGTTTTTGTGAGTATGTATGCAACTACAGTTGTAATTTGAAGAGGCATATGAGAACTCATACTGGAGAAAAATGTTTCAAATGTGATGTTTGTGATTACACATGTATAGGTGGAGATGCTTTGAAGAAACATAATAGCATACATACTGGAGAGAAACAATATAAATGTGATGTGTGTGATTATGCATGTATAGAGAAAGGTACTATGAAGAGACATATGAGAAAACATACAGGAGAGAAAAGCTTCAAATGTGGTTTTTGCGAATATGTCTGCAACAACAGTGATAATTTGAAGAGGCATGTGAAAACCCATACTGAAGAAAAATGTTTTAAATGTGATGTTTGTGATTATGCATGTATAGATAGAAGCGCTATGAAAAGACATAAAAGAATACATACAGGAGAGAAACCATATAAGTGTGATGTATGTGATTATACATGTAGTCAACATAGTCACCTGAAGACACATGTAGCTAAACATACTGGAGAGAAACAATTTAAGTGTGATGTATGTGATTATGCAAGTAGTCGACATAGTCAGCTGAAGACACATATGAGAATACATACAGGAGAGAAACGATTTAAATGTGATTTGTGTGATTATGCATGTAATTATTCTTGCAGTCTGAAAAATCATGTAAAAAGAACACATACTGCAGAGAAATGCTTGAAAAGTGGTGATTGTGATTAAATATGTCGTTGTAAAAGCGCTATGAAGATACATACAACTTGCTGTCAACTGATTCCTATATTCCTATATTTTCCTATATTTTGGATCAAAATCCTATATTCTGAAAAACGTCCTATATTTCCTATATTTTCCTATATTCTGAAAAATATTCCTATATTTTTTAGTAAAGTTCTTGCCGATGAATAAGAGAGTAAATCTTGGTTTGATACTGCTTTTGGATTCTTTATTTTATAGGTAAGAAAATTCCCATGTCTGCCACAGCATCACCATCCTTAAGATAATGTAGTTTTGCTCTTCTTCATCATCTGTATGGTCACTTTGCAAGGCAGTGAAACAGGACATAGGTCTTTCAGGTAAATCAAAGTCTTGTTCAGATGTTTTCTTTCAGATACTCCTCATTGATGAAATACAAGGCAAGTCTCTGAGATCTCTGACATCAAAAAAGTATAGTAAAGATGACAAACTGGTGCAGAAGTACCGTGTCTGTTTTAAATATACAGTTCATGCAGTTTTACCAAAATTCAAAGTCTTCATTTACTGAATTGTCAACAGGAAGATTTTCTCAGAGACTGAGAACACTGCGTCACTGCCCAAAAAGTGTTGACCAAGGGTGACGGTAAAACAGTGACTGCTACAGCCTCTGGAGCATCTAATAAACCAGCTACATTAGGTTCAAGCGATATTGAGCAGAGGCAAATACAACATGTATTCACAAGTCACCCTTTGAAACATCAAGTCACAGAATCTGAGCTGTTGTGGTGTTTTAAAGTAGCAGCTGCTGATTTTTCATTCAGATCATGTGATGGCCTTGACAAAGTGTTTCAGAAGATGTTCAAGTGTGATATTGCTGATCGGTTTTCTTTGTCAAGGACAAAAGCATCATACATAGTTTCAGAAGCCATAAGACCATTTTTAGCTCGACTATATGAAGTATAAGGAGAGCTATCCTACTCGCCCCGGCGTCGGCGTCGGCGTCTTTCCGCGTCCCCACCTTGGTTAAAGTTTTGGTGCACTTTCTCTTTTTTCAACTTATCTCTGTAATTACTTGATGGATTTGATTCAAACTTGAAATACTTATTCCTCATCATCATCCACATCATCTGACATAAGGGCCATAACTCTGGCACCAATATTTCATGAATTATCCCCCCTTTTCACTTAGATTTTCAGGTTAAAGTTTTGATGCACTTTCACTCTATCTCTGTTATTACTTAATGGATTTGATTCAAACTTAAAATAGTTGTTCAACATCATCACCCACATCATATGACACAAGGTGCATAACTCTGGCACCATTTTTTCATGAATTATTCCCCCTTTTTGACTTAGAATTTCAGGTTAAAGTTTTGGTGCACTTTCACTCTACCTGTTTTATTACTGAATGAATTTGATTCAAACTTAAAATAGTTGTTCAGCATCATCACCAACATCATATGACATAAGATGCATAACTCTGGACCAATTTTTCATGAATTATTCCCTTTTTTACTTAGAATTTCAGGTTAAAGTTTTATGCACTTTCACTCTGTCTCTGTTATTACTGAATGGATCTGATTCAAACTTAAATAATTGTTCAACATCATTACCCTTATCATATGACACAAGGTGCATAACTCTGACATCAATTTTTCGTGAATTATTTCCCCTTTTTACTTAGAATTTTAGGTTAAAGTTTTGATGCACTTTCACTCTGTCTCTGTTATTACTGAATGGATTTGATTCAAACTTAAAATAGTTGTTCAACATCATCACCCACACCATATGACGCAAGGTGCATAACTCTGGCACAAATTTTTCATTAATTATTCCCCCTTTTTACTTAGAATTTTAGGTTAAAGTTTTGATGCACTTTCACTCTGTCTCTTGTTATTACTGAATGGATTTGATTCAAACTTAAAATAGTTGTTCAGCATCATCAGCCACACTATATGACACAAGCTGCATAACTCTGGCACCAATATTTAATGAATTATGCCCCTTTTTGCTAGGATATACTTATATAGTGTTTTGATACATTTTATCTTTACCTCTCTTATTACTTTAAGTTGATATTTTTGATATAGACTCAGGCTATTGTGCAATATCTTCATCCACAATTGGAGTCATTCTCCAGTGACAGCTCTAGTTTCTTCAGATGTGCCCAGTTTCACTATCCAGCATCGAAATAGTCGAGCGCGCTGTCTCCTGTGACAGCTCTTGTTGACAGAAGCAATTGTGAAGGAAGTTATATAGATGGAAATTTAGGGTATGTTCTTATGTTTGATGAAACTATTACAGCACAGCAATGTAGACAAATGGACATACTGATAAGATTTTGGAGCAATATTGAAGGAGAAGTGTCTGTGAGGTTTTTGAAAGCTTTTCACTTTGGCCATGCAACAGCTGACATTGTAAGTGAAGCTTCCCTTAAATTATTTTGATACGTCTCTCATCTGATGGCCCGAATGTCAACAAATTCATTCACAGAAAAGTCAATGAAAGTTTGAAAGCAGATGGCCAGCTGGTTTTGCTTGTCTTTGAACCCTGCAACCCCCATACAGTGCACAATGCTTTTAGAAAAGGTCTCAGCTGTTTTGGAAGTGATGCAGAAGAGTTAACTTTTGACATGTATCAGTTCTTCAAGCAGCAGCCAGTCAGAAGAGAAGATTTTAAAGACCTTCAACTGGAGTATGACATGGATGAGAGCCTGTTCCTAAGACATGTACCAAGCAGATGGTTGACATTGTTTGTTGCCAGCCATGACCAGAGTATTAACAAACTAGAGGGTAAGTGTGGATTATTTCACTGTCCAAGTTCCAAAATCAATGAAATCCAAGTCTGCACGAAAACAGCTTGAGAGCAATGAAAGGTACAGAAGAATATGTTGTGGGCTTTGTATCAGTCTTCTGTCTTGTCTGTATTGTGATGCTGTTGAAGAGAATGGTAGACATTCTAGACATTGATTAATGTAGAAACAGTAAGACAGTAAGTGTACAGGTAAGAGTTGATAGTATATGTACCAGTAAATGAAAATATATGTTGTTGAAAACTCCTATATTTTGCCTCAAAACTGTCCAAAAACTCCTATATTTGTTGTGAAAATATTCCTATATTCTTCCTATAATTTGGAGAAGACCTGGTTGACAGCCTGATACAAAAGTACATACTGGAGCGAAACATTTTAGACTTGATGTCTGTGATTATGTATGTGTACAGCATAGTGATCTGAAGAAATATATCAGATTACATACAGGAGAGAAACATTTTAAAAGTGATGTTTGTGATTATGTATGTAGTCAACATATGGATCTGAATAAGCATATAAGAATACATACTGGTGAGAAACAATTTAAATAAGATCTGTATGATTATGGACCTGAAGAAACATATAAAAATACATACTGGAGAGAAACAATTTGAATGTGATGTGTGTGATTATACAATAAAAGGAACATAGTAATCTGAATAGTCATTTATTAATAAGCATATGATATATACAGGAGAGAATTGCTTCAGATGTGGTAAATGTGAATAACTGAATATGCATACTACTACAGTGCTCATTTGTACCCTTAAAAGTTAGGCTCTTGGTGCTCTGACTTAATCCAGACAAGTTATTGAGTACATTGGTGTAACTATACCTTAGATTTACCTTAATTTTGATTAATCTTACTTTTCGCTAATGTTAGAGCCTTAAAATCTCAGCGGGGATTTTATTTACATTGTCATGATTGTGTTGTCTATGTGTTGAAAATAGGGTTAGTGCGAGGTTGACATGCCCTAAACGCGTTTACCCCCCCCCCCCCCCCCCCCCCACCAGTTTCCTATATTTAGGTTACTGACCATTCCAAGGCGATGCCCCTGTTTTCAACTGGTTTTCTGTCTGTCTTGTATTTTCTGTTGCGTATGTTGTCTCGTTTGTTGTAAGTATTTTTTCCTCCTTCTCCTCACTCTCCCTATCGCCCTCATCCTTTCCCTTGCAGTTGGCGCTCCCACCTCTTTAGCATCCCCTCCCCCTTTACTATGAGCTAGTTTTCGTGGCCCCCTTTATTTGGCTGCTGGAGTCCTAAGGCAGTATATGATTGTTTTTTCCTGCTTGCAGGTGTGCGTTTGTGTGCTTGTGTTTCTAAAGCGGTGCGCTACAGTGTTGTTGTATCTTACTTGTCTGTTTATCTTTCTTAGTTGGTTGTGGTTGTGTGTGTTTGTCTTTGGTACATGAATGTATGTGCTATTATTGTTTACGTTGTAGTGTAACTGTAATTAAGGAATGTAGCATTCCCTTTGTATATTCATCCTTGTACTACTTTCCCCTTCAACCTCTTCCCCTACCCCTTTTTCTACCCCTTACCACTTCCTCCCCCTCTATCTATATTTTGCATAAATTTAAATGTAATGTTGGAGTTTTGAAGCAACCCATCTGTAATATTTTTCCATTACAGCTTCTTTTTGTTGCGTGCCTACTTTGCAAATGCGTGACTCTGAGGCTGTATTTTGAGTGCTCTGTGCTTCCCTGAATTCTACCCTTACCTATTATCTTTTGTACAGGCATATGAAAACCTATGTCGGTGCGCCGTAAAACCAAACACAAAAAAATATTCTGGAATGAAAGGTTTTTAACTGATCAATGTGTATTGAAACTAGTAATTTGAAGGCATATGTAAGAAAACCCACATATGAGAAATGCTTTGAATATTCTGTTGATGATTGTGCATGTAGTGATGGAAGTGCTATTAAAAGACATATAAGAATGCATACAGGAGAGAAACGAGGAATGTAGTGAATAATATTCTGATTATGCATGTAGTCATTGTAGTAATATGAAACTGATGATACAATTACATACAGGGATATGGATAAAAAGTGATGTTTGTGATTATACAATCAGGTATATTTAAGACAGTAATTAGTAAACACATCTGAGATTGCATACAGGAGAAAAACGAAACTCTGTTTTTATTAGCTCACCTGTCACATAGTGACAAGGTGAGCTTTTGTGATCATCCGTCGTCCGTCGTCAGTCCGTGTGTCAACACTTTCTTGTCTGCACGATAGTGGTTTCATTTATTTTATTTTAACCAGATTTGCACACAACTTGTATCACCATAAGATCACGGTTCCTTTCTTGAACTGGCCAGATCCCATTATGGGTTCCAGAGTTATGGCCCCTGAAAGGGCCAAAATTAGCTATTTTAACCTTGTCTGCATAATAGCAGCTTTATTTATGATTTGATTTTTACCAAACTGGCACACAACTTGTATCACCATAAGATCTTGGTTCCTTACTTGAACTGGCCAGATTCCATTATGGGTTCCAGAGTTATGGCCCCTGAAAGGGCCAGAATTAGCTATTTTGACCTTGTCTGCACAATAGCAGCTTCATTTATGATTTTATTTTCACCAAACTTGCACACAACTTGTATCACCATAAGATCTTGGTTCCTTTCTTGAACTGGCCAGATTCCATGATGGGTTCCAGAGTTATGGCCCCTGAAAGGGCAAGAATTAGCTATTTTGAACTTGTCTGCACAATAACAGCTTCATTTATGATTTGAATTTGATCAAACTTGCACAAAACTTGTGTCACCATAAGATCTCGGTTCCTTTCTTGAACCGGCCAGATCCCATAATGGGTTCCAGAGTTATGGCCCCTGAAAGGGCCAAAATTAGCTGTTTTGACCTTGTCTGCACAATAGCAGCTTCATTTATAATATGATTTTAACCAAACTTGCACACAATTTGTATCACCACAAGATCTTGCTTCCTTTCTTGAACCGGCCAGATTCCATCTTGGGTTCCAGAGTTACGGCCCCTTAAAGGTCCAAAATTGGCTTTTTTGACTTTTGCAGCCATATAGAGACTTCATTTATGGTTTTATTTGATACAAACTTCCAAAATATCTTCAACAACAATAAATTTTGGATTCCATGACAAATCAGATCCAATCGTAGGTTCCAGAGTTATTTTATATCTGATTACCTCCCCTGATTGTAATCAAAATGGATTTATATCAGTAAGTCCATATAGGACTTATTTGAAATTTCATTATTGTTATGAGTTGGACTGAGACAATCAGGGTAGATAACTATGGACTGATTTTATGTCAAATGACCTCCCTTTATTTCAAATTAAAATGGGTATATCTCTGTAACTAATGAAGATACTGATCTGAAATTTCATTTATGTCAACGGATTATTTGGCAGATCCTTCTTTTGTCCACTTACAATATATATTTTTTTAATTACTTCCCTTTTACGTTACTATAAATAGCTTATTTTTAGTAACTTTTTTATTATTGGCCGTAGGGAAAAACCGAGACCACTTTTCTGTGGTACAACATGGATGGTACCTCCAATTTTTAGGTGTATTTTGACATATCTATACCTTTTTTTTTCTTTTTGGTTAAATTTCTTCCCTTTGTTGTTCCTGTCCTTTGGACTTAGATATCTTTTCTGAGGACCTTCTTGTCCTCAAGTGCAATGATAACAGGTGAGCGATATAGGGCCATCATGGCCCTCTTGTTACTATACATGAGTTACAGTGCTAATTTAAAAGTAAAACTAATGAAAAGCATACAGGAGAAAATTTTTAAATGTAGTATTTGCTGTAATGTATATAATTCAAGTACTTATTTGAAGGCACATACTTAGGAGAAAACATAAACTCTATTGGGTTGGGTGACCAAATTTGGGTGCGATCAAAGCAGTCGTGTGTAGGAACATATGAACGAAATGATTTTAAATGTGATTTGTAATTTTTCAAAGTGTTACATTAGTAAACATATACTAAGGAGCATCATATATCCCATTTTAACCCCCACCTTTTTAGCTCACCTGTCACATAGTGACAAGCTGAGCTTTTGTGATCACCATTCGTCTGTCGTCAGTGCGTCCGTGCATCAACAATTTCTTGTCTGCACGATAGTGGTTTCATTTATGATTTTATTTTAACTAAACTTGCACATAACTTGTATCAGCATAAGATCTCGGTTTCTTTCTTGAACTGGCCAGATCCCATTATGGGTTCCAGAGTTATTGCCCCTGAAATGGCCATAATTAGCTATTTTGACTTTGTATGCCCAATAGCAGCTTCATTTATGATTTGAATTTAATCAAACTTGCACAAAACTTGTGTCAGTGACACCATAAGATCTTTGTTCCTTTCTTGAACTGGCCAGATGCCATTATGGGTTCCAGAGTTATGGCCCCTGAAATGGCCAGAATTAGCTATTTTGAACTTGTCTGCAAAGAGCAGCTTCATTTATGATTTGAATTTAATCAAACTTGCACAAAACTTGTGTCACCATAAGATCTCGGTTCCTTTCTTGAACTGGCCAGATCCCATTATGGGTTCCAGAGTTATGGCCCCTGAAAGGGCCAAAATTAGCTATTTTGGCCTTGTCTGCACAATAGCAGCTTTATTTATGATTTGATTTTAACCAAACTTGCACACAACTTGCATCACCACAAGATCTCGATTTCTTTCTTGAACTGGCCAGATTCCGTCATGGGTTCCAAAGTTATGGCCCCTGATAGGGCCAGAATTAGCTATTTTGACCTTGTTTGCACAATAGTAGCTTCATTTATGATTTGAATTTAATCAGACTTGCACAAAACTTGTGTCACCATAATATCTTGCTTCCTTTCTTGAACTGGCCAGATCTCAATATGGTTTCCAGAGTTATGGCCCCTGAAAGGGCCAAAATTAGCCATTCTGACCTTGTCTGCACAATAGCAGCTTCATTTATGATTTGATTTTAACCAAACTTGCACACAATTTGTATCACCACAAGATCTTGGTTCCTTTCTTAAACTGGCCAGATTCTTCATGGGTTCCAGAGTTATGGCTCCTTAAAGTTCCAAAATTTGCTATTTTGCCTTTAGCAGCCATATAGAGACTTCATTTATGGTTTGATTTGAACTTCCATAATATCTTCAAAAACAATAAATCTTGGATTCCATGACGAATCTGTCAGATCCAATTGTAGGTTCCAGAGTGTTTTTTTTTATATCTGATTACCTCCCCTGATTGTAATCAAAATTGATTTGTATCAGTAAGTACTTATAGGACTTATTTGAAATTTCATTATTGTCATTAGTTTGACTGAGATAATCAGGGTAGATACCTGTGGACTGATTTTATGTCAAATTACCTCCATTTATTTCAAATTAAAATGGGTATATCTCCGTAAGTAATGAAGATATTGATCTGAAATTTCATTTATATCAACAGATGGACTTGGACAATCAGTGAAGATACATATTGACTGAATTTATGACAAATTACCTCCTTTTATTTTATGTAAACGAATATATCTCAGCAGCATCTAATGAGATTGGTTTTAAATGATATTTAAGTCTTCCATGGTAAGGAATAGTCATGTTAGTACAAAAATGCAGCATTTGAGCCTAGGGCCCTCAAACTTGGAAAATATGGAAATTGGCCCTGACTAGGTCCAAAATACAAGAAAATGTTTATCCTAATGATATTTAATGTGTATGCCTATGTGCTCTATGTCAAAACTTGATCATATCATTTTGAGCAATGGTACTCAGGTGAACGATACAGGGCCATCATGGGCCTCTTGCTTTTAAAGACAGCAATGGAGATATAGAAACATGCTGCATTCTTCCATCCGTACATACTTCTGTCTGCCTGTCCTTCCATGCATCGCACTTCGTGTCCGGTTCATAACTCTGCCATCCATGAAGGGATTTTGAAATACCTTGACACAATAATTCCCATAATAAAATTTCATGTCATGCTCAAAACCCAGACGCCTTTTTTCAAGGTCAAGGCCAGTCCATAAGTTTGCCATTCATCAAGGGATTTTAAGATCACTTGGCACAGGTATTTCCCATAATAAGATAACGTGTCATGCACAAGACGAAGACCCTAAATGAAGGTCAAGGGCACTCTTTGAGGTCACGGGTTTAGAGCATGAGAGGTTTAATGTTATGTACGGTCGGTAACTATACCATTTACCAATGGAATTCAAAATAACCTTTTATGAGATGACATGTGCCTGCAATGCCTTTGTCTCAAAGGTCAAGGTCATACTTGGAGGTTAAATATAAATTAAATTAATTGGACATTTTTGGTCTTGTCAATAACTTTGCTGGATGTATATCTAAAGAGATTGGTATAGACATTCACTATAAGACAATGTGTCATGCTAAAAGGTCAAGGTCATAGGTACCAAAGTTAGCTTTACTTCTTGTTGGTATATGAAATTACTTCGCTTTTATATGATTAAGTACAATACATTTTTTTGTCGAGCCGGCTTGATTAATTTTTAGCCAAAGGCTCAGGGTGAGCTATTCTGATCACTCACCGTCCGGCGTCAGTAAACTTTTACTTTAAATGACATCTTCTCATAAACCGCTAGGCCAGTTTCATCCAAACTTCACAGGAATGTTCCTTGGGTGAAACTGTACAAAAATTGTTTAAAGAATTGAATTCCATGCAGAACTCTGGTTGCCATGGCAATTGAAAGGAAAAACTTTAAAAATCTTCTCAAAACCCAGAAGACCTAGAGCTGAGATATTTGGTGTGAAGCATTGACTAGTGGACCTCTACCAAGTTTGTTCAAATCATGACCTCGGGGTCACTTGATTTTTCATAGGAAAATCTTCAAATTTTTTCTAAAAATAACCAGAAGGCCTAGATCTTACATATTTGACATGAGGCATTGCCTAGTAGACTTCTACAAAATTTGTTTAAATCATGACCCCCGGGGTCAAATTGCCCCACCCAACGGGGTTACTTGATTGTACATAGAAAAATCTTCAGAATTTTCTAAAAATATACCAGAAGGCCTAGAGCTTAGATATTTGACATGTAGCATTGCCTAGTGGACCTCTATAAAATTTGTTAAAATCTTGACCCCCCCCCCCCAGGGTCAAATTGACCCAGTCCCAGAGGTTACTTGATTGTACATAGGGAAATCTTCATAAATTTGCTAAAAATAAACCAGAAGGCCTAGATCTTAGATATTTGATTGTAACATTGCCTAGAAGACTTCTACAAACTTTGTTCAAATCATGACCCCTGGGGTAAAATTGGCCCCGCCCCAGGGGTTACTTGATTGTACATCGGAAAATCGTCCAAAAAAAAATCGAAAAATCATCAGTTTGACATTTGAAACATGCAGCTAATATTACTCAGGTGAGCGATCCAGGGTCATCATGACCCTCTTGTTTTTTTATTTGGTAGATGCCTTGTGGACTTACTTTTTTATAGAATTACTTCCTTTGTTGTTACTATCAAAGAAGTATGAAATACATAGAATGGCAATTGGCGGTAATCTCGCGTGATCTCGTGTCAGAACGTGAATCGGCGTTATCTTAGTGAAGCGCAATATTTAAAATACATGTTAGCTTCTAAAACAACATTAGTTTAATGTGAAATAGTCTTAAGACACAAAATGCATGTTTCTTACCATCAAAAGAAGCATGGTCATACCTTGATAACTAATTTACCGATGAATAATTGACCGTGTCCTTCTTTTGCATACAAAATGGCGCGTGGAAAACGCGTCACTTCCGGTAAACGAGATCTCGTTCAGGTGTCACGTTTTCTTGGCGAGATTTGCTCTATATGCCTTTCAAGTTGCCGATCTTTTTATTTTTATAGCTCTTTGTTACTATTAAAAGCTTATTTTGTAACTTTTTAATTATTGACCGTAGGGAAAAGCCTAGACCGCTTTTCTGTGGTCCAACAAGTATGGTACCTTCTGTTCTTAGGTGTATTTTGACATGTCTGTACCTGCACCATGGTAAGGATTTTTTATGGACTAAGAAATACTTTTATGTGAATTCATCTCATGTTTTTAGAATTACTTCTCTTTGTTGTTCCTATAAATAGCTTAATTTGTAACTTAAATTTTGTTTAGGTCAATATATAAAAATGAAACTTGTTTTATTTGGCTAAAATGTTTGTGTCATTCAGTCGGTGTGTCAATAAATGAGCCGTGCCATGAGAAAACCAACATAGTGGCTTTGCGACCAGCATGAATCCAGACCAGCCTGCGCATCCGCGCAGTCTGGTCAGGATCCATGCTGTTCGCTTTCAAAGCCTATAATAATTAGAGAAACTGTTAGCGAACAGCATGGATCCTGACCAGACAGCGCGGATGCCCATGCTGGTCGTAAAGCCACTATGTTGGTTTTCTCATGGCATGGCTCAAATAATGGGCTCGACCTTGTTGCTCTTTTGGCTTTAATATTATAGTTTCATTAGTTTTCCCACTAATTTCAGAATGAAAATAAGTTTTAACTATGTTGATGGGTATTGATAGATATTGAAAAGCTATTAACAGCTATAGATTTCCAGAATGCAAAACCAGCCACAAGTACTTTATAAGCCCGCCCGCTTAGCTCATTAGGGAGAGCGTTGGTCTACGGATCACAGGGTCGTGAGCTCGATCCCCAGGCGGGATGTATGTTCTCTGTGACGATTTGATAAAAGACATTGTGTCTGAAATCATTCGTCCTCCACCTCTGATTCATGTGGGGAAGTGAAAGTTACTTGCGGATAACAGGTTTGTAGTACTGATGCAGAATCCAGGAACACTGGTTACGTTAACTGCCCGCCGTTACTTGACTAAAATACTGTTGAAAAACGGCGTTAAACCCAAAACAAAACAAAAGACAAGTACTTTATTGTGTATATATATAGCATTATTATGATTGCAATACATAAGGTTGATATTCAAGAATGATTTTGTCCGTAGCATTTCTTCATGCATGGAGGGATTTTGATGTAATTTGGCACAATGTTCACCACCATGAGGCACACTTATTTTCAGAATTACTTCCCTTTGTTGTTACTATAAATAGCTTAATTATACTGTAACTTTTTTATTACTGGCTGTAGGGAAAAATCGGGACCCCTCATCTGTGGTACAACATGCATGTTACATCCAATTTTTAGGTGTATTTTGACTTATCTCTACCAGGTAAAGAGTTTTTTGTGGACTTTTATTATTAAGATTTTCATATTAGAATTGTTCATGTGATGAAGCCATCCAGCCGGCTTACTGAAGGTCGGTGGTTCTACCCAGAGAAGTTCAGTTCTTTTTGTAAACAATGGGACATATTTGTATTTGCAGGAGGGATAAGTCAACTACGTCCCAGCAATACCAGGGTTGAAACTTGAGCATGTTCGTGAAATTCTTTAAATTTGATGTGCCAAATAACATTGCCTGCATCACTAAAATGATATAGTCTGGCAAGATAATTAAACTGATTTTTGATAATTATTTTTGAGCTAATTGTCCAGTGAAAAAGCTTAATCTTAGAGATTTGTTTCCAAACAGTTTTATAGCTCCAATTCTGGTTGGCTGTCACATCAGTCTATAAATGTACTGGTATTTCATCTACAAAAGATGTTTCAACACTCAGAAAAGTGCTCTAAATGTGCTTTACTAATGTGCACCCAACCCCTTTTCTCGATTTTGTGTCCGGTCTATAACTTTGTCGTTCATGAATGAATTTCCAAATCATCTGCATGAGCTAACAATGAGTCAAGCGTATGACCTTTAAATAAATCTCTCTAACTTCTAATACTATCTCCCGATTTTGAATGTTCATCCGGATTTCCTGTCCGGTCCGTGACATGAATCGAGGGCTTAGTGCAACACTATTGTATCTTGTTATTTATTTATATACTGTTACAGTTATAGTTTTGCACTAAGCCCACGGAATGGATTTCATAAAAAGTTGACACTAATGATTAACACAACAAAATGCTGCGTCCTATGCAAGAACCTTAAGTCTACCCTTCATTCTTCATGAGTTATCTCCCTTTGGCCAATTTTCTGTTTCATGGCACAACTATAAAACTAGTGCAGAGTGTACAAGGTATATGGCAAGTCGAAAGCTTTCCTGCGGCCAGAAGTTATACAGACCAGAAATTGTTATGGATGTATGTGTTACCACTCAGCCTAAAAAGTAACTTATGTATGAATAACGTGTCTTGTTTTTAGTCCACATCATCAGATCATGGGGGCTATTCAAATCTCTCAGTCTCTGCATCCGTGGTCCGTCGTCCTTCCGTTAACAATTTCTCGTTATTGCATCTCCTCAGAAACTACGAAGGGGATTTTGACAAAACTTTGTCAGAATGATGTATTAGTACCCTAGTTGTGTCCCCCTGAAAATCAGACTGGTTCAACAATTTTTGAGTGAGTTATGGCCCTTTGTTTACTTTTATAATTTGCATAGATTTATATAGGGAAAAACTTCGAAAACCTTGTCCAAAACCACAGGGCCCAGGGCTTTGATATTTGGTATGTAGCATCATCTAGTGGTCTTCTACAAAGATCTTTCAAATTATTTCCCTAGGGTCAAATATGGCCCCGCCCCGGGGGTCACATGGTTTATATCCTTTCGACTACCGCTATCGTACCCCGACGCGCTACCTGAGCCGCCAAATGCAGACTATATTTTTGGGGTTCTCCATTACCGCTACTGTTTTGCAGACGGGCTACCGGAGACGACTAATACGTACCAGATATTTGGGGTGCCCATTTCCGTAGCGCATAATGCAGTATTTTGGTAAAAATCGTATTTTTTCTCAATTGAAAATAGAAGAAATTACCGAAAATATACTACATTTTTACGCTGCGGTAATTTTTATGTAAAACGGTTGCTACACTATGGTAGTTATGGTCATTGTATGGTTATCGGTATAACTACACTGTGGCACAAGTTATAATTTCTTGTTTCCTGCAATAGTCTACTATGGTATTTATATGCAGATAAAACATACAGTTTATGTTATTTATTAAAATTCACATATTCAAACGGTCACTGCATCACTGTGGCAGTACGTGCTATTTGTGTTACTATGTATTAATTAAGCTGCGGCACTGTCTTGAGTTTCTCATTGTTCTACTTTAAACTACTGTGGTATTCGGGGATATAATAATGCCTACAGGGTAATTTGATCACTAGTTATAATCCTTTCGCATAGTAACTTTCTCAGCACTATGGAAGTGCACTTATTTTCATTAATGTGTATAACTACACTATGGCACTGCCCTATAAAATTCAATGTTTCTCACAAAAGTCTACTATATTCCTTAGCAATGGGTTGAGTAAAAACTACACTGTAGTACTTCATTAAAATTCATTCTTCCTGCAAACGTCTACTATGGTACTTATTTCAGATTAAACATACAGTTAATGGTATTTTTAGAGGTGTCAGCAAATGTCGTTTCTGGATATCTTTGGATTTATCAAGTTTATCTTTGGGGTATAAAAGAAATAGGACTAACGAGGAAGGTTGTTGAACATCTGTTTGAGCCAGTGTATCAACGAAACCATATAGTATTTCTAGACACATTCTACACATCGATCCCTTTGGAACAGGCGTTCCTTGCCAGCTCAATCCATGTTTGTGGGTCTTTTATTATAGGGCAGAAATTCTGGCTATATGATTTAAAACCATAGAAATCAATCGAAAGAAAGATAATCGGTTAGAACATTGAACAGAGGACAACATATGACACATCAAACAAAAGATGGAAAGATGGTAGCTACAGTAGAGAAGGATTCAAGGCATGTCTACAACTTGAATACATGTTCCAATCCCGTTCTAAAGACCAGGATACAGTCGCCAGAAAGCAAGTAAATCCTGAAGTAAATGGGAGAAGAAGGTATACCCCTGTCTACCCGCTTGTGTTCAATTCAACAAGTACATGGGGGACGTGGATAGGTAAGATCACCTCCGAATTAGCTACACAGTACAAAGACCAAGCTTTAGGTGGTGGACCTACTTCCTATGGTTTGCTGCTGACATAGCCCCGATGAACAGCTAAATTATGTACAAGACATTGGCCAAGGGTTGTGTACCAAAACTTCCAGAATGAGGGTATGTTATTTTTTCTCAGAAGTCTCATGTTTTAATCTTATTTATTTCTTAACATTACATGTATCATAAATTAATCTAACTAAGGTATAGCCTAAAACTAAAATAGATTGTATGTAATATTTAAATCAGATGAAAGAAATATCCTAAAATATATAATATAAAAACGCATATTGTTATAACATAATTTTAAATAAAAATTGAATCATTTACATCTGGTAGCGGAACAGCTGATTGGAGGTTACTGTTCAAGAATAAGGAAACCCAAACAAACGCAAGTCGTTGGTACCATTGACAGAAAGTTTTCAGACTCACATGGAAATATCTCAATTTAAGGGCGAACAATTATCGGTTTTGCCTTATGAAGCTAAAGACCGCCATCGGTCTTCGGACAACAACGTCATCGTTATGTTGTAAGCAGTGTAGTCAATTTACACAGCTATAACAATAATCTTTTATTAGAAAGTTATATTAATCATATGGGTAGTTTTAATGATTTTATGGTATATTGAGTCCTTTCTATGTTAAGTGAACGTAATTTCTAATGCTTAATATATATAAACTGGGTCTGAGCATTGCTGATACATAACAAGTCGCTCAAGTCCAAAAATATACTCAAATTAACCATCTGGGTCCAATTTCTCGAAACATTTAAGCATGTCAAAGAGGATGAGTCTGTTATTGAATTATATATTCGACTGCTCATAACAGGTTAATATTCTTAGAACAGTTTTCCAATGTTTCGAGAAATCAAGCTCTGTGTTATATTTGATTGGTTTTATTGTTGCTCATTATTACTACATTTTAATAAGAAGTCCTTCCTTCAATTTAGCTACATAATCGTTGCAAGAATTACCCAGGAAGGTACATGTTAAAACAGAATCACCCGTAAAATGCCATCAAAATCATATGGGAAATCAACAAAGAAGATATGACTGTCTGACTAGCTGACACTAAGCTGAAGCTGGGGAAAGACACGACGGTGTCTAAGATTTGTGAGAACATGATGTACTACATATTTGTACTATGTGTCGTGTGTATATGTACGAAAGGTAGAAAGTTTGATTGGGTTCATCTTTAATAATTAATTTTCCATGCAAATACTTCTCTAATATAAGCTGTCTCAAAGGAAAAAGGGGTTAAGACCTATGTTTTTGTAATCCAAGAAAGACATTTTAATAAGTTTGGCTTCTGCTTCTTTGAATATTCCTGAACTTTCTTGAAGATTTTTCAAGTACTTTTAATGTTACAAGCTATTAAGTGCAGGCACCTTTTTTTCGTGATGCAAGAACGTCATCGTAACTTCATTACTACGTAACGGTGATTTCATTTTAATAATATGGTATAAAAAAAAATAATCATATAATCGGATATATTAAAATATACACATAACTTAATTATTAAACAGTACTTGTACTACCGATGAAATGTTTATCAGACTGAATATTAGACATTTTGTCTTTCTTTCGTCATTAACAATTCCAATTACTCTAAACCCCCGTTGCATTTAGACGGCTCATGTCTAACATGTTGTTAAAGATCATATTCGGAAAATACATGTTTATATAATATACAGTACAACGTCTCCAGAGCGGCCTCTTAAGCAAAAACCTCTCTATATAAACATCATCAAAATTTCCCTAAGCTGAGATATACTATCAAATTTACCTGTCCAGAACAACAACCGCAAATTAACAGTCAATATTTGTATCTTCCAAAAGCTGTTGCTCTACAGAGGTTGCACTGTAGAATTACGGTTATTGTCGTACGTTGTTGACAAAATTGTTTCATTTAAACGGACTACAGTACAAATTCAACAGAAAACAGGAATTATTTCATGACTTTGAGTGAACTTTTTATGTATCTTTACGTATGCTCAATGTTACCTTTTACGGTGATTTGTAAGTAATGCATGATCCTCATCTGTAATAGCTTTTACAACTGTTTTCGTTTAGCTGTAATGTTTGTTATGTTCTGTCAAATGTTTGTTTGCTCTTAATGTTTTACTTTATTCTCCTACCGGTTTTCCACGGATCGGACTATAGGTATGTCTGTCTTTTATGAAATTTAGTCCATAATACGTTGTTCAGGTTGTGTAGCATTTGGTGTATGATTTTCCTTCCTCCTACCCGTTCAAAGGGAATGTCTGCGCTGTATTGTCCTTAATTTTCATTCAGTTGTTAATTTTTATTATTTTTCTATCATAAGGTTGTTTGTAAATATAAAAAAAAAATGTTTTATTGCAATTAACATTTAGTCTCCTACCAGTTATGTCAGCAGATCAGACCATAAGTTTGACTGTCTATTATCAATATACGTTATTCATGTTCATTTAAATTTTATACCTTTTCATAATCTGGTTTTTTGTAGTGTATCTGATGCAAGTGCCTAAACAAACCTCAAACAGGCCGAATAACAATTCGTGGTAGTAGTGTCTTTTTCTTTGTTTGTTATGCCTTATTGACTTTCAAACAGATTTTCAAATAACTTCTTTTTTTAATATCATTTTATAAAATGAGAGCGTGTCCCAGTGGGTATCACAGACGCTTTCCGGTAATCGGGTGGAGTTAAAGGTTTTATTCTTTCTGGTGGCCGTAGCTCGGTGGTTGAAAGTATTCCTTATAATCGGGAGATTGAGTGTTGGATCCCGGTAGAACACACATGTCCCAGGCCATATTGCAATAGCATATAATTGCTATGCATTGTTGTTTAAAGTATTTCTACCTACACATAGTGTCGATAGGGTAGAATTAATTGCCAAAACCGTGCAAAGACGATTTTACACCTTTGAAGAAAGTTGCCAGTCTGACACAGTATCAGAGTAATAAATGAATAGTTTGTTTTTGTTCGGATTTGATACAAGTGATTGAATGTTTCTCTACATTACGGACCCGGACTATAATATAATGAGCATGCACAGTTACATATGTGGAATACTGAATAACTGTTACCGTTTATAAAGCATTCCAAATTTGCTATGCATTATTAATGCGTAATGCATGGAGCGCATAATCAAAATTACCATTGGTGAATTAGAATAAATAATAATTTTAATGCATTCTTAAATAAAGTTGAGTTTTAAGTTGAAAAGTATCAATACTTCCATAGTGGATAAATGTACACACGTCTAATTATGCTACTGGCAGAAGCGAAGTGTGCATATATATTACGTTGTGGCAAAAACGATGATGTGTTCTGTAGAGATTACCACAGGGCATGTATGTATATTCCATGTGCAATTACCAATTCAAGTATTACTGCCGTAGTGTATAATATGTACACTATTTCAATGTAGAAAATCGTATGTTATAAATAGTGATTGCACATCACAATAGATTACCACAGAGCAGTTTTGTATTTTACTGGAAAAGTTCAGAATTCCGTTAGGGCCAACAGTCAAAGTAGTTGGAGAAAGTCTACAAAACGCATCAGTGGCAGATCTGTGGTTTTCAGACTCCTAGAATGCCGAAGCCGCATTATGCAGACGTAGTAAAATAGCTTTAAATACCATAGCGTAAAAATGAGTAATTAATTAAGTTTCAAAAATGAGTTTGATAGTTACGAGCAACCTTCACAACTAATTGGTATTTTGGGAGAGTAATTATCCCTTAATTGCCTGAAAAGGATTATCTTATCAACATTTTGCGATAACAGTGATTTTAGAACACTATTGCGCACGAGACGTTTGATTTTGTTTTTTAATTTAGTGGACACCTGAAATTTTGTTGCGTAATACTATCTACTATGTCATATGAATGACTTTACTTATTAGTTTAACTGATTTCATACCGTTTTGTTAATAACATATTGAAAGTTTACACTTCAGATGAAATTCTGCAAAAAAAATAAGAAGCATTCAAATTCCCTCCACATACAAAGAAAACATAAAAATTCCCGGTAGTCCTACGCTGTACGATGTCAGTAATGTGGACCCTCGTTTTTATGGTACGTTTTAGGCGTCTGCGGTAGTCAGTCGGTGTATGATAGCGGTAATAGCGACCCCCGTTTTTATGGTACGTATTAGTCTGCTATGGTAGCCGAAAGGATATAGACTTATATACGGAAAAACTTGTCCAAACCACAAAGTCTAGGGCTTTGATATTTGTAATGTAGCATCATTGAGTGGTTCTCTACCAAGTTTGTTCAAATTATTCACCTAGGGTCAAATATGGCGCCGCACCGGGGGTCACATGGTTTATATAGACTTATATAGGGAAAAACTTTAAAAATCTTTTTGTCTATAACCTACACCATTCAGCTTTGGACCACATGTATAGTTTTGAGTGACTAGATGAAACTTGACATGAGTTGACCTTGGTATTGACCTAGTGACCTACTTTCACATTTCTCAAGCTACAGCTTTCAAACTTGGGGGCCTCCGTGGCCGAGTGGTTAAGGTCGCTGACTTCAAATCACTTGCCCCTCATCGATGTGGGTTCGAGCCTCACTCGGGGCGTTGAATTCTTTATGTGAGGAAGCCATCCAGCTGGCTTACGGAAGGTCGGTGGTTCTACCCGGGTGCCCGCTCCTGATGAAATAATGCACGGAGGGGCACCTGGGGTCTTCTTCCACCATTAAAGCTGGAAAGTCGCCATATGATCTATCATATGTCGGTGCGACGTTAAATAAAAAAAAAATCAAATTTGGACCACATGCATAGGTTTGTGTACCGAAATGAACTTTGACCTAGAGATTGACCCAGTGACCTACTTTCTCAAGGTACAGCCTGCAAATTTGGACCACATGCGTAGTTTTGTTTACCACAATGAACTTTGACCTTGATTTTGACCTTGAGCTCATCTTGAAATTTGGAACATTAAAAAATGGCTCAATGGTGGGCGCCAAGATCACTCTGTGATCTCTTGTTATTATACCATTACGCTTTAATGTAGAAAAGATTACTCAATTCTACATGACGTACAACTAAATCTATGAAATATGTATTTCTTAATTCTGAAGGTTATTGTTTTAAGCAAAAATAACTATATTTCCCTTTTATGTATAACACAACTTTTAGCTCAACTGGTCACATTCCTTGATTATATTGAAATACTTTACTAGAGCTTTCATAAATGTTATCTTCTTTTATAGGGGAACAAGCCTTGCAGACTTACGATCACCTGGAATGGAGCCCTGGATAATGGAAAGGTTAACAATGTAAGAGGACAGGCAATAAAAGAAGCACTGTCCCAAACAAATCTCGATGGAATGCCGTCCAAGCATGTTGCCTTGTCAGAACTTAAATTATTTAAATACTTCAGAATTTTATTTTCAGAGACAATACTGAAAGAAAAACTATTGGAACAACTCTTTGAGAAGCATAAAAGCTACTTACAAAATTCCTACCAAAGATGTTGGAACAATTGGGGAACTTTTCTACAAGTTTAGAAGCAATATTAGTGTAAAAGGAGTTAAATTTCTCAGCAACATTTAATTTATCAAATGTAATATCTCCGTCAATTTTGAGACCAATGTTACAAGCAGACACACAGCTTTTCTTAGAAGGCAGACATAACTCTTTTAAAGTTTTCCATAGGGATTTTGTTTGGTTTTTGTTTCGTTCAAGTTTCTCCTTAAAACATTTCTACTTAGCATTAAACACAAGATACCGAGTTCTGTTTCTACATTGTTTAAAACGATTAAAGCTTTCTTCGGATTTGTTCTTCTTGTAAATATGGAAAGCTTCATCTCTCTCTTTGCTACTCGACAGAATGTCAGATGTTATATAAGGTTCTGTTCGCTTTTTAATTCGACACTCTTTTACAGGTGCAATGTTGTTATTAACAGACATAAATATAACTTTAAAATTTGTCCAAGCATCTGAAACATTATCAGAAAACATTATACTGCTCCAGTCAGTTGATATAAGAGATTGCTGGAAGACTTCTTTATTGTAGTTTTTCATAGATCTAAGTGTAACAGTGTTGTGCTTCCCAATAGAAGATTTTGTTACTTTACCCCTACAAAAGATCAACGAATGATCACTGATGAAAGAGTTTATCACACCACTCCAAGTAATTCTGTCCCTTTCTGAAACGAGTATCAGATCAATACATGTAGATGTAGAGTTACAAATTCTTGTAGGTTCCTGAATAATTTGACTGTAACTAATATTATTGATTCAGAAAGCCAAGCGTGGGCTTATCTGTTCATTTATATGAGTTTACGCTGTCTCGATATCTCTTATTCACCGGTATCTTTACAAATTAAGAAGCACGTCGTTATCGGCCATTATCACGGGGGAGGAAGTGTTACACGAAGGATGGAGTTCTTCTGATAACCTGTCATGTTTTCTTCTGATAACTGTTACGGAGTTCCTGGAAAACGTTACAGAGTTCTTCTGATGTCTGAATGACGAACCAAGGAATCGGTGGATAAAATGGTAATTATTTATCTTTAAAAAGAGAGAATGGGGTGTAAAACTAAAGTTTGATGATCAAGGTTGCCTGACGTCTTGTGCTATGCGTCAGAAAAATCTGTTTAGTCTAATAATCAGTGCCACTTCTTTGAAATGAAGACATTTTGAGTAAAATATCGAAATCGTTTGCTTATTCATACATATTATTCTTCTTTTCACGTTCTTCATCATCTCCACATGCAATAGAATAATTTTAGCGCAAAGTTGCAAACATAAACCACTTTCTAGCAATTTCATGCCCGATTTTTCAAATGTTACGGAATTCAGGTGATAACTCTGAAGATGTCACAGAGTTCTTATGATAACTTTTATTACTGGGAGGGTGTTTCTTGAGCTATGTTAAGATACTTTTTAGCTAATTTAATTATTTACAAAGGGTGTTAATGAAGTTCTAACGTAATATATTTATCCAAGGCACAGTATTGTGGTTTATATAATGTACGGTATGAGTCTTTTATAAAGTTTAAAACTATGTGCAGTAATTATATATAGTAAAATACGAAAAGATAACAAATGCAGTAAGTTGTATTTTTTCGTTCTATCAATGGATGTGCCAATGTTCGTGAACAACGGTTTATTGGTTTCCGTTTTGACTGATCACTGAATTGAAATCAAATCCGTTATAGGGTACATCTATTTGCTGTATTTGCAGAGGCTGTCTTTTTCTGAAGTGGTTTATCGGATTAATATGTATGACTGGATTGACTGCTGTTGTCATCGCATGCAATCCAATTGCTTGTCTAGTTATGCATATTCATATTATCCCAGCCAGCATTCTATATCGGCCCGATATCAAACCGACCGGCCCGATATCGGCTTCAATACTGGCTGCAAATATGAATGATGTCAGGCCGACGTCGGCAGATGATATGGGGGCAACATCATAATGACATCGGTCCGACATTGGAAAACTATATTTGGCAAACATTAAATGATATCGGCCCGATATTGGAAAATATAATAACGAAAAGTCGTTGTCGCGAAATAGTATGACACGCAGTGCTTCTTCAAAGTTTTCTTCAAATATACACTTTATAAATTCTCAGAGTAATTTACTTGAGAACAGATGTGTCTCGCATCATCTGTATGATGGTTATTTGATTTTATTGGTATAATATTTTTCACAACTATATACTACATGTTTTATATAGTGACGTAAGTGTTCTGTATATTCTTAACATTATTAAAATTGTTCAATTAGAATTTTAAACATATTTATATTTTAAGTTTTTTTTTGTAAATATAAATATTTCTACGGCGGCATTCTACATAAAAAAATGCATCTTAATTATAACCTCCCTTTATTACATATAAAATTTTGATAAATACCGTCTAAAAATTCTGTTTGAAACCTAGTTTGATTAATTCTGGCATACATCATTTGCTTAATAAATTAGCACACATAAACAATTACATTACTTTTTCACGTTTATCAATAATATTTTGAAAAATATAGCTGTATTAGAGAATCCAATATCTGCCCGATGTCAATCCGACTTACGAAATAGTTACACTGATTGATGTCGATCTACCGATTTCAATATTTTGCGGCAGTTCAACGGTCCGATCTCGGCGATATATGATCATTTTGTGTCGATTCGCCGTAAAACCTAACTCACTCTCTCACAACGACCCGACGTCGGACCTACATCGGCACATTTTGCCGACATTCCGACATTATACCTATATCGGGCCGATATAGTCATGCTGGCTGGGTATGACCTTTACGTTGAGTTAGTATATGTGTATGCGACAGTCAGATGTAAATACTGTCACAAAAGTTTCCTGACGTCTGAAGCAGTTGCTCATGTTGTAAATATTCATCCTGAAAGGAAAGTCGCTATTACAACATTGAGGCCATGTGGCAAATTTAAAAAAACTGTTTATGCACAGTCTTGGTTGGTGTATTAATTCTTTTTAATTTTTGTACAGCACTTTCTGTAGTATCTTTCGTCAACACTTGTATCAAACCACTTTCTTCATCATAGGATATTTTGGTTCGTCCTGTCCAATGTCTTCCCCAAGTAAATCAAATGTCCGTGTTTTAAATTTGCCACAGTCATACATATTAATCCGATAAACCGCTTCAGAAAAAGACAGCCTCTGCAAATGCAGCAAATAGACGTACCCTAAATTAAAGATAACGGATTTGATTTCAATTCAGTGATCAATCAAAACGGAAATCAATAACCGTTGTTCACGAACATTGGCACATCCATTGATAGAAGTACAAAAGGGGCATCATTCTGTCAAAAATAGAATTAGAGTTATGGGGTTTGTTACCACACATACAGATGATGATTATAAAGAAATACTTTTAATTTCAAGTCATTATCTTTTTTAGTACCAAAGATGTCTATAAACGAAGCTTTCGAAAAAATTTAACATGAAAATAATTCCAAGTATAAAAATTTTGTGACCTTGACCTTGGGTATAATTGGCCCATCCCTTGCACATACTTTGTTTGTATGCTGAACAATGTTTATGTGAACTTACAGTAAGATATAAGCAATAGTAACAATGATATGACAGAACAAGGAGCTGCGTTCAATAAACACTTGATGCCCCCGGTGGCATCCTTGTCGATACAAAGCAACCTAAGTCCAAAACGAGGTCAAGGTCAAGGTCAAACTGAGGTCAGGTGATGTCTGAAGATGAGAAATGGTCACAGGTTACATCTGCTTTAGTATCAAGTCATTCTAGTAAGGGGTATTGATGCTAGACGAAACGGTCCCATTTGGTTAACCAAGAAATGGCCCATACAAAGCAACCAAAGTCCAAAACGAGGTCAAGGTCAAGGTCAAGGTCAAACTGTGGTCAGGTGATGTTTGAAGATGAGGAATGGTCACAGGTCACATCTGCATTAGTATCAAATCTATCTAGTAAGGGGCATTGATGCTAGACGAAACGGTCCCATTTGGTTCATCTCGTACGGACGGACGAACGAACGGACGTAGATGCCGGGGGCATAAAAACAAGGGTTGTTGAAAAAAAACTTTAACCTGATAAATAACCCAAGTATAACACCTTGGTGACCTTGACTTTGGGTATAATGGGCTTAACCTCTACACATACTTTGTTTGTATGCTGGACATGTTTATGTGAAGTTACAGTAACATATATGCAATAGTAACAAAGATATGACAGAAAAACAAAGGTTACCAAAAAACTTTAACCAAGGAAGGTCACGCCGACACCGGGGCGAGTAGAATACCGCCTCCCCCCCCCCCCCCCCACCCCATTTTCCGAATAGTGGAGCTAAAAATGAAATTATTTTGATTTTTTTTAACATTTGACATATACAAGAGTGACAATTATACCACACAATACGGCCTTGTCACATGAAATTGACCTTTGACCTCCTGACCTCTAAATCAAAAGGGGTCATCATGATCAACCTCCTTAAAAAGTTTCGTGTTTCTAGGCCAAACGTTCTCAAGTTACCGTCCAGAAATGGTTTAACTGTTATGGGTCACTGTGACCTTGACCTTTGACCTACTGACATCAAAGGGTTATCTGCTGGTCATGACCAATCTTCCTATCAACTTTCATGATCCTAGGTCCAAGCGTTCTCAAGTTATTGCCTGAAAACTATTTAACTGTTCCGGGTCACTGTGACCTTGACCTCAAAGGGTCATCTGCTGGTCATGACCATTCTTCCTATCAACTTTCATGATCCTAGGTCCAAGCGTTTTCAAGTTATTGCCTGAAAACGGTTTAACTGTTCCGGGTCACTGTGACCTAGAACTTTGATCTACTGACCTCAAAGCCGCCAAAGCCGACCTCTATTTTATGATGTTTCACCTGTGTACCAAAATTTACGATCCTACTCTCAAGCATTCTCGAGTCATCATCCGGAAACCGTTTAACTGTTCCGGGTCACTGTGACCTTGACCTACTGACCTTAAAGTTGAACTTGACCTCTATTTTATGATGTTACACCTGTGTACCAAAAATTATTTAAATCTGTCAAGCTTTTCATGAGTCCAGAAACAATGAAAACCAACAGACCAACAGACAGACCGACGACCGACATGCTCACTCAAAAAAATTGATTGTGGGGGTATAATGAACAGGTAAACGCACATCTGAGTTGCTGAATCGGCAACATTTAATTAAATTAATATTACCAATTTGACAAAATACTATCATTATTAACTATACATATCTGCAGTAATATGTATACAAAAAAATTCGGTCCTCTAGCTTATACGCGTATATAGACTGGGGTACCGAATCCGGTCGAATGAGTTTGTTGTCTAGGGAACAGGTTCCAGTTAGATAGCCCCTGCCTACATTTTAATACTTTGACAAAGCAATTTCATTTATCAAAACAAGAGCTCCGCCAAGTGTGGCATTATACGCCCAAATGGTTACCTCAGAGGATGGGAGCAAAATTTAAAGAACTTGGAGTGTGAAGCCCAAATGACAGGAACAGCAAAGGGAAGAAATTTAAAAAAAAATTCTAAGTCCACAAAAAAACACCTAACAATTGGAGGTACCATCCATGTTGTACCACAGAAAAGTGGTCTCGGTTTTTCCTTACAGCCAATGATAAAAAATGTTTCAAAATAAGCTATTTATAGTAACATAAAAGGGAAGTAATTCAAATATTTTTTACTGTAAGTGAACAAAAGAGGGATCTGCCAATAAAAACAAGAGCACTGCAATGCAGAGCAATAAACACAAAGCAAAGTCATATATGACTTTTGACCCCTAAGTGTGACCTTGACCTTGAAGCGAGTCATCCAGAACACACGCTCTGCACATCGTCTCGGTGTGGTGAAGTTTCTTAGAAATCCTTCAAGCAGTTAAAGAATTACAGAGCGGACACGAAACAAACTGATATGACCTTTGACTCCTAAGTGTGACCTTGACCTTGAAGCGCGAGATCCAAAACATGCGCTCTGCACGTCTTCTCGGTGTGGTGAATATTTGTGTCAAATTTCTCTGAAATCCTTTGAAGGGGTTCAAGAGTTACAGAGCGGACAAGAAATTGCTAATTTACGGACGGACACCAGCGTCATAACATAATAAGTCCCTTCGGGTGTATAAAAAGAGTTTGACTTTGATGAAGGCGCATCCTCAGGGTGTGGCCTGGATACATATGGACTGAGTACTGCATGGTATGATCTCATCAGTTGGTAGCACATATGTAACACAACGCTTTCTAACAATATGATGACAAAGACACACACATCATCTTCTATTTGTTTTGCCATTTTTGATTTTGGCAAACTTGACAAACTTTCGTCTGATCAATTGAAAATGCAATAATGTACTGAAGACAATTAAAAATATGTATTCCTACAAAAAGTATTGACCCTTACGGAAATATTATAGTTTGCCGTGAACACTTGCTGCGATCATGCCGCGAATATCCAGTGAACATGCCGTGAACACTTTTGATACAATTGCTATAATAGTTCGCGGGATGTTCCTTTGATGTTCACTTTTCACATGCAAATTAGTTTTGCCGCAAACAAATTGCTGCGAACTTCCCGCAAACAGGTAGCTGTGAACTTCCCGCGAACAAGTTGCCGCGATCATCCCATGAACTAGCTGCTGCGAACATCCTGCGAACTAGTTGCTGTAAACATCCCGCGAACTAGTTGCTGCGAACATCCCGCAAACTAGCTGAAAACCATCTCTACAGACATGTGTACAAAAAAGCATGTACAGAAAAAGTGCAAAAACAAATAAATTAGTAGGAACCAGGGATATAAATTTATTGAATAAACTTCAACACTGACTGAGGTTGTAACAAATTCAAATTGTCAATGTCTGAACTTTTTCATATCATATTTGGAGCATTTCAAACAGAGTTTTAATGATAATATATATATATATATATATATATATATATATATATATATATATATATATATGTTTTAATTTTAACTGTTACTTGTCATTTCAATAACAGTGTCTGTGTGCATGTATTCATTTCATCCCAATGTTTTTCTTCACACTACTTATATGTATTACTACAAATCTGTCATTGTTTTACATGTTAATTATCAGACTTATGAAGCTAAGAAATTGTCAAAATAAGCTAGTTTTATATTTCTTTTTAGATAATCTGATACAGCTCTGCAAAAGGTTAAGCATATCTATTTCATTTTCAAAATTCCTTATGTTTACTGAGATATATAAGTATAGATATTAAACATAAATTTTCTGACTTACCACAAAAAAGTATATATTCCTATTAGCCTCTAAGAATCACTTATGAAAACTGTCTGTAATGCACACAGATTTCCTTCTAAACATGTCCAGAATATCTGGTTGTAATTAACTTATCAGACTCATACTGTGACCTTACAGATAATGTTACAAATTAATTGATCTACAATTACCTGCTCTTATAAAAGCTCTTCAGTAACAGTTTACCAAAAGATTATAATCTTCTAAGTTCTTCTCGCAAACAAGCCGCGATCATTGGTCTTCCTGCAAATATCTCGCGAACTAGTATCAAACCAATCGCGGCATGATCGCGGTAGCAGCGAATATCCCGTGAATGCTTTCTGCGAATAGGTGTGTTTGCGGCATGTTCGCAGCTTTTTGACCATTTCGTAAGGGGACACAAATATGAAATCTCCCCTATCGGCTGTACGCACGTATTGAGTGTACACTATACAGACTTAAGGTTACGGTAAGGTTTAAAATAAGTTTAATAGTGTACATTCAATGCATGCGTACACTCAATGCGGGAAAATTAAAACCGACTGCAGCTGTCCAGTTATCGATTTCTTAATGAATAAGTAATGATTTAATATAACTTTACCTATTATTCACTTAAGATATCAATACTTAGAATTATTGATATCTTAAGCGAATAAGAGATAAGTTATAGTATTGATATCTTAAGTGAATAACAGGTAAAGTTATATTTAAGAAATAATAAGTTCCCAAGTGCGGTTTATCATAGAATAACCCGTGTTTTGAGTTCTTATGCGTAAGAATATATCACGAAGGCTTGAGTGATATATTGTTTCGCATAAGAACGAAAAACTAGGGTTATTCTACGATACATCACACTTGGGAACTTGTTATTTAGATTCTAACTTGAAATACTAGTATCAACAGTGTTAGAAAAAATGGTAACTACTTTTTACGACCGTGCTACGCAACTAGATTGGGTGACGTCATTGCACGCGAGTGGTTTATTGCAGAATAACCCGATATAGATTTTGATCTACATGTATGTAGGTTATTCGCTGGTCGTGTTAGAATAAAAAATTACTTATTCATTAAGAAATCGATAACTGGACAGCTACATGTGTAGATCAAAGCGCTGACAGCACAGAAAGGTTTAAGTGACTTCCATGGAACAGTATAACATTCAAACCATTTGCATCCATGTTACATTATGGTTGTCTACTAGAAATTTTGCTCTGACTAAAACCATCAATTGTCTCTCGAGCTGGACAAGGCAACCCTTCATCGGCTTAATTAAAATTTACTATGATAATACCAATTAGAAACAGTGTCTGAACAGTAATACTTATATGTGTCATATAAATTTATTTATATATATGCTGTCCAAAATGCATAGAATGCTATAATTTCTACATGATTCTGTAAATTATTACGTCATACAGCTCTCTGTTGTCCTTTCAGATAACATTAGAAAATATTACATAATGAAGGTAAGTTAATTCGCCCCCTATAAATGTAATATCCGTATGAATGGAACTTTTTCGTCTTTGGTAAGACATAATACACACACTGTGAAATATGCAGATATAAAGCTAGTATATCATGCGAAATGTAAGATGTATTTAACAAAAATATATACCATATTTCTAATTAAAATTTTATCTAAAAACTTAGATAATGTTTATGTTGTTTAAATGGAAACAGGATCCCAGCGACTACTTCGTTATAGCTATGACCTCGGTATATAAATAGGTCAACAAACAAACATTACTAAACCAACCAGACTTAATTATTAAATTGTACATCTTCCAAATATCATAAGACCATGAAGGCATACATCAAAGGGATAAGAACCTGAATGGGTACATCAAAGGGATTAAACAAACAAGACCTTAATCTTAAGTCAGGAACTGGTCAAAACTGATTTTCATTAAAATACCACAGACTGCCTGTCCGCGTCCATAGTGATATATTAATATATTAAGCTATATTAATCTGCTTCAGTGAAAACTGTCATTTCTCTTCAGTATGTATTCTCTTATGTATCTTCAGATTTCTGCTAGTCACAAACATCATATTTAAAGCATTTCTCTCCAGTATAAATTCTCCTATGTATCTTCAGTCGACAAGCATTAATATTACAAGCAAAGTCACAAACATCACATTTAAAGCATTTCTCTCCAGTATGTCTTCTCTTATATATATTCAGACTACTGCTGGTCAGAAACCTCACATTTTAAGTATTTCTCTCCAGTATGTTTTCTCCAATGTATCTTCAGATTACTGCTGTGATTACAAGCATAGTCACAAACATCACATTTAATGCACTTCTCTCAAGTATGTATTCTCCTATGTATCTTCAGATACCCTCTCTGATTACAAGCATAGTCACAAACATCACATTTAAAGGGTTTCTCTCCAGTATGTATCCTCCTATGTATCTTCAGATATCCTCTCTGATTACAAGCATAGTCACAAACATCACATTTAAAGCGTTTCTCTCCTGTATGTATTCGCATATGTATCTTCAGGCGACTGTCATCATTACAAGCATAGTCACAAAGAGAACGTTTAAAGTGTTTCCCTCCAGTATGTATTCTCATATGTATCTTCAGGCGACTGTCATCATTACAAGCATAGTCACAAAGAGAACATTTAAAGCATTTCTCTTCAGTATGTTTTCTCCTATGTATCTTCAGACGACTGCTGTCATTACAAGCATAGTCACAAACATCACACTTAAAGCATTTTTCTCCAGTATGTATTCTACTATGTCTCCTCAGATTACCGCTCTGATGACAAGCATAGTCACAAACATCACATTTAAAACATTTCTCTCCAGAATGTATTCTCCTATGTTTCTTCAGACTACTGCCGTCAGTACAAGCATAGTCACAAACATCACATTTAAAGTGTTTCCCTCCAGTATGTATTCTCATATGTATCTTCAGACGACTGTCATCATTACAAGCATAGTCACAAAGAGAACATTTAAAGCATTTCTCTTCAGTATGTTTTCTCCTATGTATCTTCAGACGACTGCTGTCAATACAAGCATAGTCACAAACATCACAGTTAAAGCATTTTTCTCCAGTATGTATTCTTATATGTATCTTCAGACGTCTGCTGTCATTACAAGCATAGTCACAAACATCACATTTAAAGCATTTTTCTCCCGTATGTATTCTACTATGTCTCCTTAGATTACCACTCTGATGACAAGCATAGTCACAAACATCACATTTAAAGCATTTCTCTCCAGAATGTATTCTCCTATGTTTCTTCAGACTACTGCCATCATTACAAGCATAGTCACAAACATCACATTTAAAGCATTTCTCTCCAGTATGTATTCTTCTATGTCTCTTCAGAGAACCGCCAGTATTACAAGCAAAGTCACAAACATCACATCTAAAGCATTTCTCTCCAGTATGTATCCTCCTATGTCTCTTCAGACTATTGCTTAGATTACAAGTATAGTCACAAACATCACATTTAAAGCATATTTCTCCAGTATGAACTCTCCAATGTCTCTTCATTTTATCACTGTGTTTAATCACAAACAGGGCACTTAAAGCATTTCCCTCTAGTATGATTTCGAAGTTCCTTCTTGTAGATGTCCTCTTTCATTACATGCATAATTAGAAATCATTTATTTTCTTCCTGTGCACGTTCTAACTTTTTCTTCAGATGACAGCTGTGACAAGATTCTTTATATTATTTTTATATATTGTTCAATGTCACTTTGGGTAACTCCTTGAAATAAACATAACTTCTAAAACATTTCTCTCCTGTGTGTATTCTCATGTGTCTCTTTTATGCCTCACTGAGTTTTGTGGAGGTTTGTGTTGGAAATGGGCTTATAAGGAATATCGATCATGTGCAAACTCTCTTTTGTAATTTACTGTAATGTTTTAGCTATCTGTTTTTGTTTAGGTCTGTACTTGTTCCTTTTCTTTGCTCTGCTAAGTTGGTATCAAAATAAAGGGTTGTACCATTTTCAAAATCTATAAAAGAAACCAAGAGGGCCATGATGGCCCTATATCGCTCACCAGAGTTGATCTGGCCAACTGACCTAGTTTTTGACCCAGTTTCATAGTTAACCTAAAGATCATCAAGACAAACATTCTGACCAAGTTTCATATATATTGAGTCACAACTGTTGCCTTTAGAGTGTTCACATATTTTTCCTTTGATCTGACCATATGACCTAGTTTTTCATCCCAAATCATCAAGATTAAAACCGGATCTAGAGATCATCAAGACAAACATTCTGACCAAGTTTCATAAAGATTGAGTGACAACTGTGATCTCTAGAGTGTTCACAACCTTTTCCTTTGATCTGGCCTACTGACCTAGTTTTTGACCCCATATAACCCAGTTTCAAATCTGACTCGGAAATCATCAAGATAAATATTATGGCCAAGATTAATAAAGATTGGGCCACAACTGTGTCCTCTAAGTGTTCACAAGCTTATCCTTTGATTTGACTGGGTGACCTGGTTTTTGACCCTACATGACCCAAATTCGAACATGACCTATAGATTATCAAGACAAACATTCTGATTAATTCTCATGAGTTTCAAACTTGAATTGTGGTCTCCAGAATGTTGTAACAATTTTCCTTTGATCTGACTTAGTGACGTAGTTTATGACCCCACATGATCCAGTTTCAAACTTGACCTAGAAATCATAAAGACAAACATTCTGACCAAGTTTCATAAATATTGGATCACAACTGTGGTCTCTAGAATGTTGACAAGATTTTCCTTTGATCTGGCCTAGTGACCTAGTTTATGACCCAACATGAGCCAGTGTCAAAATTAGCCTAGAAATCATCAAGACAACATTCTGACCAAGTTTCATAAAGATTGAGTCAAAATTGTAGCCTCTACACAAGCTTTACCTTGGATTTAACTGGGTGACCTAGTTTTTGAACCCACATGACCCAGATTCGAACCTGACCTAGAAACCAACAAGGCAATTTTGACCAAATTTCATAAATATTGGGTCACATCTTTGGCCTCTACAGTGTTCACAAGCTTTTCATTTTATCAGGCCCACTGACCTAGTTTTGACCCCACATGACCCAGTTTCGAATCTGACCTAGAGGTCATCAAAACAAACAATCTGACTAAGTTTCATAAAGGATGAGTCAAAATTGTGACCTCAAAAGTATCCACAAGGTTTTCCTTTGGTTGACCGGGTGACCTAGTTCTTCACCCAACATGACCTAGATTCAAACCTGACCTAGAAATCGTCAAGACAATCATTCTGACAAAGTTTTATAAATATTCGGTCAAAACTGTGGCCTCTGGAGTGTTCACAAGCTATTCCTTTGATCTGGCCTAGTGACCTAGATTTTGACCCCACATGACCCAGTTTCCAACTTAACCTAGAGATCATCAAGACAAACGATCTGAGAAAGTATCATAAAGATTGAGTCGAAATTGTGGCCTCTAGAGAGTTCACAAGCTTTTCCTTTGATTTGACTGGGTGATCTAGTTTTTGACCCCACATGACCCAGATTCAAACTTGACCTAGAAATCATCAAGACAATCATCATTCTGACCAAGTTCCATAAATATTGGGTCACAACTGTGGCCTCTTGAGTGTTCACAAGCTTTTCCTTTGATCTGGCCTAATGACCGAGATTTTGACCCCACATGACCTGGTTTCCAACTTAACCTAGAGATCATCAAGACAAACATTCTAAGTATCATAAAGATTGAGTCGAAATTGTGGCCTCTAGAGGGTTCACAAGCTTTTCCGGGTGATCTAGTTTTTGACCCCACATGACCCAGATTCAAACTTAGAAATCATCAAGACAATGATCATTCTGACCAAGTTCCATAAATATTGGGTCACACCTGTGGAGTGTTAACAAGCTTTTCCTTTGATCTGGCCAAGTGACTTAGTTTTTGACCCAGTTTCGAACTTGACCTAGAGATCATCAAGATTAACATTCTGACGAAGTTTCATAAAGATTGGGTCACAAATGTGGCCTCTAGAGTGTTCACAAGGCAAATGTTGACACACGACGCACGCTGACGGACGCCGGACAATGATCGGTCACAATAGCTCACCTTGAGCACTTTGTGCTCTGGTGAGCTAAACATATTACAGTTACACGTACATGTATAACATAACAAGGTCACATTTAAAAAAGTTTTTGTTTGCTGTCTCCCGACCCTACTTTTTAAAGTTGGGTAGGTAGGTTTCTTTTTTCTTTTTCCTTTTTTTTGCTGGAGGGATTATACTTTTCCAGTAGATATACGATTGTTTCTTAAGACTTACGGAATATTTCTTCTGTATGTTGTATAAAAGGATAAATTTAAAATTTAATACAATTTAAACTTTCTTATTATTTTGCTTACTTGAAACATATGCGGCACTTGTCAAATCGCAACTTAAACAAGAGGACCATGATGGTCCTGAATCGCTCACCTCTTCCCACATGATCCAGTTTTGAGTATGACGTCGTTTTTTCTATTATTTGACATAGTGACCTAGTTTTTGAGCTCATGTGACCCAGTTTTGAACTTCTTTTGAAATTCTGACTAATTTTCATGAAGATCCATTGAAAAATATGGTCTCTAGAGAGGTCACAAGGTTTTTCTATTATTTGACCTATTGACCTAGTTTTTTAAGGCACGTGACCCAGTTTCAAACTTGACCTAGATATCATCAAGGTGAACATTCTGACCAATTTTCATGAAGATCCGTTCAAGGGTATGGCCTCTAGAGAGGTCACAAGGTTTTTCTATTTCAAGACCTACTGACCTAGTTTTTGATCGCAGTTGACCCAGTTTCAAACTTGACCTAGATATCATCAAGATAAACATTCAGACCAACTTTCATACAGATCCCATGAAAAATATGGCCTTTAGAGAGGTCACAACATTTTTTCATTATTTGACCTACTGACCTACTTTTTGAAGGCACGTGACCCACTTTCGAACTTGACTTAGATATCATCAAGGTGAACATTCTGACCAATTTTTATGAATATCCATTCACAAGTATGGCCTCTAGAGAGGTCACAAGGTTTTTCTATTTTTAGACCTACTGACCTAGTTTTTGACCGCACATGACCCTGTTTCGAATTTGACCTAGATATCATCAAGATGAACATTCAGACCAACTTTCATGAAGATCCATTGAAAAATATGGCCTTTAGAGAGGTCACAAGGTTTTTCTATTATTTGACCTACTGACCTAGTTTTTGACGGCACGTGACCAAATTTCAAATTTGACCTAGATATCATCAAGATGAACATTCAGACCAACTTTCATACAGATCCCATGGAAAATATGGCCTCTAGTTAGGTCACAAGGTTTCTCTATTATTTGACCTACTGACCTAGTTTTTTATGGCAAGTGACCCACTTTCAAACTTGACTTAGATATCATCAAGGTGAACATTCTGACAAATTTTCATGAGGATTTCATGAAATATATGGCCTCTAGAGAGGTCACAAGGTTTTTCTATTTTTAGACCTACTGACCTAGTTTTTGACCGCACGTGACCCGGTTTCGAACTTGACCTATATATCATCAAGATGAACATTCTGACCAATTTTCATGAAGATCCATTGAAAATTATGGCCTCTAGAGAGGTCACAAGGTTTTTCTATTTTTAGACCTACTGACCTAGTTTTTAAAGGCACGTGACCCAGTTTCGAACTTGACCTAGATATCATCAAGATGAACATGCTGACCAACTTTCATAAAGATCCCATAAAAAATGTGACCTCTAGAGTGGTCACAAGCAAAAGTTTACGGACGGACGGACGCACGGACGGACGGACGACGGACACCGCGCGATCACAAAAGCTCACCTTGTCACTTTGTGACAGGTGAGCTAAAAAAAAGAACTGACCAGCATTCTTTGGGAGCACAGCATATTTAACTTAAAAAATGTCGTCGTACCCAGAGTTGGTAGTTTTAACACATTTGTATAGTGCAAATTTTCTTACCTGGCGGAGATATTTATAGAAAGGTCATCAATGGGCCATTCTATCATTTAGTAATCGGTTACATCGTTAGATTTGGTTTCATTCCGTACGAATAAATCCGATATGCACCAAGTTACCTATTGATTTTAATGGTACAGCCTGTACTAAAAATATCTCCGCCAGATCAGATAATATGCACTATAAACAGCGTATTCAAAACTTTCTTAGCCTTCAGTGCGTTCTGTTCAGCCATTTTGTACAAAGAAAGTGTCTGGCTGAAGTAAATACCTACATATGTGAAACCTGAAACACATTCTAACTGTGTTCTATTATAATACCATTTTCTTTACTTGGTAATTTTCCGCCTTTTTTAAACAATAACACCTTTGTTTTATTGATATTGACTTTAAGTTTGCTTTCATTGCAAAATTTATTCAAAGATTTTAACTGCATTTGCAAGCCCACTATCGTATCTGCCATTAATTCGACATCATCTGCAAACATAACAAAAATAATTCAATTAATAAAGGACAAAGTTGTATACCGTGATTATTCAAACGTTATATTTCTTTTTCCAAATCATTTATATACAAAGAAAATAAAATGGGTAAGTTGCAACCCTATCTGAGCCCGACAGCTGTTAAAGCATGCTGTTAAGCCAGATTTACATTTAACAGACATCCTAACTGTACTGTAAATAGCCTGGACTGCAATTAACAGTTTTCCTCTGATATTATAAGAATGTAGTTTGTTATATAATGTAGGTCTATCACAAAAGCGATGTAAAGTTTTCTTCTCTTCATACTTAGAAGTTTACTTGCAAGAGACTGATATATATTTTACCAAAGACATCTGGCAGAGCTTTTCCTCTGTAATTGTTACGACTGTTAAAACTACCTTTTTATGGACAGGTACAGGTATTGAATGAGACCAGGCCGTCGCAAAGCTGCCTGACAAGAATATATTATTGAAAAATCTAACTAAGTATAGTAACGAAAAGTGCATAAACAAAGTGTGCCAGAAAAAGTTTCCCGCAAGTTGATTTGTTCAGTTTTAAACTTTTAACAGCAGAACTTATTTCATACGAAGTTATTTCATTATTGGGAATATCATTTTTCAATGTCACTAAACTCTCTATCCATATTAGTGTATGATGCATCATCAGAGACCTCATTTTCAGTACTTTTATCACCGAAAAGATTTTTAAAATGGAGCAGCCAAGCATCATCAGATATGTCAGGATTCCTAATTGAACTGCCTAATAATATTCTTTTACCTTTTGCCTAAATAACCGAGGATTCGTACTTTCAAGGGATTTGGCAATGTTTTCCTCATGCTTATTTTTTTTAGCCCTACACAAACACTTATATTTCAGCTGAAGTACAGCGTATTCTCAAAAATTCCTATTTACGGTATTTACGCAAAGCGCTCTTGGTATCACACTTCAATTTTCGGCATTCAGTATCATACCATTCATTTAAAAAAACCGGATGTTTACGGTCCTTTTTAGATTTTATTACAAAACAGAGCGACCTGGACCATGTTTGTGAAAGTTCTATACTACTATTTTTTACCCAAGTTCACTGATGTTTATTGACAATGAATATTGTTTCATCTATGACAATACGGATAATTCTAAGACATCAAAATAACGTATATTTCGAAGTAAATAGTTTCCTAGAACTATCAAATACATGGTCCATGGCGTCCTTACACGTGATCTGGGTTGTCACATGGGCCTGGTTGTTCCTAATTCAAAACTTTAACAAAAAAGTTCTAACTCTGTCAAAATTCAAATCAGAGTTATGGGAATTGTTTCTCCGTGTGTAAATATCTACTTGAAGTTTCAAATCAAAAGCATTGATAGAAACAGAGATATTTTACATTATCAAAATATTTAACCAAAGAATTCTACGTTAACAAGCAAATTCGACGAATTGTTATCCCCTTCGCTGAATGGGTATATATTGAGGAATGGCAAAGACATATATCCGGCAAAAAGTTAAGGATGTTTCTAAGAAGCAAATCAGTGCTAGCCCTGGCCATTATAAATTAATAGCCACTTTTTTTTCAAGGAAAAAAATAATAGACAAACTTGGCGCGCGCGTAATTCATGAAACACTTGAACACACTTTATTTTTCAGTTATCATTTTTCAGGTTTATCATAGGCTTTGAAAAATCATACATTTATGCATATCTTCAGTTGTTTGTATTCAAATGTTACTGAAACTACCATTTTAGTATGACTGTGACATGACCCATTGTGAATTCTTGTGAAGAATGATCATTGCTTTTTGTGACGAAAGTCAGGGCTTAAGCTAGGCTAAGATTTTAGGGAGAAGTCACTTCTCCCTCAGCTAAGATTATAGAGATTTTGGGGAGAAGTGACAAGATTTTAGGGAAAATGTGGAAATATTTTAATGTCATGACATGCAAGTTGAAAAAGGAACTAAATATGCTTAACATAATGTTACTATTTTTATTATTTCCTGTCTTTGTTTAAGTCTATTGATTTAAAGTAAATAATAAATTCACTAAAAATGTCAGTGATTCTGTTTTCTTCTCCTTGTAAACCTTGTGAATCTAATGTGATTAAACTGCAAATTAAAGTGTTTTTTTTTTCACTCTTGCAGTGATTGCCTAAACCAAGAAAACCCTTTGAATATGAATGCAATTTAAAAAAGTTAATTCCATATCAGCAAACAAGAGCTGTCATTAATGGTGACAAATGCCCCCGCAGCACCTTGACCTTTGACCTGGTGACCCCGAAGTCAGTAGGGGTGGTGTACTCAATAAGTACTATCAGAGAATGTGAAGTCTGAAGGTCCTGGGTGAAGTGGTTCGCGAGTAAAGTGCTTTCATGCAAAAAGTTAACGTTGGCCCCTGTGACCGTGACCTTTGACCTGGTGACCCCAAAGTCAGTAGGGGTGGTGCACTCAATAAGTACTATCAGCATGTGAAGTTTGAAGGTCCTGGGTGCAGTGGTTCGCGAGTAAAGTGCCTTCATGCAAAAAGTTAACGTTAGCCCCTGTGACCTTGACCTTTAACCTGGTGACCCCAAAGTCAGTAGAGATAGTGTACTCAATAAGAACTATCAGCATGTGAAGTTTGAAGGTCCTGGATGCAGTGGTTTGCAAGTAATGTGCCTTTATGCAAAAAGTTAACGTTGGCCCCTGTGACCTTGAACTTTGACCTGGTGACCCCAAAGACAGTAGGGGTGGTGTACTCAAAAAGTACTATCAGAATGTGAAGTTTGAAGGTCCTGGGTGCAGTGGTTCGCGAGTAAAGTGCCTTCATGCAAAAAGTTAACGTTGGCTTCTGTGACCTTAAACTTTGACCTGGTTAACCCAGTCAGTAGGGTCGGTGTACTCAGTAAGTATTATCAGCATGTGAAGTTTGAAGGTCCTGGGTGCAGTGGTTCGCGAGTAAAGTGCCTTCATGCAAAAAGTTAACGTTGGCCCCTGTGACCTTGACCTTTGACCTGGTGACCCCAAAGTCAATAGGGGTGGTGTACTCAATAAGTACTATCAGCATGGGAAGTTTGAATGTCCTGGATGCAGTGGTTCGCGAGTAAAGTGCATCATGCAAAAAGTTAACATTGGCCCCTGTGACCTTGACCTTTGACCTGGTGACCCCAATGTCAGTAGGGGTTGTGTACTCAATAAGTACTATCAGCATGTGAAGTTTGAAGGTCCTGGGTGCAGTGGTTCGCGAGTAAAGTGCCTTCATGCAAAAAGTTAACGTTATGACGAACGAACGAACGAACTAACCAACGAACGAACGGACAGACGGACGGACAGTTGAAAAATAAATCCACTCCCAATGCTATAATGCACTCAAAATCACAGTCACTTTAATAATTATGCTGGTTCTGAATTAAATACATGTCAATAGCAGTGACATCACATGGAATACACTACGTCGTCTTCTTTAATCTGCTGGTGTCGGCACACATTAAACGGAACAGTTGTCAAACAGGTTAAACCCAGTTTCTGATGGCAGGTGTCAAAAATTGGTGTAAATTTAAGTTACGTTATTTAAGTCACAGAAAGTGTCAGTGATAATATTATGTCTCTAAAGTCTTGGTTTTGAAAAATACGAGTAAAATTAAGTGGATTTAAGGAAATTACTGAGCCTGTCAAGGTAAGATACTTTCTAAAGGTAAAAAGGAATGTGTAAGCTAATGTAATATAAATCCCTACTGATAATTTGTGCTTGTCCGCGGACAAACGGAATGCAAAAACGCACTTGTTCGCCGTCCAAAAGTCTCGAATCGGACATAGGAATTCCACATCTGAAGGAATTATGTTTAATTTGTTTGTTTGGTAATTAATGGCGATTAAATGATCAAGGATAAAGTGATGCTTTAAATATGATCAATAGTGCACACATGTGGATCAATTAGTGAAGTATACCTCGTACGCGTGTTGGGGATAAACAAATCAATTAAGCGTGTCACCGTTTAGAAAGGGTAATTATGCCTCTGGGCGAATACACTTCCTGCTACCGACTTCACACGTTTTTGTCGATAAAAGTACGTATGTTCCAACAGTTTAAGGATAATTTTTTGCAATATTTTTTTTGTAGCATTTTTATAAATTAAATAATATCTTTACATTTGAACTTAAAATAACAGAAGTCCTTAAGGGAGCACAATCAAGTAAGAAATCTGGAATGTGGTTGGTGACTCAGGGTCGTGGTTTACAACTTCACATACTGATAAATATTCATGGGGAGGGGGTGATGGGTACAAAACTTTACATGTTTGTAATAAATATTGATGAAAATCAGAAAATGAAAAAATGGCGGGGGATGCATGATCGAGGTGTTAGTGTTGACTGGGTAGAGGAGCTAGGTGGGGGGAGGGTACAACTTTGCATGTTGATGAATATTTGTGGAAGGTTTAAACTTTAAAAAAAAAAAGGAAGAAAAAAAAAACGGTTTTGGGGTGCGGGTGGGGGGGGAGTCTGACCAGGGCCGTGGGGTGACCGGATGTGGGTAAACACAAAAACAAAACTAAAGACCCAATAACACTGTCAACAAGTAAGACTAAAAGACAGATATATCTGCCTTTGCCGTTATGGATATTGGCTCAAACATTTGACCTTGAGTTATGACCTTGACCTAGGGCCAACATTGCTGACTCATGGGTTCTGCACATCGTCTTGATGAGGTGATCATTTAATCCAAGTTTCATGATTATCCTTCAAGGGGTTTAGGAGACACTAAAATGGACACAACATGTTCCAATTTCGCATGCAAATGAGCTAATGGATCTCAAATTAACATTAATATGTTGTTTAACAACAAACTAATGGAGCACATAATAGATTACTAAATGGATCACATATTAGATCGCTTAATGGATTGCATAATAGATGGCTTAATGGATCGCATAATTTATCGCTTAATAGATCGCTCAATGGAATGCATTTCATCAAACAGATACATTCCTAACAACTTGCTAAATTCAATTGAAACCATATAGTTTGGCAACTTGTTTATATGTGTACTCTGGATTTGCAGAGATGCACTGTACAGTAATTGTTGATTTGTTTTGTTTTTGTTTTGGGTTTAACACCGTTTTTAAACAGAATTTCAGTCATGTAACGGCTGGCAGTTAGCCTAACAACTGTTCCTGGATTCTGTACCAGTACAAACCAGTTCTCCGCAAGTAACTGCCAACTTCCCCACATAAATTATCAGAGGTGGAGGACGAATGATTTCAGACACAATGTCTTTTATCAAATCGTCACAGAGAACATACGCCCCACCCAGGGATCGAACTCGCGACCCTGCGATCCCCAGACCAATGCTCTCCCTACTGAGCGGGCGGGTAAGTAACTGTTAAAAAGGCCTTTCTGTCATAAGTATTAAGGTATTGTTACAATAATGATAACAATGTTAATATGCATGACATGATACAAAGTAAGCAATCATTAAACATTTTCATGATCATGCATTGCGATTCAGTTTTACACAAATCATTTCATAAATTATGCAGCTAACAGAAATTCAATCTTTATGAAATATGCATAGACAAAGAGAAACCTACATTAAAGACCTGCTCCAGTCCCACCTTTTAACCTTAAATTGTCACTGAAAAAACATGAAAGTCCTATGAACAGTAATGCCTGTCAAAATAGAGTCTATTTTATATAAAATTCTGTATAAAATACACTACGGTTTTGCGCGCTTAAGTGTGGCGCGAAGCCGTTAACTGTTACCTCTTGTAATCATTGGTTGCATACACACAATAGAATTTAACTAACCGCGGAGCAGGCCTTTAACTAGTTTTCATATTGTGCAGTGAGTATATATGCAGTTGAATCAGCATTTTAACAAGAGCTGTCCGTAAGACAGCGCGCTCCACTATTCGGGGATCTGACAGTAAAATGAATATATGTCTGAATAAGAGACCTCTACTTCAAAAGGAAGATATACCAAGAGGCATAATTCCATCAAATACACAAATCTGCGTTATTAGGATTGTTACAACACATGCAGATGATGATGATAAAGATATATTTTGAGTTTCAAGTCATTATCTTATATTATATAGTACCAAAATTATGTCCAGAAAACGAAGTTTGATAAAAATGTAAGTGTAAAAGGGGCTTAATTCGGTCAAAAATACAAATCAGAGTTATGGGGATTGTTACCACACATGCAGATGACGATGATAAAGATACATTTTAAGTTTCAAGTCTTTATCTTATATTGCATTAAAGTTATATCCAGAAAGCGAAGATTGCAAAAAAGTTTAAGAAGAAAAGGGGCATAATTCTGTCAAAAATACAATTAAAGTTATGGGGTATGTAGCCACACATGCTGATGATAATAAACAAGTATTTTTTAATTTCAAGTGATTATATTTTAAAGTACTAAAGATATGTCTATAAACGAAACTCTCGAAAAAATTAAACAAAAAAATAATTCAAAGTATAACTACATGGTGACCTTGACCTTGGGTGTAATGGGCCCAGCCCCTGCACATACTTTGTTTGTATGCTGGACAATGTTTATGTGAACATACAGTTTGATATAAGCAAAAGTAACAAAGATGACAGAAAAACAAAGATGCCGAAAAACTTTAACCTTAAAAAATCCTAAGTATAAGACCTTGGTGACCTTGACCTTGGGTATAATGGGCCCACTCCCTAAACATATTTTGTTTGTATGCTGGACAATGTTTATGTAAAGTTACAGTAAGATATAAGCAATAATACAAAGATATGACAGAAAAACAAAGGTTGCCGAAAAACTTTAACCTTAAAAATAACCTAAGTATAAGACCTTGGTGACCTTGACCTTGGGTATAACAGGCTCAGCCCCTACACATACTTTGTTTGTATACTGGACAATGTTTATGTAAAGTTACAGTAAGATACATGTATAAGCAATAGTAACAAAGATATGACAGAAAAACAAAGGTTGCCGAAAAACTTTAATCTTAAAAATAACCTAAGTATAAGACCTTGGTGACCTTGACCTTAGATATAATGGGCTCAGCCCCTACACATAATTTGTTTGTATACTGGACAATGTTTATGTGAAGTTACAGTAAGATACAAGCAATAGTAACAAAGATATGACAAAAAAAAACAAAGGTTGCCGAAAAACTTTAACCTTAAAAATAACCTAAGTATAAGACCTTGGTGACCTTGATCTTGGGTATAATGGGCTCAGCCCCTACACATACTTTGTTTGTATGCTGGACAATGTTTATGTGAACTTACAGTTTGATATAAGCAAAAGTAACAAAGATATGACAGAAAAACAAAGATGCCGAAAAACTTTAACCTTAGAAATCACCTAAGTATAAGATCCTGGTGACCCTGACCTTGGGTATAATAGGCCCACTCCCTAAACATACTTTGTTTGTATGCTGGACAATGTTTTTATAAAGTTACAGTAAGATATAAGCAATAGTAACAAAGATATAACAGAAAAACAAAGGTTGCCGAAAAACTTTAACCTTAAAAATAACCTAAGTATAAGACCTTGGTGACCTTGACCTTGGGTATAATGGGCTCAGCCCCTAAACATATTTTGTTTGTATACTGGTCAATGTTTATGTGAAGTTACAGTAAGATATAAGCAATTGTAACAAAGATATGACAGAAAAACAAAGGTTGCCGAAAAACTTTAACCTTAAAAATAACCTAAGTATACGACCTTGGTGACCTTGATCTTAGGTATAATGGGCTAAACCCCTACACATACTTTGTTTGTATACTGGACAATGTTTATGTGAAGTTACAGTAGGATATAAGCAATAGTAACAAAGATATGACAGAAAAACAAAGGTTGCCGAAAAACTTTAACCTTAAAAATAACCTAAGTATAAGACCTTGGTGACCTTGACCTTGGGTATAATGGGCTCAGCCCCTAAACATATTTTGTTTGTATACTGGTCAATGTTTATGTGAAGTTACAGTAAGATATAAGCAATTGTAACAAAGATATGACAGAAAAACAAAGGTTGCCGAAAAACTTTAACCTTAAAAATAACCTAAGTATAAGACCTTGGTGACCTTGACCTTGGGTATAACAGGCTCAGCCCTAAACATACTTTGTTTGTATAACTGGACAATGTTTATGTAAAGTTACAGTAAGATACATGTATAAGCAATAGTAACAAAGATATGACAGAAAACAAAGTTGCCGAAAAACTTAATCTTAAAATAACTAAGATAAGACCTTTGGTGACCTTGACCTTAGATATAATGGGCTCAGCCCTACACATAATTTGTTTTAAACTGGACCAATGTTTAGTGGAAGTTACAGTAAGATACAAGCATATAACAAAGATATGACAAAAAAAACACAAAGGTTGCCGAAAAACTTTAACCTTAAAATAACCTAATTAAGACCTTGGTGACCTTGATCTTGGTATAATGGGCTCAGCCCTACACATACTTTGTTTGTATGCTGGACAATGTTTATGTGAACTTACAGTTTGATATAAGCAAAAGTAACAAAGATATGACAGAAAAACAAAGATGCCGAAAAACTTTAACCTTAGAAATCACCTAAGTATAAGATCCTGGTGACCCTGACCTTGGGTATAATAGGCCCACTCCCTAAACATACTTTGTTTGTATGCTGGACAATGTTTTTATAAAGTTACAGTAAGATATAAGCAATAGTAACAAAGATATAACAGAAAAACAAAGGTTGCCGAAAAACTTTAACCTTAAAAATAACCTAAGTATAAGACCTTGGTGACCTTGACCTTGGGTATAATGGGCTCAGCCCCTAAACATATTTTGTTTGTATACTGGTCAATGTTTATGTGAAGTTACAGTAAGATATAAGCAATTGTAACAAAGATATGACAGAAAAACAAAGGTTGCCGAAAAACTTTAACCTTAAAAATAACCTAAGTATACGACCTTGGTGACCTTGATCTTAGGTATAATGGGCTAAACCCCTACACATACTTTGTTTGTATACTGGACAATGTTTATGTGAAGTTACAGTAGGATATAAGCAATAGTAACAAAGATATGACAGAAAAACAAAGGTTGCCGAAAAACTTTAACCTTAAAAATAACCTAAGTATAACAGCCTGGTGACCTTGACCTTAGGTATAATGGGCTCAGGCCCTACACATATTTTTTTGTATACTGGACAATGTATTTGTGAAGTTACAGTAAGATATAAGCAATAGTAACAAAGATATAACAGAAAAACAAAGGTTGCCGAAAAACTTTAACCAAGAAGGGTCACGCCGACGCCGGGGCGAGTAGATAAGCCCCCCCCCCCTTATTCTCCGAATAGTGGAGCTAAAAAGTATTATGTTATATTAAATAAAATCCTGGAATTCTATCAATTTCAATTATTTTATTGAAATCTTTAAACAAGAGGGCCATGATAGCCCTATATCGCTCAACTGAGTTTAATTGCTTGCTTGAACAAATTTCTTTGCTAAAGCTTCCGAAACAAAAACAAACTAGTAATTTGTCCATGGGACACAGACGCCCCCACTACATGACAAAGGACATAAATTTTTTCCTAGGTCAGGGGCCATAACTCCTACAATACTGAATGAATCCGGACGCGAAACCCTAGGTGCACAACCGCAAATGCTGACCAACATTTCTTTAAACTCTAGTGACTCTAGCTCAAATACTTTTGGAGGTACGCGCAACACAACATTAAAATTAACAATTTTTAACTAAATCAAGGGCCATAACTCCTACAAGACTGAATTAATCTGGACGCGAAACCCTAGGTGCACAACTGCACATGCTGACCAACATTCCCGTAAACTTGGGTGACTCTAGGTCAAATACTTTTGGAGCAATGCACGACACAACATTAAAATAACCAATTTTTTACTAAGTCAGGGGCCATAACTACTACACAACTGAATGAATCTGGACGCAAAACCCCAGGTGCACAACTACACATGCTTACCAACATTCCTGTAAAGTTTTGTGACTCTAGGTCAAATACTTTTTGAGCTAGGCGCGACACAACATTAAAATGACCAATTTTTACAAAGTCAGGGGCCATAACTCCTATACGACTAAATGAATCCGGACGCGAAACCCCAGGTGCACAACTACACATGCTGACCAACATTCCTTTTAAAGTTTTGTGACTCTACTTTAAATACTTTTGGAGCTACGCGCGACAACATTCTCGGAAGGACGGATGGACGGACGGAAGGAAGGACAGACGGATGGACAAGGGCAAATCTATATGCACCCCCCCCCCCACCAAAAAAAGTGGGGATATAAAAAAGGCGACAAAGTCATGGTAAAGATTCCGCAAGATAAGTACTGAAATCTGTTAAAAATTATACAGTTGGTCCAAATCTCTTTGCTGTAGTTTTAAAAACAAGAAAGTAGGTCAGCAGGTCAGGGTTAATAATATTTAAGATGAGTATTGAAATCTAAATCAAAACTTCTACATGTGGTCCAAATTTCCATGTTGTATCTTCAAAAACAAGAAAACAGGTCAGAAGTCAAAGTTACAGTCAAGTGACCCCTTATTACTTGGGGTCATCAGGTAATTATAAATTAATTAAACAGTCTAGGAAATATGATCAAATATTTTTTAAAGTACATTTTCCTATGATTATAACTCATATACAAGTGATCTTGGGGCGGGGCCTCTTTTCACCTCATGGACATAATTTGATTAATCTTGTTAAAGGACCACTTGGCAATGTTACATACCAAGTATCAAAAGCCAAGGCCTTGCACCGCAGTTTCAGACAAAAAGATTTCTAAAGTTTTTCCTATATTAGTCTATGTAAAACTTGGTAACCTCAGGGCAGGGCCTCTTTTCATCCTATAGGCATAATTTAAACAATCTTAGTAGAAGACACAAGACAATGCTACATAGCAAATATCAAAAGCCCAGACCTTGCAAAACAGTTTCAGACAAAAAGATTTCTAAAGTTTTCCCTATATTATATCATATGAGGTGGGTGGTGGGGTAGAACTACACACAAGTCTTGCGCCAGGTGTAGGCTGCAATTTTTTCTGCTCTGCAAAATTGGATTATTTTTGCAAAAAGCAGTGATTCTAGAGATTGGATTTTTGACTCAGTTTTTAATAAACTGGTAACCAACATTCTGCAGAATTTATTTTGTGGAATTATCATTGGATTTACGAATAACTTTGATGTAAAACAATTGTAATTTGACAAATATTGGGGTAACGTTTCAATAATTTCAGTCAGTTTTGGTGAACAACATCTCACTCGAAATTATGGCTAATCCGTGTACAGGTAGACAATACAGTAGAGACCAATTACTGGATTATAGAGATGTGCCTAGGAGGTATACAATACCGAATAAAGAAACATTAGCTTTGTTGAAAAAGTACAACCTTTTGAAATACAGAGGTAAACGAGCCGGTCGCCCGAGGATAAAATCTAAAGCTGATATTCACTTGAAAAATTCGACCCAAATTAAACTAAATCATACATTTATATCAAATGCACACAGAAAGAAACAACAGGAACGTTCAAATTTGATCCAAATTAAACTAGATCATTCATTTTTATTGAATGCCCAAAGAATGAAACAACTGAAACTTTCAACTGTGAACATACGGTCTGTGCGAGGAAAGTCTGCTGACCTTCTCCAGCACATATTAGAGGAGTGTATAGACCTCTGTGTGATCACAGAAACTTGGCTACAGCCGGATGGTGATGACGTTGTCAGGGGGGAATTGTCTCAAGATGGTTACTGCTTTGATGATGTCCCGAGACCCGACCGTAAAGGTGGAGGACTTGCCTTGTTATACAGAAACAATCTCAAAGTGTCAAGATGCCCAGCAGAAACCTTTCAGTCTTTTGAATGTGCTGAATGGAAAGTACGTAGTCAATCATTCATCCTCTACATCTTTGGTATATATAGACCGCCATATTCGGAGAGACACCCAGTAACTCAGGCTATGTTTATGACAGAATTCACTGGGTTTCTCGAACAAATAACGTCAAGATCCGAGTTTATGGTGCTGTTAGGTGACTTTAACATCCACATGGGTAATAAGTCAGACTGCTACACAAAACAATTTCAGCAGTGTTTGAGATCTTTTCGACTGGTTCAACATGTCAATGCTCCTACTCATTCTGGTGGTCATATTCTTGACCTGATGATCACAAAGCTAGAAGACAAACGTGTGAATGTCTCAGAACCTTTGCCAGACTATTACATCTCTGACCACTGCTTTGTAAGTTGTAACATTGAACAGTGTCGCCCTCCCTTGATCAGGAAAGAAATCAAATCTCGCAATTGGAAATCTGTATCAAGTGACTTATTACAATCAGAATTCGGTCAATTAAATGAAATTGTAGTGAACACTTCCAATGTCAATGATCTTGTGTCTGAGTTCACTAGAATCACGTCCGACATTGTTCAGAAACATGCCCCTCTAAAGGGAAGAACTATTCTCTGTAGACCGACAATTCCTTGGTACTCTGGATACCTAAAACAGCTGAAACAATACAAACGATCAATAGAAAAAATCTTTATGAATGACAAATCTGACCTTTCAAAGAAAGTGTATTGTGGTGTAAGAAATGTATATAGCGCTGAGCTTTCTAGGGCCAAGGATGAGTATTACCAGAACAATATTGGAGAAGCAGAAGGAAACATCAAAAAGCTGTATGCCGTAACATCCGATTTACTGGGAAGGTCGAAAGACAATCCGCTTCCATTACACACAAGTGCAGTATCTTTGGCAAATGACTTTCTACGATATTTTGCTGATAAAATAATCAAGTTGAGAAATGATTTTGACAACATATCAATTGAAACACCCAATGGTAATTCTTTCTACTCAAATCCACCTGTGACTATGAATACATTTACTGCGTTCAAACCACTTTCCGAAAACGATATTTTGAAACTTGTATATGCATCAAAATCTACAACTTGTGAACTTGATGTGATACCAACTAAGAAATTAAAGGAGCATTTTTCACAACTTGTTCCCGTTGTGACAGAAATTGTAAATCGATCACTGCTATCTGGTGTGTTCCCTGATGAATGGAAAAGTGCTGTGATAAAACCTTTGTTGAAGAAGAAAGGTCTCCCACTTGAACTGCAAAACTATCGCCCAGTGTCAAATTTAACATTCCTCTCCAAAATTCTTGAAAAAGCTGCACTAAATCAAATCAACAAGCATATTGAAGCTAACAATCTCCTCCCAGCTTACCAAAGTGCCTATAGAACATATCATGGGGTTGAAACAGCAATGGTCAAAATGTATAATGATCTTTTGGAAACCATAGATGAAAATCAAATAACAGTCGTGGTCATGATCGACTTGAGTGCAGCGTTCGATACCATCGATATCCCGATACTGATTCAAATCCTTCAAGATGACTTTGGTATACATAGCACTCCCTTGAAATGGATAAAATCTTATCTCACGAACAGAACAATGAAAGTTTTAGTCGAACAGTCAGCATCTGACACGGAGCCACTAAGGTTTGGTGTCCCGCAGGGTTCTTGTGCCGGACCTGTGATCTTAACCCTGTATATATCGGCTCTTAACCGAGTGGTGCAGAAATATCCAGCTGATCTCTATGGATACGCGGACGACCACAAGACTGCGTTAAAAATTCAAGCGGGAAATTCTCAAAATGAGACAACTGTTCTTCAACAACTCGACAGTTGTCTAAATGAAATCATAAAATGGATGACAACCTTCAAACTGAAAATGAATCAGTCTAAAACTGAAATTATTATGTATGGAACAAGACAACAGTTAGCGAAATTGGACATCACAAGTGTAAACGTTGGTGGGTGTGGCGTAAAATGCGTCGATCACGTCAGAGACCTAGGTGTAACTATGACCAATACACTCAACTTTGACCATCACATTCAGAAGAAGTGTCAGATAGCTCATGTACAGTTACGAAACCTTAGGGCTATACGGAAACATCTCACACAGAAGTCAACTGAATCATTAGTGCATGGACTGGTTCATTCTCACATTGACTTCTGCAACAGTTTATTTACAGAAATTCCAGCCTACCAAATCAATAAACTACAGCGAGTCCAAAATCATGCCACTAGAGAAGTCAAGAATGTTTCCTATGAAAAACCAAGTACCGAACTTCTGAAAGAATTACACTGGCTTCCAGTTAAGGCTAGAGTCATGTTCAAAGTTTTAGTAATAGTCTTCCGTGTCATCAATGGTACAGCTCCAGTATATCTGAGGGAAATGTTTGTACCTACTCGACAACGATACCGACTTCGCTCACAAAGTGACACTAACTTTAACATCCCTAGACGGCGAACAAAACTAGCAGACAGATTTATGGCAGTCGTTGGTCCCAAATGGTGGAACGATCTGCCTAGCTATCTGAAAAACATTCAGTCTGAAGCCAGCTTTAGATCAAAACTGAAAACACATTTATTTAGGCAGTTTTATGAACAATGAGTGTAGTCTTGTTAAAATACAAAATATTCAGAAGTGGTGTAAAATAGTATTTATATATGTCCAAATCTTTAAATCTAAGTTCTAGAATCCTGTTCATATTTTGTATGTATATATGTTAAATGTGTGTTATGTAATTGTAAAGCGCAATAAAATATTTTATAATTTTTGCGCTATATAAATGCCATGTATTTGTATTTGTATAGAACAACTATTTTAAGTTTGAATCAAATTCATTTAGTAATAAGTCAGATATTTATTAAAAGTACACCGAATTAACCTGAAATTCTAAGTATTTAGCCTAAAACGGGAGATAATTCACAAAATATTGGTGCCAGAGTCATGACCCTTGTGCCATATGATGTGGGTGATGATGAGAAACAACTATGTTTGAAGCAAATCCATCAAGTAATAACAGAGATAAAGTGAAAGTGCATCAACACTTTAACCTGAAATTTTAAGTACAAAAGTGGAGTTTATCATAAAATACAGGAGTCACAGTTATGCCCCTTGTGTCAAATGATGCAAGTAGTGATGATGAACAATTCTTTAAAGTTTGAATCAAATCCCTGTGAAATAACACAGATACAATGCATCAAAAATAACAAAAAATTCTCAGTAACAAGAGGGCACAATTCATAAAAAATTGGTGCCAGAGTTATGCACCTCGTGTCATATGATGTGGGTGATGATGTGAAATAACTATTTTAGGTTTGAATCAAATCCATTTAGTAATAACTGGTATAAAGTGAAAGTGCACCAAAATTTTAACCTGAAATTTCTAAGTAAAAAGGGGGAATAATTCATGAAAAATTGGTGCCAGAGTTATGCACCTCGTGTCATATGATGTAGGTGATGATGTGAAATAACTATTTTAGGTTTGAATCAAATCCATTTAGTAATAACTGATATAAAGTGAAAGTGCACCAAAACTTTAACCTGAAATTCTAAGTAAAAAGGGGGATAATTAATAAAATATTGATGCAAGAGTTATGACCCTTGTGCCATATGATGTGGGTGATGATAAGGAACAATTATTTTAAGTTTGAAGCAAATCCATCAAGTAATAACAAAAATAATGAGAAAGTGCATCAAAACTTTAACCAAAGTGCGGACGCGGAAGGACGCCGACGCCGGGTTGAGTAGGATAGCTCTCCATACTTCATATAGTCGAACTAAAAACAAATTAACTAAACTGATTAAATCATTTACTTTATCCATTTCAATCTTTAAATTTCATTAAATTTTATTTTACAACAATGAAATAAATGTCATCTAAAGGATAAAGTCATTGAGAGTCGGAAATTACTTGCACCTAAGCTTTCATATCAATGGTTTTATACAAAAAATTGCTATGAATATATGAGATTTTTACAAATTCTATATAGAAAATAGAAAGGAAAAACGATGGCATTATAAAGCGTATTTTTACGAATCAAAAATAAAGATAAAATTGATGTTAACAAGAGCTCGTCAAACACGAAATGCCCCCCCCCCCCCCCCCACTGATGCATTCAGTAATTGCACAAGGAACAGAAATTATATGCTCACTGTAAACAAAAGTTCTACCATTCTGGTTTAATCTGACCTTGACCTTTAACCTATTAACCTAACAAGAGATTACAGAGTAATCTTGGCGCCATCCACTGAGCCATTTTTGAATGTTCCAAATTTCAAGACTAGCTCAAGGTCAAAATCAAGGTCAAATTTCATTTTGGTATAAAACAATGTGTATGTGGTCCAAATTTGAAAGCTGTGGCTTGAGAAATGTGAAAGCAGGTCACTAGATAAATTTCAAGGTCAAAGTTCATTTCGGTAGACAGAACTATGCATGTGCTTCAAATTTGGAGGCTGTAGCTTGAGAAATGTGATAGTAGGTAATAGGTAAAAATCAATGTCAAATTTCAATTCAGAACACAAAAATATGCATGCAGTCCAAATTTGAAGCCTGCTGCTTCAGAACTTGAAAGTAGGTCACTAGGTCAATCTCAAGATCAAAATTTCGGTACACAAAACTATGCATGTGGTTCAAATTTGAAGGCTGTAGCTTGAGAAATGTGAAAGTAGGTCACTAGGTCAAAATCAAGGTCAAATTCTATTTGTGAACAAAAAACTATGTATGTGGTCCAAATCTGAAGCATGTACCTTCAAAAATGTGAAAGTAGGTCACTACGTCAATAACAAGGTCAAAGTTTTTTTCGGTACACAAACCTATGCATGTGGTCCAAAGGACATCGGACATTATGCTAGGGATTTTGCCCTAAATTCAATGCTATTTCTTGACTTCAACAGCCGATAGTTTTATATAATGGCTTCAAATATTGATAAATAAGTTATATTCCTATCAAACTGTCACAAAAATAGTTTTATTTCATATTCGTTTTCTTGAAATTCGATCAGATTGTAACTAAGGGTCATATTTTTGAAAAATTTAAAATGTGTATTTTTAGTTAAAATAAGCATTGGTATTTAAGGTATGTCTACTATGAAATATTTAACACAATAAATAAACTTATACCATGCAGATTATCAGTTATATTGACATTTTTGAAAATAAACGAAACGGAAAAAAGAAGTGGAACAAAACTTATGGTCCCTAACTGTACTTCAGTAATTTCCACCCGAGTGCCCATGAAAACTGATGCATTGATCATAGCCTATTGTTTGCTTTCTATACATCTATTGCTATACTGTATATATATATACAAGTGCAATACTGACCGGGCATTATGTGGAGGATTATTATTGAATACATGCAGTGTATCTGGCCATACATTGGCGTAGTTGGCCTTTTTCAGTTGAAACGGAGGGGTGCAGGAGACTGCCTATTCCGCTGTAGGTTCAGGGATGCCTTACGTTTAGCATTTTATATCAGTGGAACAGAACTTCAATAGCTAGTATCAACATTTATATAAATATTCTTGGGGTGTCTGTGTTAGTTCTTTGAGGTCCTTACTAGTACTTCAGTTGGTTTCAAAATAAGTATCAGACGTGTGAGCGAATTGATGTTAATTCTGGGGGTGTCAGTGTTAGTTATGGGCGAGTCAGTATTAATTCTATGGGTGTCAGTGTAAGTTCTGGAAGCAACTGGGTCAGTTAAGCACGGGTGGTAAACGCGCAATCCAATTCCCACTGGGAATACGCTATAAATGGGTTGCGCGACTTCCTGTGCTGGTGCTGCGCATCAATATATACAAAAACGAGGTAGGTGGTTTTTTGTTTTCGTAAATAATGACACATTTACGAGTGCTTTCGAAAAAAAGCAAAATGCTATTCGACACAAAAATGAATAACGATCATAACTTATTAATTTAAGAATCAGCTCTGTTATCACGAAAACACTGCTGGCTCGAGCTGTCAAAAAAGCATGGAATCATGAAAAATGCATATTTTCTAACTCTTGTGCCTTCTTTCTGGAAATGTGACGCTTCTAATGATCAAACACGTGTAAAACAGTCATGAATATTACCTACACTTGAATGAAATGTTGCTTTTGGGGGAAAGATTGGCAAAAAATAATCGGGAATGGGGTTGCGCCCCGGGAATGGAGTTGCGCGTATACATTATATACTGCTAGTTACTGAGAAATGGCTGCGGACGGACATTTTTGGGCATTTTTTATTAAATCAAGGGCAATAACTCTAAGGAAAATTGACCAATCCAAAAATAAACTTGACGGGCATCATCGCAGTATGTTGGTTCATGTTTATTTCAAGTTTCATGAAATTCTACCTGCTAGTTACTGAGAAATGGGGGGTCATAATTTGAATAAATGTTGTAGAGGTCCACTTGGCCATGCTACATGTGAAATATCTAAGCTCTAGGCCTTCTGGTTTATTTTTAGAAAATTTTTGAAGACGTTCATATGTAAAATCAAGTGACCCCTAGGGCGGGGTCAATTTTGACCCCGTGGTCATGATTTGAACAATTTTAGTAGAGGTCCACTAGGCAATGCTACACGTCAAATATCTAAGCTCTAGGGCTTCTGGTTTTTGAGAAGAAGATTTTTCAAGTTTTCCTATGTAAAATCAAGTGATCCCTAAGGCGGGGTCAATTTTGACCCCGGGCTCATGTTTGAATAAGTTTGGTAGAGGTCTACTAGGCAATGCTTCACACCAAATATCTAAGCTCTAGGGCTTCTGGTTTTTGAGAAGAAGATTTTTAAAGTTTTTCCTTTCGGTTGCCATGGCAACCAGAGTTCTCCATGGAATTCAATTCTTTGAATAATTTTGAAAGGGGGCCACCCAAGGATCATTCCTGTGAAGTTTAGTGCAATTCTGCCCAGTGGTTTTCAAGAAGAAGATTTTTTTACAAATTGTTGAAGCACGACGGACGACGCACGACGGACATCAAGCGGTCACAATAGCTCACCTTGTCACTTCGTGACAGGTGAGCTAAAAATAAATAAATGAAAATATGAAATTCGATCTCAGCGTTCACATAACGTACACATTCGGTCTGTTGTAGAGTATTCTTAAACAAGAGCTGTCACAGGAGACAGCGAGCTCGACTATTTCGAGGCTGGATTGTGAAACTGGGCACATCTGAGGAAACTAGAGCTGTCACTGGAGTGTTTAATGACTCCAATTGTGGATATAGATATTGCACAATAGCCTGAGTCTATGTCAAAAATAGCAACTTAAAGTAATAAGAGAGGTAAAGAAACGAGAGGACCATGATGGCCCTATATCGCTCACCTGTTATCATTGCACTTGAGGACAAGAAGGTCCTCAGAAAAAATATCTAAGTCCAAAGGACAGGAACAACAAAGGGAAGAAATTTAACCAAAAAGAAATAAAATTCTTAAAAGGTACAAATATGTCAAAATACACCTAAAAATTGGAAGTACCATCCATGTTGTACCACAGAAAAGGGGTCTCGGTTTTTCCCTACGGCCAATAATAAAAATGTTACACAAAATAAGCTATTTATAGTAACGTAAAAGGGAAGTAATTAAAAAGAAAATTATTGTAAGAGAACAAGAGAAGGATCTGCCAAATAAATCTGTTGACATAAATGAAATTTCAGACCAGTATCTTCATTAGTTACGGAGATATACCCATTTTAATTTGAAATAAAGGGAGGTAATTTGACATAAAATCAGTCCATAGTTATCTACCCTGATTGGTTCAGTCCAACTAATGACAAAATGAAATTTCAAATAAGTCCTATAGGCATGAAGGGGGCAATTAGCCGGATATGCCTCCGTGGTCCACTCGAATGTAGTCCATATCAATATATAGTGCAATTTTCCCGCCTAGTAAAGGCCATTTTCATGCCAGATATAAGCTTTATTTGTGCTTGATTGTAAAAAGGAATGTCCGCAGATGATTTTAAGCTACGTTATATGCTTCAGAAGATGATTGGAAGCTGCCTTGTAAAATGAAAGTGAAAGTAGGTATTTCCTGATGTCTACCTACGCAATATTAACGTTTTCATCACGTGTCTCAGTCACGTGACCATGGTTTCACTGCATTATGGTCAACCCCATATTTTTTTGGTATATTTTGATTGCCTAAAGACATACCTTCAAGACAAGGGTAGTCTCGCAGGAAGTGAAAGGCTAGAAATCTTGATAAAAATATGTTATAAGTTGTTAATTTTATATAGAAAATAGCAGCGGATGCATTTAATACCTTCATACCTAAAATGAAAAATTCGCACTTCGTGAAAATTGCTTCAACCGATGTAAAACTGGTATTTTCTGATCAGAATTGAGCAGTAAGCACCATTTTAAGACAAACATGGCATATTATTTGCATATTTTGGGCAAATTTGAGATTTTTTCGGAAAGTAGGCAAAATTCTGATTTTTAAGGTGGTTCCCCACATCTCAGTTTTGCATCAGCGTCACCATTTTAGGTAAGAATGACAGAAATCGATTATTTTTCGTGTACTTCTAGCTGTTTCTTGCAAACAAATAATAGAAATAAGATAAGTAAGGCCGTATGATACTATATTTAATGAAAAATTGGCATTATCTATGCCCCTGACACGTTTTTTGCAGGTGTGGACTGTCTGTCTGAATGGGGTATAATTCCAACAGTAGCCATTCTTTCAAACTGAAAGTTGGCAAAATTGTTGACAATTGACTTACGTACAATAATTGACTGCAACAGAACGATTTTGAAAACTTTGGTATTTCTTATAGGCATGAAGGGGGCAATTAGCCGGATATGCCTCCGTGGTCCACTCGAATGTAGTCCATATCAATATATAGTGCAATTTTCCCGCCTAGTAAAGGCCATTTTCATGCCAGATATAAGCTTTATTTGTGCTTGATTGTAAAAAGGAATGTCCGCAGATGATTTTAAGCTACGTTATATGCTTCAGAAGATGATTGGAAGCTGCCTTGTAAAATGAAAGTGAAAGTAGGTATTTCCTGATGTCTACCTACGCAATATTAACGTTTTCATCACGTGTCTCAGTCACGTGACCATGGTTTCACTGCATTATGGTCAATCCCATATTTTTTTGGTATATTTTGATTGCCTAAAGACATACCTTCAAGACAAGGGTAGTCTCGCAGGAAGTGAAAGGCTAGAAATCTTGATAAAAATATGTTATAAGTTGTTAATTTTATATAGAAAATAGCAGCGGATGCATTTAATACCTTCATACCTATAAGTACTTACTGATATAAATCCATTTTGATTAAAATCAGGGGAGGTAATCAGATATAAAATAACTCTGGGACCTACGATTGGATCTGATTTGTCATGGAATCCAAGATTTATTGTTATTGAAGATATTTTGGAAGTTTGTATCAAATAAAACCATAATTGAAGTCTCTATATGGCTGCAAAAGCCAAAATAGCCAATTTTGGACCTTAAGGGGGCCATAACTCTGGAACCCATGATGGAATCTGGCCAGTTCAAAAAAAGGAACTAAGATCTTGTGGTGATACAAGTTGTGTGCAAGCTTGGTTAAAATCAAATCATAAATAAAGCTGCTATTGTGCAGACAAGGTCAAAATAGCCAAGTTTGGCCCTTTCAGGGGCCATAACTCTGAAACCCATTATGGGATCTGGCCGGTTCAACACAGGAACTGAGATCTTATGGCGACACAAGTTTTGTGCAAATTTGATTAAATTCAAACCATAAATGAAGCTGGTATTGTGCAGACAAGGTCAAAATAGCTAATTCTGGCCCTTTCAGGGACCATAACTCTGGTTTGAAAAATTGGTGCCAAAGTTATGCACCTTGCGTCATATGGTGTACATGTAGGTGATGATGTTGAACAATTGTTTAAGTTTGAATCAGATCCATACAGTAATGACAGAGATAGAGTGAAAGTGTATAAAACTTTAAGCTGAAATTCTAAATACAGTACAGCTAGCGCGGAACCTTCATTTGAACACCCGTCGCCGCAATTCCAATTCGCGTGTTCGTTTTTACTGTCCGCCGCGACGGGTGTCATATCGGATATTTCGGGTGTTCAGGAATGGTCATTGCCGGAGGCAGCGAACGCCGCGCGTTGCGATGGACGGACGCGATGGTCCGTAGTGGTCGGCCGCGAGGAAACCTGGTGTTCATTCAATACTTTTTGAAAGAATTATTCATCTCATAATTTATAAATATAAATGCTTAAATTATCTATGCATATACAAACTAATTATTTAGAATGTATACCTCGTCCGTATACTCGTAATTAGTCGCGATGTTATGATATGTAATAGTAATTATCACATTGTTTTGTATTTTCTGTAAAATCTAAATAGAGTTGCATATTCTTTGTTTTGTTCTAACAGTTTTATTTCTATTTTCAGGTCACTGCAAGCGTATAAACCTTTGATCCTATTGTTCATTTCTAAATCGATTGTTGAGTTAATTTTATGCTATTCGCACCTCATCTAACAAATACCTTACAAATTATGTTTTACTAACAGCTGTTTCTTACTCAGTTTTATTTATTACGGTACCTAATACGCTCTTTTGTTTCGCTTGTTTGTCATTTTTCAGTTGTTTAGAAATTATTGGTAAGTTTCTTTACACTGTTCTATGATTGCTACTCATCAAATAATTATTGTTATTTGTTCGTAATATGTTTAATAATATAATTACTATCATATTTGTTGACAATTTATTTATTGACAATCTGTGATAAGATGAATATATTTAATAGTATTTCAAAACTTTTTACTCGAGTCTTTGATTTATTATTTTCATTACTTATTAGATGAATATTTAATACACACTTTTATTATATATGAGACTTATGTACATACCTTTCGTTTTCGGAATTCCGCATATTGTTGTAATATTTACATGTACTTTTTCTGTCAACAATAGAAACAGTTGCATTTTTTCTAATTACAGGTAAACGTAAGCGAGCGGCGAATTTGGTGTTTGAGAAGAAGACGAATATGAATTTTTTGTTCAAATACAAATAGACATGGTCTTTATTTTACACCCTCTTGCTCATTTATTAACTAAACAGTCATAAATGCCATATGGTGACCGAAAAAAGACTCTCTTTATGTGGTCTCAGTGTGGTTTGTTTTTCTCTGGACCTTCGGGTTGCTGGAGTCATCTCTGTTGTGTTTATTTTTTTCTCTGATCTTTCGGGATGCTCGAGTCGATCCACTTGTCTATACATACTGTACTGTGAAGTGAAGTTCCGTCATATGGTAGGTTTTGATGGGGTGGTGATGGTTGGTGGAGGATGCTGCACATTTCATTACCCCTCGAGTTTTTATTAGTTTACATGTTAGAGTTCAGTGTACTTAAAAGGTTTTATTTTTGCTATAGTTCTACTTTGCAAATGCGGGCTCTGAATCTGCTTTTAGCCCGCCCGCTTAGCTCAGTAGGGAGAGCGTTGGTCTACGGATCACGGGGTCGCGAGTTCGATCCTCGGGCGGGGCGTATGTTCTCCGTGACGATTTGATAAAAGACATTGTGTCTGAAATCATTCGTCCTCCACCTCTGATAATTCATGTGGGGAAGTTGGCAGTTACTTGCGGAGAACAGGTTTGTACTGGTACAGAATCCAGGAACACTGGTTAAGTTAACTGCCCGCCGTTACATGACTGAAATACTGTTGAAAAACGGCGTTAAACCCAAAACAAACAAACAAACAAACAAAGAATCTGCTTTTTGTGCTCAGTGCTTCCAAGAAATCTACTCATACCTATTATCTTTATTAACTATTACAAAACCTGTCATTTAAAAACATTTAACATGAGTAGTTACACTGTAAGAAGATTCAAACATCTGTAAAATATCCATTATATAAAAACAAAACACAAAAAACTAACGATACTAATAAATTTATGATAATTAATATTCATACATTCATATCATTACAAATGACCTTTGCTACTTGATGAAACATAAATATCAATCTGAATGAGAAGTCTTTTGGATGTCACGTAAGCATCAAAAATTTCAAAGGAAGACCGGTACAAGCTAGTAGTATATGTAGCTGCATTAGGCAATATTTCTAAATCATAGTTGTATATCTTTGACGTTACTTATCTCTGACGTTATATGTATCCGACGTTATTTGTCTCTGATGCTATATATCTCCGACGTAATAATGTATCTTCGACGTTATGCTTTTTCGACGCAATTATGTCCTGTCGGCGCTGTTACTAGTTGTGGTGCATCCAGTTGTCGTTCCGTCGGTCATTACTTGTTCTGGCCTTGCCATATATAGCTCATAATTTTAATGGTAATAAAATTAATTCTGTGTCCAGATGTCTCCGTTTTTTTCTCAGTTCGTCATTTGTGTCTCATCTCCCAATTCGTCAGAGGCCCACATACTTGTAGTACTAATACTGCGTAATAAAAATGTGCCAAATATGGTAAGGACAGAACAATGACGGGAACACGTTAGGTAAATGTGTATTAAAAGAAAAATGTTAAAAACTCCATGTGCAAAATATTGCAGGAAAACTAATAAGACACTAATCTTGCATAGTCTTCGCCTGAAATAGAGAAAAAAAAAACAACATTCAGAATGTGTGCTCAATACTTTCGAAGACCACTATACTTTTCACCAAACATAGCATTTTAAATTAATTCCGTAATAAAATAAATTACTGAAATTTTATCAGCTTGTAGGTCACACAAATATATTAAAATAATTATTGATCATTGAACCTTAAGCACTGGACCTTTAGTTGTAAAAACATTCAAAGAGAACCTATGTACACTGTTTCTGTTCAGATTCACTTGGAAAAGTTATGCACTTCTAATTTTAAACTATCATGCAGACGTTTTCGAACCAAACAGAACGTTGTTACTGGCAATAAAAAGCAATAAAAATTCGTTACAAAACAGAACGTTTTTTAATTGTAAAATATCTTTTAGTCGTTAAAGCAAATAAATTCATTTGAAAAAGAAACCTAGCAACTTACCTCTATTATAATCTTTTAATTTTATGCCAAATTCATAACAAAGATAAACCGTTAAGTGCTAAACAATATAACTGTTAGGTATTGTTAGTATAAAAACACTAGATTGGAACGAAAATAAATATAACAAAATACAAAAATATACGTTTCTTGACAACGGCTGTACCTGCAAAATAAATAAAATCAGTATGTAATACTACTGAAACAATTGCTCAAATCCCGAAGCTAATATAAGTTAAAAAATAAAAACATGTTCATAACATTAGGAGTTCTAAAGTTCTCTGAGATTCGCTTTTGAGATAGTACATCTTACTTGGTACCGTCGGATCGGCGGATTAATTATTTCTTACATGCATATGGTGGTCTTGCTGCCTCTAGATTTTAGTTAACAGTTGAGAAAACAGAAAAAATTATATTCACTCAGAAAAAAAAAAAACTTCTATCGGCTATGTTATTTTGTTTTTAACACTTACGATTATGTGCGAGCTCTTTCTATTTAAAATGTAGCCGATAACGTGTCAAAATTTGACATGTGTTCAGACAATTATATGAAAAAAATCTTGTGAATGTAATCAACGTGTCACAATTTGATACAATGTGTGTGTAAAACATCCCTTCACACAATTGTTTACAATTTGGATATAACTTATTGAAAAAGATATAATCGTCAATGGCAATAAACTAAAATCAAAACATTAAAATTATCGGGCGTAGATAACAAGGCCTGATAAAGGTAGACGAGTAAATTGAATAAATTATATGCATTGTGTATTTATAATAAATACATTATAGATGATAAATTTAACAATTAAATGCTTCTATATACTGTTAAAAAATTAATGTTAAAATAAAACGTTGACCGCGATGGTCCCTCGCGCGTGAACACTGCGAATCCTCGCGGCCGTCCACCGCGAACCGCTGTGTTCATGACCGCGAGGGCCGACGGGTGGCCGGCCATCGCAACTGAACACCCGAAAAAAATTTTACGCGCGAGGGTCGAAGGGTTTTTGAAGGTGCCGCGCTAGCTGTACTGTAAAAAGGGGAATAATTCATCAAAAATTGTGCCAGAGTTATGCATCTTGTGTCATATGATGTGGGTGATGATGCTGAACAATATTTTAAGTTTGAATCAAATCCATTCAGTAATAACAGAGGTAGAGTGAAAGTGCACCAAAACTTTAACCTGAAATTCTAAGTAAAAAGGGGGAATAATTCATGAAAAAATGGTGCCAGAGTTATACACCTTGTGTCATATGATGTGGGTGATCATGTTGAACAATTATTTCAAGTCTGAATCAAATCCATTCAGTAATAACAGAGATAGAGTGAAACTGCATCAAAACTTTAACCTGAAAATCTAAGTGAAAAGGGGGATAATTCATGAAATATTGGTCCCAGAGTTATGGCTCTTATGTCAGATGATGTGGATGATGATAAGGAATAAGTATTTCAAGTTTGAATCAAATCCATCAAGTAATTACAGAGATAAATTGAAAAAAGAGAAAGTGTAAAAAAACTTTAACCAAGGTGGGGACGCGGAACGACGCCGGGTCGAGTAGGAGAGCTCTCCTTATACTTCGTATAGTCAAGCTAAAAACTGAGGATGTATAGCAGAGAATATGTGTCGTGCAATTCGCTTTGACGCATTGTATTTTATAAAATTCCGTCAAAGAATGAGGGAACATCACAAATTATCTGCCGTGTATATGGTACCGAAGTCACATGCGCTGGTTTTTTGACTACTTAGGTACACAGTGTATGCCTCGGTAATTTTATCCTTGCAAGTATTTTCTGGGAAAAACATCGAAATTTGAACAAAGTAACGAGCACACATAACACTGAATAACTGTCTTCATTGTATGGTAACTCGCGTTGATTGGTAACTCAGTTTTAATGCATGACATGCTTATTTCTTTACTCTATCACGTTTTACAAATATGGTACATTGTATATTGGTAATGCGGTGGGTGGAGTAGCGCCTATGTCAGGATTTCCGTTTCGGATCGATTGAGTTCTCAAAATTTCCGGAACCCTGGTACTCAATAAGTACTATCAGCATGGGAAGTTTGCAGGTCCTGAGTGCAGTGGTTAGTGAGTAAAAGGTCTTCATGCAGAAAGTTAATGTTGTGACGAACGAACAGACGGACAGTTGAAAACTAATATGCCTCCCTCCGAGGGTATAAAAAAATGTAGTAAGGACATTGGCTATGTATCCATTTAACGGAAGGCAAGATACTTTTTTATAGTAATTATGTCATTAAATAGCTTTACTTATGTTGGTAAACAGCTATTCTCCATATCGACATTATAGGATAAATCCAGTTTTCTGGTATTAGCCACCAATAAATACCCGTTCCTGGTTTTACGGTGAGGGGGGTAACGGCCATTAAGCTATATAGCAGTAGTGATTAAGATTATTCTTTTTTTCAAGGTTTAAACAAAGGAAATGTATAAAAACAATTGCAGATTATCATAAAACATTGCTGTAATTAAGATGTAGCAAAAAATAAATACCCGTTCCTGGTTTTACGGTGAGGGGGGTATCGGCCATTATGCTATATAGCAGTAGTGGTTAAGATTATTCTTTTTTCAAGGTTTAAACAAAGGAAATGTATAAAAACAATTGCAGATTATCATAAAACATTGTTGTAATTAAGATGTAGCAAAAATATCCCCAAAAATTTACTTTATTTTTGAAATTTTATCGTTTATTCTAAACTGCGGCTTCCGTAGCTCATTACCGATGGTGTGAAATTATTTGCATTTTTTCAGGGTAGATCTAAACATTTTTTTGTGTGTAAAGATCTTGCTGCTGAGGCCGTAAAATAGTATTTTCATGGTAGGAAAGTAAGAATTTTCCTAAATATTTATCTTCTGGCAAAAATAATTACTAATATTGTACACGGTCGTTAAATCGGCAAATCCCGTCAGCCCCCCTGACCCTCTTTACGGAAATACCGGAGAACGGGATTTATCCATTCCTTAAATGTCAAAATGGTCAATATATGCTTAATGGTTTCTGTTAATGGCAGTGGCTACGATTACGGTACCGTAATCCTAGCCTCCGGTCCTAGGATTACGAAAGTTCCGTATTCCTAGACAACCCTATGAGAATAGGCTAGGATTATGGAAGTATCTAAGAGGCATCAAATTTATGTTAGGACATGCATAAATGACATTGTAAACTTACTAATTTCACTTAATTTCACTAATATTTCGTGCTATCGATCTGCTGTTTTGGGTTAGTATAATCTTAATGGCAGTGCGCAGAAATATTATAGAATTATCTATGTTTTGTATATACCTTAGAGATAGTACCTAAGTTTTTCAAATCATAGGTTTGAAGTTAAAAAGCTTTGAAATGAAGAGAATTGTCCATATATTTCTCAAAAACAGAAATATAGACAATATTTTAACCGAAGTGCGGAGTTATGAGCATTTAATATTTTCATGATAACGAAAATTTTGTGATCAAGGAAATGTAACTCTTCTTGAACATGGAGAGCATAAACATCAAAGGGACATAATATAGTCAATATTTTCTAATTGGGTGCATTTGATTTAACGTTCAACTTTGATCTGGATTGCTAAATACTGATCCATGATACTGTGTGCTAAAAATTTAGAACATCTGGAACAGTCTGTTAACAGCAAAACTATGCTTTAGCAGAATCTAAATAGAGTTAAGCTCTAACTGGGACTCGAACCCAGGACCTCTCACCCCTAAGGCAGACACTCTACCACTTCCCTATAACAGCAGTAGCTAATAGCTATGCAGTTTAATTGCTGGATTACATTGCGTGAACTGGAACAATAATCGGTGAACTCCGGATTATCGGCGTATTCGCTTTGTTACCTAACGGCAATTTTTGTGTAAAGAAAAAATATAATCTAATGCTGCCAACGTCATAATTGGTCAAATCTGCCCAAATTTCTCTGACGTGTTGTTCAGAGTATGAACTTACTAACTGGCAGTACCAGTGAAATATTACTTACACTGAATCTTTTATATTTGCCCTTTTTGCAGCTGCCGAACGGCAAAGACGATGAGATTTGTCCAAATATAAGTAATTATTTTACCAGTTTTGAGAGGATTTCAATTGATGGGAAATTACAATTACAAAGTAAATACCTTTCTGCAACACATGGAGTCATTTGCATTCACTGTCAATCAGTATTATGACTGAGATCGACTGTCATTCATTCATTTCAAAGTTTCATAGACAGAGTCCGTTGTTTACATTTTTATCGTAACCGGTGCACTTGTAAAAATCACTTTAGTTTGAAAAATCAAAGTATGCGAAGAGCTATGGTACGGTCTCTATATACCTGCATTTTTTTCATCAAGTCAACACAAATGGTCTTTAATAACATAAAATATGGTTAAAAATCATTTAATTCAAAGTATAGAATTTTTTTTTAAATCTAACTTTGACCATGTTGACACTCATATAAATTTCTAATATTAATATATTTCCACGAGCCGCCATTACGATTATGCTAACCCAAAACGGTGGATAGAAAACACGAAATAATAAGGCAGGCATGAAAAATTAAGTGAAATAAGTAAGTTTACAACATCATTTATGCGTGTCCTAACATATACTTTAGGCAGTGGCTAGAGAACCGGAATCGGTTAAGACAGCGAACTTATTCGTCCGGAACCGGTTCTCTAATCAAAATACCGTGCATAGGCTAGGGAACCGGAATTTTATTTCTATGCTTAAAGCTGTCGAAATTCACTTTGTTTCTTTTGGGAAGTGTCATGCATGTTATTATCTTAATTATTTTCACCATTTCAGCAAGCCGGCTATGCCCTTTCATTTATCTGTGTTTAATACTTTGTCTCCAAAAGTGTACTCGCCGCATACTGTCCGCCATATTGGAAGATAAACTTGTACGAATGAATGCGGAAATCTTCAGCATTGGAGCAAGCCGAAATAAACTTGAAATTTAAACTTAAAAGGTACAATACAATAAAAGAAACAATTAAAACAAACTAAGTAATTTCTGTTTATTAGTATTGATTACATATCTTTGAACGTGTAATGCCGAGGTGTTACAAAACAATATATAAAGTGATCAGATAATATGCAAGAACCTTTAAAGGTGGTCAATCACATTTAATCAACATTTAATGACATTTTTTACTTTTTGTATATTCTGGTAGGGAATTATTTAAGGAACAAAAAGACCGATTACACAGAGTTAGATTCCTATTTGAAATGTATATTTTATTATTTTCATAAAATTTTGTAATTACTCCCCTTTAATATGAAAGTATATAAAAAGCTGGGTATTTCCTTTTATTTCGATACAATGTCTAGTTTTACATTTGCATTTGATAGACATATCAACTATTGAACAATCTGAACCAAAATGCAAGTTTTAAAGCTGTGTGTAGCTTCTGATTTCATTTATTTCCAATCTATCTTAGTTGCGCTACCAAGATAGGCAAAGGGAGGTAATAATAATTTTTCAAACTTGCGTTTCTAATGAATTCCATCTAAATACATATTTTTTAATGCAAATATTTTACAAATATATTACAATATGTCTAATATTTATACATTTCCTTAGGCAAAGCATGTTTATCAAATTTATACTTATGATAAAATAACTCTATCTTGTTTGGGCAACCAGGATAGGAAAATGAAATTTTAAAAATACCTCCAGTGAAAATCTAATTTGTATTAAGTGTTAAGTGAACATAAATGAGTGTAAATGATCAGATGCTAAAGTTTCGAACAAATCCGTTACATGGCCAAAATCTGATTATCCACCTTTAAGACGACAAAGTAGTTTTCACGCATTCATTTCATACTAGTTTACATCATTCCAATTAATATGGCGGACACGGTATGCGGCGAGTAGGCCAACACTATTGGAGACAGTAAACGCAGATAAATAGAAGGGAATGGTAAAATTAATTAAGATAATAATATGCATGATACTTACTTATAGAAACAGAGTGGATTTCGTCAGTGTTATAAAATTCCGGTTCCCTAGCCTATGCACGGTATTCTGGTTAGAGAACCCATTCCGGACGAATAAGTTCGCTGTCTAGCAGTGTTCCCACTCAGATTTTTTTTCAGGGGTAAACTTACCCCCTGGGTACAAAAACGGGGGGTAAAACACAAATTTTGGGGGTATGAAAATTCAAGATCAAATTTTCCATGCTTAAGGCTATACATAAAACAACAAACATATAGGCTTCGACTGCGACATTCTTGCAGATGAGACAGTTCCCGGGGACCCGGATGTAGATCGGTAATCGTTTAGTAAGTGTACATTCATTTACCAATGCGTTAAATAAAAGATACAACCCGTCTACATTTTTTGACGTCAGAGAGCTGTAAGCCAATCGATTCGCAGATGACGCACTGCAGCAGTATTTCCAAGGTTTATTTTTGTACACATAGCGTGGGATTCCAGGTTAGCGGATTCGTCCCCGGCAGTTTCGTACGCGCGCGATCTCGCACCGGGTAAAAAATACTTGCGTGAATTTTATTTTTATTACGTGATTTACGTAGTATTTTACGTGAGTGGGAACTCTGCTGTCTAGGGAACCGATTCCGGTTCTCTAGCCACTGCCTATACTTTATGCCTCTAAATATACTTCCGTAATCCTAGTCTATCCTCATAGGGTTGTCTAGGAATACGGAACTTCCGTAATCCTGGAATCGGAGACTAGGATTACGGTACCATAATCGTAGCCACTAGCTGCCCCTGTATATATATGCACTATGCCAATGCAATACAGTATTGGCTATTGCAATGTAAGAAAATATGTTACAATAACATGTTTTATATGCTTTTTATCTCAGTGAAATACTTTTAAGTATTGAAAATGATGTTTATGATTTAATTAATGACGGAAATTCATTAGCAGAGTGTGACAAATAAACATTTCTAACCCCACCCACTTTCCTAATTATAGCGGTCCTTGTATAACTTGAAGATATTTGTAAACTGCATTAAAACAATATACCTCTTATCAATATTATGTTGAACGATGTTGTTTAAAAAGTTTCTCATTAATTCACCCATACATGTTTTTAATATCCAACACGTCCAAAGCAGCAGTATCAATATAATAAAATTTTCAGGATAAATGGCGAAACTATGTAAGGGGAAACAACTATGATAAAGGAAGTGTCTAGGGGTACGGATCCGTACCTCTAGAATCCGATTCTAGAGGTACGGATCCGTACCTCTAGACAAGCCTGTTAGGGGTTTTCTAGGGGTACGGACCTCCTTTTTCTAGAGATTTATGGTTATTTACATCTTAAATTTTGTTGAAAATGAAATAACAAGTAAAACTTTACTAGTGTTTACTTAAATTACTTGGATTTAAATGATGTACAGATACCAGCGTTCACCCAATTGCTTATATTCTCTTTCAAAACCTAAATAACCGAGGAACTCCAAATGAATACACTGTTCCATGCGGATTAGTTGGTTGATAACAGATTAATGAGTGAATCTAACCGCTGAATAAATTATATATGAACTTCAGCAGAAAAAAATTAGGATAATAATAATCATTATGCACCTATTTATTTTGTTTGTTTTATTTTGTTATTTAACAAGAGATAATGATAATCAGCACGGAACTGATTGTTTTATAATAAATATTAAGTAAAAGAAATTGTTTGTGAAAACGTCCCTTGTATCTCGTAACGGCTACCAAATGTGTGGAAAACATAAATACCCTAAGAGTTAATTATCATTAAAAATAGTTTTTTTTTCAAACATATTTAACATTTTTTAAAATAATTTTTATACCCTTTTTTTCTGCCAGTTCGAATCCTCGTAATTTATTTGGTGTTCCTCGGTTATTTACGTTTCGAAGGAAAATGTAACAAATCGGGTGAACGTTGTTATCTGTAAACCACTTAGATCCAAGTTTAAGGTGAATACTGATGAAGTCATATTTGTTCTTTCATTTTCAATAAAATTTTAAATGTAAATGACATTAACCTCTAGAAAAACGGAGGTCCGTACCCCTAGAAAACACCTAAAAACTAAATTACAGCCATACTGTACAGTACTGGGCGCATTCGGCATACAAACCCGTGTAACTCTGACTAGATCACCCGAGTTCACCTGAGTGACACGAGTAACAATTGTAGTCCGAACGCTTTATCGGGTAACTGAAAATGATGGAGAACGTTACCATGCTAACAGTTCAAAAGCTTCCGAGCTGTAACAATAATAAAGAATGGTTGCTACTTTTGACACATAATGAGGACAGACAGTCTGGTATCGTTGTTAGAGATGAACTGGTACGACTTCTGTCAGAGTGAAAAATCAGACTGGATTATTATCAATCGACTTTTCAGATTCTGGGATCAAGTAACACTTGGAAAAATGTTCAGCCCATAATGTTTAATAGACTAGAAATTTCTATTTTATGTTAATTTATCCTTTAAACTATTTCAGAAGCAAGAGCTACAACTTATATTAATCCTCTTATGTCTACACATGACTCTACTACCCCGAACCATTTCAAATTAAAAGGGCGTTTGGTATAGTTATTTCTTTTTTCCATTGTTGTGACTGAAATTCATTTAAGGAAACAGTGGAGACACTGATCACATGATTCGTTTTGCGGTGTTCAATCTGCACTGTTTGCCAAGACCCATTTATAGGACACTCTGCATAAAAATCACTCTGGACGGTAACCATTGCCACGCAGGTGTGAGAGAATCTATTTTCCACATTTGAGCTGAATGCCAGGGACAGTTGCTGATACATTTACCATTTTCAACTATTTTTGTATATCTTGACAGGTGATCGAATCCACAACCTTCCATAGAAGAAATATGTTACGAAAATGAATAAGCTCAACTCTGCTGTCTCTATTCCCCCATGCTTAGGAATTTCTTTTTTTTTTTTTTTTAATGAAAATGTCTTTGTTTAAAATGACATAACTGAATTCACCATGCTCACAACTAGCACATAACAAACAGTATGCTTTTTTCAAACTTTGTACGAAGTACAGCCATGAAATGTGCTAAATGCTAGATTGACTTTTAAAAGAACAATTATTATTATTATTATTATTATTATTATTATACCAGATTTATATAGCGCCCTTTTCATGATCAATTTCACGTTCAAAGGCGCTTTACATAGCTCAAATGCAGCCACACAGGGCGCATAATTCATCCTCTACTAGTACAGACACAGAGCGATCTGAACAGAGGGAAGAATTGAGACAAAGCTCCCACGGCAGAGAGATCAGAAATAAAATACAGGCTTGTCCGGCTAACTTAGCCTAGCTCGTTGCGAATAGACAGCCTGGTTCTTTAACGTGCCCAGTGTATAGCACTGACACACGCAAGGATTGCCTGGGTTCCTGACCAGTACATCTCTAGTTGGGTGGGAAACACTGAAAAGCGTTTCTGAAAATTCCCGAGTAGCTGCCGGGGATCGAACCCCCGACCTCAGGATTGGAAGGCCAGTGTGCAAACCACTGAGCTATCCGTCCACCATACCAAGTACCAGTTCTTGATGTTGTTCAGTTGGGTTCATCACCATTTCCAACAATCATATTGCCATATATGAGTGACGGTCACTAATGGTGACAAATGTTCACTCTCCCTGGCAAGCTTAGCAACCTAAGTGGCTTACCAGTACGCTTTCATAAGGAACTGACAACTATACATTCGTATGAACTGAGGTAGATTGCAAATGGCCATGGAAGGAATTTCTTCGCTAACCGGATCAAACCCGTGACCTTTGGACTGGCAGCTAACTAGAGAACAGTAACATATGAGCATGAAAGGTTTGTCGGCAAGTAGGGAGGTTGAATTTTTTACTTATAACTTCAACATCAATGTGTGGATTATTTTGTGGATTATTTGTCCTATCACTAATTATGTGATTTTAAGCCTACATGTTTTTCTCAAAGTTGTCCCTTGTGAACCTAGAAAGAAAACTTAAAAGCTTTAAGAATCAGATCGAGAACCCTCGAAATATGCTTGACATGGATGTTGCTGTAAGAAGCAGATTTCTCAACCTCTGTCCTATTCAGCAGTATTACAGATGGGGGCATGAATGCCAAAAGAACTTTCAAAGTTACTCTGCATTTAGAGGAAAGTAAAAGGTTTTAAAATAACAATGACAGCACGCTCCACTATTCGAAGGCAATTGCCAATATGAATGACTTTCGGTTCTAGAACTGAAATAATGATTCAAGTATTATTTGACTTGATTCTATGATCTCGCTTTAAAACCCTGATAGATATAATAAGTTTTCAACCCAGTAACGCCCTTAGTTTTGACAAGAGCATCTTAATGGTAAAATTTTAACCGTCATTTTCTTACTACAAAACAAAGGGACATAACTTTGCTAAAATTAAAGTAAGTGTTATGGAACTTGATGCTTTTACCTTGCTTTACAACCCTGAAGACATGTGAGAAATGTTAACCCAATGCCCCCATTAGTTTTGGATATAGTAACTTGCATGCAAACACAACAATATCTATGCACAGGAAAGAGGGCATAACTTGTCCAAAATTAAGGTTATGGGAATTGATGCTTTGACCTTTCTTTACATCACTAGAGACATGTATGGAAGATTCAATCCAATATCTGCATTAGTTTCCGAGATAGAAACGTGCATGCAAAACTTTAACCAGCTTTTTCTAAGTTTAAACAGTGGGGCAAAGTTATGGAAGTTGATGTCATATCCTTTACAACATGGAAGACATGTGTGAAGTTTCAACCCAGTATCTGCATTAGTTTTAAAAATGACTTGCATGCAAACCTTTAACCCCAAAAAGGGGTCTGACTCAAGTAAGAGTTATGAGGCTTAATTGTGACTTGTTGATATGACCTTATTCTACACACCCGACGAAATGTGTGAAGTTTTTCCAAACATCTGCATTAGTTTGGATATACTAACTTGCATGTAAAACTTAAACCTGCATTTTCTAAGTCCAAAAGGGGCATAATTTTGTCAAAATGCATATAAGAGTAATGGACTTTATCATCTGTGGTTAGTTAATGACCTTAAAAAGTAAAAATAGGTTTCAAAGCAATATGTCTATAAATGAGACCCATAATTTACATTAGATTCGATCAAGAGTTATCTAATTTGATCTTTTTGGTAGGTCTGATGAGTGGAAAAAGTTGTTTGAAGTTTCAAATTCAGTAGCATCTGTGGTTATTGAGATAAAGCCTTGATAGTAATTGCACTCAAAAGTTTACAAGTCTACCAATGACGCCATGTTTAAAGTGTTAATGCATTCGGCTACGATCACCCGCCTTTCCCAGTTTCAGGAGGTGGGTAGAATTCGGGTGACACAACTACTACCGCCCGGGTAACACGAGTTATACTCGAGTAATACCCAGGGTGACTCGGGTTAGCTCGAGTATGTATGCCGAACGCGCCCAGTGTATAAGGCTGATCACTACCAAATAGAATGTAAGCCTCCGCAGGTCTATCACAAGTAGTCCAAATATAAATAGTACTAATCGTTTTTCGTTTCCCAGTGCATTTTCTCGACAGCAACGTGCTTACTTTTACCCTACCGTGTTTCAGTGTGTATCACTTTGCATTCTATTGAAATCGGCATGTTCCTATCGCATGCTGGGTAAAAATGGCGGCGTAAGAATTTAATGTCTCGAAAAGAGAAATTGAAAGAAGCGAAAAGTAGTAAAATTCAGCGGGTTGTATTTACCGAACTGTAGTTTTCTTATATAAAAGTTAACACCCCCTTTTCTTTTTGTTTTTGTAAAGTAGCGATCTAGTTCTTTATGGGAATATAAGTCTCTGAAAGTCTGATATGCTAGAAAATGTCGAAAAACTGTTATGAAGTAAGTGGATTTAATATGAAATAAAGAACAGCTGGATTTAGTGGTGTTCAGCCTATAATAGGGTCATGGGGGCTGGCGAGATTAACCAATATAAAGACCGTGTACAATATTAGCGATTATTTTTGCCAGAAGATAAGGATTTAGGGAAGTTCTTACTTTCTCACAATGGAAATACTATTCTACGACCTCGGCAACATTATTTTTGCAAAAATAATCTGTTTGCCTTGAAAAATGCGAATAACTTCACACCTTCGGTATCGAGCCACGGAAGCGGCACTGTACAATAAAAGATAAAATTTCAAAAATAAAGTAAACTTTGAGGATATTTTTGCTACATCTTAATTACAACAATGTTTAATGATAATCTGCAATACTTTTTTTATTCATTTTTTTTTGTTTAAAACTTGAAAAAAGGATAATCTAAATACTACCGCCATATTCTCATTAATTCTAACACATTTTTTCTCGGTTATATACAGGCAAAAATAAATTTCATACACTTTACGCAAGTTTATGTCCAGAGGTTTGTTTGCATCTGTATAGTTATTGTTATAAATTTGACGTAGATGGTTTAATCAACATTACGATTTTCAATTTTTTACAGGGTGCTTTCAAGAGAGTAATAATTAATGTAGTGCACAGGAAAAAAGAAAAGACAGAAAGCTGCAATTTCAGTGAGAAAAGAAAACAATCAGACTTGTGCTAACAGAACTTGGATATATAATGAGTTAAAATACAGACAGTAATTCATTTTAATTGGATATAACCATTGACTGAAGAAAGAAAAATGACTTTTTTTCAGTTAGACTTTTAAAAGGCTGGAATCAATATTTGACCTGTTGTAGTGATGTTCAAATATTATTTATATCGATTATATTTCTTCAGGAAACTTGCAAACAAACTTTAAACAAGTGTTAGATTTCTTCTTGTTAAATGTTAAACAAAATCAAAAACATTTGAAAATAAAACATGTACATATTAATATTATTATTAGTTTTTTTGAGTCGGCTAAAGGCCGAAAGCCTTTTGACGAGTCCTTGCTGTTCAGCGATTCTCTAAATGGACCGAATAACACGTGAAGGGATGTAGTTCCATTAGATTTCTCAAACTTCAAACAGTTCACTGCATGAATGAAGTTAAGTTGTGTCAATTCCCTTTGCTTTGACCAATATACGATGTAATCTGTCATATTTATGACTTGTAATTGTGCAATACACGAATGTAACTCATTAAGCATAAATGTGCATTTGAAGAATTACGCAGGCTTACAAAGCTTGGGTAACATCCAGCGAAAGACAAAAAATAGTTCCACAGGGCTCCAGATAAGATGCGTATTAGCATAAATTACGTATAGAAATAATGCAAATACGCATGTCTAATAATTTCTAAGCGTATAAAAACGTATATAAAATTACAGAAACGCACACAATGCTTTTTTAAAAACAAAATTTGAATCGTCTGGATGCGTTAGGTAACATAGCCGATCAGCCTTAATTCTCCCACATTGAACGTAAACACGCATCGTATGATTTCTATAAACTTTATGTGGGTTGAATTTTGCAGTCAGTAAACGGATAAATTATCGGAAGAAGAAGCTCTTACTGGTTTGTTTAGTTACTACTGATATTAAAAATGATTTCAATTCTTATTTTTCGAGAAATAAACAAATCGGCGAAACATTAAATTGTATTTTCTTGTAGTTTTTGAAATCGAAAGTAGATCGTCTATGTTTGGCTGCTCTCACGAAACGAAACAACTTTTTATGAAAAGATTTAAATAAGAGGTAATTTAACCGTAAACTTCAATGTCAGATACTGCCAATTGCTGCTAAATGTCTTCGTATCATCACAATTTGTAAAATATATTGTTGAAACTGGAGAAAAGTGTAATCGTATCCGGATATAATATTTTGGGTAAATATCGAGCTGTGTTATGAAATTTTAAGAAAAACACTAAAAACAAACTGAAACTGGTAGACTATACTGTCAGTACAAAAATCATTAGCCGACTCAGGTCCTTCAGGCCTTTGATTTCAAATTCGTAATCGTTGGGATAGCGTTGGCATCCTTCTTTTGGCCAACAAAGAAATAGAGTAGACCCAACGTTGGACCAACCATAATAGATGAAAAAATGCTGTTGGCCCAATGGAGGGCCAACGATAAGTGTAGGATACCAGTTGTTGGTCCAATTAAGGGCCAACGATAACTGTCGGATATCCATCGTTGGGCCAACGGTGTGCCAACCATTGGGTCAACGTTGTGCCAATTAGCAAAATGGCGTTGGGCCAACGTTGGCAATCTTCGTTGGACCAACGAAGAGTCTGCAGTTGGCCCAACGCATGTCTGCTATCTGGGATGTAGTGTAATGCCCGATACCCCTCTCACCATAGAATTCCAGACAAAAAAAACAAACATTATAATCATATTTAGTAATAAAACCAAATAGGGGGTGAAAAGTCTTCATATGCTATAAAACACCACCATATGCTATAAAACACCAGACTTTTCACCCCCAAATTGGGGGTGAAAAGTCTTGGGAGGAACAGTCTTGGGGGTGAAACGTCTGACACCCTCACCGTAAAACCGGGAACGGCGTTTATTATTGGTTAATACCGAAAAACAGGATTTTATCCATAATGTCGATATCGAGAATATTAAATTTGTATAACCATTTCACAGATTCAGATTAATTGACATGTTTACAGAGCTTGATAGTGAAAAGGGGCATGTCTTAGGACACAATTAAGAACCATCACTGAATTGATAATCAATGTGTCATATGATTCAGCTGATGATGTTGAACAATTAATTAAAAAATACCAGAGACACAGCAAAAGGGGTGCAGGTCATAACGTACCCAAACCAAAACGTACCCACATGGTAAAGCCAAAATGCACCCAAAAAGAGTCAAAATGTACCCATATTAAAATAAAATAGACTAAATATCCATGTATCTCATTAACAATTACACAGGCTTTTTTAAAAATGATTTTGATGTTTCTATTCCTCAGTCTGACATTAAATCAATGGGATAACTTAATAGATTAAAATAGAAACCTGCTTAAAAGCAATATTAATTGAACATGTAGGTATTTTCATGAAGACTTGTGTGAAATGTTATCTTCTTGCGTGAAATGTTGTTTTATCTTCTAGAAAACAGCCAACTGGCAGTTGATAATGTTTCATTTTATTCAATATTCAGTTCCGTATATATTTTTGCTGAGAACATGCAGTCAAATATGACACTTTTTGGGTATATTTTGACTTATAGTGTAGGTACATTTTGGTTTGGGTACGTTTTGACTATAATCCCAGTAAAAGTGCATAAAGCCTGCAACTTTAACTTTAAAGTTTAAGTAGTTTGCAACTAACGAGAGTTCCAATAACACGGGTACTAATCAGTGCCTGCGTCACAGCCTGTGCCGATGAGGAATGAAGGCACTTCGATTCCGGTACCGCAGGCATTTCGCCAATGTTGGCAAATCAAGCAAGATCGGTGAGTGATTTTGTTCATTTTTGTCATTTTGTTACTGCATATAGCATTTTTCAAAAATCGGGGAATGTAGCGGGGTGTAAAAGTACCTCATGAAACGAACAAACTCCTATAGTGGCTCAGTAATGAAGAATTTATTTTAGGAATGTTTAGTAAACAAACACATGTCCCTATTTAATTACCAGTAAAACAATAATGTAAAATAATCATTTAATTTCCATATCACTTTTGGGTCACGGACATTATTTTTCACTAATCCACATTTACCTGTGGTTTCTTCTATATATATATAATAATCTTTTTTAATCAAAATGAAGATATTACAAAATATTTTTGTTATCTGTTTTATTGACAAGTTTGTGTATATTCAATCATAATTATATCAAATTTATAATCATATACACTAGATACTATATTTTGTTCAGGCATTGTCAATTAAGGTTTAAAATATTGTTCTCTAAAATTGTTAATACTATATGTTAAACATTAGATAGCACAGTGTGTAATTCAGCGCTACAGCTAATAGAAAGGCGCAACCCTCTCTCTCAGTTCTGTCATTCCATATTCTCTCTCTCTAAGACTGAGACTGCCCTAACATGCCCTCCAAATAATCAATAAAATAATCATTACTACATGTACATCATCTAAAGCATTCATCTTTTGTATGAATTTGCATATTTTTTCTTTAGACTACCATTTTCATTTAATGCAATATTTATAACATTTTTCTCCTATATGTATTTCAAACTTTTCTTCTAAATAACCACACTGGTTACACATAACATTCAAAATATTTTTATGTTTTCCACATGTTTCTTCAGACTACTGGTTTTGTTGCATTCATAGTCACAAACATCACAGTTACAGCGTTTCTGTCCTGTATGCATTGCCATATGCGCCGTGCCATGAGAAAACCAACATAGTGGGTATGCGACCAGCATGGATCCAGACCAGCCTGCGCAGTCTGGTCAGGCTCCATGCTGTTCGCTTTTAAAGCCTATTGGAATTGGAGAAACTATTAGCGAACAGCATGGATCCTGACCAGACTGCATGGATGCGCAGGCTGGTCTGGATCCTTGCTGGTCGCATACCCACTATGCTGGTTTTCTCATGGCGCGGCTCATATATGTTTTCAGATTAATTCTTTGATTATATGCACTATTTCAAAATTCTCATAGTAAACGTTTTCTCCTCAGTATGTATTCTCATATGTACAGTAGGTTAGACTATTAATTTAAAATAATGCATAATTACAAACAGGACATTAAAAGTGTCTCTATCTTGTATGTGTTCCTGATGAAAACTTTGACTTGGTACATAATCAAAACTTATTGCACTGAAAGCCTTTCTCTACCTTTATATTGCCATATATATATTCATATATTCATTTATTCAGATTAGTCCTATGTAAAATATTTCAAATTTAAATTTTCTCATCTGTATATATTCTCATATGTACAGTCAAGACTACTATGGTTATAATATACATAATCACAAGTAAGACATAAAAAGCTTCTTTCTCATGTTTGTATAACCACATGCATGTCTTATCAGAGCAGAACATTGATCTGCAAAATAAGAAACTATATTTTAAGGGTTTCTCGCACTTATCTATAGCTACATCTGTTTTCATTAAGAACTTTTATGTATATTTACATGTACAATTACGGAATTTACATTAAGGTGTTCCTCTCATGTACGTATTGCTACATGTGATTTAAATGAGAAGCTCACATTCAAGGTTATATATCTTCAAACAACTGCAATTATTACAAGCATAGTCACAAACATCACATTTAAAGCATTTCTCTCCAGTATGTATTCTCATGTGTCTCTTCAGACTACCGCTGTGATTACAAACATAGTCACAAACATCACATTTAAAGCATTTCTCTAAAGTATTCTCCTTTGCATCTTCAGACTACTGCCATCATTACATCATCATGTTTAAAACTTCTCTTTGCATGTATTCTTCTTTGTCTTCCCAGGTTATTGCTGTTATTACAAGTGTAGTCAGAAACATCACATTTAAAACATTTTTCTCCAGTATGTATTCTTATGTGTCTCTTCAGACTACCACTATGATTACAAGCATAGTCACAAACATCTAAACATTTAAAGTGTTTCTCTCCAGTATGTATTCTCTTATGTATCTTTAATCTACTGCCATCATTACAAGCATAGTCACAAACATCCCATTTAAACCCGTTCTCTCCAGTATGTATTCTCCTATGCATCTTCAAACAACTGCACTCATTACAAGCATAGTCACAAACATCACATTTAAAGCGTTTCTCTAAAGTATTCTCCTTTGCATCTTCAGACTACTGCCATCATTACATCATCATGTTTAAAACTTTTCTCTTTGCATGTATTCTTCTTTGTCTTCTCAGATTATTGCCGTCATTACAAGCATAGTCAGAAACATCACGTTTAAAACATTTTTTCCCCAGTATGTATTCTCATGTGTCTCTTCAGACTACCGTATGATTACAAGCATAGTCACAAACATCACATTTAAAGCATTTCTCTCCTGTATGTATTCTCCTATGTCTTTTCAGATGACCCCTCTGACTACATAGTCACAAACACAACATTTAAAGCATTTTTCTCCAGTATGTATTCTCCTATGTATCTTTAGACTATCCCTCTGACTACAAGCATAGTCACAAACATCACATTTAAAGCATTTTTCTCCAGTATGTATTTTATGTATCTTCAAGCTACAGCCTCATTACAAGCATAGTCACAAGCATCACAGTTAAAGCATTTCTCTCCAGAATGTAATTTACTATGTCTCCTCAGATTACTGCCGTTATTACAAGCAAAGTCACAAACATCACAGTTAAAGCATTTTTCTCCAGTATGTATTCTCCTATGTATCTTCAGACTATCCCTCCGATTACAAGCATAGTCACAATCATCACATTTAAAGCATTTCTCTGCAGTATGTATTCTCATTTGTCTCTTCAGATGACCTCTGTCTACAAGCATAGTCAAAAACATCACACTTAAAGCATTTTTCTCCAGTATGTATTCTCTTATGTATCTTCAAGCTACTGCCGTCATAAGAAGCATAGTCACAAGCATCACATGTAAAGCATTTCTCTCCAGAATGTATTCTACTATGTCTCCTCAGATTACTGCCGTTATTACAAGCATGGTCACAAACATCACAGTTAAAGCGTTGCTCTCCAGTCACAAATATCACATTTAAAGCATTATTCTCCAGTAAGTATTCTCTTATGTATCTTCAAGCTACTGCCGTCATACGAAGCATAGTCACAAGCATCACATGTAAAGCTTTTCTCTCCAGAATGTATTCTACTATGTCTCCTCAGATTACTGCCGTTATTACAAGCAAAGTCACAAACATCACAGTTAAAGCGTTTCTCTCCAGTATGTATTCTCCTATGTATCTTTAGACTATCCCTCCGATTACAAGCATAGTCACAATAATCACATTTAAAGCATTTCTCTGCAGTATGTATTCTCATATGTCTATTCAGATGACCCCTCTGACTACAAGCATAGTCACAATCATCACATTTAAAGCATTTCTTTCCAGTATGTATTCTCATATGTCTATTCAGATGACCCCTCTGACTACAAGCATAGTCACAAACATCACATTTAAAACATTTTTCTCCAGTATGTATTCTCTTATGTATCTTCAAGCTACTGCCGTCATAACAAGCATAGTCACAAGCATCACATGTAAAGCATTTCTCTCCATAATGTATTCTACTATGTCTCCTCAGATTACTGCCGTTATTACAAGCAAAGTCACAAACATCACAGTTAAAGCGTTTCTCTCCAGTATGTATTCTCCTATGTATCTTTAGACTATCCCTCCGATTACAAGCATAGTCACAATCATCACATTTAAAGCATTTCTCTGCAGTATGTATTCTCATATGTCTATTCAGATGACCCCTCTGACTACAAGCATAGTCACAAACATCACATTTAAAGCATTTCTCTCCAGTATGTATTCTCCTATGTATCTTCAGATTATCCCTCCGATTACAAGCATAGTCACAATCATCACATTTAACGCATTTCTCTGCAGTATGTATTCTCATATGTCTCTTCAGATGACCCCTGTGACTACAAGCATAGTCACAAACATCACATTTAAAGCATTTTTCTCCAGTATGTACTCTCCTATGTCTCTTCATATTAGTGCTGTAATTCGAAGCATAATCACAAGCCGGACATTTAAAGCTTTTCTCTCATGTTTGTTTTCCCAGTTCCTTCCTTAGATGTCGTCTTTGATTACATGTATTGATAGAAATCATTTTCTCCTGTACGCATTCTAATGTGTTTCTTCAGATGACAGCTGTGACAGTATTCTTTATCTGTTAAATGCCACTTTGGATAACTCCTCTTTTTGGGTATTTGCATGCATAACTATGAGTTTTGTGAAGATTTGGACAGGTAAATGGTTTATAAAGAAATATCGATCATGTGCACAATCTATTCTGTAGTCTATATAGTAATGTCCTAGCTATCTGTATTTGTACAGATATGTACTTGTACATTTTCCGTTCTCCGATACGTTGGCATAGAAAGGAGCTGTTGTACCATTTTCAAAATCTGTAAAGAAACAAATACAGTTACACGTACATAACGAGCGTGGCGTAACAGCTCAAGATCACTTATCTTAATCCATGTAGCTAAACTGAATAAGTTTGTAACATGTAACAAAATGCTATCAAATCATTTCATAATCAAGCCAGTGGTTTCAGCTGAAAAGATTGTCAAAGTATTTCGAATCGCAATATAGTTAAGACTAGCCCAGTCCACTGGTAGACATGTTTTTAATTGAAAGAATTTAGTACACGGTCTCCAAATGCACAAAGCTGTGAAATTATTTCGAATTGTGGCAGGACGTTTTCAATATAGTAATTTAAAGAAAACCTGCCTCATCTGAAGCAGCTTTAAATCAACATGGCTTAAAGGAATTAAGTACTTTCATCGAATGAACACGGCTGTTATTTTTGAAATCAGGCCATATGTTTGATATAATATAATTGCCATGTACTGTAATATAAATAAATGTAAGGAAAACTAACCTGGTGGCCATGTTTATAAACAAACAGAATTATTTCAAGCAAATTCAAAGGTAACTAAAGAAACACTGACAGAAAATCAGACCGGTTCTTTCAGAGAATATGATTTTCAAAATTTTCCATATACCATCTTAGGGAAAAACTAGCACCACTCACCAACACATTCCCCACTGGAGGCATTGTTCTTAAACGAAATTAATTATTTGAAGGAACTAAAGGAAAATTACTTTGAAATCGGGCAACAAGTTTGAGAGATTTTCAAAATTTTCGTTTAACCATATTGGGAAAACTAGTCCCGCAACAATTTTGAGAAACAAAACAGAATAATTGATAGAATTTATATCTCTTTTTCTGGGCACTGGGTTACTCTTCTTTTCTTTGGTTACCAAAGGTCTATAGTGGGTTACAAATGGACACACTTGTGCAGGGGTGCACATTTTGGGCCTTACATGCTTTAAGAAAACAAGTGTGCGATGACAAGGACAGCTGACAGTTACTTCCCTTGGCATTCCTATCGCTAACAATAACATGAATTATAGTATTTAGTAGTATTTAGGCCTTTGCTAATTGCAACATAGTCTTTTAAGTTTATTTGCCGACTGTGCCTTGCCCTACATCTCTCCCCCTCGAAACAATACCTGGGTTTTATGTTGATCTCAAAAGTGGTCCTGGACATTCTTAATCCGGATTTCCAGAATAATCAAGGATTATATAACCTCTGATCTGGAAGATTTTTTATATTAATATATCATTAAATTAAGGAAGTGTATAGACGTACGAATCTGATTCTAGAGGTACGAATCCGTCCATCTAGACAATCTAGTTATGGGTTTTCAAGGGGTACGTACCTCCTTTTTCTAAAGAATTAACATAGTTTACATCCTAAATTTTGTTGAAAAATGAAATAACAAGTAAGCCTTAAACGGTGTTAACTTAAAATTAGGATTTAAATGATTTAAAGATACGAGCGTTCACCCAATTGTTTACTAGTACCTTCTCTTTCATTGCCTAAATAACCGAGGAACTCCAAATGAATACACTGTTCCATGCTCGTGCTGGTTAGTTTATTATAGAACAAACTGTTGATAAAGTGGATCTAACAGTTAAATAAATTATTTATACAGATTTCCTGAAATGCATTGTTTTAAAGCTATTTTTGTATCAAACGTCTCTTTTCGAAGAAACGTGTTAATAAATGTCAAAAATAATACCCTGATTTTAGAAAAAAAGATTTTCCTAACATCCTTAGGACACCGGGCACATTCTTATGCAATCTCGCCAGGCATATGTATGTTCTTGACAACACAGAAAATGACGTCACGCGACCTTTTTTTTTTTTTTTTTTTTTTTGCTAATGGGGAGTCAATTTTCAGCATTTTCTAACGATTTGAAAATACCTGGGCTTTAGCACGTCAGTTCTTCATCTTTGAAAAAATATCTGAACTTGAAATAAACTCAAATCCCACAGGGGTCCGTAACGGAGCAAGGGTACATAGAGATTTTTGGAACTTTGTCAAATCGCCCAAAAGGTCCTTTTTGATGTTGTCTGAAAGTGTCAGCCTCGGGTGTAAGATATTTCCGTATATGGGAGCTGCAGATCTAGACACTTCAGAAATATTTTCAAAATGAATTTCGTGTAATAAATGTTGATTCTACGGAAGCATGAAAGGGCCATCAGATGCTAATACTTTTATCATGTTACTGGTGCGGAAAGGGTATGAAATTCAGCAGAAAAAAAGGAATAATAATATGCACCTAATTATTTTGTTATTTAACATGATATACATGATAATCAGCGCGAACTGGTTGCATACATAAAAGTAGAGCAAGTGGGGACAAGATTGTTTTCTATGTATGGTGTACCAAACTACCAAACTGCATAAAGTTGTAAGACAAAAAAAAGAAAAACGATCCTCTGAACAAATCTAATTATAGACCTGTAAGTATTCTGCCTGAATCATCAAAAATTTTTGGCAGAGCAATTAGCACTTTTCTTTGAAAACATCTTCGATAAATTCTTATGTGCATTCAGAAAAGGACATGGTTGTCAAACCACTCTATTAAAACTTTTGGAAAACTGGAAAGAAGCTCTTGACAATAATCATTATGTTGCTGCAATCTTAATGGACCTCTCAAAAGCTTTTGACTGTTTACCCCATGAAATTCTACTCTGCAAACTCTCTGCATACGGTTTATCTGATCAATCTATAAAATTAAAGTCATCATATCTATCTAACAGAAAACAGCAAGTTAAAATATCAAATGTGGTTAGTAACTGGGCTGAAATTAATAAAGGTGTTCCTCAAGGCTCAATTTTAGACCCCTTTCTTTTCAATGTTTTTATTAATGATATCTTTTATTTCATTAAGGAAGGAAGTCTCTTCAATTAAGCAGACGATAACACTCTGTCTTTTCATACTCCTGATTATCAAAAACTAGTTACTGTACTTCAAAAAGAAAGTCAAATTCTTATTTATGCAGGCAAATCCTGATAAATTTCAAGCGATATCTGTAGGTTAGAAGACTCATGATAAAAATGCAACTTTTCAAAAAGGTGACAGCTCAATTAAATGTGGTGATGTAGTAATATTACTTGGCGTGGAAACTGATTTAAAGATAGTGGGGGCGTAATAGAGTACCTCCTTTTTGAAGAGTATTCAATTCCTACCATAAACCCACATTTACTGCAATTCTCAGGGGGGGCGTAGGTTCAAGCCCTACTGGGACCAATTTTTTTTCTTCTTATTTTTGATTTTTTTCTGGTAAGTTTTTACTTCTTTCAAGACTTATGATAGATTTATTATACAAAAATGGAAAAAAAATATATAACTTGATAAGCGATTTCTTGCTGTTCAAAGTGAATTTACTACTTAAACAGAAGGGGTAGAGTTACACATCTGTAAAAATATTGAGTTACATGTGGTAAAATTTCTCTATTTTGCTTTCACTCTTTAGATTACATATTGTGGAAGAAATTTTGGTAGGTTTTACGTCTGTCCCAAGGTTATTTTTGAATGAAGTAAGCAAAATTCAAAACAGAAACATAGGATTCGACCTTATTTTTTCAACGCTGAAATTAGAATCCTGTATCATTAAATCCGTCTACGTGAGGAACTCTATATAAAATGATATCCACATTTTTATTTTGTGTTTTATAATTGTTTACCAATAGTGTGATGATTCTTTTATTAAAATTAATGGTAAAATGAGTTCTCTGCAAACGTTTTATCAAGCGGCCATCACTTTGAAATTTGTCTCTACTTGAGCTAGAGGAGATACCATAAGTTATACAAAATTTAAAACAAGAGCACCGCCTTGCGGGTGCTGACGCTCATCTGATTTTTTTTGTATAATAGAAATATTGTCCTACCCATGATTTTCTAAGTCTAAAAAGGGCCATCATTCTTGCAAAAAGCAGGATAGAGTTATGTTTCTTGATGTACAGTGTCCACTTATGATGGTGAAAAACTGTTGCAAGTTTTAAAGCAATAGCTTTGATAGTTTATGAGAAAAGTTGACTTAAACATAATATTCAACCAAGAAAATGATTTTTCTAAGTCCAAAAGGGGCAATAATTATTGCAAAAAGCAGGATGGAGTTATGTTGCTTGCTGTACAGGGTCAGCTTATGATGGTGAACAAGTGTTGCAAGTCTCAAAGCAATAGCTTTGATAGTTTAAGAGAAAAAGTTTACCTAAACATAAAACTTAACCAAGAAATCTGATATTTTCTAAGTCCAAAAGGGGCCATAAATCTTGCAAAAAGCAGGATGGAGTTATGTTTCTTGCTGTACAGGGTCAGCCTATTATGGTGAACAAGTGTTGCAAGTTTTAAAGCAATAGCTTTGATAGTTTAGGATAAAAGCTGACCTAAACATAAAACTTAACCAAGAAAACTGATTTTCTAAGTCCAAAAGGGGCCATAAATCTTGCAAAAAGCAGGATGGAGTTATGTTTCTTGCTGTACAGGGTCAGCCTATTATGGTGAACAAGTGTTGCAAGTTTCAAAGCAATAGCTTTGATAGTTTAAGAGAAAAGCTGACCTAAACATAAAACTTAACCAGGCAACGCCGACGCAGACGCCGACGCCGACACCGACGCCGACGCCGACAACCGCTCAAGTGTTGACAATAACTCATCATTTTTTTTCAAAAAATCAGATGAGCTAAAAAACGGCATGGTAAAAGTTGTTAAAAAATTGCAAATCAATGCGAAACACGGTCATCTTTAAGAATATACCAAGCAAATGCAATTTTGTAAACGTTGCTATTACATCTCTACTACCTTAACTTAACCTTTGATCAACATATAACTACAATTTGTAAAAAAGCTGCACAACAAATTAATGTTCTAAAACGGATTGGTAAACATCTCAGTAAATTAAATAGACTTACAATCTTCCATAGTTTTATCTTATCAAATTTTAATTTCTGTCCTTTATCATGGCATTTCTGTAGTGTTACAAATACTAACAACAGGACCATGATGGTCCTGAATCGCTCACCTATCCCCACATGACCCAGTGTTGAACTGAGTATGACGTCGTTATTTCTATTATTTTACAAAGTGACCTAGTTTTTCAGCACATGTGACCTAGATATCATCAAGATAAAAAATTCTGACCAATTTTCATGAAGATCCATTGAAAAATATGGCCTCTAGAGAGGTCACAAGGTTTTTCTATTATTTGACCTAATGACCTAGTTTTTGAAGGCACGTGACCCACTTTTAAACTTGACCTAGATATCATCAAGGTGAACATTCTCACCAATTTTCATGAAGATCTCGTGAAAAATATGGCCTCTAGAAAGGTCACAAGGTTTTTCTATTTTTCGACCTACTGACCTAGTTTTTGACGGCACATGACCCAGTTACGAACCTGACCTAGATATCATCAAGCTGAACAGTCTCACCAATTTTCATGAAGATCTCATGAAAAATATGGCCTCTAGAGAGGTCACAAGGTTTTTCTATTTTTAGACTACTGACCTAGTTTTTGACCCACGTGACCAGTTTCGAACCTGACTAGATATCATCAAGATGAACCTTCTGACCAGTATTCATGAAGATCTCATGAAAAATATGGCCTCTAGAGAGGTCACAAGGTTTTTCTATTTTTAGATCCATGACTGTTTTTGACCCACGTGACCAGTTTCGAACTTGATCTAGATATCATCAAGGTAAACATTCTGACCAATATTCATGAAGATCTCATGAAAAATATGGCCTCTGAGAGGTCACAAGGTTTTCTATTTTAGACCTACTGACTAGTTTTTGACCGCACGTGACCCAGTTTCAAAACTTGACCTACATATCATCAAGGTGAACATTCTCACCAATTTTCATGAAGATCCATTGAGAAATATGGCCTCTAGAGAGGTCACAAGGTTTTTCTATTTTTAGACCTACTGACCTAGTTTTTGATCCCACATGACCCAGTATCAAACTTGCCTAGATATCATCAGGTGAACATTCTGACCAATATTCATGAAGATCTCATGAAAAATATGGCCTCTAGAGAGGTCACAAGGTTTTTCTATTTTTAGATCTACTGACCTAGTTTTTACCCCCACGTGACCCAGTTTCGAACTTGACCTAGATATCATCAAGCTGAACATACTGACCAATTTTCATGAAGATCCATTGAGAAATATGGCCTCTAGAGAGGTCACAAGGTTTTTCTATTTTTAGACCTAAGGACCTAGTTTTTGACCCCACGTGACCCAGTTTCGAACCTGACCTAGATATCATCAAGGTGAACATTCTCACCAATTTTCATGAAGATCTCATGAAAAATATGGCCTCTAGAGGGTCACAAGGTTTTTCTATTTTCAGACCTACTGACCTAGTTTTTGACCCCACGTGACCCAGTTTCGAACCTGACCTAGATATCATCAAGGTGAACATTCTGACCATATTCATGAAGATCTCATGAAATATATGGCCTCTGAGAGGTCACAAGGTTTTTCTATTTTTAGATCTACTGACCTAGTTTTTGATCCACATGACCCAGTATCGAACTTGACTAGATATCATCAAGGTGAACATTCTGACCAATATTCATGAAGATCTCATGAAAAATATGGCCTCTAGAGAGGTCACAAGGTTTTTCTATTTTTAGATCTTACTGACCTAGTTTTTACCCCACGTGACCCAGTTTCGAACTTGACCTAGATATCATCAAGCTGAACATTCTGACCAATTTTCATGAAGATCCATGAGAATATGCCTCTAGAGAGGTCACAAGGTTTTTCTATTTTTAGACCTATGACCTAGTTTTGACCCACGTGACCCAGTTTCGAACCTGACCTAGATATCATCAAGGTGAACATCTCACCAATTTTCATGAAGATCTCATGAAAAATATGGCCTCTAGAGAGGTCACAAGGTTTTTCTATTTTCAGACCTACTGACCTAGTTTTTGACCCACGTGACCCAGTTTCGAACCTGACCTAGATATCATCAAGGTGAACATTCTGACCAATTTTCATGAAGATCCATTGAGAAATATGGCCTCTAGAGAGGTCACAAGGTTTTTCTATTTTTAGACCTAATGACCTAGTTTTTGACCGCAGTGCCCCACTTTAAAACTTGACTAGATATCATCAAGGTGAACATTCTGACCAATATTCATGAAGATCTCATGAAAATATGGCCTCTAGAGAGGTCACAAGGTTTTTCTATTTTTAGATCTACTGACCTAGTTTTTGACCCCACGTGACCCAGTTTCGAACTTGACCTAGATATCATCAAGGTGAACATTCTGACCAATTTTCATGAAGATCTTGTGAATATATGGCCTCTAGAGAGGTCACAAGGTTTTTCTATTTTAGACCTACTGAACTAGTTTTTGACCCCACGTGACCAGTTTCGAACCTGACCTAGATATCATCAAGATAAAACCTTCTGACCAATATTCATGAAGATCTCATGAAAAATATGGCCTCTAGAGAGGTCACAAGGTTTTTTTTATTTTTAGATCTACTGACCTAGTTTTTGACCCCACGTGACCCAGTTTCGAACTTGATCTAGATATCATCAAGGTGAACATTCTGACCAATTTTCATGAAGATCCATTGAAAAATATGGCCTCTAGAGAGGTCACAAGGTTTTTCTATTTTTAGACCTACTGACCTAGTTTTTGACCGCACGTGATCCCGTTTCAACTTGACCTACATATCATCAAGGTGAACTTTCTGACCAATTTCATGAAGATCCATTGAGAAATATGGCCTCTAGAGAGGTCACAAGGTTTTTCTATTTTTAGACCTAATGACCTAGTTTTTGACCCCACGTGACCCAGTTTCGAACTTGACCTAGATATCATCAAGGTGAACATTCTGACCAATTTTCATGAAGATCTTGTGAAATATATGGCCTCTAGAGAGGTCACAAGGTTTTTCTATTTTTAGACCTACTGACTTAGTTTTTGACGGCACGTGACCCAGTTTCGAACTTGACCTAGATATCATCAAGGTGAACATTCTGACCAATTTTCATAAAGATCCCATGAAAAATGTGACCTCTAGAGTGGTCACAAGCAAAAGTTTTCGGACGCACGCACGCACGGACGGACGACGGATGCCGCTCGATCACAAAAGCTCACCTTGTCACTTTGTGACAGGTGAGCTCAAAAAAATGAAACAAGAGCTGTCTCCATAGGATGACACATGCCCCCGATGGCACTTTGAACGAATATTTATGGCCGATGTTAGAGTTTAGGACCTTTGAGCTACGGACCTGGGTCTTGCGCGCGACACGTGGTGTTACTGTGGTACACATTCATGCCAAGTTATTTGAAAATCCATCCATCGATGACAAAGATATGGACCGGACACGCCATTCAATGCACTATCCTTTAACGTCTAAGTGTGACCTTGACCTTTGAGCTATGGACCTGGGTCTTACGCGCAACACGTCGTCTTACTGTGGTACACATTCATGCCAAGTTATTCGAAAATCCATCCATGGATGACAAAGATATGGACCCGGAGACGCCATCAATGCACTATCCTTTAACGTCCTAAGTGTGGGCCTTGACCTTTGAGCTACGGACCTGGGTCTGGCGCGGACACGTCGTCTTACTGTGGTACACATTCATGCCAAGTTTATTTGAAAATCCATCCATCGATGACAAAGATATGGACCGGAAAACCCATCAATGCACTATCCTTTAACGTCTAAGTGTGACCATGACCTTTAAGCTACGGACCTGGGTCTTGCGCGCGACACGTCGTCTTACTGTGGTACACATTCATGCCAAGTTATTTGAAAATCCATTCATCGATGACAAAGATATGGACTGAACACGAAAATTGCGGACAGACTGACAGACCGACAGACGGACAGACGGTTCAAAAACTATATGCCTCCCTTCAGGGGCATAAAAATTCAAGAAAGAGCCTTAAGATTTGTATATGATGATTATGTAAGTACTTATGACCAGTTACTAGTGAAAGCAAAATTACCATCATTGCATGTAAGAAGACAAAGAACTATGGCTATAGAAACTTTTAAAATGTTAAATAATTTGGCACCTCCAGGTCTATCTGATCTAATAAACAAACGTTCAAATTCATCATATTATTTTAGATACTCTAATATTTTACAGGTACCCCAGGTCAGTACAACTAAGTTCGGTAAGAACAGTTTAGGGATGCTGCCCTGTATTGTGGAACTCCCTACCTGACACTTTTCGGCAACAATAATTTAAGACTTTTAAAATTCTAATATCTTGTGGTCAGGAAAGGAGTGTACCTGTGTGGCTTGTCAACAAGTATAACTTATCCATAATGCAGTGGCATGCATGCCTTTATCAAATATCCCTACTGGTTTTTCTGTTTGACTATTTTTGCATGTTTTTTCCACTACAGTTGTAAATATTATTATTTGTGCTTCTTAGACTATGTGCTTATCCTCCAATACCTTTTCAGTTTTGTAACCTAATCTTGCTTGTTTTAGTGTTTGCTTGCCATCATACGTATTATCAATATATGCCTGTTTTATTCCAAATCTGAGAGGTTTATGCTAATCTGTTCTCCTCAAACCTGGTTTGAAGGGATACGCTTTCTTAGCTTTTCCCTTATGAAATAGTCAAAAAGCTGTGAACATGCCGCGAACATACCTATTCGCAGGAAATATTTGTGGGATATTCGCTGCTACCGAGATCGGTTTGATACTAGTTCGCGGGATATTCGCAGGAAGACCAATGATCGCGGCATGTTCATGAGAAGAACTTAGAAGATTATAATCTTTTGTTAAACTGTTACTGAAGAGCTTTTATAAGAGCAGGTATTTGTATATCAATTAATTTGTAACATTATCTGTAAGGTCACAGTATGAGTCTGATAAGTTAATTACAACCAGATATTCTGGACATGTTTAGAAGAAAATAAGTGTGCATTACAGACAGTTTTCATAAGTGCTTCTTAGAGGCCGATAGGAATATATACTTTTTGTGGTAAGTCAGAAAATTTATGTTTAATATATATACTCATAAATCTCAATATTAACATAAGGAATTTTGAAAATGAAATACATATGCTTAACCTTCTGCAGAGCTGTATCAGATTATCTAAAAAGAGATATAAAACTAGCTTATTTTGACAATTTCTAAGCTTCATAAGTCTGTCATTAACATGTAAAACTAGGACAGATTTGTAGTGATTCATATAACTTATAAGCAGTGTGAAGAAAAAACATTGGGATGAAATGAATACATGCATTCAGACACTGTTATTGAAATGACAAGTAACAGTTAAAATTTAAACATATTTTATCATTTTTAAAATGCTCCAAATATGATATGAAAAAGTTCAGACATTGACAATTTGAATTTGTTACAACCTCAGTGTTCAAGTTTATTAAATAAATTTAGATCCCTGATTCCTATTGATTTATTTGTTTTTGCGCTATCTGTACATGCTTTTTGTACACAATTTCTGTAGTGATGGTTTTCAGTTCGCGGCATGTTCGCAGCAACAAGTTTGCGGGATGATCGCAGCAACTTGTTCGCGGGAAGTTCACAGCTACTTGTTTGAATCAGATTCTAGAGGTACGGATCCGTACCCCTAGACACTTCCCAAACAAAAAAAAGGCCCAATAAACCCAATTTAACCGGTTAAAACCGCCCCGGTCAATACTCGCTGAAGTGGTCAATACTGGTCGATTGGTCAATACTGGTCAATTAGTCAGTACTGACTGTTGAAATATTTTGCAAAGTTTATGAACAATTAAATAATGACTGTCTAAGAGCATTTGGGGCTTGATTATGGTGAATGCAGGCATTATTATTTAGTTAAAGCAACCTAATCAGTACTCCTAAATTGGTCAGAAGTGGTCGGCTGGTCAATACTGGTTGAATCTTTTGGTCATTGAACATTTTCTGAAAGATTGAATAACAAAGATATATTTTATAAACTGTAGCAGTAGGTGTTTGATTCACAAGTGATGAATCTAATTATTTTTACTGGAATAAATATTTAATGAAAAATTGCTGTGAACACCTGGACCCTTTCATGGAAGTGGTTTGTGTTTTGAGAGCAGTTGTCACATTTCCTAATTAACACATGTCTTACAATATACAACAGATGTTGCTGGCCTGTTTATCTAGTCACTAATTAGCTGTCATGATCAATAATCCCACTGTATTATTCTCAATGCTTGAACATGGTAACTTTATTTTAAAAATAAGTAATGCCATCATAATATTCAATTGACCAGTATTTACCAGTACATGTACTGATCAGGAAAACTGCATAGGACCAAAATTTGAATTGACCAGTACTGTCCATTTCACTGAGTGTAATTTATAGTAATAAAACCTTTAATTAATTTAAAATCAAGGTAACTGTAAGAAGATAAAAGCATTGAATAAACTAGTATTGACCAGTCTAAGTATATTGTCCAAAATGGAGCCTGACCAGGACACACTGCCAAGGACCAAAATTGAATCGACCAGTATTGACCACTATACTTTTTAATGAACAAACTTTATATTATTCAAATTGCTTTATTATTTTTATATTACTATTACAGCCTGTGTTAATCTGTGAATGTACAATGTATAAAAGTGTTGAATAAACCAATATTGACCGATCAAGAATAACCCTAGTATTGAATCGACCAGTATTGACGGGTATTGACCAGTATTGACTGGTTTTAACCAGTATTGACCACCGGCCCGGTCAATACTCATATTGACTGGCTTTTTGCCAACATTGCTCTGGTCATGATTAGCATAGTCCACTCAGTTTTTACCCTGTATCGCTTGTATAATAATTTGCTTTGGTTTGCTTTGTGTGCTGCATATGTTTTATATTTGTATGCTTTTTTTACAGCTCTTATATTTGTTCATTCAATATATGTTATAGCAGTCGGTTATAAAAGCTCTTCTCGGGCTTATGTTTTCTGTTATGATATATGTGATATCTTGCCGACTTTAAATAAAGGCAGTGGCTACGATTACGGTACCGTAATCCTAGCCTCCGATTCTAGGATTACGGAAGTTCCGTATTCCTAGACAACCCTATGAGGACAGGCTAGGATTACGAAAGTATTTAAGAGGCATTAAATATATGTTATGACATGCATAACTCTTATTGTAAACTTACTTATTTCACATAAAATTGCGTGTTTTTTTCATGCCTGCCCTATTATCTTGTGTTATCGATCAGCCATTTTGGTATATTTTAGTATAATCTTAACAAGTTTAACTTTTAAAAAGCTAGAAAGTGGCTCGCTTAGCTCTTGTTCTAACAGGGCAGTTATGAAGCACAGTGATATGCCAGTGAAAATTATAGGGTCTGTGATGCCTGGATAGGTCAGTGGTAGAACGTTTATTGTGGGTACACAGGTTAAGTGTTCAATGCCTGAACGTGAGCATTTTACCAGAAATTCCCTTACTTTTTGCTTAGCAAAAAGAAAACCAGCTTCCTCTCTCTTGTACATTCATGGCGATGGATATCATATAGCGTAATATAAGTTACAGCTATGGCGATGAGAAATTATGTCTTGCACATCTACATGTTTTCAGTTTTTACCGACCATGCTTGTGTTGATTACTGAACCTCCAGTGTAGAGAGTTGCAAAAACCGAAAAATTTAACGAGAAGAGCCGAAAAGGAAGGAAGGGAAAAAACGATAAATTAAACAAGAAGAACCGAAAAGGAACGAAGGGTACTGTATTCTGTGTTGATAACGCCTTGAAATTTTGCCTTATTACTATTTCAGATCTTGTCTACATAGTTCTGAGGTGTATATTCATTCATTTTTTCCAGAAAAGGAGCAATCTGAATCTTTCTGCATAATTTCAACAACTACAATAATCGGTGCAATCGATGCATTTTCTACTTGCATAGACTGGTCCTTTGCGTGTCATTGAGCTTTTTTGTGTTCATTAATATAAGATGGTTGCGGCCTATGTGGATAACATGACTTTTTCGTAAACCAGCTTTCGATTGGTCACTTTTTGTAAGCCTGCTTTCGATTGGACACTTCTCATAAAGGAAACGCTATTTTGTTTTCTTGGTTGCTGGCTTGCATTTGTAATGAAAGTAAAAAGCTGAGAGCCAGGTTTAGGAGATGTTCTGCCTTTTATGTAGATTTAATAGTAAAATCCTAAAGTAATACTGGCTCGTCGAGCGAGCCAGCATTAAACAGGCGAAATCGACATCCAATTTATACGTTTTTCTTTCCAAAACCATACTAAATACTTTTATTGTTTTGAAAATTGGCAGACAAATGAAGAACTAGAAATTGCTTTTGTATAAAAGTGCATGTCTCCCCCAATGCAAAGTCCTATAGGCAAGAAGTCAATAGGGGTCAGGAGCAAAGGTCAAAGAGACACTGATGGTTGGCTGCAATAGGGATCATCTACTTGGCATGTCCAGTCATCCCACTAAATTTCAACACTCTTGGCCTGGTGGTTCTCAAGTCACTGTTCAGGCTCCTGTGACCTTGACCTTTGATCAAGTGACCTTAAAATAAATAGGGGTTATCTACTCTGCATGTCCAATCTATGAAGTTTCAACATTCTGGGTCAAGTGGTTCTCTAGTTATTGATTGGAAATGGTTTTCAATGTTCAGGCCCCTGTGACCTTGACCTTTGACGGAGTGACCCGAAAAACAACAGGGGTCGTCTACTCCAGCAGCCCTACAACCCTATGAAGTTTGAAGGTTCTAGGTCAAATTGTTCTCCAGTTATTGCTCGGAAATGAAGTGTGCCGTACAGACAGACGGGCGGCCGGCCGGACGGGGCAAAAACAATATGTCTCCCCCAGAGGGGGGGGAGACATAATTATATTCTTAATAATAGCTCAAAAGGATTACTAAAGGGGCATGATGGCCCTATACCGCTCACCTGTTATCATTGCACTTGAGGACAAGAAGGTCCTCAGAAAAAATATCTAAGTCAAACGACAGGAACAACAATGGGAAGAAATTTAACCAAAAAGAAAAAAAATCTTACAAGGTATAGATATGTTAAAATACACCTAAAAATTGGAGGTACAATCCATGTTGTACCACAGAAAACTGGTCTCTTGTTTTCCCTATGGCCAATAATAAAAAAGTTACTAAAAACTAGAGATGCTTTTGAGAAAAGCGCATGTCTCCCACAACTGCCCCTATGTAAAATGTCTAGTTTCTTTAGATGGTTTAGACGAGTGGATCCAATTATATGGTCTGGATGAGTGGATCCAATCAGTAATTCAAGGGCCATAAATCGAAAGTGCTTGGGTGGATTTGGCTAGTTATCGAACTTGGCTAAGGTCTTATGGCCAAACACATTTTGTTCAAGTTTAGTGAAGATCGGATGAGAAATGTTGGATTTAGAGAGCGGACAAGAGTAAAAAGGCGGATTTTTCGGTAATTCAAGGGCCGTAACTCCAAAATGCCTAAACCGATTTGGCTAGTTATCTAACCTGGCCGAGGTCTCATGGTCAAACACATTTTGTTTAAGTTTGGTGAAGATCGGATGAGAAATGTTCGACTTAGAGTGCGGACAAGAGTAAAACTGCCAATTTTTCGATAATTCAAGGGCGGTAACTCCAAAATGCCTGGACCGATTAGGCTAGTTATTGAACTTGGCCGAGGTCTCATGATCAACACATTTTGTTCAAGTTTGGTGAAGATCGGATGAGAAATGTTCGACTTAGAGTGCGGACAAGAATAAAACTGCCAATTTTTTGATAATTCAAGGGCCGTAACTCCAAAATGCCTAAACCGATTTTGCTAGTTATCGAACTTGGCCGAGGTCTCATGGTCAAACACATTTTGTTCAAGTTTGGTGAAGATCGGATGAGAAATGTTCGACTTTAGAGTGCGGACAAGAGTAAAACTGCCAATTTTTCGATAATTCAAGGGCCGTAACTCCAAAATGCCTGGACCAATTTGGCTAGTTATCGAACTTGGCCGAGGTCTCATGGTCAAACACATTTTGTTCAAGTTTGGTGAAGATCAGATGAGAAATGTTTCATTTAGAGTATGGACAAGAGTAAAAAGGCTGATTTTTGGTAATTCAAGGGCCATAACTCCAAGACGCCTAGACCGATTTGGCTAGTTATCGAACTTGGCCGAGCTCTTATGGTCAAACACATTTTGTTTAAGTTTGGTGAAAATTGGATGAGAAATGTTGGACTTAGAGTGCGGACAAGCTTTGTGACAGACACACACACACACAGACTGGAGTAAATCAATATGTCTCCCACACCACTGTGTGGTGGGAGACATAATAAGCTATTTATAGTAACGTAAAAAGGAAGTAATTAAAAAAAATATTGTAAGTGGACAAAAGAAGGATCTGCCAAATAAATCTGTTGACATAAATGAAATTTCTGATCAGTATCTTCAGTAGTTATGGAGATATAACAATTTTAATTTGAAATAAAGGGAGGTAATTTGACATAAAATCAGTCCATAGTTATCTACCCTGATTGTCTCAGTCCAACTAATAACAATAATGAAATTTCAAATAAGTCCTGTAAGTACTTACTGATATAAATCCATTTTGATTAAAATCAGGGGAGGTAATCAGATATAAAATAACTCTGGAACCTATGATTGGATCTGATTTCTCATGGAATCCAAGATTTATTGTTGTTGAAGATATTTTGGAAGTTTGTATCAAATAAAACCATAAATGAAGTCTCTATATGGCTGCAAAAGCCAAAATAGCCAATTTTGGACCTTTAAGGGGCCATAACTCTGGAACCCATGATGGAATCTGGCCAGTTCAAGAAAGGAAGCAAGATCTTGTGGTGATACAAGTTGTGTGCAAGTTTGGTTAAAATCAAATCATAAATGAAGCTGCTATTGTGCAGACAAGGTCAAAATAGCTAATTTTGGCCCTTTCAGGGGCCATAACTCTGGAACCCATTAAGGGATCTGGCCGGTTCAAGAAAGGAACCGAGATCTTATGGTGACACAAGTTTTGTGCAAGTCTGATTAAATTCAAATCATAAATGAAGCTGCTATTGTGCAGACAAGGTCAAAATAGCTAATTCTGGCCCTTTCAGGAGCAATCACTCTGGAACCCATAATGGAATCTCGCCAGTTCAAGAAATGAACCGAGATCTTATGGTGATACAAGTTGTGTGCAAGTTTGGTTAAAATAAAATCATAAATGAATAGGGGTGGGTATTGCCACGAAAATTGGTATTGCGATATACTGCAATATTGTATGTGGATATTGCAATATACTGGGATATATTGTACCAGTTATTTAATGAACAAAAACATGACGAATCATACTGTTTTTTTTCAAATTTATTCAATTAAAAATGAGTAAAATGACTAGTATCAACAACACGACCTTCTCAATAAATAAAAATACCAGTAAACAAAAAAATAAAAAGTTTTGACTAGATTATGGGGAGTATTACCGAATATTCAAAAGCAAAAGTAGACTGCGTCAAAATTTTTTTTGATTTATTGTGCGGCACTACATTCGGTTTACGGATACAATCATATTACACAGGTTGCTCAATTCACCGACTATAAACGAGGAAAGTGGTATAGCTGTTGTATGAATAATAAATTCTAGTTGATAGAAAAATTACTAATGAGTCGCTGACGGATACGAAATTATATTTATCTAAATTTTCGTATTGGTTTTATTATGTGGAAATGGGTCCGTAAAATAGCTGTAAACCAGTCTGCTACCTGCACCGGAAATGAAAAGAGAAAAACGAAAACAAAGTTGAATCGTGCTGGCTGCTAGAAAAGGATTTTTTTTGTGAATCTTCTTGGTTTACGTTGGTGTTACTTAATGTTATAAAATAACCGGTATTCTAAAATCATATCGCAATATCGTATCGTCGGAAAAAAACATCGCAATAACCGGTCTACCGCGGTATATCACCCACCCCTATAAATGAAGCTGCTATTGTGCAGACCAGGTCAAAATAGCTAATTCTGGCCCTTTCAGGGGCCATAACTCTGGAACCCATAATGGAATCTTGCCAGTTCAAGAAAGGAACCAAGATCCCATGGTGATACAAGTTGTGTGCCAGTTTGGTAAAAATCAAATCATAAATAAAGCTGCTATTGTGCAGACAAGGTCAAAATAGCTAATTTTGGCCCTTTCAGGGGCCATAACTCTGGGACCCATAGTGGGATCTGGCCAGTTCAAGAAAGGAACCATGATCTTATGGTGATACAAGTTGTATGCAAAAATAAAATCATAAATGAAATCACTATCGTGCAGACAAGAAATTGTTGACGGACGCACGGACTGACGACGGACGAAGGGTGATCACAAAAGCTCACCTTGTCACTATGTGACAGGTGAGCTAATAAAAAGTTTCTATACTTTAAATGATTTGTTTTTGCCTGTCACTTAAATTTAGATTTCCGCGCATATAGAATCGGGCGAAATCAACACCCGAATACGTTTTTGTTTAAGTGAAATAAGTAAGTTTACAACATCATGTATGCATGTCTTAACATATATTTGATGCCTCTTAAATACTTCCGTAATCCTAGCCTATCCTCATAGGGTTGTCTAGGAATGCGGAACTTCCGTGATCCTAGAATCGGAGGCTAGGATTACGGTACCGTAATCGTAGCCACTGCCTTATATAAAATTTATTGTTTTGTATCGGTCTGTCTTATTACCCCAAGACACCCCAAGACTACCCCAAGACACCAAAAATAATGATTTAAATGTATTTTTGAACAGTATACCTTTAATTAAAATCAAAATAACCCAAGTAAGAACATGGAGAACTTAGGTACAGACGTATTAGACCTTCCTGGTACAGGTAAGTAAGAAAGAAAATAATGTAGGTCGGTTTGAAAATCGCAGCACGGGAGGTAACTACAACGGATTAAAAATTATACCTAATTGAATTATGTCCCTTATGATTGCGAATGCATTAGTGCAAGTTCCGTAAAATATTGAAAATGTTGTATAAATAATGGATCAACAATAATGCAAAACTGAGTTATGCAACTTATGCTTATGATACAAATAAAATATTACAATACAATTTACAATTGTAAAAATAACATACTGATAGTGTATTTCATTTTTAAATTTATTTTTTTTGTCTGAAAAAATGTAAAGAATATTCAGAAATTAACAGGCGGCCAAATCAAAGGAACTGTTATTTTACATGTGATTATTTGATGAAATAATCAATCAAACTTCACGCCTTTGCTAAGTGCTAAAAAGCCGGCATCTTATCAGCAACACGTGTTACGCCAATTATCTATGCGATGGCTGTTGTTTGACATGTTATCATAAATTAACACCACGTGTTTGGCCGATAATTATCTTTAATGATGCCCGAGTGCCGATTTGAGAAATAGCAGTATAATCAACAATTGATTGAATTAACAACCCTTCTTTAATCTAAATAATCAATTAACGTTTGTTTTTTAATATTTAGTTTGATGTACTGTCTTTTCCTAATTGACCACCTTTTATAATCCACAAATACAAAGGGCCAATTTTGATAAATTAAATCAAACTGACAAAATACTTTAACTCGTTACTAGGACGGACGGACACCGGGACCATAACATAATACGTCCCTTCGGGCATATAATAAAGTGCCATCTGTGATATGCTATACAGACAAACAAATGAGACTTGAAACACTTTTTATCAAACGGAAAGAAACAACCAATAGGAATAGATAGAACATTTAACTTGGGGAACTTTTTTGTTACTGTGCTTGTTTATAAAAACCAACGAATCTTTAGAAAAGGCACTACAGAAAACCCTATATTTCTAGGACCAGTTCTCTTGCACAAAGATGCAACGTATCAAACGTACAAAAGTTTCTTGGAACGCATAGCTACAGAAATAGATGCCGACATAGAAAACATTGAAATGAGGATATCCGAAAGCATGGAATTTGGAACCGACGATGAGAAAGCACTTACGAAAGCAATTGAACACGTATTCCCATCAGCTAAGCGATATTTGTGTACCAAGCACTTAAAAGACAATGTGAAACATTATCTTCAAAACAAAGTAGGCATACACACAACTGAAAGAAATGTTTTGATTAATAATTTATTCGGCAGTGGAGGGCTAGTAAATGCAGATACAACAGTAGACTTTGAAAGTAAAGCATCCGAAATTGAAAACAAAATATCTGAAAATCACGAATCTTTTACGATTTAGTTAATCTCATGTACCAAGTTCTACCATGTTGTATTGTTCAATCAATCTCATGATCTCATGCATATTCGTCAGTATAGGACTCCGACGTGAACTGCTTTTTTATATACATGTATAAAGCTGTCGGTAAACTTTTTATGTGCCGTTTATATTTGTGTTGTACTGTTTAATTAATCTCAGGTATATTCTCATGAACTCTTTTTTCATATATATATATAATGCTGTTGGTATAGGACACCTAGTCCTGCCCACGTGGGCCGACATGCTAAGTGTTTTGGATGAATGTATATATAACAAATTTAAAAAACGAAAAAAAAAAAAATGTATACTGGTTGGGAACCAATTTCCGGACACATTTTCATATTTCGGCTCCATTATTCCCTAAAAAATATTTGACATAAATACAAGAGATCACAGAGTGATCTTGGCGCCCACCAATGTGCCATTTTTGAGTGTTCCAAATTTCAAGACTTACTGACTAGCTCAAGGTCAAATTTCATTTCCATACACAACACTGTGCATGTGGTCCAAATTCGAAAGCTGTAGCTTGAGAAATGTGAAAGTAGGTCACTAGATCAATCTTAAGGTCAAAGTTTAATTCGGTACACAAAACTATGCAAGTGGTCCAAATTTGAAGCCTGTACCTTCAAAAATGTGAAAGTAGGTCACTAAGTCAAAATCAAGGTCAAATTTCACTTAAGAAACAAATCTATGCATGTAGTCCAAAATTGAAGCCTGTACCTTCAAAAATTTGAAAGTAGGTCACTAGGTCAATGTCAAGGTCAAAGTTTGTTTCGGTACACAATCCTATTCATGTGGTCTAAATTTGAAGCCTGTAGCTACAGAAATGTGAAAGTAGATCACTAGGTCAATCTAAAGGTCAAAGTTCATTTCGGTACAAAAAACTACGCAAGTGGTCCAAATTTGAAGGCTGTAGCTTGAGAAATGTGAAAGTAGGTCACTAGGTCAATGTAAAGGTCAAAGTTTGTTTCGGTACACAAAACCATGCATGTGGTCTAAATTTGAAGCCTGTAGCTACAGAAATGTGAAAGTAAGTTACTAGGTCAATCTTAAGGTCAAAGTTCATTTCGGTACACAAAACTATGCAAGTGGTCCAAAAAATTTGAAGGCTGTAGCTTGAGAAATGTGAAAGTAGGTCACTAGATCAAAATCAAGGTCAAATTTTATTTTTGGAATACAGAACTATGCATGTGGTCCAAATTTGAAGCCTGTACCTTCAAAAATGTGAAAGTAGGTCACTAGGTCAATGTAAAGGTTAAAGTTTGTTTTGGTACATAAAACCATGCATGTGGTCCAAATTTGAAGGCTGTAGCTTGAGAAATGTGAAAGTAGGTCACTGGGTCAAAATCAATGTCAAATTTCATTTCGGAACACGAAATTATGCATGTCGTCCAAATTTGAAGCCTGTACCTTCAAAAGTGTGAAAGTAGGTCACTAGGTCAATGTCAAGGTCAAAGTTTATATCAGTGCACAAAACTATGCATGTGGTCCAAATCTGAAGGTTGTAGCTACAGAAATGTGAAAGTAGGTCACTAGGTCAAAATCAAGGTCAGCTCATGTCAAGGTTCATCTTGCCACTCAAAACCATACATGTGGTTCAAATTTGAATGTTGTAGGTTATTGACAAGAAGTTTTTAAAAGCTTTTCCCTATATAAGTCTATATGAACCATGTGACCCCAGGGCGGGGCCATATTTGACCCTAGGGGGATAATTTTAACAAACTTGGTAGAGAACCACCAGGCGATGCTACATTACAATATCAAAGCCCTAGGCTTTGTGGTTTGGACAAGAAGATTTTCAAAGTTTTTCCCTATATAAGTCTATGTAAACCATGTGACCCCCGGGGCGTGGCCATATTTGACCCTAGGGGGATAATTTGAACAATCTTAGTAGAAGACCACTAGATGATGTCACATACAAAATATCAAAGCCCTAGGCCCTGTGGTTTTGGACAAGAGGTTTTTCAAAGTTTTTCCCTATATAAGTCTATATAAACCATGTGACCCCCGGGCGGGGCCATATTAGACCCCAGGGAAATAATTTCAATTATCTTGGTAGAGGACCACTAGATGATGCTTCATACCAAATATCAAAGCCCTAGGCTCTGTGGTTTTGGCCAGGAAGATTTTCAATGTTTTTCCCTATATAAATCTATGTAAATTATAGAAATAAACAAAGGGCCATAACTTACTAAAAATTTGTTGAACCAGTCTGATTTTCAGGGGGACACAACTAGAGTACCAATACATCATTCTGACAAAGTTTGGTCAAAATCCCCCTGGTAGTTTCCGAGGAGATGCGATAACGAGAAATTGTTAACGGAAGGACGGACGGACGGAAGGACGCCGGACCACGGACGCAGAGTGATTTGAATAGCCCACCATCTGATGATGGTGGGCTAAAAACACACACTGCACAAACTTCAGCTCCTTCCACATCCGATGTTGTAATCAGCATCGTGTTGTGACGTAAAATATGCGTTACATGGGGCCTCAAATGGGGTCACTAAAATAAGTTATTTTTCCCATCAGGTAAACCAGTATCCGGACAAATATTTTGACGGTGTTTTGTTGTTAATTTGATATCAAAATAAGTAATTAAACTGTTTCTACACATTTCATTATCATTCAACTCTTCAAAATTGCACATGAAACATAACCCGATGTTCAATAGCAGCTACGAAAGCAAACCGAGATTGACTATAAAAAACTCGAATTTGGTCTTATACGAAATCTTGATAAATCCAATAGATATAGAATAAAATTAGTGCAAAAATCGACAGCCCTGCAACTTGCGTAACTTTTAGCCTGAAATTAAAAGTAGAACATGTTATCAGCAGACAATCATTATGTAGTTTGATTATTTCTACCCCACTTGATACCTCGGCATGTGTGAACTACTGCGCATGCGCAATGCTATCTTCATGCCCCGTTAAGACAGAAAGCTGTTTTGTAAACGCAGGTGAGTTATCATCAAAAACCCAAACATTATACAGCCTTATAAAATAGTGGTTTGTTGTAGACATGAACTTGATGAAGAACAAACATCTAAATGATCTAGATGAAACAATTACACAAATAACAACGAAATAAAGCGGATATGACATGTGTCAGGAAACTGGTCCTGTCCGGAAAATGATACCCAACCAGTATATAACAAATTTAAAAAACGAAAAAAAAAAACGGGCCATGACAAGAGCGCCTCCCCGTGGTGTGGCCTGGATATAGTTGTACTCTGATACAAATAAATCATTTAAACTCTGTTTTTCCATCCTTTATTTTGGATCATATTGGACACTAAATAAAAACAGAAAATAAATAGAAATTATTTAAAAAGCTTAACAGAACGCTATTATCCGTGAGGAATAATCAAGCGGTGTTCGTGTTATGAGTTTGCTATTTGGTACACCTATAATCATTACCGTTACTGCAACTCAGAAATTTCTGTTGAGATTTTCTTTTAAATAAACTTATAAAATGGGCATAATTAATTGAAGAATATTTATTAATACTTTAGCGGTTACCTCCCTTGGTTTAATGCTGTAATGATAAGACCGGCCATATTATATTTTTTAAAATAAAGTAGCTCAAAATATCACAGTTTAAAATTATATTTTAATGAAATATACATAAATAACCATTTATTTGAAGTCTTGGGGTGTCTTGGGGTAGTCTTGGGTTAATAAGTCGGACCCTTTGTATTGTATTGTATCCCCACATCACTTATTACCTGTGGTTACCTATTACCGGTGCAACCCGAAAATCTCGAATATTTACTTCCTGAAAAGCACTTCCGGAATCCTTTGTTTACAAAATTACACGACTATTCGTCAAGAGTATCTTCCGTGAAATATTTCCTTCCTAAGGGTAAGTTACTTATTTATTCAATATGAATTGATAGAAAATATGTTTTTCCAGTGTACTTTACTGATAAACTTCAATAACACTCGATGCATTATGAATAATTCCCCAGAAAATAAGTTACAGAAGGAGTTTCCTCTTGCAAATGACGTCATCAAGCACTGCCTCACACATGCGCTTTTGGCGCCCTTTTTGATGAACAATACTACTGGACTAAACTTCCGACTTTTCATTGTTAAGAACTGAGAAATCAAATTTCATTCAATATTGTGTGCATGTTATGCATGTGGTAAGGTTTTTTGTTTATTTCATTACAGTTACAAGCTAAAGTGTGATAAGTGTGGTCATTGGACACACCTGAAAAACTGCTGTGCTGTGAAGTTTTTAAGGAGTCATGATGAGTTCTTTAAATCACCACTGAATGTGATAATTCTGGTTTACCTGTGATTTGACAAAAGGCAGTGGCTAGGTAGCCGGTTCCGGCTACCTAGACCTTTAGTCTACGTAGCCGGTTCCGGCTACCTAGACTAAAGGTCTAGGTAGCCGGCTATATATATACATATCATATATGAACATGTAAGTAAAGGTAGCCGGCTTTAATAAACTGTATCTATAAAGGATTATAAGGATCATTAAATTAGTTAAATAAAATACATTTCTTCTGATTTATTATTAATTGTTTGTGGTTTACCTGTTTATTTTGCCGTATTTACGCACTCATATCGGCGAACATTTTGTTATGTTAGAATGTACTCGATACATATTCGAGATACAGCGATTCATTCCTAAAAGAAAACAAAACAAACAGTTTTAAAAAGGCAAAACAAAGAGCATCATCGTATATTAAATGATGCGACTCTACTGAACATAACGACGTTGGATCATTTCGTGTGCCTTTTTTAAGTGAAAATTTTAAGTGATCATTACTTTCGCACTTCTGTGTGCGTCTTTAATTAATTATCTAATTACTTACTAATTTCTTCTCCGATTTGTCTACAATTCAATGATCTTTATTGGTTCTAATTGTTTGTTTGAACATATGAGCTCTTTATTCTAAGGTAGCGTGATAAATGTGAAATGTAAAATTACATAATTACATGTATATATCAAAAGACCTAATTCTAAAGGATCGCCGACAATTGAAATCATCTATCAAAACTGGTGTATTTTTTACATTATAACAAACTACAAAAATTCATTTAAATTTTACTTTTAATTATAAACATGCCATTTAAACACGCGATGACGATAACGACACTTTGATCATTTGTTGATAACATAACAAAATATCGCCGATATGATACGAGTGCATAAATACGGCGAAATAAACAGGTAAATCACAAATAGTAAATAATAAGTCACAAAAAATGTAATTGATTTAACTAATATAATGATCCTTTATAACAAAATTTATTAAAGCCGGCTACCCTGACTTACGTGTTAATATATGATATGTATATATATAGAGCCGGCTACCTAGACCTTTAGTCTAGGTAGCCGGAACCGGCTACGTAGACCTTTGGTCTAGGTAGCCGGAACCTAGCCACTGCCTTGACAAAAATGTGACAAAGTGCTGTTTGTGATATTATTCATTTATTTTATTCATGTTATATGTTATAATATAATGTTCTTCTCCACAGCAGATTAAATAATCCAGTAGCCAGAACTTTAAACTGTGTTTACTTGTTATTTTTGTGTTTCTGGATGGAAGTTTAATGCAGTAGCATTATTTCCCACAATTCCACCGGTAATAGGTAACTGTAAACATACAAGATGGCGACCATGGTAGGTCAAAACATGACCTATTATTGACGATAATTCTGTTCCCAGGTGAATAAAATTAACTTTTAATGAAAAGAAAATACTTTTTTCTTGAAAATGAGTTTAATTTTAGTAAGCATGTGAATCAAATGTCATTTATTGTGGAATATCAATCATTAATACACCGGTAATTGGTACATCCAGGATAAATATCGCACAAACAGAAAGGATGTTAGTCAAAACGTCCCCTAGTCAAAACGTCCCCAAGTCAAAACACCCCCCATTTTGGTCAAAACGTCCCCCTTTTCTGGTCAAAACACCCCCCTTCCAAAATTTACCAGGTCAAAACACCCCCCTTAAAAATTACATATGTAAATACATATTAATTAAGTTAATTTGGTAAATATTAAATGTTCATTATACTGTTTTACATGCATAGTTTTTAATTAGAATGTTGTAAACCATTAGTTATAGAATGTTATAGCATTGTTGTGAAATTATATCTGATGTTTATATAGTGAAAAAGTGATGTTTCTGTTATTTAATAATAAAATTAAATGAAATTATAATGTTGTTATGTTATAAATGAAATTGTTACAACTGCATGAGGACAAAGGGATAATGGATCATAAAACAAGATGTTTGTAAACAATTATTTTTTAAGTATCTAAAGTTTAATTGCACAATAATTAAATAATGTGGAAAAAGTTATAACTATTATATTCAACCACTAATTTTCTTAGTATCCTAGTGTATGTATACTGTCTATCTCTGTGAATAGTGTGTTGGATTGTTATTTGTTTAAATATCGGTGCTTTTATAAGATAACGTTTTTATGGAGTATCCTTGCATTAAGTGTAGAAACGAAGTCAGACCGCGTCAACATGCCATTGCCTGCGACTCGTATGGCAGCTGGCAACACAGAACCTGTGACACAGGTAAGTTATATTCATGTTATTATTATTATTATTATTGATTTCTTGAATTACTAGACTTCAGTAAGCAATATCTTTTGCGGAATACTTATCATATTCCGAATTGTCTAACTACTTTTTTGGCAAATATGTAATTTTCTGGCTGAACTATACATCATAGAAAATTATACATTATTTAGATATATACATTATTTAAGGAACAAAAAGGCCCATTACATAGAGTTATACAGTTTGTATGTTTACATTCCATTAGCTGACCAAAATCTGATTAACTACTTTTTACCATTTAATAATATTTGTATTTTATTTTATAAAATATTGTAAAATCTGGTCAGAAAGAAATAAACAATATACAGATCATAATCACATTATGAAAGCAAACAAATTCAAATATACAAGTAATCAATGCATTGTCAAGTTAATCCAATCAGAGGAGATAATGTGTTATCAGTAGGTGTTAATTCAATCAAGAGATTCTGTATATTGAATGGAATGAGAAATAAATAAGAAATATTTATTTTAAAGTACCAGAATTAAAAAGAAATAATGGGTCGTTCCATGAGGAAACCTGTATTAGTGACCAAAAAAACAAAATTAAGATAACAAAATATTCATTAAGAACATTCTTTTATCTTTAAAATCTTAAAATTTGAAGTAATTATCTTAAAGTATAGGTCCATGCATTGGCCAGAGTATTCGCAACTTTGGACTGGTGATTATGTTCATGCTATTAGTATTTCACTGCCTTGATAAAAAAATTTATGATTTTTATAACACTCTTCTCTTCCAGCAACAGCATGATAAGAGATTTTTTTCGGAAAATTATTTATAGTTTGTGTAAAAAGGTATTATTATTTATAGTTTGTGTAAAAATGTATTAAGTTAAACATTCTTTTCAGTAATATCATTCTCTTACTACGGTATATTTTTTCAGTTACTTATGCATAATTTGTCATTTCTATCTCCTATAACTGTTTCTTATGTCTTTTACAGCTACCGTGCAGGGGTTATGTCTGCAAGTTCCTTGCTAAAAAAGATGAGCACCATTTACAAACGCAGGCTCACTACAACAGTTCATGAGGAGGAATAATTGTGATAAAAACATTAACTAGCATAGGGTAGATTTGACTTCTTGATATTGTGTAGCTGGAACACTTTGAATTATTATATTGTGAATTTGACTTCTTGGTGTAGAACAGTGAATGAATAGTGCGATATGTGATTTTTACTTAATAACTATGCAGTTGTGACTGTTCTGATGTTTTATTAATGTTTTATAAATAAAGTTATAACTCTGATCAGGATTTTTGTTCATTCTACACAAATTTAGATTGTATAGAAGAAAAGATTTTCCCTTCATAAATGTTCACACCTAATTACTGGTGATAAATAGGTTTATAACACCTACTAATATTAAGCCCTCAGCACAATTAATGCACAACCATGTATAGTTGATAGGTGTTGATTGCATTAATTAAGGTGCTAATAAATCATAAAATTTTGTGTATTATCAAAACATAATCCATAAGTTTCAAACCCTTTAAGGTAACTTGACAGAGAAAACCAAGATGGCGTCACGAAATTAGGGTTGGTCACATTATTTACTCTTATAGACGATATGCTGCTACAGGGGTCTAAAGATGCATTTTAATCATTTAACACACACATAAACACTTGTGAAAATGCTTTTAACTTATAAAAATATATAATCAAATGTTCTGAAACTCACCATGAAATCTAGTCAATTTTTGTGCGCATTTTGCAGAAAAGTTATGTATCCAAACTGAAAAAAAAATATATCCTCATATCTTAGAATGTGTCCTTCAGGTGCTCCACCTATGAACAAAAGAACTTATCCACTGAGTTTTATGCTATTTGCTCTGGAATTTCATCAGTAAATTATAAATTTCTATATTTTACACCCTAAAAAGTTGAAACCTGCTTGCAGTATGAGGGTCGTTAAAAAAATTCAAAGTACATGTAAGTTTACTTTGTCTTTATTTCTGAGACTTTACATCCTCACATATTAAGAGTTTTGAGTGATGTGTTCATTTCTTAGTAATTCTACATTGTTTGTATTTAAATTTTATAAAACGTTTACAATTTTTTCAACCTTTGTCCTAGTTGAAATGTGTTTGCTACTGTTTGAATAACCCTCAATGTCAAAACTTTACTGACTTGCATGGAAATCTCATGGAAAGTGTGGATCTTAGGTCATACTAAATTAATGTATGTTTAATGTAATTGATAAAGTACATTTTCTTGATTTTCTGTTGCCTCCAAAAAGTACAGAGACAGTTTAGATAAGGATTTTTTTCATTTGAACATGAAAGGGTAATAAAATATAATGTAATATACCCAAAATCAGCTATGTTTAGGTTAATTTTCCATTCATAGGACTGGGTGAGTTTTACAATAAACATATTTTTGGAATTGCATAGCCCCTTGGTACTGAATTTATTTGCTACAAAATATTGAAATTTATAATTTACTGATGAAATTCCAGAGCAAATAGCATAAAGCTCAGTGGATAAGTTCTTTTGTTCATAGGTGGAGCACCTGAAGGACACATTCAAAGATATGAGGATATAAATTTTTTTCAGTTTGGATACATAACTTTTCTGCAAAATACGCACAAAAATTGACTAGTTTTCATGGTGAGTTTTAGAACATATGATTCTATAATTTTATAAATTAAATGCATTTTTACAATTGTTTATGTGTGTGTTAAATGATTAAAATGCATCTTTAGACCTCTATAGCAGCATATTGTCTATAGGGATAAATAATGTGACCAACCCTAATTTTGTGACGCCATCTTGGTTGTTCATGTCAAGTTACCTTAAAAGATATGAATTAATTAAAAAGAATTAATAGATCTAATACAAAAAAAATTAGGGGGACGTTTTGACCAAATTCTAAACTGAATGGGGGACGTTTTGACCAAAATGGGGGGTGTTTTGACCAGGGGACGTTTTGACTAGGGGACGTTTTGACTTGATACCAACAGAAATATAAACTGCATTTAAACAGAACCTAGCTCTTACCAATATAATGTAGAATGACATCAGTTGATAAGTTTCACTTTGTCAATTAAGTGATCCATACATGTATAAAAATAGATATATAGCCTATTCAATCCACGGCAAAATTTTCTAGATAAATGGCGAAACTTAATAAGGGGAAACAACTACAGTAATACGACGGTATGTCTAAAACACCGAACACGAGTCATGTCCGCGGATATGACTGGTAAATACCGAACATGAGCGATTATTATTTTATTAAAGCAATATATTATGTTTTAGTGATTTAAATTGATTATTTATGCTAAAAAAGTATACTGGTACTAATGATAAACCTGAACAGAAAATGCAGAAAATGAGGTTTTTTACCTGTAACACGTCATATGCACGAACACTCCCTTAGGCAGATCCATACAAACATTAATGTTTTTAAGTTCTCTTTCTTTCCATACACCGTTACCCTATGGAATCAGCTGCCACCCCTGATCGTTAATCAGCCTGATCCTGAACATTTCAGACATGCTGTTAACGCATCCCACTACTATTAAGTGACTACACCCTGTTTTATCCTGATTTTACTCTTGTTAATACAGTTTTATCTTGCACTATCTTCCTTTTGACATCTTACTGTCATTCTTTTAACTTTATTCTGGCACAGACGCGCACCTGCTAGTTATACCCGAAAGGGGCGTCAAGCAGTATACATACATACATACATACATAACTTTTTTATTTCTGCAATTTGTAATCAATGGTCGGTTTCAAAATAAAGCTTAACATTTGCTGAAAACTTTACATAATTCATATTTATATTTAGTTAACAAACTCACACGAAGTGAGGCCCTGAAAGGGGTTTGTAAAATGGCGACTGTAAGCAGGTTGACTGATGATAAATTCGAACACTTTGTCATTTACAAAATTTTCTTCGTAGTATTATCTTGAAACTTTCACCAAAAAGCTGCAACAGCCATTCCTGATCAAGTAATGAAAAGTGACCCAATGTCAGGCCTTCATGTGGCGACAGTGAGCATGCGCAAAAAAAAACACCCTCTTCCCCAGTAATTTTGGATAAATATTTTTTATACAGATAAATTAAGTCCTTTATTTATACAGAATATTTACCAATTTTGTTTTTATTTACACCAGTTGGTATTGTAAATGGAAACTATTAGATGGTGTGTTCAATTTTATAAAATAACCGATTGCAATCAAATATTTCCAAGGTGGCCGACTTTATCATCTGTCCGGGTTTATCATCAGTAGGGGTCTACCAGTATCAGTCTGTTTAAAATACATCAAGGCTCCATACATAAAAGATGATTTATGTGTATGTATATACATGTAAAATGTTATTATTTTTCTTTTTTTTTCTTTTTTTCTTTTTTTTCTCATTTTTTTTCTTCTTTTTTTTCTCTTTTTTTTCTTTTTTTTTCTTTATTTTAACCGGGTGCTAATAGTCTAGTTTCAATAGAAATTATTGAATTATTGAAATTCGGAAACGAATTAGCCGGTTATGAAGTATATTCCAGTCTTACCTAAATTTCAGGAGGAAGACCGTTAATATTTCAAAAGTTAATGGCAAAATGTTAATTCATATTACTATATTCTACCCTTATATTTTACGAACTCTTTAGTGGTTTTTGTTTTGTTTTGTTTTTGTATAATACACTTACTAAAACTTTTAGCACCAAGTTAAATATCATATACTGAAAGGGAAATGAAACGTGTTTGTTAATTGCTCTGTCATATTTTTTTTATGTAATGTTAAGAGCCAATGGTAAATGATATGGCATACTAAAGAAGAAAGGCCAAGAAGAATAAACAAATTCAAGGAATATATGTTCTTTAAATTTAGATTTTGAACTTAAATCATGAACAATTCGTTTTCCTTGCAGTGTTTACTAGCACATGTATGCAAACAAATATGTACACATATGGTCGCTTACGGAGATTGTAACTGACATTTTATTGCCCTTATTTTTACGATGTAAAGTATGTGACGTTCCCACTGTTGCACTCATCACAAAACCAGTTTTGTGCTTTCGGTGAATTATTATTATTATTATTATTATACCAGATTTATATAGCGCCCTTTTCATGATCAATTTCACGTTCAAAGGCGCTTTACATAGTTCAAATGCAGCCACACAGGGCGCATAATTCATCCTCTACTAGTACAGACACAGAGCGATCTGTCCAGAGGGACAGAGTGAGACAAAGCCCCCACGACAGAGAGATCAGAAATCAGATACAGGCTTGTCCGGCTAACTTAGCCTAGCTCGTTTCGAATAGACAGCCTGGTTCTTTAACGTGCCCAGTGTATAGCACTGATACACGCAAGGACTGCCTGGGTTCCTGACCAGTACACCTCTAGTTGGGTGGGAAACACTGAAAAGCGTTTCTGAAAATTCCCGAGTAGCTGCCGGGGATCGAACCACGACCTCAGGATTGGAAGGCCAGTGTGCAAACCACTGAGCTATCCGTCCACCACTTATTATGCCAACACAGTGGTAGTGAAACCAGTTCAGGCAACTGTCACATCCCACACATCTTGTAAGTAATTCTTGTTGGCAGACTTTGCACAGCCACTGTCTGTTAGATTCATCAAGCTGTTTAACGGTAGCCTGTAACTGGGACCACGCCTCGTCGTTAAGGTACTTCTTACTTATATCCAAGGAAACGTCTGTAGCACCAAGAAAAACTTTATTTGGGTCACAGTCAATAGCTTCTTCAGGGATTTTGGTTTCGTTCTTCATATACCGTTCAATGATATCTTCGTCTATAAACCAGGAAAGGATTATCTTTGCCTTTTTGTTGTCCGGCAAGTTGTCAAATAGCTGTGCATTTCGCTTTTTTATTTAATTTCAGACGTTTCTTTGGTAACCCAATGACAGTTTGATCAGACCCTTTCGGGCGACCTCTTCTTCCGATGTTTGCTGGTAACGTTACTTCGGCAACTGAAACACTGACCGTCCCCTCAAATGTCGTGCACTCCCCGGTTTCCCTAGCACGTTGATCGTCCTTGGTACCGCCAGCTTGTGCAACGACAGGGCCTCTGTACTGTTTGGTGTAGCCTGGTCATCAATGTTCTTTGTAGGAGTGGGGTCATCGTCTGTATTTTCGTCCATTCTTTCTCCAGCTTGTGGAACTAAAGGGTGTTGTGGGTTGTTTGGTATAGCATTAGCACTTATATGAAATAGATTGACTGGCGATCTGATTCATGTCCGTGAACAGACTGGTAAATACCGAACATAAGTGATTATTACTCTACTAAAGTACAAAATGTAATATATTATGTGTTTTTGGTTTAAAATGATTATAAATATTAAAATACATGTACATACTAAAAATATACTACATTCAATCACATTAAAGATTGTTATTTATATAGAATACAATACGGACAATCTGTTTTATGCCAACGAACATGACTGGTAAATACCGAACATGAGCGATTATTCAAAGAAGTATTTTTATTTTTTATAGCTCTTTGTTTTATTAAAGCAGTGTATTATGTTTTTCTGCGATTTAAATTGATTATTTATCATAAAATACTAAAAAACACCGAACATGAGTAAGTATAACATCTTCCACAAATTTAAATGAGGGAATTCTCATTTCAAATATGTTATTAAATAGGTAATTATAATGTGAAGTAGAGTTTTCTATCAAACGAAAATAGAACCGACTTGATATTTACATTAAAGATTATAATTTACAGTTCAGATCGCCAGTCATCTATTTAATGTAAATTAAAAGCATTAATATGTTTGAATTTTAAATATTTTTGGTATGCACTAGTTTTTTAGCATAAATAATCAATTTAAATCACAAAACATAATATATTGCTTTAATAAAATAATAATCGCTCATGTTCGGTATTTACCAGTTGTGTCCGCGGACATGACTCATGTTCGGTGTTTAGCAATACCCGTTATACGACAACACGTTTCGGATCGTAGACGCATGACGGACGACGGACATCAAGCGGTCATAATAGCTGACCTTGTCACTTCGTGACAGGTGAGCTAAAAACAAATAACAGCCGTAGCATAGTGCGGTTGGCATGTGACGCTACGTCAAACTGCTATTTTCGTGCCCCCGAAGGTGGGCATATTAAAATCGCACTGTCCGTCCGTGCGTGCGTGAGTCCGATAAATTCTTGTCCGGGCTTAACTCTTCCATCCATTAAGGGGTTTTGAAATAACTTGGCAAAAATGTTCACCATAATGAGACGACGTGTCATGCGTTAAGACCCAGACCCCTAGCTCCAAGGCCAAGGTCACACTAAGAGGTCAAAGGTTAACATGATCTGTTTCGTGTCCGGTCCATAACTTTGCCATCTATGAAGGGATTTTGAAATAACTTGGCATAAATGTTTACCATAATGAGACGACATGTCAGGCGCAAGACCCAGACCCCTAGCTCCAAGGTCAAGGTCACACTTACAAGTCAAAGGTTAACAGGGTATGTTTCGTGTCCGGTCCATAACTTTGCCATTCATTTAGGGATTTTGAAATTACTTGGAATAAATTTTCCTCATAATGAGACGACGTGTCATGAGCGAGACCCAGACCCCTAGCTCCAAGGTCAAGGTCATACTTAGAGGTCAAAGGTTAACATGGTCTATTTCTTGTCCGGTCCATAACTCTGTCATTGATGAAGGGATTTTGATATTACGTTGCATAAATGTTCCCTATAATGAGTTGAGGTGTCATGTGCATGACACAGACCCCTAGCTCCAAGGTCAAGGTCACACTTAGAAGTCAAAGGTGTCTCTTGTCTGGTCCGTAACTCTGCCATTTATCCAGGGATTTGAAAATGATTTGACACAAATGTTAACCATATTGAGAAGATGTGTCACACTTATGACCGAGGCCTCTTGGGTCAAGGTCACAAAATGATATGTGATTTTTTGCACATGCAACTGTGACATTCTTGGGCATACTTCGGGGGCATTTGTCACCAACAGTGACAGCTCTTGTTAATATCTACTTTTACAATGGCGAGCATGTTCCGACACATACCTATGTTTATCTTTGATGGAGCCTACATAACCTAAACGAAAGCTGTAGGTCAGTATTGCTGCATTCACACAATTTCGGACCAAATCGGACGGCTATGTTGTCTTTTTGGGGACGTTGAGTACAATTTACATGATCCTGCATGGGCATTATATGTTCGTCAGGGACTTAATTGCGTGGTTAAGCTGAACCACGAAATCCACGTAAATTAATCTCCCATAAATAATTATGATTTCACAGCATTTGTGAGAGACGTAACTAGCCGGTATCAACATCCGGAGCAACTTGAAGTCGCCCATACCAGCCAGGAGGCCCTGTTGAAGATGTATAAGATGAACAAGAAAAAATCTCCGCCAAGATGAACCGAAAGGATTTGATTTCGAGGTTTGTTTGTACTTTGTCTAAATGACATTTGATTAAACTCTAGAGTGATCGTTTACTAAGGCTTAATTCCTTCCTGATATACGTGTAAATTATAAATTGGTATTGTTTCTTCTCCGTTCCTGTATTATTGTTGTATTTTCATGCTGTTATTGAAGTGTAGTCGACTGATCTTTTTCTATATTTCCAGGTAAATGAAGAATTTCAAGAAATTCTAGGAGAAGAGTTCAACTGTACAACGGTGCAGGAGGACAGGCGTCACATCCTATTCGCTACCCAAGCACAGCTCAATCTTGCTCATGGTATATCGACGGGACGTTCAAAGTGGTACGGGATTCTTCCTATCAGCTATTATCCGTAAACGCTTTTGTCAAGTCAGAGGACGCCATGAAACGGTTACCTCTGTGTTTCATATTGATGACTTGAAAGAAAAGAAAGGATTACGAAATGGTATGTACACATTTACGTTTATTTTAAAATTACTCTACTTACTAGGGTGACCAAAGGATTAGAAATTCTAATATAATAACAAAATGGCCATAATGGCCCTATATCGCTAATCTTAGGGATATATCCAAAATCATTCAGATTTAAGCGTTTTTGGTACTTAATGTCACTCATCATGTCCAGCCTCTATTAGTTTGTGAGTCCTACGTCCAAACATTGTCGAGTATTAAGAGCTTTTATGTCAGGGGAATATTTTGAACAATATTGTTATATTGCAGGTGTTCCAGTGTCTTCTAACCCTATTAGAGTCGACAAGTCCAGATGTTTGTGATTGACTTCGAGGCCAAGCTATGGCAGGGTTTGGGGGATGTCTTTGACGAACCAGATATCCGAGGTTGTGTGTAATATCGGCCAGACAATGTGGAACAGTTAAAAGTGAAAATATATGCTTTGTTTATATTAACCCCAGCTTACGTACATAAACTGCTTAGTCGAAAAAGAGGCATAAATGCAAAGTAGATTTAAGGGACCTGCTTAGTGCAGATGATGACAGTGAACAAATTGTGGAGTTTCAATCCATTCCCATAAGTGGGTACTGAGATACCAGCTTACATGCAAAACCTTAACCAACAAGAGGGCCATGATGGGCCTATATCGCTCACCTGAGTACCATTGCTCTTAATGATATGATCAAGTTTTGACATAGATCACATAGGCATACACATTAAATATCATCAGGATAAATATTTTCTTGTAACAGTCCCTTTTGACCTATGGGTCACATACTAGTCAGGGCCAATCTCCATACCAAGTTTGAGGATCCTAGGCTCAAATGCTGCATTTTTGTACTAGCATGACTATTCCTTACCCTGGAAGACTTAAAAATAATATTTAAAACCAATCTCATTAGATGCTGCTGAGGTATATTCATTTACATAAAATAAAGGAAGGTAACTTGTCATAAATCCAGTCAAAAGATATCTACCCTGACTGTCCGAGTCCATCTGATGGCATAAATGACATTTCAAATCAGTATCTTCAGTGGTTACTGAGATACACCCATTTTAATTTGAAACAAAGGGAGGTAATTTGACACAAAATCAGTCCATAGTTATCTACCCTGATTGTCTCAGTCCAACTTATGACACTAATGAAATTTCAAATGAGTCCTATAAATACTTACCGAGATGAATCCATTTTTTCTTAAAATCAGGGGAGGTAATCATGCATTGGTATATGCATGTATTAGAAAAGTAAGTAAAAGTAGAAATTTCTTACCATGGAAGACATAAATAAAGTTTCAAACCAATCTCATTAGAAGCTGCTAGGTATATTTATTTACATCAAAAATAAAGGGAGGTAATTTGTCATAAATTAAGTCAATCTTTATCTTCACTGATTGTCCAAGTCCATCTAATGGCATAAATCAAAGTTCAAATCAGTATATTCATTAGTTACGGAGATATACAAATTTTAATTTGAAATAAAGGGAGGTAATTTGTCATAAATCAGTCCATAATTATCTACCTTGATTGTCTGAGTCCGACTAATGACAATAATGAAATTTCAAATGAGTCCTATGAGACTTACTGATATAAATCCATCTTGATTAAAATCAGGGGAGGTAATCAGATATAAAATAATTCCAGAACCTATGATTGGATCTGACAGATTCATCATGGAATCCAAGATTTATTGTTGTTGAAGATATTTTGCAAGTTTGTATCAAATCAAACCACAAATGAAGTCTCTATATGGCTGCAAAAGCCAAAATAGCAAATTTTGGACATTTAAGGGGCCATAACTCTGGAACCCATGATGGGATCTGGCCAGTTTTCGAAAGGAACCGAGATATTATGCCAATACAAGTTGTGTGCAAGATTTATAAAGCTGATTGCAAAATCTTGTATCTATCGTGTTCACAAGCCAAAAACAACAAAGTTTGGCCCTTTAAGGGGCCATAACTCTGGAATCAATGATGGGATCTGGCCAGTTTTCGAAAGGAACCAACATATTATTCTAATACAAGTTATGTGCAAGTTTTATTAAAGTTGATTGCAAAATGTGGTCTCTATCATGTTCAAAAGCCAAAAATGGCAAATTTTAGCCATTTAAGGGGCCATAACTCTGGAACCCATGATGGGGATTTGGCCAGTTTTCGAAAGGAACCGCGATATTATGCCAATACAAGTTGTGTGCAAGTTTGATTAAAGCTGATTTAAAAAACTTGTATCTATCGTGTTCACAAGCCAAAAACAGCACATTTTGGCCTTTTAAGGGGCCATAACTCTAGAACCAATGATGGCATCTGGCCAGTTTTCGAAAGGAACCAAGATATTATGCTAATACAAGTTTTGTTAAAGTTGATTGCAAAATGTGGTCTCTATCATGTTCAAAAGCCAAAAATGGCAAATTTTAGCCCTTTAAGGGGCCATAACTCTGGAACCCATGATGGGATTTGGCCAGTTTTGGAAAGGAACCGAGATATTATGCCAATACAAGTTGTGTGCATGTTTGATTAAAGCTGATTGCAAAATCTTGTATCTATCGTGTTCACAAGCCAAAACAGCACATTTTGGCCTTTTAAGGGGCCATAACTCTGGAACCAATGATGGGATCTGGCCAGTTTTCGAAAGGAACCAAGATATTATGCTAATACAAGTTGTATGCAAGTTTTATTAAAGTTGATTGCAAAATGTTGTCTCTATCATGTTCAAAAGCCAAATATGGCAAATTTTAGCCCTTTAAGGGGCCATAACTCTGGAACCCATGATGGGATTTTGCCAGTTTTCGAAAGGAACCGAGATATTATGCCAGTTCAAGTTGTGTGCAAGTTCGATTAAAGTTGATTGCAAAATGTTGTATCTATCACGTTCACAAGCAAAAACAACAACAAATTTTGGCCCTTTAAGGGGCCATGACTCTAAAATCCATGATGGGATCTGGCCAGTTTTCGAAAGGCAGGTTTTATTACAGTTGATGGCAATATGTGGTTTCTATCATGTTCACAAGTCAAAAATGGCAAATTTTGGCCCTTTAAGTGGCCATTACTCTGGAACCCATGATGGGATCTGGCCAGTTTTCGAAAGGAACCGAGATATTTTGCCCATACAAGTTGAGTGCAAGTTTGATTAAAATCAAATACAAAATGTGGTCTCTATCGTGTTCACAAGGAAATTGTGGACGGACGGATGGACGACGGACGGACGAAGGGCGATCACAAAAGCTCATCTTGTCACTACGTGACAGATTAGCTTAAAATTTCTTAGTCGAAAAAGGGGCATACTTTTGTAAAAAATAAGAGTTAAGGAACCTGTGCAATGAAAGTCAGTTTATCACAGTGAAGAAGTGTATAAAGTTTCAATCCATTCCCACAAGTGGTTACTGAGATACCAGCTTACATACAAAAACTTAATCAAATCGGGACGCAGACGCGGACGCCGATGCACGGGTGACTCCAATAGCTCTACTATAGGCGAGCTGAAAGAATAGTAGAGCTAGAATGGGAGAGGGCTTCATAATGATGTTACAGAACAAATCTGATGAATATTCATTAATAGGCGGTTCAAGAAAAGATGCGGTATAAAAGTTTCTTTTATCTATTTTTCATTCTAGCTGTCCATAAAAGGAGTTAAGCAGAAACGTTTTGGACAAATGACAGAAACCTTGCCAGCATGCTACAGGTAACGATTGGTGTAATTCTAACCAGTACATGGGTGGTATAGTACGTCATCAACAGGTGCGCGCAACACTTCCGATGCGGCTTTTTTATGTCAAAACACATCGATTCGGTGAGTAAACTTGCGATTATTTCATTGGTAACGAATAGATTTGGAAATGACATAAAGTCTAAAGTACCCGCACGTGTCTCTAGTTTATCACTGGCTTTTGCATTTTTCAAGAAAGTCTTACGTTTAAGAGAACATTCGAGCACAATGCACTTCATGGAAACACTTCCCCATTCACCACACCACATTATATCGCATAAAAAGAGTTTTCATGCATTTCTAATGACTAAATGCCTTGACGTGTGTTCTGTTATGGCAAACAGAGGTCAGTGATACCTTAATTAATGATTGGAATCTGTAGTTTCAAAGAAATCAGTAATATAAAATTTCGCCTTCCCGGTTCACCAGGTAAAACGATGCACTTCCCGGCTCACCGCCCGTGTGGCATCGAGTTTGACTTAATTATATGTAGGCTTTCAATTTATTTTGACGCATGGTACTTCGGTTGCCATACCAGCAAAACTAGTATTTAGCAATGAACGTTTATGTCAGTAAAAACAGTGCTTAATTTACCTTCAATGGCTATATTATGACAGATGTACTCTTTCTTTTTCAGATCACAACAGAAACACCTCAGATATTCTGTTTAACAGAATAAGATTATGAAGCTTAACACTTGAGGTTCAGCAGTATGATATCCGTAGACAGATGAACATAAACTATATATAGTAATTCATGCATTTCTCTGGAATAAAATGACACGTCAAAAAAAAAATCAGAATTGTAGACAGAACAATACCCGCTTGTTGTGGATGTTTGTGAAACAGTCAGAAATGAAGACCACAAAAGTAGTCGTTGTTTGAGATTCACTCACTGGCAATATGTGCAGACACCGTTTAAAACTGCTCACTGTTGCGTGTGACCACTACCGTACAATATTTAGCCATGAACAGCTTTTGTAGACGGAATTTAATGTGATTTTGCGTGACTTCAAACAATTGTGATTTTTTATTGAAACATTTTTTGTTTTGTCTGTCTGTGTTGAAGTCACAGAGTCTTGTCAGTGCCTCTCCTTTCTTCTAAATAACATTTAACAGATTTTGATGAAAGGCAACAGCAGTATTAAACTTTGTATGAAATGTAGTTGACACTAATGCTCATAACGGGTAAAACACAACAATGTAAATATTCTTGTTATCTCTATGTTTCGGTCAATAAACGTTCACAGATTATACTACATTGCCACTTTATCAATTTTTGTGTGTTTTAATGAAACTTTTGAGTTATAATTAGTATAGTTGCGCAAAACCTCAACATTTTCCAGTTTAATGGTTTCAAGAGTTATTATATTCTGATTCTTGTTGATTTTGAAGTATAGAGAGGGCACCTCCACTTAAACCTTTTTATAATTTTCATAATTACAAAAACATGTACATGGTGTACATCATGGCAATAATTGGTTTTAACGGTAACTTACCAATAACATTCAGGGCTTTCTTTTCCGTGTAATTCCTTCCTCTATAGATGTTGACATATTCTTTGACATTTTTTCCACAGAAAGCTGCTGTCGTCTATTCAGAATGTGGATGAAAACAAACGGCCATTTAAAATAAAACACCTTTAATTTCATAATAACCATGTTGTTGAGGGTATTGTGCGTTTTAGAATGTGTGATAATAAATTACCAATAGTCTTTTATCGGTTTTCTTTTACACTAAAATTACCAAAAAAGTTTTGTAATTATTTTAGGGTTCCCTGTCGTGTCTGAATATTACCAATTGTTGAGAATATGTGACATAGAGATGTACACTACTTCTTGATCGAAGAAAATTAAAGCATACAATGTAGAACGAATTTGTCAGATATGCGATCTTAATGAAACTTAAGGTGAATTTCATCTTTTTTAAATGTTGAGTTATAAAGAATTACGTCCAAAAGTATAAATGAAACGTTATCATTATACTCGTATAAGTGTGTATAAAATTTAGAATTGCTACAATCAAGTACTACTTTAATTGATTTGTGTAAATATATAACATTAGCTGATAAAAAGGAAAATGTTGCTATGTCTTGAAAGTGTATGTGCGTATGTTTATGTCACAACGGCTTCCACTGTGTAAGGGTTTAAATAAAAAATCAGTAAAATTTCCTATTTTAAATAATCTTTTATACATCAACATTTTCAACAACTAAACAGTTTAAGAAAAGTAAAATAATTTACATTGCAAGTAAACTTGTCCTACCACTGTTCAAGCTCACTTCGAGTTTTAACATGTAAAATTGCGTGCACTAAGATTTGCAAGCAAAATCTGAACATTAGTCAAATGTTAAATCCTGAACCACTTTCTAGGGTAGATTCAATCGATGTCCCATTCTACTACGTGGTAATTATAATTCGGTTGCAGTCACTCTTGTTCTTTCCCTGCGCACATCTAAAACTCCTTAATAAGAACATTTCGTTGGCGCGATACAGTAATTTCTCATTTTTCCCGAGCAATTGTGATGATCACGTGACCCTGGAACGTTAAACAAAATTAAATAGTAGCATATCATTAAAAACTAAACTGCATTGGTGCGACTTTATACCTTTAACAAGAGCTGTCGGATGACAGCGCGCTCGACTATTCGAAGAATTGATTGAAGAATGGGGTCAAAATATTTCCATAGATTTTCAGACAAAAGAAAAAAATGGATTAAACAAAAAATTTTCCTGTATTTGTGGATTTCGATTAGTCTTGCACTAAGTGGCAATGTGTGACCATGATGGCAAATATGTTATTAAGTTATATGTTAGGCAAACACAGACTTGTATGAAAAGTTTAACTAATTTCCAAGTTCAAAAAGGGTCATAATTCAGTCAAAATAGTTGACAAAGTTATGTACAATTGCCTACAGATGGAAATCATGTTGATATACTAGTGTTAACAGTTTCAAAGCCACAGTTCAAATATTTGACAAAAATGTCAAAGTCCAAAATGGCCATAATTCAGCCAAAAATAGTTGTCAAGAGTTATGTACTCTTGCCTGCAGATGGAAATCATAATGATAAATAAGTGTTTTAAAGTTTAAAAGCCATAAGTCAAATAGTCTTGACAAAACATGGACATATATGAAAACAGAACCAATTTCCAAGTTCAAAAAGGGCCATAATTCAGCCAAAAAAAGATGACAGAGTTTATGTACTCTTGCCTATTGATAGAGACTATAATACTGAACAAGATATAAAAGTTTCAAAGCCATATGTCAAACACTTTACACAAAATATAACTGGTATGAAAAAACTTAACCAAGATTTCTAAGACAGAAGGGGCCATAATTCAGCCAAAATGCTTGATGGAGTTATGTACTCTTGCCTACAACTGGATATGGTGATGGTAAACAAGTGTTGAAAGTTTCAAAGCTTTATCTCAAAAGACTTTGTCAAAATGTAGACTGGTACGAAAAACTTAACCAAGATTTCTAAGTAAAAAAGGGGCAATAATTCAACCAAAATGCTTGATGGAGTTATGTTCTCTTGCCTACAACTGGACATGATGATGGTAAACAAGTGTTGAAAGTTTCAAAGCTTTATCTCAAAAGACTTTGCCAAAATATGAACTGGTACGAAAAACTTAACCAAGATTTCTAAGTCAAAAGGGGCCATAATTCAGTCAAAATGCTTGACAGAGTTATATACTCTTGCCTATAACTGGACATGGAGATGGTAAACAAGTGTTGAAAGTTTCAAAGCTTTATCTCAAGACTTTGTCAAAATGTGGACTGGTACGAAAAACCTAACCAGGGTGTGACGCCGACGCCAACGCCGACGCCGTGGTGAGTAGGATAGCTCTACTTATTTTTCGAATAGTCGAGCTAAAAATATATCAAAAGGTTGCTCCTTTAAAAGCAACACATGATAATAATTTAACTATATAATTTTGCTTTACTTAGCAAATTATCAATGCATATACTTATTTGTCTCATCGAGTCTTGCCTTGAACTCAAGTTCGGAATCAAAGGCATCATACTCGACTATTTTCGATGACACGCCATATATAGTTATCATGAAAAAATAATAGGAGTAACAAGTTAACTAATGGTTTCCAAAATACTTTCTATTTATATTATCTTGTGTTGAAGTGCCTATCTAACTATACCCCTTATTAAGGTTTATCTACTGTAACATTATTGAAATTAAATCAGTTATTTATATCCATACCTTCAAACAGCAACCGACATAGTCGTGTTTGGTACGGAGACCTAGTTGAGCGTTGAAATCCTTGTCTGGGGTAATTCCGTTAGAGGATGTTCACCACTTCTCAAATATTATGTCGTACAGCTTTTGGAAAATATAATACGTCAATTATGTCTTGCATGCCGATCACTCAACAATCCTTTTTAACATATAGATCTATTGACAATTCCATTGATGCAGACTAGAAGTTTTATTTCCTTTTTCATCTTTCATGTACCTAAAATAACAAATGATAGAACATATGTCATACATATGCACGTTTATAGTATACAACATATGTTCAAGATATGCCTCGATCTTTCAATATTATCTTCAAATGCTTAAATGAAGTTTACGGACCATCTAGTGCAAGCACTCTAACAGTTATTCAAATTAATAGAACTTCCAGGCAAGAGTGATCACATTTACAGGAGCACCAGCCCGATGTAAGTCATGCTGGAAATTGGTGAGCCGGGAAGGACATCAATTCAGTTGATGAACCGGGAAGGCGAAATTTTAGTTTACTGATTTTTCGTAAAGTTTAGATTCCAATGACTAATCAAGGTATCGCTGACATCTGTTTACCATAAAAGAATACCCGTCAATGCTTGGATTTATCAGAAATGCATGTAAACTCTTGTTATGCGACATAATATGGTGTGGTGGATAGGGAAGTGTTTCCATGAAGTGCATTGTGCACGAATGTTCTCTTAAACGGAAGGCTTTCTTGAAAATGCAAACGTAAATGGTAAACTAGACGCATGTGTGGGTACTTTCGACTATATGTCATTTCCGAATCTATTAGTTATCAATGTAATAATCGCAAGTTTACTCACCGAATCGAGATGTTTTGACACAAAAAAGCCGCATCGGGAAGTGTTGCGCGCACCTGTTGATGACGTACTATACCACCCCTGCAGTAGTTTCAGAGGCAATGATGTTTATTTCAATTTGTCGCGACGGACGAAAATCTACGAATACTATTAACTCACGCTGGACCTTCGGTTCAGGCGTGCTTAAAATCTTGCCAGCGGTTTCCGAGAATATTACTTAAGTTTTTCCTTTTGATTGCCATCGAAATCAGAACTTTGCATCGGCTGACTTAGATTTGAAAGAATCTGAAAGGGGACCACCAAGGAAACATCCTTGTTCAATTTTTGTTGAAATTAGCAGAGAGGCTTTGGAGAGGATGTTCTTAAAGTAATTGTGGATGAATGACGAACGGATAAACGGATATCAAACGATGCTAATTGCTCAACATGAGTACTTCGTGCTCCAGTGCACTGAACAGCTGCTGCAAGAAGTGTCAGCAAGATTACGGGTGATTAACACCGACCTTCCGTCAGACAGTGGGATGGTTTTCTCACAAGAATAATTCTAAACCGCGAGTGATCCTCGTAGGCTTATCGGTGCAGGGCAAGTGATTTGAAGTCGGTAAAGAGGAGTCCCCGAATAAGAAGAAAAATAAAATAAAAATGTTATGAAATATTTCATCGTATTAAAGGGATGAACAAATAACGTGAAAAATTTAATATGGTACTAATGAAAGTTTTTTTTTTCAATTACATCAGTGGGAGTTACTATCAAGTTGGTCGAAGCACAGCCACACTGCATATCAAGTTTTTATCAACCTAATGTATTGCAATTATAATAATTTTTTGTTTTTGTTTTGGGTTTAACGCCGTTTTTCAACAGTATTTCAGTCATGTAACGGCGGGTAGTTAACCTAACTAGTGTTCCTGGATTCTGTACCAGTACAAACCTGTTCTCCGCAAGTAACTGCCAACTTCCCCACATGAATCAGAGGTGGAGGACTAATGATTTCAGACACAATGTCGTTTATCAAATAGCCACGGAGAACATACGCCCCGCCCGAGGATCGAACTCACGGCCGCGAGATCCGTAGACCAACGCTCTACCTACTGAGCTAACCGGGCGGGCTTCAATTATAATAATACTATATATACAATAAAGTACTTGTGGCTAGGTTTGCATTCTGGAAGTCTACAACTGTTAATAGCTTTTTAAAATCGATCAATACCCATCAACCTACCCGATTTAAAAATGAAAATAAGTTTAAAATAGTGGGAAAAACTGATGAAACTATAATGTTGAAGCCAAAAGGGCAACATGTCGAGCCCATTATCTGTTGAAAACCGACTGAATTACTCAAACATTACAGCTAATTAAAGCAAGTTTCATTTTCATACCTTGATGATCAAGGCTTGTTCCAAACTAAAGTTATTTAAGGTAATTTTAAATCCACAAAAAAATCTTTACCAGGTAAAGATAGGTCAAAATACACCTAAAACACCTAAAAATTTGATGTATCATCCAATTTGTACCACATATAAACGGCGTTTGTTTTTCTGTGCGGTCAATTATAGAAGTTACAAATTAGGCTATTTATAGGAACAACAGAGGGAAGTCATTCTAAAATAAGTGCACGCTCGACTATTCGAAGAATTGATGGAAGTATTGGGTCAAGATATTACCAGAGATTTTCAGACAAAAGAAGAAAATAGATAAGACAAACAATGTACCTGTATTTGGGGATTTGTATTAGTCTTGCACTATATGGCAACGTGGGACCATGATGGTAAGCAAGTGTTCAAAGTTTCAAAGCCATATATCAAACAGTTAAGACAAAATATGGGATGGTATGAGAAACTTCACTAATTTCTATGTAAAAACAGGGCCATAACTGAGCTAAAGTCCTTGTCCTAGTTGTGTTGTCTTGCCTACAAATGTTGACTATGATGGCTAACAAGCGACCAAAGTTTCAAAGCCATATGACAAACAGGTTAGGCAAAATATGGACTGGTAAGAACAATTAATCTGATTTCCACGTCCAAAAAGGGCCATAATACAGCCAAAATAGTTGACAGAATTATGTATTCTTGCCAGGTAGAAGTTTTCAAAGTTTAAAAGCCACATGTCAAACAGTTTTTTACAAAACATTGACTTGTATGAAATCTGAACCAATTTCTAAGTCCAAAAAGGGCCATAATTCAGTCAAAATATTTGACAGATTTATGTACCCTTGCCTACAAGTAGAGACTGTTATAATAAACAAGTGTTCTAACTTTGAAGTAAATATCTTTGACGGTATACAAGATATTACCATTTCATAAAACCTTTAACCAATGCTCAGTTTTGAGTATGACGTCGTTTTTTCTTTATTTGACATAGTGACCTAGTTTTTGAGCTCATGTGACCCAGTTTTGAACTTGACCTAGATATTATCAAGATAAAAATTCTGATTAATTTTCATGAAGATCCATTGAAAAATATAGTCTCTAGAGAGGTCACAAGGTTTTTCTATTATTTGACCTATTGACCTAGTTTTCGAAGGTACGTGACCTGTTTTGAACTTTACCTAGATATCATCAAGGTGAACTAATTTTCATGAAGATCTCATGAAAAATATGGCCTCTAGAGAGGTCACAAGGTTTTTCTATTTTTATACCTACTGGCCTAGTTTTTGAACGCACGTGACCCAGTTTCGAAAATAATCTAGATATCACCAAGGTGAACATTCAGATCAATTTTCATGAAGATCCATTGAAAAATATGGCCTCTAGAGATGTCAAAAGATTTTTCTAATTTTAGACCTACTGACCTAGTTTTTGACTGCAGTTCACCCAGTTTCAAACTTGACCTAGATATCATCAAGATGAACATTCAGACCAACTTTCATACAGATCCCATGAAAGTATGGCCTCTAGAGAAGTCACAAGTTTTTTTTTATTATTTTAACCTACTGACCTAGATTTTTAAGGCATGTGACCCAGTTTCAAACTTGACCTAGATATCATCAAGGTGAACATTCTGACCAATTTTCATGAAGATCCATTCAAGGGTATGGCCTCCAGAGAGGTCACAATGTTTTTCTATTTCAAGACCTACTGACCTAGTTTTTGATCGCAGTTGACCCAGTTTCGAACTTGACCTATATATCATCAAGATAAACATTCAGACCAACTTTCATACAGATCCCATGAAAAATATGGCCTCTAGAGAGGTCACAACGTTTTTTCATTATTTGACCTACTGACCTACTTTTTGAGGCACGTGACCCACTTTCAAACCTGACCTAGATATCATCAAGATGAACATTCTGACCAATTTTTATGGAATCCACTCACAAGTATGGCCTCTAGGGAGGTCACAAGGTTTTTCTATTTTTAGACCTACTGACCTAGTTTTAGACCGCACAAGACCCTGTTTCGAACTTGACCTAGATATCATCAAGATGAACATTCAGACCAATTTTCATACAGATCCCATGAAAAATATGGCCTTTAGAGAGGTCACAAAGTTTTTCTATTATTTGACCTACTGACCTAGTTTTGGAGGCACGTGACCCACTTTCAAACTTGACCTAGATATCATCAAGATGAACATTCAGACCAACTTTCATACAGATCCCATGAAAAATATGGCCTTTAGAGAGGTCACAAGGTTTTTCTATTATTTGACCTACTGACCTAATTTTTGACGGCACGTGACCCAGTTTCGAACTTGCCCTAGATATCATCAAGTTGAACATGAACTGAATATGACGTCTTTTTTCTATTATTTGACATAGCGACCTAGTTTGAGCTCATGTGACCTACTTCTGAACTTGACCTAGATATCATCAAGATAAAAATTCTGACCAATTTTCATGAAGATCCATTGAAAAATATGGCCTCTAGAGAGGTCAAAAGGTTTTTTTATTTTTAGACGTACTGACCTAGTATTGATCGCATGTGACTCAGTTTCGAACATGATAAGATATCATAAAGGTGAACATTCTCACCAATTTTCATGAAGATCCATTGAAAAATATGGCCTCTAGAGAGGTCAAACGGTCTTTCTATGTTGAGACCTAGTGACCTAATTTTTGACCGCAGTTCACCCAGTTTCAAACTTGACCTAGATATCATCAAGATGAACATTCAGACCAACTTTCATACAGATCCCATGAAAACTATGGCCTCTAGAGTGGTCAAAAGGTTTTTCTATTATTTGACTCACTGACCTAGTTTTTGACCGCACGTGACCCAGTTTCGAACTTGACCTACATATCATCAAGATAAACATTCTGACCAATTTTCATACAGATCCCATGAAAAATATGACCTCCAGGGAGGTCACAAGGTTTTTCTATTATTTGACCTAATGACCTAGTTTTGGACCGCACGTGACCCAGTTTCAAACTTGACTTAGATATAATCAAGGTGAACATTCTGACCAATTTTCATGAAGATCTCATGAGTTATATGGCCTCTAGAGAGGTCACAAGGTTTTTCTATTTCTAGACCTACTGACCTAGTTTTTGACAGCACGTAACGCAGTTTCGAACTTGTCCTAGATATCATCAAGGTGAACATTCAGACCAACTTTCATACAGATCCCATAAAAAATATGGCCTTTAGAGAGGTCACAAGGTTTTTCTATTATTTGACCTACTGACCTAATTTTTGACGGCACGTGACCCAGTTTCGAACTTGCCCTAGATATCATCAAGTTGAACGTTCTGACCAATTTTCATGAAGATCTTGTGAAATATATGGCCTCTAGAGAGGTCACAAGGTTTTTCTATTTTTAGACCTACTGACCTAGTTTTTGAAGGCACGTGACCCAGTTTCGAACTTGACCTGGATATCATCAAGGTGAACATTCTGATCAATTTTCATGAAGATCTTGTGAAATGTATGGCCTCTAGAGGGTCACAAAGTTTTTCTATTTTTAGACCTACTGACCTACTTTTTGACGGCACGTGACCCAGTTTCGAACTTGACCTAGATATCATCAAGATGAACATTCTGACCAACATTCATAAAGATCCCACAAAAAATGTGACCTCTAGAGTGGTCACAAGCAAATGTTTATGGATGACGGACGACGGACGCCGCGCGATCACAAAAGCTCACCTTGTCACTTGACAGGTGAGCTAAAAATGCGATAAATTCACAAAAAGAATATTTCTTAGTCCATAAAAAAAAATCCCTACCAGGTTCTGATATATCAAAATACACCTCGTTGTTTCCCTACAGCCAAAAATGAAAACGTTACAAAACTAGAGATGCTTTTGAGAAAAGCGCATGTCTCCCACAACCGCCTAATCATCTAAATAGCATGCGCATTGTTGATCTCAAAAGGACCACTATACTACTTATCATCTAAATAGCATGCGCATTGTTGACCTCAAAAGGACCACTATACTACTTTTAAAAGTAGTATAGGCGTCTTTTTGAGGTCAACAATGCCCAAGAAATCTGAGCGTTTTTTTTTTTTTGGTAATTCAAGGGCCATAATTCTGAAGTGCCTAGGCCGATTTGGCTAGTTATCGAACTTTGCCGAGGTCTTATGGTCAGACACATTTTGTTCAAGTTTGGTGAAGATCGGGTGAGAAATGTTCAACTTAAAGAGTGCGGACAAGTCTTTGTGACAGACAGACAGACAGACTGGAGTAAATCAATATGTCTCCCATACCACTGTGTGGTGGGAGACATAATAAGCTTTTAATAGTAATGACAAAGGGAAGTCATTCTATAAAAAAAATATAGGACCACAAAAAGGGATCTGCCAAATAAGAAACAAGAGGACCATGATGGTCCTGAATCGCTAACCTGCCCCCACATGAACTGAGTATGACGTCTTTTTTCTATTATTTGACATAGCGACCTAGTTTTTGAGCTCATGTGACCTACTTCTGAACTTGACCTAGATATCATCAAGATAAAAATTCTGACCAATTTTCATGAAGATCCATTGAAAAATATGGCCTCTAGAGAGGTCAAAAGGTTTTTCTATTTTTAGACGTACTGACCTAGTATTGACTGCATGTGACTCAGTTTCGAACTTGATAAGATATCATAAAGGTGAACATTCTCACCAATTTTCATGAAGATCCATTGAAAAATATGGCCTCTAGAGAGGTCAAAAGGTCTTTCTATGTTGAGACCTAGTGACCTAGTTTTTGACCGCAGTTCACCCAGTTTCAAACTTGGCCTAGATATCATCAAGATGAACATTCAGACCAACTTTCATACAGATCCCATGAAAACTATGGCCTCTAGAATGGTCACAAGGTTTTTCTATTATTTGACTTACTGACCTAGTTTTTGACCGCACGTGACCCAGTTTCGAACTTGACCTAGATATCATCAAGGTGAACATTCTGACAAATTTTCATGAAGATCTCATGAAATATATGGCCTCTAGAGAGGTCACAAGGTTTTTCTATTTCTCGACCTACTGACCTAGTTTTTGACAGCAAGTAACGCAGTTTCGAACTTGACCTAGATATCATCAAGATGAACATTCAGACCAACTTTCATACAGATCCCATAAAAAATATGGCCTCTACAGCGGTCACAAGGTTTTTCTATTATTTGACCTACTGACCTAGTTTTGGATCGGACGTGACCCAGTTTCAAATCTGACCTAAATATCATCAAGGTGAACATTCTGGGAGGTCACTAGAATTTTCTATTTTTAGATCTACTGACCTAGTTTTGGACCGCAGTTGACCGAATTTCGAACCTGACCTAGATATCATCAAGATGAACATTCTGACCAATTTTCATGCAGATCCCATTAAAAATATGGCCTCTACAGCGGTCACAAGGTTTTTCTATTATTTGACCTACTGACCTAGTTTTGGATCGGACGTGACCCAGTTTCAAATCTGACCTAAATATCATCAAGGTGAACATTCTGACCAATTTTCATGCAGATCCCATGAAAAAATATGACCTCTAGAGAGGTCAAAAGGTCTTTCTATTATTTGACCTACTGACCTAGTTTTTGACCGCAGTTCACCCGGTTTCAAACTTGACCTAGATATCATCAAGATGAACATTCTGATCAATTTTCATGCAGATCCAATGAAAAATACGGTCTCTAGAGAGGTCATAAGGTTTTTCTATTATTTGACCTACTGACCTAGTTTTAGACCGGACGTTACCCAGTTTCAAACTCGACCTAGATATCATCAAGATGAACATTCAGACCAATTTTCATGCAGATCCCATGAAAAATATGACCTCCAGAGAGGTCACAAGGATTTTCTATTATTTGACCTACTGACCTAGTTTTTTACGGTATGTGACCCAGTTTCGAATTTGACCTAGATATCATCAAGGTGAACATTCAGACCAACTTTCATGAAGATCTTGTGAAAAATTTGGCCTCTAGAGAAGTCATAAGGTTTTTCTATTTTTAGACATACTGACCTAGTTTTTGACCGCACGTGACCCAGTTTCGAACTTGACCTAGATATCATCAAGGTGAACATTCTGACCAATTTTCATAAAGACTCCATGAAAAATGTGACCTCTAGAGTGGTCACAAGCAAAAGTTTACGCACGCACGGACGGACGGACGACGGACGCTGCGCAATCACAAAAGTTCACCTTGTCACTTTGTGACAGGTGAGCTAAAAACAAGAGCTCGTCGAACACGAAATGCCCCCCTTGATGCATTTAGTAATTGCACAAGGAACAGAAATTATATGCTCACTGTAAACAAAAGTTCTATCATTCTGGTTTAATCTGATCTTGACCTTTAACCTATTAACCTAACAAGAGATTACAGAGTGATCTTGGCGCCATCCACTGAGAAATTTTTGAATGTTTCGAATTTCAAGACTAGCTCAAGGTCAAAATCAAGGTCAAATTTCATTTCTGTACAAAACAATGTGTAGGTGGTCCAAATTTGAAAGCTGTGGCTTGAGAAATGTGAAAGTAGGTCACTAGATCAATTTCAAGGTCAAAGCTCATTTCGGTAGACAGAACTATGCATGTGCTTCAAATTTGGAGGCTGTAGCTTGAGAATTGTGAAAGTAGGTAATAGGTAAAAATCAATGTCAAATTTCAATTCAGAACACAAAAATATGCAGGCGGTCCAAATTTGAAGCCTGTAGCTTGAGAAATGTGAAAGTAAGTCACTAGGTCAATCTCAAGATCAAAGTTCATTTCGGAACACAAAACTATGCATGTGGTTCAAATTTGAAGGCTGCAGCTTGAGAAATGTGAAAGTAGGTCACTAGATCAAAATCAAGGTCAAATTTTATTTCGGAACACAAAACTATGCAAGTGGTCCAAATTTGAAGCCTGTACCTTCAAAAATGTGAAAGTAGGTCACTAGGTCAATAACAAGGTCAAAGTTTGTTTCAGCACACAAACCTATGCTTGTGGTCCAAATTTGAAGGCTGTAACTACAGAAATGTGAAAGTAGGTCACTAGGTCAAGATCAAGGTCAACTCATGTCAAGGTTCATCTTCCCACTCAAAACTATAAATGTGGTCCAACTTTGAATGATGTAAGTTATGGACATGAAGATTCTAAGTTTTTCCCTATATAAGTCATGTGACCCCTGGGACGGGGCCATATTTGACCCTTGAGGGATAATTTGAACAAACTTGTTTGAGAACCACTAGATGATGCTACATTACAAAATATATAAGCCATAGTCTTTGTGGTTTGGACAAGAAGATTTTCAAAGTTTTTCCCTATATAAGTCTATGTAAACCATGTGACCCCAGGGCGGAGCCATATTTGACCCTAGGGGAATAATTTAAACAATCTTAGTACAGGACTACTAGATGTCATATACAAAATATCAAAGCCCTAGGCCCTGTAGTTATGGACAAGAGGTTTTTCAAAAACATTTCCTATGTAAGTCTATATAAAACATGTGACCCCCGGGGTGGGGCCATATTTGATCCCAGGGAAATAATCTGAATAACCTGGGTAGTGAACCACTAGATTTTGCTACATACCAAATATCAAAGCCCTAGGCCCTATGGTTTTGGACAAGAAGATCAGAAACCGTTTAACTGTTCCTGGCCAATGTGACATTGACCTTTGACCTAATGACCTCAAAATCAATAGGGGTCATCTGCTGGTCAATGCCAACCTAACTATCAATTTTCCTGACACTAGGCCCAAGCGTTCTTGATTATTGCTCGGAAACCATTTTACTGTTCCTGGTCACTCTGACCTTGACCTTTGACATACTGACCTCAAAATCAATAGGGGTCATCTGCTGGCTATGACCAACCTCCCTATCAATTTTCGTGACCCTAGGCCTAAGCGTTCTGGAGTTATCATCCAGAAACCGTTTCACTGTTCAGGGTCACTGTGACCTTGACCTACCTTTAACATACTGACCTCAAAATCAATAGGGGTCATCTGCTGGTCATGACCAACCTCCCCATTAACTTTCATGATCCTAGGCCCAAGTGTTCTTGAGTTATCATCCGGAAACCGTTTTATTATTCAGGGTTACTGTGACCTTGACCTTTGACATACAGACCTCAAAATCTATAGGGGTCATCTGCTGGTGATAACCAACCTCCCTATCAACTTTCATGATCCTAGGCCCAAGCATTCTTGAGTTATCATCTGGAAACGGATTGGTCTACATTCCGACCGACCGACCGACCGACCAACAGACCGACCAACATCTGCAAAACAATATACCCCTCCTTCTTCGAAAGGGGACATAAAAATAACACATTGTGGCTGGGTTTTGCGTGTGACACTCTGTATCACTGAGGCAAACATTTAAGCCAAATCAAATTAAGACTGTTCAAAGCACGTCAAAGTTAAGGCACGGGCAAGCTCTACAATGTCAATGACAATGACAAAATGTTTATTTGATACTGGTCACCAGCCAATAACAATATAATGCAGTACAGATAAGCATTTTAGAGAAATGTACAGGTACACTAATGATAGATATAATATATATTACTAGTATCACTCATACACATGTATAATATCTACTAATATAAACAAAGGTATCTTTCCAAAACATTAGTTATAAACTTATGACATTCAAATATAAACATAATTCTTTATTGTGTTAAAATGTAACAGAACATAGTATTCGAATACTTTTACTTGTACACAAGGAAAAATAATGTATTAATTATATGCTAAATTAACTGTTTTTATTGCTAGACTTGTTATTTCAGTGTTGAAAATGAAATTTATTTCAGCAAATAGCAATCATTTGAAACAAAGGAAAATAAACAGGATGTAAACTTAAACAGTCAGGGGTGTAACTGTTTTAAGTTATGTAACCTATTTCAGTTACTTTTTCAAGCATTTTATAACCTGTATTAGTTATAGAGTAAGTTAACTCAGGTAAGTAAATCAAACAAGAGGACCATGATGGTCCTAAATCGCTCACCTGTCCCCACATGACCCAGTTTTGAACTGAGCATGACATCGTTTTTTCTATTATTTGACATAGTGACCTAGTTTTTGAGCTCATGTGACCCAGTTTTGAACTTGACCTAGATATCAAGATAAAAATTCTGACCAATTTTCACGAAGATCCATTGAAAAATATGGCCTCTAGAGAGGTCACAAGGTTTTTTATTATTTGACCTACTGACCTAGTTATTGACGGCACGTGACCAAGATTCGAATCTGACCTAGATATCATCAAGGTGAACATTCTGACCAATTTTCATGCAGATCCATTCAAAAGTATGGCCGCTAGAGAGGTGACAAGGTTTTTCTATTTTTAGACCTACTGACCTAGTTTTTGACCGCAGTTGACCCAGTTTCAAACTTGATCTAGATATCATCAAGATGAACATTCACACCAACTTTCATACAGATCCCATGAAAAATATGGCCTCTAGAGAGGTCACAATGTTTTTTTATTATTTGACCTACTGACCTAGTTATTGAAGGCATGTGATCCAGTTTCGAACTTGACCTAGATATCATCAAGGTCAATATTCTGACCAATTTTCATGAAGATTCATTCGAAAGTATGGCCTCTAGAGAGGTCACAAGGTTTTTCTGTTTTAAGACCTACTGACCTAGTTTTGACCACAGTTGACCCAGTTTCGATCTTGACCTAGATATCATCATGGTGAACATTCAGACCAATTTTCATACAGATCCCATGAAAAATACGGCCTCTAGAGAGGTCACAAGGTTTTTTTATTATTTGACCTACTGACCTAATTGACGGCACGTGACCAGTTTCGAACCTGACCTGGATATCATCAAGATGAAAATTCTGACCAATTTGCATGAAGCTCCATTCAAAAGTATGGCCTCTAAAGAGGTCACAAGGTTTTTCTATTTTTAGACCTACTAACCTAGTTTTTGTTCGCATGTAAACCAGTTTCAAACTTGTCCTAGACATCATCAAGATGAACATTCAGACCAACTTTCATACAGATCCCATGAAAAATATGGCCTCTAGAGAGGGCGCAAGGTTTCTCTATTATTTGACCTACTGATCTAGTTTTTGATGACACGTGACCCAGTTTCGAACTTGACCTAGATATCATCAAGGTGAACATTCTGACCAATTTTCATACAGATCCATTCAAAAGTATGGCCTCTAGAGAGGTGACAAGGTTTTTCTATTTTTAGACCTACTGACCTAGTTTTTGACCGCACATGACCCAGTTTCAAACTTCCTCTAGATATTATCATGCTGAACATTCAGACCAACTTTCATACAGATCCCATGAAAAATATGGCCTCTAGAGAGGTCACAATGTTTTTCTATTTTTTGACCTACTGACCTAGTTTTTGAAGGAACGTGACCCAGTTTCGAACTTGACATAGATATCATCAAGGTGAACATTCTGACTAATTTTTATGAAGATCTTATATAAAATATGGCCTCTAGAGAGGTCACAAGGTTTTTCTATTTTTAGATCTACTGACCTAGTTTTTGACCACACGTGACCCAGTTTTGAACTTGACCTAGATATCATCAAGGTGAACATTCTGACCAATTTTCATACAGACCCAATTAAAAATGAGACCTCTAGAGTGGTCACAAGCAAAAGTTTACGGACGGACGGACGCACTGACGACGGACGCTGCGCGATCACAAAAGCTCACCTTGTCACTTTGTGACAGGTGAGCTAAAAAAGTCTTTTTGCTGTTCTCACAAAGTGACCTATACAGTGAAATAAGTAGCAATCTGTGGTTAATCAAATTCTCTTTTAGTCTGATCTTGACCTGATAAGCATAATGGGATGCTAAGAGTTTTATAGCCTTTTAAACCTTTTGTGTAAAACTTTATCAGCCTTGCGTAAAATAATTTACTGCATAGGTGGAAAGATAACAGTTCAAGGATTCAGGAAATAAGTGCATTAGTCACATTCAAAATGAGGAATTGGCACAGGAGGGCTTTGATATATTTTATTATAACTGAAACAAGTTATGAAAATATAGGCAATAACTCAAATGGGTTATAAACTGCGATAACTTGAAACAGTTACACCCCTGACTGTTAAAACTGTTGTCATAACAATTTTATGAGATTGCACATAATATTTTTACAGCATGTGACATTAAAAATTCGAAGAAATATTCTTATAGAAATTCTTTTTTTTCAGTCCCATTAATTTCCAAAAATGGTCATCTTTATAGGAACGAAAACTGAAGATGTATCCTTTGGAAATTATTTTAGAAAAGATAAAATTTATCATATCCATGTAATACATACATTTTTTTTGTATTCTTAAGAATATGTCAACTTTTTTATTACATTATATTGTATGTAATGTGTACAATTTAACATCTTGTAATCATAAAAGCTATACTTAACACATGATTTATATTCATAAAAGTTATCATTAATTCAAACCGGGTGCTATATGTATATCATTAAGCATCATTAACAAAAAAAGCATCAGCTGGTAAATACTACCGTCTAATATCATCGTATACAATGTCCTTTGACCACTAAGTGCGTCCTTGACATTTTAGGTAGGGTTCTGTGAGTTGCGTGCAACACTGCCTCATTGAGGCAAACATTTATGTCAACTAAAAAACAGACTGCTTTATGAATGACAAAGTTACATCCCGGACAAGCTCTAAAATGACCTTTGACCCCAAAATGTGGCCTTAACCTGTGAGTAAGGGGGACCTGGGTTTGCATGCGACACTGTCTCACTGATGTGAACATTTATGCCAAATGAAAGATTGCTTCATACTTATCAAAGTTCATACTTATCAAAGTTATCGCCCTGACAAAGTCTAAAATAACCAATTTATCGTCAATTGTGACCTAAACCTTTGAGATAGAAACCTGGCGTTTGCATGCGACACTGTCTAATGGACATGATGGAGGGTAACATTCATACAAAGTATAAACAAGATTCCTTTATGCATGTCAAAATTAATGTCCGGGCAAGATCAGACATGACAAATGACCTTGACCTTTGAGATAGAAACCTAGGATTTGCGCATGACACTCCTTGTCATTAAGGTAAGCACTCATGCCAAATATTAACAAGATTTCATCCATGCATGTCGAAGTTTTTGTCCCGGCAAAAAAATGGATAGATGCACACAAGAATGCATGGACAACTATGTTTTTGCTTCTGCAAGCGGTCTCTATAAAAACAATGTATTGTACTTTATCATATAAAAGGGGAGTATTTCATGTACCAACAAGAAAGAAAGCTAACTTGCGTTCCAATGACCTTGATCATTGCACATGGCACATTGTCTTCTTATAGTGATTATTCATACTAATTTATTTGAATATACATCCTTGCACAAAGTTACACACCAGACGAAAAACAAGAGGGTCATGATGACCCTGGATCGCTCACCTGAGTTATATGAGCTACATGTTTCAAATGGCAAACTGATGCTAAAATATTAAGAAGGTAGATCAGTAGGTCACATTCATGGTAACTGAAAGTCAGTTTTAAGATCGGTGTGCAAAACTGTACATGTCATTCAAATTTCAAGGCTGTATCTTAAAAAACAAGAAAGTAAGTCAGTAGGTCAAGGTCACAGTCAAGTGATCCCTAATCGCTTGGGGTCATCCGGTAATAATTATTAAACAGTCTAGGAAATATGCTGGATAATTTTTGAAGTATTTTTCCAATATAACTCATAATTATAACAAGTGCCCCAGGGCGGGGCCTCTTTTCACCCTAGGGGCATAATTTGCACTCACTTGTTAGAGATCCACCAGGCAATGCTACGTACAAAATATCAAGGCCTAGGCCTTGAACTTTTAGACAAGAAGATCTTTATTTTTTTTCCTATATAAGTCTATGTTAAACTTGGTACCCCCAGGGCAGGGCCTCTTTTCATCCTAGGGACATAATTTGAACAATTTTGGTAGAGGACTACAAGGAAAGGCAACATACTTAATATCAAAAGCCTAGGCCTTGCAGTTTCAGGCAAGAAGATTTTAAAAGTGTTTTTTTTTCCTATAAGTCTAAAACTTGAGACCCCCGGGCAGGGCTTCTTTTCACCCCAGGGGCATAATTTGAACATTTCTGTTAGAGGACCACAAGGCAATGCTACATACAAAATATCAAAGGCCTAGATCTTGTGGTTTTAGACTAAGAAAAGAAGATTTTTAAAGATTTTAGTATACAAGTCTATGTAAAACTTGTGACCCCAAGGACGGGGCCTCTTTTCACCCCAGAGGCACAATAATCTTCATAGAGGACCATAAGATGATGTCACATGCCAAATATCAAGACTCTACGCCTTGCGGTTTTGGACAAGAAGGTTTTTAAAGTTTTTCCTTTCGGTTGCCATCGCAACTAGAGTTCTGCATGGAATTAAATATTTTGAACAATTTTGAAAGAGTACCACACAAGGCTCATTCCTGTGAAGTTTGGTGTAATTTTGCACAGTGGTTTTCAAGAAGATTGTTTTAAAAAATGTTGAAGGACACTCGACTGACGACGATCAACAGACATTGAGCTGTCACAAAAGCTCACCATGAGCCTTTGGCTCAGGTGAGCTAAAAAAACATTATAGTGTTATATCTCAAAGTGTGACCTTGAGCTTGATGTCAGGGACTTACATGTGAAAAATCAATTTGTTATGGAGGCTGTTTGTGCCAAGTTACTTGAATATCCAACCATGCAAAGCAGAATTATTGACCAGACCAAAACATGACCTATTAATTTCATTTATCTTTGACCTCTTAATGCCTTGACCTTTAAGACAGAGGCATTGGTCTGGCATGCACATGTCAGCTCATTATGGGGAACATGTGATTTTGAATTCCCTTGATAAATGGTAGAGTTATGGGCTGTACATAAAACTAAACCTCTCTTGCATTATACCCGTGTCCTCAAAATGTGCCCTTGACCTTGACCTAGGGTCTTTGTCTTAGTAATGACATGTTCTCTTCATGGGAAATACTAGTGCCAAGTGATTTTAAAATCCCTTGATGAATGGCAGACTTACGGACTGGGCATGAAACAAACTGTTAATATTTGACCATGTGCATGACATGTCGTTTTATTGTGGAAAACTTTTGTGTCGAGATATTTCAAATTCCCTTTATGGATGGCAGAGCTATGGACCAGAAATGAAGTGCGACGGATGGAACATTCTGGAAAGACAGACAGACGGATGGACGGACAGAAGGATGCAGCACATTTCAAAAAGGAGGGGGTCAAAAAGAGACATCTGAGGCTCCTTAGTATATATTTACTAATTTCTTATCCGATTATAATGAAATAACATTTTGAAAAATTACATAGCACATCTAAAATCATTTCTCTCATACATGTCATATTTCCTTTCGTTTGTTTGTTTTCGGGATTAACGCCGTTTTTCAACAGTATTTCAGTCATGTAACGGCGGGCAGTTAACCTAACCAGTATTCCTGGATTCTGTACCAGTACAAACCTGTTCTCTGCAAGTAACTGCCAACTTCCCCACATGAATCAGAGGTGGAGGACTAATGATTTCAGACACAATGTCGTTTACACATGACTGCTTATTTAAAGAGCTTATCTTCAGTACCGGTATGTTTTCTCAAATATGCCTCCAAATAAGTCTTTGAATTACACACATTACAGCAAACACTACTTTTATGTTTGAATGTGGCTACATTTAAAACATCTTCTGTATGCTTTTCATAAATTTTTCTTTTAAATTAGCACTGTAATCACATGCGTAATAAAAACAGTTTCGTTTCTTCTCTCCTGTATGCATTCTCAGATGTGTTTACATATTACTTTGGCTAAATGTACCAGATATATGATAAAAAACACAACATTTTATCCATTTCCCAGTAGGTATTCTTATATGTGTTTTCACATCACTCTTTTGACTAAATGCACACTCATTATTCCCTGCCTTAAGTGTATTTCACATAATTATCATTTAAAATGTTTCTCTCCTGTATGCATTCTTTTATGTCTTTTCATAGTGTTTCCATCAATACATGAACAATCGCTAAACATGCTACAAGCATACCGTATAAGTACTTTTTTCTGCGGGAACTTTATTTAACAGATGTAAAATCCGCAGAAAATTTTGTCCTGACATGCTGTGATACCACGATACAAGTCGCCATTATAATCCGGTTAAGTATAATACAACGTTCGTTAGTGTTATCGACTTTTGTCAACCATACAGCCAAAGGCTGGCGAATCAAGTTGAAAATTTAGTAGTAACGGTAATATAATAGAACCATTTTATCATTTTTTTGCTGTTGAATAAACCATAATAAAAACATCGAATTTGTTTTGGTTTTCATTCACCATTGAGCGGTCAGCTCTCAGTTTCAATTTTCTTAAATTATGTGACAAACACAATCCATTGTATTCTTTGTATCTTTTTTTAACCGATCCGTCGGTCATATAAATTTACCGTTATTTGTATGGGACTTGAAAAAGGCGTGATTAACAAAATTATCATACCATTACAATGCACAGACAAGAATGTTTGCAAATCATAGATTCAGACATTTTTCGTGTTTGTTTGGCATAACCGTATTTATAAAATGGCTGTTCCTCCTTGCATTTAACACTCATAATGTGATGATGACGACGTTTCATCAGTACCCTTCAACTTTTATTTTCAAACCGGAAGCCAACATAACTGTCAAAATAACAGCAAATACGTACCTGTCTATTTGAAATTAATAAAACAACTGGTGAAATCAGAACCGCAGAAATAAATCCCATCAACGTGAGAAGGAAGACACTGCAGAAATAAGGTACGCAGAAAGTTAATACCACATAATTTTTGTAAAAATCGCAGAATATTCAGCCCGCAGAAATAAGTACTTATACGGTATCTTTAGCATTTCTCTCTTGTAGATATTCTTACACGCGCCTTCAAATTACTACTTATAATACATATCAGTTAAAACCTTTCTTTAAAGTGCCTGTTCAAATTAGCGCTGTAGTTGCATGCATATTCACATTTATTGCATCTGAAGGCAGCAATTCTTTCCAGTATGTATTTAATCACCCCTATTGGATGTACGCACGTATTGTGTGTACAATATACTGACTAAAGTTAATAGTGTATGTACAATGCATGTGTACATTCAATGTGGGAAAATTAATGCCAGCCCTGATTATGTTGACTACATGCATAATCAAACACATCGCATTTGAATTGTTTCTCTCCAGTATGTATTTTGATATGTTTCTTCGAATCCGTATGTTGACTACATGCATAATCACATAAATCACATTAAAACCGATTCTCTCCGGTATGTAGTTTAATATCTTTCTTCAGATCATTATGTTAAATACATGCATAATCACGATAATCACAAACATCACATTTAAAATGTTTCTCTTCTGTATGTATTCTTGTATGTCTCTTCACAACACTTTTACAACTACATGTTTATTCGCAATCATCCCTTTTAAAGCATTTCTCTCCTGTATGTTTTTTTTTTACATGTGTCCTCAGATTACTACTCTGACTACATGCATAATTACACATATCACATTTAAATCGTTTCTCTCCAGTATGTATTCTTACATGAGTCTTCAGATGACTATGTTGACTACATGTATAATCACACACATCACATTTATATGGTTTCTCTCCTGTATGTATTCTTATATGTTTCTTCATAGTACCTCCATCTACACATGCATAATCACAAACATCGCATTTATATGGTTTCTCTCCTGTATGTATTCTTATATGTCTCTTCATTGTACCGCTATCTCTACATGCATAATCACAAACATCACATTTATAACGTTTTTCTTCAGTATGGGTTCTCATATGTCTCTTCAAATTAACACTGTAATTGCATGCATATTCACAAAAACCACATTTGAAACATTTAATTCCTGTATGCTTTTTTGTATGTCTTTTTATAGCAGTTCTATCACTACATGTGATATCACAATAGTAACATTTATATTGTTTCTCTCTAGTATGCATTCTTATATGTTTCTTCATTGCACTTCCATCTGTACATGCGTAATCACAAACATCACATTTAAAACATTTTTCTCCAGTATGAGTTCTCAAATGCCTCTTCAAATTAGCACTGTTATGGCATGCATATTCACAAAAACCACATTTGAAGCTTTTCTCTCCCGAATGTATTCTCATATGTAATTTAAGATTACTGCGTTGACTACATGCATGATCACAAACAGTACATTTAAATAGCTTTTCTCTTGTAGGTTTACTCATTATGCCTCTTAAACGATTCTGTCCCATATGTATCCTGATTTGAGATTTCAGATTAGCACTTGCATTAAATGCATAATCAAGTAACTGTGTCTATTAAACAACGCATTCAAAACGTTTCTCTCATGCATGTATTCTGAAATGAGTTACATGATCTCATTTAAAGCTTATTCACTTATTATTAAAGCTTTTGTATTCTGTTCATTTTCCCAGCTGTTTATTCAGATAACCTTTTTAATCGCATGCAAAATCACAATGCATTTTTCTTGTGCATTTCCTCTCATATGTTTCTTAGATGACATCTGAGATAACATTCTCAATATTTGCTGATTGAATTATAAACATTACCATCAACATTAGATTTAAAGTGTTTCTTTCATGTACATATTTTAAATGTCGCCTATAGAGCTTAGTTCTGTGACATGTATTATAAGAAATATCACTTTTGTACTATTTCTTCTACGTCATGACCATACTGTTTCTGACATTTTCTACACCTGTACTCATTAATTCATTTGCCTACACTTCTCATAATGCTGATTTATACAAAGGCTGGCATCAATGAGATATGTTGGTTTTACATCTGCATAGACCTACAAAAGACAAAATGTTACAGAAAATTACACATATATAAAACAACCAGCCATTCTCATGTAGGGAAATTCAAGACAAAATTCACTCAATCCCTATTTAACCCTTAGCCTGCTGGCGGCAAATGATTTTGCCTTTGCGACCAATGCAGACCAAGATCAGCTGATCAGCTGTTCGCCATTCAGTCAGCATCTTTTTGTAATCACCCCTTTTAACAGTTAACGGTACTGTCCAAATTGAAAGATGGACAAGTTCATTTTAGAAATTTAGCAGGGTAAGGGTTAAATTGTGCTTGTGTTGATTTTTCATCTCAATACTTGATTAAGGGTATACAATGTAGCTATGTCAGAACAAGTAGGCAAGTTTTTAAATTGTGTGTAACTTTTGAATTTATTTAAGTGCAATCTGAATGTGCAACCAAGAAAGAAAAAGGGAGGAAATATAGTTTTAGAAACTTAAATTTAAAATGAATTTCGACTAAATATATAATTGTTAATGCAAATCTTCTACAAATTTAATAGAAGAGTTCTTGCATTCATACCATTCCATAGGCTACATGTATGTATGTGTAACATGGTATTGAATTGTTCACTACTGTTATATTGCGTAACACTGAATATTTGGTTATTCTTACATATTTTCATATTTGTTATTATACTTATTTTCTAATTGAAAATGTATATGTCACTGGATTTTATGATTTTCATCTTAATTCAAAATTGATACTTTACAATTACATTCTTAGATATAGCTTTATCCTATGGCTTCAGTTTATTTTCCTATGTGTCTGTCATTAAGACCTTAAGCCATATGTTCTATCGTTAAATTATTCACACTATCTGTTTAGAACCTTTGATAAAATACTTTTCCGGTCATTTGACGTTTTTGTTTGATTGTTAATCATCTTAACTGGATAGCTGCAAGCCAAAAAGTCAACAGTGCTTATTTAACATGTTTAAAGAGTTTATCTTCTGTATGTTTTCTCACATGTGCCTCCAAATAAGTCTTTTAATTACACACATTACAGCAAACTGTAACACTGCATTTGAATATGACTACATTTAAAACATCTTCTGTATACTTTTCATCAATTTTTCTTTTAAATTAGCACCGTAATCACATACATATAAAAACAGTTTCGTGTTTTCTCTCCTGTATGCATTCAAAGATGTGTTTACAAATTACTTTGGTTAAATGTACCAGATGTATGATAAAAAACATAACTTTTATCCATTTCCCTGTGCGTATTTTTATATGTGTTTTTCAGATCACTCTTCTGACTAATTATGTGTTTTTCAGATCACTCTTCTGACTAAATGCACACTCATTATTCCCTGTATTTAGTGTATTTCACATTATTATCATTTAAAATGTTTGTCTCCTGTATGCATTCTTTTATGTCTTTTCATAGTACTTCCTTCTATATATGAACAATCTCTAAACATGCTACAAGCATATCTTTAGCATTTCTCTCTTGTAGATATTTTTACACGAACCTTCAAATTACTACTCATAATACATATCAGTTAAAACCTTTCTTTAAAGTGCCTGTTCAAATTAGCGCTGTAGTTGCATGCATATTCACATTTATTGCATCTGAAGCAATTCTTTCCAGAATGTATTATATAACCCCTACTGGATGTACAAACATATTGTGTGTACAATATACAGACTAAAGTTAATAGTGTACGTACAATGCATGTGCACATTCAACGCAGGAGAATTTATGCCAGCCCTGATTATGTTGACTACATGCATAATCAAACACATCGCATTTGAATTGTTTCTCTCCAGTATGTATTTTGATATGTTTCTTCGAATCCGTATGTTGACTACATGCATAATCACATACATCACATTAAAACCGTTTCTCTCCAGTATGTAGTTTGATATCTTTCTTCAGATCATTATGTTAAATACATGCATAATCATGATAATCACAAACATCACATTTAAAATGTTTCTCTTCTGTATGTTTTCTTGTATGTCTCTTCATAGCACTTTTACAACTACATGTTTATTCGCAATCATCGCTTTTAAAGCATTTCTCTCCTGTATGTTTTTTCTTTACATGTGTCTTCAGATTACTATTCTGACTACATGCATAATCACACATATCACATTTAAATCGTTTCTCTCCAGTATGTATTCTTACATGAGTCTTCAGATGACTATGTTGACTACATGTATAATCACACACATCACATTTATATGGTTTCTCTCCTGTATGTATTCTTATATGTTTCTTCATAGTACCTCCATCTACACATGCATAATCACAAACATCGCATTTATATGGTTTCTCTCCTGTATGTATTCTTATATGTCTCTTCATTGTACCGCTATCTCTACATGTATAATCACACACATCACATTTACATGGTTTCTCTCCTGTATGTATTCTTTTATGTTTCTTCATAGTACCACTGTCTACACATGCATAATCACAAATATCACATTTATATGGTTTCTCTCCTGTATGTATTCTTTTATGTTTCTTCATAGTACCACTATCTACACATGCATAATCACAAACATCGCATTTATATGGTTTCTCTCCTGTATGTGTTCTTATATGTCTCTTCATTGTACCGCTATCTCTACATGCATAATCACAAACATCACATTTATAACGTTTTTCTTCAGTATGGGTTCTCATATGTCTCTTCAAATTAACACTGTAATTGCATGCATATTCACAAAAACCACATTTAAAACATATATCTCCTGTATGCTTTTTTGAATGTCTTTTTATAGCAGTTCTATCACTACATGTGATATCACAATAGTAACATTTATAATGTTTCTCTCTAGTATGCATTCTTATATGTTTCTTCATTGCACTTCCATCTGTACATGCGTAATCACAAACATCACATTTAAAACATTTTTCTCCAGTATGAGTTCTCAAATGCCTCTTCAAATTAGCACTGTTATGGCATGCATATTCACAAAAACCACATTTGAGAAGCTTTTCTCTCCCGAATGTATTCTCATATGTAATTTAAGATTACTGCGTTGACTACATGCATGATCACAAACAGTACATTTAAATAGCTTTTCTCTTGTAGGTTTACTCATTATGCCTCTTTAACGATTCTGTCCCATATGTATCCTGATTTGAGATTTAAGATTAGCACTTGCATTAAATGCATAATCAAGTAACTGTGTCTATTAAACAATGCATTCAAAACGTTTCTCTCATGCATGTATTCTGAAATGAGTTACATGATCTCATTTAAAGCTTATTCACTTATTATTAAAGCTTTTGTATTCTGTTCATTTTCCCAGCTGTTTATTCAGATAACCTTTTTAATCGCATGCAAAATCACAATGCATTTTTCTTGTGCATTTCCTCTCATATGTTTCTTAGATGACATCTGAGATAACATTCTCAATATTTGCTGATTGAATTATAAACATTACCATCAACATTAGATTTAAAGTGTTTCTTTCATGTACATATTTTAAATGTCGCCTATAGAGCTTAGTTCTGTGACATGTATTATAAGAAATATCACTTTTGTACTATTTCTTCTACGTCATGACCATACTGTTTCTGACATTTTCTACACCTGTACTCATTAATTCATGTGCCTACACTTCTCATAATGCTGATTTATACAAAGGCTGGCATCAATGAGATATGTTGGTTTTACATCTGTATAGACCTACAAAAGACAAAATGTTACAGAAAATTACACATATATAAAACAACCAGCCATTCTCATGTAGGGAAATTCAAGACAAAATTCACTCAATCCCTATTTAACCCTTAGCCTGCTGGCGGCAAATGATTTTGCCTTTGCGACCAATGCAGACCAAGATCAGCTGATCAGCTGTTCGCCATTCAGTCAGCATCTTTTTGTTATCACCTCTTTTAACAATTAACGGTACTGTCCAAATTGAAAGATGGACAAGTTCATTTTAGAAATTTAGCAGGGTAAGTTTTAAATTGTGCTTGTGTTGATTTTTCATCTCAATACTTGATTAAGGGTATACAATGTAGCTATGTCAGAACAAGTAGGCAAGTTTTTAAATTGTGTGTAACTTTTGAAATTATTTAAGTGCAATCTGAATGTGCAAACAAGAAAGAAAAAGGGAGGAAATAATAGTTTTAGAAACTTAAATTTAAAATGAATTTCGACTAAATAATTTATATAATTGTTAATGCAAATCTCCTACAAATTTAACAGAAGAGTTTTTGTATTCATATCATTCCATAGGCTATGTATGTGTAACATGGTATTGAATTCTTCATTACTGTTTTATTGCGTAACACTGAATATTTGGTTATTCTTACATATTTTCATATAAATTTGTTATTATACTTATTTTCTAATTGAAAATGTATATGTCACTGGATTTTATGATTTTCACCTTAATTCAAAATTGATACTTTAAAATTACATTCTTAGATATAGCTTTATCCTATGGCTTCAGTTTATTTTCCTATGTGTCTGACATTAAGACCTTAAGCCATATGTTCTATTGTTACATTATTCACACTATCTGTTTAGAACCTTTGATAAAATACTTTCCTAGTCATTTGACATTTTTGTTTGATTGTTAATCGTCTTAACTGGATAGCTGCAAGCCAAAAAGTGAACACTTACTGATCAAAGTATTTCCTGCCAGATTTTATTTAATTAGTGTCAAAATAGTAAAATCTCACATGTCAATTAGATTTACCATTTATGCAAATTAGTTGAAATAGATTTTTATTGGTTAAAGACATTTTTTGATGTCCAACCTCTTTTGAAACTGTAACATTTGTTTTATACAAAAATCAGTCTTCAAGTTGCTTTACAAGGAATTACATTTAAAATAACTTACTTAAGAAATGATTAATATTTGGTGCTAGCCTAACTATCTGGACTTTATTATCTACACTTAATTATAAAGTTAATCTGGACTTAGTAGAATTATGCTGAAACTTATAATGTGGACAATGTCAATATTTATTATTGCGGAAATAAAATACGGAAAACACCACAAATGTTTTTGTAACTGCAATCTGCATCCTAATCATTTAGCTCGTGACCTACTATCATAGAAAGAGGGCGATGAGCGTCACCACTTGGCGAGCTAGATTCCACAAAAAGCTTACACAGTACCGACAAACCGGGCGGGTTCAGCGACCCACGGTCACAGCTGTCTTGGGCCAGAAAAAATACCTTTTTAATGTTACCTGACAAAAAATATTAGGGTAGGTAAGTAGGGATTTGTTTTCTTTTCTAACTTTTGTTTCATGAAGAAACTTTAATAATAATTAATATTCATGTACCATTAACAACAGCATTCTCACCAACTTTTTTTACTTTTTGGACTAGACTATAACATATGGTAATTGTCAGTCTTTGATAGACTGGCTCCTATCCCTATGTTTGTTCTTAGGCAGTGGCTACGATTACGGTACCGTAATCCTAGCCTCCGATTCTAGGATTACGGAAGTTCCGTATTCCTAGACATACCTATGAGAATAAGCTAGGATTACGGAAGTATTTAAGAGGCATCAAATATAATACATGCATAAATGATGTTGTAAACTTACTTTTTTCACTTAAAATAGCGAACTGAAATACGAAAACGAATACGGGTGTTGATTTCGCCCGATTCTATATGCGAGGAAATCTAAAGTGACTGGCAAAAGCAAATCATAAACTTTTAAGGAATAAATATTTAAAAAAATATTTTTGAGCTATTATTAAGAATATATATAATTCTTCATTTGTCTGCCAATTTTCAAACAAGAAATATATTTATTAAGTGTGGTTTTGGAAAGAAAAACTTATTTATACATACGGATGTTGATTTCGCCTGTTTCTTTAAGATTATACTAACCCGAAATGGCTGATCGATAGCACGAAATAATAGGGCAGGCATGAAAAAAAACACACACGATATGTTTAGTGAAATAAGTTAGTTTACAATAACATGTGTGCATGTCCTAACATACATTTGATGCCTCTTAAGTATTTCCGTAATCCTAGCCTATCCTCATAGCTGTGTCTAGGAATACGGAACTTCCGTAATCCTAGAATCGGAGGCTAGGATTACGGTACCGTAATCGTAGCCGCTGCCTTGTTCTTATCTACATATATAGGCCTATATAAGTTTATTCATTGAGAGGGAAGTAACTCCAGCAGGTTGTTTCTACATTGGCATTTTTCTTGCCCCTGGCTCCGAACATAGGTCACGGTGGGGAAACCACGTGACTAACTTGGGTAACGTGCACGCAAAAGTGCTAAAAATAGGCCCGCTTCAGGTATGTTTTTTCACTATAACTTTTTTGATCCGCAATTGTTTTAAACGAGATTACGTGCATAAACCCCGCAATAAAAAGCTCTTTCATCGGATGTATGTAACTTGATGAAACTCTCTCCCGTTTTTACGTAATCCTTGCCCAACCGATTCGAAAGATGCAAAATATTTTGGTAACGAACACGTCTGTTCACAAGTTACGCACCTAGCACAGATTCTGCAGAGAATTTCCGCTGGAATTTAAGTTTAAAATAAAGCTTGTCATTGTCCAAAGTCCTGTACCAAATAATTAACATGACTATTCGGGAATATTAAAGATATCGTAAGACAAAGGGTGCGGTAACGTACACGTTGCGGTTTTTCAGGAGGTGACGTACACGTCATTTTTCCCCAGAGGGTAACGTACACGTCAAAGACTATTTATCATGCATGTAGACCATCTTTGTCTTTAAATGACTGAATTGTTAACATTTTGACATTTTGATTGTTAAAAAAGATGCAAATGCTGGGAATAGGCTGTTTTTCTTTCGGTATGTTAATATACACAGAAATGCTACAGTGAAAATGTGTAGAGTCGGTCTTCATCCTAGCTTGGAAATAATTACACGTTTACAGCTCTTGTATATCTATACATAAATAGGCAAGATGATAAAATTTTGAAATTATTTTGCTCTAAATCCATCATATGCGCAACTGACCATGTATCTTTGAGTGAAAAAGTTGACAGTTGCTTACGGGTGATGGAAGCCTAGTACTTGTTCTTTCCAGTAACGATAGTTAGTTTAGTTGTCCGCACCATAATTATGATTCTGACTTTTGATAGAGACAAACAAAAAGAAGTATTAAATACGCATATAGGTATAATTGTTGCACCGAGAGTAACAGCAGTAAAACTATTATCTATTTATAGCACGGAGAATGAATATATTTGCCAGGAGTGCGAAATGTCTTTTCGGAGAAAAAGTAATTTAAAGGCGCACGAGAAGAGACATAGTGGAGCGTGAACCTACCACTGTTGTGGGAAAAACTTTTTTCGGACGACCCATTTTCTAAAAATAACAACAGAAAAAAACTTGTTACTTTTCTTTTTGACATGTTTATATTTTTTATATCATTGATTTTACTTGGATTCCATACAAGTTTCTTATACATACAGAGAGGTAATTAAAAATGGAGTCAGTAAGAGTTATGATTCCTTAACACTGCACTTTCTTTCACTAACCTGTATTAATGTACAAAGTATCAAATCAATCCTTCATAGTTTTTGGCTTGGGCTTCAGTCAAGCTTCTTGCTTTTCCTTTTCATGCATAAAGGGAGGTGATTCAAAAATGGGGTCAGCTAAAGTAATGGTTCTTTGACACTGCACTTTGCTTCACTGACCTCTATCAATGTATCAAGTATCAAGACAATCCTTTTTATGGTTTTGACATTGGCCCCAGAAAAGTTGTTTCCATAGATAAAGGGAGGTTATTCAAAAATAAGATCAGTTAGAGTTATGGTTCTTTGACACTGTACTTCCTTTCATTGGACCTCTATTTAGGTGCAAAGTTTCAAGTCAATCCTTTATATAATTTCGACTTGGGCTTCAGACAAGCTTTCTATATAACGATAAAGGGAGGTAATTTAAAAATGTGACCATTACACTGCGCTTCCTCTGTCAATGTGTAAAGTATCATCAAATTCTTCAAATAGTTTTTGACTTGGGCTCTGGACAAGTCTTTTTATAAGGATAAGGGGAGATAATTGAAAAATGGGACCACCTAGAGTTATGGTTCTTTGATACTGCACATCCTCTCACTGTGTTCGATCATTGTATGAAGTAACAAATTAGCACCTTTATTATTTCTTGAGTTATGCTCCGGATAAGAAGCGTGACGGACGCCAGCCGGTCGCCAACGGACAAAAAGACGGACGACGGAAAAATGATCACTATATCGCCCCCTTACTGCAAAAAAAAAAGTGCCTTCTTTATTCATATGCTCATGGTACCTTTTTGCATTAAGGGGACGATATGTCGCAGCTACTTTGTAGTAGGCGACACAAAATCTGTCTAAGTCAACTGTACTTGGTTAAAAAAATCAACTTTTTTGCGACATTTTCTAACTTTTTTTGCGATCCAATATAGCTTAGTTTAGTAAAATAGTTAACTGTAATCTCGTTAATGCTTATATAAGGTATTTGATTTTGTAAATGAACAGCCTAAACATAACCGAGGCTGTTACTTTAAAGCTTTGAATGTAACTGACGCATTTATAGATCTATATTATCAGAATATGTCAGCATTTATAATTTAATCAACCGTGGAATGACTATGTCCTTAGATATGCAAAATTTAGGTCAATACTGATATGTTGTTTCAGTAAGGAAGTCTAAATGAATAACTAGCTGACCAACAAACTGTCACTAACACACAGAAAGAATAACATTACTCCCGCACGATAATTTAAACGACAACGTGTTTATATTATTGGCTGATTCTTATGGTCCAATGCATGATAGAACTCAAACAGTTTGTCAATGATTCAAATAAGGTGCATGCTGTCATATTAAACAAAAAGATTTTCTGTATTGTAACGTTTTAATAAAGAAAAATCATGGTTATCAAGCATGCTATCGTTCAAGTTATCGTCCAGAATTTATACTAATTTCAGCATCTTTTTAACAATATAAAAAATGTTTACAGTTCAACGGGTCATCAAAAAGATTTGAACATATGGATTTGATTAAACCCTGCTGACAGACGGACATGGTTTATTCCCAGAAAACTAATTAACTTTTGATAGTTGGAGAAAAAAAAAGTTGACATTTAAAATGGCAACTGCTAACAATGTCTAGTTGTCAAAATAACATACACGATTAGACCATAAAATTCCAAATGCTATTCATTTTCACTGTAGCATTTCTGTATATACTAACCTACCGAAAGAAAAACAGCCTGTTCCCAGCATCTGCATCTTTTTTTAACAATATCAAAATGTTTACAGTTCAGTCATTTAAAGACAAAGATGTTCTACATGCATGATAAATAGTTTTTGACGTGTACGTTACCCTCTGGGGAAAAATGACGTGTACGTCACCTCCTGAAAACCGCAACGTGTACGTTACCGCACCCTTTATCTTACGATATCTTTAATATTCCTGAATAGTCATGTTAAATATTTGGTACAGGACTTTGGACAATGATAAGCTTTATTTTAAACCTAATTCCAGCGAAAATTCTCTGCAGAATCTGTGCTAGGTGCGTAACTTGTGAACAGACGTGTTCGTTACCAAAATATTTTGCATCTTTCGAATCGGTTGGGCAAGGATTACGTAAAAACGGGAGAGAGTTTCATTAAGTTACATATATCCGATGAAAGAGCTTTTTATTGCGGGGTTTATGCACGTTATCTCGTTTAAAACAATGGCGGATCAAAAAAGTTATAGTGAAAAAACATACCTGAAGCGGGCCTATTTTTAGCACTTTTGCGTGCACGTTATCCGATTTAGTCACGTGGTTTCCCCACCGTGACAGGTATGGTTCAGCCATCAGATAAAATGTGCTATTTTAGAGGCATAAGTTTTTTTTATTTTGCCTGCGGTATCTATATAAAAATAACCATGCAGCCAGGGAGCCAGGCTAAGTCTTTGAAATCGGTCTGCCTTGCAGTCGAAAATTTAGAAGTAAGCAGAAATCACATGGCAGGCCGTAAGGTCTACAAATTAAATACTGTATAGACTGGGGTGTGGAAGTAGGAAGGGGTAAATGTCTTCAGGTGAGGGAGTAATTTATTTTTTAAACTGCTTCCACACATTGGGTGGGGGTGGATATTATTGCCAATATTGGAACAGCTCATTTGGGATTTGTGTAATGCCGAGGCTAAATATATGACTGCCATGCGAATAATATATTACGGAGATGGCAGCCATGTCCCTATTCCGTTATTCACACGGCAGTCATGTACCTTAAAAATTATTCGCACGGCAGCAATTGTAAGGCCTATGGAAGAAAGGTTTTTTCTGCTGAAAGTACAGATTTCGCAATAATTTTCGTTCTTTGATGTATATATTTAAAGGCCCGGAATTTTGAAGAAAGTATCATAGTGTTTTAGGGGAATGGTGGCAGGGCCGTAAGGAGGGGAAAATTGCGCCATAATCACTAAAGTAAAGGAACAATTGCGTCGTGATTAAAGCAATATTTTTCATAAATATGTTACACTAAAAAAGCAAATGATTCAAAAGCACATTGTCCGATGTTTAAAATGGTACAGTTTACATTATCATGTACATCTAGAAAGGGTTTTGTTGGTTGGGATATGTAAAAAAAAATATATATATATAGCCCTAAAAACAGCCAAAAAATCACTGTTATCATATAATCCCTCCTGCACAATAAAAGATTCGAGATGCACTATTTATTTATTTATAAATCTATTTTTTTTTATTCATGACCACATCTATTCAACTTATTTGCACTGCAGAACTATTTTCCGGAATGTGTATAAAAATACTAAAATGTTAACGTAATAACTAATATACACTTTATTCAAAGTACACAACTTTCACAAAATTTATTTAATACACAAAATAATTTCCGACCACCATCCGATTCACTTGAATTAATACCGACTACTTTTTGAAGGTGTGGAGGAAAAACTTATATTTAAATTAATTTAGTGGAGACAAGTTAAACAACAATAACAAGACTCTCGTCAGCCGAACGTTATTTTATCTAAAAATAGATTGCGAAATCCATACTTTTCCGCTATTCTCCGTATACAACTATGCTTCTTCAGTACGATTCACGGTACGACGATAAGGAACAACCGACTAAGATTGCCATGTCCCTAAGAAAATATTCGCGCGGCTGCCGTGTCCATAAGAAATCATTCGCATGGCTGCCATGTAAATAGTCACGCCGTTTGTCAGGTCTAAGAAAGTGGTATATTTACAGATTATTTGTAAATTTACTCAGTACAGATAATCTTTTACAGATTTTTAGATCTATAAATTTACAGACTGTGTGTATGAAACTGATGAAATTACCTTTATTCTCAAAACCGAAACTTGAAATTAATTGATTTATTTACAGGTACGTGTCACAAATTGACATACGGGCCTTATTTTATCTGTATTGTAAATGCAGGTATTGCATCATCTTTTTGTAAATTTTTGAGTTATTGAGGTAAATGTCAGATTTCACGCATAAAATACCTCTCATGTTTTTCTGTATTTCATAACTTAAATTTCCATGTAAATTTCATTAAATTCGGTTCAGTAATAAGAAAGTTGATATTTTATAAACTTCAGTAATTCATGTTTTTATTCCCAAAACCACTATAATGGGCCTCAAATTGTCAATTTCAATCCGCGCCAAAGTAGTTAGATTTCCCGACTATATCGTGAATCCCATGGAAACACAAATAGTCGGAGTCCACGGCTTAGCCGTGAATCCCATGAAATTTAGTATTTGGCGGGACATTATCCTTTAAATAGACTGGACTAGATATGCCTTGCGCACACCACCTTCCGACATTATAGACGAATCTATGTCTGAATTATTTTCTTGCTAGAAATTTATGCTCGATCGAGGTAAGAAATATATTTGTTAGATTTTTGTATGATTTTTGCATTACGATTTTTATTTGGTAATTTTTTGTGCATTCTACAGAATTCTGTAACATTTACTTTTCGGCACATGATTTTGGCTAGTTTCGGTATGTCAGGATAATTTATTAATTTTTTCAGACTTTTGTAAATTATTTCGAAAGAGGAGTCTAAACGTTTCGTTTATATAAGATGTTAGATATATACTGAAATTTGTATCGTGATAATTGTAAAGCACTGTTGCAAAAACTTATGTCAAACATTTTGTTAATTATGGAACGCCATTACTGCATTGTATTGTTATGTATAAATCTATATGGCAAGTCTAGTACTGTGTATGTAATATATTATTGTAATTTGAAATTGTTACCAGTCTATTGCATATACATAAAATGTCCGTTTTGTTGTATGACATTAGACATTATATTGATACAAATTATTATATAACGTTTGATTTACATTGAATTTTGTTAATTTGTAGTTGTAAATAATAGCTGCAGTTTATCATTTCCGTATCTATAATGTTTCATCATATACTTTTCATATCTTTTTCATACTTTAATTTTAGTCTTTTAAGTAAGTACTTTTTGTAATAATGGAAGTAATTAGTGACGTATTTTAATAACGTGACGTATGAATTTAGTAGCACATATATTTTGTATAAGTAGCACGTATTATTTATGGGAGCCTACGGAGGTATGGTGTACCCAAAGGAGCAGTTATATGCCCTGACTTATTTGTTTTGCTATGGTGCTTACCATATGTTATATATTTTAGCTTCTTCCGCCAGACGATTTTCCTGGTGATGTCATAACCCGGAAGTACAATGCCCGAGGTTCACTTGTCTTCACTCGCCTGGATGTGATTTTCCCAGCGCAGAGCTTTCATCCCATGGTTGTGCCGTAAACCGCAAAGACGCTGATTTTTGTTATCCTCTGAAGTCAGCTCAGGGATGCAATCACTACCACCATAGGGAGCCAATACGGAACCAACGTATTCACGGTTTAAAGGGACTGGACTAGAAGATATGTTGTCATATATTGTTTGTGCTACTTAAAGTTCGTTATTAAATTAAAGAACTGTACCACGTCACATTAGAATGGAACTATACGAACTTTGTATCTGGTGATACTGAACTTTTATTTTTTTTTTCTTATAATCAGTTTTTTTTTCATATCATCTATTCATTGTAAATAATCATCTTATGTAAATAAATTTGTAAATATTGTAAAGGGTGTTGATTTGTTCTGATGGTTACTGTCGCCGGTACGGCCTTTCCTGTCACAGTACGTTATGCATAAATTAAGGTCATTTGTGAGTTTATGCCAATTTTGTTGACTTTAAGTTTTTGGCATTTTCAGAAAAGGAAGTGACTATTTGTACGGTCCCGTCTAAATAGCCTGTTAGGCTATTTGTACGGCTCTCCCGTACGAATACTGAAATAGCCCACAGGTGTCTATTTGTATGGCAGTTTTGTATTACACTGTACTGAAGTCATTCAGCCGATTTCTTTACTTTTCAGTAGCAAGTATTTCAGAAGTATTTATAACTCTTTAGTCCCGGAAATATTAAAATTTATTTATGAATAGCTCTCTACTAAAGTAGTGAAACAAATTCAACAATTTATGAGCATAATCCATGCTAAAATAACTAAATTCTTCAGTCTCGAGAAAAACACAAAACCGTTATGGCGTACAAAGTGCTAACTAGAAATTGCTTTTGTAAAAAAGCACGTCTCCCCCAATGCAAAGTCCTATAGGCAAGAAGTCAATAGGGGTCAGGAGCGAAAGTCAAAGAGACACTGATGGCTGGCTGCAATAGGGATCATCTACTTGGCATGTCCAGTCATCCCGCTAAGTTTCAACACTCTTGGCCTAGTGGTTCTCAAGTCAACTGTTCAGGCTCCTGTGACCTTGACCTTTGCTCAAGTGACCTCAAAATTAATAGGGGTCATCTTCTCTGCATGTCCAATCATCCTATTAGGTTTCAACATTCTAGGTCAAGTGGTTCTCAAGTTATTTTCCGGAAATTAGTTTACATGACCAGGCCCCTGTGACCTTGACCTTTAAAAGACTGACCCAAAAATCAATAGGGGTCATCTACTCTGCATGTTCAATCATCCTATGAAGTTTCAACATTCTGGGTCGAGTGGTTCTCAAGTTATTGATCGGAAATTGTTTTCCATGTTCAGGCTCCTGTGACCTTGACCTTTAACAGTGACCCAAAAATCGATAGGGGTCATCTACTCTGCATGTTCAATCACCCTATGAAGTTTCAACATTCTTGGTCAAGAGGATCTCAAGTTATTGATCGGAAACGGTTTTTGATGTTCAGGCCCCTGTGACCTTGACCTTTAACAGAATGACCCCAAAATCAATAGGGGTCATCTACTCTGCATGATCAATCATCCTATTAAGTTTCAGCATTCTGGGTCAAATGGTTCTCAAGTTACTGACCGGAAATGGTTTTCCATGTTCAGGCCCCTGTGACCTTGACCTTCAACAGAGTGACCCCAAAATCAATAAGGGTCATCTACTGTGCATGACCAATCATCCTATGAAGTTTCAACATTCTGGGTCAAGTCGTTCTCGAGTTATTGATCGGAAATTGTTTTCCATGTTCAGGCCCCTGTGACCTTGACCTTCGACGGAGTGACCCCAAAATCAATAGGGGTCATCTTCTGTGCAAGATCAATCATCCTATGAAGTTTCAACATTCTGGGTCAAGTTGTTCTTGAGTTATTGATCCGAAATGGTTTTTGATGTTCAGGCCCCTGTGACCTTGACCTTCGACGGAGTGACCCCAAAATCAATAGGGGTCATCTACTGTGCATGACCAATCATCCTATGAAGTTTTAACATTCTGGGTCAAGTCGTTCTCGAGTTATTGATCAGAAATTGTTTTCCATGTTCAGGCCCCTGTGACCTTGATCTTCAACGGAGTGACCACAAAATCAATAGGGGTCATCTACTGTGCATGACAAATCATCCTATGAAGTTTTAACATTCTGGGTCAAGTCGTTCTCGAGTTATTGATCGGAAATTGTTTTCCATGTTCAGGCCCCTGTGACCTTGACCTTCAACAGAATGACCCCAAAATCAATAGGGGTCATCTACTGTGCATGACCAATCATCCTATGAAGTTTCAACATTCTGGGTCAAGTCGTTCTAGAGTTATTGATCGGAAATGGTTTTCCATGTTCAGGCCCCTGTGACCTTGACCTTTGACGGAGTGACCCCAAAAACAATAGGTGTCGTCTCCTCCATAAGCCCTATCAACCTATGAAGTTTGAAGGTTCTAGGTCAAATGGTTCTCCAGTTATTGCTCGGAAATGAAGTGTGACGTACGGACGGACGGAGGGACAGGGCAAAAACAATATGTCCCCCAGGGGAGACATAATTACTATCAATAATTTATCAAATTTGCGATCGTGTTTTTCTCAGGATTAAATAATTATAAATATTTCCGTTTCCTGTTTTCTGTCTAAATGTATCTAAAACGATGAAAAATGCTGTTAAAATTCAATATTCAACAAGCCTCCAACCCGACTGAGCTATTTATAAATAAAATATTTAAAAAAATACACGTAATATAACAACAACTTTTTTCATGAGCACAATCCATGTCTTAAATACTAAAGAAAACAGTAGTATTATAATTATTATTTTAATTCATCAGTCCAGAGAAAAGCAAGAATTTCATAAAAGCTTCCAATTTCAGCGTACAAATAACAATTATTATTTATCGAATTTGTGATGGTATTTTTCCAGGGATTAAAGAGTTTTAAATACTTCTGAAATACTTGCGACTGAAAAGTAAAGAAATCGATTGAAAAATATAACAGTTGAATGACTTCAGTTCAATGTCATACAAAACTGCTGTACGAATAGGCACCTGCGGGCTATTTCACTATTCATATGGGAGAGCCGTATGTATAGCCTCACCAGGCCGTATGAAGTATGCCACTTCCTTCAGAAAAATCAAACTTCAAAGTCATCAGAAATTACTGAAAGTTCCAACTGACCTTTATTTACGCATAGGCTTACCATTTATATAAGTAAATCAATTTTTTAATTTCAAGCTGCGATTTTGAGTCTAAATATGATTTTAGCAGTTTTCAAACACTTGATCTGTACTGCTACTGATGATAAACCCGAACAGAAAATGAGGTTTTTTACCTGTATTAAACTTTTTTATTTCTGCAAATTGTAATCAATGGTAGGTAACAAAATAAAGCTTAACATTTGCTGAAAACTTTACATAATTCAAATTTACATTTAGTAAACAAACTCACACGAAGTGAGGCCCTGAAAGGGGTATGTAAAAAGGGGACTGTATGAACGTTGACTGATGATAAATTCGAACACTTTGTCATTTACAAAAATTTCTTGGTATTATTATATTGAAACTTTCCCAAAAAAGCTGCAACAGTCATTCCTCATCAAGTAATGAAAAGTTACCAAATGTCAGGCCTTCATGTTTCGACAGTGAGCATGCGCAAAAAACACCCTCTTCCCCAGTAATTTTGGATAAATATTTTTTATACAAATTTATGTAAGTCATTTATTTATACAGAATATTTACCAATTTTGTTTTTGTTTACACCAGTTGCTGTTGTAAGTGGAAACTATTAGCAGTCAGGGGTGTAACTGTTTTCAGTTATGTAACCTATTTCAGTTACTTTTTCAAGCATTTTATAACCTGTATTATTTAGTTATAAAATATAGTTAACTCGGGTAAGTTATTCAAAAAAAGTCTTTTTGCTGTTCTCACAAAGTGACCTTTAAAGTGAAATTAGTAGCAAACTGAGGCTAATCAAATTCTCTTTTAGTCTGAGCATGACCTGATAAGCATAATGGGATAATAATGAGATATTAAGAGTTTTATAGCTTTAAAGCTTCTGGTAAAACTTTATCAGCTTTGCGTAAAAAATTTTACTGCATAGCTGGAAAGATAAAAGGTCAAGTATTCAGGAAATAATTGCATTAGTCACATTCAAAATGAGGAATTGTCACAGGAGGGCTTTGTAATATTTCATGATAACTGAAACAAGTTATGAAATTTTAACCAATAAGTCAAATGGGTTATAAACTGCGATAACTTGAAACAGTTACACCCCTGACTGATTAGATGGTGTGTTCAACTTTATAAATAACCAATTGCAATCCAATATTTCCAAGGTGGTCGACTTTATCTGACATCTGTCCGGATTTATCATCAGTACCAGTACAGCAGATTGAAAAATCTGTAAATTGATAGATTATCTTTAAATTTTTTCTTCTTCTTCCAGTATCAATCATTTCAATGCAGATAATCTGTAAATATACCACTTTTCCAGATGGTTTTTCTAGCACATGATATTCGTTAATGATTGGTTGAAGTAATACAGATATACCCTCGAGTAACCTCAAACCGTGATACCCTTAATTTCTTGATACCGGAAAATTTACATGTAGCTCGCGCACTGTTTTGTTTTCTGACGTCATAACCTGGAAGTCAACTTCAGAAACTTCATATCAACTTCTGCACCCAAAAAATGCTCCGTGTAGTACGTGAAAGTGGAGGAAAACAGTTTTACTTACCGTACTAACGTGAAATAGTATAAACAGATTAATGCAATAATGCACCTTACTGCTTCCATTAAATTATATATAATACATCGATGTTTCCTTAAAACAGCCTGTTGCAGCCGATTGTTTACATAATAAATTTGTACAAGAAGGTCACAGCCTCGGAAAACTGGTTGGTTCAAACGCTTTATTTAATTTAACGAAATGGAGAGAAAAAGGTACTACCTTATATGGTTAAAGACTCGAAAAGACTTTTGTGCAGTGTAAAAAATCCTGAAGTATTGTTGTTGGTTACTAAAAAGGCCATGCTGATTTGTCTCAATCGAAGCATTTTATCAATACACAGGTAACTGTCATATTCACTGATAGATAGATTGTTCATTGTAAACTTCTTTGTAAAATTGCTGTAGGTTTATAGAAGCCCACTTCTAGCAAAACGATAATACAGGCAGTATTCTCCAACTATCTTTGGCAAAGCCAACGAGAATGGTAATTTATGTATGAACATTAAATCATAACAGTATATTTGAGCCAAAAGTGTTATAAAATGAATAAATTTCGAATGTTACAGGGTCTCTGTTATTGCAGTACCTTTCATTCCGTTTAATTCAATCATTTCGCAAAGGTAACGAAAACTGTTCTACCAGTCTAAATGGAAGTCAGTTTCGGTTGATGTTTAAAAATGGCAGCGCCCATCAGTTGGCAACATAAAATCAAGGCCGTCGCAGGCGGTCCGGCCGGTCCGGCCATAGCCGGACCACTTTTTTGGCCGAGCATGACCAGTTGTTTTTTCGCATAAAATTTCAGCTTTTGCTTAGATTGAAAGTGCCGAAATATTGCCTTGCTAATTATCCGCAAGAGCGGTATCTGTCATAATTGCCCGCGGGGTGTGAAAACTTCGGCACACTTCGTGTCAAAAGTATCGACCCTGCTTGATTGGATTAATCATAATTAAACGCTTATCTGATATATCTTTAATCCGGTATGATCTAAAGGGCATTTTTTTATAATCTATAATAATTGTTTTGATGAAAAAAAAAAATAGTCGTATGTTTGAAAAAATTAGAAAAGATGTGTTTTTCGTGGTATAATAAAACAAAACTAACCGAAAGCTAATTTCTTCTAATTATTTTGAATAATCTTAAATAATTGCTTTAAATCAAATAAAATGCTTACGTACATCTCAACTAAATATAAAATAATATAAACTTCGTTTCTATCTTCTCTAAATTCTGAAACCGTATGCTTAACTCGTTGCTTAACGTATTGCTGCAAAATGGTCATACCTGAAATTCCAAAACAACCTAAGACATTTAAATTTCCGAAACGCACCTTTGGTCGGAAAAATCCGGTGAACAGAAGTTTTCAGCCTTTGTGGTTCACTAATAGATCGTGGTTGCATTACGATGAAACTAATGACCTTGCTTATTGTCATGTGTGTATGTTTGCTCACATAGACGGCAAGTTGTCAAGTTCGAATCTTGATAAAGCCTTCATTATTAATGCCACCGCCTGATGAGACTCACAGAGGGGTCAACATTCATTGGGCAAATGTCGGATAGTTATCCTTGAAAACTGTTATAAAATTGACTGAAAATCTTAATGGAAAATGCTTTCAAGATGCAAGGAAAACGTACTTACGGGCATCCCATATCTTAAAATTTTCTCGGGGGAGACCCCCCAAACCCCCCTTACGAGAGGGGGAAACCCCCTCTCCTGCTCTCCCCACTCTCCTGCCGTCGGCACTCGCGGGACGCCTTCGACGTCCCATGGCCGGACCACTTTTTCGAACCCGGCGACGGCCCTGAAAATACGTTTTGAAACTGTGGGGATAAAACGAGGAAAGATTTTCACTTGATATCAAAGTAAAATAGTTTGAGTTTATACAATTATTATTCACGAAATTGCGCGCTGTTTCCTTACCATAACGGAAACTGGTTACTCGAAGGTATATAACAGATATTAAAATAATGCTTACTTTTGGTCTAAAATGAAGATGTGACTTGTTTGCTCAGTCCTCTCTCTCGCAAGCAAATGGCGTAAAATTAACTAAGGGGAGGAACTTATATAATCTGGTATCAACCGGTATAGGTTGCATTATAGTAATTCAATTCCGTCTTTGTTATATCGATATATCCTTGTCTGGTCAAAGTTCGTGGCACAAGAAACAACCATTTCATATTTGAATAAAATTAGCAAACAGCAACAAATGTATACTTACAATTAAATATTTAATCTATTGTAGGAGGACCTGTTTCAGTGACTGACCTGTTTCAATGACCTTCTGAAAATCTGCTACCATTTCCAAGTGCAATATTTTAGGTAACTAATTATAGTAGGGTCGCTAACAGTAACATTTCAGCTTTCGATACGCTCGAAGAAAATGTTGTGCTGACAATGACAATTTGGTGGCATTGTTATTTCAATGGTAACCCCAATTATGAATGCTGTTCAGATTGGCTTGTTGATAATAAGCTCGCTTCATCTTGGAAAAACAGAATGTATGCTTTTCGGACCTAAGAAAAAACTAAGAAAAATTAAACATTTTAACATTGTTTGTAACGGTCATACCTTAGAAACTACAAAGCAAGTCAAATATCTAGGTTTAAATATTGAGAATACGCTATCAGGCGAAGCAATTGTTAATAATATTATTGCTAAAGTAAACCCAAGACTCAAATTTTTATACAGACAATGTAAAACACGCCATGTACCCGGATAATCCTAACTCTGTTCAGCGACCTTAACTCAGTGCCAACTTGGCTGACAGAAAGACGATGTATGTAGTTAATTTCCTTGTCTTTTTTCATGTTTTTATGTGAGTATGCAATGTTAGCGTAAAACTTTTGATAGTCATAATATCCTGTATTGATAAAATGTCTTGTGTACTAAATATTCCAATCGAAGTGTCACATTATGTGGCCGGAATTCATTAAAATGTACTCAAAAAAGTCTTCAAAATGAACATGTTTTATGTTTCTAACTGTTTTAAAGTACCAGAAATTGCAGTAAGACCTTACTTATTAAATGTATTAGTTCCATAAATATCTCTTTGACAATGTTTAACAGTATCAAAGTTTGAAATTGATTTTTATAGCTTAAAAAATGTATTGATTATGAGGTGGGTTTAAATTTGAGGATAATTCCTAACTGGAATAGGAAACAGTGCTGGATAAATATGAACTTAGAATGAATAAACACCTAACCAAACGAAAACGGCTGTTCGTCTGTGCTTTTTTATGGACTGCTGATGATCGAAGTTCTTTGATCTACCCACCCCTGCAGGGATGTGGTATTCCTATGTCCAACTTATCCGACTCTTGTTTTTTTGCCGGCGGACAAGTGCATTTTTCATTCTGTGTGTCCGTGGACAAGCATACTTTTTCAGGTATAAAATAAGAAAACATAAAATATCATTTAGAGTGTGTGTTGCTTCAAGTGTATGGAGGTGATAAAGATAATGGGTTCTTTGACTTGGTCTCGCGCACACTGTAACTCGGTAACTATGATAAAATATCAGAGAAGATTTAGATACAAGAAGATTTATTTAACGTCGGAAAAGTATAAACATATAACCCTAGCTTAAAGCTATTTTCCGACAAACACATGTAAATAAGCTCAACATAAGTAAAACAGCTGTGATAAAATGCAAATATGTTAACCCAGGAAGCACAGCAACGTTGTGACAATGTTGTTACAACGTTGTGCTGTACGTTGTGACAACGTTAGAAACAACGTTGTGACAACGTAAAAGTGTGGAGTCGTGTCAACGTTGCGACAACGTTGTGGCATAACGTTGTGTTGCGGTCAGATACAACGTTGTGACAACGTAAAAATGTGGAGTCGTATCAACGTTGTGACAACGTTGTTGGTTAACGTTGTGAAACCACCAAAATACAACCTACTTTTGACAGCTCATGTTTAAATAAATAAGCAAAACAAAATTTCAATTACATATTTTAAATTCAAGATCTAATTATAAAATTTACTAAAATATTCGTTAAGTTCAGAAACAACGAAAGTAATCCTGAAGCAGTATATGGGAATACTGCACCCCTTGATAATACAATACAGTTTAAAGCATACGTAACAATATTTAAAATCCATCAAATACAAAAAACTTATGTAGTTTAACATAACGATAATTCAAGTCCAAAATTATCAAAAAAATTTATTTGTAGTTTAACGATAACTATAATTCAATTTAATCAAATACAAAAAAGCTTATGTAGTTCAAAGATAACAAAATTTAATACAATGACATGCCCACAGGAACAAGGTAAATACGGACTTCATGAGCGGCAAGTTTGGCAAAGGTGAACTAGAAGATGATTTTGAAGAAAAATGCATGTCTCCCCAAATGCATAGTCGTATAGGCAAGAAGTCAATAGGGGAAAGGAGCAAAAGTCAAAGAGACAATGATGGTTGGCTGCAAAAGGGATCATCTACTTGGCATGTCCAATCATCCGACTAAGTTTCAAAATTCTGGGCCTAGTGCTTCTTTTAAAAGTTATGAAATGGAAATTGTTTCTCATGTTCAGGTCCAGTGACCCCCAAAATAAATAGGGGTCATAAACTCTGCATGTGCAATCATCCTATTAAGTTTTAACATACTGATTGAAAAAAACATCTATGTTGTATACCACATAAAAGTGGTCTTGGTTTTTCCATAATTATGGTCAATTATAAAAAAGTTACAATGTAAGTTATTTATAGTAACAACTAAGGGAAGTTAATCTTTAACCCCCCCCCCCCCCCCAAAAAAAAACAGTTGCAAGTCCACACAAAAATCTTACCAGGTAGAGACAGGTCAAAATACATCTCAGAATTGGATGTATCATGCATGTTGCATTACAGAAAAGTGATCTCGATTTTTCCCTACGACTAGTAATGAAAAAGTTGCAATATAAGCTATTTATAGTAACAACAAAGGGAAGTAATTCTAAAGAAGGGACCTGCGCATAACACTCCGTCTCATGATAGTGTACAATTGTGCCAAGTTACATCAAAATCCGTCTATGCATGAAGAAGAAATGCTTCGGACAAAGTTATTCTTGTATCTGAACTTTAGCCTCTAAGTGTGACCTTGACCTTAGACCTAGGGACCTGGTTCTTGCGCATGACACTCCGTCTCGTGGTGGTTAACATTTGTGCCAAGTAATATCAAAATCCCTCCATGCATGAAGAAGAAATGCTCCGAACAGTTTTCATTCTTGTATCCTTTGACCTCTAATTGTGACCTTGACCTTAGACCTAGGGACCTGGTTCTTGCGCATGACACTCCCTCTCATGATGGCGAGCAATTGTGCCAAGTTTCATCAAAATTCATCCATGCATGAAGAAGAAATGCTCCGGACAGTCATTATTGAATTTAACCTTTGACCTCTGTGACCTTGACCTTTGAGATAGGAACCTGCGGTTTGCACATGACACTCCGTCTCACTGAGGTTAACATTCATGCCAAATATAAATGAGATTACTCCATGCATGTCAAAGTTGCAGTCTGGACATGTAATCAAATCCGGACACAAGCACGCACGGATGCACATACATTGAACAGACCTAGTGACCTGGTTCTTGCGCATAACACTCCGTCTCATGATGGTGAGCAACTGTGCCAAGTTTCATCAAAATCCCTCCATGCATGAAGAAGATATGCTCCGGACGTCACCTGCCGGCCCGCCAGGGGCGTTCCCATAATACGTCCAATTTTTCAAACGGGCATATAAAAAGGGCAATAATTCTTAGAAAATGATCCTTGATAGAGTTACCTCCTCTTGTCTAACAAATTGGGTCATCACAATAAATTATGTCTAGTATCATGTCAATACCTATGATAAGATATTGGGTAATTGGACTGAAAACTGAAAATTCAAGGTCGAAAAAGGGCAATAGCTCAACAAAAAAATCATTAAAAGTCACCTAGTCAACAGAATGAGGTCACCACTGTAAAGAAGAAAAATACCTTGTTACACTGTATTGAGAAATTGGAGACTGATGGACAGTAAGAGGTATTTACTCTGTAAAAACAAATCACAGGGTTACCTGCATTGCAATGAATTCAAGAGCGCCGCCAAGCGGGGCAAAATACGCCCGAGGGGGTGACATCAGAGGATGGGCGCAAAATTTAAAGAACTTGACTGTTGAAGCCCAAAGGACAGGAACAAAAAAAGAAGAAAATCCAGAAAAAAATTCCAAGTCCACAAAAAAAATTCTTACCAGGTAAAGTTATTCAAAATACACCTAAAAATTGGAGGTACCATCCATGTTGTACCACAGAAAAGTGGTCTCGGTTTTTCCCTATGGCAAATAATATAAAAGTTTCAAAATAAGCTATTTATAGTAACAAAAAAGGGAAGTAATACAAAAAAATTATTGTAAGAGAACAAAAAAGGGATCTGCCAAATAAAAACAAGAGCACTGCAATGCAGAGCAATATACACAAAGCAAAGTCATATATGACATCTGACCCCCGAGTGTGGCCTTGACCTTGAAGCGAGTCATCTAAAACATGCCCTCTGCACGTCGCCTCAGTGTGGTGAACATTTGTGCCAAGTTTCTTTGGAATCCTCCAAGCAGTTCAAGAGTTACAGAGCGGACACGAAACACACTTATATGACCTTTAACCCCTAAGTGTGACCTTGACCTTGAACCTAGTCATCCAAAACAAGCGCTCTGCACGTCGTCTCCATGTGGTGAACATTTGTGTCAAGTTTCTTTGAAATCCTTCAAGGGGTTCAAGAGTTACAGAGCGGACACGAAATTGCTAACGGACGAACAAACGGACACCGGCGTCATAACATAATACGTCCCTTCGGGCGTATAAAAATGTGTAAAAGTGAACAAGTTTTTCAAGTTTCAAATGGTTACCTTTGACAGTTTTTGAGAAAAACAAAATTTAAGTAACGCAGACGATCAATAATTTGATTTTCTGATAAAAAATAGTAAAAGAATAAACAAAGAATGTGTTAGAATGAACTCTCTTTTGACCTTTGACCAAAGTGTGACCTTGACCATGGTTATATGGATGCGACTTGTGTGCAACACATCAGAGTGAAGATATGCGACAACAAATTTGAAATTCTATAAGGGGTCTCAACAACAAGAGCTGTCCGTAAGACAGCGCGCTCCACTATTCGATGATTTGACAGTAAAATGAATATATGTCTCAACAGGAGACCTCTACTTTAAAAGGAAGATGCATCAAGGGGCATAATTTTGTCAAGAACACATATTAGAGTTATTGGGATTGCTACCACACACGCAGATGATGATGATAAAGTGGTCACTTTCTTTTAAAGTACCAAAGGTATGTCTATAAACGAAGCTTTCCAAAAAATTTAACATGAAAATAATTCCAAGTATAACAAGTTTGTGACCTTAACCTAAGTATAACACCTTGGTGACCTTGACCTTGGGTATAATGGGCCGACCCCCTGTACATACTTTGTTTGTATGCTGGACAATGTTTATGTAAAGTTACAGAAAGATATAAGCAATAATAACAAAGCTATGACAGAAAAACAAAGGTTGCCGAAAAACTTTAACCTTAAAAATAACCAAAGACGTCACTATAACACCTTGGTGACATTGACCTTGGCGCGTTATATTATTTCAAAGTGTTTGCCGATTTGATCAGTCGTGATCAAATCAACAGATGCTTACTGAAGTATTAAACTGGCGGTACAGCCGGTGTGACATTAAATATTGACCCCATTGCTCAAAATTTAATGTTGAAATGTTGGTGGGGCCATTTCTCAATGTTGAAAAAGAATCTTTTGATCAAAATTTAATGCTGAAATGTTGACGGGGTCAATTCTCAACGTTGAAAAAGGACCCTTTGATCAAAATTTGATGTTGAAATGTTGACGGGGTCAATTCTCAACACTGAAAAGGATCTATGGGGCCAATTTTCAACGTGGTCAGTATTTAATGTTACACTGGCGCGTAATAAACCGAATCGAGTCCATTTTTCAACAACTGTTAATTTCTCAGACTTCCAATCAAAAATTCATTGCTTTCCTGTGTAGTAAATACTAGTAACATTATTAAAAAGGTACCATTAGCATTATACACAAACGATCAAGTTTTCTTTTTTCAAAGCGTTTGCTGACTTGATCAATTGTGATCAAATATGCTTACTAAAAGGAGACCTCATTCAGTTGCCATGTGATGTTGGCGAGATTTGCTCTATACGCCTTTCAAGTTGCCAATCTATTTTTCTTTGGTATAATATACAAGTTTGGAGTCATGCTGTAAAATATTTAAAGAGCGTGAAAAGTTTTTGACTTGACTGTTCAAAGAATATTAAGTTCTAGATAATTTTTTTTACTAAGATCCTTTATGAATACTGGCCCAGATCTAGTTTAACAATATCAATAATTCAAATCACTACTGTATGTTTTTATTTTATGCCTTCTTTTGGTTCATAAATATCATTCAGAGATCAGGCTATATGACTATCTGTATCGAGCAGTGAACTTGTTCACTTTCTACAGTATATAATCATGGGCCTATATCACCAATACTGGTATTAAACAAAAGCTCATGACGTCAACAAGACTGCTTCAAAGTTCTTTGAGTTATGTAGTTTGAGCAAATTGACATAGCTCAATTTTGAAAACTGACATACTTTCACACACACTAAAACCCTTGTGAAAACTTAAATCACACGCAAGTCCACATTAAAGACATTACAGTATATCTCCAAATCCTCTGGCTGACCGTCAAATCCTCCCTGCCTGCAGCAGACGCACCCGTCACACCTTTCTGTAATAATATTGAATGTTTCGTTTTAATATAATGATTATAATTATTAAATTCATTAATATTAAGTACTTGTGTAAAACAATGTCAATGATAGAATGATTCTGGAGCAAAGACACATTATTTGTTTAAATTGTTTCTGAAACTTAAATTTATGTTTTAAGCAAAATTTAAGGATGAAGATTTGGTTCTTTAATTTTATATCAGTTCAACCATCCTGAATCCTGCAGTAAAACCTGAATCAAATTATGCTGACCTTTTTAGTGCAACACCAAAAACAAAGAAGTAAAGCTGAAGATTATCAAGAGCTCAAGTTACATTTAATGTTGTAAATTTTCTGACTTATCCAAAAAGCATCAACACTTAACAATAGAAAAGCAATAGAATCTAAGCCTACCTTAAATTTCAATCCACCTTTTTTGAATGGAGCATGTTTTAAAAACAGCATCCTCAGCTTCTTTTTTTTGTTATTGTCATGAGTTTTCATAAGAGCATCTGAAAAAAAATCATTACAGTGTAAAAGTTGTAATCAAATTGCCGTTATCACAAAAGAGGCATCCACATTCAGTGATTTTTTTTGCGTATTTTTACTGCCGAATATCGGCACTTTCCCCTCGCCAAAATAGGCCATTTTTTCCCAAAAAATCGTCAATTTTTCCCCTAAAAAAGAGATGTTTTCCCCCCTCAAACTATAAGATTTTATTTCCAAAATGTAACAGTTTATATTCGGGCGTGAGATCAGCGATATCTAACATGAAATTGGCAGAAATGGCATCAAAAACGTCCTTTTTAAGATCAAAATCGCATCAAGGTTACCGTCGCGAAAACACGTGACAAACAAAATATTGCCGATTTTCAAGAGAAATATGCACTTTAGTCGGTTTAATAATGTTCCATTATGTCATTTAATCATTTATGGTAATGAAAAATGACAATATCTCTCCTAGTTTTTGAAAAATTGGAGATCAAAATCGCCGCGATTGTACCGATTTTCGGATAGTCAAAATTTCGGACGTTATCAAATTTCAAGGGCATGAGGTGAAAATTGATAAATACAATTATTACAAGTTGTATTGATGTCTTAATTTATTTTATCACCCAAAAATTTCACGATTTTAAATCCAAAAGTGGTTTTGAAAAAATATAAACTCTTCAAACAACATTCAGTAAGGAAATGTACAGATTTATATCACTTAGTATGGAAATTAAACATATTTCTATTTTTCCCAATTTGGGGAATTATCGCGCTTATTTTCCCAATTCAGCGGGCACAGGCACCTTTATTTTTTCCAAAAAAAATCACTGACATTAGGCGCCATGCTCACATGTTAATTTAAATCTTATATTATATAATGAAACAACAAATGAAATTTAAAACTATCTAAAATAGCTATTTAAATGGATTCCCGCTTGATTATGATGTTTTAGATAAAACAACAAATCAGACTGAAAAATGGTTTGAGAACATGAGGCCCAGCTGAGCTTTTTCTTTTCTGAATTGTCCCCAAAAAATACCTGTCAGTGATGATGATTTATGTTATCAATATTCTAAACATGTTGTTTTTTTTAATTATCAAGCTACCTATCCTCTTTCTCTGGACATGTTAAAAACAAATTTACTCCACACTGTAACAGCATACAGAACTTACTCAATATTGACCTGCAGCCAGCATTGGCCTGCAGATAGCCAGGTCTTCCAGTTTCTTTTCTCCTCTCATTCCTTTCAGGGAATACAATGACCAAACCTTATTCCATCCCGTAAAAGTCATCATCAGACGACATGTGGTATCAACATCTTTGCTACCGAATGTGCAATAATATTGGGACTGTAAAATTAAACAAGAGCACCGCCTTGCGGGTGCTGACGCTCATCTGATTTTTTTTGTGTAATAGAAATATTGTCCTACCCATGATTTTCTAAGTCTAAAAAGGGCCATCATTCTTGCAAAAAGCAGGATAGAATAATGTTTCTTGATGTACAGTGTCCACTTATGATGGTGAAAAACTGTTGCAAGTTTTAAAGCAATAGCTTTGATAGTTTATGAGAAAAGTTGACTTAAACATAATACTCAACCAAGAAAATAATTTTCTAAGTCCAAAAGGGGCAATAATTATTGCAAAAAGCAGGATGGAGTTATGTTGCTTGCTTTACAGGGTCAGCTTATGATAGTGAACAAATGTTGCAAGTTTCAAAGCAATAGCTTTGATAGTTTAAGAGAAAAAGTTGACCTAAACATAAAACTTAACCAAGAAATCTGATATTTTCTAAGTCCAAAAGGGGCCATAAATCTTGCAAAAAGCAGGACGGAGTTATGTTTCTTGCTGTACAGGGTCAACTTATGATGGTGAACAAGTGTTGCAAGTCTTAAAGCAATAGCTTTGATAGTTTAGGATAAAAGCTGACCTAAACATAAAACTTAACCAAGAAAACTGATTTTCTAAGTCCAAAAGGGGCAATAAATCTTGCAAAAAGCAAGATGGAGTTATGTTTCTTGATGTACAGGGTCTGCTTATGATGGTGAACAAGTATTCCAAGTTTCAAAGCAATAGCTTTGATAGTTTAGGAAAAAGTTGACCTAAACATAAAACTTAACCAAGAATCTGATATTTTCTAAGTACAAAAGGGGCCATAAATCTTGCAAAAAGCAAGATGGAGTTATGTTTCTTGCTATACAGGGTCAGCTTATGATGGTGAACAAGTATTCCAAGTTTCAAAGCAATAGCTTTGATAGTTTAGGAGAAAAGCTGACCTAAACATAAAACTTAACCAGGCAACGCCGACGCCGACGCCGACGCCGACGCCGACAACCGCTCAAGTGATGACAATAACTCATCATTTTTTTTCAAAAAATCAGATGAGCTAAAAAGGAAACAGAACAACAGTTAAACTATTGTAAATATGTAGGTCCAATCAGTTCTACAGCAATCGTATTGACAAAAGTAGATCGCATTATAAGAACAAGACAGTACTCATTGAATAAACTTTTTATGCCATTAATGGTATCAAATGATTCAATTTCAGTCATTAAACCTTTAAAATTTAAATAACTAGAGCTATCACTGAAGGTGATGAATACCTCCATATCGTATGGCACCTAAATTGCTTATTTTCTGAAGACACTGACTTTAAAAAGTATCTCAAGTCAAGGTGAAGGTCAAAGTAACATGTAAATGCACGTGTTCCTTGCGCTCATGATGGTGATGTGCATGTAAAATTATTTGAAAATTTAGAGAGCAGTTTAGGAGACATAAATGTACGTTAAGAATTTAACTTAAGAATTTACATCATGCAAAGCTTGGTATCTACATGCATTTATACCATCTCTCATGTCTCACTTGACATGAGGATCGTACCAATTAAGGTATTCGCCATCTCTCAGTGTGAACAGGCCTGAAGATTGACAAAGAAACATGAGATAGCTTTCAGATTTGAACTGGTTTTACTATCTATGACATACTTAAATATTTACATCATGCAAGTCTTGGTATCTACATGCATTTGTACCACCTCTCCTAATCTATCCCACTTGGCACGAGGATCGTAACATTTAAGGTATTCGCCACCTCTCCATGTAAACAGGCCTGAGGATTGACAAAGAAACACGAGATTTGAACTGGTTTTTACTACGTATGACAAACTTAGGTATTTACATCATGCAAGTCTTGGTATCTACATGCATTTGTACCACCTCTCCTGTCCTACTTGGCATGAGGATCGAACCATTTAAGGTATTTGCCACCTCTCCATGTAAACAGGCCTGAGGATTGACAAAAAACATGAGATAGCTTTCAGATTTGAATTGAATTGGTTTTTTTAACCTATACTGTGTTGGTGTGCTGTAAAACCCAACTAAATTAATTAGTTTTACTATATTGTATGAAGTACTTTGAGTATTTACATCATGCAAATCTTGGTATCTACATGCATTTGTACCACCTCTTCTTAGTTCTACTTTGCACAAGGATCATACCATTTAAGGTACATTGTATTCACCAACTCTCAATGTAAACAGGCCCGAGGATTGACAAAAGAAACATGTAATAGCTTTCAGGCTTGAATTAGTTTACTATGACATACTAAGTAGTGACATGCAAATCTTGTTATCTACATGCATTTGTACCACCTCTCCTGTCCTACTTGGCATGAGGATCGGACCAATTAAGGTATTCGCCACCTCTCCATGCAAACAGGCCTGAGGATTGACAAAGAAACACGAGATATCTTCCAGATTTGAATTGGTTCTACTATATAGCTTTCAGACTTGAATTAGTTTACTATGACATACTAAGTAGTGACATGCAAATCTTGGTATCTACATGCATTTGTACCACCTCTCCTATCCTACTTGGCATGAGGATCGGACCAATTAAGGTATTCGCCACCTCTCCATGTAAACAGGCCTGAGGATTGACAAAGAAACACGAGATATCTTCCAGATTTGAATTGGTTTTACTGTAGCTTTCAGACTTGGAATTAGTTTACAATGACCAGGGGTTCCACTAGACCTGAAAACCCAAGAGTCCCAGGACCCTTGGGCCCAAATTTTGAAGGGTCCTTTTCCGAAATACAGGAGTTCTGTCCCAACACGTCCATACAATTGACCATATTTTTTATTTAGTTAGATCTTTATACTAAGAAAACAATAAACCCAAGCTCATGTTACAGCATAATAAAAATGTCAGTTTCAGGTCATATATTGTAAACTAATATTTATCAAAATTCATGTTATTTTGATAAGGTTTTGCTCCTCTATTTTTCATTTAATTTTTAATAACAGAACAGTGCTATAACACTCCATAAAAATGTATCCAAAATGTACTATCCGGATACTGGTACACTTTCGGAATGTCATCAGAAAGTAGTTTTTGCTCAGTTTACTTGGCCAACTAAGCTAAATCAGAGATAGATCCTCAAATAATGATGCTACTTATCATTAAAAACTGCATTGAAAGTCAGTTTTTTAAAGGAATTTTGGAAATATGCGTATGACATCGGATGTAAATTAGACTCGTGAACGACATTCTAAACTTATTTTTGCTTTCAAAATTCATCAAAATTTGTGAAGTTTCTTGTTGAAATTACGGTATGATAACCAAGCAATGGTCTAATTTAAAGTTTGCATGAAAAAATCTTGCAGGGTACTTTTCACATGCTCGGTAATCAGCTGCTTACGATAATTTAATAATTGGCGCCTTTTTGACAGTACAGAGGATCAATACGCTTTATCAATTAATTTCAACACTTCGTTGATTCTTGTTACCTATGTGCACTCGCCGTGACGTAACTTGCTGATAAAAAAATCAGCGAGGCATGTCTACAGGAGAAAGGGCGGATTTAGCAGACGATCAAAGGCAGGAGGGCATGACCGCGAGTGTTTATTTTGGAATACACGTGTCTATCGTGGAAATAGTTTTACTGAAGGAATGAATGATAAGAGAAAGGACTATCAAAGGAAAATGCCTCCGGGTCCCGAAGGACGCACAGGCAAGTATCATGCCGGGTCCTTTCAGCGTCTTTTGAAAATCTCCCGGGTCCGGACCCGGGGTCCCGAGTCAAATGGAACCCCTGAATGACATACTAAGTAGTGACATGCAAATCTTGGTATCTACATGCATTTGTACCACCTCTCCTGTCCTACTTGGCATGAGGATCGGACCAATTAAGGTATTCGCCACCTCTCCATGTAAACAGGCCTGAGGATTGACAAAGAAACACGAGATATCTTCCAGATTTGAATTGGTTTTACTGTAGCTTTCAGACTTGGAATTAAGTTTACAATGACATACTAAATAGTGACATGCAAATCTTGGTATCTACATGCATTTGTACCACCTCTCCTGTCCTAAAACTAACAACTAAGTTTTATTGTTGTTGTTTTTTTTTCTTTCGATTGTTTTTTCCCTGCTTTTCTTCTATTAAATTTACTGTCTTAACTCTTCTTCTATATAAGTAAGTTTATAACTTAAAATTATATTTTGTTAAGCATATATATTTTTTCCATTCCAGACCAAACAAAAAATCCGCCATTTAGTTTAATCTAACATTAATTTGACAGCCAGGGACGGACCGATTTCTAATGTTGGTAAAACTTGTGGTCCAACCCTTTTGTATTATCGCACATTCGCAAAGTTACTGAATACTTCCTAATGTACAGTAGTAATATATATGTCTTGTATAATGATAGTTTGCTATTGTATATATATATTTACATATGTATCTGTATAATAGTGTCTTGATGTACATTACCATAATGTCTTGTGCGATGATTACAATAAAATATGATTAAACTAAATCTCCTGTCCTACTTGGCATGAGGATCAGACCAATTAAGGTATTCGCCACCTCTCCATGCAAACAGGCCTGAGGATTGACAAAGAAACACGAGGTATCTTCCAGATTTGAATTGGTTCTACTATAGCTTTCAGACTTGAATTAGTTTACTATGACATACTAAGTAGTGACATGCAAATCTTGTTATCTACATGCATTTGTACCACCTCTCCTGTCCTACTTGGCATGAGGATCGGACCAATTAAGGTATTCGCCACCTCTCCATGTAAACAGGCCTGAGGATTGACAAAGAAACACGAGATATCTTCCAGATTTGAATTGGTTTTACTGTAGCTTTCAGACTTGAATTAGTTTACAATGACATACTAAGTAGTGACATGCAAATCTTGGTATCTACATGCATTTGTACCACCTCTCCTGTCCTACTTGGCATGAGGATTGGACCAATTAAGGTACGCCACCTCTCCATGTAAACAGGCTTGAGGATTGACAAAGAAACATGAGATATCTTCCAGATTTGAATTGGTTTTACTATGTATGACGTACTTAGGTATTTACATTATAAATGCAAGTCTTGGTATCTACATGCATATGTACCACCTCTCCTGTCCTACTTGGCATGAGGATCGAACCATTTAAGGTATCTGCCACCTCTCCATGTAAACAGGTCTGAGGATTGACAAAGGAACATGAGATAGCTTTCAGACTTTAATTAGTTTACTATGTTTGATGCACCTAGAGTTGACATGCAAGTTTCGGTATTTACATGCATTTGTATGACCTCTCCTGTCCCACTTGGCATGAGGATCATACCATTTAAGTTAATCGCCACCTCTCCATGTAAAAAGGCCTGAAGATTTACAAAGAAACCTGACTTAGCTTTCACACTAGAATGAGTTTATAATATGACCTTAGTACTGACATGCAAGTCTTCGTATCTACATGCACGATTAAAAGTAAATCTGTAGTATGTATTCACACAAAGTTTTGTTTGCAGACGAGTATCGACATCTATATTTTTTCAGTAAATAACAGGTATCATTACTTATTCATTAGGAAATCTATTACCGGATGGTTAGAAAATCCTTAAGGATTTGCTAGCCGTCTGGTAAAGGGATCTCAGGTCGACTAAATCTCAGACTAGGCATTCGGTAACCCAGACGGCTAGATACATCCTTGAGAACAAAACAATTTTAACAAACAGTGAAAATTGCAGACTCAGTTTGATTGAGTCTGTTCATGAGCAGTTATGGATAATGTAACACTGCCCACGCCCCCTATCACCGGCTTAAGCAGTAATCAATCTTCAAATCTAAATGAGTTGATATCAATGATCCCGAAGGACCAGAAAATACATCAACACTGACATGAAACCGGGGCTGTTGTGCTGTAAATATAATCTGAAAAGTAGATCCCGTGAAAGCACTGAAAGACTTCGAAACAGAAATTAAACAGTTGTGGACGCACTGGTCGAGAGGGCTAAGACGCTTTCCTACGGAGGCGAAGGCCCCTGGTTCGAATCCTGGCTACTCCCACTGCGGTGTGTCCTTGGGCAAGGCACTTTATCACGACTGGCCTCAGTCGACCCAGCTGTAAATGGGTACCAGCAAATTGCAGGGGGTGAGGTATAATTGGTTTTAACTGTTCTTAATATAGGTCGCAGAAAAGCTCTAGAGAGCTTATGTTAATTGTTTCACCAAAGCGATGGTAAATAAAACTTACCTTTACCTTTACCAGTGCTGAATATTATATGGAAAAGTTTCTTGTTTAACAGAAGTGGGTGGGGTATGGCTGCAATTTGCATTCTTTTTTTTTCTTTACAGAAACTAGACTTTAGGGTTTTTACTGAATAAATTTCATGTTGCTGTTAACGAACGCATATGTAGGCTATTTGATCTGCAAAATCTTGACTTGGCCCAAATCTTGGGATAACTTTGCGCCAAAATGAATTCAAGAATAATCTAGAGTATATAAGTATTAATTATGTACTTACCTCAGTCTTACGTAAAACACAAGATATATCGATAGTTAATTGAAAGGAGATTTTATTCAGTTGTTCTAATGTGTAACAGTATCACCGAGAGACACCAAAAATACTAACGGACTTTGTAAACATTCGGCGCGCATGCAGATATTCAGGTGTCAGTATACATCCGAATCAACGTTTCTTTTTAAGAAGGAGATACTCGAAGTAAATTTACGAAAAAATATTTATGTTCAATGATGTTACAGTATATTCGACAACTTAAATTGAAATAAACGACAATTATAATGGCAAAATATAGATTCGAATCTATCGCTACGAAATCAGCTTACATAATGAAATACAACAACAACAACAACAACAACAAAATATTGACACTAAAATAGTTCTAACCTAATTTATTTCAGAAACAAGCTTATTTTTCAGAAGTTGAAGTTCAGGTCATCAGTATTTCCTGATGTACCCTCATAAATACATAATTTGCTTAAGCTTAGTCCCAGGTATGATCGGGCGGGGGTAGGGTGGGGGGCAGGGGGCATATTATCTTCTAAAAATTGGTCAAAACTGCAGAGTTAAACTTAGAATGCATAAGAAGGGTTTTTTTTTGTGTGATTTTCTGTCAATATTGACAACTTTAATTTTTGGAAAATGTGAAAAAAATAAAGTGATCCATCTGTAATGAAATAATTTCTATGTTTTTAATCTACAGTCATGCTTAATGTAATGAGTGAAAAATTTCATTTAACTTGCAGTTATGATTTAAATTGTAATTTAACAGATCTCATACAACCAGTCTATAAATTTATACTGAAAAATCTTCAGATTTATGGATTGTAAATTATTTACAGAATGTCCATATAAAGATAGAAAATTCTAGACCTGCATTCAGCATATGCTGTACAAATTACCTATATAACTGGCAATGTTTGCGGCAGAAGGGAGTGTTGGTGTTGGAGATAAGGTGTCGGCTGCTTACCACGGAGACGTGGGTTTGAACCCTAATAATGGGTCATGGCAGTAAACGTCCTCATTAAACGCCATTCCAAGGTTTTCCCGGATTCGAACTCGAGCTTTATTCTTCACAATCGAGCGAAAAAAATTAGTATATAAGGGAGTAGCAAAGCAGTTTCACGTATGAGCAGTTGACAGCTGCTGAGCAGGCGACCTCGGTAGCTCCGCAAGTAGGCAGGCTTTTCTAGGCAACTGTCGGTTTTGAATATACTTTCATAACTACTCTTTCACTGAAAATTGGCAACATTGTAAAAACGTAATATAACGTTACCTTAACAACGTTGTGATTCAAACTTGAGTAAAACGTTGTGACAACGTTACTTTACAACGTTGTGACAACGTTACAGCACTGTTACGTACACAACGTTGTAGCTCAACGTTTGCACAACGTTGTACTAACGTTGTAGATTTTACAAGATTCAGATAAAAACTCAGTGTGTCTTTTTATAGGGTCTTTTCAGTACATTCACACATTGCTTGCATAGGACTTTCTCCTATACATTTCAAATCACTATTTTGAATAGTTCTCAACGTTGTTACAACGTTGTCACAACGTTGTAAAATAACACAACTAACATACAACTAAAACACAACGTTGTCTTAACGTTGTGTGTTTGCTGGGAAAGCACATTAAAGCAAATAAAGCATCTGGCTCTAAGTAGATAAGTAACAAATCACAAATCATACATGTTACAGCGCATTAAAACAAAATAGCACATATGTACTAGCAAATAAAAGGAAAAAGGTAATTTACCACATACAGATTTAGCACATTTAAAGCAACATAAAAAATTATCTGACACTACACAAAAATAAGAAGAGTCACATTGTACAACATGCATTAAAAAAAACATAAAAGAAGAATTCATATACATGCTAAAGGGAACATAAGAACTACTTAAAGTAGCCGAAGAACAATATTTGCATCATCAGCATATAAGATTCTGTAACTAAAACTAAAAAAGGAAAACAAGGGTTACACACAGAGAACTAAAAGGACATTTAAAGACATCAGAAACATAAACAACTTAAAAAAGCATTATGACAAGTTTGTAAGTAGAATTCTAACTGCTGAGACAATAAGTCACTGTCAAAGGAAATATTTGACCCAGTAGTCAGCCAAATTAAAATCAAAAGCACACAGAGATCGCAAGTATGACTAAAACAAGTCGGAACGTTTTAAGAGTCTTTCTCTGAATTCATCTGGCTTTGCAGAATTGCGTGGGCAGTGTTTCGGGCATGACCTCAAAAGATCCCAAACACTGCTTACGCGATTTCAGACTTTTATAAACGTTAAAAGGCAAATATTTCAACAGCTTATTTTTTACCACAGTTACTGTGATATGCTTTTCTTTTCATTGTCCTAAATTAAGAACTCGATCTCTAGTCTATTTGCGCTTTCATGAAGGTTTAATATTACAAATCAGAGCAAATGAAATTTGACAATGGACAAGTAGATTTTTAAGTGTCCGTGGACAAGTGAAAAATGTAAGGTTACCCACACCCCTGTCCCGTCAATCCATGCATCACCCCTACCACACAACACATACACACTTTTCTTCCCTATTTACCGTCTGAAAAATATCATATTTAATAATTAATCATAAATCTAATCCCATTTAAACAATATCAAAAATATTCCATTAGCACCTCTTTAAAAATCTCTTACACTATACGATATACAAGATTTGAAACAAACACAATTCTTCTGAAACAGTGTGTGTGTGTGGGGGGGGGGGGGGGGGGGGGGGGGGGGGAAGGGTTGGGTACTACAGAACTTCGAACATCGGTGGTATTAAATAATTTCTTATGTAAATATAATAATTTTGACTTTTATACTGAGTTATTTTTTAGGGTTTATCCAGACTATTCCAAACATTGCTATTTGCATAATATTAAAATTATGAAAATATATTTGACTGTAGTGGGCATACATATAACATCTTGTAAAATTAATGACAAAGTTTGAAGACAATACCGCTTATAATGTTTACAATAATCAGACCATGTACATGTCAACTCATTCATTTCTATAGAATATTATTCATTTAGGTGTTTATCAGTCACACATTTTCGTGTAAGTTAGGTTTTTATCCATTCCTCATGTAAATTGAGTTCGGTTTTAATCAAATCAAAGTTAGGTTTTTATCCCTTTTCTCGCTGTCAGTACATTTGAACATGTATTGTGTCAGCATGCAGTGGGTTAACAACATAGTGTAAACGGGCCTATAAAGCAGTATATCTTTGCTTTCAAACAACAAAATAGTCGAGGCATCAAAAGCATAGAAGTATTTTTAAAGATTTTTTGTAAAAGTTTTCATTGAAAAAGTTGCCTTGTTCGTCGTTTTTCCACCTGAAATCACAAGGGTTGATATATTTAACATGATACATTTTGAAATAAATATACACTTGATCAATGTATATAGATTTAACAACAGAAACATTCCTTTATACATCGTAATTACACAGAAAACAAAGTTGTATCGGCTTTACATCCGCCATGTTGGCACTGAGTTAGGGTCGCTGAACAGAGTTAAGATTATCCGGGTACATGGCGTGTAAAAGTCTTCCTATAGATTGCAGAAAATTATTGTGTTCTGCTTTAATCCAGTGTCACTTTGACTATTCTTGGTGTGAAAGTTTAAACAAAAGCCTGAAAAAAAGCATACTTTTACAGCTGGGGACAGACTCCATTCACCAGACTCAGTTTATGAAGTAACAAGAAATATCTTTAAAAATGATGGTCGGCGAATTGTAATAAGGAAAGAAGTTTATGAATTTTTCATCTAACATTCATCTTTCATCTAACATTTTGCAAAACTAAACACCGCACTTTAACAATTTAAATGGTTCTCTTTTACTTTTTCGCAAAGGTTTCGTAGGGTTGCAATTTTGTTTCGTTTATCCTTAGACGAATAATTACAGCAGTAGTTTGATGAAGATTCATGAAGCCATACCCAGAAATCTAAGCCAATTTGCTGGCTTATTGGCGAAATTGTCTCCCTTGAAAACAGATTATCGGGTGTATCGATTAGCCATTATCGTTCAATTTACGCCTATTGAAATATAGAAGGAGAAAAACTTTAACACATCAAATGACATCAAAAGCATCATCTGACAATATTTATCAAGTTATTGAAGTAATCTGCAATATTTGCACTTTCTTTCAATATAATTTTTAATAAAATAAAATATGATCTTCTTGCTTCCCGAAGCGTTTGAAATAAGTAACTAATTTTGATCCCGAGTCCCATTGATCTCTGTAGGAAATGACAGATTTTAAGCTTTACATGGTCTTTTAGAATGATTTATTCTTATATCTATAATCATCTCACAACATTTATTAAGTTATTGAAGTAAACTAGAAAAGTTAATCTTTCTTTCAATGAGTTTATTTTTAAATTACTTTTATGTCTTCTTGCTTCCCTAAACGTTTGAATATCACTGATTTTACTAATTTGGAAAATTTTGCCCGTCACAGTACACGTGTACTGATGACACCGGATAAACTGAATTAGATAGACATGTGTGTCAATCTAATTCCGTGTTTAATGTCATTACTTTGCCAGATTAAATAAAAATAAAGTTATTTCAAATTACGTGTTTAAATAAAAATATTCCATTTCTTTAATTCATTTAATGCCATTTTCACAACTAGAATTATTTATTGCATTAAAACGTATTAACATAAAGTTGATTAACATATAGAACTACATGTTCATATTTAAACTTGAATATTGTACATGTAAATATAACAAGTCCATTGGGTCGGGTGTAAATTTCATGTTTCTTGTTTGTCAGTATTATAATATTTTTGTTAAAAATTTATTATCTTATCTTTTTGTAATGATTATATATGTATGATAAAGTCAAATAACGTGTTTGACAATAAGTTAACCGAATGCTGACATATTTCTGTTTATTACCGTTACTAATTAGATTAGTGTCTGTTTGTCTGACATGCCCCGCGGCCTAAAGGGACAATTATTACGGCTCTTGCATAAACGCTTTAAAGTTAAAATCTAAATTATGGATATGGAGTTATAAATTTTGATAATTTATCTTACAGTTCAAAATCCAAATTCACATTATTGTAAAGCAAAATGCATTTATAGGCCACGGATCCATAATATTTAAAAAAAAAATCAAATTGAAAAGACACATTTTCAAGGAGACCCGAAATACACATATATTTCGCCCTCATAAAAATATTTTAAAAATTAAAGGGACTATCCTCCAGATCGTTCGACAACAAGAAAAATACTTTTATAGATATCTGGAAATAAATGCTATATTTCTTAAGAAAGCTTTAAAACTTAATTACTGACAAAGTTTAACTATATATTACGGAAATACTTGAGAATTTGCTGTTTTTCTGTCTCGATTATAAGAAAATCTATATTTTGAAGTCATAATTCACTTATTCCGCTATAGCGCTATTGGTTTCGGCGAAATATTTTAGACACAAAAACACATCTTCTAGTATTAACAAACTTCAATTTGAGAGAATGATTATTTTTAGCCAAATCTGGAGGTCATTAAATACATATCTTAAAAATACGTTGAGTAATGGGAATTATATGCTTCCTGACAATTTCAAAACAAATTCCAGATTATCATTCAAAATCACCAATTTGAAGAAATAAGAATGTTATGTATATCAGGTAATAAACATGTACGTTGATCTAATTCCGTCTTTGTCAAATTTGGTTAAAACTGTTATTTTAAATTACATGTTTGAATAAAAATATTCAAATTTCAAAAATTATTTTTTAATTAACTAACTTTTAATTTATGATTCACATATATTTTGCCCTTAAAAGATATAACCAAAAGTTTAAATACATATCTAAAATGGGAATATCCTTCCCGGCTCTCAATTTTGAAACAAAAACCCGATTATCATTCAAAATCACCAATTTGAGGAATACACTGCAAATTGCCTCGGGCAAGGTATAAACTCCGCTTGTGTAAAAAGTTTCACAATTTTGTCGCAATACCCCTAATTAACAAAACCAGTGTAAGGTCAAGATTATCAAGATAAGAGAGATTAACAAAAGTCGATACTCGCGTTAAGATGGTGTAAAGGGAAACAACCAAATTTAACCGATCTGGCTTAATAATCAAGGGACAATACTCTTCAAAACACGGTCTCATTTCTGGACATGGGTTCATGAGAATAGGTCATTAAACGTGTTTTTATTTTTAGCTAAATTAGTCCCTACCCCCATTTGTAACAAAATAGCAAGAGACCTTACGATATTGTTACACATCGAGTTTGATAAAATTCCATTACATTTTAGTGGTTAATGCGAAGAAAGGCATGTCTACTTTTAGCTATAGTGGTCCCTAATAGGGCCCAAGTTCCTATATAAATTAATTTGGAAGAGGACCTTATAATGATGCTCCAGGCCAAGTATGACAAAGATCCACCAAGTTGTTCATGAGACGCTGTATAAAGGCATTTCTAGTTTTAGCTCTAGCAGCCCCTAAAAGGGGTTAAATGTCCCAGCTGAACAAAGTTGGCTGCGGGCCTAATAAAGATGCTACAAATCAAGTTTGATTAGAATACATGAGAAAAAATCAATTAAAGGATTTTTTATTTATTATTTTTATTTATTTCTAAAATAGGCCAACTGATCCCGCTTTAACAAATGCATATTCGCTATTCATGAATCTTTGGACAATGACGTCACACCTATAAAAAAGTGAAGGTCAAGCAAAACATATAATTGTAATTATTTCATATTTTCTGTTTCATAAGCAAAGTTTGACCGTAGTCATATCACATAGATAAACTGTATGCAGCGTACCTTCATTTCAGTGTAATGAGATTCAGTCATTATATAGCATATATATAATAAAACAGATTTCAACTGAGTTAAATATTTGCATACCATACTAAAGAAAAATATTCATATATAATAAATCAGTTGAATAATTTATAACAAATATATCAAAGCAAACAAGTACTCATTTTAATATGCAAATTGAATTAGTCACAAAAGCAAGAAACTTTTTCATATACAGACGACAATTGTAACAAGGAAAATCTTTTAAAAAGCACTTCTCTACATAAAAGACTCTTATCACACCCTTATTCATGTGATACGCAGACCGTATTCAGCTCTTTCTTTAATTTGATATATGTTGGTATTTGAACAGGTTTTTATCATATTTATTAAACTTACTTATCATTTTGAGATATATCAATTTTCTTGCTAAATATACTGAGCCAAAGTTAGCTTTAAAACTGTGAACAGCGTCGTTTAGGATAAACGCTTTGTCTACATTTCACTCAGCGTAGCACAATCAACAGAGTGAAAGAAATTGACACTCTCGTCCAATCAGGCAGAGTGTTGCATAAATCTTCCATTTTGATAAATTATCTATAATGCGTTATCAAGTAGTTTGATTTGCTAACTGAAGTCACGTGGCAAAGGTAAACGAAAACGAATTTAGACGGCGTCGCCGAAAAAAATCGGTGTGTTATTTTATAGAGCATTTTATTTACTATCAAAATCTTTTAATTATGGAAATATAACACCCTTTTTGATTGGTTATCTGTTATTCTCCTCTCTTAGGTCATAGGTTATTTTATACACTCAGTTAGGTCACAGGTCATATTTGTATTCCTACGCTGTGGTTAATAAAAGAATATACTTTCGCGCCTTTCAGCACAGTTTTGTCAGACACATACCGAGAAAGATGTTCTTTTGAAAATTGATAAAAATTTTGGCGGTCTTCACTGTGGCCATTGTTAAAACTACATTGTTATTTTGGATTATTTGATGTCTACTTCAGGAATGATATTTGGACATTGATTGAGTGAACAGTTTTTTAGTGCTGTGTTCCGAAAGGAATACGGAATCGTCGAGTTCGTTTGAATTTTGTGCATTTGTTCATTTAAATGAGAAAATCAGAGAGACCTAAAAGCTCTATAAACTATAAAATCATGAGCGAATCAGGACTGAAACCAGCGGTCGACACAAAGGAAACCGAAAAAGTCACAAAACTTGTTTCGTCGTCCAATACCGAAAAAATCCTTCCGGGTGCATCCGCAAGTGAAAATGTGAGCCTTACAAAAAGTACGGAATCACCGGAAAAACCACTTCCGGCAAGTCGAGATGAAAAGAAAGAGTTGCTAGCTCGTCTAGCTCAGTTAGACGAAAAATAGAAAAGACTACAAGAACAGAAAAATTAGAAAATTTGAGAAAGCAGGTAAAAGAAAGAGAAACTTATATACAAGACCTAGAACAGTCGGTAAACGTAGAAACAGTGGCAACACCATTAAAATCGAATACCTCCACAACTGGCACAAGAAAACCTTCACGAGGTTAATCCGTTTCTACAGCCGAATCATCTACAATCAATGCAGGAACGAGACTCAAATCGACCAGCAATCCACAGACAACAACGACCAACGTTATTGAGGGGACAACACCCAAGAACAAAAAAATCTCGATTGGCAGCATCACTGAATTTCCCAGCAGATCAACCCACAGCTCATTCAGGTACGATTAACATTGAAACATTACGCAAATTACCTAACATAATCTGGTGTGTTATTTTATTCTCTTAGTTAGGTGGGAGAGTCTCAAGAGCATCTCAGAAATCCATGATATATTGAATTACAGACATACAACATGTTTTTTTTTTGTAAATATTACCTACTTCTTAATTAGAAATGCTTAGTACAATGAAGCATTTGCTTACTGTCTAAAATTTACATTTATAACAAAAATTCAACAAAATAAGAAATTGTTATATTATTTCTGTGAGGTTCATTAAAAAAAATTTACATAAGGCCTGTGATTATTCAATGATTAAACCTACAAAATGTAGATAAATTAATGGCTCAAGCGAAATTTTATGGACCCGTTTGTTAAATTATTATTGGGGCTTGTAGGGGTGTACACATTTCTAAGTGGAAAAACGCTGTTTTGCAAAACTTACTAAGTGCTAAAATCTGCCTGCAAAATTTGACTAAGTCGAAAAAGTCCGTGTCAGCCAAAATGACGTGTGGGTTGCAGCAGGAAAATAATGAAAGTTCGCACGGAAAACTGAATTTATCCGCACGGAAAAATGAATCTGTCCATACGGACTTAAAAAATATTCCGTTTCCGTGTCATTTTCACATGGAATATTGCAATTCCTGCTCAATTCCTGCCTAATGACGTACCTTTTCCAGGCAGATTCCGTCTGGACTTTTCGTACAGGTTGTGACAACGCTGATGATAAAATTTAGTCATTTAGGTACAATACAATTTTTAAAAATCCGGTAAACTAGATGAATAGATCGTGGCAGGAAATATTAGGTTGTTGACAATGCGAATGCTGTTATTTTGCTTTATTGAATTAGTATGAGTTGAAAGTGACATATTGATTGCACATTTGAATCTAGCGCAATTTATCGCCAATTTGCTCATAAAAATCAGAGGTATCTGTTTCCGTCTGCTTGGGGTCAGCCTTCATCTTAGGAATTTAATTTTTAGTCTTACACACCAGATTAGTCCAAATAATAGGACTGGAAGCTATTAAGTATCAGATTATAAAATATGTCGTCCCATTAAGCAGAACAAGTAAGGCACCAAATATTTTCACTACCAGGACTATAAAATGTCATCCCAAAAGTTGAAAAACCCTTGAGCATCACACCTGCTGCCCCACCCATTGCTATTTAAGCACTGTATCAGTTTGTTTTTCCACAAATCTTTAAATTATTACCCGTTTTTCTCCCATTTTGTTCAGAACAGGTACTTTCCCCAAAAGCTCAAAACATTTCTGGTACTTGTTCTTCGCAGGTTAAAAGACTTCATGTATATCAGTGCTACACACTTTTGCGCTTGTCTGTTTGTTTATTTGCAAAGAGCTAGACTAAGTTCGTCGTACATGCCTGTATCTTATAAAGATTTCTCTGGAGCTTTGTCTCACTCTACCCCTCTGGTCAGATTGCTCTGTGCTTGTACAAGTAGAGGATGAATTTGTTGCCCTGACCGCCTTTGCACTATGTAAAGTGTAAATTTTCTGGACCCCTCTGGGTTTCAACATTGACTAATATTTTGTTTTAGTATTGTAATATTAACTATTAGAAGGTGTATCATTCATGAAGTTCTTATTTTTGAATTAAACTTATTGTCCATTTTTCTGATTTGAACGATCATGAAATTGACAGCATTCCGAAGCCAGTTTCACTGAATGATCATTCTAAGGCATCTACATTTGGAAATGAATAACAGCAATAGTGATTTTGAATACCCGGAAATGACTCGAAACAGCCGAGTTCAGTGAGGTCGGGAAAAATTCTATATTAGGCAAAGTCAATCAGGTTGAATGTCTTTCATTGGCATTTTGAAAAACTTGATAAATTATCTAGCTTAATTACATAAAACATAGTCGAAACGTTTTTTTGCAATCTAGGCCAAATTAGATGCTAAGTTATCTGGCAGGTGAGCGATACAGTTCCTTCAGGACCCCCTTATTGTAAAATACTTGAGAGATGTTTTGGAAGACTTTAAGGCCCCATATTTACAAATCAATTTTAGCTCGACTATTCGAAGAACAGGTAGAGCTATCAGACACGCGATTGTGAGTCCGCGTCGGCACCCCGATTTGGTGAAGTTTTTGTATGTAAACTGGTGTCTCAGTAACCACTTGTGGGAAAGAATTGAAATTACACACACTCTCTAGTCCCCTATCGGTGGAACACCAGATTGCACTATAGGAATGTCCTCGGTCCATCCACAATTCTGCATCCTGTGATAACTCAAAAAGTATTGAAGTTAGGTTCATAAAACTTGATTTGTGAATAGAGGGCAATTTGTACATTAAGCACATGTATGTCTTATGCTTGTAGGTCAATGGTCAAGGTCACTATTGAAGGTCAAGTAAAAATTGTTTCTGTTCCATAACTTTTTTATGCATAGATGGATTATCTTAATGCTACTCACCAATGTTCCCCATGGTGAGACAATATGTCAACGCATTATCTATGCTTGTCAGTTAAAGGTCAATGTCACTGTTCAAGTTGTTTCTGCTCCATTACTTTCAGTAGCATTGAAAGATGTTTTCTTTGTACTACGGAGAAATGTTCTCCATGGTTAGACTATGTGTCGCGCCTACGACCCTATGTCGGTCAAAGGTCAAGGCTACTATTGAAGGTCAAGCAATGTTTTTTTCACCGATAATGGACTTCCGTACATGTATTACCATTGCAATACTCGGTCACTTGTTCACTTAGTTAAACTGACTTACAGTAATTGAACAAGTGCGATAACACTGATTTGAATATTTACAAAATTATGCCCCCTTTCCTTCATAGAAATTATTGGTCAAATATAAGCTGGTTTCTCAGAACCCACTGATGGGAATGAATTATAACTTCAGATAATTGTTTAATGTAATGACCTGACGTGCACTACTCAAGGTTCTTATATCTGCTCTGGATTTTTACAAAATTCTGTCTTTTTTCGACGTTTTTTTTCAATTTCTGGTTTGTTTTGTATGTGCATGTAACCTGGTAGCTCAGAACCTGCTAATGGATATTGATTGAAACTTCACACACTTGTCAACTGTGATGAGTTGACATGTATTGTACAGGTTCCATAACCAATAAGTTAAAGATTAAATTCTAGTTCACTCCATCCGTCAATACAGAATAATCTCTTGAAAACAGTCATTGACTTTAGGTTTTAATTTAAACATACAAGTAAATGTGCATATAATGTTTCATTATTAAACTCAGCTGAGTATAAACATGTTTTGTGAACATTAGGCCTGAATTTTCCCAAACGATTATCAATGGTTGTTAACAGATCTTATTTTGATGCAATACATACGCGTTTACCTATTTAATAATTAATGTATCTTTGCAGATCGCTAAACAACTCATTATTGTGACATCAACTTAGTGGATCAAAGTGGAGTACAAATACAAATAGCCGGGACATTACTTTAGACTACAGAAGAGAATCTACACATGATCGATATTACTTATGAACCAATAACTAACTCAGATATTCACAAAATGCAAAATGCAAAATGCAAAATGAGGCATATATGAGACACAAGCCTTAGGTAATATACCCGGAAGAGAAATGCTGAAAGTGTATGTATTTCAAACAGTTATCTGAAATGACATTTAACAATATATAAAGAATGTTGAAATTGTTGCCACAGCAGTCATCTGAAGAAACATATATTAGAATGCATACAGGAGGAAAATGCGTTGTAATTTTGCATGCACTCGAAGTGGTCTTGTAAAAAGGAACTTGGAGAACCTAAAAAAGAGATCCTGGGAACATAGGAGAATGCATACTGGACAGAAATGCTTTAAATGTTATGTTTGTGACAATGCCTATTATCACAGCAGTAATCTGAACAAACATAGGAGAATACATAATGGAGTGAAATGCTTTAAATCATTTTTGTGACTCTGCTTACAATGATACGAGTAATCTGAAGATACATATGACAATACATGCAGGAGAGAAACACTATCCAGGTGATAATCCTGACTGTTTGTAATTAAACGATATAAGATAATACATGCAGGAAAGGAATGCTTTAAATGTCATACTTGTGATTATGTATTTAATATTAGATGTAGTCTGATAACAAATATGACAATGTATTCAGGAGAGAACCGCTTTACATGTTACCTATGTGATTATGCATGTAATAAAACCAGTAATATGTAAACACATATGATAATACATAGAGGAGAAAAACGTTTTAAATGTGATATTTGCGATTTTGCGTGTAATAGAAGCAGTAATCTGAAAGTACATATAAGAATACACTCTGGAGAAAAACGTTTTGAATGTAATATTTGTGATTATGCTTGCAATCAGAGAATTTGTCTGGCAAAACATATGACAGTACATACTGGAGAAAAACGCTCCAAATTTGATGTTTGTAATTATGCTTATAATCAACGCAGTCAGTTAAAGAAGAAACTTTTTAAATGTGATGTTTGTGGTTATACATGTAATGTAAAAAGTAGTCTGAAAAGACATATGCCAATGCATACTGGAGAAAAGCGCTTTAAGTGTGGTGTTTGTGATTATGCATGTGATCGCAGTTGTAATCTGAAAATGCATATGAGAATACATACAGGAGAGATATGCTTTAAATGTGATGTTTGTGATTATGCATGCAATGACAGAAATAGTCTAAAAAGACATATGACAAGACATGCAGAAGAAAAGCGCTTTAAATGTGATGTTTGTAATTATGCATGTAGTTATAGTAGTTACCTGAAAAGACATATGACAATACATACAAAAGAAAAATGTTTTAAATGTGATGTTTGTGATTATGCATGCAATCACAGAAGTGGTCTGACCAGACATTTGACAAAACATGCAGAAGAAAAGCGCTTTAAATGTGATGTTTGTGATTATGCATGTAATCATAAAGGTTATCTGAATAAACATATGACAATGCATACAGGAAAATCAATGCTTTAAAAGTGATGTTTGTGATTGTGCATATGGATCCATTTTTTTTTGAAAAAAAGTATAGCAATACATACAGGAGAAAAGTGTTTTATATGTGTGATGTGTGTGATTATGCATGTACTCAACATAGTCAACTGGCTGGACATACAGAAAACATGAAGGAGAAATGGTTATAATGAGATGTTTGTAATTATTGATTTATTTACAGAAAACATATAATATGTATGTCGGTAAAATTAAACGAATGATTCTGTCTGTATTTTAGTAGAAGTCTTTAAAAATACATACATACATCAATATTTTTTAATACAGTACCAAAAACTTGTTGAAAGAATGTCCTTACACCGTTTACATCGAATATCACATATTTTTGCAAACAAATGTTTTTTTTTATATGCTGAAGGGACGTATTATGTTATTCCCCCGGTGTCCGTATGTCCGTCCGTCCGTTAGAAATTTCGTGTCCGCTCTGTTACTCCTGAACCCCTTGAAGGATTTCAAAGAAACTTGACACAAATGTTTACCGCATCAACACGACGTGCAGAGCGCATGTTTAAGATGGCTTGCTTCAACGTCAAGGTCACACTCGGGGGTCAAAGGTCATATGAGTTTGTTCCGTGTCCGCTCTGTAACTCTTGAACTGGTTGAAGGATTTAAAGAAACTTGGCACAAATGTACACCACATCGAGACGACGTGCAGAGCGCGTGTTTCGGATGGCTTGTTTCTAGGTCAAGGTCACTATTAGGGGTCAAAGGTCATATGGCTTTGTTTCGTGTGTTTATTACTCTGCATTGCGGTATTCGTGTTTTTATTTGGCATATCCCTTTTTTGTTCACTTACAATTTTTTTTTTTGAATTACCCTCTTTATGTTACCATAAATAGCTTAATTTGTAACTTTTTTATTATTGGCCGTAGGGAAAACTGAAACCACTTTTCTGTGGTACAACATGGATGGTACCTCAGGTGTATTTTGACATATCTGTTCCTGGTAAGGTTTTTTTTTTACTTAGATTAAATTTGTTCCCTTTGCTGTTCCTGTCCTTTGGGCTTCAACCGTCAAGTTCTTTTAATTTTGCTCCCATCCTCTGATATAACCCTCGGGCGTATATTGCCCCGCTTGGTGGAGCTCTTGATCTACTTTTCGAAATGTACAGTTGAGACTGCATAAATAGACCTTAAAACATATCTTGGAGAAATAACAAAAGATTAAAGAATGACAAACGAAGACTTTTAACATTTCTCCAAGATATGTCAAGAGTTATATCTCCACCCCCACCCCACCCCCACCCCACTGGGGGAGGGGAGACATTGTTTTGCCCTGCCCGTCACTACGTCACACTTCATTTCCTATCAATAACTGGAGAACAATTTGACCTAGAACCTTCAAACTTCATAGGGTGGTAGGGCTTATGGAGTAGACGACTCCTACTGTTTTGGAGTCACTCCATCAAAGGTCAATGTCACAGGAGCCTGAACATGGAAAACAATTTCCAATCAATAACAGTTAAACTTGAGAACCACCTTACCTAGAATGAAACATCATAGGATGATTGGACATGCAGAGTATATGACCCTGTTGATTTTGGGGTCACTCAGTGTTAAAAGTCAATGTCACAGGGGCCTGAACTTGGAAAACCATTTCCGATCAATAACTTGAGAACCATTTGACCAAGAATGTTGAAACTTTATATGATGATTGAACATGCAGAGTAGATAACCCCTATTGTTATTGGGATCACTCTATTAAAGGTCAAAGTCACAGAGGCTAGAACATGGAAATCCATTTAAGATTAGTAACTAGGGAACCATTTGACCTTGAACCTTCAAAGTTATTAGAATGAAAGGACTTAAAGGGAAAGGCAATGTTGTTCTTAAGTTAGTTCCATCTATTAGGATTTCTTATTTCATTTAAGGAAGTGAAAGAATTTTAAAAAATCGGCTTAAAAATGAGAAAGTTATCAGCATTTAAATATTTGATCGAAATGGCGGTCATTTTGTTTCCATGGCAACAAAAACAAAATGGCAGACTTCTTAAATTTCTAGATACATATCTGAACTGTATTTACTTATTTCTGTAAAATAATGTATCTACTTTTTCAAGCTATAATGAAAGGAATTACCATGTTTTACATCTTACACTCGAGAAACATATGAAATTAGTCTATTTAAAAGGTTATTTGCTAAATAAAGAATTCATCAGTGTGTAAATGACGTCATAAACACACTTAAATGCTGCCTCCATGATCAGCCATTTTCTTAAATTTCAAACTAACATATCTTTTTCAATAGTGGTCCGATTTTAAAAATTCTTTCAGTATTATCAAAGGCTTGAGGATGGTTTTCATATGAAATAAACTTATTTTCAGGCTTTCCTTGCCCTTTAAGAGTAGACGACCCCTATTTCTTTTGGAGTCACTCCATCAAAGGTCAAGGTCACAGGGACCATCCATCCGTCACACTTCATTTTCGATCAATACATGGAAAACCATTTGACCTAGAGCCTTCAACCTTCATATGGTGATAGGGCTTACTAATACTTATTTTAAAGACTGAAACACTAAACCGATTAATTTCGTAGACATTACTTGTAGCTCTGTCATGGAATAAATGGTCTTCACATGTAAAGGATGTAGTATACCTTGTTTTCAATGTAGACTTAAATCTATTGAACGTTGATGGCAATCTATTGTATTTTGAGTAATTAACTGTTTTAGCAGCTAAAAGCACATGCGTATTTGTCTAAGTACCTTTTTTGTACTTAAATTGCAAGGAATATCCTGAGAAATATTCCTAGAAATTTCCCTGGACACATCTGGTCCTGGCACCTGGTAATCAGGAAAATACCAGGGGTGCTATGGGAAAAGCAATATACCAGGATGACATAGGGATCTAAAATCCTGGAATCTACTTGGCAGCTAGGAAAATACTGGAATCTGCCTGTGACCCAGGGAAAACAGGTGCCCAGGAAAATCTTAAGAAAGTCAAGATAATGGGAATTTCCTGGACAGAAAATAAAATCTACTTCTGTTCAAAATTGAAACATATATGGGGCGTTCCATGAGAAAACCCGTATTATTGACAAGAAATTCAAAATTGAGATAATAACATATTCATAAAAAACATTCTTTCATCTTTCAAATCTGAAAATTTGAAGTGATTATCTTCACTATCTTAAAAGCTACAGTGTTTTTAATTTAGTCAAAGAGGGTATTTTGAGACGTGACGTTAAGAACGTCATGAAAGCAGTATGACGTCGTTGTGCATGCCCTGTATTTTTCAAGTCATTAATGGAACAAATTATGCGTAACACTTACTTAACATCATACATTTGAATATTTAGGAACAGTTTAAAGCGATTTTACTGAAAAAAAAACATAACCATATATTTTTAGTTTCATCACGAGCCTTTTATCTATACACCTCTATATTTTCATGACGCATGGGTGCTTTGGAATTTCCGTTGCCATGACAACAGAAACAACATTTATATGAAAAATATGGTAGACTTTGATTTGTCTTAGATGACACAATTACAATATATTAGTTTCTAGCTTCTGGAGCAACATAAGAAAAACAGCGGTTTTTCAGTATTTTACACTGCTAATTATACAATAGTTATATCATGTCACTAATACAGGTTTTCTCATGGAATGGCCCATATTTAATTCAATGTTTATGGAAATTCAGCTGTGTGGTAGAATGTTATTTGAACTTGTTCTTTTTCACACACACTGTACAAAAGCTATACCTGGAAGCTTTCATCTGTGTACTACAGACTTCACCCGCCAACTGATTTTCTATTGTTGACTAATATCACCCTGACGGGTGAGCAACGTATATAAAATCAGATATTATTTATTATTGTGACATGTGCATGAATAAAACATAATTACATAGCATATGATTGAAAAATATGGTACCCGGCCCATTGGGACCTGTATATCACCCTAGGATTATCAAGTAATTATATGCAAAATTAGTAAACTACCCATATTAGGTCTATATACATAGGATAGGTAAATTAAGAGAAATATAATAACAAAATATTAGCAGCTGCGTAATTTAACATCAGCTGTGTCATGCATACAAAACAAACTAGAAACGGAACAGTAATTTTTATGTGTTCAAATCCATTTATCTATTAGTTTACTTTGTATCACAACGTCATGAGTTCTCAACAAGCATGTATTCTCGAGTTATTATGGAAATGGCCTGTATATTTTTGCATGCAACACAATCCCCACAAGTAAATACATAAGAGTGTAAACATTGTGTCTGCTGTTTTAAAAAAACACCTAGTTTACTTCGAGTCAAAGCAAGACAGTTTTTGTCTGATCTTAAATTATGTAATTAAGCTAAAAAATATTGATGAAACTTTTAACATGGTTTAGAAGTTGGTATAAATCCAATCTTCCGTCAACCATCATTACTGCTATCAAAATTTCTGCACCGGAAGTCAATCAAAAAATATACCTTGATGACATCAATCTGCCTGATTTCCACTGTAAGAGATGTGGTCTGTGTAAAGTAGAGAAAGAACTGAAACACATATTTACATTTTCAGATATAAATCAGGGCTATCTGTTATGAAAATAGTTTAGAAGAAAAGTGTTTACTTTTAAAAGAAGTTCAGGATATAGCATTTTGATATTGATAGGGGTAGGTTATGAAAAATATGTGGCAATTTGTGGTTTTCGAATTATTTCAATAGGAGAGATCGTGTTTGTATACAAATCCGTTGTATGTATTTTCTTTTTTTTAGAACTGATAAGACAGTAATCGGCAGAAGCCGAACGTCCATGTTGTTTTTTTTTGTAAACTGTGATGTTTTTCTAACAGCCTCAACTTTCTTAAAACACAAATTATATCAATTCATCATGTGAGGAAGCCATCCAGCTGGTTTACGGAAGGTCGGTGGTTCTACCCAGGTGCCCGCTCGTGATGAAATAATGCACGGAGGGTCTTCCTCCACCATTAAAGCTGAAAAGTCGCCATATGACCTATCATGTGTCGGTGCGACGTTAAATCGAACAAAAAATATAAAACAGGTGAGAATTTCAAATTATACTTTTTGCAGCTATACAGTTCACAACAGTGATTTTAACAGAAATAGTAAGAATATCAGTTTTTAAATATAGCTGGGGAATGTGCTTCGCCAGGTGCTTCCTGGAACTAGAGAGTAGGTCACTGATAAAATTTGTTACTGTGAACTCAACGAAAATAGAATTGTGTATTTTTTAAAGCAGGGTGATCAGGAAGGGGCAAAATTTTGAGAAAATGGTGACTTGAAAGATGAGTTTATCTTATTTATTTTTAAAAAATATGCCTGTTTTTGTTAGACTGCCGGGAATACTTGATACCAGGATACTACCAGTCTATTAGTCTAAATAAAAATCTAAAGTATATCGGTTTAAAACTCCGTGCTTTAAATTTTTTCTTCAAAACAGCTTTTCAAATAGATTTTATGCTTCCGTACATGATTAGAAAAGCACTTCTTTTAATATCGCGCATGAACTGTTATAGTTAGAGCCATAAAGGGAGGTAATAAAAACGGTGCGCGTCGACTTGTTAGTTACGGCGAAAGAGTTTTAAAAGACTGGTGGGTTCAACATCAGCTAAGGTGTGAATAGTCTAAAAGAATGTTAGCATGGTAAGTGTGATTAGCAAGAATAAGCATTAAAAGATAAAGATAAAGACATTGCTCTCTGGTCTAGTACTGGGTGGTTGCCACAGCCACCTCGAAAGCATCAAGGTCAGGGATGTTAACTATATGGCGAGGCAGTTTATTCTACAATACAACTGAGTGTGGAAAGAATGAAAATATGTGGTAATTAGAGGTGACCTGTACTTGTCTGAAACTATACGGGTGCATATATCAGTGTCTAGAAAATTTATATGGTACTTGAATATAACTCGGGAGATTGATGGCAACAAGATGATGGTAGATTTTATAAAACATTACAAGGCGGGAATCCAATCTTCTATGTTCTAGGCATACAGACACTAAATAGAAAAATGGCGAGAGAAAAAAATGGTAGTCGCATAATGGCGGACACAAATAGTCCTCAGTTTTTTTGCTCTGTAGAGCTATTTTCCTTATTTTCTTTGCATTTTTTTTTGGCTAAAATCACATGACAGATCTATGCTTGACATGTAGGTAGCATTTTCATAATGAAATAACAACATGACAAAATTTTTCATGGAAAGTTAGATCATACACCACCAGTATAATTTGGGGTCTCATTTTTTAGCTGATTTTGCAGTTTGTGTGTTTGACTGAAATTATTTTTCTTGCATCAAACATGACCCCCACTTTTCTTTTGATTTTTAGTTAGCACTGACAATATTCTTCAAGAAAATGTAAATAAAATCTGGAAAGTAGATCCCTCGGAAGTTACAGAAATTTAAAATGGGTCCTGATGTGTGCTGCGGTCATTGGAAATAGGTCAGTTTTATATAGAATAAAGAACAACAACTATTTAGTGTGTTATAACCTTTAAGAGAGCGCCAACCCAGTCTTCCTTGCATTTCAGTAACAATGGAGAGAGGTGAGAAATCCCCTGCACGACCCATCGAAGTGCACGATGCTGAACCATTTCTATTTTGTGTGTATTTGCTTGGTTATATGGGTGCCATATGGTAGATGCATATTCCAACTGTGGACGGACAAAAGTGTTGTATGCTAATGTTTTGACTTTTAAGCATAAGTAATTCATTAAATGTTCTAGTATATTCAGTAATATTCAACCAATTATAAAAATGTAAATGAAAGTAATTATCGGATATAGGATTAAACAACATATCAATGTATTATATGTTCATCACTCGGCAGACAAAAAGGCTTGATGAGCCTTTAATAACCATGTAAAAGCTGTAGGAAAAAGTTATGTTCTATAAAGATACGTAAAGACGATCTGTTTTTCTTTCCTAGTGCCTTTTCTCAACAGCAAAGTGTTAACTTTTACCTTTCCAGTATGTATCACTTTGCAATCTATCGAAATCGGCATGTTCCTATCACGTGCTAGGTAAAAATGGCGGCGTAAGAATTTAAGGTACATGTAGCAGGGTACACTTCGAATTTTGGTCCCCGTCAATATTTGTAATAATAAGAACTTCGTGATTTTGGATGTCTGTGAATTAAAGTGAGTAATAATGATTGATAATTGTTTAGAAAATTTAAACAGCAGGTACATGTAAAATTCTGATGTCAGTTTTAAAACTAAGTGCTGCTAGCTTTACATGAATCGATGAGTCATCTTGGCGCGGGAAATTCAAATCATAGAAGGTTTCAATGCTCGTTGATTGATACTCGGGAACATCTTTGTTATTTCGCAAAACAACAACAACAACAACAAAAACCCCGAAAACAACAACAAAAAACAAAACGAGAGATGGCTGGGCCCCCATTCCATTAATATCCTGTAGTTCAGTATGTACTTTTAATTTGACTAATGCAAAAAATGGACATTGTTCCTGCAATGGGATCATTGTAGGCTGTTCAAAAAGTGCAAAATTGATGATTTTGGAATGTTATTTTTAATGTATGGTGTGAAACTTTCGTTTTGATAACTTTCTGTATTCTTGTATGAGAGTCCTGATCTTGTCAATAGTTAAAAGCACAAAACACGCACACAATTTATAAAATGGCCACGTTGATTCTTTTCATAAAGGAAGTGCAATATTACGACTCGCTACATGTAAGCCTGGCCGTGTCAAAAATGTTCGAATCCAAGTGTACCCTGCTACCTAATGTCTCGAAAAAAAAATTGAAAGAAACGAAATGTAGTAAATTCAGCAGATTGTATTTAACAGACTGAAGTTTACTAATATAAAAGTTAACACCCCCCCCCCCCCTTTTTAAGTAACGATATAGTTCTTTATGGGAATATAAGTCTCTGAAAATCGGATATGCTAGAAAATGTTGAAAAAAACGTTACGAAGTAAGTGGATTTTAGATCTATATGAAATAAAGGACAGCCGGATTTAGTGGTGTTCAGCCTATAACGGGATATAGTGGTTTTCAGTCCTTTTTGTAATAGTTATGTCCCTTTAAATGGCCTCGCCATTTATCTGAAAGTGCAAGTGTTTATAAAATCAAATTTTAATGTTATTAAAATACAAATGAAATAAGAGAAAACTGATTTAAAAGCATTCAACGATAAGGTACCATTATGTTTATAAGACTTTTCTATTTGTGTGTGTTCCTGTTTCCTGAACATTCAAAATTTCTTGATACTGATTAACAAAGTTGGTAGGCATGGTAGGGGCCTAGTTCTTGCTTAGATTATACTCATTCATATGCTTGTCTGTTTCATAAATATTCAGATATCATTTTCATTACTTAAGAGCATTGCAGTGATATGAAAACCATAGAGGCAGTGTAGTCGGACTAATCCGACGCATACATACAGTATAGCTGCAGTTTTCCTTGTTTTATCAGGAAGGTCTAATACGGGGAGTGGACAGTCTGTGTAAATCAATACATTTATCTGTATTATGCTGTCGCCCATACCTGTAAATATCAAGCAGTCGTTAGCGATCGATATTTTGTTTTCGCCATTAGCATTACTGTATCGATAAAGTTTGTAATTAGCATATATATATTACCCCATATTAATCATGGAGCTACAACACTTGTTGTTCAAAGGGTTTACCAGTCACATGTTGTAAGTGGCGATAATTAGATGATAAGAGATTGATCTAAAGGGATTCCGAAGGAAAAACAGCATGCGACTGCATGTGGTGATATGCTTAATTATTATGAATTAACTCGAGCTCACTTCCCTGTATAAATATTTCACCAAGTAACTTCAAATCTTTATCAAAGGACCGATTTTTGTTGGATTTGAATAAATAAAATGTCATCAGAAAGCTGACACGTACTTTTCTTAATATTGTAGAGCCATAATTATAATTATTGTTTATAATGTCAGATTTCTACATACAGAACAAATTCTTTTTGCACTCAGAGAATGACTCAAATGCGATTGTTGGTTAAACTCCAAAAATACATTTAATCTTAAATCCGATGTGTGAAAAATACGATCTATCAGGAAATAACAATGATTTTTTTTTTAGAAAAAAAAGGCTGACAACGAATTTACATTAAGTATTCCGAACTTTTAGATAAAACTGCAGAAAAAACTCTAGGTTTAACTTGCGTTTAAATGGTGAAGAACAAAGCAATCTCATAAACAAATATTTTCAGGCAACAGTTTACAGCTTCGACTTGCTAATTTCATCAAAATTTGTCCTAATTTTATTGTTCTAAATACTCTGAATCAACAAGGCAAATATCACGTAAAAAACGACATCTTTCTCTCAGGGTAAGACAAACCTAGATTTAGCCATTTTCACAGGGCGAAATGTAACATTAATGTAAATATTTTCCATTTAAAAACATATGCAGGCAATAATTTCATGGCAGAACTTCTGTTTTCAATAAAATATTCAACAAATGCTTCCCCAGACTTTCACTGAAAGGACGAGTTAAACTGCAAGGCGTAAGTGTGTGGGTAATAGCAGAATAACCTATGGCATACGCTTCGATTGGACGGCAGCATGAAATAAGATAAATGCCGCATTCCAGTCCCCGTATCAGTTGTTCCAGGTTTTATATAACAGTGTATAATTTGTGACGGTTAAACAATAACGTTGGACCAAAAGATGCAAAAAAACGCGTGGAAGTTGAGTTTTATAAAATTTGCATTTTAACACCAAGTTCTTACATTTTTCTGCAGTATACTTGAAATACCTAATAAACACAGACAAATAAAAAAATATGTTAGTTTCAAACTGAAACACATTAGCTGAAATTAACAACAGTGGTGTAGTATGTACCGCGTCAAATCACCGACCAGTGAACCAGTCAGTTCCGCCCCCCTTTTTTTTGCGAAATTCTACAGTTACGTGTGAATTTGTCTTTTACAATGAAAGTAATAGAACTCTTCTAAATTCACGAAGGCATAATTAATCCAAACAACAAAGTGCAAAAGAAAAGTCAAATGATGATTATATTTCCAGACCTGGGTGTAGAGCACGGACACAACACATGTAAACCTTTTCAGTTTTTGTCTTATTCAGTCTACAAAGTACAAATCAATGTACACAGGTACATTTGTATTCCGAAGGCATTGGCTGGGGGCTGGTAACCGGACCTCTAGACATGGAGTCTAGAGGACCCGTAATCAATATGAGAACTGCTAATTGAATTTACAAAGAGGAGGCTATATTTTATTTTTAAAAACAGGAGAATAAAGTTTGCTCTCGAAATTTTCTTGTTTTAAATACATTTTACCTGTAAGTGACAGGTAACAGAAGTATTAATTCCTTGGTAAAATATGATCGTAAATCCAATAAGTAATAGATAGCAATTTGTATGACATAATCGGATCGAAGGTTTGATCAAATTCTTGTTTTCCTTGCAAATTGAAATAATAAACATATTTTTTTTTTCAGTTTAAACCACCAGTTAAAACCACCCCATATTGTTGTGCTTCGGACAATTTTTTACGCGTCCTGTGGACTCATGGTTGGAATATTTTGGCGTCCTTTTCCAAAAAGTATGCATATAAATACGCAGAATTAAGCATTCCCAAGATGCACCCTATTATCCAATGTCCTCCAGGCCGAGGGATCATGTGGCCACCACAGAGGTGACTGGTCAGAAATCAATAACGGTGAGTAGTGGTGTTAGTTTTTTAGCTGTACTTTTGCATTTTCACTCTCCATGAAGATATTCTGGTTCAGGCGTACGTGTAATGCATGAGCATATTATAAAAATAATCCTGCTCGCTAACTTTGTGAAATAAATCAACTCTGTGAAATAAAGAAGTATTCAGCTGTTTAAATCATATTCAGCGGTTCAGTTCGAAGTGTTTACAAAATAATTTGATCGTACTTACTTCACACGTCAAACGATCAATCATCTGGGGATAATCCTGGAAAGTTTCAACTTTCAAGTCTGTCAGTACATCTACACTGACGTCTGGCCCTCCAAATGGACCCCGGTATGGTCACATATGATAAACTTAACTGCAGAGGGCATTTTTATATGATGCCCATCCTGCCGAGGAATCAAAATATAGGATACCGTTTACGACAGAGGGCAATTTGCTGTAAAAACGTCTATACTGGCTGTTTGTTTTGCTTTGAAGACATGGGAGGTCATGGAAATATTTGCAGTATGCCTTTATTAGCTCACATGAGCAATGCTCGCTCAATGTCCGGTGTCTGGCGTCTGTCTGTCTGTCAACATTTAGCTTGTGTATGCGATAGAGGCTGTATTTTTCAATTGACCTTCATGAAATTTGGTCAGAATGATTGCCTTGATGAAACGGTATGACTGAAGAGCGAAATCTAGTAGATTTCGCGAAATCTAATCAAATTAGCGAAATCTAGACATAAAATTTAAACTAATGAATATTTTTAAAAATCGTTTAAATCTTTTATTAAAGATATAAATTTACGTGTGTATGCCAATTTTCAAGAAAAAAATATTTATATTTAAGGTGTTTTTGAAGCGAAAAACGTATACGGGTCTAGATTTCGTCCGATTCTACATGCGCGGAAATCTCAAGTGTCAGGCAAAATCAAGATATAAAATCTAAAGTGATGAATTTTCTTTCTAAATCTTTTTAGGTTTTTATTAAGAATATATTTATAAGTTTGCATGTCAATTTTCAAGAAAAATATTTATATATAAGGTGGTTTTGAAACGAAAAACGTATACGGGTGATGATTTTGCCAGAGTTAATATGGGCAGAAATTTCAAGTGACAAGTAAAATCAAGACATAAAATTTAAAGTGATGATTTTTAAAAAAATCCTTTAAAGGTTTTATTCAGAATATATTTCTACGTGTGCATGTCAATTTTCAAGAAAAAATATTTATATAAAGTTTGGTTTTAAAACGAAAACGTATACGGATGTTGATTTCGCCAGATTTTATATGCGAAGAAATCTCAAGTGACAGGCAAAATCATAACATAAAATCTAAGGTGATGAATACTTTTTAAAACCCTTTTAAGCTTTTATTAAGAATATATTTCTACGTGTGCATGTCAATTTTCAAGAATTTTTTTTTATACTAAGTATTAATTAGAAACGAAAAATATATAAGGATGTTGATTTTGCCAGATGGTCAGTGACATGTAAAATCAAGTCATAAAATTTAAAGTAGTGAATAATTTTTAAAATCCTATTAAGCTTTTATCAGGAATAAAAATATACATTTGCATGTCAATTTTCAAGAAAAAAATATATTTTTAGGGTGGTGTTGAAGCGAAAAACGTATACGGGTGTTGATTTCGCCAGATTTTATATGCGAAGAAATCTCAAGTGACAGGCAAAATCAAGACATAAAATATAAAGTGATGAATACTTTTTAAAATCCTTTTAAGCTTTTATTAAGAATACATTTCTACGTGTGCATGTCAGTTTTCAAGAAAAAATATTTATATTTAGCAAGGTTCTGAAAAGAATATCCTATGCGAGTGTTGATTTCGTCCTTTTCTGCGCGAAAAAAAAAAAATCAACTCGAAAAATTAAAAGTTTGTATTATTTATTAAAATCGTGTTGAGCCGTTATTGAGAATATAATTACGTTTGCACGTGTCATATTTATCAATCATCATCTAAATTTTTTAATACCTGAAAGAGATTGTATTCAACAATGATTGGAGAAAGAATGCATATATGAATGACATTAAGAAAATGGGCCATATCCTAAACATTTAACTTCAATTTAATTCTTAGAAAGACGTTTTCATATGGAAAATGTGTTAATGAAAAATAAATTGCAAATCTAAATAATTACTGTTTGTCACATAATAAACTAATAATTGTCGGATGATATAAATCGGCACAATTTTGACCGAATGATTACCTGCTGCATTTCGCACCTCTTTAAACGTGTGAGAAAACCACCTTTAATTAAATTATCGTTTACCCCCGCTTAACTAATTGGATTAAATTTAATTTGATTAACTAATCAACTGTATGTGCCGACCAGTGTGACGACCGTTGTATCTTCTGTGAGGTAAGATTAGAAATATTTAACTTACAGAAATCAAATTTTTGTAGAAAATTATAGTCTCTGTATATCAACGGATTGCAGTTCCGTGAAAATTGTTGGAACGAGCGTAAAACACAATCGCATTATTTAGATACATCTGGGATTATTTTCGTCATGTTGAAATCTTAATTTCAAATCCAAGTGATATTTAAATATTAGTGTACTGATTATACACTCATAGACTTTTAAAATCGGTCACGACTATAACTGCGATATTTTTAATAATATTTAAATTACACGACTGAAATTTCATTCCTTAAAACTTGAAAGAGTTGATTTTGCCTCTCAGTTGAGATTTTAACGCATATAAATTCTGGCGAAATCAACATCCGTATAAGTTTTTCGTTTATTAATCATACTAAATATAAATATTTTTTCCTGAAAATAGACATGCACACGTAGAAATTTATTCTGAATAAAACCTTTAAATGATTTTCAAAAAATATCCATCACTTTCAATTTTATGTCTTGATTTTGCCTGCCACTGGAAATTTATGCGCATATAAACTCTGGCGAAATCATCACCCGTATACGTTTTTCGTTTCAAAACCGCCTTATATATAAATATTTTTTCTTGAAAATTGACATGCAAACTTATAAATATATTCTTAATAAAAACCTAAAAAGATTTAGAAAGAAAATTCATCACTTTAGATTTTATATCTTGATTTTGCCCGACACTTGAGATTTCCGCACATGTAGAATCGGGCGAAATCTAGACCCGTATACGTTTTCGCTTCAAAAAACGCTAAATATAAATATTTTTTCTTGAAAATTGACATGCACACGTAAATTTATATTTTTAATAAAAGCTTAAAATGATTTTTAAAATATTCATTAGTTTAAATTTTATGTCTAGATTTTGCCTGCCACTTGAAATTTCTGTCCATATAAACTCTGGCGAAATCATCAGCCGTATACGTTCAAATATTTTTTCTTGAAAATTGACATGCAAACTTATAAATATATTCTTAATAAAAACCTAAAAAGATTTAGAAAGAAAATTCATCTTGATTTTGTCTGACGCTTGAGATTTCCGCGCATGTAGAATCGGGCGAAATCTAGACCCGTATACGTTTTTCGCTTCAAAACCACCCTAAATATAAATATTTTTTCTTGAAAATTGGCATGCAAACGTAGATTTACACTTTTAACAAAAGCTAAAAAGGATTTTTAAAAATATTCATTAGTTTACATTTTATGTCTAGATTTCGCTAATTTGATTAGATTTCGCGAAATCTACTAGATTTCGCTATTCAGTCATACCCTTGATGAAATATAGGCCGAGTTTAAAAATGGCCGGTCATCTGGAATCTAAACTAGGTCACTAGGTCAAATCAAAGAAAAACCTTGTGTATGCAATAGAAGCTGTATTTTTCAATTGATCTTTTTTAAAAAGGACTCGAACCTACACCATACAGACATAAAAAGAATAGAGATCCAACACACTATCCACTTGACTACAAATCTGTTATGGAATGAAGCATCGTGTCTGGAGTAAAGATTACTACAATATACAAATGAACACCACTTATCGGAAAATACACCTGCTTTACCTGTTTTTGGATTTTACCAAGTACCGTTTAAACAAAATTATCGCGATCCATTAATATGAAGAACATTTCTGTAAACGATTAATGATTAGCAGCTTTATTTAGAACTGATCGCATGACGTATTCCACTGACAACAAATATATTTAAATTTACTTTTATGTTCTTTTATGAAGAACAATTTTACTGTCAGTAGCCTCTTATTATTAAAGCTTTTTCCAAAACTATTTAATACTTAATTTCAACCGTAAATTCAACACTGAACATGCTGAGCGCAAGTACCGATATCGCCAAGACGTAGGTTATTATTATTTCTGTATATTTCATGATAAAAGAAATTTAAATTAAAATGAACTCATAAAACGAATACTTACAGTAGCAAAACTACATTACTGATTAACAAAGTGTTACAGCGTTGTTCACCATTGAAAATAACTCATTATGAAACATAAGTAAAATAAAGGCATACTGCAAATAATTCCGTGACCTCTCAGGTCTTTAAAGCAAAAAAAAAAACAGCCGGTATAGACGTTTTTACAGCAAATTTCCCTCTGTAGTAAACGGTATCCTATATTTTGACTCCTTGGCGGGACGGGCATCATATAAAAATGCCCTCTGCGGTAAAGTTTATCATACATGACCATATCCAGGTCCCTTTGGAGGGCCAGAACGTCGGTGTAGACATACGGACAGACTTGAAACTTTCCGGGGTTATCCTCGGATGATTGATCGTTTGACGTGTGATGTAAGTGCGATCAAATTATTAATTATTAAACACTTCGAATTGAACCGTTGAATATGATTTTCGCATCAGTTATAATAAACGTCCAATTTTAACAGCTGAATACTACTTTATTTCGCGAAGTTGGCGAGCAGGATTACTTTTATAATATGTTTATGCCTTTATATGTAGCCTGCACCAGGATATCTTCATGGAGAGACGAAATGAAAACATGCAGCTCAAAAATCTAACACCACTACTCACCGTTATTGATTTCTGACCTCTGTGGTAGCCGCATCCCTCGGCGTGGATGACATCATGTACATGTAATAGGGTGTGCAAGATCCCTTCAAGATGCTGTTTTTTATTGAGAAAATATAATGCTGCTGTTTCCAAGTGATGCTTGCTTTTTTTTTCGCTGATGTATGCAAATGAATAATTATTACATCAATATAATGTATATTAATATTATAATACATCTATCATACTACCGCCTCGGAAGCCTAGTGGTAAAGCGTCCGCTTCGAGTGCGGGAGGTCGTGGGTTCGATCCCTGGCCGCGTCATATCAAAGACGTAAAAATGGTATACTTACTAGGCATCCTTAAAATTTTTGAGATGCTCTCGAGTGTTACGCGAATTAACCGTAGTTGACGAAATTTTAAAAACAAATGGAAAGGTTATATTGTATCAGAATTTTGCATCTGAAAAGTGCTACATAAAAATGAAAATGATATTAAGTGTAATACATTCTAACACTGCTGAATATTTCGCGCAACAGACAAGCGATACACTACATACTTTGTGACAACGCTGATTAGCGTATTGAAAATGCGCATGCTGATATTTTGTTTTATTTAATTAATATGAGTTGATCCTCTCTCTCTCTCTCTCTCGCTCTCTCTGATTGGGGGTGGGGGGAGGCTTTTTCCTCTCGGGTCAGATTGCTCTGCATGTACAACTAAAAGTAGAGGATAAATATAGTGCCATGTCTGCCTTGCAAAATCTAAGGTGTAGATTTGCTGGACCCCTTTGGGTCTCAACATTGATAGATATCTTGTTTCAGTGTTGTAATTTAACAAAAGTTGTATCATTCATTAAGTTCCTTTTTATGCCCCAAGCATCTACTGATGCGGGAGGCATATAGTGATTTTTCTGTCCGTCCGTTCGTGCGTCCGCCCGTCCGTTCGAAGTTAACCAATTGGGACCGTTTCGGCTAGCATCAATACCCCTGACTAGAATGACTTTATACTAATGCAGATGTAACCTGTGACCATTCCTCATCTTCAGACATCACCTGACCTCAGTTTGACCTTGACCTTGACCTCGTTTTGGACTTTGGTTGCTTTGTATGGTCCATCTCTTGGTTAACCAAATGGACCCGTTTCGTCTAGCATCAATACCCCTTACTAGAATGACTTTATACTAATACAGATGTAACCTGTGACCATTCCTCATCTTCAGACATCGCCTGACCTCAGTTTGACCTTGACCTTGACCTCGTTTTGGACTTAGGTTGTTTATATGGGCCATCTCTTGGTTAACCAAATGGGACCGTTTCGTCTAGCATCAATACTGCTTACAAGAATGAATTGATACTAATACAGATGTAACCATAAGGTGCAAAATCTAACGACGAGGATGCCAACGCATCAAGCGTTTATTGAACACAGCTCCTTGTTTTGAATTAAACTTCTATTTCGTTTGTGTGAACGATCGTGAAATTGACATAGCATTCTGGAACCGGTTCCCTAAGTCTGTAAGTTAGACATCTACATTTGTAAATGAATAACAGCAGTAGTGATTTGGAATAACCGGAAATGACTAGAAACAGCCGAGTTCAATGAGGTTGGGAAAAATTCATTCTATATTGGTTTATACATAATTTATTTAAGGTCGATAGTGAAGGAAGTTCTACAACTTATATTAATCACTCTCGACACCTCATTCATAATGGAATCCATCGCCACGAGGGTATGAGAGAAGAGTCCAGTTTTCCTTTTTAATGCTGATTCTAAATTAGGCAAAGTAAGTCAGGTTGAATATGTCTATCGTTCGCATTTTGAAAAACTTAATTACATAAAATAAGTCGAAATGTTTCTATGAAATCTTTGCCAATTTAGGTACTAGGTTATCGGGGTCAAACCTAGGTCTGGTGAGCAACACAGTTCCTTTAGGACTCTTTGATTGTAAAATACTTGACAGAAGTTTTGGAAGACTTCAAGGCTCCATATCTTTTTCAAATTAATTTTAGCTCGACTATTCGAAGAACAGGTAGAGCTATTAGACATGCAATTGTGTGTTTGTGTCGGCATCCAGATTCGGTAAAGTTTTTGTATGTAAGCTGGTGTCGTAGTAACCAGTTGTGGGAAAGAATTAAAATAACATAAACCATTGTGAGCATCACGTGATCAAAATAATCTCTAAACCTAAATTTTATGGATATTATGGGATAATAATTATTGAAGCAACTTTTGCTGTAAATCTAAAATATAGCCAATCATAGGGCAACATAGATGCATCATAACACTTCATATATTTCAGTAATAATCATTTTCTGAATATCTCGAACAATTCAAGACACTAATACCTCTTATTTCCCTAAGTCTTACTAATTACAAGATATCTACCATTATTGTCAACTCATGATAACCACTTTCATTTGTCATATGTTAGGCTGTTTTTAAACTCCATACCGGTATCTTATCCTGGTAGGAATTTGTTTTTCATGTTCTACAAAATATAACTTTTGTTTAGAGATTATTTTGAGCATGTGATTCCCCACAGTGATACACTCTCCAGTCCCCTAAAGGTGGAACACCGGAGGGGACTAGAGGAATGTCCTCTGTCTGTCCTCCTATTATTCTGTCTGTCCGTCCGCAATTCTGGATCTTGCGATAACTTCATTGACGATCTCTAGGTCTGGATCGAAATTTGGTCATATCGGGTCATAAACTAGGTCGTCAGGTCAAATCAATGGAAAGGATTGTGAACAAAATAGAGGCCACATCTATGACTCTATCTTCGTGGAACTTCATCAGAATTTTTAACTCGATGATTTCTAGGCCAAAATCGAAACTGGGCCATATGGTGTCAAAAACTAGGTCACCCCGCCTTATCAAAGAAAAGTTTGTTTACACTTGTTAATCTGATACACATGAAACTTGGCCCGAATATTTTCTGCATGATATATCGCATGAATTTTTATCTGAGTTATGTGGGGGCAAAAACTAGGTCACCAGGTCAAATCAAAGAATAAGCTTGTTTGCACCCTATGGTCACATTTTTATTCGATCTTCATAAAACTAAGTCATTAGGTCAAGTTAAAGAAAAAGCTTGTATACACTATAGGCCACGATTTTGCTCCAATCGTCCCAAAACTTTGTCAGAATGTTTGTTTTTATGAAATTTTGGACGATTTTCAATCTGGGTCAAGCGAGGTAAAAAACTAGGTCACTAGGTATATCAAAGAAAATGCTTGTTTACAGTAAGAGGCCACGTCTTTGGTCCAATTGTTAATGAAAATTGGTCGGAATATTTGTCCACATGAAAACACTTTGTAAAACATGTTGACACTGTTATGAAGGTGTTACTCAGGTGTGCGACCTGGGGCCATCTTGGCGCTCTTGTTATGTAATACACGTTTATCTATTTTATATTTTAATTTATGTTTGCAGATCGCTTGAAAACTCATAATTGTGATACCAAGTGGAGTAAAATGTACACATCTTTACAAATATACATAATCGGGACATAACTTTAGAAGAGAACATGCACATGATACATATTCAATATAAACCAGTTACCAGCACAGATTACAAAATGCAAAAGGAGGCTTTTATGAGACAAAAGGTAATATACCCCGGAAAAGAATTGATGGAAATATTATGTTCTTGAAAGTGGATGTATTTCAAACGGTAATCTGAAATGACATTGAACAAAATAGTAACACAGTGTTGAGATTGTTGTCACAGCAGCATATATTAGAATGTATACAGGAGGAAAACGCATTGTAATTTTGCATGGACTAAAGTGAGTTTGTAAGGAAGGAACAGGGAAAATATAAAAGAGAGAAGTGCTTTAATTCTTATGTTTGTGATTACGCTTGTTATCACAACGATATACTGAAGAAACATAAGAGAATTTACACTGGAGAGAAATGCCTTCAATGTCTTTGTAACGGAAGATATATTCTGAGAATAGAGATGGAGAACACACGCAGGAAAGGAATGCTATAAATATATTTGTGATTATATATTAGATATTAAGAATAGTCTGACAACATATATGACAATGTATTCAGGAGAGAAATGCTTTAAATGTAATCTATGTGATTATGCATGTAATCGAGGAAGTACTCTGAAAAGACATACAAGAGTACATTCAGCAGAAAAATGTTTTAAATGTGATGTTTGTGATTATGCATGCAATTATAGAAGTGGTCTGAAAAGACATATGACAATACATACTGGAGAAAAACGTTTCAAGTGTGATCTCTGTGATTATGCATGTAATGAAAGCAGTAATCTAAAAACACATATGAGAAAACACACAGGAGAAAAACGTTTCAAATGTGATGTTTGTGATTATGCATGTAATGAAAGCAGTAATCTAAAAACACATATGACAAAACATACAGGAGAACAATATTTTCAATGTGATGTTTGTGATTTTGCTGGCAATCAAAGAACTCAGAAAAGTCATACAGGTATGCATACTGGAGAAAATTATTGTAAATGTGATTATGCATGTTATCAACGCTGTCAATGGAAGAATCGTATGATAAAATATCAAGGAGGGAAACGTTTTAAATGTGGTGTCTGTGATTTTGCATGTTATTTTAGTAGTAAACTGAAAATGCATATGGCAATACATACTGGAGAAAAGCGCTTTCAGTGCAATGTTTGTGATTATGCATGTAATTATAGTGGTCATCTAAATAGGCATATGACAAAACATGAAAGAGAAAAATGGTTTAAATGTGATGTATGTGATTATGCGTGTAAGACAAGTAGGAATCTGAAAATACATATGACAATACATACTGGAGAAAAGCCCTTTAAGTGCAATGTTTGTGATTATGCATGTAATTATAGTAGTAATCTAAAAATACATATGATAAAACATACTGGAGAAAAGCGCTTTAAGTGCAGTGTTTGTGATTATGCATGTTATTATAGTTATAAACTAAAAATGCATATGACAATACATGAAGAAGTAAAATGTTTTAAATGTGATGTTTGTGATTATGCGTGTAAGACAAGTAGGAATCTTGAAAGACATAAGATAAGACATACAGGAGAAAAGCCCTTTAAGTGTGGTGTTTGTGATTATGCATGTTATCTTAGTCAGTCTCTGAAAATGCATATGACAAAACATACTGGAGAAAAGCGCTTTAAATGCAGTGTTTGTGATTATGCATGTAATCAAAGAGGTAATCTAAAAATGCATATGACAAGACATGAAGGAGCAAGACGCTTTAAATGTGATGTTTGTTATTATGCGTGTAAGGCAAGTAGGGACCTGAAAAAACACATGATAAGACATACAGGAGAAAAGCGCTTTTAATGTGTTTGTGATTATGCATGTAACCGTAGTGAAAATCTAAAAAGACATATGACAATACACAAAGAAGAAAAAGTGCTTTAAATTGACTAATGTTTGTGACTATATAGATGCTTGTTATAAAAGTGGTAGTTTGCAGAGACTTAAGAGAATACATGTAGAAGATAAATGCTTTCAGTGTGATGTTTGTGCTTATGCATCAATTCAAACCTGAAGAGACATCTGGAGAACACATTCATGAGGAAAATGCTTTAAATGCTTTAAATGTGATGCGTGTGTCTATGCTTACAAAGACAACAGAAGTCTGAAGAAACAGAGGAGAATACTTACTGGAAAGTAGTCCTTTAAATGTGATATTTGTGACTACATATCAAACCAAAGCATTCATGTGAAGATATTTGTGAGAACACACATGAATGTGATTGTTTTAGTTATGCTGTTAATCACAGGTAACATGAAGAGACATAGGAAAATACATACATAAAACAAATGCTTTAAATGTAATGTTTGTGGCTATGCAATGTTTGGCAATTAAAACTGTCCCGGTCAATACTCCCCCAAGTGTTCAGTGCTGGTCAATACTGGTGGATTTGTCAATACTGGTCAGTTAGTCAATACTGACTGTTGCGATGTTTTGCATAGTTTATGAACAATAATATAATGACTGTTTAAGAGCATTTGGGGCATGATTAAGGTGAATGCAGACATAATCATTTAGTAAGCAACCTAATCAATACTAATAAAGTCAGAAGCGGTCGATTGGTCAATACTGATTGATATTGGTCATGTTACATTAAATAGCAATGTGCATTTTTCCGCGTGGAGGACAAAATCCCCTGCGGTCTAATCTCCCTTAGCCCACTTCTGTATAGGCAGACAAAACCCCCTTTCATCTTTTTTTTTACAAAGAGAACAGAACGAGGGGTGAATAAGTGCTTTTTTATTTATATGCACTTTTCGCATTCACCCCTTGAAAAGCTCCTTTACTGAATCTTATAAAGTGGGTATTGTCATCTTTCTGAAAAAAAAGCAAAGTGGGTTTTGTCGTCTTTCTGACAAAAAAGCGAAGTGAAGTTTGTCCTTGTAAAAACACAAAAGGGTCTTTGTCCTACATGTAAAATTCAGCAAAGTGGGTTTTGTCTGCTGGGGATTTTCTCTGAATCCCTATTTCTCTAAAAAAAAATATCACAGTTAATTGAAGTACTGCTGATTTAACTTAACTTTATTTGTAGAAAGTGTTTCATAAACTGTAGAAGTTAGTATTTAATTCACAAGTGATATATCTTATTATACCCCCTTCGAAGAAAGAGGGGTATATTGTTTTGCAGATGTCAAGCGGTCGGTCGGAATGTAGACCAATCCGTCTCCGGCTGATAACTCAAGAACGCTTGGGCCTAGGATCATGAAAGTTGATAGGGAGGTTGGTCCTCACAAGCAGATGACCCCTATTGATTTTCAGATCTGTATGTCAAAGGTCAAGGTCACAGTGACCCTGATTAGTAAAACGGTTTCCGGATGATAACTCAAGCACCCTTGGGCCTAGGATCATGAAAGTTGATAGGGAGGTTGGTCATGACCAGGAGATGACCCGTATTGATTTTGATGTCAGTGTGTCAAAGGTCAAAGTCACAGTGACCCTGAACAGTTGAACGGTTTCCGAATGATAATTCAAGAACGCTTGGGTCTAGGGTCATGAAAATTGATAATGAGGTTGGTCATGACCAGCAAATGACCCCTATTGATTTTGAGGTCATTAGATCAAAGGTCAAGGTCACATTTGCCAGGAACAGTTAAACGGTTTCTGATCTTCTTGTCCAAAACAACAGGGCCTAGGGCTTTGATACAAATGTATTTGGTATGTAGCAAAATCTAGTGGTCCTCTACCAAGATTGTTCAGATTATTTCCCTGGGGTCAAATATGGCCCCACCCCGGGGGTCACATGGTTTATATAGACTTATATAGGGAAGAACTTTGAAAAGCCTCTTGTCCAAAACCACGGGTCCATATTTGGTATATGACATCATCTAGTGGTCCTCTACTAAGATTGTCCAAATTATTCCCCTAGGGTCAAATATGGCCGCGCCCTGGGAGTCACACGGTTTACATAGACTTGTATAGGGAAAATCTTTGAAAATCGTCTTGTCCAAACCACAAAGACTAGGGCTTTGATATTTGTAATGTAGCATCATCTAGTGGTTCTCTACCAAGTTTGTTCAAATTATCCCTCTAGGGTCAAATATGGCCTCACCCCGGGGGTCACATGGTTAATATAGACTTATATAGGGAAACACTTAGAATCTTCATGTCCGTAACCTATATCATTCAAATTTGGACCACATGTATTGTTTTGAGTGGCAAGATGAACCTTGACATGAGTTGACCTTGATCTTGACCTGGTGACCTACTTTCACATTTCTGTAGCTACAGACTTCAAATTTGGACCACATGCATAGGTTTATGTACCGAAACCAACTTTGACCTTGTTATTGACCTAGTGACCTACTTTCACATTTTTGAAGGTACAGGCTTCAAATTTGGACCACTTGCACAGTTTTGTGTTCCGAAATGAAATTTGACCTTGATTTTGACCTAGTGACCTACTTTCACATTTCTCAAGCTACAGCCTTCAAATTTGGACCACATGCATAGTTTTATGTACCGAATTGAAATTTGACCTTGAAATTGATCTAGTGACCTACTTTCACATTTCTGAAGCCACAGCTTTCAAATTTGGACCACATGCACAGTGTTTTGTACTGAATGAAATTTGACCTTGATTTTGACCTTGAGCTAGTCTTGAAATTTGAAACGTTCAAAAATGGCTCAGTGGTGGGTGTCAAGATTACTCTGTGATCTCTTGTTAGGTTAATAGGTTAAAGGTCAAGGTCAGATTGAACCAGAACGGTAGAACTTTTGTTTACAGTGAGCATACAATTTCTGTTCCTTGTGCAATTACTAAATGCATCAAGGGGGGCATTGCGTGTTCTACGAGCTCTTGTTATTTTAGTGTTATGATTTAATGAAAAAATGCTGTTAAAACTTGGACCATTTCATGAAAATGGTTAGAGTGGTTAGTTGTATTTAGATAGCAATTGTCACATTGCTTAATTGACCCAATGTCTTACAATATGCAACAGATATGTTGCTGACCTGTCTTTTTAGTCACAAATCGGCTGTCATGGTCAATAATCCCACTTTTTTAAAAGAGATGCTTGAACATGTTAACTTTGTTATAATAAACAAATTAGATATGCAATCAAAGTATTTTACGGACCAGTGTTGACCACTATATGTATTGATCAGTGATACTGAGTAGGACCCAAATTTGAAATGACAAGTACTGTCCATTTAAACGAGTGTAATTTATAGTAATAAAAACTTGATACAGTTTAAAATAAAGTCTACTGTGAGAAGATAAAAGCATTGAATATACTAGTATTGACCCGTCACTCGGACAATACTTCAAGTATTGTCCAAAAATTGAGCCTGACCAGGACAAATTGCCAAGGACCAGAATTGAGTCGACCAATATTGACCACTATACTTCTTAATCATGTTTATGAACAAAATTTTATATTATTCAAATTGCTTTATTATTTTTATATTACTGTTACAGCCTATGCTAAGCTCTGATTGTAAATTAGGTAGAAGTGTTGAATAAACCAGTATTGACCGCTCAAGAGTGACCATAGTATTGAATTGACCAGTGGTCATCTCTGGACACTGTGTGAAAAGGTAAGAAGGAGAGTGTGAAAAACATTGTGATACTAAATAGTATAAAATTTTATAGCTTATGAATTTGAAACAACTCTGTTCAAGCATCATTGAAGTCATTACACAATCAAACATGAGACAAAAACGTTTGAATTAAAATACATATAAAATATAAACTAAAAAGTTTGAAATAGACATACAGAAAAGTATTTGTAGCTTAAAACTTGTCATACAGATTCAAACTTAGATACTAAATCAATTATTTTTTGGCTCTGAAGTTACGAAAAAAAAGAAACATGAATTATACTTTAAAACATAACTGTAATTACTTAAACATGCCATTTTTGTAATCAGTGTGCGAAGTAAGCAATTTGGTTTCACATTAGAACACATCAAGACAGGGTTGTTTTCAATTTCAAAGAAACTGTAAAGCATAATGTTTACTGTCAGTCTGTTGAAATACATAAAAATAGTGTAATTTTAAAGCTTACCTTTAAGTAGTCAATAATGCTTCTGTTAAAACACTCATTATTTCTAAAGAATTTCAAGTTAGAGTTATTCTTTGCACTAAAATTAGTCTCATTTTTATTAGTCATTCATGAAATTCATTCTGAGTTAAGGTAGGTCTTTCTGCATTTCTGTCATAGTCATTCTGGATTAATGCTGAATTAATTTCGCTGCCATTATAGTTACTTGTACATAATGTTAAAATATACTAGTAAATTGAATATTAATTTAAAAGTACTTGATATTTCTTCACTAAATGTACATGCAGTTTTTTGAAAAAAAGGGGAAATGTATATAGGGCTGTCATCGATAGAAACGATATCGATGTATCAACGATATTTTTTTGTCGATCGATTATCGATTCCCATTTTCAAAAATCGATATTTTACAGATAGAAAAAAACTACCCAAATAAACACTCAGACCCTAAAAACCAACTAAAGTTCAAAAAGTTGTAAATTTGGATAAATGCAAAAAAGGAGTGAAGGCAAAATAAAAATGAAAGATGTTATTAATTTTTATGTATTTCTTTTATTTCATAAATACAAATACAACACAATCAAACAGAAATATGGAAAGTAGGCAATAAAACTTAAAATAGCATTTACAGGAAGATATATTGTATGCATATGAACAAATAGGTCGTTAATCTAACTTAATAATCAATATATCGATGTATCGTCGATATTTGTCTTCTGATATATCGGTATCGTCGATACGCCTAAGACCCAATCAATGACAGCCCTAAATGTATATGTGTACTAAGTATAACTTCGACGTATATAATTTTGAAAAGAGGCAGTGCGAAAAATATATCGCTACTATTCACTGGCCACGCATTTCCTTTCCACTGCTTAATCTGCACCGTTGACGATTTAAACACCAGAAAGGCTACAAAATGCGCCAAAAGGCACCATTTTGCAACTAGAAATTAACTAAGAATGTAAAATTATTCCAGGCGAGCATGCCCCCTAACCCCTAGAACAATAGCTTACACTTCCATTTTGGCCCAGCTACACTGACACGGGTGTACTTTCTTTGAGGTACCGTAGTTGCCCCCCCCCCCCCCCCCCCCCCTCCCCTCGATCTACACTTCATGAGGAAAAATAGTTAACGTCCTTATATACACAAAAAATGCACCATTTGGTATCTATACTGTAAGAAGCATGCTCCCTAACCCTCTTAGGACAGTGGCCTTAACTTCCATTTAAGCCTAGGTACGACCCTGAAGTATGAATTTTGCCAGAAAGCACGATATTTTGCATTTAGAATGTAAAAATCTTTCGGATGAGCATGCCCCCCCCCCCCCCCACCCCCACCAATAACCCGCGAACAGTGGCTTACACTTCCATTTTGGCCCTGCTACGCACTTGACAAAGGTGTTTTTGTATAAGGTACAGCAGTTCCCCTGGGCTTACACTTCATGGGAAAGTTTAAATGTCAAGGTAAACACAAGAAACGCACCAATATGCATCTATAATGTGCAATCCTCCTCCCTCCCCCATCCCAGGATAGTGACCTACACTTCCATTTTCGCCTAGCTACACCCCGAAATTAATTTTTGCTAAAATGGACCATTTTGCATCTAAATTGTGCAACTTTACGAGGGAGCATGCCCCAGAGCCCCCAAGACAGTGGCATACATTTCCATTTTAGCGTAGCAACGCTGCTGAAATATGAATTTCAACAAACTCATTATGTTTTATCTAGAATGTATTTTTTCCCGGGGAAACATCCCCCAATCCCCCTTAGAATAGTGACTTGTACTTCCATTTTGGATTTCTATTTTTCGAGTAGTGAGTTCCAAGTTAAAAAAGTGAGTTTTGAGTTAAATTTAAAATAAGCAATTTTTCGAGTTAAAAAAAGTGAGTTTTGAGTTTAAAAAGTAGTTTCGAGTTCAAAAGTGAGATTCGAGGTATATATCCAGTTAGACCTCAGATATTTCTATTATTTCGCTTTTTGGTTTGTTGGTTAGAACACGACAGGTATGTCATGAGCAGTTAATAATACTTTGTAGCAATGAATTATAAAAGTTAACATTGCAAAGTAAAACCACAGAAAAGAAGCTGTAAAGGAAACAATATTACAGATGGGTTTCTTCAAAAATCCTACAAGCATAAAATGCTTAATGAGTTTAAGTAAAAGTCTACAAGATAAAAAGTAAATAACTCTTTAACGCGAATATCATTTTGTGCTGGTTTGTGACGCATTTAGACGTTTGACACGGCAGTATATACTGTCAAATTGTACGCGGATACCAAGTATGTTCAAGCTAATAGAACTGTTTTGTAGCACTAATACGACAATATTACATCACCTATCAAATCAATTTTCTAAGAGACGACTGTATTAAATGTTCAAACAGTTATAGAATTGTCACCTTCTTATGATTTTGATAATACTGTGAAATCATTAATATTCGTGGGGGACTAATTTTCGTGGTTGAGTCAGTCCACGAAATTTAATCCCAGTGAACAAGTAAAATTCCCATTCATTTTATGTTCTGTCATTTATTGGATTGTATCTGTCTGGTTATTCGTATAGATGAAAAGTTGCAATGCTTAAAATTAAATGATTTATTTGCTGAATTCTGTTTTGCTAATATCTATGCCACAACTTAATTGCCACTACTAGCACATTTCACATCTCCTATGATCAGATAAATGTTTGATTCTGACGATAAAGGGTTAGGCTACCGTTTTTTGGCCCTTAGTTAATGAACAAGATTGGTTACTTGAGGTAAATCATCAGATAATTATATTTAGTGGACAAAATGTTTGGTTCCTCACACCTTTTTGGTCCTGAAGGTCAGATAAACACTGAAACAATAATTGTCTCACTGCTAAATACAAATCATAAATTCAAGCAGTAGATATTGTGATTCAAAGTTGCACTCATATTATAGTATTATAAACATTACCTTTTACAATGTAAATTATATTTTATTTAAGAAATAATAAATATGTGCCTATATTTTATCAGTTAATAAAATATGGGCAGGAGTTCGGATGCGTAATAATTAAATCACGAGTGCGTAGCACGAGTGATTTAATATTCGCATCCGAACTCCTGCCCATATTTTATTAACTGATAAAATTATTGGAACATATTTATTATTTCGATTCTAACCACGTAAATTCTTCGCATTTTACAGCACTACATTTTAGCGCGATTGTCATTCGGCTGGCCATATGCTATTATAAAAACCTCCCCACGAATGGAAAGCGTTGCATCAAACGGAATTTTCCGATATTCAGTAAATTTTAATTAAAGTATTAAGTAGTTATTGCCGTGAAAATGTTATTTTCAATAATATCAAAGGTCGGATATAGAAATCAGAGGTAAATACTTAATTCAAGGTTTATATATGCAGTTTCTAAAAATAGTACACGTCACCTACATGATGGCACTGAAACATACACGCCAGAACATTGCGGCGGCATATAAACACGTAAAAACTTGAGTCTGGAAGATTGGAAAATTAATTATAATTTATTTACTGTCAAAGTAGAATCTAGTTGACATTTGTGGTGCCTACAACGCAGAAATTGTAAACTACACACACGACCAGACATAGATGCACTGGTGTTGAAGTTGAAACTTACCGGGCTGAAACATACTCTTACGGTAAAATATAAACAAATAAATTCATCAGTTAGATATTGTGTGTTTCAGAAAATTTGATGTACTTTTTATTACTACTACATAACACTGAAAAAGTCGAGTATTTAGTCGGTATATAACGGAAGCAGGGTAGAATCTCAGTCGTGTTACAATCGTAGGGCAGAATGGAAGAGCCATATTTTATCGTAGATTCATGTATAGGCGATTTCGCTATATGTTTATATAGCAACTGCTGCGGATCGTGTTAGAATACAAGTTACAATATAAAATGATTACATTGTTTATTCTTAATTTCAGTATATAAAACAGTTTCATTAAAGATTTTAAACACGTCTCAAAATAAAACAATTTTTTAGTTATCACATTCATTCTTGTTGTGATAAACAAAAATTAACATTGACTTAAAGTTTTACAAGCATTAAAAATGTTCTAAAAGGCATGTTCTAATCCCTGGCCTGGTCCGATGAGCCCAATTTTCGACTGGGCTGGGCCAGACCAGGCCAGGACAGGCCAAATTTTATTGTACATTCAGAAATGAATGGCATAAAATCTAAATATACAATTACATTAGCAGACAGTATTAACCTGTATTTTTACTTGCTGCAGGTCAAGCAAAATGAGAAAGCAGTCCTCTGGAGAATCATTAATTAGCCTTCATTCACGGTTTTGCACAGAAGAAAATGGTGTAACTTAATGATAACTACCCGTTTTTTTTAATCAAAGTATTAAAAGTCAATTATAACACTTAAAATTTATGATTAATTTCATGAATAAGTTTACTTGCTGCAATATGACTGAATTATTGCATGCAGTGAATGCATCTCTTTGGGAATTGTAATTACAGTTTGTGTCCCTAATATCCTTAGCTGACCTCTTAACTGTTTCGTTGAACTTTTAATGTGTGCTTGGTTTATTCAAGCTAATGTTCAATTTATTGATGAGTAATGAAAATAATATTCATTGTGGGGCTTCTTCTTAAAGTGGTCAGGGTGTTGGCATTTTAGATTATTAGATATATTTTTAACACAAAAATTAATGCTGCATCTAAGGTTTCGTTTTACTATTCTGTGATAAAGTCACAAGAACTATTACAGAGCTGAAATCTGAAAAGCTTGTTAAAACTCTAGAGGCCATATTTATGACTGTATCTTCATGAAACTTAGTCAGAATGTTAATCTTTATGACCTTAGGTCAGCTTCGAATCTGGGTCATATGGGATAAAAAACTAGGTCACCGGGTTAAATCAAAGGGAAAGCTAGTTAACACTTCAGAGGCCACATGTATGACCATATCTTAATGAAACTTAGTCAGAATGTTAATCTTGATGATCTTTAGGTCAATAAGTCAGGTGATACAGGGCCTTCATGGCCCTCTTGTTCTATGTTTTTCAGTTAGTCGTGTTTGTATGTTTATCTTTGGTACACGAGTGTCTGCGCTATCATTGTGTACGTTGTAGTGTGACTGTTATTAAGAAACTTGGCATTCCCTTTGTATATTCGTCCTTGTTCAACTTTCCCCTTCGGGTTCCTTCTCCCAACACCCCCCACCCCGCGACTCAATATTGCCCTTTACGATTTCCTTCTCCTCCATCTATATTTAGCATAAATTAATATGTACTTGTTGGATGTTTGAAACAACCCGTCTGAAATATTTTTTCATTACAGCTTCTTTATGTTGTGGGCCTACTATGCAAATGCGTGCCTCTGTGGCTGTGTTTTTGGTGTTCTGTGCTTCCGAGAAATCTACCCCTACCTCTTATCTTTTGATGTCTTTAAATGATGTAATGTCACACGTGTCGTCTTTAATCGTAAATTTACGCCTGCTTAAAATAACACTGAAATTATTGAAGGGCCAAATAGGATCGCATGGCGCTAATCATCAGGAAAGGTATTTTTAATGCAGTCAAAGAAAATACTATTTTTTTTAAAAAAAAGTGTTTAATTTGTCGCTTCTTTGTTAATATAGATGCCTTTTTCACGAGGTATATATTCCTGATTTAAAATAAATATTAATTTCAATTCAATATACATATATATAGACAAGCGCAGATTTAAAATCCAACATTTGTTGCACTTTGTTCATTTTCTATGTGGTCAGCATTTTCACTAATGTAAACGATATATAGCGCTAGAATCTGCTGACCAATTAAACAAGAGGGCCAAGATGGCCCTAGGTCGCTCACCTGAGAAACTGATCATAACAGTGTAAACATGTTTCTCATATGACCCATATTTGAACTTGGTCTAGATTTCATCAAGGCAATCATTCTGACTAAATTGTATGAATATCCAGTGTAATATGCAGCCCCTATTGCCTACACAAGGTTTTTCTTTAATTTGACCGGGTGACCTAGTTTTTTACCCTAGATGACCCATATTCAAACTCAACCTTGACTTCATCCAAAGAAATACTCTGATCAAATTTCATGAAGATCTGGTGTAAAATGCAGCGCCTACTGCATACACAAGGTTTTTCTTTGATTTGACCTAGTGACCTAGTTTTTGACCCAAGATGACCCATATTCGAACTTGACCTAAATTCATCAAGGCAATAATTCTGACAAAAATTCATGAAGATCAATTGAAAAATACACCCTCTATGGCATACACAAAATTTTTCTTTGATTTGATCTAGTGACCTAGCTTTTGATCCTAGATGACCCATATTCGAAATTTTCCTAGATTTCTTCAAGGCAATCAATCTGACTAAATTTTATGAATATCCAGTTTAATATGCAGCCCCTATTGCCTACACAAAGTTTTTCTTTAATTTCAAAGGATGACCTAGTTTTTGACCCCAAATGACCTATATTCAAACCTGACTTAGGTTTCATCCAGACAAACATTCTGATCAAATTTCATGAAGATTCGGTGTAAAATGCAGCTACTATTGCATACACAAGCTTTTTCTTTGATATGACCTAGTGACCTAGTTTTTGACCCAAGATTACCCATATTCGAACTTGACCTAAATTTTATCAAGATATTCATTCTTACCAAAATTCATGCAGATCAATTGAAAAATACAGCCTCTATTGCATACAAATGATTTTTCTTTTATTTGACCTAGTGACCTAGTTTTTGACCCCAGATAACCCATTTTCAAACTTTGCATAGATTTCATCCAAGTCATTATTCTGACAAAATTTCATGAAGATCAGTTAAAAAATACAGCCTCTATTGCGTACACAAGGTTTTTCTTTGATTTGACCTAGTGACCTAGGTTTTCACCCCAGATGACCCGATTTCAAACTTGACCTAGATTTCATCAAGATTATCATTCTGGCCAAAATTCATGAAGATCAATTGAAAATACAGCCTCTATCGCATACACAAGGTTTTTCATTGATTTGACCTAGTGACCTAGTTTTTGAACCCAGATGACCCATTTTCCAACTTGGCCTAGATTTCATCAAGGAAATCATTCTGACCAAAATTCATGAAGATCAATTGAAAAATACAGCCTCTATCGCATACACAAGGTTTTTCTGTGAACTGACCTAGTGACCTAGTTTTTGAAGCAAGCTGTCCAATTCTCACACTTGGCCTAGATTTCATCAAGATTATTATTTTGACCAAAATTCATGAAGATCAGTTGAAAAATACAGCCTCTATCGCATACACAAGGTTTTTCTTTGATTTGACCTAGTGACCTAGTTTTTGACCGCAGATAACCCATATTTGAACCTGGCGTAGATTTCATCAAGGTCATCATTCTGACAAAATTTCATGAAGATCAATTGAAAAATACAGCCACTATCGCATACACAAGCTAATTGTCGACAGACGACAGACAGACGCCGGACATCGAGCGATCACAAAAACTCACGCATTGCTCAGGTGAGCTAATAAAAAAATGAAATACATTGACCGCAGCAGTATGTGCAATTTATATTGCTGACGACTTTGTTTATTTTCTATCTGGTCAGCATTTTCACACACGTATACGATATATGACGCTAGAATCTGCTGACCAGTTAAATAAAGAAATATTAAAATACATTGACCGCGGCTGTATGTACAATTTATATTGCTGACGACTTTGTTCTTTTTCTATGTGGTGTTTATTGGTGGCTAATACCGGAAAACGGGATATATCCTATAATGGCGATATGGCGAATGTTGTTCTGGGGTAAAAACTGTTATGAAAAAAATGTAATTTCAAGTGGAAAAGCATTGCTATTTAATGTGTCCGAACTTTCCATTACTTTATGCTTATCACCAATTTCTCCAGTAGGCTATAAAACGTTGGGGATGTATGAATTTCATCATCAAGGACACCACTTTATTTTATGACTGAAATTTAGCAGTGAAATAAAATTGATATTTTCACTGTTTTATTTTTCACTGGAACGGAACTACAATGCGAAATGATATGAATTATAAATGATAGGAAACTTCTTGCAAAATATTCTTTAATGAAGATAATGATGTATAGGAATTATAAAGGATCATAAATATTTACATTTTATTATAATAAAATGTGAAAGAAATAAGAAACCTTAAGAGAACTATTTATAGTTTTTCTATAAAGACATCCTGACGTCACGACAGTATGACGTTATGATACGATGTACGTGACGTTGCGCGGACAAACTGAATATAATTTGGTTGAAACCATTTAAATGCATAAAATAAATAGAAAATTTATTTGTTTCAGTGTAAGATCAAAATATATTTCACTCGTGAAAATATTGCATTATAGTATTCCTCTATTTACTTAAAGGCAGTGGCTAGAGAACCGGAATCGGTTCCCTAGACAGCGAACTTATTCGTCCGGAACCGGTTCTCTAGCCAAAGTACCGTGCATAGACTAGGGAACCGGAATTTTACTTCTATGCATAAAGCTGCCGAAATTCACTTTGTTTCTTTTGGTAAGTATTATGCATGTTATTATCTTAATAAATTTAACATTTCAATTTTCAGCAAGCAATGCCCTTTCATTTATCTTTAAAGCATGTAACGAAATTTTTTGTATTAAAAGATTATTTGTTTCAAGTTCTTTTATAAGTTTTTTTTAAGGTGCATATTATTATACAATGCTGCAGAAAAAAAAAATAACTTCCAAACCCCACAAAAAAAATGAAAGCCATTTTTATAGCTAAAAAATGACCATTTTTGCATGTAATGCGTTAGCATTGGATTTTTACCCCTTTTTAAAAATACCTCCATATTTTCAAATAACAAGATATCATTTTTGGGCAAAATGTCAATGTTTTTTCCTATATTTGAAGGAAATTTAACAAAATGATCTATCATTTGGTTGAAAATGAATAATGAAATAATTAAGACACAAAAAGATTCATTTAAAATACATAACTTTATTATCAGCTACATGTGAAAAATAGGGGGACGGACGTTACAGAAAAGGGACGGATTTTACAATATTTGATATAATCTAATATTATATATATATACATTGATAATTTGTCCATCTGAGATTTTTTTATTTAATACTTATGGATATTGATGTTGTATGCTTAATAATTAACTAATAAAACTATTTTTCTCAAATTTTGGAAACATTATTTGATATAAAAAAATTGTGCTTAAAAATCTTTTTGTTTTTGAAAGATTTAATGCACATATATTTACAAATAAGTATAATCAATAATCAGCTGCCTAATCAGCTGTACAACATTTATAAGAAATATAGATCAAAAAAGATCAAGGGGTCCTCTTAATCTCTTAATTGGACCCTGTATATTATTTCAGGATCCTTACCTGGTTCTTAAAACAACAGTAAGTCACTGAACGAGTCTTGTGTAAACACACACCTGGCCCCTTACATCATCAAAGTCTTACAATATACATGATGTCATAAAAAGTAAGGGTCACTAATTGGATCTTGTATATATTTTTGGATCCTTATTTGATCTTTGTAAAAACACTGACTCTTGTATAAACAAAGTTGCTTCTTCTGAAAATTTGAGAAAGGGGTGGAGATTGCTGTCAGTATAATATGCAAATTAGGTGAGGAGCCAGAATTTTATGCATTAAAACCCTTAAGTTGGTATAAATTCATAATCATTTCAATAACATTTTTGTTATCAAAAATATACATTTTGTTAAACATGGAACAACAAACAAAACGTGAGAAAGAAAGAGAGAAACAAGAGCACCGCCTTGCGGGTGCTGACGCTCATCTGATTTTTTTTGTATAATAGAAATATTGTCCTACCCATGATTTTCTAAGTCTAAAAAGGGCCATCACTCTTGCAAAAAGCAGGATAGAGTTATGTTTCTTGATGTACAGTGTCCACTTATGATGGTGAAAAACTGTTGCAAGTTTTAAAGCAATAGCTTTGATAGTTTATGAGAAAAGTTGACTTAAACATAATATTCAACCAAGAAAATGATTTTTCTAAGTCCAAAAGGGGCAATAATTATTGCAAAAAGCAGGATGGAGTTATGTTGCTTGCTGTACAGGGTCAGCTTATGATGGTGAACAAGAGTTGCAAGTTTTAAAGCAATAGCTTTGATAGTTTAAGAGAAAAAGTTGACCTAAACATAAAACTTAACCAAGAAATCTGATATTTTCTAAGTCCAAAAGGGGCCATAAATTTTGCAAAAAGCAGGATGGAGTTATGTTTCTTGCTGTACAGGGTCAGCTTATGATGGTGAACAAGTGTTGCAAGTTTTAAAGGAATAGCTTTGATAGTTTAAGAGAAAAAGTTGACCTAAACATAAAACTTAACCAAGAAATCTGATATTTTCTAAGTCCAAAGGGGCCATAAATCTTGCAAAAAGCAGGATGGAGTTATGTTTCTTGCTGTACAGGGTCAGCTTATGATGGTGAACAAGTGTTGCAAGTTTTTAAAGGAATAGCTTTGATAGTTTGGGATAAAAGCTGACCTAAACATAAAACTTAACCAAGAAAACTGATTTTCTAAGTCCAAAAGGGGCAATAATTCTTGCAAAAAGCAAGATGAGTTATGTTTCTTGATGTACAGGGTCTGCTTATGATGGTGAACAAGTATTCCAAGTTTCAAAGCAAAAGCTTGATAGTTTAGGAGAAAAGTTGACCTAAACATAAAACTTAACCAAGAAATCTGATATTTTCTAAGTACAAAAGGGGCCATAAATCTTGCAAAAAGCAAGATGGAGTTATGTTTCTTGCTATACAGGGTCAGCTTATGATGGTGAACAAGTATTCCAAGTTTCAAGCAATAGCTTTGATAGTTTAGGAGAAAAGCTGACCTAAACATAAAACTTAACCAGGCAACGCCGACGCAGACGCCGACGCCGACGCCGACGCCGACAACCGCTCAAGTGATGACAATATCTCATCATTTTTTTTCAAAAAATCAGATGAGCTAAAAAAGACGCCAGAGAGAAGAACTGAAACTGAATCAGGTATGTATTTATTTTAGCTTGCTGCAACCTTTAATTTCAATGATTATTGAAATTTGAAAGTATGATTTTTATCTCTAATTATTAATGAAAACAATCTGTTGAGTTTTTCACAGAGAGACAGATCTGTGCATGGCAACAAGCAAGGATTAAACCAATGTTGTCCATGCCAGAAAGATTATAAATCTTCAATGTCTATAATACTCTTATACAAAAACTTTTTAATTGAGGTATTCATTTTCAAGTTTTCTACTGCTGACAAAAAGATCTAAAAATACCAGATTCGCTGTAATATTCAAATGATTCACTGAAAATTATGTGTTAAATGAATTCTTGCATGCCGGACAGGATTTTCCTGTGCTTTTTCGGTGCTTGAAAAACTACTCACGTACTATAATTTATGAATGAACGCGTAAATCCATATGCTACTATAACAAAATAGTGCCTTAAAGGAAAACCTTCATTTTTCTTTATATCTTCTACAAATTGAAGAGAAAAAATGCATGCAAGAAAAAATATCTATCAGTAGTTGAAGGAACGGATGGAAATATCAGTGGCTCTTGGGGTAACTGTTATGTGGTAACTTGGCTGAGCCCTGTACTGCGTAAACAGTTACTCTTGAGTCAGATATTCCCATCCGCACCTTAAACCAGTGACAGATTCTTATAATCTTTTGTTAAAATGATAAGAACAACTACACAAGTTAGTAACTTCTGTCAGGTTATAATTTTGTAATAAATCCTGTCTTTTTTATAATTGTAGGAGAAGTATGCAGCTGCAAAACAAAAAGATGCTGCCAGAAAGAAACAAGAGGACCATGATGGTCCTGAATCGCTCACCTATCCCCAAATGACCCAGTGTTGAACTGTGTATGACGTCGTTATTTCTATTATTTGCAAAGTGACCTAGTTTTTGAGAAACATGTGACCTAGATATCATCAAGAAAAAAAATTCCCTGACCAATTTTCATGAAGATCCTTTGAAAAATATGGCCTCAAGAGAGGTCACAAGGTTTTTCAATTTTTGACCTAATGACCTATTTTTGAAGGCACGTAAACCCACTTTAAAACTTGACCTAGATATCATCAAGGTGAACATTCTCACCAATTTTCATGAAGATCTCGTGAAAAATATGGCCTCTAGAGAGGTCACAAGGTTTTTCTATTTTTCGACCTACTGACTTAGTTTTTGACGGCACATGACCAAGTTACGAACCTGACCTAGATATCATCAAGCTGAACATTCTCACCCATTTTCATGAAGACCCATACAGAAATATGGCCTCTAGAGAGGTCACAAGGTTTTTCATTTTTAGACCTACTAAACCTAGTTTTTGCCCCCCACGTGCCCCAGTTTCGAACTTGACCTAGATATCATCAAGGTGAACCTTCTGACCAAAAATTCATGAAGATCTCATGAAAATATGGCCTCTAGAGAGGTCCAAGGTTTTTCTTTTTTTACATCTACTGACCTAGTTTTTAACCCCACGTGACCCAGTTTCGAATTTGATCTAGATATCATCAAGGTAAACATTCTGACCAATTTTTATGAAGATCCATTGAAAAATATGGCCTCTAGAGAGGTCACAAGGTTTTTCTATTTTAGACCTACTGACCTATTTTTTTGACCGCACGTGACCCAGTTTCGAATTTGGGCCCTAGATATCATCAAGGTGAACATTCTGACCAATTTTTCATGAAGTTTCCTTGAGAAATAGGGCCTCTAGAGAGGTCACAAGGTTTTTCTATTTTTAGACCTACTGACCTATTTTTTGATCCCACATGACCCAGTACGAACTTGACCTAGATATCATCAAGGTGAACATTCTGACCAATATTCATGAAGATCTCATGAAAAATATGGCCTAGAGAGTCACAAGGTTTTTCTATTTTTAGATCTACTGACCATTTTTACCCCCACGTGGACCCAGTTTCGAACCCGACCTAGATATCATCAAGCTGAACATCGACCAATTTTCATGAAGATCCTTTTGAAAATATGGCCTCTAGAGAGCTCAAAAGGGTTTTTTTCTATTTTAGACCTAATGACCTATTTTTTTGACCCCACTGACCCAGTTTCGAAACTTGACCTAGATATCATCAAGCTGAACAATTCTGACCAATATTCATGAAGATCTCATAAAAAAATAATGGCCTCTAGAGAGGTCACAAGTTTTTCTATTTTTAGACCTACTGACCTAGTTTTTGACCCCACGTGACCCAGTTTCAAACTTGACCTAGATATCATCAAGGTGAACATTCTGACCAATTTTCATGAAGATCTTGTGAAATATATGGCCTCTAGAGAGGTCACAAAGGTTTTTCTATTTTTAGACCTACTGACCTAGTTTTTGACGGCACGTGACCCAGTTTCGAACTTGACCTAGATATCATCAAGGTGAACATTCTGACCAATTTTCATAAAGATCCCATGAAAAAATGTGACCTCTAGAGTGGTCACAAGCAAAAGTTTACGGACGGACGGACGGACGCACGCACGCACGGACGGACGACGGACACCGCACGATCACAAAAGCTCACCTTGTCACTTTGTGACAGGTGAGCTAAAAAAGCAGAGACGTCTTCAAAGAAAATGCTGCTCGGCATCCTAGAAAATTTCAGGCCATAATTGTAACAAGAGGACCATGATGGTCCTGAATCACTCACCTATCCCCACATAAACGCAGTGTGAACTGAGTATGACGTCGTTACTTCTATTATTTGACAAAGTAAACCTAGTTTTTGAGCACATGTGACCTAGAATCATCAAGACAAAAATCTGACAATTTTCATGAAGATCCATTGAAAAATAGGCCTCTAGAGAGGTCACAAGGTTTTTCTATTATCTGACCTAATGACCTAGTTTTTAAAGGCACATGACCCACTTTTAATTTTGACCTAGATATCATCAAGGTGAACATTCTCACCAATTTTCATGAAGATCTCGTGAAAAATATGGCCTCTAGAGAGTCACAAGGTTTTTTCTATTTTTCACCTACTACCTAGTTTTTGACCGCACATGACCCAGTTACGAACCTGACCTAGATATCATCAAGCTGAACATTCTCACCATTTTTCTGAAGACCATTGAGAAATATGGCCTCTAGAAAGGTCACAAGGTTTTTCTATTTTTAGACCTACTGACCTATTTTTTTGACCCGGACCCAGTTTCGAACCTGACCTAATATCATCAAGGTGAACATTCTGACCAATAATTCATGAAGATCTCATGAAAATATGGCCTCTAGAGGGGTCACAAGGTTTTTCTATTTTAGATCTACTGACCTAGTTTTTAACCCCACGTAAACCCAGTTTTGAATTTGATCTAGATATCATCAAGGTCAACATTCTGACCAATTTTCATGAAGATCCATTGAAAAATATGGCCTCTAGAGAGGTCACAAGGTTTTTCTATTTTTAGACCTACTGACCTAGTTTTTTGACCGCATGTGACCCAGTTTCCAAACTTGCCCTAGATATCATCAAGTGAACATTCTGACCAATTTTCATGAAGATCCATTGAGAAATATGGCCTCTAGAGAGGTCACAAGGTTTTTCTTTTTTTAGACCTACTGACCTAGTTTTTGATCCCACATGACCCAGTATCGAATATGACCTAGATACAACAAGGTGAACATTCTGACCAACATTCATGAAGATCTCATGAAAAATATGGCCTCTAGAGAGGTCACAAGGTTTTTCTATTTTTAGACCTACTGACTTAGTTTTTACCCCCACGTGACCCAGTTTCGAACTTGACCTAGATATCATCAAGCTGAACATTCTGACCAATTTTCATGAAGATCCATTGAGAAATATGGCCTCTAGAGAGGTCACAAGGTTTTTCTGTTTTAAGATGTAATGACCTAGTTTTTGACCCCTCGTGACCCAGTTTCGAACTTGACCTAGATAACATCAAGGTCAACATTCTGACCAATATTCATGAAGACTCATGAAAAATATGGCCCTAGAGGGGTCAAAAGGGTTTTTTTCTATTTTTAGACCACTGACCTAGTTTTTGACCCCACGTGACCCATTTTTCGAACTTGACCTAAATATCATCAAGGTGAACATTCTGACCAATTTTCATGAAGATCTTGTGAAATATATGGCCTCTAGAGAGGTCACAAGGTTTTTCTATTTTTAGACCTACTGACCTAGTTTTTGATGGCACGTGACCCAGTTTCGAACTTGACCTAGATATCATCAAGGTGAACATTCTGACCAACTTTCATAAAGATATCATGAAAAATGTGACCTCTAGAGTGGTCACAAGCAAAAGTTTACGGACGCACGCACAGACGGACGGACGACGGACGCCGCGCGATCACAAAAGCTCACCTTGTCACTTTGTGACAGGTGAGCTAAAAACTAGAGAAAACACAGCCAGCCGTGTTCGTAAATGTCGTGAACAGAAAAAGAAGGATATCTGTCCTAAAACTCCAACTTCACAGAGAATGCGACGTATGAGAGAAAAAGTTAACTCAGAGAGCCGAGAAAGACCTAACCGTGATAAATGCAGTAAAACCGCGAACAAACTCAGAGTGAGAAACTACTGTCTGAGGATTAAGTTGAAAACCCCTCAATCAGACAAATCACAAACAGTAAATGTGTATCCAAGCCCTTCAGTTATCAGTAGTGGTGGCTATAAACATAGGAGTAGTGGAACCCGTGCTCTTAAGAAAGTGGAAAATAACTTAACTTCAACACCAGCTAAGAAAGCATACATCATTGCGAAACTAGTTTCAAAGACGACACCCCAAAATCTCGCCAGGCCTTGTGCATGAGCCATCATTTCCAGCTGTGATCAACCCCCCAAAAAGTCCAGGAAGAGGCTAGCACACAGTTCACTCTAGTTGAATCTTTAAGGCAGAAATATGACAGTCAAAAGGGTAAACTCTCTTCAACAAATCTCGTTGCATCGAAATTACTTGGAAAGGCCCGCAAAGTGTCTGCTGTTTCATCTATGCTGAATATATCAAGGAAAAAACTTTCAAGGTCCCTGAAGAATGAAAACATCTTGAGAAAACAAAGGAAAGACAAGACTGCTGGTGATGCTATTGACAGTGTTCGTGACTTCTATCTTGAGGAAGCGAGTCGAGAAATGCCAAATAAACGGGATGTATTACTGTTAAAAGATAATGGACAGAAAGTACCAGTGCAGAAACAAATCATGGAGATGACCCAAACTGAAGCTTATGAAAAATTTAAATCTAAGAATCCAAATGTCAAAATAGGACAGCGCAAATTTGATTCACTTAGGCCAGAACAAGTTCGCCGAACAAACATTTCCAACCCGGGTTGTGTGTTGCTGCACATATTTTGGGGAAAAATCCGCCATAAACTACAAACTCTTAATAAGCTGTTACGGTCAAACACTCGATCCACCAAGAATCTTGTTGATAGTACAATGTGTGAGAAGACCCGGACCCATATCCACTCAAATTCTGTATACAGAGGCAGTGTGATAACTGTGGTACCAAGTTGCTCAAGCAGAAATATGCCAATGAACTATATAGACTGATGGGGAGAAATTTGTGACTTGGAAATCATGGGAAAAGAAACGAGTGCCTCTGGATGCTGATAAATTTGTTAGCAGAGTGATTCTTACATCACATGAGAGTACCTTCACTGAGTTTTTTGATGAGCTTACCTCAACACTAGAACCACATGCGGAACATTTATTTCGTGCTTCCTGGCAATACGACCAGTTCCGTGAAAATGTTCAAAACATTAAAGAAAATGAACTTGTTATGGCAATGGACTTCAGTGAAAACTACACATGTCGGTATGGTCGTGAAATCCAGTCTGTTCACTGGAACCAAAAACAGATTACACTACATCCCATGATGCTATATTACAAGAAGGACGGTGAATTAAAAAAGGAAGGGTTTACAACCATCACAGACGACTTGAAACACGATTCGCATGCTGTTTCAGAGTTTGAACAGGCCGCCCTTAAACACCTCAGAGACAGTGGTACAAACATTGATAAAATTCACCAGTGGACAGATGGATGTTCTTCCCAATACAAATGTAGACACAGCTTCTCCGCATAAGCAATGCTGAATCAACAATGAATGTAACAGTAACACGTAACTATTTTGAGGCGAGCCATGGAAAAGGCCCATGTGATGGTCTTGGTGGAATAATTAAGAGAAAAGTGTCGAATGCCGTGATCCAAGACATTAATCTTTCTGTCAGTAGTGCTCAGGAATTGACCTTACGCCAGTGTTGATTGACAGGTTCCAACTGACCAATCAGATAACAGAACTGATAAGCCTTGTGTTAGCCGCCATTTTGTCCGTCAAACTTTTGTGGGGGACTCGCCAGTCAAAAAATATAAATACCACCGAAAAATCGTCCAAAAAAGGTAAAAAGGTGACGTTAAAGACACCTTTACATCAGACACAGGGAAGAGAGTGTAATACTAGAGCGCTTCCCTTTTCCAAATCCACTCTCAGACCTCGAATATTGTCAATGATGTATCAGGCTCTGTGGACGTCCTCAAGAATAGTTGATCTTAAAAATCTTTTAAGAATTTTTTTAAAGCAAGCAATTCGACTTAGCACTCATTGTGTTATAACGTTTTAATTATTCATTTTAAAACATGTAAAATTCTATGAAAATTAACTTCTTTTTTTAACAAAAGTGCTTAGTATTCTTTATTCAATAGTAAAAATATTCCATCAGTTACCAGAGTAACTGGTTGTACTGATAAAACACAAGTATTTGATGTTCTATATAAATTGAAGGTAACTGTAAATATTATGCCTTAATGTACCGGAAACATGATTTATGCATTTTTTAAGGTTTACATCAATCTCCCACTGGTGTATGTTAAGTCATACCTGGGTGATAATACAACAAATAATAAACATGATCAAAGGCCTGAATGGCCTGAGTCGGCTAATGATTGATGTACTGACAGTATAGTCTACCAGTTTCAGTTTGTTTTTAGTTTTTTTCTTAAAATTTCATAACACAGCTCGATATTTACCCAAAATATTATATCCGGATACGATTACACTTTTCTCCAGTTTGAACAATATATTTTACAAACTGTGATGATACGAAGACATTTAGCAGCAGTTGGCAGTATCTGACATTGAAGTTTACGGTTAAATTACCTCTTATTTAAATCTTTTCATAAAAAAAGTTGTTTCGTCTCGTGAAAGCAGCCAAACATAGACGATCTACTTTCGATTTCAAAAACTACAAGAAAATACAATTTAATGTTTCGCCGATTTGTTTATTTCTCGAAAAATAAGAATTAAAATCATTTTTAATATCAGTAGTAACTAAACAAACCAGTAAGAGCTTCTTCTTCCGATAATTTATCCGTTTACTGACTGCAAAATTCAACCCACGCAAAGTTTATAGAAATCATACGATGCGTGTTTACGTTCAATGTGGGAGAATTAAGGCTGATGGGCTATGTTACCTAACGCATCCAGACGATTCAGATTTTGTTTTTAAAAAAGCATTGTGTGCGTTTCTGTAATTTTATATACGTTTTTATACGCTTAGAAATTATTAGACATGCGTATTTGCATTATTTCTATACGTAATTTACGCTAATACGCATCTTATCTGGAGCCCTGTGGAACTATTTTTTGTCTTTCGCTGGATGTTACCCAAGCTTTGTAAGCCTGCGCAATTCTTAAAATGCACATTTATGCTTAATGAGTTACATTCGAGTATTGCACAATTACAAGTCATAAATATGACAGATTACATCGTATATTGGTCATAGCAAAGGGAATTGACACAACTTAACTTCATTCATGCAGTGAACTGTTTGAAGTTTGAGAAATCTAATGGAACTACATCCCTTCACTGTGTTATTTGGTCCATTTAGAGAATCGTTGGATAGCAAGGACTCGTCAAAAGGCTTTCAGCCTTTAGCCGACTCAATAAAAAACTATGATTGATATAAGATTATTTTTAATGAGTCTAATCAACAATTTTCCAGGCGCTCAAAGTTTTGACTTAGCACTCGGTGTGTGCTTTCGTTCTAAATTTCATTTTAATAGACAGCGTAAACCTCGTCTAAAATTCCAGAAAAAATAGCATATTTCGTATAAAGAAAATATGTTCTTAAACAAAAAATTATACATTAATTCTGTATACTTTATAAAGAAATTTTGTAGGCTCAAACATTGTTTTAAGCTGCGATGCGCCGGTATATGTCTTGAAATATGAGTATGGACTATATCGTCGCCTTGGACTGTATCTTATTTATTTATCATTTACACGTTTTAATTCTAATAAGAGAACTTTCTTTACTTATACTTAAAACACATCATGTCTAAGTATTAGACATTAAATGCTATGTATCTGAATAATGTTGAACAATGATATGAGCATCTTAAATGAGTTCCAGTATTTCGAAATCCGACGTTTCTTAAATGACACAAGTGACAATTTTTACATGTAAAATTACCTTATTTAATTTATCTAATTATTTTGAAATAGGATTCAGATCCTCAGTCTGATTTCAACCTTAATTAATAAAAATCAATGTTCTAGTCTGCTTAATATAGTCATACCCTACATGATTTCCGGGAGATCGAAATTTGACGTTTCTATAATGAAAAAGAAACGGACAATTAAAAAAAAACATAAAATCAGCTATAATGGTTTCAGAGATTTCCGTCTTTTTTACGTGTTTTCCGCTCGGCCCCCTGTCTTGTTTAGTTTTCCTCATACTCGGGTGCAGTTCCCGACTTTTAACAACAACGTATCGTTGTTTTTTGTAGAATTTATGTTTCGCTACAGAACATCCACTTTACGATTGTGTTTTGTCTTTTCACTTTAGAAATACGTGTGAATTGAGGTAGCGTACGCCGAAATCAACTAGAATGTCCGGCAAAATATTTCTGCCGTCGCCATTTGATTCCTTTGTTTGTCGGGCCTAGCATGAATTGTTCCCCCTGAAAACTGGTAGGCGTGGCTACAGGCTATCTGGCGTAAGGTCAATTAACCGAGTTTTGTGACAACAACTTGACGCGCGTTGGAGGAGCCTATTCCAAATCCCGTGTCAGCAAATATGCTGCAAGTTCTAAAAGTTTTAAGTACGTGCAAAACATTGATCGCTCTAAGACAACGTCTGCAAAAACACTGACTGGTTCGAGAAAACTCCATAGCGTCCGTAGTACAGGCGTGGGTCATCAGCTTCAAGTAAGACTTCTCTGTTGCTACTGTGAAGGCTGTAGGAATGAAACTGAGTGCACTAACAAAGATTATGTTCAACCATGGAATACACGTGTGCTTAAGGCTACTGAAGATGGTACAACTAATGATAATGTGATCCCAACTGACAATGATGTCCCAACTATCCCAAATATCCAGATAGAGACTGATGATCCTGAAAATAACAATGATGTGTTCCCAACCAATGATGTCCCCAGTGTCCCACTTTCTGAACAGACTGTAAACAATAAGAGCCCTTGTCCCAATGACTTTGTTGCTATAAAGTTTAAACTAAAGTCAACTAAAGTTTGTTTCTTTGCCAAGGTGTGTGAGGTCAAAGATGATGAAATTCGCGTTGAATTCCTTGAAAGAAAGGGAGAGAATTACCAGTATCCAGAATTGCCAGATGAGTCGTGGCAATGTATGACAGACATTGTATGCATACTAAATGAACCAACAGTTGTTATTACAGGGTCCAGGATAAAATGTTTTTTCAAACTTAGTGAGACTCAAAAAGAACTTCTGAAGACCTATAAACTGTCGTAAAATGGTTACAGTTATGCACATATAAGTGAAGGTTACGGTTTCAGACAGAAAGATACATGTTTGAGACAAAGTGTGTAAAATATAAAACTGTATAATGCTGATTTGACTTACATTGAACATGGCTAATATAATGTATTTTCAGATTACCTCCATACAGCTGAGATTTTCTTGTATATATGTAAAATGGAATTATCATTAAGGGTACAGTAAAACAAATGGCACTTTGTTAGGATGTGAAATTATAGGCAATCATTATGACTCAGATTGTGCATGTTTATGAAAAGAAATCTTGTATGATTTTCTGATTTGTTTCTATGTTCTTCTTTGGTTTTATGTCATGTCATAGCTTTCGCAACACTTGTTAGAAATAAATGTAAAATTGTAACATCCGTCCCCTTTTGCTTAAATCAAGTTGTATGAATATATTAATGAATGATTTACACACAAGCTTTTTTAAATGACACCAAAGTTTATAAACATCTTTTACTTTAAATCAGTGAATATATCAGACAAAAACATAATACTTCTATAGATTAATATGAAAAAAATCCTGAACATTTTTTTTCATGTCTTAAAATGCCTTAATTCAGCATTTTTCCTTTTATATGTTTATGTAGTATGAAGTTTTATTCATCTAGATAAATTAATTTTAAAGCAAATCTGATTTTCTTTAAAAAAAACTCGATACAGCATGAAAGACAAATGTATATATTAAGTGTAACGTCCGTCCCCTCATATTGTAACGTCCGTCCCCCTTTGCTATCAGGTTCTTTATACTTATTTTCAAGTCTAAAAACAAAATATATATCAATAAATGAAGTTACCTATCAACTATTGTGTTTGTGTTATTATTTTAAAAAGGTTGTTATCCAGATAGGTCTAAAATTTCATCTGGCCATTGAAAAGATAGAGTGCGGCTAATTTTGTGTTTATACCACTTGGGCAGGTAAAATTAAAAAAACAAAATTTTTTTTTTTTTTTTTTGCATATTTCTGGTCAGTTTCTTATAAAGATGTAATGGTTCAATGAATTGGTGAATTTTCACATCTGAAAAACATTAAACAGCTTCAGAAACAAGTAATTCCCATTCCCATGTAACGTCCGTCCCCTTGCCCAATCACTCAAAGAAAATGATGAATTAGAAAAAAAATCTGCTGAAAGTTATCTATTTCTTTACTTTTTCATGAAGTTGAAACATACTGCTCCAAGAAAAACAATGATTTGGTTAGAAATCTTGAACTTTATTTTTTGACTTAGATGCTAACACATTTGGCCCATTTACTGTGCAGCAGGCAAAATGAAAATTGTGTGATATTTGATAAGAAACATTTCTTATAGGAATAAGGTCAGTAATTCGGTCGAAAATGTGCTTCCGTGGTGTAGTCGAAAGAAGTCCATAATAAATAGATCCTAATTTTCCCATTTTTTTGCGAAAATTCGTGTAGAACGAGTGCTTTAATCACCATTTTCAGGGCCCACACTGGGCTGAAAAAAGTTGGAGCCACCTTTTTTCTCGGGAACGGTAGGGAGGGTGCTGGAGAGGTTTCCCTTCCCGCGGCGCGTTGAAAATTTTTGTTACTTCCCATAAGCAAATGGTGATATTCTAGCTATATAGGGGGACTTTTGAATGAAAGTGGGTATACCTCTAAAGCAAGTTTTGTATTTTAAAATGTTGTTGGATGTTTGAAGCAACCTGTCTGAAACATTTTTCCATTACAGCTTCTTTTTGTTGTGGGCCTACTACATGTATGTAAATGCATGGCCCGGGGGCTGTGTTTTTGGTGCTCTCTGCTTCCCAGAAATCTACCCTGATACAGGATTACATTTCAAATCCATTCCTAACTTTTAAAGACATTCAAAAAACTTGGCAAACACCTTTACTAATTACTTACTAAGATCACAGACACGGGTCCAATGTATTTTTTTTTTTTGATTAATATAAAAAAACAACCTTTTTTTTTCACAGAAATATGCTTTCTATATGTTAGTTAAATGAAAAAAAAAATGATGACAAAAATCCGGTCACAGTGTCATGTATGATATTGTGACCGGATTTGTTGTCATCATTTTTTTTTTCATTTGACTAACATATAAAAAGTATATTTGTGTGAAAAAAAAAGGATTTTTATATTAAACAAAAAATACATTGGACCCGTGCCTGTGACTAACATACTGACGGTGGCGACAACGTTAAAAAACTCACCAAACCATTCATTATTTTGCCGATTTATTTATTAATTATTTGATCCATGGAAATTAAAGGCATCAATCATTTAATCTGCCGTAATGACAACAAAACAAAAAGATTATTTTAACCCGATAATCGGTTGCTAATTGATTGCAAATTGCATCTTCTCGCGTGTCAAGATGTTTATCACACATTGTTATATGTAAAGTAAACGCAGACTGGGTAATACTATCCCGAAATAAGTTAATTTTATAAGGTAAAATTATCGGAACCAGTCAACTCTTTTTTAACATAATTTGTTGGAGGTTACGATTTAGAACGTCTGAAACAAAATGGCGGTCCAAATTACGTTCGCCACTCGAGATTTTTCTTCGCCACTTTCATCGCAGATTCGCCAAATGGCTCGAGTGGCGAACGACAGCGTGGGCCCTGCATTTTTCACTACTAGAATACATTCTGCATCAAATGAGACGGTTTTCATGTTCATACACCCCACATGGCAAGTTCACAGGCACTTGGTTGCACTGATGGTATGTTGAAAATTCGCTTTTTAAAGAATCTTAAAAATTTGGTCTCAGGATAGATATAAAGATAAGGTATTGCACTCCGCCATTATCGGCCATTATCGGCAACGGAACTACGGTCGACTGGTTTTGCAAACGGTAGTAAGCCACTAATTTATCGTGGCGTGGTAACTAGAACTACCTAACTTATTTCATGCGTTAATATTACATATTAACTCTGTATTACTAAAACAGATCAATGGAAAAGACTGTAAAACGAACTGGAGTACATGTCGATTTTTGCCTACAGAGCCAGAACCATAACACAGACACGTCGACAAAGATTGTACAAGAATTATCATTACAATTTTTCACAGAATTCATGATGGACCCTCCAGAAATTTATAATTTTAACATGACATCACCGTACGTTAGGGATTCTAACTGACCAATCAGAGAGCTGCATTTTCGAGCACATGCCAGTTTCTACTTGGGTATAACGAAGTATATTTACAATGAAAATAAAGTGACTAGAAATAAATATCACACTATTTTAGATATCAAATTAAGATTTTTCAATGCACATGCTTCAGACGATGCTACAAACAACAAAACTTTGAAATTTTGTTCAAATATTATATGGATTTAATACCTTTATTTTAGTCTAAAGTTTGAGATTTTACAAAGGGGTCTACGATAAAGTCCGAGTGAAATGTAATAATCACCAAAGTGGAATAATTATCATTGCGCAATGTTTTGGACATGATAAAATTATGAATGGTAATAACTGATTTGGTCTATTGCTGTACAGTTATTTTTTCCTGTCTCTTGACATGGTATTTTTCAAACATCTGATGTTGTTGGAGGAATACATAAGGTGTGCCTGCAGGTATAACTTCATTAGACACCTGGGTAGAACCACCAACCTTCCATGTACCAGGATAAATTTTTCAAGCGAAAGATTTCTACACCAAAGCAGGACTTATAATCCACACTGGTGAAGAGCATGTAAATGTAACTCCTCAGTTATGATGATAGTCTGTGTAAATATTTACTTACCAGCAATATGTAGGGTTATGGAATAACCTTTTTGACATTTCACTGGTTTAAGACCACAAACACTATAATAATCTATTTCATTTTCAAATTTAAAATTATAAATCCGTATTTAAACAAATCAGCACTTTATCTTAGACAAAACTGACTTCAAAAACTTAAAATTCTATAGCCTTCTGAACATTGCCTCCATAATATCTTAAATTTCCATCGATAAAATGGATATTCTCAAATTGCTAGCTAACCTAAAACCAGACAAAGCTGCAGGACCAGACCATTTTTGTCCAGTTGCCTCCAGGAACTTAATGATGAAATTGTTGATGTTCTACTGGTAATCTTCGACGATAATGTAGTATACATATACCTTATTATGATATCAATTCTGTGGATGGAAACAAAATCCTCCAGGAAAATCTTAACAAGCTAGAACAATGGGAAAATAAGTGGGACATGGAGTTTAATCCTTCTAAATTAGGCACTACATGTCACAAAAATCAAAGCTGTCATCAAAACCAAATATTTACTCCATGGCTATATTTTATAGTTAATTGTCAGTGCAAAATAGTGTGACAGATGTAAAATACCACTTAAATATCTTTAAATGCTAATAAACGCTTAATTTCATAATCATCGCAACAACAAACGAAAACGTCAAAACATAAGCATACAAATACTTGTCCGTCCACAGCTAGAATATGCATATACTATCTTGTCCCTAAGTAATACTATGGAATAACCTTGACCTTGTAGAATAACCTGACCACAAAGTTTCAGATGTACTGTGGAATAATCTTGACCACCCTGACCTTGCAGCTTTCAAAGTGGTTGTAGCAACCATAAAGTATATGTACTAGACCAGAGTGCATGGGTTTTTTATCTTTTAATGCTTATTCTTTTTTAATCACACTTACCATGCTAACATTCCTTTAGCCTTTTCATTTTAGCTGATGTCGGACCCAACAGTCTTTTAGAACTCTTTTTCAACATAACTAGCAAGTCGACGTGTATCCCATGTCTCTATCAGTCGAGAGATGACTTGACATTATGAGAGAGAGAGGAGAGAGAGAGAGGGAGGGAGGGAGAGAGAGAGAGAGAGAGAGATTTTTAATACCTGCCTGCAGCCACTTATGAAGTATATACCTACCTTTCATACAGAAATACATTTTCAATTTTTATAAATTAAATAACTGACATGTGCATTGTGAATAAGTTCTTTTTCTATAATTTAATGTTGTGAGCTTGTTTTTGACCTTGTGTAACATTTTTATTACATAGTTTAAAAAAAAAGACAACAGTCTTGATCAACTCTCAAAAGCCGGAAATAATTTAGTGGTTCAAAACCTTTTCATTACCCGTCATACACCGGTCATACACTTCCGTTGCCTCGTCAGATATATACCTTATATGTAATAATATACCAAAACCTAAAATTTTAACTTTTTTAATAAAAGGGATTCACTTACAGTAAATAATGTTTTTGAATACAGGGAGCACTGGTGCACGTATTAAAACCAACAAACAGTAGGTACAGGCCAATATAAGAAAAATACTATCAGTGCAACCAAGTGCCTGTGGGCAAGTTTTGCAGATCGAAACCGGAAGTAGGTGTTTATTGCGCGGACGAGAGCAAATATGCGCCATTTTTAGGGCAGCAGACCACAACTGACTGGCATTTCACTAGGAACTACATAACCCCCTATTTTCTTTTCATTTTTTCGTTGATTTGTGATAGAACTTCCATGAAAAATAGGTGTAGGAAAAAGTGATGTTCTCTAAAGATACGTAAAGACGACCTGAAGTTGTCGTTTTTTATATGAAACAAAGAAGGATTTGAATTACTGACCTTTAACCTATAAGAGCTGAAATAAGACTTTCTCGAAACACATCGCAATTAGTCTTAATAGTCATAGATCGGTTATATATGATATAAAAGGGTGTTTCCAATGCAAAATAATAGTGAAATTTGAAAAATTTTGAATTTTGACCATATTTTGAGTAGATGCGCCTATTCAGCAGCGATTTCTTGGATTCAAAAGCCAATATTTTGTCTCCAGAATGTCAGAAAATGCACAAAATGCATCTTTCTGGGTCTTATTCATGACGGAATGAATGATATTTCAGAATCCAAGTGAAAAATAATGCAAACGAGTGAAACTTTTACCAAAATATACAATAAAAGGACCGTAGGGCCAAAATTTAGCCCAGTAAATTGGTAGGGGGTGGCTTCTAATTAAATGTCTATATTTCTCTAAAAATCTCGAAATTTCACAATGAAACTTGGCAATATGTTTGGTATTACATCTTTCTTGAAAATAGAAATGAAAATTGTGTGATATTTGATAAGAAACATTTCTTATAGGAATAAGGTCAGTAATTCGGTCGAAAATGTGCTTCCGTGGTGTAGTCGAAAGAAGTCCATAATAAATAGATCCTAATTTTCCCATTTTTTTGCGCAAATTCGTGTAGAACGAGTGCTTTAATCACCATTTTTCACTACTAGAATACATTCTGCATCAAATGAGACGGTTTTCATGTTCATACACCCCACATGGCAAGTTTTGCAGATCGAAACCGGAAGTAGGTGTTTATTGCGCGGACGAGAGCAAATATGCGCCATTTTTAGGGTAGCAGACCACAACTGACTGGCATTTCACTAGGAACTACATAACCCCCTATTTTCTTTTCATTTTTTCGTTGATTTGTGATAGAACTTCCATAAAAAATAGGTGTAGGAAAAAGTGATGTTCTCTAAAGATACGTAAAGACGACCTGAAGTTGTCGTTTTTTATATGAAACAAAGAAGGATTTGAATTACTGACCTTTAACCTCTATAAACATTTCTAACCCCACCCACTTTTCTTACCGGTTTGAACAGGATTTCACCATACCTCAGTGTCCTCTTATCAATATATTCTAGAATTATCTTATTTAATAAGACTGTCTGTTAATTCATCCATACATGTATTCTTCGACAGTGTTCGATACTGTATCTATATTCAATCGATAGGAATGACCTAATCAAATTTTCCAGATTAATGGTGAAATTTTTTAAGGGGAAACGACTATGTAAAACTAAAACTAACCCTGCGACGCCAGTTTTCACGCACTTAGGAGTTCACTGGTCAGTTTCGGAAATAATATTCATTGAAGTCGAAAATGTAATTTAGGTTAAAGAGAATATTCATTTCACAATTGATTTGTCATAAAAATACGTAACTTAGACTACTTACTTGACTGCATGGTATATCATTGTTCCTTCCAAAGAGCTATAAAATACATTTCTTTGTTCCTTCTGATGAGAACACTTATGCTGAACATGTCACACTTGACTGAGCAGGTAATTGATCGCGGGCGCGATCATATTGAATAGGACAAGTATATGCGCGCTGGGGAAAATATTTCATGATGGACCCGTGAATTCTTTACTTATGGGTGAAACAGGTCTCATAAGCGTAAATACGACTAGCTTCTACTGATTATAAAACATACAGTATGATTTGTTGTGAATTAACTTTTAGTAGTTCAGCCGCCACCCTTGTTTAAGAGCAACATTGAAAAAACACGTTTTTTTCATCCTCAAGTAATAAGTAAGTAGACTCGCCCAGTTTAATCAATCTAGAGCATAATCTAACTCTATACATAGAGCGTTTATTTCACCCGATTTACATTCGGAACATTTTCACGCGTTTCGGGCTTTATCGTATGTTTAAGGTTATAGGTTAAAGGTCAGTAATTCAAATCCTTCTTTGTTTCATATAAAAAACGACAACTTCATATCGTCTTTACGTATCTTAAGAGAACATCACTTTTTCCTACACCTATTTTTCATGAAAGTTCTATCACAAATTAACGAAAAAATGAAAAGAAAATAGGGGGTTATGTAGTTCCTAGTGAAATGCCAGTCAGTTGTGGTCTGCTACCCTAAAAATGGCGCATATTTACTCTCGTCCGCGCAATAAACACCTACTTCCGGTTTCGATCTGCAAAACTTGCCATGTGGGGTGTATGAACATGAAAACCATCTCATTTCATGCAGAATGTCTTCTAGTAGTGAGAAACGGTGATTAAAGCACTCGTTCTACACGAATTTGCGCAAAAAAATGGGAAAATTAGGATCTATTTATTATGGACTTCTTTCGACTACACCACGGAAGCACATTTTCGACCGAATTACTGACCTTATTCCTATAACACACTAAAGGTCACAATAGCCTAAATAGTTTTCCCTATATATTCTATATAAAACTGACCTTTTTCAAAGAGCTACCAAACATAGCTAGACCCATTTCAGAGAACAAATCCTTACCTCATTTTAAAGAGTTATGATAAAACTGATATAAAATGAAGAGAAAAGTAGGGGTCATGTATCTTCTAAGAGAGATTTCTCTGGTCACATTTACTTACTGTAAACTGACATCAAAATCACACTGCTGTGACCTGGAAGTACTACTCATACTAAAATTGAGCTTGACTTCACCAAATACAACCTGCTCTCCCATTTTTCCTACCAAAATGTCATCAATACATCCACAATGAAATTTAAACAAGAGGGCCAAGATTCGCTCACCTAAGAAACACTCCATAACAGTGTAAAACATGTTTGACCTAGCGATTTCATGGAAACAAATATTCTGACCAATTTTCATTAAGATTGGACCAAAAAATTGGTCTCTTGCGATAAAAAAAGCATTTTCTTAGATATGACCTAGTTTTTGATTCTAGATGACCCATGTTCAAACTCGACCTAGATTTTATCAAGGCAATCATTCTGACCAAAATTCATAAGGATCAATTGAAAAATACAGCCTCTATCACATACACAAGTTTTTTCTTTGATTTGACCAAGTGACCTAGTTTTTGACCTCAGATGACCCATATTCAAATTCGACCTAGATTTCATTAAGGCAATCATCCTGACCAAATTTCATAAAAATCAATTGAAAAAAAAAAAACAGTCTCTATCGCATACACAAGATTTTTCTTTAATTTGACCTAGTGACCTAGTTTTTGATCTCAGATAACCCATATTCAAAATCGACCTAGATTTCATCAAGGCAATCACTCTGACCAAATTTCATGAAGATCAACTGAAAAATACATCCTCTATTGCATACACAATGTTTTTCTTCGATTTGACCTAGTGACCTAGTTTTTGACCCCAGATGACCCATTTTCGAACTCAGCCTAGATTTCATCAAGGTAATCATTCTTGCTAAATTTCATGAAAATCAGTTGAAAAATACAGCCTCTATTGCATACACAAGGTTTTTCTTTGATTTGACCTAGTGACCTAGATTTTGACCCCAGATGGCCCATTTTCGAACTTGGTCTAAATTTCATAAAGGTAATCATTCTGACCAAAATTCATGAAGATCAATTGAAAAATACAGCCTCTATCGCATACACAAGGTTTTTACGTGATATGACCTAGTGACCTAGTTTTTGACCCGAGATGACCCATTTTCGAACTCGGCCTAGATTTTATCAAGGTAATCATTCTGACCAAAATTCATGAAGATCAATTGAAAAATACCGCCTCTATCGCATACACAAGGTTTTTCTTTGATTTGAACTTGTGACCTAGTTTTTGACCCGAGATGATCCATTTTCGAACTCGGCCTAGATTTCATCAAGGCAATCATTCTGACCAAAATTCATGAAGATCAATTGAAAAATACAGCCTCTATCGCATACACAAGGTTTTTCTTTGATTTGACCTAGTGACCTAGTTTTTGACCCGAGATGACCTATTTTCGAACTCGGCCTAGATTTCATCAAGGTTATCATTCTGACCAATATTCATGAAGAAGAATTGAAAAATACAGTCTCTATCGCATACACAAGGTTTTTCTTTGATTTGACCTAGTGACCTAGTTTTTGACCCGAGATGACCCATTTTCGAACTCGGCTTAGATTTCATCAAGGCTATCATTCTGACCAATATCCATGAAGATTAATTGAAAAATACAGCCTCTATCGCATACACAAGGTTTTTCTTTGATTTGACCTAGTGACCTAGTTTTTGACTCGTGATGACCCACTTTCGAACTCGGCCTAGATTTCATCAAGGCAATCATCCTAACCAATATTCATAAAGATCAATTGAAAAATACAACCTCTATCTCATACACAAGGTTTTTCTTTGATTTGACCTAGTGACCTAGTTTTTGACCCGTGATGACCCATTTTTGAACTCGGCCTAGATTTCATCAAGGCAATCTTCCTAACCAATATTCATGAAGATCAATTGAAAAATACAGCCTCTATCGCATACACAAGGTTTTTCTTTGATTTGACCTAGTGACCTAGTTTTTGACCCGAGATGCCCCATTTTCGAACTCGGCCTAGATTTCATCAAGCTTATCATTCTGACCAATATTCATGAAGATCAGTTGAAAAATACAGCCTCTATCGCATACACAAGCTAAATGTTGACGGACAGACAGACGACAGACAGACTAGCCTCAATTTAGACCTCTGTTGCCATGCCAAGTGAAAAATTAGTGTTCAAATACCTGGCAGCCATTACGCGACTAGACCAGATGGCTCCCACGCTGGTTCCTTTAGTTTAGTTTAGTAAGGCCTATAAGAAAAACTGTTTTTCTGTAATAGTCTCAAGTTCATTTGTATAGTACCAGTAACACAACTGCATGAAAAAATACCAAGTTTCAGCTTGATTAAATCAGTTTTCCAGGTTTTATGGCATTTTCAGTAATGCGGGTCCCTGCGTCAATTTTCCTTCAAAACTGATGTCGCGACATAATTTTTAACCAGTTCTTCTAGCCAGAGCTGGTTTTTGCCCTATTACATAAATTTTCACCATAATTTGCAAGCAAATTACACATTAACACTTTGAAATATACCAAATGTCCCCTCTGAAAGGTATAGATGGGCATAATTTAGAGTGCAAATTTGCATTTTTAAAAAAAAAATACCCCCAAAACAGTGAAAATGTGATTTTTTTGGGTTTTTATCAATTTTTCAGCAAAATTTCAATGAAATGCTCATTTTTTACCAAAATTTGACCAAACTAATTCATTTATATCAATATCTGGACAAATCTCATTTTTTGCCCACATTTTCTTATAAATAGTTGTTGTTCTTTATTCTATATAAAACTGACCTATTTCAAATGACCGCAGCACACATCAGGACCCACTTTAAATGTCTGTAACTTACATTTTCTTGAAGAATATTGTCAGTGCTAACTAAAAATCAAAAGAAAAGTGGGGGTCATGTTTGATGCAAGAAAAATAATTTCAGTCAAACACACAAACTGCAAAATCAGCTAAAAAATGAGACACCAAACTATACTGGTGGTGTATGATCTACGTTTCCATGAAAAATTTTGTCATGTTGTTATTCCATTATGAAAATGCTACCTACATGTCAAGCATAGATCTGTCATGTGATTTTAGCAAAACAATTGCAAAGAAAATAAGGAAAATACCAGTAGCTCTGCAGAGCAAAAAAACTGAGGACTATTTGTATCCGCCATTATGCGACTACCATTTTTTTTGCGCCATTTTTCTATTTCTTCTGTCCGGTTTGTACAAATTTCTGGCCGCGATAATCCATTTGACTTGTGGATACTTGTAAGGGTATCATCAAAGGCATCCAAATTCCAGTAGGCGCCGCCATTTTATACTCATGCATATTCATTACAAATAGCCTCTTTGCCAATGTGTTTTTACGCATCTTTAAGTCAATCTTTTGTGAAATACAACTACGTAATAAACAGACCTACAAAAACAATAATTTAGTTTAAACTATCTAACTCCTAAATCTTACAGGTCAAATTGTAGAATCGAGATTAACTAAATGAATATTCATCATCTAAAAATAAGACTCCCGCCTAAAAATATCGTCTACTATTTTTCTTCTCGGTTTCATTCTTTGCTGCTTCCAGAGGTTCTTTTCATGACGAAAGTTATTGAAGGGTATTATTTATTTACATAGGTACCTATGGATATTTCTCTTTTGTCATATTATTTCTTAGCAGAGCTAGTGACATAGTTTTTGCGCATGTGTATATGTGTCAAGAAGGATGGCGTGTAATTGCAACATAGAGGTGCCAAAGTATTGATCAGGTCGGCATTGACACGATTTGACCTGGTGACCTAGTTTTTGACCCCAGATGACCCAATATCAAACTCATCCAAGATTTTATTGAGGGTAACATTCTGACCAAGTTTCATTAAGATTCGGTCAAAATTGTGACCTCTAGAGTGTTAACAAGCTTTTCCTTTGATTTAAACTGGTGACCTAGTTTTAGACCCCACCTGACCTAGATTTGAACTTGACTTATGGATCATCAAGATTTCTGGTACTTTAAAGCAGTAAGAAACATAAAACATGTTCATTCTGAAAACTTCTTTGAGCACATTTTAATGAATTCCAGCCACATAATGTGTCTTGCTGATTGAAATATTTAGTACACAAAACATGTTATCAATACAGGATATTATGGCTATCAAAAGTTTTACGCTAACATTACATACTAACATAAAAACATGAGTAAAAACAAGAAAATTAACTACATACATGGTCATTCTGTCAGCCATGTTGGCACTGAGTTAGGTTCGCTGAACAGAGTAAGGATTATCCGGGTACATAGTGTGTTACAAGTATAGTGCGAGATCATTTAATTTCGTTGGCAAGAAATTTCGTGGTTTTGCCCAAAACGGCAGTTTCGTGGGGACATAAATTCATGGATTCTCAATTTTTGTAAAAACAAATGAAATATAATTTCAACAGGAACAGATCTACAAGTACTTCTGTCCTTGCATGTGCAACCTACACGTGTCAAACAGCGCTACCATGGTTACCAAAATTGCACTCTACGCTGAGGGAGATTAGCTAGTGATCATTTGCCAATTAACGACCGCATTATCTATAGTTATACAACTCCTTATTTGCAAAACTTTTATTCGATTATGAATGCTAATTGTGAAAGGTGCTACAGTTTTGACACTTTATAATTGGCGCCGACTTTTCTGATTGAATATTTCAAAGTAGCACCTTGCACAATTAGCATTCATAATCGAAACAAACATACAAGTTGATTATTGATCATTTGATCGTGTTATAAAGAAGAACTAGTTATTGTACTGCAAATTAAGACAAACTCTTATAGATTTAAATAATGTTGCGTCTGCATGTACTCGATAAAAGTACAAGCTTTTGAACTTGTGCATCATGTGTTATTTAGAAACGTGTAATGTGAATTAAGTATTAATGCATCGGACACAAATCTAGCATACTGCCCAAATTAATGAATGACATTCCTTTGAGTTGTAAAAATTTTTACGCATAAAATAATAGCTATATTTGTATATTTTCCTGTACCGGATCCATTCAGATTTTTGTTATATCAACATTGTGTTATATTCCCCTTGTTGTATTGAAAAATGCCTGGGTGAAATAAAAGATATGTTCTGTTCTGTTCTGTTCAATTAGATTCTCTAATTTAATTGCTCCTAATTCATAGTATTTTATTACACAAACAAAAGTTAGCGTATAAGCACTGAGCACTGGCGGGGCGGAAAAAATCAAAAAACAGTTGTATTATAGTGCGGTTGGCACGTCATGCTATGTCAAACTGCTATTTTTAGTATCTACTTTTACTTCAACATGCATGTCATAAACAAACCACGGCACGGGTACATTTCTAAATGAAACTGTCGGTTTTGTTTCCAGGCATGCCTATGTTTATTGTTGATAGAGCCTCCATAAACTACATGAAAGCTGCAGGTTACTACTTCCACATGCATAAAACTACAATCAGATCGAACAGCTATGGTGTCTTTTTTACGACTTTGCGTACAAGTAAATTATCGTGGGCACAGTCTGTTTATTGAGATTTACATTCGTGGCTGAGCTCAACCTTGAAATCCACGAAAATTATTCCCACATGAATAACAAGTGAATGAAGTATTGCCATGCAATACAAAGTCCCCTACTGGAAGGCACCTAATTTTCTCTACTGCAGTATAACATAATGAACTGATATCTGTCAATGATGTATAAACAATGTTGTACTATATATACAATATGTAATAACAAAACACTTGGATTAAAATTTATATATATAAAAACCTATAGTTGTTTTCATATTGAATTTTTTTGGCTGATTATAAAAATGTTATCATGTAATTTATTTATAGTAACAACAAAGGGAAATTAATCTTTTAAAAAAAAAAAAAAAAAAAAAAAAAAATCTATATAATATAAGTCCACAAGAAACTCTTTACCAGGTAGAGATAGGTCAAAATACACCTAAAAATTGGATGTAACATGCATGCTGTACCACAGAAAAGTGGTCACGATTTTTCTCTACCGCCAGTAATAAAAAAGTTACAATAAAATCTATTTATAGTAACAACAAAGGGACGTAATTCTAAAAACAAGGGTGCCTCATGGTGGTGAACATTTGGTCCAAGTTACATCAAAATCCCCCCATGCATGAAGAAGAAATGTTCCGTACAAAGTCATTCTTGCATTTGACCTTTGACCTCTAAATATGACCTTGACCTTAGACCTAGGGACCTGGTTCTTGCGCATGACATGTTGTCTCATCCAGGGGAATATTTGTGCCAACTGATATCTAAATCCTGCTTTGCATGACAAAGTTATAGACCGGACAGGAAAAAAATCCTCTTGACCTTTGATCTCAAAGTGTGACCTTGACCTTTAAGCTAGGGTACTGGGTGTTGCGCATGACACGTCGTCTCATCATGGGAAACATTTATGCCAAGTAATATTGTAATCCCTTGATGGATGACAGAGTTCTGGATCGGACAGGGAAAAAACCTTATTGACCTTTGACCCCCAATTGTGACCTTGACCTTTGAGCTAGGGGTCTGGGATTTGCGCACGACACGTCGTCTCATCATGGGGAACACTTGTGCTAAGTGATATTAAAATTCCTTAATGAATGTCAGAGTTATGGACCGGACACGAAACAGACCCTGTTCATGCTATGTTAACATTTGACTGCTAAGTGTGACCTTGACCTTTGAGCTAGGGGTTTGAAAGTTGTGCACGACACATCGTCTTATTATGAGGTACATTTGTGCCAAGTAATATTAAAATCCCTTCATAGATGGGAGAGTTATGGACCGGACAGGAAAAAAGCCTTGTTGACCTTTGACCTCAAATTGTGACCTTGACCTTTAAGCTAGGTGTCTAGGTTTTGCGCATGACACGTCGTCTTCTCATGGGGAACATTTGTGCCAAGTAATATTAAAATCCCTTCATGGATGGGAGAGTTATGGACTGGACAGGAAAAAAGCCCTGTTGACCTTTGACCTCCAACTGTGACCTTGACCTTTGAGCTAGGGGTCCGGGTTTTGCGCATGACACGTCGTCTCATCATGGGGAACATTTATGCCAAGTAATATTAAAATCCCTTCATGGATGGAAGAGTTATGGACCGGACAGGAAAAAAGCCCTGTTGACCTTTGACCTCCAATTGTGACCTTGACCTTTGAGCTAGGGGTCCGGGTTTTGCGCATGACACGTCGTCTCATCATGGGGAACATTTGTGCCAAGTAATATTAAAATCCCTTCATGGATGACAGAGTTATGGACCGGACACGAAATTGCGGACGGACGGACGGACGGACGGACAGACGGACGGACGGACAGACAGACGGACGGACGGAATGACGGAAAAGCGCATTCCTATAGTCCCCGAAACTGGTTTCAACCAGTAGGGGACTAATAATGATTTCAAAGTAGTCAGATACATCACATTTAAAACCTTTCTCCCCAGTATGTGGTCTTCCATTTATCTTCAGACTACCGCTACAATTACAAACATAGCCACAAACATCACACCATTAAAAACATTTCTTTCCAAATTTCCAGTATCATGTATTCTCCTATGTTTCCTCAGATTACCGCTGCAATAACAACAATGAACAAGCATTGTTACAACATCAAATTTAAAGCATTACTCTGCAGTCTGTTTTCTCCTATGTCTGTTGATACTACTGCCGTCATCACAAGCATAGTCGCAAACACATTTTCAGCATTTCTCTCAAGAATGAATTTTCGTGTGTTTCTTCAGACTACTGTATTCATTGAACATTGTTGATGCATCGTTATAACCATCACATTTAAAAAGTTTCTCTCCAGTATGTATTCTGCTATGTATCTTCAGACTTCCGAAGAGAATATAAGCATAGTCTCAATACCACATTCAAAGAGTTTCTCTCCAGTATGTATTGTCCTGTGTATTTTCAAACTAATGCCGTCATGACAAGCATTGTCACAATAATGACATTCAAAGCATTTTTCTCGAGTATTTTATCTTTTCCTGTGTCTCCTCGGATTACAACTGTGATTACAAGCATAGTCACAAACGTCACATTTAAAACTTCATTTCTCCAGTTTGTATTCTCTCATGTCTCTTCAGACTACTGCTCTGATTACAAGCAAACTCACAAACATCACATTTAAAGCAATTTTCTCCAGTATGTATTTTCTTGTTTGTTTTTAAACTACCTCTGTTAACACAAGCATAGTCATTAATATCACATTTAAAGCATTTCTCTCACGTATGTGTTCTCTTATATATCTTCAGATTACCGCTGTGATTACAAGCATGGTCACAATAATCACATTACAAGCATTTCTTTCCAGTATGTATTCTCTTATGTCTCTTCATACTATGGCTCCGATCACAAGCATAGTCACATACATCACATTTAAAGCGTTTCTCTTTAGTATGTATTCTCCTATGTATCTTCATATTACCGCTGTGATTACAAGCATAGTCACAATAATCACATTTAAAGCGTTTCTCTCCAGTATGTATTCTCTTATGTACCTTTAGACTACTGCTGTGATTACAAGAATAGTCACATAAATCACAATTAAAGCATTTCTCTCCAGTATGTATTCTCTTATGTACCTTCAGATTACCACTCTGATTACAAGCATAGTCACAAACATCACATTCAAAGCATTTCTCTGCAGTATGTATTCTCTTATGTTTCTTCATATCACCACTCTGATTACAAGCATAGTCACAAACATCACATTTAAAGCAGTTCTCTCCAGTATGCATTTTCCTATGTCTCTTCAGATGACCCCTGTGATTACAAGCATAGTCACATACATCACATTTAAAGGGTTTCTCTCCAGTATGTATTCTCCTATGTATTGTTAGACTACCGCTGTGACTACAAGCATAGTCACAAAAATCACATTTAAAGCGTTTCTCTCGAGCATGTATTGTCATATGTTTCTTCATATTATCACTGTGATTAGAATATTTAAGCCGTTTCTCCCCTGTATGATCCTTCACTAGATTTTCTCTTTGATAACATGCATAATTAGACATCATTTTCTTACTGTACGTATTCTAATGTTTTTCCTCATATGACAGCTGTGACAAGATTCTTATATTTTCATTATAAAATTATATTGCCAAATGCCACTTTTGATAAGTCCTTGAATTACATACACTTTCATGTACATAATACTTAAACCTTTCTCTTCTGTGTGTATTCTAATGTGTCTCTATTTGGCTAATTTGTGTTTTTTTTAAAGAGATGTGTTGGTAATGGGTTCATAAGGAATAACGATGATGTGCAAGCTCTCTTCTGTAATCTATAGTAATGTCCAAACTATCTGTTTTTTGTGTAACTATAGATCTGTACCTTTTCTTCTCTTTGCTCTGCTAAGTTGGCATCAAACACAAGTTGCTTTTCAATTTTCAAGATCTATAAAAGAACAAGAGGACCATGATGGTCCTGAATCGCTCACCTCTTCCCACATGACCCAGTTTTGAGTATGACATCGTTTTTTCTATTATTTGACATAGTGACCTAGTTTTTGAGCTCATGTGACCCAGTTTTGAACTTGACCTAGATATTATCAAGATAAAAATTCTGACCAATTTTCAAGAAGATCCATTGAAAAATATGGTCTCTAGAGAGGTCACAAGGTTTTTCTATTATTTGACCTGTTGACCTAGTTTTCAAAGGTACGTGACCCTGTTTTGAATTTTACCTAGATATTATCAAGGTGAACATTCTCACTAATTTTCATGAAGATCTCATGAAAAATATGGCCTCTAGAGAGGTCACAAGGTTTTTCTATTTTTATACCTACTGGCCTAGTTTTTGACTGCACGTGACCCAGTTTCGAAAGTGATCTAGATATCATCAAGGTGAACATTCAGATCAATTTTCATGAAGATCCATTGAAAAATATGGCCTCCAGAGAGGTCAAAAGATTTTAATAATTTTAGACCTACTGACCTAGTTTTTGACCGCAATTGACCCAGTTTCAAACTTGACCTAGATATCATCAAGATGAACATTCAGACCAACTTTCATACAGATCCCATGAAAAGTATGGCCTCTAGAGAGGTCACAACGTTTCTTTTATTATTTGACCTACTGACCTAGTTTTTTAAGGCACGTGACCCAGTTTCAAACTTGACCTAGATATCATCAAGGTGAACATTCTGACCAATTTTTATGGAGATCCATTCACAAGTATGGCCTCTAGAGAGGTCACAAGGTTTTTCTATTTTTAGACCTACTGACCTAGTTTTTGACCGCACATGACCCTGTTTCGAACTTGACCTAGATATCATCAAGATGAACATTCAGAACAACTTTCATACAGATCCCATGAAAAATATGGCCTTTAGAGAGGTCACAAGGTTTTTCTATTATTTGACCTACTGACCTAGTTTTTGAAGGCACGTGACCCACTTTCGAAACTGATCTAGATATCATCAAGAAGAACATTCAGACCAACTTTCATACAGATCCCATGAAAAATATGGCCTCTAGAGAGGTCACAAGGTTTTTCTATTATTTGACCTACTGACCTAGTTTTTGACAGCACGTGACCCACTTTCGAGCTTGACCAAGATATCATCAAGGTGAACACTCTGACCAATTTTCATGAAGATCTCATGAAATATATGGCCTCTAGAGAGGTCACAAGGTTTTTCTATTTTTAGACCTACTGACCTAGTTTTTGACCGCACGTGACCCAGTTTCGAACCTGACCTAGATATCATCAAGATGAACATTCAGACCAACTTTCATACAGATCCCATGAAAAATGTGGCCTTTAGAGAGGTCACAAGGTTTTTCTATTATTTGACCTACTGACCTAGTTTTTGATGGCACGTGACCCAGTTTCGAACTTGACCTAGATATCATCAAGATGAAGGTTCTGACCAATTTTCATGAAGATCTTGTGAAATAGATGGCCTCTAGAGAGGTCACAAGGTTTTTCTATTTTTAGACCTACTGACCTAGTTTTTGACGGCACGTAACCAAGTTTCCAACTTGACCTAGATATCATCAAGGTGAACATTCTGACCAATTTTCATGAAGATCTTGTGAAATATATGACCTCTAGAGAGGTCACAAGGTTTTTCTATTTTTAGACCTACTGACCTAGTTTTTGAAGGCACTTGACCCAGTTTCGAACTTGCCCTAGATATCATCAAGATGAACATTCTGACCAACTTTCATAAAGATCCCATGAAAAATGTGACCTCTAGAGTGGTCACAAGCAAAAGTTTACGGACGGACGCACGCACGCACGGACGCACGCACGGACGACGGACGACGGACACCGCGCGATCACAAAAGCTCACCTTGTCACTTTGTGACAGGTGAGCTAAAAAAAGCTCACAGTTACATGTACATGTATAAAACAAGAGTGGCAAAACAGCCCAAGAACACTAACCTTAATCCACAACTGACAATTTTGTAACAATGCACAATGCAAGCAAATTATTTAAAATCCGGTCAGTGATTTTAGTGGAGACCATTTTCAAAGTTTTCAAAATAGCCATATACAATGTAGTAAAGACAAACTCAGTACTCTAGCGGCCATGGTTCGAAGCAGAATGATTGGAAGGAATTATTACATGATCATTAATTGAATATAGCTGTGAAATTATTTTCATATCAATACAGCAGTTTCCAAGCAGGAAGTTTTCAATACAATAATTCAACGAAACCTTGCCTTAAAACATGGCTTAAAGGAATTAGGTAGTGTCACCCATTAACATGGCTGTTATAATGTGTATTTTGAATCAGGCCTGCTGTTTGACAGAATACTTCTGTTGTGCACGGTAATACAATATAGCTAAAACTCTTCGAATAGTCGAGCTAATAACATAAACGATCACAGCTTAGGGAAATTTTGATGTTTTCATAAAGAGTTTTTTGCTTAAGAGAGGGTTGCTTTGGAGAGGTTGTACTGTATTTCTATTTTCAAGAAAGGTGTAATACCAAACATATTACCCAGTTTCATTGTGAAAATTCAAGATTCTACAGAAATATAGACATTTAATTGAAGCCATCCCTACCAATTTACTGGGCTAATTTTAGGTTCTATGGTCTCTCCTCTGTATATTTTGCTACAATTTTCACCAGTTTGTATTTTTCTTTAAACTTGGATTCTAAAATATCATTCATTCCGTCATGAATATGGCCAAGATGGATACATTTGTTGCATTTTCTGACATTCTTGAGAGACTAAAAATTGGCCTTTTTCCCAGAAACTGCTGCAGAAATAGGCGCACCTATGGTCAAAATTCAAATTTCATGATTTTTTTGGCATGATTTTTTTTGCACTGGAAACACGCTTTTATACCATACACAACCATTATAAGATATTTAAGACTACATGTGATGTGTTCCTAGAAAAGTCTTATTACAGCTCTCATCGGTTGAAGTATGAAGGTCAGTAATTCAAATTCTTTAAATTTAATTCATATAACAAGATGGCCATGATGGCCCTATACCGTTCACCTGAGTTATACCACTCACCTGAGTCAAATTGCTTGCTTGAACAAGTTTCTTTGCTAAAGCTTCAAAAAAAAAAAAGAGAAGAAATATGCGAGAAGTCTGTATAAACCATATTTGAACAATCTAAATCTTAGTAGAGGACCACTAGATGATGTCACATACAAACTAGAACTGTCACAGGAGTGACTTATACCCCCACCATACGGTCTTGTCACAGAAGAATGGCAACCAACAACCATAAGAAATTTTAAAAATAATCAGAGTAATATAAGACAAAAACAAAATAATAATATTTAAAACAAAATTTTACTAGTCTTTGAAGTACTTCATCCTGGGCTTCCTCGGCACATATAGGTAATACTAGTATATGTGCCCAGGATGAGGGATGAGGAAAATATAAAAATGTCTAATACTGTGAAATCATTTTTATTGGCATAGGACAAATTTTTGCGTATTTCGCGCTAGAACCGATAAGCGAATTTAAGACCACCCAATACTATTTTCTAATTTTATTTCTTCATTTATAAATTGAAAATGCGTGAATTAAAGTCCGCGCAAATCAGTCCTTTTTCACGTTTGCGCGAAATTTCATGCCAGCAAATTTAAATGATTTCACAGTATAAGAGATACATTAACAAGAGGGTCATGATGACCCTGGATCGCTCACCTGAGTAATATGAGCTACATGTTTCAAATGTCAAACTGATGATTTTTAGAAAAATTTTTGGAAGATTTTCCGATGTACAATCAAGTAACCCCTGGGGCGGGGCCAATTTTACCCCGGGGGTCATGATTTGAACAAAGTTTGTAGAAGTCTACTAGGCAATATAACATATCAAATATCTAAGATCCAAGCCTTCTGGTTTATTTTTAGCAAATTTATGAAGATTTCTCTATGTACAATCAAGTGACCCATGGGGCTGATCAATTTGACCCTTGGGGGGGGGGGGGGTCAAGATTTGAACAAATTTTGTAGAGGTCCACTAGGCAATGCTACATATCAAATATCTAAGATCTAGGCCTTCTGGTTTATTTTCAGAAAATTTTGAAGTTTTTTCTATCTACAATCAAGTAACCCCATGGGGCGGGGTCAATTTAACCCTGGGGGTCAAGGCAATGCTACATGTCAAATATCTAAGATCTAGGCCTTCTGGTTTATTTTTAAAAAAATTGAAGATTTTCCTATGTAAAATCAAGTGACCCCTGGGGCGGGGACAATCTTGACTCCGGGGGCTACGACGCACGACTGACGATGGACATCAAGCGGTCACAATAGCTCACCTCGTCACTTCGTGACAGGTGAGCTAAAAATTAATGCAAAAAAGTGTCTTACCGACACATGTTACCACAGAAAAATGTTTTTACTTTTTACACAGAACTAATAATAAAAAAGTTAGAAAAATACCTAAAATATTGAAAGTCTAAAAATAGAAATTCTAAAAATAGACAAATTCTTGAATTTAAGGGGAAGTAACTCAGTACAAAAGTTAAAAAAGTAACTTCCCTTTGGCTCTAAGCCAATCAGAATGATATATAGTGAACATGCATCAACATTTGCCTTAAAATCTAAGTAGAAGGGGACATAATTCATGAAAAATTGGTGTCAGAGTTATGCATCTTATGTCACATGATGTGGGTAATGAGGTGGAACATCTATTTTGAGTTTGAATCAATTCCATTTAGTAATAACTGAGATATAGTGAAAATACATCAAAATTAACCTAAAATTCTAAGTAAAAGGGGGCATAATTCATGAAAAGTTGATGTCAGAGTTATGCACTTTGTGTCACAAGATCGGGGTGATAAAGTGGAACATCTATTTTAAGTTTGAATCATATCCATTTAGAAATAACTGAGATATAGTGAAAATGCATCAAAATTAACCTTAAATTCTAATTAAAAGGGGGCATAATTCATGAAAAATTGGTGTCAGAGTTATGCACCTTGTGTCACATGATGTGGATGATAAGCTGGAACATCTATTTTAAGTTTGAATCAAAACCATTTACTAATAACTGAGATATAGAGAAAATGCATCAAAATTAACCTTAAATTCTAAATAAAAGGGGACATAATTCATGAAAAATTGGTGTCAGAGTTATGCATCTTGTGTCACATGATGTGGGTGATAAGGTGATACATCTATTTTAAATTTGAATCAAATCTATTAGTAGTAACTGAGATAATAGATTTCGCTACGGTACGCGACAGGACGCCACGTGACGGGACGGGACAAAACTGACTCCTATATAGCCCTCCACCCCCTCAAACATGTTTGGTTGGGGTATAAATATCAAAGCCCTAGGTCCTGTGGTTCTGGACAAGAAGATTTTCCAAAAATTTTCCTATATAAGTCCATATAAACCATGTGACCCCCGGGGCGGAGCCATATTTGACCCTAGGGGGATAATTTGAAAAAGCTTGGTAGAGGACCACTAGATGATGCTACCTACCAAATATCAAAGCCCTAGGGCCTGTGGTTTTGAACGAGAAGGTTTTCAAAGTTTTTCCCTAAATAAATCTTTGTAAATGATAAAAATAAACAAAGGGCCATAACTCACTCAAAAATGTTGAACCAGTCTGATTTTCAGCTGGACAGAACTAGGGTACCAATACATCATTCTGACAAAGTTTGGTCAAAATTCTCCTAGAAGTTTCTGAGGAGATGCGATAACGAGAAATTGTTAACAGACGGAAGGACGGACGACATACCACGGACGCAGGGTGATTTAAATAGCCCATCATCTGATGATGGTGAGCTATAAACAATGAAGTAGGTCAGAAGGGCACGATTAAGCCTATTCAACATAAGTATTGAAATTTGTATAAATAAATTATACAGCTGGTCCAAATTTTGAAACTTCGAAAATGAAACAAGAGGGTCATGATGACCCTGGATCAATTACCTGAGTAATATGAACTACATGTTTCAAATGTCAAACTGATGATAAAATATTAAGAAAGTCAGTAGGTCACATTCATGGTCAATATATCAAAAAGATTTAAAATTACCAAGACAACATATTCTTTACTAGTTTCGACCTTTATGTCTTCGTCAGAAATAACAACGTACAATACAAACGACGTCACGTCCGTTTGGACGCGAACGTCAACGTGACAAAAAGCGCAAATATAGAATATATTTGTATTAATGTACATATAGATACGGATCATAATGATACGGCGGGTATTTATCGAAAACATATTTCTTCAATATGAAGCAGAGAAAAAATAAAACCCAACATATCTACATGACAATTTTTGAAGTATACATGTGAAGCATCAGCGAGAATTAACAATGGATAACAATAGATCTACTTATAATTATATAAATAGTAAAATAACATTAATTTAAAAGCTAACCACACATATATAATTACAGAAACAACCAAAAAATTAAAAACTTTCATTAAAATACGATTTAAAGACAAAATGCAGTCAAACGGCGGAAAAGGGGACCTTGAAGCAGTAATAAATCAATGGTCAACGAAATTCAGTTTTACAATTTGTGTGCAAAACTGTGTATGTCATGAAAATTTCAAGGCTGTATCTTAAAAAACAAAAAAGTAGGTCAGTAGGTCAAGGTCACAGTCAAGTGACATCATAATACTTGGGATCATCAGGTAATTGTAATTAAACAGTCTTGGAAATAGGATCAGATGATATTTAAGTATTTTTCCTATATAACTCACATAATAACTAAGTGACCCCAGGGTGGGGCCTCTTTTAAACCTAGGGGCATAATCTGAACAATTTTGGTAGAGGACTACTAGACAATGCATCACACCAAATATCAAAAGCCTAAGTCGTATGGTTTCAAGAAGATTTTTAAAGATTTTTCCTATGTAAGTCTATATAAAACTTGGGACCCCTAGGACAGTGCCTCTTTTCACCCAATGGGTACAATTTGAACAATTTTGGTTGAGGGCCATAAGACAATGCTACAAACCAATTAACAAAGGTCTAAGTGTTGTGGTTTCAGACAAGAAGATTTTTAAACTTTTTTTCTTTAATAAGTGTATGTAAAACTTGGGACCCCCGGGACCGGGCCATATTTGACCCTAGGGAGATAATTTAGTCAATTTTTGTAGAGGACCACTAGATGATGCTACATACCAAATATTAAAGCCCTAAGCCATGTGGTTTTGTACAAGAAGATTTTCAAAGTTTTCCCTATATAAGTCTTTATAAAACATGTGAGCCCTGGGGCGGGGCCATATTTGACCCTAGGGTGATAATTTGAACAATCTTGGTATAGGACCATTAGATGATGCTACATACCAAATATCAAAGCCTTAGGCCATGTGGTTTCGTACGGAAGATTTTCAAAGTTTTGAACAGTTTTGAAGGGGAACAACTCAAGGATCATTCCTGTAAAGTTTGGTGTAATTCTGCCCAGTGGTTTTCAAGAATTTTTTTATCAATTGTTGACGGACGGACGATGGACGACGGACATTGAGCGGTCACAAAAGCTCACCATGAGCCTTTGGCTCAGGTGAGCTAAAAGTAGGTCAGTAGGTCATGATCAAAACTATTCAAGATGAATATTGAATTCTGTATCAAACATTATACATGTGGTCCAAATCTTTTCATTGTAGCTTCAAAAACAAGGAAGTTGGTAAGTAGGTCAGGACTAAGAACACTAGAGCTGCTTGTGAGAAAAGTGCATGTCTCCCACAACTGCCTAATCATCTAAATAGCAAGTCAGTCTTTATATACTGTTTACTCACTTCAAACATACCTTTGAAGTTAAAAAGGCTGATTTCAGGTACTTCAAGGGCTATAATTCTGAAATGACTCAGGACATTTGGCTAGTTAATGAACTTGGCTGAGGAGATATAGTCTAAAACATTTGGTTCAACTTTGGTGAAGATTGGATGAGAAATGTTTAGCGCAGACAAGAGTAAAAAGGCCGTAATTCCAAAGTGCCTGGTCAAATTTAGAAAATTATCGAACTTGACTGAGGATTTATGGTCAAACACATTTTGTTCAAGTTTGGTGATGACCGGATCAGAAATGTTCGACTAAGTGTGGACAAGAGTAAAAAAGGCCAATTTTTCTGTAATTCAAGGGCCAGAACTCCAAAATGCTAGGACCGATTTGGCCATTATTGAACTTGGCCGAGGTCTTATAGTCAACACACATTTTGTTCAAGTTTGGTGAAGATTGAATGAGAAATGTTCAACTTACAGTGCGTACAAGAGCAAAAAGGCCGAATTTTTTTCCGGTAATTCAAGGGCCGTAACTCCAAAATGCTGGACTGATATGGCTCGTTATCGAACTTGGACTGGGTCTTACGGTTAGACACATTTTGTTCCAGTTTGGTGAAGATAGGATGAGAAATGTTCGACTTAGACTGCGGACAAGAGCAGAAAGGCAGATTTTTTGGTAATTCAAGGGCCGTAACTCCAAAATGCCTGGACCGATTTGGCTAGTTATTGAACTTTGCCGAGGTTTTATGGCCAAACATTTTTTCAGGTTTGTTGAAGACTGGATAATAAATGTTCGACTGAGAGTGCTGACAAGGTTTGTGACAGACAGACAGACTGAAACACAGATTGATAGACACACAGACTAGAGTAAATCAATATGTCTCCCACACCACTGTGTGTTAGGAGACATTCTAGCATGAAACTGCTGTTTTTGTCCCTTTTCGGGGGTGTTTTCACAGAAGAGAACACGTGTGTTATAACACCTTTTTATATTCGCGTTCTATGGCAAAGCGTAAACGTCATTCGGCCCCAAAACGGATAATTCAAAACGAAATGACGTCAACGTAAAAAACAACTCAGAAATTCCCGCGCATTTCGTGGAAATTTAATCACGTTGAGCGGCATTTTATTCATTTATCAGTTTTTACGAGTTTTATGCTAGAATAGCGTTAGCGCATGTTCTTTTCGTGTTATAAGATCTTCAGAATCCCTCGGAATTGTTGGTCACCTTGCCCTAACGGGCTCGGGTACCAACTGATCCCTCGGGATTCTGCAGATGTTATAACACGAAAAAACATGTGTTATCCCTACATAAATAAAGATGAGTACTGAAATCCTTATTGAAAGTTATTGACGGTTAAAATCGGTGTGCAAGACTGTATTATGTCATCCGAATTTCAAGGCTGTATCTTAAAAAAAACAAAAAACAAGGAGGTCAGTAGGTCAAAGTCAAGTGACCCCTAATTACTTGGGTTCATCAGGTATGACCAGATAATTCTTGAAGTAGTTTTCCTAAATAAGTCATATACAAGTGACCCTGCAGGGCGTGGCCTCTTTCATAATTCAGGGGCATAATTTTAACAATCTTGTTAGAGAACCTCTAGGCAATGCTACATACCAAATATCAAAATTAAGGCTTAAGCCTTGAACTTTCAAACAAGAAGATTTTTTTCTGATTTTTTCCTATATGTCTATGTAAAACTTGGGCACCTGGGCATAGCCTCTTTTCACCCTAGGGACCATTAAAAAATAATATCTGCATACCTGAAATATGAAAATTGTATTTCAAAACTTTTTAAATTTTGAAAATCCAGTGAAAACGTGTTTGACTCACTAACGGATGAACAAATTTTAATGAGTGATGTCACCAACATAGTGGGTGTGCGACCAGCATGGATCCAGACTAGCCTGCGCATCCGCGCAGTCTGGTCAGGCTCCATGCTGTTCCCTTTTAAAGCCTACTGGAATTGGAGAAACTGTTAGCGAACAGCATGGATCCTGACCAGACTGCGCGGATGCGCAGGCTGGTCTGGATCCATGCTGGTCGCAAAGCCACTATGTTGGTTTTCTCATGGCATGGCTCAAATTTTAATGAGTGATGTCATGGCAATCTCATCATTACTGATTTCACTAAACCTTTGTTATAATCGGCTGAATAATCAAGTGGTTTATTCGAGACGATTAAAAGTAAATTTTAATATGTATCCGCTCACAATTTTGTGTGCAGATATTTAAAGTGGATATCTTCAGTAAATTATACGTATCATTACTTATTTAATAGGAAATCTATTACCGGATGGCTAGAAAATACCCTAAGGATTTGCTAGCCGTCCAGTAAACAGACGGCTAGAATGCAGGCTAGGTATCCGGTTACCATATGGTTAGACACTACCTTTACTTTTCGTTATTTTTTGAAGGAAATGCATTATATCTTGTGGAAATAGGTCTTCGACAGATGGTTGAAATAATAGGACGTTTCGGGACAGTGTGATAAATTTTGACTGTTGCTGTCTTAGTCATGTCCAAACTTATTCTGCATATTTCTGTTAGGAAGTGGCTATTCTTACGGTCCCGTAGGAATAGCCTCACAGGCTATTCGTAAGAATAGTGAAAAGCCCGCCGGTGGTTATGCCTACGGCAGAATTGTATTACAATACACTGTAATGAAGTCATTCAATAGGGGTGACTGTTGAGGCCAATTTTGGCTATTGCAATACTATTGATATTGCTAAAAAAACTATTGCGATACTATTCTATTGCTGAACTAGAATGTGTCTGTAGGACACAGGGTGCGCCCCAACTGGTACATTTGTCACAAATACGGAACAATAATTCAAATCTCTGCAGTGTTAATGGTAGTTTAGCTTACCAAACATTTTATGAAAAGGATTCATTATTCTAGGCCATATATTTTTGTTTGTTTGTTTGTTTGTTTTGGGTTTAACGCGGTATTTCAACAGTATTTCAGTCATGTAATGGCGGGAAGTTTACCTAACCAGTGTTCCTGGATTCTGCACCAGTACAAACCTATTTTCCGCAAGTAACTGCCAACTTTCCCACGTGAATCAGAGGGATATATGTTTGAGCTTATGAGCATCACAAACAAAAAATCCACTACTTTAGCTATTTCAAGGGCCATAACTCTGTAACAAGCGCAACGATTCTCAAGAATAATGCCATGTGTGCAAGGTCACATCATGATAAAGACTCAAGCAAGGTTTCATGAATTTATATTACATACTTTTTGAGCTAGGCACATAATTATGTGAAAATGTGCATTTTTTTTAACTATTTCAGGGGCCATAACTTTAAAAATAGGGGGTGGAGCCAGCCAGTCAATAAGAGGTGTACAAGTTTATATCATTATAAAGACTTATGCAAGTTTTCAAGTATTTATATTCAATACTTTTTGAGCTAGGTGTGTCTAAAGGTGAAAATGTGCATTTTTTACTATTTCAGGGGCCATAACTCTGAAAATTGGGGGCAGTCCAAAATGAACAAGAGCTGTCCGTAAGACAGCCAAGCTCGACTATTCGAAATATTTTCCAAGAAGAGGAAAATATTACCCAAAAAGGTTAAATATCAAAAGAGTTTTAGGTTCAAAAGGGGGCATAATTTGACCAAAATGCATATCAGTTATGTGACTTGCTGCTATCAACTAGTTTTATAACCCCGAAGGCACATGTGAAGTTTCAATTCAATATCTGCATTAGTTTTGGAGATAGAAACTCGCATGTAAAACTTTAACCAGAATTTTCAAAGTCCAAAAGGGGGCATAATTTGCCCAAAATACATGCCAGAGTTATGGGACTTGACCCAGTGAGGTTGGTAATTGATCTAAAAAAGGAAAAAAAAATGTTTCAAATCTGTATGCCTTTTAGTAATTGTTGTATGTACTTGCACGCAAAACTTTAACCAGGATTTTCTAAGTCCAAAAAGGGGAATAATTTGCTCAAAATACATGCCCGAGTTATGGAACTTGACCCAGTGAGGTTGGTAATTGATCTAGAAAAAGAAAAAATAAGTTTCAAATCTATATTCCTTTTAGTAATAGCTGTATGTACTTGCACGCAAAACTTTAACCAGAATTTTCTAAGTCCAAAAGGGGGCATAATTTGGCCAAAATGAAGGACAGAGTTATGGGACTTGCTGCAATCAACTAGTTTTATAACCCCGAAGACACATGTGAAGTTTCAAATCAATATCTGCATTAGTTTTGGAGATAGTAACTTGCATGTAAAACTTTAACCAAAAATTTCTAAGTCTAAAAGGGGGCATAATTTGCCCAAAATATATGTCAGAGTTATGGGACTTGACCTAGAGAGGTTGGTAATTGATCTAGAAAAAGAAAAATTAAGTTTCAAATTTATATGCCTTTTAGAAATAGCTGTATGTACTTGCACGCAAAACTTTAACCAGAATTTTCTAAGTCCAAAAGGGGGCATAATTTAGCCAAAATGAAGGTCAGAGTTATGGGACTTGCTGCTATCAACTAGTTTTATAACCCCGAAGACACATGTGAGGTTTCAAATCAATATCTGCATTAGTTTTGAAGATAGTAACTTGCATGTAAAACTTTAACCAAAATTTTCTAAGTCCAAAAGGGGGCATAATTTGCTCAAAATACATGTCAGAGTTATGGGACTTGACCCAGAGAGGTTGGTAATTGACCTAGAAAAAGATAAAATAAGTTTCAAAGCTATATGCCTTTAATTGATGGCTGTATGTACTTGCATGCAAAAACTTAACCAAGGTGTGACGCCGACGCCGACACCAGGGTGAATAGAATAGCTAGACTATTCTTCGAATAGTCGAGCTAAAAATACTAGTAGGAGGTGTGGAAGTTCATATCATGATTAAGACTCATGCAATGTTTCATGAATCTATATCAAATACTTTTTGAGCTTGGCATGCTACAAGGTGAAATTGTGCACTTTTGACTATTTCAGGAGGCCATATATATCTAAAAATATGGGGCAGAGCCAGACGAAAAATAGGTGTGCAAGTTCATACCATGATATAGACTCATGCATTTTTCATCAATTATATCAAATACTTTTTGAGGTAAGCGCATCACAAACTTCGGATGGACGGATGCACAGACAGACGGACGGACAAGACCAAATCTATATGCCCCCGCCCCCCCCCTACTCCTGCGGGGCGGGGGGGGGGGAGGGGGAGGGGGGCACAAAAACTACTGCGATACTATTGCAATAGTTATCGGCCACCATGTTTTATACAGTAAAACTACCAACTGGTATTATTACACAGTGTTGGTTTATAATTGCTGTAAATCACACTGAGATGTTTGTGTAACTGAAACGCACAGAAATAAATCTAACATTAAATATTTTTAACATTTTTGTTTTCTATTTCTTGCCTTCCTTGGCTTTGAAAGAATATGTAAATCAAAAAACTATGCAAGGTTTACTCAAACAAATCGGCCATTTTGTTGCGAATGTCATGTGTTTAATAACCTAACACGAGCAAAAATTAATGATTTTAGTCCAACAATTAGGAAATAATTTGCGATTTTGATTAACATGCGTCAAAATCGCTTATGAAAATAACTTTTTTATTCTGTATTTTTGAAGAACATGTTTGTACATACTTATATACGAAAAATAATTGATTTTATACCAATAATAACTAAATGAATAGCAAATACTTTAGATGTGTGCGTCAAAATCGCTTACGAAAATAACATTAAGTGCGAAAATAAGCCATATGTTGGTTAATTTCCTATTGTTTTCTTTACATTTTCGCCCAATTTAAATACAATGTTGACACATGTTTATAAATAAAAATCACTGATATTTGGTAGACTAATGATAAATAAAGATCGATTATCGTTTCATTCTTTTACGATAATAACTTGTTTAAATTAATAGGAGAGATCGTGTTTGTATACAAATTCTATTTTTAGAACTGATAAGACAATGATCGGGTGGGCAGAAGCCGACCCTCCATGTTTTTTGTAAACAGTGATGTTTTTCTAACGGTCTAAACTTTCTTAAAACACAAATTACATAAAAAAATTTTTGATCAATGGAAAGGTGATAAAACAAGCAATTTATTGATTACTTTTACTTGTTATTTCGAAATAAAATGGATTAATTATGAACGCTTAACTTACACTGTTTTTCTAAAGGTTGTGAAAATCACTACGCCGCTTTTAAAATTATATGTCATTTAAAACGGTTATTCATTGAAAAAAGATATTTGGATACAAAAATATGAAGATTGTTAGTATTTCAAATCTTTTTGAATTTTGAAAATCCATAAATGAGCAAAAAAGTTATTAAGAATTAAAAATTCTGATTCAATACGCAAACGGTGTTAAAATCTTTTGTTTTGCCAACCACCAGATAAACAGATGTTAACGCGTGACGTCACGGCGATCTCTCCTATACATATATACTGATAGTCATAATTGCAATTTCTCAAATGAATAAAGAAATATTTTCATAATAGTCGCACTTTTCTTTGAAGTTTATACACCAAAGCGTTATCCGATGTCACCACAATCGCTGTTGATTGTTAATTGCAATGCGCACTGCAGATAGATATACACGTGCTGTATATCAACAGGCAATTAATCAAGGTGTGATAATCCAATCAAATAATGATATGTTGTTTGTAGTAGCAATTAAAGGGAACTATGGAGAGAACCAATATTATTTCAAAGAAACATAAATCGTTATTTTATATTTTATGATGTTTTTCATATGGAAATATATTAATGAAAAATAAATTGTAAATATGAATAATTACTGTTTGTTACATGTAATAGTCTAATAATTGTCGGATGATATAGATCGGCACAATTTTGACCGAATGATTACCTGCTGCAGTTCACACCTTTGCAAACGTGTGAGAAAACCACCTTTAATTGAATTATCGTTTATCCCCGCTTAACTAATTGGATTAAGTTTAATTTGATTAACAAATCATTTTTTTTAAATTATCACTGTGTTAATCTAATTAAAGCAAGAATGTCTTTGATCTTGTACCAAAAATGGACAATAATTATATATCAAACGATTTTGCTGGAAAATGTCCCTATAAGTAGTAAAAAATTTCTCCCCATTCTTTGCTAGTATTCATTATATGAATTGTTGGCACTCAAAGTGATTTTTATTAATCAGTGACTTACTGTTTTTCTTCTGGGCTAAAACTTTTGTGTTTGGTGTGTGTAAAAGTTGTTTTGAAAAGATAGTGACTTTTCATGTGAATTTTTAATTGTTGAAAAGACAGTGACTTTTCTTATTATTTATATGTGCTTTTCATTATGGCGGATTCTTATCCCTGCTCTGTATGTGCCGACCAGTGCGACGACCACTGTATAATGAATAAATACTTTTTCTTGAAAAATGACATGCAAACTTATAAATATATTCTTAATAAAAACCTAAAAAGATTTAGAAAGAAAATTCATCACTTTAGATTTTATATCTTGATTTTGCCCGACACTTGAGATTTCCGCACATGTAGAATCGGGCGAAATCTAGACCCGTATACGTTTTTCGCTTCAAAAACACCTTAAATATAAATATTTTTTCTTGAAAATTGGCATACACACGTAAATTTATATCTTTAATAAAATCTTAAAATGATTTTTAAAAATATTCATTAGTTTAAATTTTATGTCTAGATTTTGCCTGCCACTTGAAATTTCTGCCCATATAAACTCTGGCGAAATCATCACCCGTATACGTTTTTCGTTTCAAAACCAACATATATAAAAATACTTTTTCTTGAAAAATGTCATCCAAACTTATAAATATATGCTTAATAAAAACCTAAAAAGATTTAGGAAGAAAATTCATAACTTTAGATTTTACATCTTGATTTTGCCTGAAACTTGAGATTTCCGCGCATGTAGAATCGGGCGAAATCTAGACCCGTATACGTTTTTCGCTTCAAAAACACCTTATATATATATATTTTTTCTTGAAAATTGGCATACACACGTAAATTTATATCTTTAATAAAAGTTTAAAACGATTTTTAAAAATATTCATTAGTTTAAATTTTATGTCTAGATTTCGCTAATTTGATTAGATTTCGCGAAATCTAAGTAGATTTCGCTAATCAGTCATACCCAATAGCATCTATTTGTCAGCATCAATCACGACGCTTATTAAAATAAATGATGGAAAAGTACCATCCAAAATCAAAATGCTTCCAGAAATTGAAAGAAATTTCAAGGCAGAGAAACCAACTGTCAACTTAATTTTGCATTTTCTTGGGGTATATTGTAATACTTTAGTCCTTCACTTGTAGTTCTTTGAAAATATGTCTTCAAAGGCAAAATTTGCAGCATTCGAAGTTGAAATTACCTTCACAAATGTGCTGGTGTAAACAAAAAAACAAAAATAAACCCCGGGTGTGCGTTTAAGGCAGCAGTTTTGGCTGTGAAATTTTTTTAAACAATTTTACTTACTAATATATTGGTTAAAAGATGTGTTGATATATAAATATACAGGTGATATATTGATTTATATATGATCTGTTAACTACTGTGTGCGCTCTACCACAGGGATCCGTCACGTGCTATGATAGAGGGGTAAAATTTCTTTTAAATGTTTTTAAATGAAATTCAAGAAAAAAAAATACATATAAACCATATATAGAGACAAGCGGGATAACAATGTGAGTTTCAATTTTTTCCTTACGTTTTTTTTTTTTTTTTGAATTTCATTTGAAAACATATTTTACCCCTCTATCATAGCATGCGACGGATCCCTGTGTGCTCTACCTGATTTATATGCCATAAATTATCAGGTAGAGCACACACAGTAATTAACAGATCATATATAAATCAATATATCATCTCTAAATTTATATATCAACATATCTTTTAATCAATATATTAGTAAGTAAAATTGTTTTTAAAAAAAATCACAGTCAAATCCGCACCGTAAAACGCACATCCGGGGTTTATTTTTGTTTACACCAGCACATTCGTGTAGATAATTTCAACTTTGAATGCTGCGAATTTTGCTTTTGGAGACATATTTTCAAAGAACTATACAAGTGAAGGACTTCAGGATTATAATATACCCCAGAAAATGCAAAAATAAGTCGACAATTCGTTTCTCTGTCTCTTTCAATTCACCGGAAGCATTTTGATGTTGACTGGTACTTTTCCATCAATTATTTTAACAAGCGCCGTGATTGATGCTGACAAAGAGATGCTATTCATTACTAAGAAGCTGCTGATGAAACTGAATGACGATGTTGTAAACCAGTCAATCGTGACCTTCACCTCGGAAAAGAAAGAATAATTTCAACATTATTAATTGAATAAGTTATATTTTGACACATTTATAGCATTTGAAACTGTTAAACATGCGTACTGGCATGCAAGTAGTCCCCGGACAGCAGTAGTCCCCGGACACCCGCCCGCAACGCTCTATTTTCGTGATTCGTCTACATATTTTTGTGGCTTATCATACAGACGCTTGTTTTGAAGAAGTTTATCAAGTTCATTTTTTACAGGTAATCATTTGAGTATAATTATCGTGGGAATCCTACCCTATGGTTTCTTTTTACATTTTCACTGGCGGGGCTTCCGTTTTCAATGCGCATGCGCAAGAGCGGCCCCTCTGGAGGGTTTTAAAATTAAAGCTACATGTCTTCACTTCACGACTAGCAGACGATACAAACACTTTCAACATGAAAAGTTATTTTCTTTGTGACAACAATACTAATTTGCCAAAATATTAACATATAAACATTGTCCAGATATCTGTAACTTAAGCATAATGATTGTTTTCTGTTATCGCAATTTCCGTGAGGCCGGGACAAATAAATATGACGCAAACTTGTGATCTTTTTACAGTAATATAAAATGGCATTTGTCTTTTTCATAATAGCACTATCTCGTGTTCTATAAATAGAACATACAGAATTTATACCATAATGCAATGCGCAAATTGCGGACAAGGGAGCGTTTTCTATATATAACGAATCATCAACTACTAGTATCTGGCAATTAAAAAAAGTAACATGCCACCTGTATAAAATTGTCGCACCTGTTAACAGAATAAATAAAAGAGATGAAACTATAAATAATTAATTAAAGAAATATATTGGATATATTGTAAGGAATATAAAAAAAATAACAAAACGATTCAAAACGGGCCTACTAAGCAAATAAAGAGCACTATTTAAAAGCATGTAGCATGCACATTACCCCATATTATACTATTAAAATCTTGCATCAGAAGAACGGTTTACAGTCTTAATAAAAAATTACAATATTTTCTAATGCGACACACTGAAGAACACTTGCGGTTGAAACGTTTAATTCTAAATCATTTTGATTCATGACGTTCAAAGAATGTATCAGCAGAATTAAAACCATAACTACAATAACTTCATGTATTTCACTTTAAACAACAGATTCACACAACACAAGACGCAAACCTTATTATGATCCCCGATAGTAGTGAATATTAGGATGGTTTTGAAACAGTATAACCCCATTTGACCTTTTGACCCTTGGTCAGGACTGGTCAATGCCGGCCAATTTAAAATCCACAGGTTTTAAACCAACTAAAAAATTTTAAACATATATAATATAAAATGAGTTTACAAAATAAAATATATTGTTTGAAAGAAAGAAGATTTACTGATAATATAAACCCCCATTATATTATAACAAAAAATGGGAGAAAAATAATAAAAGCTACCTGTTCGTCTTGTGGAAAAACGAAATCAAAATTTGTTAAAAGTACTATCAAAGCAGGTAATTTAGATATTCACAAAGCAATGTTACCTTTATTACCTAAGAAAGGTTTAACACTTCCAGGATATAACTATTGTGGACCAGGAAATCCTTTAGATAACGGACCTCCTGTCAACGAACTGGATGCAGTATGTATGGACCATGATTTTTGCTATGATAGTGATGTAAAAAAGAGTACATGTGATAAGCAAATGCTTTCCAATTTAAATAAACACTAAATCAAAAACATTTGGAGAAAAGATTGCAAAACATTTAGTTGTAAAACCAGCTATCAAAACGAAATACAAACTTGGTCTCGGACAAAAACGAAAGTCAAAAAACGGGAAAAGGGGGTAGAGTATACCCCCGGAATCACTGTACCAAGCTACCGCTGGAGTGATGAATTAGCAGAAGAATTACACAAACCAATTAAACGAAAATTTCAAAAACGAAGGGTAATAGTTAATGACATTGATGATACTTGGTCAGCTGATTTAGTTGACATGCAAGCTTTTTCAAAATACAATAAAGGAGTAAAATACTTGTTAACCGTTATTGATATATTTAGTAAATAAGCTTGGGTTATTCCATTAAAGAATAAAACTGGAGAATCTGTTACTGAAGCATTTGAAAAAATAATTTTAGAAGGACGATTACCAGTAAATTTATGGGTAGATGAAGGAAAAGAATCTTATAATAAAAAGTTTGAATCATTTTTGAATAAAAATAAGATTAATATGTATCATACATTTAATGAAGGCAAAGCTGTAGTAATTGAAAGATTTAATAGAAGTTTAAAAAGAATAATGTGGAAATATTTTACAGCAAATAATACTTATACTTATTTAAATAATTTGCAGGATATGGTTGATAAATATAACAAAACAAAACATTCTAGTATAAAATGACACCAACCGAAGCTAGTAAAAACTTAAATAAAGTACTGTTTACTTTAATTTTTATGGTGATTTAAAGATACCAAAGAGTAAAGCAAAATTTAAAATTGGTGATCGAGTTCGCTTAAGTAAACTTAAAAGACATTTTGAAAAAGGATATACACCAAATTGGACAGAGGAAATATTTATAATTTATAAAATTAATAATACAAATCCCAGAACATACACTATTAAAGATTTAAATGATGAAATAATTCAAGGTTCATTTTATGAACAAGAACTTTTACCTACTACACAAGAAGTTTTAGAATAGAAAAAGTTATTAGACGAGACTATAAGAAAAAAACAAGCTTTAGTAAAATGGAAAGGGGTTTTATAGCGAAAAATTTAATAGTTGGGTTCCGTTTAGCGAGCTTGAACAAATTTAATTTAGAAAATAAAAAGTTTAATTATATAAATGAGTAATAAAAATCTTATTTCTAATAATAATGGAATAGAAACAATAGATCAATTAATTATTCACTTAACTAAACTAGCTGCTGCTTACAGAAAAAGTTATAAATTTTGTGGGAGAGTAAGTACTGGATTATATATTACAGCAGGTATTTTTGGTTGTTCAGCTGCATTAGTACTTGTTCCAGCTATTCCTATATTTGTAGCAATTGCTGGTGCTGTTCCATCAGTAATTACCATATTTACTAACAGACTAAAACTTGACGACAAGAAATTTATTTTAAAAACACATCATCACAAAATAAAACAACTTATAACAAAAGCACGGATTGGAAAAGTAAATAAAGAAGATCCAAATAAAGTTATTCAGGATATTTTTACAATACTATTAGAAATGCAGAAAGAAAAAAATTATTCAACACCTCTTGAAATGCATATGAAGGAATTTAAACTTAACGGATATAAAAGTAAAAAAGAAGAAGAGCTGTATTAACTTTAATTAAAGATTTTTTCTATAAGTATTTTATATAAATAAGAAAAATTATATCAGTTGAAGGTAATATTGCATCAGGAAAAAGTACGTTTTTAGATATTATTAAAGAATATAATCCTAATTTTAATATAATTCCAGAACCAATTCACGAATGGCAAAATGTTATGGATCCACGTGCAACCGAAGGTCCAGCTTCCCCAAATTATAATTCATATAACCTTTTGAACTTGCTGCTCAAGAACCTTCCAAATATTTTTTTCCCTTTTTCAGCTAACAACTTTAAACAGTCATATAAAAATGTTATCTTCTGCTAAACTTTGATGGTGTTTCTGTTCTTGAACGTTGTTATTTAACTAACAGTAACGTTTTTACAAAACAAACATCACGACAATGGTGTTATAAATGACCCCGAGTGGGCAGTATACAATCTTTTCTTAACTGATCATATTATAAAACCATACGGAAAAATCCAATTGATGATTTGTTTATGTTAAAACCGACCCAGAAATATGTTTTAAAGACTTCAAAAAAGAAACAGAACGGAAGAAAACAAAGTTGGTTTAGATTATTTAGAAAAACTACACAAATTACACGAAGAATGGTTAAACAGAATGTTTCAAAAAGGTATTAAAATTTTAACAGTTGATAACAATTTAGAAAAAATGACTTTAAAATCTTATTCAAAAGATATAGATAATATAAACAAATTTCTCAAATCAATATAATTTCATTAGGTGCGTTTTTAAAGATTTTTTTCTATAAGTATATTATATATAGATGGTTAATAGAAAGGTAGATAGAATGATTATGCCAAAATTATCTAGCACTTTAGGAGAAATAATTAATCCAGACAAAAATTCATATAAGAAAGTTCTTAAAAGAAGAAATGTTATTAAATATTGGTTAAATCAAATAGTTAGCGATGAATATAAAAATCACGTTATTGATAAATTACAAAATGTTATAGATCCTTATCTTCGTAAAAGAACTTTATTTGAATGGGACTGTGTTTGTCTATTAACTGAAGAAGAAAATGATGAAAGATTATGTGATTGTCCCAGACCAAATAATTATCGAAACAATCCTAAAAAAGTTATTGTAACCGATTGTGATACTAATGAAGAAAAAATATATAGAAGCACTTACAAAGCATCTAAAGAATTTGGTATTAATGCTGGGTTAATAAAAATGTGTTGTGAAGGGACAAACCGAGTAAAATGTGGAATATCAAAAGTTAATGGAAAAAGATATAAATTTAAATATTTTATTTCTTCTTAAAGATAATTTAAAACTTTATTTATTTTATTATTTTTTTAATTATTTTTTTAATTATTTTTAATCCATTTTTGCTTGAAGATTTTTTTTCTAAATATAATATATAGATGGAAATCGAGAGATCTACAAAACAATATTATAAGAAATTTGAAATTAAAATTACTATAGACAAGATCCAAAGAATCAATTATATTTAACTATAAACGACTCTTATGAAATACTTAAATCTGAACTTAAAACTTTAAAAGGTATAAAAATAAACGTTGTTTTAAAAATAACTTTTGCAAAAATGGATAAAACTGATACAATATATAAATCAGCTTATTTTCAATCAAAGGCTTTAGAAATTATTAACACAAACGAAATAAAAAAAACTTTACATCAAGCTTTTGATGAAATAATAAATAGAATTGATAATTGGATTTCTGAAGGAAGTGGCTGGAGAATAGAGTCAGTTGATGCTCATTATATAAATAGATATAAGTATAGTCCATTGGCTGCTTCGAGTTATTTAGAATTACCAAAACCATTACAACATCCAATGAAAGGATTAATAAATATAAGAATGATGATAACGAATGTTTTAGATGGTGCCATTTAGCTTACAAATTTCCTGTTAAAGAAAACCCTCATAGAGTTTCAAAATAAAAAAACATATAAACGATCTTGATTATACTGGAATTAAATTTCCTGTTACATTAAATCAAATACCTAAAATAGAAGTTTTAAATGAAATATCATTTAATATATTTGGATATGAAGAACCTATGGGAATTTATCCATTGTACATATCAAAATATCAATACGAAGAACACTGTGACATGTTGCTAATTACTAATGATAAAATAAATGATAAAATAAATGATAAAATAACTGATGATGACTGTAAGAGGGTTAAAACCACTGTAGTCCAACATTATGTTTGGATAAAAGACTTTAATAGATTAATGTTTAACAAAACAAAACATGCAAATAAAAAACACTTCTGTAAAAGCTGTCTGCAACATTTTTCTCAAGAAAGAATATTAAATGAACATATTCCAAATTGTTTAGCTATTAATGGTACCCAAGGTGTTAAAATGCCAAAAGAGGGAAGTAAAGTACAATTTAAAAATTATCATAAAGGTTTAGCAGTACCTTTTGTAATTTATGCTGATTTTGAATCAATAACTAAAAAAGTTTTAACTGCTTTACCATCAACTGAATCTTCATTTACTGAACCATATCAAAATCATATAGATTGTGGTTACGGCTATAAAGTTGTTTGTTGTTATGACGATAAATATACTAAACCAACCCAGATTTATAGAGGCCCTAATGCAGTTTATAAGTTTATTGAAAAAATGCTTGAGGAAGAGGAATATTGTAAAGAAATATTTAAAGAACATTTTAACAAAGATTTGAGAATGTCTAAAAAAGATGAAAGTGAATTTAAAAACAAAAGTTTTGTCATATTTGTGAAAAAGAATATATAGAAGATTCAATCAAAGTAAGAGATCACTGTCATATAACAGGAAAATTCAGAGGAAGTGCTCACTCAGAATGTAATATTAATTTTAAACTAACACATAAAATTCCTGTTATTTTTCATAATTTAAGAGGTTATGGCGGTCATTTTATTATGCAACAAATAGGAAAATTCAAAAAAGAAATTAATGTTATTCCTAACAATATGGAAAGATATATGGCATTTATGATTTCTGACTTGGTCTTTATTGATTCATTTCAATTTATGTCTCAATCATTGGATAACCTAGTAAAAAATATTCCAGAATTTAAATATTTATCTCAAGAATTTGATTACATTGAATTATTAAAAACAAAAGGTGTTTATCCATATGATTACATGGATTCATTTAAAAAATTCAAAGAAACAGAATTACCTTCTAAAGAAGAGTTTTATTCAATTTTAAATGAAACTAATATTTCTGATAATGAATACGAACATGCTAAAAATATCTGGAAAAAATTTAAAATTAAAACAATGGGAGAATATCATGATCTATATTTAAAAACTGACGTATTACTTTTAGCTGATGTATTCGAAAATTTTAGAAAACTATGTTTGGAGTACTACAAATTAGATCCTTGTCATTATTTTAGTAGTCCTGGTTTAGCTTGGGATGCAATGTTAAAAATGACTGGAATTAAGTTAGATTTAATAACTGATATTGATATGTATCTTTTTATTGAAAAGGGACTGAGAGGAGGAATAAGTTATATTTCAAACAGATACAGTAAAGCAAACAATAAATATATGAAAGATTATAATTCAAAAGAAGAAAGCAAATACATTATGTACCTCGACGCCAATAACCTTTACGGTTGGGCTATGTGTCAACCTTTACCCTCTGGAAACTTTAAATTTATATCCGAAAAACAACAATTTAAGAAATTAATTGCAAAAGGTAAAAGTAATTTTATAGTTGAATGTGATCTTGAATATCCAAAAGAATTACATAAAACCCACAATGATTATCCTTTAGCTCCTGAAAAAATTAAAATACCAGATCAATGGCTTTCTGATTATAGTAAAAATATTAAAACAGAATTTGAAATAGGAAAAAGTAATGTAAAGAAGTTGGTTCCAACTTTAATGAAAAAACAAAATTATGTAGTTCATTTTAAAAATCTTGAACTATATACACAATTAGGATTAAAAGTAACAAAAATACATAAAATATTAACTTTTGACGAAAGTCCTTGGTTAAAAAAATATATTGATTTTAATACTCAAAAAAGATCTAAAGCAAAAAATTCATTTGAAAAGGACTTTTTTAAGTTAATGAACAATTCTGTATTCGGTAAGACGATGGAGAATTTACGCAAGAGGGTTAATATTAAATTAACTCATGATGAAAATATTTTATTAAAATACATAGCCAAACCTTCATTTGTTAGTTCAACGATGTTTAACTCTAACCTTTTTGGTATTCATAGAATAAAAGAAAGTTGTTATTAAACAGACCTTGTTATTTGGAATGTGCATTCTAGATTTATCAAAATATTTAATGTATGATTTTCATTATAATTACATTAAAGAAAAGTACGAGGGTAATTGTAAATTATTGTTTACTGACACTGATTCATTATGTTATGAAATTAAAACCAAAGATGCATATGAGGATTTTTATAAGGACAAAGATTTATTTGATAATAGTGATTACGATAGTAATTCAAAATTTTATTTTGATAATAATAAAAAAGTAATTGGAAAATTTAAAGATGAAGCTGCCGGCATTCCCATTGTTGAATTTGTCGGATTAAGAAGTAAAATGTATTCATATTTATTAGAAAACGAAGTTAACATTAAAAAATGTAAAGGAATTAAAAAACTTATTGTTAAGAAAACAATAGTTCATAAAAATTATAAAGATACTTTGTTTAATTCAACCCAAAGTAATCACACCTTTAAAGTTATTCGTTCTGATAAACACAATCTTTCCAGTTATGTTATAAATAAAACATCTTTATCATGTTATGACGATAAAAGATATATTCTTGATAATGGTATTGATACATTAGCTTATTCTTAAATTAATTAAAGTTTTTATTAAAGTTTTTATTAAATTATAGAACCATAAATTGTTAACTGAATATTTTTAACGTTTAAAGAATTAATAGAAATAACATCATTTACTTTAAATTTATTAGCATAATTAATAGAAATAGATTCATTTTTTCTGTTATTTTTTACATGATAACTTTGAAGAATTACATTTTCTTTATTTTTTAGTTGTAATTTAGATTCTCCTTTATCTAATTTAATTGCATCAACAAGAATAATTAAGATGCAATTAAAATTCATTCTTACATTATTACCATTTTGAACTAAACCAGGACTAGCATTTACAGTTTTCCATTGAAATAATCCACTATCAGTATCTTGGGTATAACATGTTAAAAACAATGGAGGTTTTCTTATTATTTGTTTTTCTATTTTATTTACTTTTTCATTTATATTATTGAATATTCCCATTATAATAATTATTCCAGTTAAATAAATGTCCTTTTTTATTAAAATAATTTATAATAGTTTGTTCATTTACTCTTTGATTATGAATTTTTAGTATTTTATACAATAAATCATACAACGGTACTTTATCTTGTAACATTTTAATGAAAAATAAACAATAATATCCACAAAGCATACTTGTTTTGTCTTGATATTGAACATTGTTGTATTTTACATTTGGTATATACTTAATTACTTCTTTTGGTGGAGGAAGTCCAAACGGATCGAAGTATATATTATTAAAGTAACAAACCCAATGTGTTCCAGGACCAATAGAGTCGTCCAGATTTATAATTCCACATTCAACCTTTTCTTTTAATTTTAGAAAATTATTTCTACTAAATACACCCCTAAAGTTTTTAATTTTTAATTGGTTTACCCATTGTTCAATTTCAAAGTTAGAAATACGTTTGTTTATAAATTTTATTTTTTTTTACTATAGGAATCCGTCTGTAAGGTCTCCGTTGTGAATCAATCTGTAGTCCTTTTCCACTTAACAAAGATGTAATCAAAGGTATTCCTAGACTAGCAGCCAACATACCTAAAAAGCCACCGTCTTGTTTTTGTTTTTGTGTTAATTTAATCACTCCAGATCCTACTAATTGCTTTCTTTGATTAGGTGTAAGATATGGTGATATCATATTTCTCTTATCATTAGCTACTGAAATCATACTATTTCCAAGTATTTTACTAACACCAGTACTGGCTAGCCCAGACAAAGCACCAATGCATAAAAGGGGCTAATATTTTTGGAGCTATTTTTGCTGCCATTGGAAGAATTGTTTTTCCTAACAAACCAGCCAAAGCTCCTAAAAATCCACCATTTTGACCTTGACTGGACATTTGTTTCTTTGAAATTGTAATTTCTAATCCCTTATTATTTGCAAGAGCTTTTTTAATTTGATTAATTTGTGTTTTTGTTAAAAGTAAAGGGAAGTTTCCACGTAATTGTTCATGTTTTTATCTAAAAGTATGTGGAATTTTGTTGTTGTAGGCTCGGGCTAAATTTTTCTTTTGTCAATCTGTAAGGTTAATTTTATATTCAATATAATTTGATGACATTATATACTTTATATTTATTTTAATTTATATTTATTTTATTTAAACAATAACAAGTTCATTTCCAATAGTATTTATTTCAACTGTTTCCTCATATAATACAATTGCGTAAACACGAATATTAGCTGCTGGTGGAATATTTAATTTAGCTGTTAATGTAATATGCTTAGGGTCATCTGTAGTTACTTCCTTTTTATATTCCAAGTTAAAATGAATAAATCCAAATAAACTAAAAAAATTTGATCTATTTAAAAGACTTCCAGTAGTCTTATTATTTTGTTTATAATAATAATTAATTACATCGTCATATATTCTTGATATACTTGTGTATTCTGTTTCTGGATAAAAAACACCATTACCAACTTCAAGACGACAAGAACTCAAAATGCAATTTTCATTTGCTGCATTAATTTTAAATGTATCTAATAAATGTGGATTATGTTCTTGTGAATTACTTTTATCAGGTCGTTGTAAATAAACAAATACATGTTGTGGTTTTGTTACACCAGCTGTTATTCTAAAGGTTATATTAGTTTGTTGTGTATCAGTTGATTGCGTCATCATTTCCCTAAGGTATGACCATCTTGCTTTTTTAAATCTTTCAGAAATTAAATTAAGTCCAAATTCATTGAAAATTAAACGTGGAACCCATAGAATTAATTTTGTTACAATTACTCTACCAGCAGCAGTAGCATTAGCTCTAAAAATTAATTCATCATCATCTGTCAGCTGTAGTGTTATTTGAATTTGACTTGGAGGTAAAATATTAGTTTCTAAACCCTGAAAAAATGAATAATTATTTAATGGAATTTTAGTGTTTACCTCTTTATTATCCTGGATTAATAAATTCCTAGAAGCAAAACCAGAATTATATCCATTTTCGGTTTTTCTGCTTTCAGCAGTAGCAGTAGTATCTAAATAAATAAACTCATTTGTTCCAGTTGATTTTGCATAATCCTCAGATAGTTCAACCAAACTCTTTACATTTATTACTTTGTATAAATTATTACAATCATAAACAATTTTTCCATTTTGTTTAACCACTAACTGATCAATTAATGAAGCTGCATTATTAATTAGAGCAATTTGATTATCATCTCCACCATCAACATAATTATTACCATTAGCAAGCTTATTTACTTTAAAACTTACTTCAAAATAACCATTAAACCAATCAAAATATGAACTTCTATCATTAATTGTAAAGTGATATCCGTTTTTTTTGTTGCTTAACATTATTTCCCAGGACAGATATTAAAGCTGTATCTAATTGAATAGGAGTTAGTTCGTATCTTTCGCAATATTCTTTTGTTCTAAACATGTATATATTATATATTATTTTATTTTTTTATTTTAGTTTTTATTTTATTTTTTATTAAAGTTAAAACTTTAGTTTTTATAAATTAATCTGTTAATACGTTTACGTGTCCCAGATCCTGACAATATTCTATTTATTCTCATATGAATATCCTCCTCATTATTATTTTTATTATTATTCTTTTCTTGTAATTCCTTGGCAATTAAATTACCAACTGCTGGAGCAGGTTTCTTTTTAAGTTTTTCAACAATTTTAGCTGCAGCTAAATTTCCAACTTCTGTTCCAACCTTTTTTGTTCCACTTTCAAGTGCTGCTTTTCCTGCTGTTTCCAAAGCTTTTTTTCCAGCTGTGCTAATTGAAGATGCAACTCCGCTTGAAAGCAATTTCGTTAAAGTGTCAAAGATACCTGTCCCGTGTATGATTTCTTCTCCTGTGTGAGCATCAACATAAATAAATATTCCTTTATTTTTGTCATAAACTTTCTTGTACATTATATAAAACTAAAATTTATAATTTCAAATTTCTTTTAAAATTAGTGTAAAACTTGTTTCAACCTCATTAAAATTAATTATTCTACCAAATACATCTGTAATATATATTCTAATTGAATTTATAATATATTTATTAATTTCAGAATATCCAACTCTTTGTGGTTCTTTTGTAAATGGATAAGCTCTTGTTAAATCTGCAGTACTTAAAGCATAGATAATATCACTGAAATTACCATCAACAAGTGAATTATCAATAAGATCACAATGAATGTAAATTGTATCCACAGAGTTAGTTATATTTGGTGTTTTAGTTCCCCATTCAGTTTTGTTTAATTTTTTTTTCTCAAATCCAAGCAATGTATGAAAATTTGATATTTCCAAATCCAACTTAAAATTATCTGTAATTGAAATCAAAATCTTAAAACTACTTAAATCAAATTCCAAACTTATTGGAGCAATTTCTGATTTATTAAATTCAAAATCATCATTACTTATTAATGTTTCCCTAATATAATTATTAATATCTGTGTAACTGTAAGAACCATTTGTAAATATAATATCTTTCCAATCCTTACCATTATGATAACGAATTCTTTTATTGTCATATTCATCACTAATATTATGCCAAGAGTAGGTCATAGTGTTAATACTATCCAAACCAACAACATAAGTTTTATTTTTATCTAAAATTAAAGAACGACTAAATCGGATTGTAAAATCACTCGGAGTATTTTTATTATCTTTAACTGTTTCAGAACTTAATACTATTTTTTGTTCCATTTATATATAATTAAAAACTAAAGTTTTAAAACTTTAACTAAAATTTAAATTCAAGAAAAATAATTTTTATATAACTTTTCATGTTGTTCTGGTAACAATGTTTTCATTTTTAATAGTTCATCAATTATTCTAATACCTTCATTTTTTAGTTCTTCATTATTATTTCCAGCATTAATTGAACCACAAATTAACTCCAACTCATTAACCAATTCTTCTGGATTACATGGACAAACGTCATAACCTTGTCCCCTAATTACTTTTTTAAATTTCATAGATCTTTTATTGATAGGTAATCCTGACTTTTCTGTTAATTCTTTGAATATTTTTATTGAATGATTTGAATGTTTTTTATTATTGTTGTATCTTTTATTAATCAAATCAATTAAATCATCATCTACTTTAGTGTTAATTACTTCTTTTCCAGTTATTCTATCCTTAGCAATTAACTTATTTTGACCATAAAGTTTATTTAAGTTAATAATTAAATTACCATATTGTCCATTTGGTGAAACTTTATATGGGTTATGATATTTTATTCCCCTTCCAAATACCTTTGAGTCTTTAATAATTTTTAATAAGCGTTCATTGTATCTTTTAAGATTTTCCCTATGTAATTCTAACTCCGAAACATACTCACCTGCAGCCGTAGGTTCTGCATTTGTAAATTCAATTATTTCATCTGGTTTTTCTTTACTATATTTATTTATATCACGAGTAAAGGCCTTTAATTTTTCGGTAACCTCTTTTCTTGTTTTTATCCAATCATCTTTATTTGTGTTTATTACTAACTCTGTTAATGTAGGCAATCCATATTCTGATATTATATCTTTATCGATATTTATATCTAAATTTGCTATAAATTCTTCTGTTAATTCTTCGGGAGGTTTTTTGGTGTCTTCAAGCTCACCATCTTCATCATCCAAAACCATATGATCTTTCGGCGGTAATAATCGTGTTGGTTCTCGGAATAGCTCTTCCAAACCCATATCATCTTCCGGCGGTAATAATCGTGTTGGTTTTTCCGATGGCTCTTCCACCATTTCTAGATTTTCTATTTCATGTATCTTATCAGCAAACTGTTTTGGAAGTAATGCTAATTGTTGTTTTATTCCAGGTAATGCTTTTAACTGACTTGATAATTGTTCTTTTTGACTTTCTATTTTTTCAGTAATTGGCTTATAAATTTCAGTATACATATCCCGATTTGTAGCTTTTCTTATTTTTTCTCTCATTATTTCTTCTCTAAGAGCTCTCATCTTTTGCCCGACTAAGTTTTTTCTTATTCTTATTTCATTAAGTTTTGATTGCATTTATATAATAATATAAGATAATGTAAAATAATGTAAAATAATGTAAGATATTGTAAAATAATGTAAAATAATGTAATATTATATAAATGGAAATTCCAAATTATGATACAAAAATGATAAATCCAATAACTTTAAACAATTTTATCCTTTTATGCCAGATTCATGTTTTAGAATGTTAATATGTGGATCGTCTGGATCTGGAAAAACAAAAACATTAATGCATATACTTCGAAAACCTCTTATATATTATGATAAATTATACTTATATGCTAAAAACCTAGAACAATATAAATATCAGGATTTAATTAACAATTTAAACCAAATTGCAAAAAAAAATAAAGTAGATCCAAATGAAATACTTGAATATTCAGCTGATCCCAACCAAATTGAACCTTGTGAGAATCTTGTATCAGAAAAACAAAAAAGTAGTAATATTTGATGATTTTGTATGTGAAGATAAAAAAGTTCAAAATGAAATAACAAAATACTTTATTCAAGGACGTCACAAAAACTGTTGTGTTATTTATTTAAGTCAGTCTTACTATAAAACACCAAAAGATATTCGAATTAACTGTTCACACTATATTTTATTTGAAAGTCCAGGTACAACGGAAAATAATAGGATTTGTAATGAACAAAATATAGATCGTGGTTCTTTTGCTAATGCAACAAATAAAAAAAAATATGATTTCTTATATATTGACAAACCAAGGAAGTTTTTAAGAAAAAACTTTACTGGTAATATATAATGGGAGTTTTTAATGATGTAAAACAAATAAGTGAACCTGACAGTATAAGTAAAGTTAAATTTGATATTGATTTAAGTGATTATGCTACTAAAAAACAATACAAAAAGCTTAGAAAGGACATGGAATCATATCTTCACAGAAATAAGGAACTTGATAACACAATGAACAGAGCATTAGATATGGGAGGTAATAAAATAATCAACCTAGGAAATCCAGATAAATCCACCGATGTAGTTTCAAGACGATTTATGTTTAAAAAAGTTCAAAGTGTAATAGATGACTATAAACTTGAAGACATCAAAAGTATAAAACAAACACTAGAAGAAGAAGTAAAGAATATTGAAGAATTAACAAAAGATTTTAAAAAGAATTCATTATTAATAGTTGAATTACAAGGTAAAATTGAAGAAGAAATGAAAGCTATGGTTGATTCTATTAAAGAACTTGAAGAGAAATCTGATTTGACAGATGACAACATAAAAGAAGTATTTCGAGTTAATTTAAACATTTTATTCACCCAAATTCAAGAATTAAAAGATAGTATGATTAAACATGAAGAACTAAAAGACAAGATTATTGAAGCTGAGAAAAAGTTACAAAATATGTATCAGTTAGAAATCAGAACAGAAATAAATAAACTAAATACTGAAACTGAAAATAAGCATAAAGATTTATTAGAATTAATTTCAAATAAACTTGCAGAATATAAATCTGATTTGGAAAAGGCAGCTTCACAAAGAGGTGATGATCATGACACAGCATTAGAGAACTTTAAAAAAGAGCTCAATTTTAAAATAGATGACTTTAAAAAACAAATTCGAAATTGGATTAGTATTGTTGACAACCGTCATAATTTAAAGTATGCAGACTTAAGTAATATTACAAAAAAATTACAAGATGATATTAATGAATTTAATGCTAAAGTTGAAGAACATAAAAATGAACTGGACTTTGTAGTTGAAAAATCAGTTAAACAAGGAGAGTTAATTACTGCTAATACTGAAGCAATTAACATAATTAATAATCAGCTAGAAAATTTGAGAAAACAACTTGTAAACATGATTAATAATGTCGATGCACATCACAATATAAAGTACGAAGAGTTAAGTAAACTTAAAGGTTTATTACAAAAAGATATTAATGAATTTAATGATGAATTTAATGATAAAATTAAAAAAATAATAAATGATTTAGACTCTGTAGTTAAAATATCGGATAAACAAGGAGAATCAATCACTGCTAATACTCAAGTAATTACTGCTAATACTAAAGCAATAACCGTTAATGTCGAAGAAATTACCACTTATACCCAAGAAATTACAAAAGTAAACAAGAGCACCGCCTTGCGGGTGCTGACGCTCATCTGATTTTTTTTTGTATAATAGAAATATTGTCCTACCCATGATTTTCTAAGTCTAAAAAGGGCCATCATTCTTGCAAAAAGCAGGATAGAGTTATGTTTCTTGATGTACAGTGTCCACTTATGATGGTGAAAAACTGTTGCAAGTTTTAAAGCAATAGCTTTGATAGTTTATGAAAAAAGTTGACTTAAACATAATATTCAACCAAGAAAATGATTTTTCTAAGTCCAAAAGGGGCAATAATTATTGCAAAAAGCAGGATGGAGTTATGTTGCTTGCTGTACAGGGTCAGCTTATGATGGTGAACAAGTGTTGCAAGTTTCAAAGCAATAGCTTTGATAGTTTAAGAGAAAAAGTTTACCTAAACATAAAACTTAACCAAGAAATCTGATATTTTTTAAGTCCAAAAGGGGCCATAAATCTTGCAAAAAGCAGAATGGAGTTATGTTTCTTGCTGTATAGGGTCAGCCTATGATGGTGAACAAGTGTTGCAAGTTTTAAAGCAATAGCTTTGATAGTTTAGGATAAAAGCTGACCTAAACATAAAACTGAACCAAGAAAACTGATTTTCTAAGTCCAAAAGGGGCAATAATTCTTGCAATAAGCAAGATGGAGTTATGTTTCTTGATGTACAGGGTCTGCTTATGATGGTGAACAAGTATTCCAAGTTTCAAAGCAATAGCTTTGATAGTTTAGGAGAAAAGTTGACCTAAACATAAAACTTAACCAAGAAATCTGATATTTTCTAAGTACAAAAGGGGCCATAAATCTTGCAAAAAGCAAGATGGAGTTATGTTTCTTGCTATACAGGGTCAGCTTATGATGGTGAACAAGTATTCCAAGTTTCAAAGCAATAGCTGTGATAGTTTAGGAGAAAAGCTGACCTAAACATAAAACTTAACCAAGAAATCTGATATTTTCTAAGTACAAAAGGGGCCATAAATCTTGCAAAAAGCAAGATGGAGTTATGTTTCTTGCTATACAGGGTCAGCTTATGATGGAGAACAAGTATTCCAAGTTTCAAAGCAATAGCTTTGATAGTTTAGGAGAAAAGCTGACCTAAACATAAAACTTAACCAGGCAACGCCGACGCAGACGCCGACGCCGACAACCGCTCAAGTGATGACAATAACTCATCATTTTTTTTCAAAAAATCAGATGAGCTAAAAATGTTTTTTTAAAACAAGAAACACAATTAGCTAGAACAAAAGGCGTTGTTGACAATTTATCTGCTTCTGAAGTTGCCACAACAAAACGACTTGATGATTTAGCTGAAATAATTCTTAAACTTAAAAAGAAATACAGGAAAATAGAAAAAAGGGTAGAGGAAGTGAGACATGAAGTGTTTCTCTTTGAATACTATTATAATCATCCTTTTGATTACATACAAATGAAAAAGTATTTTGACCGTCGTGATGCCTGGATACATTCAACATATAAAAATATGGCTGGTTTGAACTATTTAAATATATTTGAAATAAGACCTGGAATTTTCGTAGATTATGAAGATTTTATACTCATAGACCAAAAATATAAAATAGATGTACTAGATATGCTTTTGAGTGGTGTGTTTATAGTCAGAAAAACCGGAACTTATATAATAGATATTAAATTTTTATTAAAGGGTGTGAGCTCTTTAAGTGAACCGTATAAACCGACTAAAAGCCCAATATCACATTTTATATTTAGGTGGCGGAATTATAGGCCTCAGGATGATGTTTTATTTTTTGATATATTTGATAATGTAAATATAACAGCTGAGGCAGCTGAGGACTTTGACACTGATAGGTTAATATCTATGTATAAGAAAAAAATTAAAATTTATCTAAAACAAGGGACAATGTTTGATATTCATTCTTATGACGATTCAGCCTTTACAGAATTAACATTTATGCTTTTGATGGGTAGTTACATCAGATTCTACATATCGGATGAACCTGTATCCTCTGATAGAAACAAACTTTTGGATTAAAAGTTTAATAACATACAATATCAAGACAAAACAAACACATTTTGTGGTTATTATTGTTTATTTTTCATTAAAATGTTACAAAATGGTATAAACATTTATGATTTATTGTATAAACACTGAGAGTAAACAATGTAAAACATAATGAACAAACAATTATAAATTATTTTAATAAAAGGGTTAAATGTATCAAAAACATAATATTCTTTACTACTATCAAAAATGCACCCATAAACGTTATATTCCATACTACTCCCAAAAGCGTATATTCAATCATGCATATGCCTATGGCATACTCAAACGGTTGAGTGATTTCAACAACATCAAAATATCATAACATTAAGTCATGTGTATGATTATGGTATAATCCTATGGTTGAGTGATTTTCATAACATAAAAGTATTATGATATTCAATCATGCATATGCCTATGACATACTCAAACGGTTGAGTGATTCTAACAACATGAAAGTATTATGATATTCAACCATGCGTATGAGTATGGCATACTCAAACGGTTGAGTGATTCTAACAACATGAAAATATTATGATATTCAACCATGTTATGGTTAACATTCTTTTCTTGAAGTCTTCCGATGATATATTTTGTGTTAAACGTTCGTTGTCTTTATAAAGTCTTGGATTTTTCACGTTGTAATTCGCCTGGCTAATAATATCTTTGTAGAATTCTTGAATACCTATAAAATAAACAAAATAACATTAAAAACCCATATCAACATACTTATTCTACAACGTATAAATAGTAAATAATAAAAAACTGGTAAAGAGTTAAACATATAATTATTTTCTTAAGCTTGTTAAAACACCGCCTCGGTAGCCTAGTGGTGAGCGTCCGCTTCAAGTGTGGGAGGTCGTGGGTTCAATCCCCGGCCGAATCATACCAAAGACGTTAAAAATGAAACAAGCAGCTTCCTCACTTGGCGCTCAGCATTATGGGGATAGTGCTTGGACTGGTGGGGTATCATGCCACGTGTCTACGGCGTGATATTCCAGTGAGGCAGCAAAATAAAGTTGGGCATTGTGCTCACTGCTACAAGCAGACACTGTCGTTTATATGACTGGAAAATTATTGAAAAAGACGTTAAACCCGAACACACACATAAGCTTGTTAACAAATAAAAAAATAATAAAATAAAACTTACATTTCAGTTGTTTAAATTCCACTTTTTTCGTTATAATACTTAAAACAGTAAAGAATGTTATGTGTATTGATAAAACTAGTCGTAACCGGCTGATGCAATATTGCGAAATACTATAATGGAAACCCAATATCTGTTTACCGGAGGCTAAAACTATTTTGTAAATTGTTTTTCGGTCCGGGTGTAAAGTTTTTATTAAGGCTTTTTTAAGATATTTTGAAAGTTAAATATGTATTTTCTCAGTACTTTATGGAAGTTAAAAGCTCCCAGGGACTTACGTTCATCAAACCGAAGGTTTTCACAATGAGTTGTCAAAACCTGTGGATTTTAAATTGGCCGGCATTGACCAGTCCTGACCAAGGGTCAAAAGGTCAAATGGGGTTATACTGTTTCAAAACCATCCTAATATTCACTACTCCCGATGTTAGCTGTGGTCGGTGTGGACCCGTCAAACATTTCCTTATTAAAATGCGTATATGATTTGGAAGAAAATAATGGTGTTGCATTAGATTTATTATCAGATAACATCTAAATATTACTATCAAAAGTCAAATATCTATAATTCATTATGTCACACTAAGGGGCCATTTGTAATAAAACACAACATATGTACATGTATATCACAGAGGTGTTAATTGTTTCAACGAATAACTAAATAATATTATGTGGCCGAAAATAATAATGTGTATGACAGTTTACTTTAAAATATACATGTTGTTTCTTGTTAGTAAAACTAATAGAAATAATTGGGCTTATCAGGTGAAATGTCTTTTAGACAATTTTGGCTTTTCCTATGTATGGAATAATCCAACGTTGGTAGACTTAGATAAGTTCCACCTAGCCTTTAAAGAGCGTGTAATAGATACTTTTAAGCAGAATTGGTGCCAACGTATGAACGATTGTGGAACATTAGATATGTACAAAAATTTTAAAATTAGTTTTCTATTTGAAAAATATTTAGATTTATTACCGTTTAAATACAGGAGTGCTTTAGCTAGGTTAAGACTATCCTCGCATAAATTAGCAATTGAAACAGGTCGTTACTCTAGAAATAGAACAGATAGAAATCTGCGTTACTGCATATTTTGTCAGAACAGAGATATAGAAGACGAATACCATTTTATCATAGTGTGCCCATTGTATGAGAATATAAGAAAAACATATTTAAAATCATATTATTACAGAAGGCCAAATGTAATGAAATTTATTGAACTTCTCAATAGTGATAAACAAGTTATTATTAAAAATTTGTCTAAATTCATTTATCATGCATTTATACTGAGAAAATCTTTATTGTAAATAGTGGTCATATGATACTTTTAGCTCTACGTATCCAGATGATACTTCCATGTATAATTGTTAAATGTATAAGACTCATCCTCCATAACAATCTATGTTACATGTAAATTCAATTATTTCATTCAAAAATGCTTACGCTTTTTGTTATTTGTATAAAATCACATGACAATATTTTGATGTATGTGTATATATTGTATGTAAAAACTGTACAGTTTACGTCAATAAAATATTCCGTGTCTGTCTGTCTGTCTGTTCATCACATTTCGAAATTTCAATGAATTTAAATTATGCGATCATAAGATTTCTTTTTACATTCACAGGTAGATGTATTAAATTTATAAACACTTAAAATAGAAGAATTTTCTTTACAAAAATAAAATGTTCGTATATTTATGACGGTAACTAGGAAGAATAATTTGGATCTGTGAATACATTTTTGTTTTAAATAACACTCTCTATTTGGTATTAATACATTTTCCATGCTATTCTATTTTTTCAAAATATTCTTTTTTAAAACTGGATGTGTCAAAAAATAAACAGAATAATATAATAACATCATCCATTCATACATAAAGTTATATATTGATGGAAAAACGGTATGTTATTTCTAACATGAATATAAAATAAAGAGTTTCTCGGCTAGTTTAGTGAAATAAAAACTTTAGAAAAAACATTTGTTTGCGATGTGCAGGCTAGAAACCTGAACAAAAATAATGAAATAAAGGCAAAATTTACGGTTTACTTATGCTATTGTACAATGAATGCACTGGTTGTTTGTCCGCAATATGAGTCTTGTGCTATTTTTAGATAGCAGACCTTATCGGTGACGTCACAGATCCTTACATACGAGAGTGTGCTATTACAGCTCAAATGGGCAGTTACCGAAAAATATATTCATGAAAAATTGGTGTCCGGGCATTACTTTCGAGCATGTTAAAATTTGTCGTTTTACTGACCCCTTTTCGGGCCTCGCTAATCCCCCGCGAACATGACATCATTTCACAGGAAAAACCCTAAATTGGTAAAACCGGAGCTAAGGTTTGTATATATGTAAATCGTTTTTATTCTTGATATTGGTTAAGCTTTTAAGGACGAAATATTTGCGATTTCTGTCCGGAGACTACTTGCGTGCCAGTATGTGGTTTAATACAGATATGCTAATGCAGTTTATTTTATAAACGCATCATGACAAACATATTTTTTTATCATAAAATGAAAATTTACAGTTTTTTGTTCCGTCTCAGTCGTTGAAATCTTTGCGGAAATGATTTGCATTAGAAAATAATGGTTAAGAAGTGACCGATATATTGATTAAAAGATGTGTTGATATATGGATTTACAGGTGATATATTGATTTATATATGACTGTTAATTACTGGTGGCTCTACCTGATTATGGTAAGGTCAAGAAATGATGAATGTGGTTTAATCTGAACCTGAGGACTGACAATGACACGTTTGCCTATCCGCACTAAGGGTAAAACACGAATATGTGTCTGGATTTATCAAAAAGAGTGTAGAAAGAATTAATGTTTCAGACTTTGTTAGAACAAGAGAGCCAATTATATATAGTTAAGATAAAATATCTATTTCTTTTTCAAAAGTAGAATTTCATGAAGAAAGTACAGTACAGTTTAGGTATGCTATTCTTGGTCCCTTGCTTAGGCAATAGTAAACCAAGGTAAAGCGCACGAATACATTATTTTTATCTCCTTACCACTTCTGTCGCATTTAAAATAATCGAGAAACCATGCTGCCATATTTACTTCTTACATTTAGTTATCATACTAGTAAATCATTTTAACATATTTCGTATAATTAAAATGAACAACTGTACCGTCGTAATCAAGAGCGGTCCAGAAAGGTTCTAAGAAATCATCTCCATATATCTCATAAAGTTTCCAAACGAGGTCCCACAGTGGATTTTTCAACGATGATACAATGGCTGAAAAAAAAAACAGAAAACTTTTATCCTTAAAACTAAGAAACAAAGTAATCACCATCGATGTTGACCAACTACGTATAAAAATTATTTGTACAAAACGGAAAGTAAACCTTGAAGTTACGAAGCAATATTTTCTTACTTTTTATATCAATGTAGGGATAATACACGTTTTTGTGTATAAACGCCTGCATAAGGCCGCGGGAATGTTTGTGACCGAGATTTCAATCTACGCAGATATACAAATACTTCATTGTCAAAGCAAATTAGAAATGAATATCATGTATAAAGTGACAAGGTATGTTTTTCGAACAAAATAGGTAGATGTATTTTAAAGGCATTAAGTTCAACTGGTTATTTATAATGTTTATAGAACTAAGGATTCCTGCGGACAAGTAAGTGTTGTGTAATTAATTAAATAAATCATTAAATCGATTCTAGACGGCCGGTGTGTAATGAAGTTTTTCGACCCCCATAGATTAATGACCCCCCGGTCATTATTCTATAGAAAAAGTGACCCCCGGTCATAGTATTATGACCTCGAGATCATAGTACTATGACTCCCCCACGTGAAGTAAACTGAACCTCACGAAGAATATTGACTCCCTTAAAAAAACGACACCCGGTCATTTGGTCAAATTTAGTGATAACTCATGTATCTAAGGCCTAATTGCTGCATTTTATGCCCCCACTCGGGGGAGGGGGCATATAGATTTGCCCTTGTCTGTCCGTCCGTTCGTTTACCATTAGCCCCAGATACCATCACTTGACACAGAAATCAGAGCATTCCGCAACGGGAAAAGGGATTCTATTTCTAGACGCTGTATCTTGGTGTATACAGTTTTTTCAGGAAAATAACAATTCACAATACGTTCACAAAACACACCAGTGTCAATAATCCCTGCAAACTTCGGTATGAAGTAATTCTTCAGAAGAAAACTGCACAAGAAACTGCTAGCATAGAACTTAGTATTTATAGAAGTTGCAATACTTAGCAGTGGCAGTAATGTACGGTAGCGGCAACGATAGAAAGTAGTAGTAGTAGTAGTAGTAGTAGTAGTAGTGGCAGTGGTAGTGGCAGTTGCAGTAGTAGCAGCAGCAGCAGCAGCAGCAGAGGAATAAGTGACAGCAACAACAGCACCAGGAGAAGAAGAGGTAGATGTACAAGACGTATTAGTGGAAGCAGGCATAGTAGTATCAGTAGTAGCAGTTGTAGTTGTAGTAGTAGTAGTAGTAGTAGTAGTAGTAGTAGAAAAAGAAGTACATGTAGTAATAGCAATAGAAGTAGCGGCACCAGTAGTAGTAGTACAATCAAAATGTTAACTATTGACAATGGAGGGTATTAGAGTTGTAGAATGATCTAGTAAAATTGTCCGTTAGGTTTGGTGTTTTACACGAAAGAGTAACTTTTTTAAATAGAATAATGTCCGGGAATCGATATTGTATGAGAGTTCGAATGTAGTAATTTCGGCAGTGAGTATTTTACATGGAAGGAGTCACTTTTTCTATAGAATAATAACCGGGTCGTTATTCTATGAGATTCGAAGGGAGTCATCTTTAGGGAGTCAGTATTTTACTTGGAGGGGTCAGTTTTTCTATAGAATAATGACCGGGGGTCGTTATTCTATAGAGTTTTCAAAGGGAGTCAGTTTTTTTATAAGGGGAGTCAATATTGTACAGGAATGGAGTCACATTTTCAATAGAATAATGACCGGGGGGTGGGGGGGGGGGGTCGTTATTCTATGGGGGTCGAAATACTTCATACCTGGTCTAAAATCCTACCTGACAGACGAAATGGAAACGGTCATCTATCAATCTAGATTCAGTTCGAATTTGCGGAAAACGTAAACGCTTATGAGACACTCTTCTTACCATCATTATTTTCGATTGGTCACATGCTTTTTAAGTATACATACACTTTTTCAGTCATTTGCAAATAATACGGTACAGTTCGCATAAAAGGCCTTCCAGAATAAAAAAGGAAATTCCATTTGTCCTTTTTCCATGGGAACACTGTAAACTGTATTTTGAAACATAATTCCTCTATCTATAACATATGAAAGATAGAGGAGCTTTACTCTCTCCAGGTAGTACTTTTTTGTAACATAGAGGAACATTCCTCTATCTACAATATATGAAAGAAAGAGGAGCTTTACTCTCTCCAGCTATTATTTTTTTGTAACATAGAGGAACATTCCTCTATCTACAAGATATGAAAGAGAGAAGAACATTACTCTCTCTAGCTAGTAGATTTTTTGAAACATAGAGGAACATTCCTCTATCTTCAACAGATAGAAAAATAATACTTCTCCAGCTAGTAGTGTAATTGTAACATAGAGGAACATTCCTCTATCTTCAAGATGTGAGATAGGGGTACATAACTCTAATATCTAATAATGTAATGTACTAAAGTGGCAGCCTATTATATTTCTAAACAAAAAATAATTAAAGGCATGCCAAAACAGTTGGTACTAAATAATATCCATTGCACCTGATGAGTATCACACTTTTTATATAAACTGGCCCGGCAGTTTGGCAATTGGAAAAGGTGCAAATCAAAGTGTATGTTAGCTATTATTTGAAACTAACTTCTGTCATTTAACATGATTAAGGACGCATGTTTCTGCATGACAACTGTTTAATCACAATACTCTTCAATCTGTAGCAGTTTGAATGTACAGTCTGTGTTTTTGGTTATGTTAACATATTACATAAATTAAACCAAATACGAACATATAAACACTAAGAAATTGTAGCTTTAGTGCTACACTTTTTGGCAAGCACAGGCTAATACATTCGAAGTGCTTCAAACACTCTCTTTATAGATAAATCATCAAACTCCAATAAGTCATTAGAACAGATATAGAGTGGACACCAAACATTAAAATAGAGCAGACACCAGTATCTTCCTTATAACATCTGCTTGTTACATACTGCCAATTACATTTCCTACTCCTGTCATGTAGAAATTATTAAACTCCCGTGAATCAAAACACAGAAATACATAGTTAGAATGTATTGAATCATGCATGTAAAAACATCGGCGCAACAATTTCAAGGGAGGCACTTTTCACAAGATTGCATGCACAGTTTGATGTCTTTCACAAAAAGCATGAACAAAAATGGCGTTGTTCGATAGAAGTATTTTCAGTCCTGGAGAACAATATTATAAATACAACTTAAACTTATTAACATTGAATCAACAAGACAACATTTTGTATGTTATTGTATTGTTAAAATCAGGAACTTTAGTCAAATTACATACAATTCAACATGTAAGATGTTGAAATGAAAATTTGATGAATACGAATTTCCGCCAAATGGGTTTGTGTTGAGGAATGGCAAAGAAATATATCAGGCAAATAGCAAATCTTTTTTTGTGGGGGTGAGGTGCATGATCGGGGTGGTGGGGAACCCTGGGTGGAGTAGCAAGGTGGAGGGTATATCTTTGCATGTTGATAATTATTCATAGACGGTTAAAGGTTTAGAAAAAAAAATGTGGGATAGGGTTGAGGGTGGGAGGGGAAGGGGGATGGAGTGTGACCAGGGTGTAAGGGTTACACAACTTCAAATGTGGATAATAAATGTTCATGGAAAACAATGAATGCAGTTTATTGAAATTCTACTAATTGGTTAGTTTGTTATGTACAAATATATGGATTTTTTCAAACAATTAAAGGGCAATAACTCTGAAGTTACTAAAGAGATCATGATGAAATTGAGTATGCACTACCACATTAAGGTGATCTTAATTTATTTTAACTTTCATGGTTCTAGATCAAATATGTCACAAGTCATTAAGCAGAAATTGCCATATACCTCATACAGTTAACACTAGGAACTACTATTAACTGTGGTGTTATTTTGGCAATCTGACTGACACTTATCAGGCCGCATTTCCCTGTTGTGGTGAATATGTATATTGAGTTTTATCATTAAAATATACTAAACCACTTCCTAGATATGGCTCCGGACGGACGGATGACGCCAAAACTGTATCCCTCCACCTTCGGCAGGGGATAAAATCAATAGCATGTCATCTAATACTCGCGATATGAAAACAACTTAAATGTTTTTAGTAACAAATGTAAATATAAGGACACTAATTTAGCACATGGGTATGTAAAAAGTCTAATTGTGGTTTATATCCATCTAAATGCTAAAGATCAAATGTTCAATATGTTCACACAGACTTGGCAAACATGCACACAAAATATAAGATAAATGAAATAAAGAACACAACTGAAACACATAAACACAAAACATATATTAAATAAATGCACAACCTTTGAAAGGTAACTGCCCACAATAAGAATCCTTTACACATAGGGATATATTCCCTCGACAGTTATAAGTAACTGACACACATACTAATAACAGGCTTGACACACATCCTGTATAGGATTTTAATTGTTATTTTTGCTACAGTTGTAAAGGACCTTATTTGCAGACGAAGAAATACTGCATCTGTTTCATTTACAGGCATGCTCAAGTTGATCTGGAAACTCAGTAAACTCAACTTTCTTCTATTTTTCCTTTTTTGAATAGCAAGTGTTTTGTAAACTGTATATAAAATCGGCATTTTGTTGAGATGCCCTGAAAGCTGATGGCCAGACTATCATAGGTATGTCAATTCGTTCATTGATATTTTTCAAGGAGATGCACATTTTTCTTCAAGCCTTGCTCCATCCCTAATTTGAAAGCTTGAATATCCTGAGCATTTTATGTACTCCAGTAAACATAATTCACTTGGCTGAAAGATTCACGGAATAAAAGTTTTTGAATAGCAAGACTTAGTTTTTTGTAAACTGTATATATAATCAGCATTTTGTTGAGATGTCCTGAAATCTAATCGCCAGTATCAGAGGTATGTCAATTCATTCATTGATATTTTCCAAGGAGATGCACATTTTTCTCCAAGCCTTGCTCCATCCCTAATTTGAAAGCTTGAGTATCCTGAGCATTTTATGTACACCAATAAACACAATTCACTTTGACTGAAAGATTCATGGAATAAAATTTAAAGGCTGTCAGCATGGCTTTCATCAAATGTTTAACTGGCTAGCCTTTGGTCATCAGAGATTTTCATCTGGCCAATTAACTTGACAGTCTAAAATAAAAGAAAATTTTAAATATGTTAAATGAAGTTATTAGTACTAGTTGTCATCATTTTGAATGACCAAATGGATTATTCATGACATAATGTTACACTTAGTTGTAATAAACTATTTAAAACAATGGAAACATAGTTATGTACATACCAAGCATGTGCTTTTCATTCATGTCCCAATCAGAATTTCTCATGGCTGTTTAAATCCATAACTTACAAAATCACTAATAACTGCATGTAATCACTGTACTCATAACTGATCAACTGAAAATTTGAATTTGCCGGGAGGCGTTAACGAGGTCATGAACCCTGGAGAAATGGAGAACAAACCTGATAAGCAGAAGGCTCATGTATCAATGGAATTAACACAGGTCTAGAGCCTATTGTAAAAGCTTTACCAGAAAAGAAACTTTGAATTTTTAAACTGCATAGAATATGATAATCATTTCTGCAATTATATTTTTATGGTATTACAAAACATGTCTAAATCAAGATGCAGGGAATAAAACTACAGACATACAGTGAAGAATTTTTGAAATAGGATGTTATCACAATTGGAGTGTCTGCATTCCAGACTTGAACTACATTTATTGCTGGATTATCTTAATTAATGGACCAGTGTCAGGTAAATGATTGTTTCACTCAGTTTACATTAAGAAGTTTAAATATCAGAAATCCTAGTCTCAACTTTGAATTTTTTCTAAGATTGATTCTGATATGGATGTGCAAAATATGGACAAGGAAACATTTAAACATTCGCTTGTGAATCATTGAAAGGGAGCTATTTTTAGCTGACCAAATTTACTGCCAGGGCATATAGGCAATCAGAGCAAACAGATTAGAAAAAACTACTTTTGGATAGTTATTCATGAAAGAGTCAAAATATCTCATTCTCAGCTGTTATCAAAATATGTGTGCAAATCATGGCCTTGCTCTAAAAAGGATTCAAAGATACAGATATGATTCTTGTATATTAGGATTATTACCATTTTAAAACACATTCTAAAAAGGATGATGGAAATGTAATTTCTAATCATTTATGTGGAACAGAGGACCGCCAGATTGTTTGTGTCATACATTGTGGAAAAAATCTCATGGCATGAAGAAGTATAATGCTGCTTTCATAACTTTGATGAAAATGCAATATGGTCAACAGATAACGTGATTCTTGGTGCATTAAGTTTATTTGGGCTGAACGTTTTCATTTTCTGCAAATATGGTTAAGAGGACTGGTTGATGTTTTAACGATTTCTTTCAAAACTGCGGTTCCCTGGAGTAATTTATCTGCATCATAAGCATGGCAATTCTAATAAGGATTAACATCTGTTTTACCAAAAGAAGCTGAAACCGATCAGGCAAATACGGAATTAGTAAGTATATATGTATTTCATTTCTGTTTTATGCATACTCTACATTGAGCAAATCTAGTAGATCACGTTTGCAAATGACAAGTAACCTTTAATGATGGTCAATCTGATCTAAACAACATTTTGTGACAGTTTTCATTTTTAGTGTACTCTTTTAGAGACAAAAACTATTGATGAAAATGTGTATCTCCAGTTATGTAACCATTATCATTATCATCATCATTGATATCCCGAAAACCCATTTATCACCCTATTAAACACTCAAAATACTTAAGGAAAGGAACTGTCTAAATTTCAATCATGGCCATTTCTATTAACAACAATACAAACACCTATAGTCATCATCATCAATAACAATAACAACAACAAACCGTTTTTCATCTTGTTCATCAGCAAAAACATCAGTAAAACTAACGATAATAATGATGATGAAATGACAGATGATTATGATGATGATATTGATAACAGAGGTGATGATGACAGTGGTGATTGTGATGATGATGTAAATGATGGTAATGATAACGATGATTATCTGGTGTTAATGTTGTTGCTGCTGATGATGATGGTGGTTGTGATGGTGAAGATGATAATGTTGATGATAATGCTGGTTATGATGATCTTGATGATGGTGGTGCTGCAGGTGATGACAGTGTTTGTAATGATGATAGTTGTCGTTACGGTTGTGTTGATAGTCTTGATGCTGATGATAGTAGTGGTGGTGGGTGATAAAAGATGTTGATGATGATGACTGTGTTGTGATTGTGATGATAGTGGTGGTGCTGGTGCTGCTGCTGCTGATGATGGTGATTAAAATAATGTTTTTCAAGTTTCCATGATACTTCAATGTATCAAAGCATAAAGCATTACATATTAAATGAATGGATTTTATAAGGCACGCATTTAAGAAACAATTTGCAGGTGTAACAACTGAAATGTTTGGGAAATGAAGAAAGGATTGGTCTTAAACTTCTAATGGTTCCTTTGCAAGAGAAAAAATTATTGATCGCCGATGAGGCCGCGATCATTTTGAATAGGACAAGTATATACGTGCTGGGGAAAATATTTCATGATGGACCTGTGAATTCTTTACTTGTGGGTGAAACAGGTCTCATAAGCGTAAATACGACTAGCTTCTACTGATTATAAAACATACCGTACGATTTGTTGTGAGTTAACTGTTGTTGTACTTTTAGTAGTTCAACCGCCACCCTTGTTAAGAGCAACATTTAAAAAACACGTTTTTTTTCATCCTCAAGTAATAAGTAAGTAGACTCGCGCAGTTTAATCAATCTAGACGCATAGAGCGCTTACTTCACCCGATTTACATTCGGAACATTTTCACGCGTTTCGGGCTTTATGGTGGCAGTGGAGCGGTTTCGTAGTTTGGCCCCGGTCGATTTTCTGTATAAACAGGACAGGGTAGATATAAAGGCATATCTATCTTACTGGTTATTTATCATTATTAATTCTTTAATATATCTGGGATATGAGGAACGGTTAATTATTCTACATGGCGGGTGTTTTAAAATTCCTAGCTCCGTACTTCCGGTTGAGGCTAACATAAACATCAGAACAAAAAGTCGACCAGACGCTCGGCTGTTATCCATCCACTTTTTTTTCAAGTGAAAATTAGGGAAATAAAGTGGTGGTTGGGAGACACATTCCACGCCACCTGGGTATGCATCTATATTCGCACTATACATATATGATACGAAATTGGATTTAAAAATACAAAATAGATGAATGGCAGAGTTCAAAGTGAGGCCAGGTTAGGCTAATTTTGGTCTATAAAATTTGGGTGATTTGGCCAATTTTCACTACATCTGGCATGGAAAGCGACAGGTGCATAGGACCGGAGAGTCGTCTTCATGTAGTCTATAGTATCTGCAATAGTCCATAGTAGTTTCAAAGAAAAATAAGCAAAAACGAGATTTCTATGGATATTTCAACACTGGTACCCACACGTCAATGTGGAATCCGCAAATTTGCACTCCCCTGCCACCTATCGTATGTTTAACATGGGATTTTTGAACCGTCCAAAGATGTTGGAAATGTTTGTCTCATTCTTTATTTTTTCTTAATAAAAATGTTACTGCTTTCATTTTCTACCACTTTTTTCCACCCTTGCCTGAAAAAACAGTAATGAGTTTGTACACTGTTCAGACAATTGTGCTCTGTTGAAATTTAACCAAACACAAGTTTACCTGCATAAACAGAAAGCGTGATATGTCACCATGCGCGGATCCAGAGGGGGGGGGGGGGACCGGAGCCCCTCTGGAAAATCTTTAAAAAAGGAAAGAAGACAAGAAGGAAAGAAAATGTTTTTCGAAAAAGGCAACATTAGGACTGCATGTAAAGTATATGCGGCTGCTGCTACATACGACCCCGACATAATTCATATTATTTATCTAAAAGAAACTAAGAATTTTACCTTCAAGAAAGCTTGATTTTATCATTTTTCCCAAATTTAACAGGTTAGTCCATAAAACTGCCCCAGAATGCAAAAAATGAAGCGCTAAATTTCAAAATTTCCAGTGGGGGGGGGGGGGGATCGGACTCCCTCTGAGAAAATTGGCTGTGTCCGTGCATGGTCACTATACCTGTGGTAAACGCTTCTTTCCTGCACAAATGACAATTTCGCAACTTCTGTCCGGTTTGTACAAATTTCTTGCCGGGATAAACCATTTGACTTGTTTATTATTGCCTGTTATCTTTCAAGAAATGTTCTGCCCAGAAGACACAGTAATTAGATCGGTGATAAAGGAGTACCCATGCATGAAGCAGTGTAATAATGCCATGACTTACACTGATAAGCCCAGTGTGTTTGATGTATAAAATAAACAAGGTTAATGCTTTCATGCATCCAAATCGGCAATATGTTTTTTTTTGTGGTTGAGATATTCAAATCTGATACATGTATAAAAGATAATTTGAAAAATTAAAAAGTTCCAATCATGAACTGTCCAGTTCTCTATTAGTAAAATACCTTTTCTGATGCTGTTGTTAATAATGATGACGATTTGAAAATTAAAACTTAATATACAGTTACTACATTTAATTGAAGCACCACTTCAAACAAATGTTGTAATTACAGTTTCATCAAAAAGAACAATATAAATCATCATCACTATCATAAACATGCCATTCTTATTTCACTGACAACATTGTAAAGAAAATATCTTCATCACTACCAACATTATCATCAACTGTCTACAAAATCATCATCATCATCATCACCACCACCATAAGTATCATCATCAACAACAGCAGCAGCAATAAAACTTAAAACAAAATCATCATAAAGAAGTGCCTAACTACATGTCATTCTTTTCGCTCCCTTTCTCAGTTCCAAAAATTAACAACATCATCATCATCAGTGCTATTAATATCATCAGTTGAATCTTCAACATCAGCATTGTCAAAGCATTGACAAAGGTAATATCAGCATACTTCGCATGGACATCATGATAATAAAGCTACAAAATCTATTATAATCATCATTATCATTATCATCATCAGTTGCTTCGCTTTTTCCAACAACACTCTAGTTCCACCACTCCTTCTTTATGGCCTTTATCATATTATCAATATATCTGATATAGACAAAAAATGAAACATATGAGTTTGACTCCAAAATCTCACTCCATTTTTTCACTCCAAGGTCATTCCAAAATCTCATTTCATGACTCCACTCCACTCCATTGCTTTCCTTTGATACGATATGATTAAAATGGTGGGCTGTCATTTTATTTTAATACAATTTCTAGTTTTACATTTATATTTGATAGATATTGAGATATGTTTCAATAATCTTAACCGAAAGAGAGGGGTAATATTAAATTTAAAAAGTTGCATTTCTAATGAATTTCTGCTAAGTATATATTTGTTTCCTGTCTTTGAATATAAATCAACATTTTGATCACTGGGGGTTGACGCGAATAACGAAAAGTGTATTTTCCTCTTTCAAAGGAAGACTATGTTGACCACGTGTTGGATACAATTTTGTGTATTTCTTGGGCTTTTGTACTTGTCATGAAGATCAAATAGCAGTTACACAATGGTGAATGTTAATTCAATGCTATAATACAAACACCTCTTGTTGTTATACTTTATGTTTTAGTGCGGTCAATGTCATGAAAGTACGCGTTTTGTGCTTTGTTGCATAATTTCATGTACATATTAACTGTACAAAGAAAAAATGATTAATAATAGTTATATGTAGATATCTTATGTCGTGATTTGGAAAGAACATTTGCTTCTGATAAAAAAATTACATACATAAAGATTTTGTGTGTGTGTGTGTCGCACAGAGTGTTTTTAAACAAAGTCAAATTTTATGTATGTATTTATCAACGAAATCATGTTTAATTTCAAGAAATGAACCACGCTATATGTCTATACTTTGCCTTTCATTGAGGAACATACACGTGCTGTCTTTTAGAAACACTTTTCTGTACAAGCGTCAGCCATTGATTATTTGATACTGAGTTTATAAATCTTAAATAGATCACTATTTTGTTACCTACATACTCATTTGCTTAACTTATGGTAAAAAAGTACATAAGACATTACTTATTTTAGAACAGTATATTCTAATGCAATAGAGACACTCACATGGAATTATTACAGAACTTTAGCTGCTCTTAACTGCTCGCTTGAAAAAACTTTGCTACAGATCAGCTCCTGGACATTTTATCATAATGTTTATCTCATTTCAATGACTGGCCATTACCAGACACACATTAAGGCAATAAATTCTGGACGTGGTTGCTCATTGACCATCTGGGTTCATGCTCTTGTATACAAGTTGATCAATAATACTAAGTGTTGAATTGCACTTGTGATACAGAAAAATATTAAATCAAATGCCACGCGCAATGATATATATATATATATATATATATATATATATATATATATATATATATATATATATATATATATATATATATATATATATTTACCAATAATTTGATGATTTAAATGCTTGTATATACATTTCCATCATATTGAATCATTTGTAGCACATTCACTGGGTCTTAGCACATTAAAATGTGAATGAAACATATGTGAATAGGAATTCGTAGATGACTTGGTTAAACAAAACGACAGTAAGGTAGCAATATATTCTTTTATTATTTTAATTCACGAGTTGTAGGCTACAATACAGAAGACCCATTTTTAAGAAAATCAAACTGGAAGCTAGAAATAAGGTCATGAGTCATCATATACCTGTCAAAATTTGTCATTAGTTTTTACGAGCTGTCAAAATTATTTTTATCCCTCACTGTTTTTGTAAGTATCTTGGTAGGATATTGTAGTATGTAACTTACATTACATTCCACATTCATATTTATGCTTGAAATTGCTCTGTTGAGCTCACCGAAGTCACGTAAGAATTTCTATTGTTTTAGTTTATTGTCTGTAATAAAGGTACCAAACCTCAATATTAAGATATAAGAATTTTTCCTTTCTGGTAGACAAAGGAAACTTTTTGGTTGAATAATAACATAACGGTTTATGGAAAGAACTGAATATTCTTTGGCTTTTTGTTATTCACCGGAAATTTAAAACGTGATTACACCTTAAATAGAAAAGGACCTATTTGGAAATCAAAAATTCGGTACACCACAAATTAAAGTTGCTTATTTTTTCGGATATTATGAATATTTTTTTTATAAAAAAGATATTTTAACATTTGATTGGTCCTTTTTGACTTTAGATAGACACACCTCAGTTCATAATTATATACTCTGTAGAAAACGGGACAAAAAATTTACTTTTTCAAATATAACTGATGAAATGAGATATTTTCCGCAAATAATCAAAACAACTGTACCCCTAAGATGTAGATGAATTATTCAATATTCTTTATGTGTTATTTGTTTTAAAGTTGATAATGGTTTGCTTGGTCCTTTTTGCATTTTATTGAGTAAAGTGAACATTTCTTCAAATATTACGGTTTTTTTTCGCCGTTATCCGTAAGTACTCGGAAGCTGTTACGGAAAATATTGTCGTCTGCTATACAGCCTGCTAGCCGCTATAGATATGCTCATGATTATTTTGCATAGAATGTGTAAAATTCTAAAAGAATGGTTTTCACACGGACCGGCTATATCTTGAAGATAAAAATCGACGAATGACTACTTTTATGAATACAGAATAAAATATTGAAAGGAGGTTCGGAAAAAAGCAGAATGATAATATCAGTTCATCAGGGCTATCTTTCAAACTGAAGTTTCGTCACATTATGAACATTATAATAGAAAGTTTTGTCTCTATTGAAAAATGCCATATCAAGAAAAAAAGATGATGGCGTCGGGAATAGAATACGGACTGCCGCGACAATAAAGAAGTTTTCCGCTGTCGTTCCCAATCATGCTATGGAGGGTTTAGTGTTCAATGCGCGTTTAATATACAAATTTCATCGTAAAAAGTAGATAAAACAACTAATTCTCGTTTGATTCCACAACATATAGTCCGTCAGTATAAGTTTCAAAGCATTCTTAAATATAGCATTAATTTTCAGATATCTAAAAACATGATTTTTACACTTATTTCATTAATCTCACAACAGTAGGAAGAATCAGTGTAAACAATTACCCAGCTTTAGAATTTACAGTACTTAATAAGTTATCATAATGGACATGTCCATCTATAAATTTAAATTATACCATTAATGTTAATAGAGTTTTTTCCGTAAAAATTTACTGAGTGAATAGCGAACAGTAAAGATCCTGGCCTAGACTTACAAAGTCTGTTGAGATCAAATAATCTGTAAAAATATTAATTTCTTCATACTGACACTGCTATTTTCTCAACTACAAAAAATCTCTCAAGGCTCATCTTAACAGAGACAGGCAGGACATATTGTAAATTTTTTCAAAAAGTGGTATCAGAGAGAATTGATACTATGGCCAGGTGCTTTACATTTAATGACACTAAAGACTGATGCCAGTCTAATCCTGGCCTAAATTTTACGATAAAACTCCAGGTATCATTATTTTTACTGTGGGTAGGGGAAGCGCAATAGTACACAGAGCGAAATCTTAACGGTGAATCCCGTATTTCTTTTTTGAAATAGATAGCGATTGAAATTATGTACGCTTGTTCAAAATTATTCACGTGTTTTGCATTCATAAATCATTTGCCTACGATGCGACGTCTAAATAAACTTGACAAATTATATATCATTGGAGAGATAATTTTAACACAAACTTGAAAATAAAGACTTTTTGCCGTATTTTTGTTGTATATAGGAACGCTGCTTAGAAAACCTGTCAAGCATGTCTTTTGCGCTTTGCTGAAAAAGACGTTTGTGGTCATGTTTGAAGATTTACTGGTGCAAAATGGAGAATAACAGAACTGAAAAAAGCATTTTTCAGTCTATCAGAAATATTGACAACTTTAATCTGTGAAAAACTCATAACAGTCTGTTGAAAATTGGTAGCTGGCACATATTTGAAATTACAGACTTAGTGTAGCAATTACTTGTTGTTTTTTTTTGTACATAGATGCGTCAGACCAAAGCTATTAATTATGGATTTTTCCCCGTGTTACTACAACAACAACAATTAGTACGGAAATCTACGAATGTGTCCGAAGCACTGATATTGGATAACTGGTTTTATGGTTTTATTATGATAGGTAAAGCTGTCCTGCTTTATCGGTTTAGAGATGTTACTAAAAGTTGGTAATGGCACTGTGTACATGATTTCAAGAGAGGCCTCCATTGCCGAAAACCTCACATGAGATGTTTGAATTCTTCTGGAATGTCGGCTGTAATCTGATGTCTGGAACAATGCCTTGAGGTGCACCTTGGGTCTTCCTGTACCATTAAATGCCACTGCATGACCAAACTGTGACAGTGTGACTCTACCCAAACTACATACCCCGAAAAATACCAACAAAAACCCCAAAAGTTCAAAAATATCTAATAAAATAATACTGAATCATTGTCTACATCATTTGTCAACTTCAGAACTTTGTCAAAATTTAATGTGTCTTAATTTATACTCATGAAGTTTGTGTGAGTGAGTGAGTTGGGTTTTACAGCGAATCGGCACAAAATGGTCAAATATCGATGAGACATTGAAAGAAGGGAGATGTTTAATTATTTACAAATATATAATATATTAGATAATACGGAAATTGTAATGAAATTGCACTTCATGTTCTGTCTATTATTGGTTCTGTAAAAAAAAATCATATTACTACTATTTTCATCAAATATATTATGTATTAATTGACCACAGAAGTCTATCTATGATAAAAACATAAACTCCTGTCATATGGTCTATAACAAAATCTGTTATAAAAATATTTTGAAGGGTGTTAATGGTAAAAGATTTAAGGTCAGTTATTTAGATAAATCTTGAGCATACTTTTGCAAGAAATTTACAATGTGGTAAAGGCTTTACTTTCTTTCATTTGTAGAGAAAAATCATACATCTGGCACAGGTAATTTGAATAGTTCAATTAATCTTGTTGCGTCAGTTTAGGGTGGCTATTGACAGCTAGGTGGTATTAATCACTTCACAACAGAATATAACCTCAGAATCGCATTTTTAAGCATGTTGACATGAGCCTAGAGGGAAAATGTTTTGTTTGTTTTTTTTTTTCTGAGAAAGTATGGGTGTCAGTATGAAGAAAGTAACTCACATTATTCTAAACAGACATTTTACATCTAAAATTAAGTTTAACTTTTGTTTTCTCTCAGAAATATTTATACAGCTACTTAGTGTGAAGTTTCTACATGTAACAACAAACACCTGATTCTGAAAACTGACCCCTGCAATTCATGATGGGCCAATGGTCATTTAATTTCCATGTTAATAGTTATAAGCAGATTACTGATAAAAGTTGCCAGGAGAACCAAGTCTCTCTGTAATAATAGCCAAACTGTGATAATTGACTGTTAAATGGCCATTAATGTTAGGATCAGTTAAGACAATAAATCAAAGAAAAGCAGGGGAAGCAGAAACCCTAAAGTCATATCCTCTCAAATTCACTGATAATGCACATCTCTGAGAACTATTGTTTAATGCTACAAAGAAAGTTTATGATTAGTCAATAACTTGAGCTAATTTCAAAGGAATTGAACAAACAACGAATAAAATTATTATAATAAGCATTTTTAGGCATACAATCATATAAGATAATAAGTGGTTAAATATTTTAACAAATAACATTTTACAGAATAAAAGTTCACTAAGTGCATATTGTAAAATTATAATGAAACAAACTGTCACACAGACTTACAAAGTCTGTTTTGATCAAACAATCTGTTATAAAGTTTGTTCCTTCCTTCATTATGGCACTGATAATTTCTAAGGAAACCCTTTTTCCTATAATCATGATAAAACATATTTTCCAAAATGCACAACTGGTTCATTGATTACGTAACCGCTCCAGTCCTCATTACATGAGGTTAATTTAAATTATCATTTAAAATTATAGATAAATTACATACCATAGCTACTTTTCTAATGTGTTTAACAAACAGAACATTTTTTTTAATTCATGAAATTGTCAGGACTTTCTTTCTTTCTTTCTTTTATATTGAATAATAATATTCTGTTGTGACAAACAGCTCTTTCTGTGTCATCGGTAAGGTTCAATCAATGGTTTAACTTCGGACGAGTTCGGTTCCGCCCGCGTTAGGCTATATCACGAACACGAGCAGATGAAGAATTTTTACAAAAGTCATAAGCTTTTAAATGTCTGGGGAAGCAAGGAAACATTAAAATAATTTGAAAACAGAAATATATATAAAAGATTTTCGTCAGTATAATACTTCAATAGGATAAAAAATACCCCCAAAATATGAATGAAGTGACTACAGAGGAAAGAATAAGATATGTATCACAGGTTTTTACTTATTTTACTCAGTAGCTGTATGCCGTAAATCGCAAATGGAAGCATTAATAATTCATTTTAAATAAATATTTTATTTTTTTTAAAAAGAGAAAAGAATGACAAACACTTTAATAGGATAAAAAATATTGTGCCTTCATTCTAATGAAAACGGCATTTGTTCATTTTTTCTTTCTTTGTTTCTATTGGAATATATCAACCAGGTAAAATTTACCGATAAGACAGCGAACTCAACCTTATTGTGTTGGTCATGGCATTTTACATGAGCCTATGAGACTTTCTGTTTTTAAGAATATAGCATTGACTGAATTCCATTGCTTTTTCTACTTGGACATCTTTTATTTTTAATTTATAAGGAAAATGTTCTCTAAGATGTTTTTTATATGATCTTTTTAGAGAATAAATGCAGTTCAAACATACATTATTTTGTTTTTGTGTAAGATGATAACACTGTATAGCAATTATCATTCTACTGCTAAGGAAAAACTAGAGGGGAGGAAGCAAGCATCTGTCAGACATAATTAGATACCTGCTGTGCTTAATGGCCATTTTATTGGTCTGTGGTCAGTAAATTACATGCATTATAATGTGTGAAAATGTGCAGCATAACAGTCTTGTCCAGGAACTGTATAAATCATTCCTAATAAATTCATCATCATGAGGGTAGGAACAGAGAAACCAGTTTCCCCGTTAAATGCAAGTGAGCTACTGGTAACATTTTTCACGTCTTTGGTATGATGGGGCTGGAGATCGAACCCAGGCCCTCCCGCACACAAAGCGAACGCGGACTAGGCTGTCTGTTCTGTTAAAGAATATGCTTTTGAAATGAAGTCATCAGTCTAAAAATAAAGGCGCATGTACATGAATGTAAGCAAGTATTATTTACTGCGTGCGCAGGTAATCTCTAATATTCGGGCACTTAATAAGATTAATGTTACATATGCACGTTTTAGTATAAAAACATCTGCGCATATATTTAAATCATCTGCGCACATTTCACTCGGCTTGTTGGAAAGCTTACTTTCACGCACACTTATTAGTAGACTAGCCGATAGACTGATAATAAATATATTTCTACATTTTTTCCCCTTTTTGTCGAATTCAATTCCACAGAGACAAAAGCCAGTCTATTTTAGATATTTTCAAAGAGGATGATATTGGACATAGGACATAGACTGGCTCAGTTCACTACATTCAGGCATAAAAAAAGTAAAAAGATATATCATAGTCCAGGAGCTAGTTTAACTTATTAGCTATTACATGCGCACCTGCATATGACTTTCTTAGACATGCGTACTGAGCAGTTTGTCCGTTCTTTTTGCTGCAGCCGTTTCATCTCGAATCTGTTAGAAAGCTAAACTTGCATTTCGATTGGAGAAAAGAATTTTAACAAATAAGTACAAAGTATAACTAGCTATACATGCATATGGCAACAACACTGCCTCTCAATGTCTCAATGGTGTATAATTTTACTAATGTATAAAATGCAGCGAAATTAACTGATGTGTGTCACATATCAACTACTATTTACAGCAAAATTCATAATCAATGAAAATCATATCAAACAAGTTCAGTGTCTGATTTCCTGAATTATTCCTTTGAATTTACATGTTTGTGGAGGTAAATATCATTTACTACACTTCGCTAACAATTATTCTTTGCACTGAAAAATAGTCTAATCTTTAGACTGACTAAATAATCTGTCCCCAATGTACCTGAACATTAAATAGTCTATCCTCAAAGTAACAGAAAATAAATAAATCACCCAAACATAGGTATTTTGGTGAGTACCTTTTCTGGATGAATGTATTTTTCTCCCTCGCTAGGCTCACACATTGATAATTGAAAAATATATCACTTTTATACACTGGCTGTACATTTCATTTCCAGTTCAAGTGTTTCTGTATGTCATTTGAACACATAATTACCTAGAGACAAACTGCACATTAAAAATCTTGGGTAATATTCTCCAATATTTTCTTGACTTTCAGATAATTGTACAAACCTTTATGTGTAGTTGATTAAGGAACAAACAGACCATCTTTGTAAGTTCAATAACATTCCTTATATTAAAATGAATTGTGTGTACATTTTGATGACTCAAACAAGAAAAGACACTCTATCCAAGCACACAGTCTAGTTTTATAACCCCGAAGACACAAGTTTCAATTCAATATCTGCATTAGTTTTGGTGATACCGTATAACTGGTTATTTCTATTAAGCTTGTAACATTCTGTTTCGACATTCTTTATTTTTGATAATAATAAAAAAATTATGCCCTTGGTGTTGAAGACCCTGGATAAAAGTTCCTGCGTTAATTGTCTACGTACAGGCATTTTGCTTGACAAAAGTAATCAAATACATTAAATGATAAAAAATGATGATATGTAACTGAAATGCAAACTTTCATGTAATTTTATGACATGTTTTCCATAGCAGACCAGTTGTAACAGCACAATAAGGTATTATAAACTCATGGGCTCTAAAAATGTTGAACACCTGGGACCGTATTCATAAAGCATCTTAAGTATAAGTATAAGAAATTGATTATTTACTTAAGTATTACTTAGGTTAGAAATTTATTTTACTTAAGTATAATTATTTGTTATTCATAAAAGAATTTAATAAGTAATTCTTGTTTTTTTATTGTGGACGAAAACATTAAAAAAATAACATTAATTTCAGACAGATACAACATGCACAATTATGTTTAAAGTACTTTTATCTGAAAACAACACTTTAATCGTACTCACCACGTTATTTTATTTTCTGACTTAAGTCATTTCTTACGTATCTTAAGTTTTAGCTGTTTTATTACTAGAACTTAAGTTTTTACTTAGACTTATGTTGAAATCACCACAAACTTAAGTAAAATCTTAAACTTAAGTCAAAACCTATACTTAAGATGCTTTATGAATACGGCCCCTGGACTTCATCATAAAATATTAACGATTACTCATTATGCCCTAAATTCCATGAATATGAATTCAAAAGTGTATTGTTTTCTTTTTCAGATTTTGGGGACCTCAGAGAAAGTGAAACAGGACAGAAGATGCAAAAAAATATTCATAAAAATGTAGTAGATTCTTCAGATATTAGCTGTCTCATGTGAATACGCAAAATACCATAAACCACAACCATAAAGGATATATTTTGTATGTGGCTGCCACAACTGAAGAAAATAGCAGATATATGAAATGGAAACTCAAAGTCAAAACTAACATGATATGGAATTAAACATTTACGCTCATGTAGAATGTGCCAAAACCATGTTACAAACTATTTTTTAATTGTGTACATACCGGTAGTGATACTTATGCCTACATGTACATTATGATATCATGCAATATAGGAAATTCTGGAAAGACTCAAACCCTGATCCATAGATCCACCACTTGCGAAAAACAGTGTCACAACCTTTTTACCTGTACCTTTTATGTCCCTTTTAAGGAAGAAATCGGCAAAAATAGTAGTTTTTGTCAAAATTAAATGAGATATATGGTTTTACAAGACATATGACATAAAGTCGCCATAATACAATTTTTAATGTACCGGTAGTCATAATCATTTAATAGCTTGCATTACCTTACAGCTATGAAAAAAGGTTTAGTGCCATAACGTTCCTCTTTTTTATGGGGCATATTTTTCTATCATTTGAAAATTATGATTACTGTTTTTAAATGACATCCACGCTCTTTTCAGTGTTTGACTGTATCATGGTGAAGGTACTGTTGAGCCATGGAACACAAAGAACCTTTTATAATCAAAGATCTTTTATAATACACGGCACGGCCTTTTTCTTAGATTTAAGTTTGGTATGTATTAATTGATATTTCATGTCAGACACTTGGGGTTCAGCTGTCAAGTGAATTGCTGTAACAGTCTCTTCAAGTATACTTTAATAAATCATTCCGATCATAGTATCTTTTATGGATATAAAATTTTCCATACTATTAGGACTTTTTGAGAACACAATGTTTCGGTTTATGCTACATTTATATCCCAATCTTCACATTTGGACTAAAGACACTCATAATCAGAACTGACAGTGAACTTGTATGAAAAATAGGACCTATCTATTTTTGATGATGATACAAATCCATTAGTTGAGGAAGTATAATTAACTTCTAGAACTTGGACTGTATGTCTTTATCTTTGTACATGTTAAAGATGTTTACTTGAAATTTTAAGACTACATTTCACGAAACACGTGTCTGAAAACAGTAAAGATCTTATTCTGAACTTGAATTATTATATCTCTGCATATGTGGGGAGAGTTCAGACTACCTTCTGAGACTACTGGTGAGATTTCAATTGTATTTCGTACGGATGCTCTGTACCATGGCTCTTGTTGCATAGATCATTAGCGTTTCTGGGATGAAAACGTATTTAGGTGTCAGAGGTAATTGCGACTCGCAGGTCCATTTTTTGCTTATCTATTTGTAAAATAATAGTCGTTTTCTATTTTTAGATACTAAGATAAAAATTATTCTTCATGATGGTTTATTGAAACAGTGAACTCACAAGTGGCTTGTGACACAGTAATATTCATATATCTTTCATATGTTCACACTAACACAAGAGGTGGATAACTGCATTGATATAAAGAAGATTTTACTTATTTATTTTGTTGGGTTTAACGTCGCACCGATGCAATTATAGTTCATATGGCGACTTGCCAGCTTTGATGTTGGAGGAAGACCCCAGGTGCCCCTCCGTGGATTGTTTAATCACAAGCAGGCACCTGGATAGAACCAATAACCTTCCATAAGTCAGCTGGATGGCTTCCTCACATGAAAACATTCAAAGCCCCGAGTGAGGCTCGAATCCACTTCGATGAGAGGAAAGTGATTTGAAGTCAGCGACCTTCATCACTCGGCCACGAAGTCCCCATGACTTAAAGAAGAGCATATTCACTATTTGCACTAAGGTGACATTATATTGTAGATAGGGGGTCGGGGTGGTACTCATCTATTCAGCAAAATCATAACCAGTAATATCCTCCAATGTTTCAAAGACGTAACCACTTGAAAGAGAGAAGCACTATCTTTTTTTAGAAATAATGGATCATATTGTAGATAGAGGAATGTTCCTCTATGCTACGAAAATACATCTAGCTGGACTAAGAGTAATGTCCCTCTATTTGTCATAATTATGTTACAGACAGAGGAATGTCCCTCTATGCTACAAACTACTACAAGCTGAAGAGAGTAAAGTCTCACTATCTTTAGTGTTTTTGTAGATAGAGGAATGTTCCTCTATGTTTCAAAGTAATACTAGTTGGAGATAGTTATGTACCTCTATCTCACTTCTTGTAGATAGAGGAATGTTCCTCTATCTGCAACATATGACCAATAGAGGGACGTTAGTCTTAGTTCAGCTAGATGTATTTTTGTACATTTATCTTACTTCCTGAAGATAGAGGAATGTTCCTCTATGTTACAATAACACTACTAGCTGGAGACAGTATTGTTCTTCTATCTTTTATATGTTGAAGATAGAGGAATGTTCCTCTATGTTTTAAAAAAATGCTACTAGCTAGAGAGTAATGTTTTCATAATTATGTTGTAGATAGAGGAATGTTCCTCTATGTTACAAAAAAGTACTACCTAGAGAGAGTAAAGCTCCTCTATCTTTCATATGTTATAGATGGAGGAATGTTCCTCTATGTTTCAAAATACAGTTTACAGAGTTCCCATGGAAAAAGGACAAATGGAATTTCCTTTTTTATTCTGGAAGGCCTTATAAGGTATACATTATGGGTCATCTTTTCCTGTGTTCTTAAAAAGGGTGTTTTACTCGTTTTATCACAGAAACAACTTAATCAGCAGACTGAAAATGTCACAAGATGATGTGCTAAATATATGCAATACATCCGCTCTAACTTTCCTGGCATTTCTCAAAATTGGAATTTTCATGATTTTTTTTCGCACTGGTGTCAACGCAAATTTGTCGTTAATCCAATTTATTGTCCCTTGCCCCCATAAACAGCACGATTTTCCCACTGATAAATGAGCGGATCCAGTGAAAAAAAAGAGTGTTTATGCAAGAATGTTTATGAAGTTATGATAATTCATCACCGCTTAACTGTTTCCTATAGACATTAAACTGAAGTGGTATTATCCTTGAGCCTGCTGACGGCAAGTGATTCTGCCTTTGCGACCAGTGCAGACCAAGATCAGCCTGCACATCCGTGTAGTCTGATCATGGTCTGCACTGTTCGCTGTTCAGTCAGTTATTTTTCAGTAAACACCCCTTCGAATAATAAAAGGTATTGCCCAAATTGAATAACGGACCAATCCATTATAGAAATTTAGCAGCGGTACTCACCTTCGCCTAGCGTGTCAGTCAGCTTTCGAATTTCGTCATTAAGGTTATCGATCTCAATGTGTAGCTCACCTGTTTGTTCTCCACCATCGTCATCTTCTCCTGAAGGTTGCAGTGGAGAATGTAATTGAGCAAACTTAAAGGACGTGTTTACGTTAAAGTTTAAGGTTTTAATTGAGAATATAATTGAAGAAACTTAAATGATGGGTGTACTTTGATGATTAAAGTTACAGTTGAGAATGTGAATTGAGCAAACTTAAAAGATATATTTACGTAGAAGTTTAAATGTAATTGAAAAAAAAACCTGAAAAGATATATTTATGTTAAAGTTTAAGGTTGCAGTTGAAAGTTTAATTGAACAAACTTTAAGGATATGTCTACTTTAAACTATAAGGTTGTTTAAGAATATGTGTTCTTTAAAGTTTGAGGTTGCAGTTAAAAATATTATTGAAATACGTATAGCACATGTTTTTTTTAACATAAAACAAAAAAGAAATGAAGAGCTAAAAGCATAAAAATAAATTTATAAAACGGAAAGGATTAATAAAGGAATTCAAAAGGTAGACACAAATTGTAGTTAAGGCCACACCAAATTGATTACCAGTTCGTCGGATTTCCCGCACCAATTTGACGAGAAATGAAAAAAAAAAATATTTTAATTTTTTTTGACCGCCCGCACCTGGCGTATTTTTTGCGCTGGGTCGAAATCAGTAGGAACGAAAAAAAAGGTGGAAATTCCGAAGTTTAAACGCACCTAGCTTGTAATTTAGGCCAGCATTTTTTAATTTTTTAGTTAACAGGAGCGCAGACCCTATTTATTTTTTTTTGACAAAACGAAATAAAAATAAAAGTCATTTCCTACTTTTATTTTCATTTTACCCGCCGACCGTCCATATTTGCTACTGTCAATACAAGTTTAACTGTATGGTAGTGGTTTTGTTTCATCAAAGTGAGCAGACGCATGAAAAATGGCAGCCTGCAAACGGTCACATTAATGATTGTTTTATATTTCTGTCGGGCAACCTAACCGAGTGGAGATATTGCGCATATGAAAAGCTTATCTCAATATTCCGAGGATCAAGTCAAATTAGTTTGAATAAAGTTCTAACCAGGTACCCTAACTTAAAAGATAATTATCAAACATGAAACTCCTGGCAATATTCTCATGTCCACTTTAGTATACTAATAAAGAAGACCCATTGAAAGTATGTATGGGACAAACATTCAGCCACTAATTGCCACATGTGCCTTTTACACTGAGGAACACAATAAAATATCCAGTAAAAAATGTATTTTCGGACTCCTAACTTACTATGTCCAAGTCCCATTTCAGTGAAGAGTCCTTTCTCCGAAACTGTTGTTTGAACATCTGCCAATAAGGTTATTTTGTACACATTTTTGCTGAACCAAAATTAAGATTGTTTCGGATTGTCATACTATATAGATGGAAATACACTTTATTTGGTGTTAAACATGACGCAAGCGATAATTACTTTTTTTTTTCATCGCTCTTCGCTCGCATCAATAAATGATGATTTGAAAAAAAAATATTTTAATTTTTTTTTCGCTCGCTCGCCCCAAATATTTTTGAAAAAAAAAATCCGAAGAACAAGATATCAATTTGGTGTGGCCTAAGTTCTGAAAATTCAGAAAGATACCTGAAATGTACTGAAATGTAGAATGACATGAACTTTTTAATTTTATTTGCTTTTTGAGGATGACCTTATACCTAATACCTTAAAACTAAATCGCAAACAGATGTTTCGTTAACTATAAAACACAACTTTCCTTTGAATATTTCCAGGTTGTCTATCAACACTTCAAGAACTGCTTGTATCTGGCTCACTTTTGTCATTCAGGCCGTTTTGATTTCCAAAGAGGTCATATTGTGACAAAGGGTAATCCGGTAGCTTCATCATTTGCTGAGGAAACCTGATGTCTTTTTTCCGAATATCAGGCAAAGCTTTCATTATTCTAGTAACAATATAAATGAACATATTGGTCATGACATAAAATAACTTTTCCATTGAACTTTTCTATTTATTAATTTTTTTTGGAATCTGGACCAACAAATATCAATATTTATTTAAGGAACACTTAATGACAGTCGGCCATTTTAGTGAAACTATACTATTTGCTAAGTTCGGTATTCGGTAATCTTCTCATAATGCCTGATTCAGAGACAGAAAATACAAAATCAAAATTAATTTGCCGATTCTCAGTACGGAGCCATTATTTAAACCAGAAGTCGAAATCATTTTGTAAATTAAATCATTCTAAAGGTAATATTTGCCTAAAAGAAGCTTAAAAGCTAAGAATACAATGAATTAGTTTTCCTCAATTACTTAGTAATGTATTACCAAACGCACTGCAACGTTTTGACGAGAGAGCTATTTATAACATAGTATGCGTTTTAATGCAATTACATGTATTCACTATCATCGTAGCTCCCTTTCAGGAGTCATCGTCTTAAAAGAATTTAATACCTAAAACCTGCCGAAATTATGGTCACATTTTAAATCTGCACCCCTCTAGACTTACGTCATTTTTCTTCAAACTTTAGAAAACGCTTTCATTACTAAGTAATGGTCATAAAAAGAAAATATACTAATTCTGTGTATTTTAGGAACTTTTTATCGATAAAAAACTTTTAATCAATTAAATTATGCAGAAAACTCGCAGAAGAGGTAGTCACACTGTTGAAATTTGATGCAAAATAATTACAACATTACAACATTACAATATATACTAAAACAATGCCGGTTTATGACTTTCAAATCTAATAAAAATTCTTATCTGTTTTGAAAAAAAAAAGAAATAATAAAGTTCATCCGCAGGCATGACCCTTTAATCAATTAAATATATACTGAGCAGACCAGTTAACTCACCACCTGCTGTTTTGTATCTTAACAATTACTAAATGTACGTTTATGAAATTAAGCGTACAGTTAGATGAACATATAGTTAATAATACAACAAAATTAAAAACAATATCAAATGGCACACAAATATTTTTTATTCAATTAACTGTAACATCCAAATTCTTAAAAGACACAAAAATAGGTGTTAAAGTTCTGTTTTTAGAAAAAAGGTGAATACCATTTATAACAATACTAACATCTCTGACTTTCAATATAACATTACTTCTTATTACATTGCAAAAAATGGTAAAATCTTTATATATTAATCATTACAAAGTATACTTACAGATCTCTTTTGTTTTGACCATTTTCAAGAGTTCGTCCATTTACTATTACGCTGCAAGCCGCAAATAACAGGACAATTTTCATCTTTGGCTTCAAGGTTTAGGACCTGCAACATGCAAAAACAATATTTAAACATATCGAACTACATTCTGTAGATTAATTCAGATTTATCACATGTTTGACATCGCGGGAGTGTAATAAAGCCATTAAATAAAAAAAAGATAAAACACTAGCTTAATAAAGCTTTGACGTCGACGTCGTTTATATTATAGGAGACGATGGTCAAATTGTCTTGTTTATATAGTAAAAGAAAATAGACTTCTTGATGTTCCGACAGGAAAGGCTAACATGTGATAAAAAGAATATTATATTTGTGACTTTCCACATTGAATTTATTAATTTAAAACTCGTTGAATGAAATTGCTAAAATGCTCTGAAAAGGCACTCATGTAATATCCTCTAAATATAAGACTTCAGTCGTTTTTCAAAGTAAAGAAAAATAAATAGTACAGCTAAATGAACATTTGACTAAACTATGTTGCATTAACGTTGACGCTCCTTAATTTCTAAAATGGACTGGTCCATTTTTTATTTGGGCAGTACCACTTATTATTCAAAAGGATTTTCACTGAATATTTACCGACTGATTAGCGAACAGTGCAGACTATGATCAGCTTTCACAGATCCGTGCAGGCTGATCTTGGGCTACACTGGTCGCAAGGCAAAACCACTTGCCGCCAGCGGACTAAACGTTAAACAATCATTCACCGGGTCTTGGTCTTATGAAGTCTTGTCGTCAATAAGCTTGTTGGATTTATGCTTTTATCCCACTTTATTATCCTTGTGCAAAATAAGTATGATTCATAAAATCGAGAACGTGCAATATGTAAATGATTCATAATATCAAGGATGTGCAAAATGTAAATGATTGATAATATCAACAACCTACAAATTTGTTCATTTCCCGGTTAACTATTCATTTCCAAAGTCTGCAACTTATTTTCAACTTGGTCGCTCAGCTGTAACCTACACTTAACATTTCATAAAATTATACTGCGTATTGGTTTCACGATATAGATATAAAATGAAGTTATTAACTGCCTAACGTTAATGTAAAAAGTGTTTTTCTACCTTAACAATGTAAAATATAGCATGAAATTTGCGAGGTAGCTGGGTTCATATCAGTTTGCTCAATGGCACATTATCCCGTAGAGATTGTTTATAGCTTAATGTGGATTTGAAAACTTGATTTATTTAAGACATAGTTATAAAATATTATTTTACCTTTTTCTTTACCATAAACCTAACACATGTTTGCTATACATCCAGCTGTATACGTATAGTCTACTCGGGTATTCCGAATCAGTCTAAAATGCGGGCCACTCTAAACGTTTTACAGCTGATGACAACATTTGCTTTAGCAGAATTAAGAAAAAGCTTATGCTTGTATTTTTAATCTTCTATAATGCATATTAAACAACCATAGGTTATATCGTTTACCATTTTTTCAAGCGATAAACACAGTTTAAGTATGTTGTATATTGACTCGAGATGCTAATTTTTGCCGAGAAAATATAGAGCTGCCCTCTTCAAGAGACTCTTACTTAATTGTCAGATGATGTACATAGATAAATAATACATGGACATGGTGTAGAAGATATACCTATCACACTATAGATATATAAATATTTTGACATTACATATAAATTAGTTGTTTATATTAAACGAAAGTGATTAAATATGGGGTATTCCGAATCACTGTACTTATGTCTATCTGTTCTATACCAAATAGTTGTTTATATATAACATATATACCTCACTTCCCTTTCATAACCGTTAAATATTTACTAGTGTCACCCTATTCAATTAAAAATGCCTTCAACACATGTCAACAGTAAGTCTGAACCATTTTACATTCTCATGACTTTGTGTTACACGGAATCGTGGTTTGTCTCCATGTTGAAACTTTAACAATAAATATATACAGCTTTCATTATTACCTATTTTTTTTTATTCAAAATAATCCGGAAATGACTCGAAATAGCCGAGGCCATGGAGTTCGGGAAAATTTAAATATTCCGCAAAGTTTGGAATATTTCAGAATTTAGATAAAAGTTTTTTATTTGCAGTTAAATGATGTTTTCATGAATATGTATAAAAAATATTGTACATGTTGAAGCATTAGTCAAATTTTAATTTTTACGAAAACCGGTTCGGAATAGCCGGGTAGACTGTATTTTCGCGAGTATAATATATCGGTCTTCTTTTGCTTTCTATAGTTGCCTATTTATCATTTCACCCTATCTTGTCTATCCAATTTTTCTATCTGTTCAGTGAGTCAAACGATATTTGTAAAGTTTTCCTTACTGTTTATGAAAACATATTTAGACATTTAGTTGGTAATATTAGAGCTTTCATGGGAAATACTCAAACAATGCTCATAGTTTAAACATCTGATATTTCTTTAAAAATGCAAAAAATCTAACATTTACCTTGCACAAATCCACTGCAAATCCAGACGTGAATGTGGGTATCCAGGTTGATTTAATAACATAATAACCGGTATGCAATTTACCATGCACATCTATTTCTATGCGTAATATTAAAATTGATCGCTCCGATGCAACCATCAATATAAAATTCAGTCACGTACAAAAATGAGCGGTGCAACAGGTTTTACATGTATAGATTACAAAACGTACAGTTAATGAATCATGACACCCCAATAAGTCGCTTTGGTGTCCGCTTCTAAGAAAATCTAGCGGACCTGAACTTTTTAAATGAAAATGTGTTTAAAAACATTAGAGCGACTAAGGTTAATTCTGATTTTTTATATATAACTTTAACCCTCATCGTGCTGGACACGGTTGTTAGGGCAAGTACCCCTTTTAACAGTTAATGGCACCGTCCAAATGAAAAGATCGACGAGTTCATTATAGAAATTTAGTAGTGTTAAGGTTAATGAATGTCATACAAAAATCAATATCAAATTATATACTCTGATGCTGTACTTCTCTTTTTTATCCATACTAGTTTTTGTTTTCTTGGAATGATGTGGGATGATATTGATGTACACGTGTACTTTTCATACTTAATGTACATTGCCTGTCACCCACTCAAATGTTTGCGGCGTCTGTACGTACCAGGTTTTAAAGTCTGTTTAAAACAAACAATGCAACTGTCTTAATGAGAGAACATGCGTAATAACATAGCAAGATAGTATTATATAGTGTTTTGTTTTATTTAGCACATACACTTAGGCATTCAAACACATAAGGGTTAGAAAGCAAGATCATTTGATTTATATTTCAATATATACTTATCCGGAAACAGCAAACAACAAGAAATTAATAGCGTTTGGTGTTCATAACGAAAATGTGGTTGATTATACTATACATTTAAACCATCTAGGTCTGTGATCAAGTGTAATTACTGGCAGATGCAACACTTGACTATAAAATGGCATATTTGTGCTTATAATTATACTAACATACCTACTAATACATACGTACTTCTGCTGCTAAATTTTGTGGATCAAAGCAAGGAAAACTTTCTTTTAAATAAAAATAAAGCCAATCTTGCAGCTGTAATTAATCTATTCCCGAGCTCAAAGACAGACAATTTAATGCCCTTTGCAATGGCACTCCTTAATGCTAATAGATAATAACAACACATATTTCATTCCAGTTGATATCACTAACAAGGAAACAAAAGACAAAGTGCCTATCATTCCTTATTTTGTTCTTGGTCTTTTGAAGACATTAATTATAATTTAGATCATACTGAATGAATACAGTCGCTCTCTTTTTCTCGTCCTTTCGTCCGTCCCGAAATCTTTTTCCTGACCACTCTTTCTATACTTAATACATTTGCAACTACTGTTAGGGTCATAACCATGCCCAGTACATTAAAGGACTACATTGTGCTGAAAGCAATAAGAGTAAGAATAAAAAAGCTTTTCTGGACATATTTTCTTACACTTTTTAAGTGTTCTGTCCCGAAGTTACATAAATGAATTTCTACCAGTTGATCAATTGATAAATGATTTAAGATTTAAAAGCATCTGACCAAAAGTTACAAAACGAGTTTGCTTTCATCTAACTATTCAAATCTTATAACCATTTAAACAAACATGTGCTATGTGTGGTTGAGTAGATTTGGCATTTTAAAAGTGTGTATGTTACGCCTGTAGTCGGTTTCAAGGCAAGAGCATAACTATTGCGTTAACATTCATGTATTGCAAGAACATACTACGAATAAATCTACGAGCTGTAGGCATTTCAATCAATAACATGTTCACATGAATTTCATATTGCCATTTAACTATCAAAGTTTATACCGTTATAAATGTGCAATTTCAAATATATATCACATGTTGTCGGAACAAGGCCATGTCATATTTGTTGTCATTACACAAGACTACAAAACTAAGTGTAATGACATTTTGATGTTGAAGGGGCATACCTTATAACTCGGTGCACCCGAAAACCGTCCGATATTGATTTACTTGCAGAGAGTTTATAATTTTACATCGAATGACGCCGATCCCTAATCGCTGGACCTAATAGTTCACCCACAATTCTCGTTTTCCTGTCACTTTGGTTTTGCACCACCGTAACACCTACAACGCGCTGATCCGTTGTAATGAAGTATTTCGACCCCCATAGAATAATGACCCCCGGTCATAATTCTGTAGAAAAAGTGACCCCCGGTCATAGTATTATGATCTCCAGATCATAGTACTATGACTCCCCCATGTGAAGTAAACTGAACGTCACGAAGAATATTGACTCCCATAAAAAAACGACCCCCGGTCATTTGATCAAATTTAGTGATAACTCATGCATCTAAGGCCTAATTGCTGCATTTTATGCCCCCACTCGGGGGAGGGGGGCATATATATTTGCCCTTGTCCGTCCGTCCTTCCGTTTGACCATTAGCCCCAGATACTATCACTTGACACAGAAATCAGAGCATTCCGCGACGGGAAAAGGGATTCTATTTCTAGACGCTGTATCTTGGTGTATACATTTTTTTCAGGAAAATAACAATTCACAATACGTTCACAAAACACACAAGTGTCAATAATCCCTGCAAACTTCGGTATGAAGTAATTCTTCAGAAGAAAACTGCACAAGAAACTGCTAGCATAGAACTTAGTATTAACAGAAGTTGCAATAATTAGCAGTGGCAGTAAAGTACGGTAGCGGCAACAATAGAAAGTAGTAGTAGTAGTAGTAGTTGTAGTAGTAGTAGTAGTAGTGGCAGTTGTTGTGGCAGTTGCAGCAGCAGCAGCAGCAGCAGCAGAAGCAGCAGAGGAATAAGTGACAGCAACAACAACAGCAGGAGAAGAAGAGGTAGATGTACAAGACGTATTAGTGGAAGCAGGTATAGTAGTATCAGTAGTAGCAGTTGTAGTTGTAGTAGTAGAAGTAGTAGTAGTAGTAGTAGTAGTAGAAGTAGTAGTAGAAGAAGAAGTACATGTAGTAATAGCAATAGAAGTAGCGGCACCAGTAGTAGTAGTACAATCAAAATGTTAACTATTGGCAATGGAGGGTATTAGAGTTGTAGATCTAGTAAAATTATCCGTTAGGTTTGGTGGGGATCACTTTTTAATAGATATTATCGTCGAAAGTCATTTTAGGAGCCGGTGTTTTACACGGAAAGAGTGACTTTTTTAAATAGAATAATGTCAGGGAATCGATATTGTATGAGAGTTCGAATGTAGTAATTTCGGCAGTGAGTATTTTACATGGAAGGAGTCACTTTTTCTATAGAATAATAACCGGGGTCGTTATTCTATGAGATTCGAAGGGAGTCATCTTTAGGGAGTCAGTATTTTACTTGGAGGGGTCAGTTTTTCTATAGAATAATGACCGGGGGTCGTTATTCTATATAGTTTTCAAAGGGAGTCAGTTTTTTATAAGGGGAGTCAATATTTTACAGGAAAGGAGTCACATTTTCTATAGAATAATGACCGGGGGGTCGTTATTCTATGGGGGTCGAAATACTTCATTACATCGGCCGTATTAGTTGGAAGGGGATACGTAGCTAATAGGGTTGTTACAGAAAGTTACAGGGGTACCGTTGGATAGATATTGGAACGCTTTATTGTTCTTACAAAAACTTTTAACGATTATCGGTCTTACTTATGTAAAATTTAAATCAGACATATTTCTTCTTGTCGTTGTACTATTAAAGGATGAATAGCGATTTATTATAAAATGTCACTATATTGCTGTTTACGTGCCTAAAATGACATTTTTCGATGCAAGTTCTTCTGTGAAATTTCATTTATTTGTTACTTTAGGTTTATTTAGCTTAAAATATAGTTTCTCAGTATCTACTAACCTCGTTACAGGGTATGCCTCTTTAAAGAGACTTGCCTCCAGGTGAAAATTATTATTTTATATTTTTCAAAGCAATTTTTTTTAGATATCGAAAATGATAAACCAGTATTGCATAAGTAGATATTTTAATGTGTATCATATAAAATACAGCTAAATTTATTCTATTTTGCATCAAATTGCACTAGCATGACTAACATTTTAGAAAATTTTCTTCATATTCTATTGATTAAAACAGTGTTTATATAAATCAAAAGTTTATTTTGCAAATGGCGTCAAGACGTGCAGGGGAAGTAAATATGAATAGAAAAAATGAGATTGGTGAAATGCCGCCGCCCCCCCCCCCCCGCCCCAGTTGGAAAATGCGTTCTTTTTTTTTGTTGGGTTTAATGGCGATGGTGGAGGAAGACCCCGGGTGCCCTCCCTGCATTATTTCATCACGAGCGGGCACCTGGGTAGAACCCCCGACCTTCCGTAAGCCAGCTGGATGGGGTTTCCTCACTCGAACCCACATTGGTGAGGGGCAAGTCAGCGACCTTAGCCACTCGGCCACGGATGACCCTGCAAATAGCGTTAAGAGGGTAGGGGAAGTAACTATTACAAATGTGGTTGGTAAGAGGGGCCTCCCCTTAATTTTGCAAATGGCGTCAAGGCGGGTAGGGGAAGTAATTCCTAATGGTAAAAACAGGTCGGTGAGAGTAATCTCCCGTTAATTTTGCAAATGGCGTCAAGGCGAGTAGGGGAAGTAATTCCTAAAGGAAACAAAAAAAAACAGGTCGGTTAGTCACCTCCCCTTAATTTTGCAAATGGCGTCAAGGCGGGAAGGGGAGGTAACTCCTACTGGAAAAAACAGGCAAGTTAAGAGTGACCTCCCCTTAATTTTGCAAATGGCGTCAAGGCGGGTAGGGGAGGTAACTCCTACTGGAAAAAACAGGCAAGTTAAGAGTGACCTCCCCTAATTTTGCAAATGGCGTCAAGGCGGGTAGGGGAGGTTACTCCTACTGGGAAAAAACAGGTAAGTTAAGAGTGACCTCCCGTTAATTTTGCAAATAGCGTCAAGGCGGGTAGGGGAAGTAACTCATAATGGAGACAAACAAGTTCGTTAAGAGTGACCTCCCTTAATTTTGCAAATGGCGTCAAAGCGGGTAGGGGAAGTAACTCCTAATGGAAGAAAACAAGGTCGGTTTGAGCGACCTCCTCTTAATTTTGCAAATGGCGTCAAGGCGGGTAGGGGCAGTAACTCCTAATGGAAAAAAAACAAGGTCGGTTGGAGTGACCTCCCCTTAATTTTGCAAATGGCGTCAAGGCGGGAAGGGGAAGTAGCTCCTAATGGATAAAAAATAACAGGTCAGTTGGAGTGACCTCCCCTTAATTTTGCAAAATGCGTCAAGGCTTGTAGGGGAAGTAACTCCTAATGGATAAAAAACAGGTCGGTTGGAGTGACCTCCCCTTTATTTTGAAAATGGCGTCAAGGCGGGTAGGGGAAGAAAATCCTATGGATAAAAAAAACAGGTCGGTTGGACTGACCTCCCCTAAATTTGCAAATGGCATCAAGGCGGGTAGGGGAAGTAACTCCTACTGGATAAAAAGCCAGGTCGGTTGGAGTGACTTCCCCTTAATTTTGCAAAAGGCATCAAGGCAAGTAGGGGAAGTAATTCCTAATGGATAAAAGAACAGGTTAGTTGGAGTGACCTCCCCATAATTTTGCAAATGGCGTCAAGGCGGGTAGGGGAAGTAACTCCTAATGGAAAAAAACAAGGTCGGTTGGAGTGACCTCTCCTTAATTTTGCAAATGGCGTCAAGGCGGATAGGGGAAGTAACTCCTAATGGATAAAAATAACAGGTCAGTTGGAGTGACCTCCCCTTAATTTTGCAAATGGCGTCAAGGCTTGTAGGGGAAGTAAGTCCTAATGGATAAAAACACAGGTCGGTTGGAGTGACCTCCCCTTTATTTTGCAAATGGCGTCAAGGCGGGTAGGGGAAGTAAATCCTATGGATAAAAAAAACAGGTCGGTTGGACTGACCTCCCCTAAATTTTGCAAATGGCATCATGGCGGGTAGAGGAAGTAACTCCTAATGGATAAAAAAACAGTTCGGCTGGAGTGACTTCCCCTTAATTTTGCAAATGGCGTCAAGACGGGTAGGGGAAGTAACTCCTAATGGATAAAAGAACAGGTCGGTTGGAGTGATCTCCCCATAATTTTGCAAATGGCGTCAAGGCTGGTAGGGAAAGTAACTCCTATTGGATAAAAAAACCAGGTCGGTTAGAGTGACCTCCCCTTAATTTTGCAAATGACATCAAGGGTGTAAGGGAAGAAACTTTGCATGGAAAGAAAAGAGGTGTCAGGGTAACCTCCCCTTTATTTTACAAATGGCGTCTTGGTGGTAAGGGATGCAATTTTGGATGGAAAATGTAAGTCGGTTAAACTTCCCTTTTATTGGAATAGATGTAACAGAGTAACCTCCCCATGATTTACAAATGGAGTAGACAGAACAACAAAGTCCCTACAAATGGCGTCTAGGGGGTAGGTGATGTAGATGTGGATGGAAAAAGGTCGGTTATGTTTTGCAGACAGCGTCAGTAGAGTAGGGGAAGTAACTATTGATTGAAAAAAAGAGGTAGGTTAGGTAACCTTTCGTTTATTATGCAAACGGTGTCAATGAGGTAGGGCATGTATATATGAATGGAGTTATTTGCAGATTGCGCCAATGTGGGAAGGGAAAGTAGACGAGTCAGAATAACGTGACAGTACATTTTGCAAATAACGTCAAGGTAACAGTTGTTACATTTGATGAGGGGTCCCCTGCATTTTACAAATGGCGTCAATGAAAGGAGAGTTACTATGACAAAGCGCAAGTTGTTTAAGGATCTCTTCTCTGTACATGTATTTTGCAAATGATAAGAATTAATGACCGAACACACCTGCATTTTTGCAAATGGTATGAAGGAAGTAAACTTACTAAAGATAAGTCATATTTAATATCGGTCAGATTTCCGAAACACCAATAATCAATGCAATTGTATGTCCTTTGATTTCATTAAAACAAAATAATCAACACAACGTACTGTATGGCGTTTTATTCATTTCTCAAGCTGCAATAAAAAGCACACATAGTCACAAATGACATTGTAAAGTATAATCATAGTGAAAATATTCTGAAGAATATTTTTAAAATTTAATACATGTACAAAACATACATTACTCTGAACTATGCTTTCACCTAAAGAAGTTAAAACTCCGTCAGAAAAACAGTGAGCTAATCTGAATGTATTTAAAGTTCTGACTGCCATTAAGAAACAACCAGAAAGCAGAAAAAATATACGTTACCATAATACAAAGTATAAAATGTATATAATCAATATAGATCTGTAAGACAGACATAGTTGATAGATAAGAGAGGGAAACAGTTAATTTTCAAATTTGAAAATGCACTCTTCGTAGGATTATAAACTAAAAATATCTAACAACAGTTATATAGAGAATGAAATTTTGACTGTCTTTTCAAAAAAGTAAATTTTCAAATGTGAAAAGGCATTCTTCTCGGGAATATCTTGGGAATATAAAACAAAAAATATCTAGCAACAGTTGAACTGATTTCAGTTCTAGGTTGTGTAACCTTATATTTTAGCAGTCTCTGCTCAAAATATTGATGCTTGTGTAAAAAGATATAGAAATGGGGCACGTGTTTGTTTCAGTATAAGATCGAAATATCTTTCACCGAATAAACTTAAAACTGGTGAAAACGAATGAAAGTTAATTCGGTATTACACGTTCTTTTTTAATTCTTACGTCAGTCAATTGAAAAACTCATCCAGAGCTTATATTGTACTGCCCTATATCTTGTCGAGTTAAAATAAATTTATCTCATGTTATCGTATTCAACCGCGCTGAGACGTGTTTTTGTAAGCAGTATTATACATCTTTTTTTGTTTGAAGCACATTCCCAGTACTTACAGACATTCAATTTCTTTTGCGTTCAAAAATAGTTCCGTACTAGTGAAAAATCATATTTGGATTTCTCTGCCCTTGAAACAATGAGTTTATCATGTTATAATCTAACGTCATATTCAAGTACTTCTTTAAAGCGTGGGCTAAAAACCTAAAAGGTTGCCAACAATTCTACTAAATATTTGATCAGCTAATCATTCTACCCATCATTCCTAAAGATTTACCAGTTTACTTAAAGGTTAACACATTGTTCCTGATAATAGATAGAGTTGCTTTAAAAGTCATTTTAGCCCCAAGAGTTAATGTTAGTGCTCAAAGTTAGGTGTCGATTAAGAGTTATGCCAAACAGTGTAAAATTCAGTGTACAAGAAATGAGGCCAAAATGTTTTGAAAAGCTACATTTAGACCACCCAGACAAAGTGCAGTTGAACGTGTGTTTGAATAAAAGGGCTATGATTTTATCGGTACATTTTTATAGTTTTGTGGAATTTCTTGCCATATTGTCAGAATATTGTTGAAATATAACGATACATTATACCCTGATAAACCCACTGTTTCAGAAGTGGGAAATCCAAATACAATTTTCACTTGCACGCAACATCAATTTAACGCGAACGATTATAAATAACATATAATCGGATAGTTTTTATAAAAAAAACATTAGCAAATAATTATATTAAAATGTAAAAGAAATCAATCTCGTAGATCTATGTAACTTTTTCCAACATATATATTGCCAAGAATAAGCGTAACGTTGCATATTAGGTGTGATGTTATACTTAAAAAATGTGTACAATTTCTTTGTTTTATACGCAACACGCGTGACCACTACAGTTTACATTTTCGCGAACTGTATTTAGAATGATTCGATATTTCGATCATACAGTGAAACAAACAAATATCAGTGTTACTCCCGTCCCAAAATATTATTATTTGTGAAAGTGACTTTTTGTACATAAACTGATGCACGCAATTTCTTTTTTTGTTGAAAAGTACCCCTGTACAGTTTAAAAACAATTATTATAAAAGAATGAAATTTTGAGACACTTGAAACAATGATTTAGAACCAGCATTCTGTGTGGCTTCTTACAAATATTGGCTGTATCAGATTTTTTATTTTTTAAATGTGCATTTTGTGTTCATAAAACTATTATAGAAATAAAGATGCATTATTTTAGACCAATTACAAACCTAGAAAGAAATATTCGGTGCTTCTAAAAAAATAGTCTACTGTATATATGTATTTCGAAAAAAAAAACCCATCCAAGGGAAAGTAAAATGTTGCCATCTTGACTTTTTATCTCCAGGTGTGACCTTGACCTTGGAGATAGTGATCTGAGTTGTGTCTGCTCGACTATATGAAAATGTTGTTTTGTTTGGAGGGAGGGTTGGTGAGAGGGGGGGGGGGGGGGGGCTGGAAGGGTATAGGTTCGGGGGAATGAGGGAATCTAAGAAACACGAGCTGTCCGTAAGACAGCGCGCTCCAGTATTCGGCGATTTGACAGTAAAATGAATTTATGTCTCAATAAGAGACCTCTACTTTAAAAGGTAGATACACCAAGACATAAAAAGATCCTACTACTCAGAGGGTTAAAGGTCAAGTATAGAAGGGGTACTGACATTTTTTATTTTGATGGAATTAAATTATATCAGAAAAAACAGTCCAAGAAACTAAATGCACAAAAAGTATAAAGACTTTGGTAAACTCAAATTATATTTCTATTTATTTTTTACTTATTTTTTATTTTATTTTATTTATTTATTTTTTTTGTAGCAGATGTTGATGATAAAGATACATTTTAAGTTTCAAGTCATTATCTTATATTGTACTAAAGTTATATCCAGAAAGCGAAGATTGCCAAGAACCTTCAAGTATGAAAAGGGCATAATTCTGTCAAAATACAATTAGAGTTATGGGGATTGTAACCACACATGCAGATGATGATTATAAAGAAATAGTTTTAATTTCAAGTAATTATCTTTTAAAGTACCAAAGATACGTCTATAAACGAAGCTTTTGAAAAAATTTAACATGACAATAATTCCAAGTATAACAACTTGGTGACCTTGTCCTTAGTTATAATGGGCCCAGCCCCTGCACGTACTTTGTTTGTATGCTGGAGAATGTTTACGTGAAGTAACAGTAAGATATAAGCAATAGTAACAAAGATATGACAGAAAAACAAAGGTTGCCGAAAAACTTTAACCTTAAAAAAACCTAAGTATAACACCTTGGTGACCTTGACCTTGGGTTATAATGGGCCGAGCCCCTGCACATACTTTGTTTGTATGCTGGACAATGTTTAGGTGAAGTTACAGTAAGATATAAGCAATAGTAACAAAGATATGACAGAAAAACAAAGGTTGTCGAAAAAACTTTAACCAAGAAAGTGACACATGACGCCGACGCCGACGCCGAGACCAACGCCGGGGCGAGTAGAATAGCACCCATTTTCTCCGAATAGTGGAGCTAAAAATAGGAGATAACAGTTTAAGTGAGAAATGCTAAATAATGCTGGAAATGGCTAGGGTGTACGGGGTGGGATAGTGGTTATGAAGGATACTAAGATTTCACATGAGTTACAAGTAAGTGTGAAAGAAGTAAAAGAATATCAAATAAGCACGGAGGGGCTGTAGAATCGGGGATGGGTGATGAAATGCGATGTGCAAGAGATGTAAAAGCAATATTTAAAAAAAAATGATGAACTGAAAATGATGGAATAAGGGGTATTTAAACATTATATAAACATATGGGATACAAGGTATACAATGTAATTAAGTGACAAAGAAATCAAATATTTTTTTGTTTGCGGCGAGAGGTGAAAAAATTGGGTGGAGATGGGGTGGAGGAGGTAGGTGAAGACAGCGGGGTAGGGGAGCTAATGGAAATACGAAATATGTGTAAGGAATGCGTTTTGGGGTAGGTATCGGGATGAGGGCAGATGAAGTGTGGGTAGAGTTTAAAAGTGTAGAGTTTTGCGGGATACAACTGCTAAGAAACATTATGAGATATAAGTCAAATTAAGAAATGTGTCATAAAATTTTAACCAACACTGTTACAAAATCTGCCTCCAGTAAAAACCTTTGAGCAGCAACTTGACCCTAAACCAAAATATTCCTGCCACTTTCTAAGCTCAATCCTTATGTAAGATTATATATATATGTATATGTGAAATTGAGAAGCTCATCATAAAACCAGCACTATAACAATATTTGACCCAGTGTCCATGATTGACCTTTCGGATACATGTTCCTAAACTAATAGAGGTCTTTCCCTTAACAAGACCAACACTTATGTGATGTTTGATGTTAATAGCGGCAGTAGTTAAGAAGAAATAGTGACACTGAGAAGCTTGTCCTAAACTCTTAACTTGAATGCAACGGTAACAATTCATTGCATGCAAAACTTAACCAATTTTCTAAGTCGAAAAAGGGTGAAAGATTCAAAGCAAGAGTAATGTAACTTAATTACTGCATTAGCCTTGATGAATGAGAAGAATTGTGTGAAATTTCAAATCAATTCATATAGATGTTACTGAGATACAGCGTGGCTTACTTGCATGCAAACTTGAACTCATTTTCCTTAAATCAAAAACGGCCATATTTTGTTCTAAATTTAAAGGTAAATTGCACAGTTGCCTATATGTTTATAGGGCAAAAATTTTCCTACGTGCAGAATTTCTTTAAACTTTGTGTACTGACTGAGAATCAAGTTTAAAACGGAAATATGTATTAAAAATCATAGGAACCCAGGCTTGATCTTAAATAATCTGCCCTTTAAAATCAGAAAATACTAAAAAATCCAATTTTCAAGGGCAGATAATTCAAGATCAACGCAAGAGAACTGTGCATTTTAATTTTTATTTCTGTTTCAGATTTCATTTGCAGTCAGTATAAAAAGTTTAAAGAAATTCAGTCCATGGGAAAGATCAGGACTTTGTGGTATCATTTTGTCATGTTCATAGTTAAGGAAATTTGCAACAGTCTCTATACTGACATGGGGCAAAAAATTTCTTACAGAAAGAATTTCGTCTTTAAAATTCTTTTACTGACAGAAAATCAAATCAAGAACAGAATTATGAAATTAAACAAACCATAATCACCCAGCCTTGGTCATGAATTATCTGCCCTTGAAAGTCGGAAAATACTGAGAAAAAAAAACTACTTTCAAGGGCAGATAATTCAAGATCAAGCCTGGGTACCTATGATTTTTGATACATATTCACGTGGTGGATATGTTTTCAAGAATAAAATTGCAATGAAAAGATAAGTATAGTATTGCCCACAGTTTAGGTAAAAAAAAAATAATATGTTAATTTCCGCCATGTTTGGCATAGAGTGTATAAATGACAGTGAAAAATGATGAAGTGGGTGAAAATAAAAGTTAGATATTGCAAAAAAATGCAAGAATATTGTAAATGGTCTGCATTATTTCAATAGCTTTGCAACGATTTAGTTTCTTCTGCACAATATATTTGGTTATTTATAAGAGTATCTTGCAAAAATCTTATGTCAGTAAGTTTGTACCACTAGTCACTTCAGATTACTCTCTTTTTATGGATTTAGACAAATTATTAGTGATAATCAGCTTTACGTAGAGATCGTTTATAGATATGCAATTCAGAAGTATTCGGAATTGGTGAGAACTGCAATGAAAATTTAGTATTTGTTTTAACATTTTGAATTGTAACGTGAAACAAGTCACCAAAACGTTAGCTCTGTTGCTTTTACTTTGGTCGTGCTTTGAAATTTTGAGCTATTGTATTATTCGTGTATTGGTACGGTGACTGCCATATTATTAGTGTCTTGTGAAAATGTAAATGCTAAATTACTTTACTTTGGTCGTGTTGTGGAAATTTGGGCTATTTCATTTAAGTCATGCATTATTGTATTGACTGTCTTATTACTGTTTTGTGAAAATTTCAGCTACAACAATACGTACAACTGTGAAAGATAATGTTTTGGTATATTGAGTTGTTTAAAAAAAAGACCATGCTATGATACGTTTGTCTTTTCAGGTTTGCCGTGCGTTGAGATCACTGACCGTTTTATTTTAGTCGTGCTATGAGAGTTTTACATGCAGATAAATCTTGAATCTATTGATTGTTCTTTTCAGATGTCGTGATTAGTGTAACGTTGATTTGTGGATATGTATTTTAGAAGTGTTAGGCTAACAAAAAACTACAAAGTACGAAAAACTGCTATGAACATATAAATATATAATGTGTTTTTTTTCAATGACAGATTATTACGTTTTGATATATTCAGTTGTTTTTTTAAATAAGACCGTGCTGTGATAGTGTTTGTTCTTGTAATATTGTCGAATATGAGGTCACTGTCCGTTTTACCTTGGTTTTACACCAAAATATAATCATTAATCCATTAATCATTTTAGATGTGATAACCGTAACATTGTTTGGCTGATATATATTTCAGACGTTTTCAAACTGTAGTATTAGCTTAACGAAGAGATTGTTTGATTGATATACTGGTCAGAAGTCTTAAGAATTGGTGAGAATTGCGACAGAAGATAAGTATTTGTTTTACAATACCGAGCTGTAATGCGAAAATAGTGACCGTTTTACGAAAGCATTTGCTTTTTGGTGGAAAAAGTAACCTTTTACTTTGGCCGTGGTGAGAAAGCGTGGGCTGTTTATTTTAATCATGCATTATTGCGTTGACTGCCTTATTGTCAGTGTTGTGAAAACATTAGCCATGACATTTTTACTTTGGCCGTACTTTGAAAGTGTGGGCTGTTTTGTTTTAGTCGTGCATAATTGCGTTGACTGTCTTATTATTAGTGTTGTGAAAACTTTAGGTATGGTAATATACGCCGGTGTAACGTTGTAAACTGACCCCCATAGAATAATGACCCCCGGTCATTATTTTATATAGAATAATGACCCCTTTTCTATAAAATACTGACACCCCTTATAAAATAATGACCCCCTTTAGATTTTATCTATAAAATATTGACCCCCACCTAACCTATTACTAACATACTCTATATCAATTCAAGTCACTGTCGTGTTTCTATTGCTTATATTTGTTGTTGCTGTTGTTTCTGCTGATTTTTCTAGTATGCATGCCACATTTATGCTATGTAAACCTTGTAAGTAACCTTCCTTATATAAATAGCTTTACTAATAATTGATACTTGTCTGATTAATGCTTACCATGTAAATATAATTGCTCATTTTAATGGAAACATGCGTGAAAATCCGAAATAATTGCAAACTCATTTTGAACGTATGTATTTATGTATAGTACGACGTTGTCAAAAAACTTTACCCACACTATATGCTGCACTAAACCCAACAAATATGCTGTACCCCATTCATGCTCCACTCCGCCAGTAAGCTCTGCTGTACAAACAACCTATGCTGTACCCCACCCACAAGCTATGCTGTACCGTGCCAGTAAGCTCTGCTGTACACACAATCTTTGCTGTACCCCACCAACAAGCTATACTGTACGCCACCTACGCAATATGCTGTACCCAACGTACAAGCTATGCTGCACCCCGCCAATAAGCACTGCTGTACACACAATCTATGCTGTACCCACCCACAAGCTATGCTGTACGCCACTTACCCAAGCTGTACAAAACGTACAAGCTATGCTGTACATCACCAACACGATATGCTGTAGCCTGGTCTCTTTTGAAAGATTTACTAAATATACAGTGAAAGGGTGATAAAGACAACATATGAGCAGAGACCACCTATAAGCAGAAACAGCATATGAACATAAACCAAAAGTGAGCAGAGACAGCATATGACCAGAGAACAACTATGAGAAGAGACAGCATATGATCAAAACCAACTGTGAGCTCAGACAGCATATGACCAGAGACCAACTATGAGCAGAGACAGCATATGACCAGAGACCAACTGTGAGCTGAGACAGCATATGACCAGAGACCAACTATGAGCAGAGACAGCATATGACCAGAGACCAACTGTGAGCAGAGTCAACATATGACCAGAGACCAACTGTGAGCAGGGACAGCATATGACCAGAGACCAACTGTGAGCAGAGTCAACATATGACCAGAGATCAACTGTGAGCAGAGACAGCATATGACCAGAGACCAACTGTGAGAAGAGACAGCATATGACAAGAGACCAAATCCGAGCTGAGACAACATATGACCAGAGACCAACTGTGAGCAGAGACAGCATATGACCAGAGACCAACTATGAGATGAGACAGCATATGACCAGAGACCAACTGTGAGCAGAAACAGCGTATGACCAGTGTCCAACTCTGAGAAGAGACAGCATATGACCAGAGACCAACTATAAGCAAAAACATTATATGACCAGAGACCAACTTTGAGGAGAGGCAACATATTACCTGAGACCAAATATAAGCAGAAACAGTATATGATCAGACCAACTAAGAGATGAGACAGCGATGACCAGAGACCAACTGTAAGAAGAAACAGTATATGACCAGAGACCAACTTTGAGGAGTGGCAACATATGACTAGAGACCAACTCTAAGCAGAAACAGTATATGACCAGAGACCAACTGTGAGCAGGGACAGCATATAACCAGAGACCAACTATGAGCAGCGACAGCATATGATCAGAAACCCAACCTTTCACTATCTCTATCGATTCATACATGTGACTTGCCTCATATCAACATCTAAACCTAGAACAATTATGAAACGAAAATAAAACGTTCCAGACAAGAAAAGAAATTATGAGTCGTCTGAATTTAAAAGATATCAAAAGAGAAAGAATCACATCAAAAGTAGTCATTATCTCTTACCTTGTAGGTTTAATCGAACTGTACTTTACTTCATGTAGTAACTACTCGTATACCAGCTAGAAAAGGAGTTACAATTATTGATGACTGGCATGTCCTTGACATAACTAATTTGATCTGTGGGGTTAGAAACAACCCGTCCGCTATATCTTTCACTAGAGTGGCTTAGGGTAATCTATGCTTCTGGGAAATCAATCCTAACTTTTATTTCTTAAATTACTTAACAAAGAAAATTTAATGCATCTACATAGTATTTTGTAAAACACAGTTCCGATGCTCTACGAACATTGATGAGTATAATGCATGGTAGTTGGGTTTGTTTTCACTTTCATAGAACGGTTGCAGAATATTTGTTATTTGTTTTTAATCTGTAGAATGTATAATGCAAACATTCCCTGAGGTTCCGATAACGTTGGAAACATGAAAAGAAGATCCTAAAGTGCAATCACGTATACACTTATTGATACAAAAGGCACGTTGACAACTAAAATGGTCTTATATCTAACCCTTAGATGCGTTTAGATGAAAAATAAATCTTACGTTTAGTGACTTCATCAAGTCCACCGTATGAATGGACGGAACCTGTGAATTTTGAAAATAAAGCTTTAGTGCAATATTCAGAAACCTGTAACATGCAACGGTAACAAAAAATGAAAGAGTTTTTTCCTTTTAGGATTATTTGTTGCTTTGGTATATCAAAAGGTATCATACAAGTATCGAAAGTGACAACATAATAACAGGTTATATCGCTTATCCTTAGCTGTTATACAAATGAAGACCATCTGTATCTTAACATAAAAGGTTAACATTGTTAACGCGACGACAAAGCAGTAAGAATTATTAAGAGAGAGAGAGAGAGGTCATCTGTTTCCTCATACTGCCGCAGTTGTGGCTTTAAACTTTCCGCTTCAATGATAATGAAAATGCTATTGATAATGACTTCTTAGTTATCAATTTTTTTTTCACAATTTTGCTACTTTAAATATGCATATGTTTTTTTTTACCTGAAACGAATACCACACCTAAAGTACAACACATTTTTCATTTGTGAATATGCTTTTGCATATCATTTGCAAAAGTACAGTTACTGTAGTTTTATTTTGCAGGATATGATTTGTTTTTATGTTCAAACTATAAATCGGTTTTGTGAACAATTTCATAAGTTATTTAAGATATGTTTGCAATTTCAGACCTACTTCAGCATCAATTGTTCATTAGAAGTTGAAGAAAAAATATTTTTACAAACAGTTACTAAATAATCTACTTAAACGCTTATGTTTCTTTTAGTAGTGAACATTTTAAATCAGTTGGAGTTTTAATCCTATTACAAAGCTAAACTGTTTCATGAATTATTCCTTACTAATCTAATAACTAAATTTATGTTGATACTTTAAAGATGTCCTCATACACTGTTTCAGAATTCTTTAATAATTCTTAAATCAAAATACTAATAATATTGCAAGAGAATACTTGGAAATAATTTATAGTTAAACAGAGATTCTGAATTTCTGGCCATTGATTAATAACAGCTATAAGAAGATCCTATGGAAGTGGTTTAAAGTCTGTTCATGAACGGTATTGATGTGCACAACATCCAATACGCCCTATAAGCACGTGCTTAACAGTATCTAAACTGCTTTTACAATGTACATTTCACCATGCTTTTACAATATAATTATATTTGTTGTATTTCTAAATTCCTAGCCAAAATGAAATAAAACATTGAAAGACATTACCACGGCAGTGTACGTTGGTTTCCAATTCTTTCATTAAATCTGGTACTACAGATTGAAAAGATAGCATTAATTTACTTAATTTAATCACCATGAAAAGAAAATGCAAGACGAGAGAATCATCGCGAATTAAAACTCGACAACATATTTCACCATTTGAAATCAAACAATACCTGAAATTTGTTTAGTTTCTTTTCGACAGCTTTCATTATTCTCGTCCTTGTTGCACTCTACATTTTAATATGCAATAAGCTTGGTTGTAATAAGCCGCTTGTTGTGTCTGTAAAACGAATTATAAGACAAAAAATAACCGCTAGCTTCCATATAACGAACTATAATGGCGGAATATACTCCTATAATATTCCTTAAAGTTATCTACTGTCAAACCGAACCTGCAACATTTTCGTTTATGTCGTGTTGGACGTCCTGTGGTTTTCCACTTCTCTTTTTTTAAAACATCAATTGATCAATACACAATCACTATTTTATCGTATATGTCAAGGTTAATCCGTTGTCACGCTATTTCTTGTGAGGTACGCAAACATTTTACTTTCAAACCTCATGATCACTAAACATTATAAAGTAAAGTGTAAAAGGCAAATAAAATTAAAACAAGTGTGATATCAGAAGAACAGATTACGTACATAACACATCGAGGTAAAAATGTTTGCTTTTTCGTCCGTCTGTAACATCCCCTACAGTTGGTTCCATTGTATTGTTTACTATACACTGTACATCATCGAGTCATTACGTACAACTGTCTGAATAACTAAGTGCTGTTTATGCCATAATCTGTTGTCTTTACCCCTTTTCCACTGAACTGTCAGAACGCTAGGATTACCGTGAATAACTGGGCAAGTTATATTCAGAGAAGCACCCTCAATAACGGTTTGATTGTGAAGAATGCCAATATCCGGATTATCTGAAAATATACTGCTGCCATTTTGAAACAGTAAACATGTCTCCGTTATTGTTCTTGTTGAGTTCTGCTTAACCCGGGGCTAGAGGGCGTGGACGGTAGCTTGCACTTCCACTACCGTCCATGAACAGGCTCCATCAAACCGAGCCTGCAACATTTTCGTTTATGTCGTGTTGGGCGACCTGTTGTTTTCCACTTTTTTATTTACACGTCAAAAATAAATGCACCTCGCATTAAGATATGCAGCTAATATTAAGACCACCTTTATGATAAGATCATTCATGAATTTGTTTTATTATGGTCTACTTAAAAAGAATATGTTGCATTCGGAGTATATTTATTATCAACTTAAATTCGAACTTCAAATCGTCAAAATGTTCAAATAATTTCAAAAAAGTGAGAAAAAAAAAACATTTTGCTGTTTACAACACTGCGACTTTTTACAAGTGTTTTCTTGCAATACAGTTTTACAGCAAAGCGATTACATGTGATGCAATACGTGTACAAATAAATTATCTTGATAAAAGAAGACACCTGAAAGATTTCACGTATTTTTCTTGACATTAAGTCATCCCCATAACTAGATTGTGTTAGAAACGAGGTGGCACTGTATACTTACATAATATATTTATGTACACGCTCGTATTATTTTCCCCTCTTTCCGTGCTGCCATAGCTTCGTTTCATTGTATTAAATGCATGACAACTGTAGTTTCCAGTCTGTTCTCTTTTAGTGTTAGGAAGATTTAGCACTGAAGATGTTGATGTCAATGGACCATACCAAGAAAATGATGATCTCGGTTTGCTTAATGCGTCACACGATAAAGTCAAAGAACTGTGTTCTATGACGTTTATTTTGTTTGTTACATTGAAATATACTGACGTCGTAGTAAAACTGTATTTTCGGTGCGCTGGGCGGGACTGAAATTTCAATGTATTCATTCGATGGAAAATATTAATAACATTATTGTCGCTCAAACTGCAAAGGTTATGTTACATTCTCTATCTGTACTGTGGTATGTCCATGTAATAAAGTAAACAACTACAGACTTTATGCATACTTTAAATATTTTGAAGCGTGTTAATGTGTTTTCTAACAACTAGAATGTCTCTACTCGGCAAGAAACACAGAAATTATTAAAACGTCATTAACCAAAGTCTACATGTTTTAAGGCCGCTTTATTGTAGATAGATATTCTATTATTGTTAAAATGTCGTATGATTATGCAAAAATGTTAAGGCACCTCTAGACAAATGGAAGACTTCTATATATACTGCATTAGAACTTGATTGGACCAATACATATAAAACAAATTAGCTGCATTACAGACTGCATTATTACAAGTGAAAATTCATACGTAGTACAAATACTGAAAGTGTTGCTTTTGTCTGTCCTTCCCGGCTTTCTCCAACAGATTCCTTCATTACATTTGTTGATGTACATGTTCTTGCCAAATCACGCGACAACGACGTAACTGTCAATATCTGACCTTTCATTTTCTGGTTACTCCACTTAAAGTTAGGCTCAGGTTCCCCGTTTGAAATACATGCTACAGTAAAGGTATCACCAAGAACCATATTCATAGACATGTTACCAATAAGAGGACCGCTGAGGTTCTCATATCGAAATATTGGGGTTGCCGGTGGATCTGAAATGTAAAAACATCAAATCTTCAAAACGTATGTGTATCAATCTACAGATGTATTCAATTTACAAAAGTCTTAACATGTACGGATTTAAACATTTATATGACGACGTGTTTTGAAACGACTCTGTAATTGTTACTGTGATATGATCAATAAAAAGTAAATAGAACTTACATAACACTTTCATGCTCACAAAGGCGACATTAATACTAGAAACAATATCACCACTAGAAGGATTCATTGCGTTTTTCGCCGTGCAATGATAGCTCCCTTCATTACTTGTCTGTACGTTAGCAATATTAATTGTTTTTCCAGGATTAATTGTTCCATCAGGCACTGTCCATTGTAAGCTCGGAGTTGGATTACTTGAACTGTCACATCTAATAAGAAAGGTATTGTCTCTGATGATTGTGATGTTTTCAGATGAAGGAACGGTGACATTGTTTACTTCTATAGTTGGTCTTCACTCTCTTGTTTCCATTACGTGTTTTAGAGATTCACCTGGAGGGGATTACTTTTATTTACATTGTCCCGTGTCTTTGGAACATGGTGGGGGTAAGAGTGAGGTTGATTGCGCACCATAAACCGGTTTAAGCTCCCCAGTGATGTTTTTGCCACTGACCGTTCCTAGGCGGTGCCCTACTGTGTTCCTTTGTTTGTTCGTTTTGTCATCGTATGTTGGCTTTGTATGCGAGTGTGTGTGTCTGTTTGATATTTGTCTGTTTTTTGACGGTGGATCTGCATTAAATTAAATTATCAGATAATATTAGCGGCTGTTAGTGTTTATACATAAACGCATTATCCATGTTATGTCATTTTTGAATTTATTTTAAATTCAACGACGAATATTTTTAAGTGCTTTCATAGTACTGTAAACTAACATACACAATACGTCCACATTTACGACTGCAATCTCACTTCCAGACTCGATATGCGTTGACCTGCATATGCACGAACCATTCTGATTTCTAGAGGCGTTCCATGTTACTTCACCTGTGACGGTTTTACCTTCTGACGGGATTTTCCATGTTTCGTTAAAGCATTTCCAGCTAATTGTTGCTAATGGATTACCACCACTTACAGAACAAGACAATTGTTTCACAGTGTTCTCTATCACTCCGTAAATGCTGTCGTTTTGAAAACCTTGAATTTCGGGTGGGCTGTCAGGTGAATCTGAAAGATTACATTTAAGAACATTAATAATACGAAACATGACATACACATCCGGTTTATAATTACAAAATGTCAAATAACATAGCAAACAAAAGTTCACATATGTCACATATTTCCACGTACGAGTAATGTTCACCTTTTGATTAGGAAGGTTGTTTGCAATGCAGTACAAAAACTACCCATTCACTTCTCTTTTTGGTACATAAATTAGCGTTCCCGTTGTGTACATCAGCCCTTCATTATTGGTTGTGTTTGATTGTGTCGCATTTTTTAAAATTTGTATTCTGTTCAACTGATCTGCACCTTTATCAAGGAACCATGTGACTTTTGCCGCCGGTCTTGCTGGGGATGTCGTGCATATGTATGTTCCAATCGTGTTTTCGGACCATGTATGTGTTCTCTTAGGTATAGTAATTTCAGCTTTATTAACTGGTACTGTCAGTGACATATAAAGCAAGAAATTAAATGCTATTGAATAGCATTTCAAACAATCCATGCTAATATGTACAAGTAACGATCGACCCAGCAATCTATTTTGGACAAGTCTACTTTGAACTTCTCATTCTTATTGTTTGAACTTACATAAACTTTAAGAACGGCAAAGAGGTATAAATGTTTATCACTATAGTCAAATGAGATAAAACACTTTCTACATGAATATTATCTTATATATTTTTGCTAAATAACAAACTGAGCGTATTTGCTGTTTGAATGGCTTTCTAGTATTATATCTGCATTTACAACAGTTTTTATTTAGCAACCTAAATATTAGTCAATGTCTTGATATTTATCACTGAAAACGGCATTTCAATGACAAATAAAGTCATAACCGATGCCCCTAAATTAGGTCAAATATTGGACGTATAAACAAAACGAAATATATCACGATTGCTTTAATTCATCTAATTTAAAAGATAAAAGATCGATATAGTTCTAAACACTTGTTAATTGGGTGTTAAATATTTTGAAAGATATGTTCTTCAGTATTTCTGTCTTGCAGTCCAAAGGCTAGTAAACGAAACACATAGACTACATTATTATTTTCATATATTGTATATTATGTATTGGTTCGGCATTCGAATTAGGAAACATTATTTTCACAGGCCAAATGCTATCGGCTTTTGGGTTCCGCTTTTAAAAATTTTGATAAACATATATCGTTTAGAGTAAGCGTGTAGAGGTATATAAAGGTAGTTCCTGAAACACGATCACAAGATTACCTGTACACATTGACAAAAAGGAGCAACTAGGACAAGACCCAAAGTTAACAGCCGTGTCCTAAGAAAGTAGGTCCTTAATGTGTGCAGGCACGGATGTGAACATAAAAGATATATTCGCAAAAGTGCATGGATAGTGAAAGACATAGATAGTGCTAAAACATGAACACAAACCTTTCACGTAGATTGATACAGTATTGCTCGCAATATTTGTTTGCCGACAGCCCCATGATTCTGACGTCTAACGTTCTTCATTGTTAAAGAAAATGAGTTGTTTCCATGACATTTCCATGAATACAGATTCGTGTTGTTTAAATAACCAGCTGCAATGCACATGCCTTCAACCTGGACAGTGACAGGATTTGTAGATGAAGAAGAATAAATCCATCTTGAGCTTGTGACTTCTTCTGTACTATCATAGGAACATGTTAGTGTAACACTTCCATTTTCAATAACGTCTGCTATTTCAGGGTTCAATTTTACGCTCTGAGAGAACACCCCTGATTGAATAAAAATGATTTGAATTAAAACCGTAAGCAATGTTTCATTAAAAAATATCACGATACAAATTCATTTTGAAAAGGCAGGAATTATATATCAAATGAATTTTCAAACCGTAAATACAATATAAATTTAAATACTTAAGCTTCAGAAATCAATGTTTACGTAAAAAGATCAGGACATATGTTTTTCATAGAACAACAAACTACTATCTTTTGGTATCAATGTTATCAGGCTCTGCAGATATGGTCAACCTGCTCCCTTCCAGCCCGTACCAAATTCGAACTGCTTGACTGTTCTTCTTTATTGATATTGCACACAAATTTGAACATAAGAAAACAATCAAGATCAGTATAAATACATAAAAATCTTCAAAAATATTAAATTACTCAAAGTGAATGCTTGATGGTCTTGTATACATTAGTTCCTTACACAAGATATACACAATTTAATGCATAAAGGGCCTCCATGACCGAGTGGTTAATGTCACTGACGTCAAAGCACTTGTACCTCACCGCTATGCTTTTGATGTAGAAAACGTTCATGTGAGAACCTTATCCATCTGGCTTACGGAAGGTCGGAGGTTCTGAAAATCATTGCCAGGGAATGGGTTAGGGCGGGGGTTGGCGGGGGGGGGGGGGGGGGGGGAGAGAGAGAGGTCTTGGGTTTCCCTCCATTATTTACAGCTAGAAAGTCACCGTATGATGTATAATTGTGTAGTTGTCACGTTAAACTATGAAAAAGCATCTTCAGACAAAGTCTTATCCACAATGCTGAGACACTTATCTTTTCTGTTACATTCTGTTTAAAAGGAAATAAACTTGAGATGTCATGCATTCTCGTTGAAATAAGTTAGAAAATAATATTACCTATATTTCTGAAAAAAGACGTACCTGCCTTTATGCATATAGCATACCATATAATGCACTTGCAAATGTTTGCAAAAACTTTGATTAAAACCATAGTGACTGTTCTAAAATATTTTCATATTTACAGTCCTATTCCATACATTAATCTTACAAATTCGGCACTTTTTGTCCTTGTTAAGATATTTGTAAATTGATTTGTGTATACAATATAACGTCCGTGTTTGTATAATTTTTATTCCTATTAATCAGTGTGTAATAAAATAACCTTTACATTACATGCCAAAACAGCATCGGGAGATTCGTAATGCCAATTGAATAAGGAATATTTTCTTTAGGCTGTGTAAATAAGTTTAAAGCGACCAACTCAGACAATGTGATGAATTTATATGAAACTTGGTAAGTTTCCTCTTTTATGATTTACATGCACATTTAAGTTTTAATAAAGCGTTGCAATCTTTTGCTCAAAGTATTTGAACGAGATTGTGTAAATTCAATATTTACGCAGAGCCTCGTTATCATATATTTCTACTACTAGTACCCTATGTTTCAGGTTAATGTGTATTTCTAGAAAAAGCAAGTACACCAATTACAGCTTCGTATTAAAACTGGATAATGTAACATATTTATATATAAAGTCTAAACTCGGTCTCTCGAACTCTCCTTTCTTCTATAACGTATTAAAAACACTGCAACACCGTTTTAGTCGTTTGAAATCTTAGTCAGCTTACTATGTAGTTGTTGCTCGGTTAGTTGAAGCTCAAGCATAATCGCCTGATGATGTGGCAACATAGAATGTAACATTTGTTATAATTGTTAAATTGCTTGTCTTCAAAAACATTCAAGGTATTAACTTAAAACTTCAGATGTATGTAGGTAGTGATGTGCCAATGTGCAGAGTGCATGAACCAGGTAGTAGATCAAAGGTCAAGGTCACAGCAAAGTCAAATCTGCCCATCATATTTCGTGTCCAAAGCATAACTTAAAATATATCTTTTATTTCACAGATCCTTTTTTGTTGACTTTCAATTTTTCAAAAGAATTACTTCCATTCGTTTTTACAATAAATTGCTTTTTGTAGCTTTTTACTATTGGCAGCTGGGAAAGGCCGAGACCACTTTTCTTTGGTACAACATGGCTTGTACCTCTCATTTTTAGATGTATTTTGACATATCTATACCTAGAAAGGAATTTTGTTGTGATTTAGGATTATTTTATTTCCTTTTTCTTTAAATTTTGCTTCCATCCTCCTCTGATATAACCTTTCGGACGTATATTGCCCCGCTTGGCGGAGCTCTTGTTTATTATGTAGTCCGACCATTGGACCAAAGATGTCCAAGTGTGTAAAAAGGGAGACACCAAGACGCAAGACGCCGAGAGAGACACAAAGGTATTCATTCAACACGAATAACATGGAATATTCAGTGATTAACGTTTGCACAGTGAAACTCTCCAATGGCGAAAACTTAAAGACGGGTATATTATTTAATGGAGAACAATTTTCTCACACAAATTATGTCTAGCAACATAAAACATTAATAATGCAACCATACATTTATGAAATATAAACAAACTAAAATGTCAGGCCGGATAAGTCAGCTCGAGTAGAAAACAAACACATTATATCGATAAAACAAAGTAATTTATTCTACCGTTAACCAAAATAGTAACAATAGTAAGAAAGAGTCTCTAGACGATAGATTTATACAACACTCGAACTGTTCATTATCTATGTATTTGAGTTTATTTTATTGCTGGTTAATCATTTACATATTTGATAACAGTATAATCTGATTCCGTTGGAGCGATACGTCAGTTACAGAACAGCATTTTTTCAGTATTCTGTAAAGCTGTTATAACAGATAAATTACCAAATTATATGTACAGTTATTCATATCGCATCAATTAACGCGCCTTTTATACAACAAATATCAGGACGGAAAAACACGAATAAAACACTAAACGAAAAGCACATATAAATACAGAAATATATGTACATGCAACTCGTGGTCTGTAAGAGTCAAATGGTTTCTGTTCCATGTGATCTTTAGGATAATATTGAATGTATTTAAAGTAGTTAATTTAGATAAAAGTAACAGGCAAAATGTGGTAAATAGACAAAATGCAGTCGCATTATCACAGATTCGAATACGTCCATGTTTGTTCCTTGATTTGCTCCGTAGAGCATTTAAGAGCACTTGTACACAGTATTAGCGACATAGAATTGACCCATCACAGCTCGTAATTAAACAGAATGTCACGAAAAGAGACACAAAATTGATTTCTATGTTCAATTTAGCCTTTTCAGCTCGACTTGAAACGCGAACAGGATGAACAGTACTAGTTTCAACGTCGTCCTTTCCTGTAATCGAAAAAATACATACATGTAAGCATATCAACTTTCTATGATACACTATCAAATAAAAGAAGTATGAAACAGTTGAACATATGTACAGCTCCAAAATCTAACAATATTCATAAAATACAATATCACTAAAAGCGATTTATCAAAATTAGAATCATTTTAGTATATTTGTACTTGGGTTAAAGTACCAGATACTTTTAATACAGATATATTCTAAATATTTATAGTAATTTGCTTGTTTAAAAACTTTGAATCTAATATCCGGCTACGTCAGCAGTTAACTTCCTAACTAAGAAAGCATACAGTGTCTATATGTCTCATACTTTCAAAAACCTTAATACGTTTAAAATGGCTTTATAGCTCCTGGTGCTCTGGCCGTGTAGTGCTATATAGAAATAATACCATTCAAACGTTACACTTGAACTCGGATGAAGGCAGCCTGTCCTCGCTTTAATTTCAGTAAAGGACGAACCTTTCGAAGATGTGATAGTAGTAGCACTGTTATCAGGTACAACTATGAAAAATAAAAAGGATATTTATGTTTTCAATATTTATTTTAAGACAATATCGGTATATGTTTAATTTCAACCCCCTCTCTCTATATCTGTCTGTTTCTCTGTCTGTCTCTGTCTGTCTCTCTCTCTCCCTGTCTCTCTCTTTTAATCTTCCCACGTTTTCAAACGGATGATGACAATTCTTTACACGATTGATGCATCTCATGCATGCAAAACATCAACCGCTTAAAATACTATCATCTATTCTATCATCTTCTTGCCGCCTTTAGAGTTACAGTGATAGATCTATCTCATACATGTAACAAAACATTCTTTCTTCCGACGTGTTACAAATAGTAATGAACTCAAAAGAGTCAGGATTGGGATAGAACTGTGTTCTGTAACTGCACATCCACAAGAAAAGAAATAGTATAACAGTGCGTTGGAGTTGTTTTCCTTTACCATATTTCACTTTGTGAAATATAATTAGTATAGACGTCTATAATATATGCAAATTATGAACAACTGTTACAATATCAGTGTATCGTTACTGATATTTAATTGTACATTTCTTTTTGTTTTGAAATTTTGATTTTCATTTCGAGTCATACACTTTCATTTCTAATTTTTAACCGCATACTTAAAAAATGTATACTGTTCACAATTCTCTGCAACAATGAGCTATTCATTTTTGTCTGTGTTGCCTACTCACCTTTTACCAATGCATTGATATAAGCAAAATTAGATCCATCGTCGCACTTAAATATTCTCTCGTTGACAGCAAATGTCACTGGATCCAATGTAATATTGAATATCCCCTTGTTTGTATCAAAGGAAAACCCATAGTTTCCCACACCAGTTATATAAGTCTCGCATGAATCATATGTGCATTCAGCAGCTGCTTTTTTATCTATCTCCCATGTCATTGCAACTGAATATTACACATCAACACGACCTTGCTGTTACATCTCATGCTTCCTTTGTCAGCAAAATCACTTAACATGGTAAGAGTCAACCTTCCCTCTGCAAATGCTGGGGAGACAGAAGTTACATTTATGAAATGCTGAAATTGAAAACTAATTTATACAAATGTAATTTCCATGCGTTTTACTTAAAGCTTGCTAGATCAATATGAAAAAAAAAAGATAATTAAAATAAACATTGAAATGGTGCACTACCTATCATACCAGTATTTCGACATAAACTAAATTGATTGTTTGACTTTTCATGTTTTGTAAACATTGGTACTTGTTTAAAGTGGAGTTTTGATCTAAGAGGATCACATCATGAAAGCTAAGTTTGTGAGAGCAGTTGGTATGTACAATTGTCTTACGGTTGTCATCATTGTTGTATAACGAAGTTGTGAGGGGGTATACTGGTTTCAGGTTGTCTGTCTATCCGTCTTGTCATAATCGTGTGCGCACTAACTGTTCTCATCCCCTAATGATCTTCACACAAATGATCAGTAACAACAGTAGTTGTGCATGGTGCATGTTAAGTTCTTTCAAAAAAATGTAAAGAGTTTTTGGACTTTGTTTCATATACATTGAGTCTGCATATGCAATCTTGTGCGCGCCTTATCTCCTGAACCCATGCAAACAATGTAACGAAACTTCACACAAGTGATCAGTAGTATCACTAGTTGTGCATGGTTGATGTGACGTTCTTTTAGATAAATATTCTGCAGAGTTATGGGACTTTGTTTTGTTTTGTTACTATGCTAGTCTGCATCTGCAATCTTGTGCATTCCTAATTTCCCGAACCATTGCACACAAGTTAATGAAACTTAACACAAGTGATACGTACCAAACGTATTTGTGCATGGTGCATGTCAGGTTCTTTCAGAAAAATATTCTGCAGAGTTATGGGACATTATTTTTTGGTACTATACTATATACATTGAGTCTATATACATACAGTCCACATACTTATGCAATCTTGTGTGCGTCAAATTGCAATGTACGAGGGGCGTTCAATAGGTAATGTTACTCCGTATGTAGTTCCGTAACCGTTTGTTGTTTTTAGATGCGGTTTTGGCACATTATAGAGCAATTTATTGGCAACACAATGTTGTATAAATTATAAAAATTGGTAGATTCAAAGTAAAAATATAATCATTTGAATGAGGTGTACTCGGGTATACTAGACAATTTTATGTCCAAAATATTGAGATTGTAATAAGCAATTCCTTGATTCTACTATTCAACAACTAGAACTATAGTTCAATTTTCAGTTTGAACAGATAAAACAAATTATGATTTTCACAAAAACATATGAAAACTAAGATAAAAAAGTTTATAACAGTTTTAAATTCAGTGTGTATATTTTTACTCAAAAAATGATAAGGTGAGTACAATAAGTCTCTGCAATATTGTCAGGCGCGACAATCATCGTTTAAAAAATTATTGTATTTTAAGTTGATACTAGTATCTTAATTCTCGATTGCGAAACTAGTTCTTACAACTTTGATTAATCGCTTTCAACACACATTCCAGATGGAATCAGCCTCGAGTTTAGATTTTTTAGTTGTGTTGTAAAATTAAAAATGTGATAGGTAGTTTAAAACAAATGCAAACGCATCACAAACTGCTGTGCCTCATAGAAAAATGATAGAATTTTGTGGTTTTACAAGTTATTCTATTTTTCTGAGACTCTAGATGATCAGGACAAACCTAAATTATAATTATGGTCCAGTATACCTGAGTACACCTAACTAAAATGATTATATTTTTACTTTGAACCTGCCGATTTTTATAATTTATATTGCATTGTGTTCCCAATAAATTGATGTATAATGTGCCGAAAAACGCATCTAAATGTAACCAGTGGTTACGGAACTACATACGGAGTAACATTACATATTGAACGCCCCTCGCACTGTGTCAGTGCGTGCGAGGGGGGTGGGGCACATTCAGTGATAGCTCTAGTTTTATTTGTATTAAGATGAGTTGCATTAAGTAGATTGTTTATGAAACATTCAAAGTATTACTTATACATTCACACTTTCGAATACAGATTTTGATTATAGTTTTTTTCTACACAATGATACGCCCATAGCAATAATAAATGTCATTCTTTCGATACCTGAAATATTCCGTGATTTATTTTTAGTGTTGAATCGATGCTATTCAATTCAAAATACATAACGAATCGTCTGAGGTTTTACTTAATAATGCAGTCGATATCGTTAGAGTCATAGTCAAAATCAGTTATTCCTAATTCATGATAAAACACTTTTGATTAAATTCTTTCTCATGAATACCTGTTTATGAAAAGTAAAAGCACAACTTACCAAACAAGATTCCCAAAAGTACAGGTACTACTACATTTTTTTGATTTCCTATGCCGAGCGTCATACTTCCTGCAACGTTAAAACGCTTCTAAATTGTCTTCATGTGTCGATAAGTAATTAAGACCAAATGCGTCTAATGGTAAAAATATCCTTTCCAAATATCTACAATAGTATGTCGGTTATGTTTGAAATATTGGCAAAATAATTAAATTTATCTTTAAAGAAATACAATATAAACTTAACATATCTTCTATATATACACTTAGATTTATGCCGATATCTTTACAATTACAATATTTAGCCAGTCTCAAACTTTGTACACGTTTAGAAAACTCTATTTATGATACCACGTTGAAATTACCGAAAAATCGTAAACTTTTATAAAGAAATCTAAGTCTCGAAGTGTTATTCAACTTTGCGACGTTACGAGTTTACGTGTGACGCTACCCTATGCACGTGTCATTGCACCGAGAAAAAACCTGCTCAACATTGCCAAAAACAATTTCAAATACATGAAATCAAAATTCTATTTTTGTTTTTTCACGTAATGTTCAGATATCTTGCATTCCTGAACTAAAGATTAAGCTGAGACAAACAAATATCCATTATGTTTTTGTGACTTTTTACAATTGAGTTCAACTTGTGAAATTACTAAAACTAGAAGATGACTAAAATATATTTCATTGGATTATTTATGTATGACATATAAAATAAGATAGTCTTAATGTATTCCTAATTCTAAAGCTGCACCTCGAGTAACGCTTAACATTTTAAGAAAATGTTAAATGTGTACACCTTTTTATGTTATAAACGATATGTAGGTTAATCTACATCACACCCGACATACAAATAAGGAATAATAATACGTTTAGATGTTTTCTTATTTGATAAATTGATATTACCATTAATTGCGTATTTAATTCCTCAGTAATGAAACAGAAACTAGCTTTTTTAAACGTGGTATTCCGTTTTCAGTTAAACTTACTTATACCTAAGCCGATAAAATGCACTTAGTTTTACGAACATTCTCAGTGTGTTTACGATGTCTATTACGAAGTTCCTATTATTAGCACAGATTTATGACTACCTTTACCCAGTCAATCGGTCAAAAGATAGGTTTGATCTGTGTGTGTCGCAATGTCCAGTAATTTAGTGATAATACCGTTAACTTAAAGGTTGTTCTGTTTGTCCGGAGCAAAACATTTAGAGCAGTGTAGAATTTAGTTAAACCCGAACCTTTTCAACATAGAAATTCTGGTGAAATACTTATTTACTTTTTACATGTTTACGACATCATGAAATAGTCATTCTGAGACAAGTTCCATATTTACGACTGACAGTTACAAAATTATGCCCCTTTTCAAACATGAAACATTTGTATGAAAGATAGCATTATATAAAATGGTTCAATTAGTCTGGCACGCATGTCATTAGGCAACTTTTGTTTTGTTTATTCTGAAATTTTCTGTCTCAAAGCTGAATTGTTGTATAATTCTCGAGCTCCTTAAACTCGACTAATATTAACCCTTCAAAAGTAACTGGCTTATTATGAAAGTGGCACAAATATGTAACGCATTTAAGCATGGTTTCTCCTTTTCTTTTTAAATAGCTACCGAAAATGTGTTGCCTCATACCAGTTAGCTTTCGTTTTGATATGTCAATTGTTTGTAATAAAGCAAGAATGAGGCTTAGAAGTTTTCATGTAAAATGATGTTTATTTAAGCATTAATTGCGTATATACTCCCTCCCAAATGAAACAAAAAGTAGAATGTCTATCGAAAATTGACAAGTTATTTAAGTGTTGTTTTTTTTCTGTTTCCAGCCATTACTTTTTTTTATGTATTGTAAGTTAATAAATTTAATTTACTTACGAAACTTATGTTTGCTCGATATCCAGACAAATACATATTATAATTAAACTCATTATTCACCACTTGTTGCAAAGATTCATAAATACGTGCTCACAAATCAATATTGATCTGTTTGTATAACATTTACGTGACAATATTATATCTATGCTCCAGTATAACAACTGTCAGCTATGACGATATTTAAAGGAGATACCATTGCTAATAAAATTGCGATTTAACTAGCACGTTTATATGTAAAACGATCTGATTTGGGGGTAAATTACACCGATAATACGATGTTATAGTTCAAACTTTGTTTTTATCCAATGACCAAGAGAGGGATTTTCAAAAAAGTAACCAACTTATATCCATATTGTTTCATAACTGAAGAATTTGATCCACTTAATCATGAAGTAGTTCAAAATTAATGAGTATTCATTGTTCCGCCTGCTATAGATTTCCCACATTCACAGGAGGCGGAGCAATTACAAAAACAGGGATTGCATACAAGAAATAATGTGTCTAGCTCTATGTATTAAACGAACCAAATATATAAATATCAAATTGTATTTTTTTATCTTCATTTTAATTAAAGCAAGCTGCACTTTCATAGTTCAAGTTTGAACTTTCTGCACCTTTCACTCTAAGTCAATACCTCTACTGGTCTAAAAATAAACCAGTTGCACTTACTTTGCCTTGTTTTATTTATACATGTAGTTGCTTAAATTTTACTGTTAGATCATTAAGAGTTAAACCTGCTATTATTGAATAAGAATTTAATCTTGTGTTCTACAAACTACTCGATAAGTGATAAGTGAGCCGTCTAATATGTATTTATAATAACTAAATCAAAATCTTCCAACTGTTTTGCTAAGGGTTAGCACTAACACTGCGGAAAATGGTTCCGTATACGGGAGTGTACGCATTCCGTATACTTCTAATATACGGGCGTATACGGAAACATTTTTTCTATATATGGAACATTCCATATACGGGAATCCCGTATTCTTTATTTGGACATTCATGTTTTTCTCACATGGTTCCGTTCATTCATACTTAGCATAAATACGTTTCAACAGTTTATGTCATTATACAAAGTTAGGGATTGTCAAGGTCCAAAAGTATGTTTAAGGCGTAGGTTTTGATCATACTTTCAGGAAAGATACCTTTTATATGATATTCGTATATTATACATATACGGGACCGTACACTCCCGTATATGCACATATTTTTCGCAGTGTAAAATGACCTTGTAACAGTATCAAGTTGTAGTAAACATGTACTTCTACATCATGAGTGAAGATAAGACTAGCCAATGAATTCCAAGAGACTGAAGAAGGCGTGGTTTAGTTTACTTCAGAGAGAGTTTTTTGTTTCTTTAACCTGTCAGTAAAATGAAATGGCACGTTTTAACTATAAGTCGGTTATAGATACACTTATTGAATTTCTAATGCAATAAGTTTTGCCTTCACTGCGCTGCTCTCCGTTTCGGCAAACTTAATTGCATTAGAAGTTCAATAAATGATCTATAACCTTTACTTATAGTTATTGAAGTGGTATATAGATGAACATAATGAATTCAAATTGATAAAACAGAACGCAAAGTAAATATAGTACAACTAGAGCTCCACAAAGCGGGACAATAGACGCCCCACATTCTACAACAAAGTAGGAGGAAGTAAAATTAAAATATTTTGGGTGTAAATCGGAGAGGGTGTAATGTGGCAGTTGGTGGGGTTTAGGTGTTCTGTGTTGCGGAGGCGGCGGAAAACTAAGACACAAGAAACTTTGTGATTTAATTAATTAATTTATTTATTTGGGGGTGGGGAGGGGCAGATGGTTTATGTGTGTGTAGGGCGGGGGAGTAATATGACTGCTCAAATCGCCTCATCACCACCTACCAATATACAAAGTTTTAAATGAATAGTTTTAATAGTTTGAAGTTGTGCTCTGCACACATAATAGAATGGACATATTTGACATTTGAACTCAATTTGTGGCCCTGACCTTTGGCCTACCGACCAAGTTCATGTGCTCTGCACATCATGTCATCGCCACCTTACCTATATGCCAAGTTTGAAGTCAATACCTTGAACGATTATTAACATAATGCTCTGGACACATAATATGAAAACGTTGACCTTGCTGTGACATTGACTGTTATCCAAATGACGCTCATCACAGACTACCTATTTGCCCACATTGATGTCAATACCTTGAACAAATATTTTAGGTATGTTTCGGACACGAAATATGACTCTGAGCTCAATTTTTGACCTTGACATTTGACCTACTAACAACGTAAATGCACTCTGCTCATTGTCCTATCGCCACTTACCTATATGCCAAGATTAAGATTAATACCTTGAATAGCTATACAGTATAGCCTTTCTAAACGACATAAGAATTATTATGTTGTGCAAAACCTGTTAAGAACACACGCATTTGAGTCTCCCCAACAGTGTTTGCCCTGAAGAGATTGCATTGCTTTTTTTCTCTATTCAAATTTCTACTTCATCACATCACATCACATTTCTAATGCAGCTTTTATATAATGTATACAACATACGCGTACTATTTGTTGACTTAATATACATAAGTTTATTCAAATTTGGCCATTATAAATATATTTTCGGCAAATTTCAGAATAAAGTGGACACCATAACAGTGAGTTGTACTCATATTCAATAATATTTGACTACAGCATTTACGGTGTGAACTTAACCTGAAACAGGTAAGTTGCTTTCGTAGAGTATCATTCATAACAATGTCTAAATAAGTCTCAGAACAAAATATAGTTTTATATTTTACAGATTATTCTAACTTAGACATGTCAGTAATATATGCAACCGTTTTATTGCTTTTATCATGTTGATAATTTTACAATTGATATACCGTTCCTTTAATTTAACCCAAAACGATTCCCTTATGAGTGAATCAGTTTCTTTTTCGTAATCGATAATTATGTATCACAATTTGGTGATATTATTTCTTTTGCTTTTTTCCCCTAATTATTGAATGAAGTATGAAGATGGCATCAGATGTAGAATTGCCATCACGGAAACCATGCTGAGCTTCAGTGAGCAAATCATTGGATTTCCACCAAATATTTATCCTATTTTTTAATAATAAAGAAACTATTTTAGACATAATATTAACTAAAGTAATTTGCGGGATTATGCTTATCTCTTGTATCAACAATTTTGATAAAATCTATACATAATTATGGACTTACAAATTGTTTTGCATCACTGAAAAAAATTCTGCTACATTATCATAAAGATAACATCGTTTATATACATTCAGAGTATATAAGGCTTCACAAATTTCTTCTATAGTACAGTAAATGACGAATCTATCAGGTCAATATGAACAGAATAAAACCCCTTGTCAAACTGATTATTTTAAGAGCTTGACAAATTAGTGAATTGTTACTTAAATTCAATTACATCTACCTCACTGTTTACAGACATTTTTCTTCTTCTTGCACTTTTCAATATAATTCAATAAAACACACGTAAATTCGATTAAATACTGCAAACCGAGCGAAATAAAGGCAAGAAAACGTATGATCAAATGTTGGTGTCAGACAAAACACCTTATAATCAGAACGTGGTGTCAGTAACAACCCTCCCTGCGAATCATGTTGTGTCAGACAGAACATTTGTGGTCTACCCATCCGACTTGAACACCTCGTATTTTCGGAAGTAATGGAGATTTCGCCGGGATGTTTTGCAGACAAAGAGATAGAATGTTGAGCTTTTTATTAAGGATACTACCAAGCTTGTTGCCTCAGAAATTAGATAAAATCCTCGGTTCAATATCCAAAACAATGAAACTCTGGCCATCTGTGTGATTATTTGGTGGTCTTTTTAATTCAGAAAACACTCCTTTAGATGCCTCTTTCTATCCTCGAAACCTGGTAGGAGTCTGGATTTCATTGATTCACATTGTGTATAGACAAAATTGAAAATACTTACTGCAAATCGGAAAAGTGTCACGTTGTCAGATCCGGTGTCATGTTGTCGTTCACGTTATAGGGTGCGATATTTGAGCTATACGACATTCATTATTAACCAAAATCTGTTGTTTTTTAAATATTATTTTGATTGGTGAAGTACATTTTGCTATTGCATTTGGAATAGATATCATGAATAACCCTTAACATGTTATTGATACAGGTATCTATATCACTTTCAACCGTATTCAAATTAGAAAATATATTTTCAAAAACAAATCTAAAATAAAAAGGCAATCAAAGCTGACGGATTCCAGTGAATCGTCTCTACCTCTATTGAACTTTATATATATGCTCAATGTTTGCATTGTACTGCATAGACAAATAGTACAGGACAATGATCCAAAAACTCTGTTAAATCATTAACATATATCAAAGATATTGAATCAAAGTTATCAAAATTTGATATCACATAGTTAGCCATGGGTCTGTTCCTATAAATAGAATACACAAACCATTATTTCTATAAATAGAATATACAAACCATTATGTTTATAAGAAGATAGAAAAAAGTGGAAACTTCACAGGTCGCCCAACACGACAAAAACGAAAATGTTGCAGGCAGTGGTCTAATCAAATTTACTGATTTTCAATGGACGAACTTCACCCAAAAGCTAAAACATTTTTTATTAGTTTAGATACTAAGGTATTATTTTCAGCAGATATTGTAAACTAAATAAACATAAAAATGACAGTATATCAGTATACTATAATTAATATTGGAAGAGTGGTACACTCTCAAACTGGGTAAAAGTGGGTGGGGTAAATAAATATTCAAAGCAACACTACAAAAACTGTGCAGTTGTTAAGAAATGGCCTCAGATTGTCTATTTCTATCTTGATTTTATTAAATACAGACTTGATTGATAAATTTTAACAAATTTTTTTCCACTTTATACATGTGTGCCATGGAAAAAATCATGGACCTTGAACATGACATGTAGACAAACAAATTAACCCTAAAAGCTCAAAGTATTTAACAAAAGGTTTTGCCTGAGACAGTATATTTTGAGGAAAGATATTGTTTAAATTAAGATTAAATTTTTTGCACTCCCAATTTCAATGTAGTTAAGAATATACATGAATATAGGTCTTCTAACTGGTAACTTTGACAGTCTCTTTCAGGTGGCCTCAGTGCATGTAGTTTTAGTAATCTATCTGCTTTGTCAATACTTGCATAAAATATGCAGTACGGACACTGTTAGTTCCAAACAGGAACATATTTATATTTCAACGGAACAGTTGTTATCTGTTCCTACCGGGAACTAACAATAAAATATACTGTACAGGCACTGCAGTCAGTGGTCATTTACCTGCATGTACATAACAGGCAGGAACATACAGCAATCTAGGTATTGTTAGTTCGAGGTAGGAACATATACCAGCTGCACGCAATAAGCCACTATAGTGTGTGTGTGTGGGGGGTGGGGGGGGGGGGGGGTATTCGGGTTTAACGTCTTTTTCAACAATTTTTCAGTCATATAAACGACGGTGTCTACTTGTATCAGTGAGCACAATGCCCAACTTTATAGTGCTGCCTCACTGGAATATCACGCCGTAGACACGTGGCATGATACCCCACCCAGTCACATTATACTGACACCGGGCTGACCAGTCCTAGCACTATCCACTTAATGCTGAGCGCCAAGCGAGGAAGCTGCTACTACCATTTTTTTACGTCTTTGGTATGACGCGGCCGGGGATCGAACCCACGACCTCCCGCACTCGAAGCGGACGCTGTACCACTAGGCTACCGTATAAGCCACTATAAGTTCCAGGAAGGAACAGACCCTGTAAGTTTCCAAAGAGAACGGACAGATTATTCAAAACAAGCACAAAAGTTACATTACACAAATAGCTATCCTTGTTAGTTCCAAATAGGAACATACTCATATTTCAACGGAACAGTTTTATCTGTTCCTACCGGGTACTAACAGTATTTACTATATACAGGATATAAGTATGTGTTCCTGTATAAGATTTTGAAATCCTAGGGGGAACAACTGATTACCACAAGTGACCTTCATTTATGAGTTGATAGTTTACAGCAGAAACAAATACTTAGATCTTGTATATAGTTAGTACTGTTAGTTCCCGGTAGGAACAGATAAAAACTGTTCCGTTGAAATATGAATATGTTCCTATTTGGAACTAACAAGGATAGCTATATGTGTGATGTAACTTTTGTACTTGTTTGGAACAATTTGTTTGTTCTCTCTTGAAACTTACAGTGTCTGTTCCTTCCTGGAACTAAAAGTGGCTTACTGATTGCAACTGGTATATGTACCTGCCTGGAACTAACAATACCTAGATTGCTGTATGTTCCTTCCTAGGAACAAGTGTAGATAATGTGTTTGTTCCTTCCTGGAACCTACATGATGGTTTCCTTCCTGGAACTAACAGTGTCAAAGTACAAATTTAATTGCAATAACATGTATAAGTATTTGTTCCTTCGTAGAACAAAAGTACTTGAGGCTTGGTGCAGATTTATGTTTCTGCCTATGAATTGATAATTTATGTGTAATGTACACAACTGACAGCAGCTACTGACAAACTAGATAGAATATTAAAACTACCTGCACTACAGCTACCTTAAAGAGACTGTCAAAGCTACCAGTTAGAAGACCTATATTCAAGTATATTCTAAACTACATTGAAATTGCGAATGCAGAAAATTTAATCTTAATTTGAACAATAGCTTTCCTCAAAATATACTGCCTCAGGCAAAACCTTTTGTTAAATACTTTGAGCTTTCATGGTTAATTTGGTTTGTTTACATGTCATGTTCAAGGTCCATGCTTTTTCCATGGAAATTTATCAATCAATGCTGTATTTAATAAAATTAAGATATTAATAGACAATATGAGGCCATTTCTTAACAACTGCACAATTTGTGTAGTGCTGCTCCGAATATTTATTTACCCCACCCACTTTTTCCCAGTTTGAGAGTGTACCACTCTTCCAATATTAATCAGAGTGTACTGATATACTGTCATTTTAATGTTTATTTAGTTTACAATATCTGCTGAAAATAACACCTTAATATCTCAACTAATAAAAAATGTTTTAGCTTTTTGGTAAAGTTCGTCCATTGAAAATCAGTAAATTTGATTAGACCATTTTGTGGCTCTGTGATGAAAAAAGTATTCAGTACAATTTAAAATGCAACATGTTGTGTGAATGTTCATTGCATAGTTATCTTATCATGAAAGTTTCAGGTAAAAAGTTAGAACCATTTTTTAAAAAAATAACAAATTGTGTTCCTGGCTGGTCACATGTCAGATTACCCCACCCACTTTAAATGTGAATATCTATAAAAGTAAGTCAAAACTGGTAACAGTAATACTTGTTAATGAAACTTAATACATGTAGGTATATTGCCATAAAATATAAATAAAATTAAAAAACATTTTGCGCAGACACCTAACTAGGACCCCCCAGCTTTATTGAACCGTAGCAATTCAATGTACTTCACGTAATTCAACATTAGCTGCCGAACTCTCATTGTTGCCTTCTAGTTCAGGTTTGAAGTACATGATAATGATATTTTGTATTGGAAAATGGAAGATAATAGTAATATTTAACACATTTCACCTTATTTCGGTTTAACTTATATCCATAGAAGTCTGCGTAGATGATGCCGGCTCGCCTCGGCGCTACGTCATAATAATAGGATTTTACTTGAAAATTAGCTAAAACTCAGAACAGCTTCTCCTTTTATTACAAATACAAAGCTGGTGATGTTTGTTTGTTTTGGGTTTAACGCCGTTTTTTTCAACAATATTGCAGTTATGTAACTGCGGGCAGTTAACCTAACCAGTGTTTTTGGATTTTGTACCAGTGCAAACCTGTTTTCCGCAAGTAAATGCCAACTTCCAAACATGAATCAGAGGTGGAGGACGAATGATTTCAGACACAATGTCTTTTATCAAACGTCACGGAGAATATACGGCCCGCCCGAGGATCGAACTCACGAACCCGCGATCCGTAGATCGGCGCTCTCCCTATTGAGCTAAGCGGACAGGTCCATAAAGCTGGTGACGAAGAACAATGAAAAATAAAGTGAGATTGTCTTGAAAAGATTGAAAAGTGACCATTAGAAACCTGTCTTTCATTCCAGCAGAAATTTCTCAATAATCCGCAGCCATCATCATAACTGAACCAAAATTCTTTTGTTTTCACTCTGTTTTATTCCATTTACGTTTCAGCCTTTAGGCCTTTATCAAAAGGACAAATCTCGAGTAATTATCTACATCATGGCGTTCTCTCAATACAACAACGAATGAAATTCAAAGTCGGAACTGACGTAACATTGTTAAACGTCACCGTCAAGTCCTGCTAAAATCAAAACATATTTACGATTCACAGGCAATGTCCATATCTATCTGGTAAATATGAAAGTATATACTTTCATATATTGAATCGATATTATTGGGAACAATATACATGTACATTATAGTTGCAGATGCATGTCAATTGCACGAAAAGCATCCCATGCTAACCAAGAGACACGGCGAAGAAAAATCATTCAGCACACTTTAACTGTAGGAATATAATACTACAATTATATATATTCTCTCCAAAGAAAGTTTTGCCTTCGTGTTTAGTAAATTTGGTGCCTCTGTCTGCAATCCGTGGATCCACTCAAGTTCCTTGATTTGTCGGTAGTATCTACTGTTCTCTTTCATGTGCTCTAATTATTGAAACAGCGACATTATCTATGTTATGATCAAGCATATTGAAATGTTCTGCCACCGGTTTTGTGCGTTTCAGTCGTATGTCCGCTTCATGCTCCCGTAATCTCTCTTTAAGTGATCTTGACGTCTCACCAACATATACAATTTTATCGCACTGAATACAGTTTATCCCATATATCAAGTGCCACGCCTGCTAGGTCCGCATCCGCTAAGCCCGCGCCGCTATGGCCTTGTCGTTGTGCCTCCATCAAAGTTAACCTGTTTATTTTTTTATATAAGTATGCATTGGCTTACTAACAATAGCTTAAAAGATAAACGTCGCACGGGCTCGTATTTTTCATGTAAACACATTGTCTTAAATTTTTTAAGCATCTATATGTAATAACTAGGTTTTTGACAGCTTCGGTGCCATTTTCTGTATATTAACCTAAATAGAATATCACGGTTAATTTATGTGCAGACTATCTAACACTTAACAGGAAACCCTATCGTATCTTAAAGCATTAAGAAACCATGGCAACAGGGATATTTTAAACATCTTATGTCTTGCTTGTTTCGTAATTTCTTAAAAATATGAAAATAAGTTTAATTTTCCTGTTTCAATACCGCAATATGGACAATTTTAGCATAGTTATAAATATATAAATACCAAATTATCAACGAAAACTGACAAAATAGGTACTACAATCAAACTGCCCAATTTATTTGAACATTGCCGTGATAATTTATATTGCACCCGCCTATCTTCCCAATAACATCATTCATCAACAACCATTTTCCTCGTAACTAAAGGATATTGATCATTATTCAAAAAAAAAAAATCATGAATATATTTCGGCGAATATTAGCTGTTTAAAATTAGCTCAAAAAATAAAAGAAATAGATGCTCATAAATCACGTACTTTCAAGATCAAATCTGTAAATTTGGCGTGCTTACTGACACGTAACGTCATGACGTATATGACGTCATTTTAATGTTACAATAATGATTTGATGCGATCTTGCAGTAAGTATTCATTATTTCAGCAGTATTAATTCAAACTGGAGACAGACTGATGAAATTTTACAGAAGACACATTCTGTTGATCATAAATATTGTCGTAAATTCTCACATTTGCTTCTGGTTGGGAATTCTTACATTCAAGCTAAACGGATAATCCGGTCTAAACTAAGAGATAAGTTAAGTCTAAACTAAAACGGAAAATGGATTCTTAACTGAACCAGAAAAGTATGTTTACAAAATGTAAGTATATTATAAAACGTACGTTTTATTGATACATTCACAATAAAAATGCTGCAGTTGTTCGACACTCATATCAGATAGCAGTAGGAACTTGACGGGGATAAAGGATGAAGTACCCCAATGGTGATTTTACAACTGACCGTTCAAAGCCGTGTCGCACTGTGTACCTTAAAGTGGTTGCTTTGTCATCGTTATATGTGTTTTAATCTATGTTTATGTGTATATATCTATCGTTTACACATGCATAGTATTACATACATATACTGCTGCAAGACTTTATTCTGGGGAAGATGCGTTTTTGCAACAAGGCCTTTCCTTTTGAATCTTTTGTCCTTGTTTGGTCTGACAGCGCTTAATTTTTTTTTATTTATTTCACAAATACGTTTCCATTCAATTTGGACATATCCTAGAAGGAATGTTCGGATTTTTCAACATTCTAATAGCTACGACTTTGGTCATATTAAATCTAGCTGTGTTGCCTCCTGGTTTTGATCTTTACGTAAAAAAGAGTAAAATATTTCCGGGCATAAATTTTTACTCCTCCATCATGTCGCTTTCTTATCAAGACGTTGAGTACAGTAGTTATCAATATTGACTCTAGATGTAAATACAGGTTCATCTAGCCAGCTTTTGGATATGGTTTAGTATCAAGCAAACATAAAAAAGTTTTGTTTACGATTTTCTTTAAATTATGTGGCCCAGTTGTGCAGATCCCTAGTTAAACTCTATTTCTAGCAGTTTCTAAAAGACCACAGTACTTAATTTAGAGCTGGTACCTAAAAATTTCAAATTTTACTTTTCAAGTTTTTTCAATGTGAAATGATGGCTTAGTGCACCAGTTTGCTAAATATGTAAATATCTTTCTTCATCTCCTTAAAGACACAGGAATATTTGATATATACTTATTGACTGTTTTCCATTGATTTCGTGAGTTCTCCAATTATAGTCAATATCAAAAGTCTCCACAGGTAAATAAATTCAATAGAATTCAGTGTAACTTTAGTCTGCTTTCAGCACAGTGAAAGAGGCTATATTAGAATTTCTTTTGTCTTTTAGTAAATTCAAAATCCAAAACTATCCAAGAGCCAAAACTCACAAAAGAATCCTGAGTGAAAGAATAGTGTATGCTCTTTATTATAAGCTTACCAAAACCTTACAAAAATTAACCTGAAAGAAGTTATTAAAGATTTCATGTGAACAAACCCATCAACATTTTCCATTCATGATTGCACTGAAGCAGGTGATAATTGATTGCCTAGATATAATCATAATGTACGGCCCCCATAAAAATGTGTTTATTGTAATGAAATTTATATGGACCGTTCCATGAGAAAACCTGTACTGTATAAGCGAAAAAAAAAATCAAAATTGAGATAACAAAGTATTCATGAAGAACTTTCTGAAAATCTAAAGGCATTATTTTCATTATCTCAAGAGCTAAAATGCTTTTAGGTAAGTCGCAGAAAATATTTTGAGACGTGCCGTTAAAAGCATGATGTCATTGTGCATGGTGTTATAGTGTTTATGTTTAAAGTCATTAATGCAACAAATTATGCGTATCACTTACTAAACATCATGCCCTCATTACATGTTATGGTGTGGAGTGTATGTGTGGTAATAATCAGATGACTGTAGTAGATAGGTACACTTATTTCGGAATGGTACTGCATGAAAACCTTGATTTAAATGTAACGGTAAAATCAGTGGCTCAAAGTGCTAGTCGTGCGTTGGGTCTATTAATTGCCAAATGCAAAAATATTGGGGGTGTACCGTATGATTTTTAGTAAATTATACGATTCCGATGTATGGCCAGTCATCAATTACAGTGCTCTGTTGTGGGGGTTCAAGTCCTTCTCGTGTATTGATGCTGTACATAACAGAGCGCAACGGTTCTTCCTAAGCGTCGGAAGATATACTCCTAATGACGGGTCTCGGGAGATATGGGATGGAAGCCTCCAATGGTACGGCAATGGAAAAGTATATTTTTATACTGGTCACGCCTCGGATCTTTTGATAGAATAGGTTTCAACAAGCGAATAGCACTGTGGGCAAATAGTAAAGCAAATAGATCATGTAAATATTGGGTTTTTATCATTAGAGAATTTCTCAAAGACAGCAATTTACAAGTATATGCAGATATAGCCTATTTACTACCAAATTCGTTTATTAATGATGTTGAAACGGTATTATTTAATGATTATATTAACAAGTGGTCAGCTAGAATCAATGCTGTGGTAGATAATCCCGGCAGAGGTTGTAATAAATTTCGGTTTTATAAATTGTTCAAACATGAGTTTATTCCTGAGCAGTACTGCAAATTGATAATGCCTCCTAGACATCCTAGCAGCTTTCAGTAAATTTCGATGCGGTGTAGCACCAATAAGAATTGAAAGCGGTCGTTATGAAGGCATTGAACTTTAAAGAAGAACATGTCCTTTTTGCAGTGCCGTTGCCGATGAGATTCGCGTGATGTTAAATTGCCCAGTATATAATGATATAAGGCAGTCCCTGTTTAAAAAGGCAATCACTTGTAGAAACAATTTTCATTCTATGTCTGAAACGGATAAATATATATTCTTGTATATTCTTGTTTTCTGACCCAAATATGTTCAGGACTAGCGCCAAAACCTGCTTTTTAATTCTCAAAAGACGCCAATTTTTAACATGTAAGTAGTGATTTTTTATGCTGTAAATAAGGTAGCGTTTTGTTTTTGTTTTTTATCTGTGTTCAAATATTTTTGTCCACTGAAAATGTTTTGCTAATCAATGCAAGGCTGATCTTATCGCCAGGTTTCGGGTCACTTTTTTTTAAATATGTACTTATTTTTTAAAATAAGATACTTATGGATTAGCAAAACTAGTTCGGTTATATTGTTTTATAGTTTCGTAAAAGCATTGATGTAGATATGATTGTGCAATAATCTCTTATAGTTCCAACATGGAACGGCGTAGTACATTTGTAATTGTAAATATATATAACTGTTTATTTGTTGTATGTATTACGATGAGAATAAAGATTAAATATATTTGAACATTTAGGAACAGTTTGAAATGATTTTACCAAATATAACTTAACACTTCTGCATGGGCCTTTTATTCATACACCTCTATATTTTCATGATGAATAGGTGCTTTTGAATTTCCATTGCCATGACAGCACAAATTACATTTTTTATAATATGGTAAATTTGATTCGCATCAGATAAATGTTTTTAAATATACCTGTTTCTAGTTTCTGCATGAATGTAAAAAACAGTGATTTTTAAGTATTTTAGACTACTTAAAAAATGATGTTTTCAGTATTTTAGACTACTTACTATGTACCAATTATTTCATGTCACAAATACAGGTTTTCTCATGGAACGGCCCATATGTATTGTAAACTGCTGTGGATTTCTTAAGTTACTCGCTGATATTCTTTTCAACAATAAAGGCATTTTATGATTTGCCTATCTTAAATTAGATTACATTTAATGACAGTGGCCCTTTGTGTTACCCTGTTTGCAGCGAAATACCCCTTAAAAGTCAAGGGAAATACATGTGCTTTGAAATGTGTAAAGCACTAGAAAATCTTTTAAAACAATGAAATGAAATTATGAATATCATAAACAACACATCAATGTAGGTTGTTACAAATATGTGATACAAATTTTTCCTATTTTATTTAACTTTTGTTTCAGCTATTTCTTCTATTCTTCTCAGATTAGCATTTTATCAAAACATTTGTTTGAACAAAGTTATCCTCGTTAAAAGCAAGTACCGTTAGCTAAGAAACAAATCTCATAAATACTATCAGGAACAGCTCTCTAATTCGTAAAATTCTTTGATGAAATTGATAAAAAATAATTCAGTTTGAGGCAACTAACCTTTCTGGCTGGGCCTCAGAACAACTTATAAAATAACTGCTAATTTTATATCAGTGACAATGAGTTTTTATCAAATGTAGGTTGTATTTTGTCTGTCTGATCAGTTATTGGGAAAAGGGCCTGTTTAGTTTTCGTTTCACTTTTGATCAGCGTTGGTGTTGGCTTAAGTTTATTGGTCCATTCTGAGTTGCTCCCCTTGAATCTTCTTGGGTAGGTACCATCTTTAGTAATTCCATAAAAAAACTAAATCAAATAGCGCCCGAGTACTCGTTTGAAAGGCATTTTCCTCATTCACGACAATGCTCAAACCATATACAAAGGACAGACTACTCTGACGCTTTTAGATCTACATTATGCATTTCTGTTATGGCAGAATACTTTAAGGGGTTGGTATAGGTGTTACTCAGGTAGATTACATATAGGTCGATTTTCTCGTTTACATTTTTTTCGGGCCAAGTAGCAGAAATTTGTGAAGCACCCTCAGCTTTAAAGATTTTTTTGTGAAGTAATTGTGTTGTACAAAGAGCGGTAGGTGTGAAACAATTATTAATGTTCAAAATTGTAAATGACTGACTAAATTGTGGAACCATGAATTTTGAGTAATATACAAAAATTTACACACGTTCATAGATAAGGGGAAGGTACTTGAAAATATCGCTTGCAAAACAGATAATTAAGAATTAAAAAGAAGCATTGAAATTCAATCATAATCGGACATAAAGAGAGAGGTGAAAGATTGTTGAATATCGGTGGCAATTTAAACATTTGTTTTTTGATTTCAGCTTATATACATGACAGTAAAAATTGTTGCATTGGTAGCTATGACTGATATGTCTACTATGTTTTTTGTATGCTTATCTATCAAGCATTTATACACACACTGATAAAGGGGTTCGGATTGAACGCGTTGCGTTCTTGGAACGTGGTGTTCCCTTATTGATTTGATTTTGCCCTTGTTCACATTTTCCAATTTTAGGTTTTGCAGCGAACATGTATTAGTTCTTCGTCTAAAATATTAATTCTTGGTGAGTGCTTATCTCTCGACGTAACACTAACAATCTGCTTAATCAATTAACGAAGTGTAAATACCAATGTAATAGAAGACTTTTAGCTTTGCCTTGTTCTTTTGCTGAGTTTTGTAAGTTAACAAGTAGAAACATTCAATCAACAACCATAGATTTTCAGATGTTTGTCTTGCTTATTGGTTTACTATGCCTGGTTATGCAGTAGCACTAAATGAATGCATAAAGTAGATCACTAATTGGCAACTATGTTGCTTATGGTTACCTACAGTCTTACTAATGAACTAAGTTATTGCTGTCACATTCATTAGAAGGTCAGTAAATGATATAATTATCATTTTAACCTATACATATAGCGTTCCTATTGTCGGGCAATATTTCGATGCAAATATGATAATCTATGATAATCCCCGATTCATGGCAATTTTTTATATGTTTAATGTCATAGCAGGATCAGTATCAGCCTTTTTGTGTCTGGAAGACACATAGAAATGAAATAGTCAAATGGACAAAATGAAATTAATTAAGAATTTCTACGGCTGCCACACGACACCACTAAAATACTTTTGTTGTGATATTTAATAAAACATAAGTTAGCATCCTTTGGAAGCATAGCTCACATTCAACCCAGAAAAATAATAGCAGACTCGGTTTAATTGAATCTGTTCAAGAGAGATAATGATACATACAACGCATCTCACGTCCCCTAGCACCGGCTTAAGCGGAAGTGCATTATTGACACGGTATAAAACTTGAATATTTAAACGGGGTGAAAAATGTGCAGCCAGACCGGAACTCGAACCCGGGGCCTCAGAATACCGTTCCGATGCTCTACCGACTGAGCTATCACAAATGTGATTCATGCCTTCATCTGGATTTTGTTGATATATAAATCAAAAACAACACAGGACCATAATCCAGGAAATGAAAGGGCAATTCGAAATTCGAAAACAATTCCCTATGCACAACTAGGTATCAATATTGATCATTGCTGAAAGTTTGAATAAATTATATGAAATAATGAATGAGGAATTCAGGTCACAAGCATTTCTCCTATATATCATATAACACTACTTGTTGCTTTCCAATATACCTGCAGGTAATAACTGAATTGCCAAACGGTCTTAAACTGACCAAAAGGTAACAACACTGTTACGAAGTACCGAGAGACTTCCTACAGCCGCCACACGGTATTTAGAAAGTGCTAAAGTGTTGTGATATCTCGTAAAAAATATATGCAGTTACATATTGAAATAACCTAATGACGTAACGTCATAACAAAAATACGAGAAACGTCGTAAAAAGACGTATCGGCAAACTTTACCAAAATATTTGCATCTCAAGAATACTCCTGTTTACACGCACACAACTTCTGAAGCAGGCAGAAACAGATACCGTACCATTCAAAAAGGGAGATAACAATAGTTGTTAAAAACATTTTTGCTCGATATATAAGTTAAGGAATAAAAATTTGGATAATTGAATTACATGTAATAATAGTTTAAAAATCAATTTTGGTTACTGTCAAAAGAAAGAATTGCTCAAATAACCCACTAGTTGTTTAAGACAAGAGTAATACATGTATTAAATCAAATATATAAATCTCATCAAAAGTTAAAGGGATATAATAAGATTTGAAAATACAACAGTTACTGTATTTTAGAAAACAATAATCTAAAAAATAAAAGAAACATAGCAATGATTGCATTAAAATTACACGCAGTTCATGACATTAATTTTTCTAACAACCTTTACCATTAGTATTCTCAATTTTAAGGTAAGTTAGTAAGCATATTTAAAACACAGTTGTGATGTAATCCTTTGTTAGTTTTGTCAATTATATAGGTTATTGTACCGATACCGTTCTATACACACGATTATTTTACTATACCTGTCCATTATCAACCTGTAATTGCCCATTCTTAAAATAGTGGATACTTTAAGAATGGACAGGTACAGGTTAATAATGGACAGGTATAGTAACAACCTTGTACGTTGAGAGGTGTGAGTACATCAACCTATAGCTATGAAATTCGAAAGTTTCGAAATATAAACTGCAACGTTTTACAGAGCTTGTGGCTGCAATAAAATAAACCTGAAGGGGAACATATGACTTGAACCCAAATCGCCACACAAATTACTAGTCAAATGAAAATCAATGTGTCAAAAGTAATACAGAATGTTAGTTTAAATCTTCAACCGTAAGAAAGTAGTAAAGGCCTCTTTGTGTACTTCTAAATCGCAATAGAAAAGTATCGCAGATATACACCTAGTATGGCATTTTCAGTCGATAATAGATGAAAATAGGCAACGTAACGTAAAAGCTGTCGGAGAACAGCAACGCTCGACTATTCAACAGCCTTGTCAATTGAATGAAAATTAAAGTCGAAAAGGGTGCATAATTTTGTACAACTCCAAAAAGGGTTATGGAACTTGTACAATGCATATCAGCTCATTACAATGGACAATTGTGCAAGTTTCAATCCATTCCCATTAGTGGGTACTGAGATACCACCTTACATACAAAAATTTAACCAACAACTGCTTAGTCGAAAAAAAATGACAAAATTTTGTAAAAATGCAAAGTAGATTTATGGAACCTGAGCACTGCATGTCAGATCATCACAGTGAACAAGTGTGTGACGTTTCAATCCATTTCTATTAGTAGGTACTGACATACCAGCTCACATATAACACCTTTAAAATGAAAAAAAAATCTTAGTCGAAAAAGAGGCATAATTTTATACCGTGAAAAGCAAAATAGAGTTATGGAACCTGTGTATTGTATGTCTATTTATCACAGTGAATAAATGTGTGAAGTTTCAATCCATTCCCACAAGTGGTTACTGAGATATCAGTTTACATAAAAAACTTAACCAAACCGGGACGCCGACGCCGAGGCATGAATGAAATAAAAAAGTGGAAAACCACAGGTCGCCCAACTCGATATAAATGAAAATGTTGCAGGCTCGGTTGCAGGATCGGTTTGACTGAGCCTGTTCATGGACGGTAGTGGAAGTGCAAGCTACCGTTCACGCCCTCTAGCCCCGGGTTGAGCAGAACTCAACATTTACACATGTTATAAGTACCAGAATGTAATTAAGAGACATCCGCAGATGTATTCATACGGCGGTGCACATGGAACCTTCAATGATGCACAGAGAGCAATTCCATGAAAAGCGGCGTATGGTACGCAGACAAAATAATGGCTGAGCCCTAAACGAGAAAACAATGGGCAGAATTAAACAAACTGGAGTCCAATAGCTTCACCTATTCTTTGAATTGTCGAGCTTAAAAACATAATTTTCCTTTCTTTTTCAAATGCTGCAGACCTATGTTTTTCATGCAGTGTTCGTGTAAAATTGGTTAAATGTTTGCCATAACTGACATTTATTGCAGTTCTACCCAGAAATTTCACTTTTCTATTACAAAGACAAAAAAAAACGTCAAGTTTCCTAAAGTTTTACTGCGCGTTTCGGTATAACCAGAAAATTTGGCCGTAATGATCTTAATTTAGCAATACAATTTTCTTGCAATAATGATGTTATTTATTGTAATAACGAAATATTTTATCGTATAAATGAGATATGAGCCACGATAACGAGTAAAGATCTCATGTGATACGGGTAATTTACTTCTAATAAAATTGGTAGAATATCTCGTGATTCGAGATAATAACGATTGTTTTGTAATAACGATATAGAATACATACATACATTTTAGAATGTCTTCACCTGGAACCGTTATTTATTCAATTACTTGATTTACATAAAACTTCAAACTCAGCACGAACAAAGCATGGACAACTATTCATACATACATCATACGGCCAAGTTAAATTTTACTTTTTGTAAAGGTACTTCAAATCATTCATAAATATGACAAAACGAGATATGTTCAAAACTTTCCTAAGAATCATCACTGAATATCATTAGTGTTTAAAAAACTTTTAATTGCAAAATATATGTACATGTATATGCAATCTAATTGAAACTCCATTTGGCTTGGTATTTTTATTTAGCACAGAGACACAAATCAATGAATTGTCTTTGCCTCAAAGAGGTAGATACATCATATAATATCACGACAATCTTGATTTTTTCGTGAGGACCATGTTTTAAGTCAGAGAAAAGCCTCAAACTATCCATTATGTGAAAGAATGGACAGTTTGAGGTTTTTCTTCTTTATATAAACCGAAAATTCAAGGATAGTAGTCGCAACTTAACCGCTGATTATTCATATCGAATATTTCATTGTAGAAATAAAGGGTGATGAGGGTAGCTATGTATATTTATATGGAATATGTTTGTATCCAGTGCAGTATCAAAGTATGTATACTTGCATTTGATCAGTTAAAACTTTCCAATACACTAATTTATAATTGCACAAATTTATATTTCCACTTTTCATGCAGCTCGTGTTTTACGTACACTCCTTTTCAATAATAGGTTGTGCCTTATTATGTATTATAATACAAAGGTCAACCATCGGGGTCAAGTTGCGTCCACTATAGCTGGTTATAAAAACATTTCAGTATATACAGTCCGCCAAGCGCGCGGACTTCACAAAGGAAGAAGAAATATGATTCCTATCACAGACAAACGCTATTTAGCTCCGGTCTTAAGATTTTTATGAAATGCAGTTCTCTCTTCTCTAAAGTGTCACTGGTAGTCATGTTCTTATATAGAGGGAATATATTAAACTTCCCACCAGAGCATTGATGGGTGTGTTTATTCACTTTCAGCATACGTAGTTCTTTGGTGTTGGTTTGTTGTCTGTGTAGTGTTAGTCGCCTGCACAGTTCATTTGCTGGCAATTAGCACAGATAATAGAATAAATAACATTTTTAGCTCGACTATTCAAAGAATAGATAGAGCTATTGGACTCACCCATGCGTCGGCATCCGCGTTTGCGCCGGCGTCCACGTCGGCGTCCCGATTTGGTTAAGTTTTGTATTTAGCTGGTATCACAGTAACCACTTGTGGGAATGGATTGAAACCTGACACACTTATTAACCGTGATAAACTGACTTATATTACACAGGTTTCATAACTCTATTTTACTTTTTTACAAAATTATGCCCCTTTTTCGACTTAGAAATTTTGGTTAAGGTTTTATATGTAAGCTGGTATCTCAGTACCCACTAGTTGGAATGGATTGAGATTTCACACACTTGTTCACTTGATCTGACATGCAGTGCACAGGTTCCATAACTCTGCTTTGCATTTTTACAAACTTATGCCCCTTTTTTGACTTAGCAGTTTTTGGTTAATTTTTTGTACGTAAGCTGGTATCTGATGGGAATGGATTAAACTTCACACACGTGTCCATTGTCATGAGCTGATATGCACTGTACAGGTTCCATAAACCTGTTTTGCAATTTTACAAAATTATACCCCTTTATCGACTTTTATATTCATTCAGTTGACAAGGCTGTTGAATAGTCGAGCGTTGCTGTCCTCCGACAGCTCTTGTTGAAATACAATTCATACTCTATTTAACAGTAAATGTTTTACCGTTTGAATATTGAATTGAGTCTCCTTCTAACAAGTTTGGGCATGTCTTACATCTGCTTCTGATACAATTGGTTACAGTCGCGATATTTTCCACCATATTAAAGTTCGATTTAGATAAAATGCGTTTCAAGTTTTTAGGTTGCCTTTTACTATTTATTATTCTTTTCTGTTGTACAACACTTTTCATTCTGTCGCTGTTCTGTAGCATTGCTTTGCAGTGAAATATTCTTATTACGTGGATTAAAAGTTACAAATGGAATGACATTATAATCCGATATTTGATTTTCGCGATCCTCCTTTTGATTTCGCCATCGATATACCGTGCTTAATATTGTCTTCAGGGTAGTTTTGTTTCAATAATTGTAATTTTAATTCTGAAAGTCTTCTTTCTTGTAAATGTTTATCTTTTACTATAGTAACTATTCTTGAAGCTAAGTTAAACGGTATATTAACCTTAGTGTGTTTTGGGTGACAGGAATTAAAGTCTAAGTAGTTATGTGTGTCAGTAGATTTACCACGGTCAGCTTATAACGAGAAATATCGAGTGTTCTCTCCCTTGATTATCGATTGTGCTAAACCAATTTCCTCCGATTGGATTTTCTCCCGTACATAAGTTAAACGTGCACTGATCGTGGTATTGCTTTGTGCTGAAATCAAAGCGTAGAAAGCAACATAACCTTCTGCATTTTAGTTAAATTTGCTCTGGCCATTTTCGTTATATATCCTGCTACTTAATAGATTCATACAGAAATATTATTTCTGTAAAAACATAAAATATTTCAGTGAAAAACATGATTTTGTCTATATAACAGTAGTTTTATGTTACACATGCCTAGAGGTTTTCTCTTTAAAAACATAAAAAAGTAATAAACTAAGCAATACAGTATCTGACATAGATATTGGCAATACTAACTTAAAAAACGAGCAGTTTAACAAACTTAAATAAACAGGTATGTTAGTAAAACACGCATGCAAATTTGACTGATTACCAATTTTAACTGGACTTAATCCTTCTTCTTGTAGGATAGCTTTAAATTGCAAGTTATTGGTATTTGTGTAAACCTTTAATTATAAAAGTAATTTTTATTCATTCTGTCTCCTTATTGTATAGTGTAAAAGATTTATATACATGTTTGTGTTGATTTTACAATTTGAATCATGAACTAACATTTACTTGAACTATAACGGTGAGTATTTTGCATGATTTTCACGAACAACGAAAACCGTGAGTAAAATGAAGGTCGCACTAAGGTCTACATAATCCTAATAATCCTACTGTACAGACTTATGGAAAGCATGCTAGTTCACAATTTTTGTTTTGTTTCCAAGCTTGGTTCCTGTGGAGATTTTTTACGCGGCATTTACAGATTGTTGTTGTGGTATAAACTATCATGTAAGAAGATCTGTTGGAATTAAGCACAAACGCAACCAAGCACCATAAAAGTATATTCGGTTTGACGGAGTCTGTTCATGAGAGGTGATGCACAGCACCTATCACGTCCATTAGGATTAAGCGGAAGTCTGTTATTATAGTATAACTGAATTGCCAAACGGTCTTGAACGGACCAAAATTTAACAACACTGTGACAAAGCCGGGATACTTCCTACAGCCGCCACAAGGTATTTTAAAAGTGCTGTTGTGATATCTCGTAATACAATAATAACATTTTGCGTCAATTTTTCGGACATCTGGAAATAATAACTCTTTGCTTCAAATTTTCGGCCATCTGGCCTTTATCAAAAATGGAATACATTAAACGATTATGTTTTATCTAATTTCATGCCGTAATAATATATCGACAGTTCCTATTTTCACTCCGGGGGAACTACGTTCCAACGTAAGTCAAGTCTCAACGATAACATGTGGCAACATCTCAACGATGATTGTTACGTACGACCTTGCTGATTCATTTATAATGTGTAATAAATAATTGATTCTACCTTTTCGTAACTGAAAAGGTGAGTTTAATGTGTCAAAGCAATTTTAGCTATTTGCAGCAATTTTGAAGATAAAACGAACTAGTTACAAATAAACTTATGTAAGCTACATAAATGTTGCAAGGTCGCTACGATAACAGAAAATATGAGACAACGTCTCACATACAGTGTTGCAAGTTCTCAACGTCGTAATTACCATTTTAAATTGTAGAAAATTCGTATGTACATTTTCTCTTTACGTCGAGACCATTTCTTGGACACTTTCATAAATGACCGGATGATGTCTGAGCAAGGTACAACAATTTAATCAGTATGACAAAGGTATTTGTCGTTCACAAGCTAAGCTATCATTTTACATTATAGTTTTACGCAGGCTGGAATAAAAGTCTTTGAAATGGATTTCAGCATAAATTAAAACGTATAGTTAATGCTCTACAATAGAAACAAGTATCTTCATCGTTCCTATAGATAGAGGATATTACATGAGTGTCTTTTCATATTGAATTTATTAAACTAGTTGAATAAAATAATAAAATAATTCTGTACGCCTGTAGTAAGTTATTACGTGAAAGACCTCCGAGGCCGAGTGGTCGCTGACTTCGAATCACTTGCCCTCTCAACCATGTGCTTGAAATTTCGCTTTGGGTGTGGGATTCTCATGCAAAAAAGCCATCAGTCGGCGTGCAGTAGGTCGTTTGCTCTACCAAGGTGCCCGTCCATATATGAAATAATGTTCAGAGGGGCACCCAGGGCCTTCCATCACCACGAACATCTTAAAAGTCGCTTTAGTAACTTTAATTGTCTCGGAATGACGTAAAGCTCTTCATTAATGTTACAAAGTTGGCTCAAAATAGCTTATACATTCACACGTATTAAATATAAAGAACACGTAATAACTGATACATGCGTACACCAATAATCAATATTGTATAGATAATCCGGATCGTAAAGCATTACTTTTAGAACTTTGCACAGAAATTAGCTATTGCGTACACATGTTTTCATTATCACGTGCAGACGTATCACTCATTTCGTCTGCACGTAATAATTATTATTACCTGGGAATATATTAGGAACCTGATACGTCATAACTCATTACCGCCGAATGCGCAGGTGCCCTCAGCATGGATATTTTTATCCGATTTCGTAAACACATGACCGATATTTTTTCTTGCTTATCGTATACATTAAGCTTTTTATTCTGACAGATTATTTTTATTGCATACCGTATTTTACAAATAATGGAATAAATAAAGCAAATAGAAAGGAAAGACTTTCTTTGCAGCACTCTTTCTTATAGTAGAGTATGTACACAAAGCGCGGGAAATTAACGTCCGTAAGCAGAAGTGACGTCATGACGTTTCAGTGACGCACAATAACAAAGTTCCACTTTTGTTTTATCGTTTGTAGCGTAACGGTATGTTCTTACCGTAAAATAACGTATTTTGGACCGAGAAATATACTACATGTATAAGAAACGGAGAGAAACTATCAAGGTACCTGATATTTTCTTAGTTCGCATAAACAATATATAATCAGTGCATGAAGCGCTAGTTGTCATTATAACAGCACGAGAGTCATCTGCCATGAGGGGGTGCCAGATTGGTTTTGCCGGCACGGGTAAAATCAACGGAAACGTCAGTCCGGTGTGCAAGAAATATTTTTCCATATTGATGTTCCAGTTTCATATCGGGTGCGTGACATAAATTGTGACGTCATTTCATGGATTTCGTCATGTTTATAAGTTCTTTAACAACAATATTTTCAGTTCTACTAAGGCTAAAGAACAAATTTGTATCATTCGTCAATGATTATACGTGTAGTATGTGTATGCTATAAAAAGATTATTAGATTTGCATCGAGAAATATGCATTCGTTCTTCCTAAAGTCGCGCAATATTTCTGCTGCAGAACTCGTGCATATTTCTCGATACAAAGTTAATAACCTACAATTACTTGCTCACTTTATGTTTCTTCGTTGCGTTGCATCTTGTGCTTCAAAAGGATCTTTTTACAGACTTACTTATAATTAAGATGTGCAAACGCAATAGTATATGTCAACTATGTGCCACCGCGTACATGTTGCTTTCATTTTGACTAATATATCTTGGGGAAACCGTTTAATGGAAAAACGAGATCAAAACAAATTACAACACTTCTTGAACAAAATCTGAATTTTCAATTACATTTAGACTTGCTGAAATATTTTACTCGAATATAAGTAGCGTGTTTAGCCGCAAGACTTCGATGAGTGTCAGTAACGCATGCCTGTGTCTCCGTTTAGAGTTTGTCACATTATCGGTTAGAGTAAGGAGCATGATATTAGATAAATATTGAGTGTTTTTTTATAAAGCAGTTGCAGAAATATATTTCTAAGATTAAAAATGGCATTGCATTTAATTGATCATTGACTGTCTATAACTTTTGTTTTTGAAAACGTGTTATATATGTTTTTATTCTGGAAAATAGCAAAATACTTCTTTTCACTCAATAACAGAAGAATGTTTTTAAAATTAAAATGTTTTAATCAATTTATGCGATTACTTTCAGAATCTGAATACATGTTCATGCAAAGACACAAGTAAATGTAATCAAAGTAATTATTATATATGAAAATTATATCAGCCGTGAAATACTGAGCGATACCATAACCAGCCGCCGTTGAGATTTTGTCACATGATACCGTTGAGACATGACTTACGTTAGAACGTAGTTCTTCCGGAGTGATTTTGACGTAATGCCCTTTCCCGTAATAATATCACCGGACGACTGCGAGTTCGTTCCAGGACTTACAGTCATGCATTATAAATATAAAATTCGTATTAAGTGTCATATGTGAAATCGTTTTTATGTGTTAATAAATCGTGACATCAAAATACTTAAGACGCGAGAAAAAGATTAACCCATAAATGTCCTTCAGTCAATCAGAAATACATGTAACGTAATATGTATGAAAACTGCGTAATCTATAATACTGCCATAAACTATTAGTAGGCTCGGTTTGATTGCTATAGTTCATGAGATGTTTTGAATCGTGCAACATCCCGGACAAGAAAACATAACAACATTGTGTTCAAGTACGGAATGCAACACGGCTAATTGACAGGCATACAGACGGACGAACAGATGATCGAAATAAAATCATGAGCATATACTCTACTTTTTCTTCTATCTATCTGTAATGTGAGATATATTGTACTTTTAATGATATGTGATTTTCTCCTCTTGTGAATGACATACAGACGGACCAGGAAGCAGATAAAACATAAAATATAGAAATATGCAGATTTTTTTCTATATTGTCTTCTATGTATGTTTTTTTTTTGTTTGTGTTTTTTTTTATGAAAAAACGCGTAGTTGTTAAATTTAACGATATATTTTTGTCAAATTCTACCTATTAGTTGCAAATAACAACTTGTACTTTTGATATTGCAACACCAAGGACGAGAATAATCTCCTTATAGTTATTTATCACCATATCTAGTGTCGTTACAAAACCTTGCATTCTTTCCAAGCGTTCTCAGGATATAGATTTTGGCGAATAGATGCTACGGTCTCCCCGGTTTTCAACTGGTAGGGAACTAAACAAGTGATACAAATCGCACAAACAATTGAATACTGATTTCAACCCAATGAAAGAGAAAGACCAATACATTGACTTTACGAAATAATTACAGTCTATTTTCATTTGGTATTTCAGCCCGGTGAATGATCATCCGGTGTACCTAATGTTATGCTGATGCTAGAAAAACACTTTCAGATTGTACCGTTTTCCCAACACAAAGTGTTTTCATATTATAAGGGGATAGGTGAAATTTACAAGCCAAGCCTTATGTGTTTGTTGCCTTTTTTTTTTTTAAAGCTTAATGCATTTATGGAAAGGTTAAACATCGTTTGTTGTTTAAACTTGTAACCCGACAATTTAGCTTTCATATATAATTTGCATACTCACGCATTTATGAAATTGGTAAATTGAATTGTATTTCCATGTAATGAAGGCAATAAAATATGATATACTTCAACATTTTAAACGTCGTATAACGAAAACATTTAAAAAATATCAGTAACTTCAAAATGGGTATCATACTTTATTTCAGTATTACTGTAAAAGCAAACTACCATAATGCATGCGTACAGCTTCGTATCATTCGAAATCAAGACAAAATGTTCACCTCCCTTTATTCACGGGAGAAAAGATTGAAGCAAATGCCTTATTTCCGGTCAACGTATTCACCAACTTTCAAACAATAAACAACTATTTTATACTTCTTAATTACCCTTTATCATATAAATTGAAACTGATGTTAGAACACCGCAAATAATTACAAAAAGTGAATTAGGAAAAGCATAGGAAAGAGATATTACCCAATACTAGTAACTTTATTCGTATCAACAAACAACCTGAGAAATGCAGAGTTTTAAGGTCATTGAAAACAATCTGTCGATTTTAAAAACAGTAAAATAGAAATTTTAGACAACGCAAAAATTAATCAAGAGCAAACGAAAATCAGCAAATCTAAAGAAATTATTAAAACGCGCAAAATTTGAGGATACAAAACGTAATCACCTAGTTAAGAAATGTGGCTGTGGGAACTGTGAATTATGCCCTAAGCTTCTATAATAACAGGATGAAACTTCATGCTCAACCTATAACACAAGCAGACACGATCATACATCAAGTATGCAGACATAGAGCAAAATGTTATAAGACACTTCACCTGCATTGCACATGTTTTTCAATTTTATAGCCGAAAGATGATAACACTGCCCTTAGGGTAATGAAAGAAACATATTTTATCTAACTTTTTAAACCATCTCTGCATGCTGAATAAAATTTACTACTAATATTTGCACAAATTACAGTTACCAAAATGTTACGTAACAACTTCATATACTTATCTTATTTCAATGATGCATGTTTAGTGACGTAAAACTATGTAACACCAAAAACCAGCATTTCCTTCAATGTTTTTTCTGCTATATTATACAATTGTTCATCATATAAATTTAACATATATATATTTCTTTTGTTTCAAATTGGTTAAATCTCATAAAATTAATAATTATTACAAATTCGAAAGAAATAGTCCACTTTTTGAAAATATTCATATCAAAATATAAAATATAATCAAATGTTACTTAAATGTAATTTACCAACAGCAAAAATTGTTAATAAATGTAAATGGGAACTTAAATAATAGTACATGTATAAATGTATTAGCAAATATAGAATATATCAAAGTTAAAACTGTTGTTTCATAATTATCGAACGGTACGACAATAAATATTCCAAGAACAAAAATGACAGCACTAACTAGCAAACAGCAACACTAATATATTTTCTGCACAATAAAATGACATCATCAACAAGTTCTTTACCACATCTAATAACCGTCAAAGCTGCGTACTTTCCACAGTTCCTGGTACTATCGAACGATTTGTGTTGAATTATTTCCTGTCGTCTTTTGTGTGAGTAAAGCGGTAAGAGTTGTATTGTCAAGCAAATGTCATGTACACATGCCGGATAAATATAATGCCTTTTATGATTTGTGGCAATTTTAGTTTTGATTTTTAAAGAAAAACTTCATGCTTAAATTTCCAAAATTTGTAATCTTTATGTCTTCAAATAATACTGGAACCATTTCTCAAGAACACAAAATGTTTTAGAAATCGAATGAAAACATTATAAAACAGACAGCATCATTTGCTAGCCTAGATTTATTTCGTATAGAAAATAATTTAGTAGAAACGTTCACATAGACACTTCGATTACCCATATATCATTACAATTAATCAGGAATGTATACGTATACGCGGAATCAATATAATAATGACTACATCTTTGCGAAAATTCCTTGGTGGCAATGAATACCTATATCAGGCAACGCTGGAATTCACAATATAATTAAACTATACAGTACACAATAGTTGGGTTATGGATGTATTTCAAAACTTTTTTGTTAGAAAATTTAAACAAATTATCACGGTTTCAACGCATTTTCATTAACGTAATACCGTTACATTAAATTATTAAACTTTTATTCAGTTTTAGGAAAATGCGTTACTGTTCGATATTAAGATATGTCATGCATTCATTGGCAAAACACTAACATGCTACAATGTCGGTAATAGTTTTCTTCCTTTTGTAAAGTCCGATCTGAACGTTTATTTACTTGCACCCTCTTGCATCGGTTGAGACTCATTTTGTTCACCTGCAGCATTTTCATTCGCCTGAAATAATTTTTAAAATAAACAAATACTAAAGTACACTAACTTAAGTGAAAAATATAAGTATTTTTCGAGAATTTGGAGAAGCGTCATTGAACTTTCAGTTTCCCTTTATCCTTACCATTGAATATCTTTGATGTATTCCGAAAGTCTTTTTTAATTAATTAATAATATTAAAGATCCTTTTTTTAACAATGCCTGCTTATTATTGTGACATCTATATATTCTTGGATAAATTTTTTGACGTATCTTGTCCTTGCTATATTATATTGGAATTTAATATTCTGTTGCAGGTCACAGTTATAAGACTCGGTGACATCCTTCCTTAGTCAAAACATATAGGGAGGGGAAATTACACCAGTGTCTTATTAATCAAGTTGAATAAGACACAAAACGCGAGGCTCTGCCAAGCATTTTAACTTTATTTTTGAACGAGTTTAATAAATTCAATATGGAAATATACAAACCTTCAGAGATATTTGTTTTTCTTCACCTATCACAGACCAATTCAGTGTGACTAACATCATTCATACTTGAAACGACGTTATGTCAAATACTACTACACTGGATGCAATTATGTTATATTTTACGACGTCAAGCATTTGGTAATAATGGTTTTGACTGTTTGTAAACCTTTGAACTTTGTCTCAAAGCACTATATAATAATTAGCATTAAAACTACGTTCTTTATGCTTCATTTTAACACTTGGTATGAATGTTACTGTTTTAGATTATGATCAATACCTTATACAAGACGTTGCAAAAAACTGCTGCAAAACCATATATCACTGTACAATAATACTTGTTCAATTGTACCTGTGTTACATGTTGGCACGGGTATAAGATTAATTAAGATAGTTCTGCACGTTTGAAACAAATATTGTTGTACAATGTACAATTTTATAAAACCACATATTTTCAAAGAAGAGGATTCAGGCGATAGGAATAGTACGGTCTTATGCTTGAAATGTTGTTAGAACGATGTAAACATACTTGTCCTTCGGGCAGTTTTCAACAATGGGAAAATCGCACTTTTATTGTCATGTTTGCATTATTAGTTAAACTTTTCATAATTGTAGATTTACCTTATTTAAAATATATAGCCAAATGAAATGTATATGTCCCATCTTACTATCAACAAAATATCAATGGAAGTCCTTACATTTGCTGCTTCTTTCATGTTATGATTTGAAATTACAGTCGAAACTCGGTATCTCGAATTTCAAGGGACCGTGCTTTTTATTTCGAGATAACCGAAATTCGAGTTATGAGGAGGGACGTATATGGACGAAATGATAAATAAGTTGTTTCCTTGATACATTGTATACACTGTCGACACTTTACGCGTACATGATTCCGTACAGTTTGTGTGTTATCAAAGTTTTCAGTTTTCGAAGAATGAAAATGATACTAACCTCAAATATTTTTGAGTCAGGTTTCCTTTTTGTACCACGTTTCTCCCGGAGGTTTGACAGCATTTTGATCTGACATTTTGAACAAATGATGCTTTCACGCAAGACGTTAATTAATTAGTTTAAATCAAAAGCAATTTTCATAACGTCTCAAAAACAAACGATCGCTTATTAAAGAAATCTAATATTTACATCAAACAATTATCATCATGGCACGTGCAAATAAGTATGACATCATTTAACTTTGATAATCGCTGCATCTTTGATATGTCGGCATCCCGGCTTTCTGGTTAAGCAATAAACATGGACATGTGTTAAAAACCAACCACATTCACAATGAGATGTGTGCAGTTTTATCGCATATTTTTCTCACTTCGACATACCGAGCTTACAATGCACTTGAATTTTATTGACGGGACTGAAAATCCCTTTCGACACATCCGGAGTCTCGGTAAGTCAAATTTTGACGTAACCGGAGTTGAATTACATATATAAAGAAGGAACTTTGGTGGAACTTGAAAATTTCTTCGACTTAAGCGGAATTTCGAGGTAAGCGAGTTTGAGATACCGAGTTTCGACTGTATTTGATATCAAAATATTTCTGTTGTCAACATTAGTCTTAATAAAGACAGTAACGCGGCTTTCAAAATTGTAAGAAAGTAATTATGTTTACCTGAAGTCTTTCCGGTATTACCGGTTGAGAGAAGAAGAACTGTTTTCGCATAGAACTATCGAATTGTGCAGATTGCAGGCTCCCCTTCGCTGACTGAAATTCCCCAACCTTTCTGTTGACCTTTTATTTCAATATATACAACAATGAAGAATTAGAATATGGTACATTAGGTACAGCTTTATCTAACAAAGTAATTTTCATTTCACATGGAATTGTATCAAGGTACACTGATCCTCTTAGTAGTCTGAATGCTGGTGAGACAGGTTCGAACTACTATTGACATTTTCAGATCAATAAGTTTACATTCATTTTTCAAATGCTGCTTACTGTACTTGGGAAATTATTATATATTGCTTTTTTGTTTAAGTCAACTTTTATTTAATACTATAAGAGCTATACCTGTGAAACGTTGTACATTTATTTATCATCATGAGATGGTAAAGTATGTATAGAACCAGAATACCTTCATAAACGTTTTACGAGTTATTGCCCTGTTTGTATTTTCTTTTGTTATAATTTAGACAAGTCGCGAAAGTAAATAGGGTTATTATAACGGTAGCTTGATCTGGGATGCAGTATTCGGCTCGAGTGGAATTTGCCAGATCGGATCTCACGAGGCGCGCAAGCGCCGAGTGTGATCCGACCTTGCAAAATCCACGAGAGCCGAATACAAAGTCCCAGATCTAGCTACTGTTAAAATGACCCTTTTATTATATACCTTTACCATTTTGATTATTATTTTGTTCTTAAACGAAATCTTCAATGTTTATCGATATTAAATGGAACTTAGTGAAGTTTTTATGTGCGCTATTTATAGAAATGTGTCGGATCATGCATATTAATGAAAATAGTCCGGCAGCATACAATACGGAAGGTACAATACGGAATTTAAAAGTTACAATACGGAATTTTTGTTTGCTTGTTCATATTTGGTTGTGAAATACAAGCCGATTTTTTACAGAATTTGTATAGGTATATAATAAAGATCTTTATTTCAAGTTTGTTTAGCAAGTGGCCTTAAATGAAACATTTCAACACTAAATTTACTGAATATATTACACTTAAACAACTTTAAATATAGTTCACTTATTACCAACACTATCTAAAAACAAAATACGTAGAAAAAGAACAGATTCATTAAAAGCTTTATATAACATAATAATTTTATATAGTCTTAGTTCCAATATTTTTTTCAAGTTTTAATTTGTATTATGTCTTTCAAATCTACTATTGTTATTTACCTGATTGTTCAGTTGTCTAGTCACGTGTATTACTTGCGCACACCTTCGTACAAATTTTGATTTTTATTGCATTTTTATATGAAGAGTTACCCGAGGTACATTTGTCAGTTCTTAAGATAAAAATTTTAACCAATATTTCTTCTTGTTTATTCCAATTGTCATCAGTTGTGTCACTTTCGATAAAATGTATTTACTTATACTCGGGGTAAGTTATTCGCCCCACCGTGATATTAAGCATCACAGTTTTATTATAGGTTCCTTTGATTTGTTTTTGAAATGCAGAAACTTAAAACCTCGTCCGGGTAAATTTGTTTACGAAGTTGATATTTCATTGTTCATGTGTTGCTATAGTAACAATTCTAGTCACCAAATTTAAGAAAATGTTTATCGTTTTGTGATTTCATGATTTTAAATGTTTGAAGGTTAGACAACTGGGTTTGTCAGTTGGTTTAGTGCAAAGGTCGTTATTATTGAATTTCAAAATTTCATTACAAGAACGTTTAGAAATAACATAATGGTTTCCTTTTCACCGATCGAGAATTGAATACATGGGTGTAAATTAATGATTTCATTTAAAGAATTGTTGGGGCGATCTTGGTTTCAATTTCTATGCCTTTCGTTTTAAGGTAATGGACCCGTAATGAATATCAGCAATTTCTGTGCGATTACTTATTCTCCTTAACGGAGTTTGGCATTCTCCTTTTGGTTGCATGATAGAATTTCATTAACAGCCGAAGAATGACGAAACAGGATCTGGAAATTACGTAATGTCACGTAAATTGCCAATTATCATTATGAGCATTATTTCCCATCGAAGTAAGCAATATTTTTTTCCAGTACAAGTTTTAGGGATTTCAAGATGAAGGAGTTTTGTAATCAGTTGCCTCTATCTTCTGGAATCCTTTCAGTCTAATACAGGCCATAGCAAAAAGTATGGGACATGTACCAATATAGTATAAATTTGAACTGCTACAAGTGTCATTTGGAAATAAGTACCAATTATTGAAGAATCAAACATGAAATTCAAATCATTGTTTGCACCATATCAGTAGTCGTCGAACACTATACCGTTATATTACATTTGCCCCATTATTTTCCATTGAAAATTATGACGTTTATTTTGTATGAACCGCGAAAGTTACGTCAACGCTGCTTAGTGATATTGGGCCACTGTTTTGACGACGTCCGCGTATAGCTAGGGAGAACGTTCCTTAGATGACGTCGCGGTTGTTCTGTCTAGTTAACAGAATGGCCGTGAAGCTGATTTTAATGTTGATTGCAACAAAATGAGTGCATTTGTAATTTAATATTCTCTACAAATGGAAAGGAAATATACTGTAAAAATATAAGAAATGAAACTTTTTTTTTCGGTGTTCATGCGAAATGAACGACAGAATAGGATCGGCAATTTAAACATAAATCGCTAAAGCGATTCATGAATTTGCCGATATTTTGTCATTTATTTCGCATGAACACCGAAAAATATATTTCATTTCTTAAATAATTGGCTTACCATTTAGATATGATGATATGTTCATATGATAAATATGGTTAATGACTTAAAGCCATACATTTTCAAAATTAAAACCACACTTTACAAAAAATACATCAGTTATCAAACCAGTTAAGTTTATAATGCCTGAAGCATTGGACATACATCGAGAAATGGGATAACATACACGATACTGTTTGAATCAAGTGGTTCTCAAATTTATTTTAGAGGTCCTTTTAGGCTGGTGCTAGGTGGCGTGGGGATGTTATCAAAGCACTTGTATGTTTCGAAAGGAAACATATGGGTTATTTTGATGCTAAAATTGCTGCGGTATAAAAACAAATAAGGATAACATTCGTCTTGACATGTTTAGCGGACTTTGCCTTCATAAGAAAGAGTGAGATATAGTTCACACACATTAGTCAAGCTTTGAGCTCTGGTAAATTAACATTAGAATTAATTTTTAACTGACAACTTCACCAAAGCCAGAAAAATATTCACCGCACACCCGAAGAAATAGTTAGAGTTACTTACCTTTAAAAGCATGTCTAAAATGTTATATCTGCAAGCGTTTTCGCTGACCACTTTCACAAAACTTCGACAGAACCAGGATCCATATTCCGGATGGCAAAATGAAACATAATCTGCATAAGATTTATAGGATCAGAAAAGTCACACTCAAACAAAAATTGAAAAGAAAATATATGACTAAAATAGAAAACGTTTCTATTCGCTCTTGTAAAGGAAATTAAGTAATGTTACTCACCATGTGATGTTGCATGGGCTACTAAAATATCGGATTTTATTGGAGGAATCATTGCGTCGGTTGATTCATTCACTACTGTCGGGTTTTTTGGAACGTCTTCGTGTCCTGTTGGGATATAAGAAGAAATATATGCCTAACAGGTTTTTCTCTTGAAGTTTGACAGGCCTCGTATGTGCCGCCCCATAATGATAAACTTAAAGCAGTATACTGCATTTGAGCTTCTTAACCTAGATAGGCCGTTTACCAGGTAAAAATGTATAGTGTCAACACAATAGGCTCATATTATTTTGTTAACATAGAAGACCCAATACCTTATAAAAGTCGCAGTTATTGTTTTTCTGTAATAAAGTATGTAATATACATATGACGACAGGCTGTTCATTGAAAGTCTTATAGGTTTTTGTTTAGAATAACCATACATTTCACCACGTGACGTTAACAATATGCTGTTGTTAGCAAAAAAGCAAAACTTACGTCCTCGACAGACATCAAAGAAAAACAGTTTTGGCTTGTTTGACAATTCACGGCAGTTGTCTCTATCAAACATTTTCATAATATCCAGAAAAGAGGTCACTTCTTCATCAGTTCCTAGAATTCCTGTATGATTTCCATGGCTTGTTATTGCGCATACGAAACATTCAACGTCTTTAAGGTTTTCCTTCTTTTCGTTTAGGAATGCCGTCATTTCCTTTTTGTAAATATAAATATTAACTACTAGTATTGTTTTAAATGTAAAATTTCATATTAAAAGATTAAAAGTGAATATGACATAACTCTTCAGGATTGTATCATATGTTGATTTTGTCATATGAAATGAAATCACTGGTAATAATAGCAAACTGAAGCAAATACAATATGATCAGACACAGATCATTATTAGTCTTCACATTGTAATAAAATGAATTTAACCGCATGTATGAATCGTTTAGTGTGATATTGCGAAATTTGAACTTATTCTGCGTATATGCATTAATATTGTATAAGAACATGCATCATAGTACTCAGATCAATAGGTAAGCATAGCTTAATACGGAAGGTATAATTTCAGCTTATAACACAATCTGTTGTTATCCTTCAAAAACTTAAAATTTATTAAAGAAGAAAGAAGCATTTGGAAAACGTAAGCGTATTCTTATATTGTTTGTCGGAAATGTGAAGTGCTCTGGCCAGACAAGACAGCAACATAAATTTGCTAAAAAAAGGCGATGCTGGCCCTAGATCGCTCACCTGAGCTACATTGCTTGCTTGTTCAGTTTTGGTAGATGGTTATGCAAGGAAAATATCTGTGCAATTATTTTAAATTATTGCCAGTGTTTTCTAAAAAGAATATTAAAAAATACGGGCGTGTAATGTATGTGTTGGTGGGGAAGAGAGGGGAGGGGCGGGGTGAATTGGGGAAGAAGTTTGGGGAATGATTACACAGGTTATTAAGAGACAATATCAAAGAAGAAGATTTTTAAAGTTTCCACTATTATTTATATTGGAAAAAGTATCCATAACCTCTGGCGGCCATGTTTTTGTTGAAACGGAATTATATGTAAAATCGTCGTTACGGGTCACCAAAGAAGCATCTGTGTATTTTGTTTTTAAAATTTGGCAAGCAGTTTCTGTAAAGGAGATTTTAAAATTTCCATTATATACATAGTGGGAAAACAAGAAACCATGTCCCCGTCCCCTGGTGGCCATGGTTTTTAATGAATCGGAATTATTTGAACAATCTTGGTAGACGGTCACGCAAAGACTATTTCTGTGATTTTTTTTTTCAAAATTGGTCTAGAAGTTTTATACAAGAAAATTTTAAAACTTTCCACTTTAAACGTTTAGCGGCCATGTTTTTTGACGAAACGGTATCATTTGAATAACTTTTGTAGAGGGTCATCAAAGGAACATTTGTGATTTGTTTTTCAAAGGCCTGCTATTTCTGATATTTCTAAGTTCACGTAGGCAAAAGTGACGACACCCACTGGCGGCCTTTTTTTGACGAATTGGAATAATTTGAATTGTTTCGGTAGTGAGTCACACTAGGACCATTTCTGTGAAAGGGAAAAGTGTCCGAGGCCCCTGGTGGCCATGCTTTTCGACATTTCAGAATAATTTGAACAATCTTAGTAGAGTGTCACAGAAGGAACTTTGTGTAAAATTATTTAAGGAGATGATCTCGTTTGATCATTTTCCTTTTTTAAGCTCCTGCAACCCCTATGTACAATGAAGCAAAACCGTTTGAACAATTTTGGAAGAAGACCATTCAAGGAACATCCAGGCCAAGTTTCATCAACTTTCACCGCATGATTTCAGAGGAAATGATGTGTGAAGAAAAGTGTGCGGACGAACGGAGGATGAGTGATCACAAAAGCTCAGCCCGGGCGCTCTGTGCTTAGGTGACCTAAAAAGTATGCATATTGGTAATAATGGAAGGTTAAAATATATCTTAATTAGTATCTTACTTTAAACTGAACTAAAACCAAGTTCATATATTTTCAAGTTTACAGTGATATGCCTCTTTGTCAACAGTAATATTCGAAGGACTCCAGCATTTACATTATAAGTGTTTTTACTACTGATATTCTTTCTTTAAAGCAAACAACTGACTAATTGTTGTCTTTGTCTAAAGATACATCTCTAATCTAATATAATGCCACACAAAATAAACTCCACAGGTTTCAAACCACTACGAAAATTAGAATGTTGCAGACTCGCTTTGATTGAGCCTGTTCATTGACGATAGTGGAAATGCATGCTATGTCCACGCCATCTTACCACAGGTTGAACAGATTTCAACATCTGCAATTTTTTCAAGTACCAAAAAAAAAACAATTTAGAAACATCCGCAGATGTGTTCATACGGCGGTACACATTGAACCTTCAAAGATCCATGAGTGCAATTCTATGAAAAACGGCCCCGGTCAAAATAATGTTCTAGCCCTAAACGAGAAAACATTGAGCAGAACTAAAGAAACCAGAATTTAGATCTTAGATATGGATCCTGCAAATAACAGAAACTGGTCAAAAGACAAAATTAAAAAGGCAGACACTATATTTATATTACTAATCCGTATGCGTGGAACGTGATTGGTTGATACTAGCTGGTGTGAATCTCGGCTATCCTTATTTGGCATTGATTACTACAATGAAAATCTACTACGAATAGAAACTAGCCACAGTTATGAATTGTAAAGTTACACATTTGTTAAACGTTAATATTGTACTGGTTGATTAGTGGATGACTGGCCAAATTTCTGGACACATTTATTGTAAAAATTGATATTATACAGATCAGTATATTCAACTTGAGCATATATTTCTGCATGTAGCTTGGACAGCTGGACTACATGTATGATATTATGTATTACAAGACCATCCTCATGTGAATATTAGCTCCTCTATATATAACAGTCAGATATTATCATTATGTAGATATGCTTTGATATTTCAATGTTTAAAATGTTATTTATTGTTTGTATATTTCATGTACGGCGAGAAACTGTGTACAGTTTAAGTAAAAACAAAAAACATTCTTCTTCTTCTTCTATATTCAAGGAGTGATTAAACAATACCAAAAACTATTAAAGCGGGAGTACTGCAAACACCCAAGCCGAAATGTTCACGTTGAAAAACTAAACAATTCCACTAATACAACATAAATGTGATGAAAATTCTGAAAAGATCGACATATAACAGCTCTGACTGAATGCACGTGGATACTTTTACGGTCGCAACACGGCACAAAGAACTCAGCTGTGATAATAAAATAAAACAGTGGAAAATCCACAGGCCACTCAACACGATAAAAGTAGAACTGTTACAAGCTCGAATCGAAGCAAGAGGCCTAACTAGGCATAACTTTACGGAACTGCTGTTAACGGACATATACTCCGAATCAAATGTCAACACGTCTTTAAGAAGAGCTTATTTACGACATGAGTTTCAGGTTATTGATATAAATCAAATGTATAAGTTAATTGCTGAGTAAATGAAATCACATATACTTTGTTTTCTCGTACGTGCGGGAGAAATGGGTACACTCTCAAATCCCGAAAACCATGACTTAATTAAAAATACATGTGTTGATTATTGAAATGTGTTGCGCCGAGTGAACACAACATGCAATATTTTCACAAATATCATAATCACATTGGTCACTATCATTTCAGATAAACATACACAAAACTGTGGTATAAGCAGTCAAACTTTCTTTTCTATTGCAAATCAAAAGTAAAACTAAAATTATCCTTACCGTATAGCGTAAAATATTGGTTATTAATATAATCAATTTTTCAGATTCAATCTAAACCTGCAGTTTTAATATCATCTGATAAATACAAAATTTCTAAATAAACAGCTTTACACTACCTTTGCTGTAAGATTGTTTTTCACTGTTACTTCGAAATTTAGTTGTTTGAACAAAGCAGAAAGATACGCATTATCTTTTGCACATCCCATTAATTCCTCATAGCTTTTGCACTTTGTGTTTCCAATAATGAGACACATTTTTCTACCACCTTCCTTCATCATGTAAATCTGATAAAGAAAACACAATAACTATGCCAGTTTGTCACTTGGAACGAGAGTAATTATCAAAATTTGTGATTAAAGCATAATCATTACATAGAAATGTTTGTGCGAATAGGTAACTCCTTAAATAAAATACTTTTGGATTATGAGTATACTTTTCTAATTTGAAGTCCAGATTAGTAAAATATAAATTGCAACCATTGGCTTTCGAAAACGGTGTATCTCCTGATGTCCTTGAAAAAAAAATTGGTGTGTCAAATGAAAAACGATTTTAGCCAAACCACTCCTAAAACCCACTTGATTAACTGATTACGAACTCTATTTGCCCACTCATGTCCATATGAATCAGACGTAGCGATGTCTTATTTAAGAAATTTGAGTAAATGTTTGTAGTCACTCTCTGGAATCTTTAACATTGAAAACTAGCCAAATGTTTAAACTGGTATGTTTGGTTGTTTGTAAAAGCTATAGATATAAATATTGAACACTTTATGTAGTTGGTAACCTAGTGGAAATATTGTCTTTCGTTACTGATCATAATTATATAATGATATCAAAGGGTTCAGCTGGGGCGTGTCTGCTACATATTTCATTACATTTGAAACTGAAACTATTTTTTTTTTATTAAATGCCTGTTTCTATACAATTACATTTTCAATGGCTTCATACATTAACAAACCTTGAAATATTAATGATAAAATGTAAATCTCACAGAATTAAAAACTAATCCCTGGGGTCAGGTCAAGATCACCTAGGTCATTGTTACTAAAAATAGAATTAATAGAAAAATTCGCTTCTCTTAGAAACCGACATGCATCAAACCGGCAAGAAAACAAAATCAGCAATGATAAACATTCTTAACAATCTGGTACTGACCAAACCGTAAAAGTAAGAGAATATGTTCTCTCCATTTCTCAATGGAAACGTGGTCTACTTTCGTTGATGACGAGCCAATTTACAAAATATGGGAAATAATTACATCATTCTAAGGGATATAAATAGCACAGCGACGATATACAAGTACAATCACATAACATAGAATAGGAATGACACGTTTTGAAAATAGAATCATCAGATATTGAACAACAATTATGACTTTTACCATAAGAATATCAAACAAACAATAAGAATGACGACATATAGAATAACAATGGTAAGACTTAGGATATGAATGACACGACATTGAATAACAATTTCAAAGATACAATAACAATAACGAAATATAGAATAACAATAATGACTTTTACCATAAGAATATCGAACATACAATAAGAATAACGACATATAGAATAACAATGGTAAGACTTAGAATATGAATGACACGACATTGAATAACAATATCAAAGATACAATAACAATAACGAAATATAGAATAACAATAATGACTTTTACCATAAGAATATCGAACATACAATAAGAATAACGACATATAGAATAACAATGGTAAGACTTAGAATGTGAATGACGCGACATTGAATAACAATATCAAAGATACAATAACAATAACGAAATATAGAAAAACAATAATGACTTTTACCATAAGAATGTCGAACATACAATAAAATAACGACACATAGAATAACAATGGTAAGATTTAGAATATGAATGACTCGACATTGAATAACAATAACAGACATACAATAATAACAAAATAGATTATATAATTTAGCAACCTTTGACATGCCATAGTCAGCAGTACCATACAGTGTGATATTGCAATAATCCAGATGAGAAATAACTAGAGATAAAACTAAAATTTCAGTGTCTGCTTTGGTTAATATTTTCGGATGTTCATAATTTGTAGGTTATTCAAAATGGCTATAAAATATTTGCGATTTACATGATCTTTAAAATGATCTTCAAGGTTCATTAAGAAATGCATCGTGCTTTTGCGTTTGATATCATCACCAGCAATGTTAATGGAATTTCTAAAACATTTGTTCAATTGAGGTCTGCAAGCAACATAAATTCAGTTTTTGAAATCTTCATTTTCAGTAGTTCTAATCATCCAGTCATTGATGGTAAATGCGCACCGTTCGAGGTGTCCGATTACGGAAGCAGATAAGCTTTTATTTGCTCTTTGGTCATCAGCAAAACAGTAGACTGATATGGATTTTGGAATGACATCAAAAAGATGAACAGATCTGCTTCTATCTCGCTTGTTTGTGTTTTACACTTCATTGATTTTTCATTGTAACAACTTAATTTAGACCACTATCTTACAAAGTGAATGAGAATTTTCGATTTCCGTCTAATTTCCTAAACTATATTTAAGAGTAAACTAACTACAAGTAAATCAAAAATTTAATTCTAAATTGATTTGAATTTTTTTCATTAACGTCATCGACCTGAATAAAAATCGTCGCTAAAACAATCTTAGTTTATGGATATTTTTTTCTTTAAAAATAATTTGCAAGGACAATGATCTAATAGGAATAGCTAAGTGTTCAGAACACAATCTCCCAAAACAAAACCTTACACCGACGTATGTATGTATAACAAATATACAGCAAAGATAAAACAAAAAAAAAATAAGGATTACAATGGGGCACGGTAGTGGGACGGTCATTGGCAAAAAACACCACTGGGAACCTTAAAGCGGTTAATTTCGCGCAAACCCTTACTCTCTATCCCCACAATGTTTCAAAGTTACAGTGCATTGTACATAGAAGTTATCCCTGCCAGGTGAATCACTTACTTACAAATTGGTAACTAAAGGCCTTATACGTGAAACACAAACATATTCGTTTAAAAATTTAAAAAAGAAATCCTAAAGTAGAACAAGAGAAATGCTACAAAGTTTCCGTCTTACTATTCCTGGATTAGTCTGAATTGCAACATTTCTCCTTGATACCTTATATCTCAGCGGCAGTATTTCTTGGACAATCAGCACACAACTTACTAATATTTATTTACATGTATATATTCAAACGGTCTTGGTCTTTTTCATAAAAGGTAAAGTGAAAAATGAATCGCCATTTTTTACAACTAAAATAATAAAACGTCTTACACTTTGTCATTATAACTTTGAGATATTCAGAAACTTTCATAGAGTATTTTAAAATATTTGCATGATTGTTTGAATAAGACAGGATTTTATGTCATTGAATTAGTTAAAAATGCAATATTTCATATCTGTAATGCACAAAAACATTTTCTTCAGCAGCAATCACTAGGATTTAAAAATAAGGTATTTGTCATAAAAGCCTTGAGAGGCCGAGAGACGGCAAAATTGTTAAACAACCTTAGGCTGTGTACAGTATTATTATATTTTCTGGTCATTTTGTTGTAAAAGCTTTAATTATAGAATATCATGTTATAGCCTAGGATCCGGAAACGAAAACAACTAAATCTTACTTCATCATCCTCCTCCAATTGTTTTATCCGTTTTCCCATATTTTCTGTTCTTTCTTTGACTTTAAGACATTCAGGTGGGTCCCTCAGCCAAGCTAAATTTCAATGTAATAATGAATTTTTATAATTTGTGGCAGTAAAATGTATCCGCAGATTTTATATTTCAAAGCTTATGCCCAATGCCTAGACAGGTTATGTATCATTATAACGCAGGAAGAAATTGAAGGGTTACCTTATGACTTTGACTGAAATATATGACATACATAATAGATATTTAGTAAGATAATAGACTTTAAAAAGTAAAATTTGCTTAAATACTTTTAATATTATTCAAAGCTTCAGTAAACAGGATAGACAACTTCTGGGATTATTCAATTATTACATTGTTAACCATCTTAATAAGAAAGATAAAATATAAGGGTAGATTTCCCGGAAGCACAGAGCTCCCCAAACACAGCCATAGAGTCATGCATTGCAAAGTAGGCCCACAACAAAAAGAAGCTGTAACGGAAAAATATTGTAAACGGGTTGTCAAAAATCCAACAAGTACATTATAAATATATGCAAAATACAGTATAGATATATCTCAAATCTTTTTGGAAATCGGTGATAACCAAAAACAAAATGACAAAGTTATGTATTAACTGAACATTATAATTATATGTGTCGCCACGTACTAGGACTATACTAGGACTTATCCGTTAGGCAATATCAAAATAAAGATTGAAAGCTTAGCGTTCAAGTACAAATGGAAAGGACACTAACGTGCGGTGTGTCTCAAACTAGTCGAGTTCTATTTTAAAACGTTTTAAAATTTACCATGATCAAGAATCTTACGGTGTTTGTAAATATTTTTCCATGTGATATACCTTCTTGCAAAAAATTCTCTCAAGTTACTTTCAAATCTTAAATCCAAGTTTGAATAACGTAAAGTTTTATTGTGATAGCCCAGCTGAAAGAGATCATTATTCAATAAGATGTTGCCTGGTGTACCACTTAAATAGGGGAAAGATATAAAATTAAGATTAAAGACATTGTTTTATTGTCATAAAAATAAAAGTGGAAAGATAATCAAAAGCAAAATTGTAAAAGTTTTATTTAACTTGAGCAATAGATAATAGAGCTCAGAAACACATTGCGTAATAATTGACCGCCGTAAAATTGATAAAACTGACAACAATTTCAGTCACATGTACAGCGCTGAAACAAATTAAAATGTCTCAAATCAGCGAGTCGATACTAAGACAGTTCATATGCTTCAATACCATACGGCGTCCATTGTATACATTTTAGGTAAAAGACTAAAACGATAAAATAGGATGTAGTACACACAAATTGTTGCATACTTGACTTAAGCTACCCAAAAGTTTTTGTTTCTTTCACTGTCGCAAATAATATTTTAATCCAACAGAATGATAACTATTGCTGCGTTAACATATAAATATACCACTGCACTGTTTCGAAACAAGATGTACCACGACCATTTACAAAGAGTAATAACTTCACAACGTGAAACAGTAAATTCTAAAATATGGTCACTTCTACACAAAAGAAACATAAATATACAAGTACCTATTATCTTTTTGTATTGATATAATGATATTTACATGTTATTGAGGCCAGTCAAATCTGTTTTGTGGTTTTGTTTACCTTAAATAAATAAAATATTCAACTGTGCGTCCTTAGTTGGATGGGCTGAGTTGTAAATGTACGACAAAAGATGAATGTCTATATTTTATAATCCCTGTTGAAAAAACAAATATGTTTGTCGTTTTGTCAATGATCATGCAATTTAAGTGCGAAATAGGAAATATTCGTTTAATTTGAATATCAGTACGTCTCATGATGTTGAGATGTATCTATGAAGCCTATATTTGGCAGACATAATCAATTTATACAAACGAAGAATGCACCGACAGTACCACATACTGTTTTAAAATGCGCAATTTTTTAAGAGCACATATTGCCTAATTAGTCATTATTATAGGTACATAGAAAAAGAATCAAACACGGTCGATATTTCAAAAGTTTAGTTAATAACGAGTATCACCATGCAATTCTTTTAATGAAATTAAATCGAAGCCGTAAAGTTGAAAGTACATTTTTTAGGCCATCAAAACAAAAATGTTAACTTAAGTTATAATTTAAAAAATAACGTTGATAAGCCCCTTTTTATTGTATTACTTATATAGAAATAATTCATTTAGAAAATTTACTTTGTCTCGTTGTATTGTTATCTGTCTAAGAAAAGGGTCGTGATGTGTGGCACAGCTGCATAATATACGTTAAAAAGCAAGGACAAAGTCTCAGTTGGACCAGCAACACTCACAGAACGTAGGCAATTAAAATTGAAGTACTATAGCAGAATTTATATTGAGCATAATAAATATGTACACAAACATACATAGACAAAGTAAATAGAAGTTACTTTTGCTAGGCGAATCCCTTTATATACGTTATGCTTTGCCCTTTACAAGAATCAACTTTATAGGCCGAAATAAAAGATAAAAGTATAAAGGCCAGCATAGTATAATATATGAATGCATCCATGTTACAGAGTAACTAATTATACATTTTATGCCGTTCTTACATTTTTTGTGCTACCTAGAATACTTACGATGTTTCTCAAGGTTGGTTTTCCATCTCCTGTTTGATTCTTGTGCTAATAGAATATAAACATAATACATTTAGTTTGATATCATGTTAAAATATGTACCACCTTATTACCTTTTCTCTTATATAAGAAGTACGTATCTAGATTACCTTGAATAAAATAATAAAAACCACGAGTCTCAGACAAGACACATCAGGAGTGTTCTAATATAAGTTGTAGAACTGGTTTAATAAATGATCATAAAAAACCTAAATGTGATTTTTTACTGTGGAATGAGATGTCCGTATAAAACGAGTAAATAACAAAAAAGGAAAGATTAGACGTAAATTGTTCATACAAGAAAGCGATGACAGTGATATGAAAAATATATGAGTTACAGCTTGAATGGAGAAGGAGAGTTAAAAAAAAGGAACAATGAATGCGGAAAAAAACTGCTAGAATAATAAAGTTGAAGCAAATTGTCTAAAAGTGATATTGATCATAGTGATGTCGTTTTGGAGGAGATAAAAAGGGAAATAAAAAATTGTGATGGAGAGTAAAAAGATTGATGACTGTATAAATAGACTTCTTGATTTGGAAGAGAATGAAGTTCAGTTGCACAATATGGATTACACAATGGGAAGAAAATATACATTGTGCAACTCAAGTCCGTACTTGATAACCTGCAAATTGTGCATTTCTTAGACGACCTTCCACTTTACTATATAAAGACAAGTTGACAGATCTAATAAATCAACAACTCTTAAGCTAGCAAACCATATCCGTAACAAAACCTTCAAATCATACATACACAAAATATATATACTTTTTAAGCCATGACCAAAATAGTAAAAGTGGAAACTCCACAGGTCGCTCAACAAAACGACATAAATTAGTCTAATGGCATTTTAGCGTTTTTTATTCAAGGTTGATTGATGTAAATAATTTGGTTCAAACTGAACTTATCAGGAAGAAAAGTTTCGTTATTACACAAAATAAGACCGGATAAAGTACATTTACAAGTACGAAAGTTGCTGCAAGATGCAGCAAAAGTAGACTCCGCGCCAAACAAAGCAATGTATGTAGTACTGGTAGAACAGGAGGTGATATGACGATGCTTGTGTCTTTGTTGTAGACCGTAGGCAAACAGATAGTCTGATGGGATTTCATGTAAGTTGGACAAAGAGGCGTGAAACTCACAATGTGAAAGGAAAATTCAATGTGGCTATTCAGATTACCAATTGGCAAAGTTTAACCTTGAAAAATAATGCCATAAAGAAGTAAAATTAAGGACGTAAATAACGTCCTTGGTAAAATTAACAAACTTTTATGAAAAATACTTAGAATACATGTCAGGATTTGATATTTTATTCGTGTGCTAAAGTTTGCGAAAGCTACAATTTCAGTTTTTAAATGTTGAGCTATAAAAGCATTAAAATTTGAGAATAATAACTGTTTATAAAATACACCTGGGATGACGATAAGTAGCTCTAAAAACGACTTTTCAAGAAATAGTAATGAACACCGAAAAAATACATTTCATTTCTTATATTTACATTATACTTCCTTTCCATTTGTAAACAAGATTATATTATAAATTGCACACATTTTGTTGCATTTAATATCAAAATCAGCTTCCCGGCCATTCTGTTTACCAGACGGAACAACTGCGACGTCATCCAAGGAACGTTCTCCCAGACTGTACGCGGACGTCGTCAAAACAGCGGCCCCTTATCACTAAGCAGCGTTGACGTAACTTTCGCGCCTTTAATTTTGCTGTTCATACGAACTGAGCGTCAAATTTTTCAATGGAAAAGAAAAGGGCGAATGTAAATATATGTCAAATATTCACTGTTTATCTTGGAAATTCGTCAAATAAAGGTTTCATATTTGAACTTTTAAATTCATTTTTTTTTTTTGCATCTGATTGAGGAAAGTATGAAATTAAAACAACATCGTTCATAAAAATGTCATTTGATGAAATATATTATTTATGATACCGCGGGAACAAATGGTGTAATTATGCTGTTATGTTGTATATAAGCATGATATGTTCTATTGTTTTAATAAACAATCATAATGCAAACTAACAGTTAAACAACAATCCACAATTAATTCATTTATATATCATTTCATACAGATTTTTACAATTTTTTAGACAGACATAAAAGCGATGAAGTTTATTTATAATTATATTGATTACGTTTCTTGAAATCGTTACATGCATATGTTAATCCTAATCCTAGACGCCTTCTGACTTATTCCTATTTGTTTGACGGGGCCTCCCTGGCCGAGTGGTTAAGGTTGCTGACTTCAAATTACTTGCACTTCATCGATGTGGGCTCGAGCCTCAGTTGTGGCGTGGAGTGCTTCATCTAGTTGGCTTACAGAAGGCCGGTGGCTCTACCCAGGTGCCCGCTCTTGATGAAATAATGCACGGAGGGGCACCTTGGGTCTTCCTCCACCATCAAAGCTTGAAATATGCCATATGACCTATAATTGTGTAGGTGCGAAATTAAACCCTATAAAATAAATAAATCATTGTTTGCTTGTAAAATAATCGACACAATAGTATAAATTTCAATCGGAATATATATTTCTTAATATAAATTATATAAGCTGATAGAAATCATGTAAATTAATGTAACTCTGTCTTTCAAAACGAAGCATGTTTAATGATCTTATTGTCGGCAAACAAAAACAAACATATTTAATATGTATTCTAGCATAAAACTGCTGTTATTGTCACATTTCGGGGGTGTTTTAACAGGAGAGAAAACGTGTGTTAACAGAGAGATTCTCGCGCTCACGTGCTGTTATAACATCTTTTTATATATGCGAGTTCCGTGGCAAAGCGTAAACGTCATTCGGCCCCAAAACGGATAATTCAAAACGAAATGACGTCGACGTAAAAAACAGCTCAGACATTCCCGCGCAGTTCATGGAACTTTAATGACGTTGAGGTAGGATGTATTCATTTATTAGTATTTTTTCCGCGTTTTATGCTAGAATAGCGTTAGCGCATGTTCATTTCGTGTTATAACATCTGCAGAATCCCTCGGGATACGTTGGTACCCTCGCCCTACGGGCTCGGGCACCAACCAATCCCTCGGGATTCTGCAGACGTTATAACACGAAAAAACATGCGTTATCCCTACATTTTATATTTTTACAAAAAATCCATTGAAAACGTTTCATTCCATTTGAGCAGCTTAAGTATTGTAACTTATTTTTTGTATCGTACACGCTATGTTTGCAGAAGGTACACTAGATGGATTTGTCTCAGAAGCACAGAGCACCCCAAACACAGCCATGGGGCCATGCATCGCAAAGTAGGCCCATGACAAAAAGAAGCTATAACGGAAAAATATTGTAGACGGGTTGCTTCAAAAATCCAACAATAAGTACATTATAAATAAGTCAGATCCTAGACCAGTTCATCTCTATCGTATTTTTTGGCAGGTCGGAAAACGCCTTTATCAAATATTTAAACCATTCCTTGTTACATAATCTGGTAGGTGGCGAGAATTTAGACTCTTTTCATATCGAACGTTGCCACGTAAGTTATAAGTAGTGGTCAATATTTACGATATAGCTATTTCCAAAAACAAATATCTTAAGTAACCTTACTAAATTTACCATTTTGAAATTCCGTGCATAAAATACAACAAGATACTAAGACATAGTGGCTCTGAGTTTGACAAATTTATCCCTAATATGACTTTTTATGGCTAAAGTTGTTCGATAATGGTCAACTATTCAAAAGACGTCTGCTGCCTTCCTTTTAATTTTCTGCAATATTAAAACACGAAAAAATTGAAAATGTGTTGACATTTATACCCGGGCCGAACATTTTTATCCGTTTGTTTCAACATTTTGCCGATGCTTTTGACTAAGTGGAGTACTTGTGTATTTGTTAGAACTTGGAAAGGCTCTTATGGCTATATGTTGTCTTTTTAGGACAGGTTAGGGTTAATATTGTGTCAACATAAATTGTATAGTTTTGAAATTTCATTTTTTTTTTGCATAATATACCTTATAAACAAGAATCATACAATGAAATTACAAGAATTGCATATCTAAGATGAAAAGACATACAGTATATGTATGTAATAGTGTATAAATAGGTGTCTATGCTTTTCATCAGGCAAAAAATATAAAGTTACACTGAATAATCTCAATGATACTGCAGGACCACAAATTATAACAACGAAAGGTCCAAAACGTATAACATATTTTGAAATATAGTCTTTATGTAAACATATAACAGTAATTTTCCAAAATAAGTTAATTAGTACTTACTGTCTTCATGGTCAGTCAATTCCAGTGTTACTAAAATGCAATAAGAATTATAAGATGAGGATGTTTCTGTAATTCTCAAAGACAGTCTTGGTTTTAGTACCATTCCCCGCCCCTGATCCGCCCCTATCATCTGTTACCAAATATGTTTTAGCATTTTAAAACGGACTGAGCATAGATTAAAAATAGCCGATTCAAACGTTAAATAATCATCTACCTGTCAAACTTTGTACTAATAGACTTGACCTTACATATTCATTATCTGACAACTGACATTCGGGTTTCGATAACTTTCATAAATCGATCGATTTGTCTTCCTTCGAACGCTAATGCTAACTCTTAAATGGATACTAGCTCTGTATATGCCACAGGCCAGCGACGCCATGTACCTAAATTGAAACGTTTTCATCATTGAACGGGATCATTACTACACGAGTATAATATTCATCTTGCTTTTCGGTCATAATGCAATAAGAAATGCTACATTCGCTGTATTATCTGATAGTTAATTTACATCGTGCCTTCCCCCATGTGTCTATATTGTATATTTATTGACGATATAATCAGAAGCGATTCCTGGACTTGGTAAATGCCACGAGCTTTTCTAAGAGACACACTAAGAGATTTAGCGATGTCGAACGGAAATATCGCATTGTGGCAATTACATTTGTACAACTATATATATTTCGTACAACAAAACTTCACAACTTCTTGTTTAAAAAAAAGTAACACTCTTTCACTGTTTAAAACATGGACACGTGAACATGCCCTCTTATAATATTACAGGTGCATATTAATCATTTTATCATCAGAGATATTTACCGGCAACTGCTTTTTGTACAAAGATTTAAAATTAAATTAGCAGAAAATGCTCATTTCTACTTGTCTTATTGGGTTATAATGTCGCCTATAAGGAAGCCTTGTTTTGGTGCATTCAACCATTGCATTACGAAACAACAATCACACACACACACACACACACGCGCGCGCGCACGCACGCACATACACACACACACACACACACACACACATATTGAGTAATGTTACGTCCGTCACAACTCTAGGTACTTAAGTATTAATGAATTCGAATGTTCTTTTCACTTCGTATTTCGACAAAGCTTTTTCATCTGGAAGGCCATCACTTCGTGACTTGTCTGTAGAATTTTTTGTTGCAGTGAATATATTTTTTATTATAACTTAGGGGGCACCCATGCATTGATAAAGAAATTAAAAGTTATGTTTGGCAAATTTGTAGATAGACTGTTAAAAACCAAGGATGAATATCCAACAGGGAAAGCCACGTTCTAAAAACGCAGCCTCCCTAAACGTAAACCCAGCACGCGGACGCGCACACGACCACACACACACACACACACACACACACACACAAAACAAACAAAGGAACACAGTAGGGCGCCGCCTTGGAACGGTCAGTGGCAAAACAACCACTGGGGAGCTTAAACCGGTTTATTGTGCACCCAATCTCACTCTTACCCCCACCATGTTCCAAAGTCACAGGACAGTGTAAATAAAAGTTATCCCCGCCAGGTGAAACCCTAACAAATGCAAAGAAAACAGAAGGCGCAAAAATGCTCTTGTACATATATATATAGTAGAGAGAATTAATTAATACGAACTAAATCACCACCACAATATACCAGACCAATTACGGCAAAGCGCCTAGCAGTACAAACGAACACGCACATGCCACAGCAAGTCCACTAACCCAATAAGATTAGTTTCGATACTGCTTTATATACGAGCCCGAATTGTACTACACATTCGTACTGGTTCAACATTTGCATATATATACTCAAATCTCTGTTTTCATGTCTCACAAATCAGTAGTGACTTTTTAGTCTTTATAACTGATTGGGACCAGAGAAGCTATATTTTCTCTCTCTGAAAGTTAACTGGATCTCGAGGATACATTGAATATATATAGATAATTTGCGTTAAGGGATATAATTATATTCAGAACAGTTGACTTTCCCATACGTGAGATCCGCTAGGATACAAGTTCGCATTATAAATTATTATATAGTAGAGAGAATTAATTAATACGAACTAAATCACCACCACAATATACCAGACCAATTACGGCAAAGCGCCTAGCAGTACAAACGAACACGCACATGCCACAGCAAGTCCACTAACCCAATAAGATTAGTTTCGATACTGCTTTATATACGAGCCCGAATTGTACTACACATTCGTACTGGTTCAACATTTGCATATATATACTCAAATCTCTGTTTTCATGTCTCACAAATCAGTAGTGACTTTTTAGTCTTTATAACTGATTGGGACCAGAGAAGCTATATTTTCTCTCTCTGAAAGTTAACTGGATCTCGAGGATACATTAAATATATATAGATTCCCTTGTTGCTCTGTCTTCTGCAAAGGCACTGAGTACATGCGTTTTAGGTTCTTAAGGATTGCATTTATATATTTATATATAAATGCAATCCTTAAGAACCTAAAACGCATGTACTCAGTGCCTTTGCAGAAGACAGAGCAACAAGGGAATCACCCTAAAGGGCCCGACGAGACAGGCCAGAAGACAGAAATCAAAATAGCTCAGTCTTGGTGGGATTTAAGAACTACATATCATAGAGTCCTACTGTATGGCTGTAACTATAATGTCGCTCTGACTTTTAATATTGTATATACCCGTGTAATGGTGACTGAAGACAGGCATCTGTCTGCATTGTATTAGCTTCTATTGGAGCCTCTCTCTCTCTCTCTCTCTCTCTCTCTCTCTCTCTCTCTCTCTCTCTCTCTCTCTCTCTCTCTCCCTGGCTGTCTCTCTATCTCTCACACTCTCTATCTGTCTCGCAACTATGATATACAGTATCATTTTATTCAAAGAGCAATACAATAAAGACAAACCTGCCTACAAAGGACACCTCAACCTTTGCTAGAGCAGATCATGACCTTTATTTAAATGTGGTCTTTATTCAGAGTTTGAAATACACTGCAAATGAAACTTGTAGTCTTCGGATAGAGCCTGTAATTTGTAACCAGACCTGGGGTAATTAAAAATGTAATTGTAATTAATTGCAATTAAATTACATTTCTTAAGTATTTGAATGTAATTTGTAATTAGGTCATTTATCAATTGCATGTAATTGTAATTTAATTTATTACAGAACAGTTTTAGGGTGTAATTGACAATTACATTTCAATTACTTTCCAATTACATGGCACATGCTAGTCCAGTTTGTTGAACAAATAGTATATCTATGTTTATTACCAGTGACACTTCACTTTAATATGCTAATTTGCGTTTCATAGCTGTGAAAAATAACAATAGAATATTATGGTAGGTGATAATCACTTGGACACAGTTCCTTTGTTCGGATATAATTGTTTTATTAGAACCAACTGATAATCTTTGATGATGTTTGTCAATATGTTTTTGGAGAAAATGATCAAATTATGATTTGAAATTGTTATTTGCATCACTATTTATTAGATTTTTATCGGAGCAAAAATTGAAATGCTTAGCATTTAGTTTAGTTTTTCTTCTGTTATAAAATTCGTTGTATTAAATTATACAAACAACATAGCATTTGACACCACAGTTCTATAACAATGTAAAAAATATAATTATTATTGTGGACATTATGAGTATTCTACAGTTTTAGTGACATAGTTATTCTAGGATGGCTCATGAATATTTTTACAACTTACTTCTGTGGATAACATGTAGTGTGACAGTGTTAAGGATTGAAACTTTAAATATATGTTTAAAATGTAAATGATTAAATACTATACTAGTTAAATTTGAAACATATTGCAGAACCATGATCCTATAAACTTCAGAGAAATTCAGACCTCAGAGAAATACCTGACTTTACATGTATCTTCTCTAACCGAATTCTGCTTGACAATATATAAACTATTAATTAAGGCTGACTTTTTGCTCCTTTTGCAATAATATTAAAGACTGAGTGATGTTCTCCCGCAAACACAGATTATACTTTGAGCTTAAATTCAATTTTGAAATAACTGAAATCAGTTTACAGGTGAATTATCATGTATATGTAGTACAAAGTAAAGAACTTTGCTACAGTGTTCATGTAAGAAGCACCACATTGGTATTGCAGTTGAATATAATTAATTACAATTTGCAAAGTAATTGTAATTTAATTAATTACATTGCTAAATTTCATGTAATTGTAATTTAATTGGACATTTCTCAATGTAATTGTAATTTAATTAATTACATTTTAAAGTAATTGACCCCAGGTCTGTTTGTAACATGTGAAAATGTTGAATTCTTCTCAACCCGGGGCTACGTAGAGGGCGTGGACGGTAGCATGCATTCCCACTACCGCCCATTTACAGACTCAATCAAACCGAGCCTGCATTATTTTTATTTTTGTCGTGCGAGCGACATGTGGTGTTTCCACTTGTTCTATTTGACTATGAATACTAATTATGTTTTATATTGTAAACATATTATTTTCAAAATAAATGCAACATATGAGAACTATTTCAGCTATGAACGGGAATTTCACTGTGACCTGTAACTTGTACATTTAAGTTTTAATTCTAGTGGATGCGGCATGTAACATCGCATCATACTTGGTATTTTAATGAATACCAAATGTTACTTTAACTCGTGTGCAATTACATCAATATGAATAAATTGTACGGGTTATAGCATTTTAAATGTCAAAATGATTACATCAATTTCTCATCAAGTGACATTGATATGTAACAAAGCAAAATGTATTCTTTGCCTCGATATGTTTCACATGTATTAATTTTAGTAGCAGGGCATGCGCAATATAAAACTGGTATCCATTCACGACTTTGTGTTCCAAGCAAATATTTACATTAATTTACTTCATTTTCAGGTAAATTTTCAACATGTTTAATGCTACTATTGTCTTGTTTGTGTTCATGTCATGTATTTTTGTAGGAAAAAATCTACCAACCATGCCTCTTGTGTTATATTCAAAGTTATTGTAAAAGTGCAAATTGCCCCTGTAGTAAAATTGCTTTAAAAGGTAAAAAGGATAAGGAAGTCTATGTTGTTTCTATTCTCTAGCTACCGTGTCATTACACTTGATATTGAAAGCAACCAGTCGCTTGGCAAGTACCATCATGAACTGTTTAAGGACGACAAACATTCCATCCTATCAATGAAAGATGTATGGGAGAATTTCTAATCTACTTTAAACAACCTATCAGAAGAATTTATTCCGGACCGGCAAAAATGTCTTCCATCGGAAACCACCTTCCCTGGGTAACTCAAGGTCTAAAGAAGATAATCAGAAGGAGTGATAGGGCCTTAAAATAAGAAATCAAACGAATCTTCTGCTCATAAATATTTCTTTAACTTTGAACAAACAGTCTGAAAGAAAATAAAAGAGGCTTATCAAACACTTTGAAGATATTTTGAATATAAAGCAGCCTGATGCCTTCCCTAAATAAAACTTCAGCATCCCTGTCATCCTTAATATACCAATGAAACTGCAAACATAACTGCTCTAAATAAGCAATTTCAGCCAGTATTTGGCGAAAAATCATCTTTACATTAAGCAGCCTCCTGCAAGATTAAATTCCAAGACATATCTGAACGAAACCAGGAGACAGTCACACCTACCCAAGAATGCTAAAGTATGCAGGAGTGAAAATATGCATGAGCACCGGTACGTATGTATTTTTTTAATTCGCGGTACATGATTTATTTACATCAGAAGTTATGAAAAATAAAAAATAAATCGGTATGCACATCCGTTATTGACAAGAAAACCAAAACAATGTAGAAACCAAGAATCAACAGAAAAAAATCAGCTCATCAATCTTTATCACACAAAGTGTTTTCTTTTGATAAAAGGAAAAGGAATTCAACAATTTTTGAATGTTGACACAAATGAAATCTTGAAAAGACTGGAAAATAACCTTCTTGAAAAGGGCAATTCGATTTGATGTTACAATGATCAGGTCAAACAGAAAATTTAAACATTTGTGGCATCAGAATCCATCTCCGAAAATGAACGATAGAGAGGAACAGCAGGATCATATGGAAAATACAAGTCTTAACTACGAACGATTGCGCGATGAAGTTATAAGTATCTAAAGGGAATCTTTCCAGCGAACAGATTGAACGATACAAACAGTATAAGCAAACACACAGGAAGCTCAGTTTGACCTAAATCGTTGAACGAAAGTACAAAAAATAGACTTCAGTCAACTGTAGATCAATTTGAATCAAGAACAATCACAAATTATCAACGCGGCCGTATCAACAGTCTTTAGGTAGTGAGAAAAGTGATAAATCAAATACAATGATACACAATGAAGCAAATTAACTTTCAACAGAAGGAAGTTAACTGGCTACATCTTGCTGAATGGTGATTGTAACTTTATAGACATCAATCTAAATGGTTTGAATGAAAATGTTGAGATAAGAACACTTTCATGTAAATCATGTCATGTAATGTGTCAAGCTCAACACTTGAAACAAGTCTACAGGGTAAGACGGAATAAGACCCAGAAGCTTATTTCATGCTGGGCGTTGTCTCGCTAAACAGGCATGCTATTTCTCGTCTTTTATTTTTCCCTGATATATACATCTGTGGAATTCATGTTCTATCTTTTATTTATAAAAATGTAACCATTTACCTCCCCATTCACAACTTTCACTTTTCGCCGAAATCGCAAATAAGATAACATTCCAGAATCAGACTATTTATTTACATTTTCTCCTACCGTCAATAGTTTAGAATTGTCGGAATTAATTCATGTTTATTAGAATTGTTCTCAAACCCAGTGGTTGTATTTTCCTTAAACAGCTTGGTGAAATAAAAGCTCTATTATGTTCTGTTATATTCTGTTCCCTTTTTCGTATTATTATGACGTTATCATTTCATACCCCTGGATTGAGTTCACATTTGTTGGTATATTTAATTGTAAATTAATACCGCGTAAGTTACAACAGAGCTTTAAGAAATCCGCCAGTTTTAAATTTCTTGATTAACTTTGACGTTAAATAGGAGCAAAAGCTTTTACTTTATTAAAGTTGTAAACATGTTATCATAATGTTCATACAAGTAAGAACACCTACATATGTGCATATAGTTGTCATATTTGGGAACACATTATTTACTTGCCCCTAAAGTGAAAGAATTTGTCAATTTTAGTGATTTTCATTAAATGCTCAATGTAAATGATAGTTATACTTTAAAAACAAAATTGGAAGCAAAAAGATATTCAGTTAGAATAAATATTTTTACATCAAATCAAAGAGAAGAAATTGATTCATAATCTCATATCAGCTAAAACATTCACAAACTTAAAGAAATATTTAAAATTAACCAATGAAAATAATTTCCCTATATTATCTGTAGCTCAAAGTTTTATTAATCGGGAAATTGGGTTACTTTCAAGGTAGACAACCTATTATGATATGCCAGTTCAAATATATCAAAAGCCTTTGATGAAAAGATTCTATCGACAGAGCCTAGTTAGCACCAAAAAGTTACTCTCGACTAGATATTTCCATCTGCACCTAAAACCAGGGAAAGAATTTGATAATGTGGACCTCGGAAAAACACTTCATCACCAGTCTGTGGAATAATCACAAGTTGTAGTTTTTAAAGAAACTTCTGAGAGTATTTATATCTTCTATGGTATGTCTTTACGTAAAATAATAATGTACAGATTTGTGTGAATATTTCTGAGATATGTGCAATAACATTATTATTAAATGTGATTCCAAATTTGAAGCTCATTTTAATATTATTTCGAGTATTCTACGCACTACATTTTTTACTTTTAAATTCAAACTTTCGAAAGTAAGTTCCGTTGCCAGTGTTATCAGCATATTTTCCATTTATTCGTGACATGTATACCAGGTTCAGGATTTGTTCATAATCACCCAGATAAATGAAGTGAAATAAATGATTGTCGGGTTCCATACATGCACACCAACCTCAAACGAAGGCTTTAACAATCAGAACAAATATTTTAAATGGTCTTGATTTAAATCATTACAGCTATTTCGCATTTCTAAATGAGGATTATAATACTGACTTCAAAAGCCTTTAACACATATAAACACATAACATATGATCATGAACAGGATGGAATTTATAAATCGACATATCTTTGAAAAGCATTACTATTTAATTGAAAAATAGGTCAATTCTGATGAAATTATACGGGGTGCATCTAACGTAGGAAAATATAGTCTTTCACATAATAACGATTAAATATTACATCTCGCGATAACGACATTATCTGTACAAACAGTCATAATCACAAATCTATAAGAAAATCTGTAAACAAAGATTAATTGAATAGAACAAAGTATTGATAATTTCTAGAAAAAGTTCCCAAATACTTAATTTCTTCTGGTATACCACGGATCTTAATAACTGAAAATGCAATGAAATATAATTTATTAGTACTTATTGCGACCGTTTTTCTCCTTTTCATTCATATCTGGTTGTTTTACAATATTAAGTGCAAAACAAACAGCGTCACAAGCCAAATAAAATGTTAATGCTATTGACTTCATAGCTATAGTTATAAAAGATATTGTATGTGCTACATGTAGATAAAAGAGAACTATTCTGTCATACAGATAAGATTCTTTTAGTCAGGGCTCATGTGCCCACCAAAACCTCTTAAACATATACATACTATAATTTATATGTGTTGCATTATGGTACAACAATTTATATGTCAATTGTATGTATACGTTGAAAAAAGGAAAAGAAAGAGGAAAGGGTAGAGTGACGAAAAAAAGGAAAAATGAACCTTGAATTAAGGATGAGAAACAATTTTGTATTCTTTTGTTTTAATTCTATGAAAAACAAAAGTACGGATTTTTAAAAGAATATATAATAATATATGCTTAGAATGGCGTTTTACTGTAGACAAAATAGAGAGTGATGAATAAACATTACCATTTGTTTCACTTATCAAATATAAATAATTTCATGTTTTGATTCTTTGTACTATGTAAAGGAATTCTCACCACTTCAGATTATGACTTCTTTATCTAGTTTCATCACATTTAAGGCGATTTCTTTCTCTATGAAAATTGTTACCGATGAGATAATTTTACTTTTATTTCATTCGAAAAATAGGAAGAAAATGAGAAGTATGAAATACAAATTAAAAGCAGTTCAAAGCGGGTTTCCATCTATAAATATAGAACAAAATTGATACTGAATTGCGAGACTTCTTTTGAGACGAGGTATTTGTCATTATATGGTTTCCGTTTACTGAGCAATTGCTGTTACTAGATACCTCAAAAAACTTACTTTCTTCTCCTTGAGATTGTATTTTGGCTAATTCACTCTCAGATATATCTGAAAATAAAGATATACGTTTATAATATATTGAACGGGAAGTTACTATAAGGCATTTCTAGTCTATCCCAATGACGAGATGTACACCGGATTAAGGACGTATTTTCCTGTGTAAGGGGACATCTCAAAATATTCAAGTGATGTAACATGGTGTAAGAGTAACATTAATGCCACGACTTTATTCATTTATTTTACACGGATCTGATGGCTAATATCTTATTCTGGATACATATATGGGAATTCGATTAATGTAAGATATCAACAGGAAGTCTTTTTAAATTCAGCCTTGGTGTAACTTGGACAAAGATAAAGGTAAGAAACTCAAAACGTTACTGTGAAATAGATAAAAGTATTTTGTCTATAGAATGAAAAGGCTGCATTATACGGAAGAGCATTAGTGCCAGCTACGTGTTATTTTATGAAATATGTCAGTACCACGAAATTTCGAGTTACGTTCCTGACTAACTCTGTATTTCGAATGGTTTGAGATACCTTACTCGAAATTTTGTCTTACTAGCGCGACATTTCGAATTAAGTAACACGAAAATTGGATTTACTGATGTTAAATACTCAAAATTCCAAAGTTTTTAACATATGAGGAAAGTGGAATGCTTTTCCACATATCTCTCTATTTATTTATTCTCATCTACCATTATTTTTGTAAGGTACCTGATTACTGACATTTTGTTATTTTGTTCTGTTGTAGTCACATAACGACAAAGGTCGTTATAGCGTCCCGCTAAACGTCGTCCCGCCAGACGTCGTTATAGCGCCCCGCCAAAAGTTGACTCGCCGAACGTCTTCCCGACAAATATCGCCCCGGCTAACGTTGCCCCGCCAAATATGCCCCGCTTAATGCCGCCTCGCCAAAGCTCGCCCCGTCGAATGTCGCTCCGCTGCATGTCTCCACGCCGAACGTCGCCCTACAAAACGTCGCCCCGCCTGACTTTAGGGTCTGTGTTTTGCATATCAGTAGCCATAACATTGTGGAAGTAAAAACAGATTTCTCTACCAGTAATAAAGATACTGATCGGATAAGATCTGTCATGACCCTTGCCCAACCCCTCACCCAGGTATTGACCTTTCAGATAGGGATCTGGTGTTTGCTCGCACGACAATTCATCTCACTGAGGCAAGCATTATGTGTTTTTCCAATGTTCGACAAATTTATAATCTGGATACAAATTAGACGGAAAGGCGGATGGACGCACGCACGCACGCACGCACGCACGCACGGACCCCCGCACGCAAGCACGCGAACATGCGTATAGCCCTCTATCTGTTTTCCAAGATAAAAATGTGTTATCTAAGGTCGTCGGTTGGGTATTTAATAGAGGTGCGATGGTGGTAAGAGTTAGCAATACTTCATAACGGACTTAAACATATTCAATCAATATCAGACTATTACTACCATTTATCTCTAATTTAATTAACGAAGTTGCTCACCAGACCTTGAGCGGTATTTCTGTGCATGTCACAAAATCATTATCATTGGATTGCACGGCAAAAATACGCAAATTATTGCATGTCCGCATGCATTCAGTGTATAATATGAATTCGGTATATACCGGAGTCTGTAATATATCCCAGACGCTCCAGATCATTTTTTTCAGTCACAGTCTTAAATTGATACTATCATGTCATTCCTGAAGGAGAAAAGACGACGCTTGGCGGGACGACGTTTGGTGAGGCGACGTTCGACGGGGCGACATTCGGCTAGGCAACGTTCGGGGGGCGCCATAACGACGTTTGGCGAGGTTACGTTCGAGGTGGTGACGTTTGGCAGACGACGTACGGCGGGGAGATATTTGTAGGGGCTACTTTAGGCTGGGCGACGTTTGTCGGGGCGCCATATCAACATTCGGTGGGGCAACGTTTTGCGGTGCAACGTTCGGCACGTTTGTCGTTGTGGCGCTACGACAGAACGACATAACGAAATTGTACAAATCAGCCACAATATTTCTGTCATTTTTTAATTTTTTATATTCCTTTGTTAGTGAGTCAAAACTTCGATTACGTAAGTCAATATTTCGAGTTAGTAAGGCAAACTTTCGAATTTCGTAATTGGTAATTTTGAGTAAGTAATTGGAATTATGATTAACAACGAAATTTCGAGATAGTTATAGCTGAACATTCAATTAAGTAAGTGTAATGTCTCTCGGAATTTGGAGTAAATGAGTCAATTTTTCAGTTTACTCTTCGTTAGGATCACCAATTTCCCAAGTATAATAAAATAGGTTTTACTCAGTAGTTAGAAAAGAAATGATTGCTTAATTTTCTATTACCTCTCTTTGATCTATCTTGAAAGCGCAACTTAGATATATAGAATAAAACTTACTGGCTGTTACAAAATGTGTTTGAAAATGTGAATTATTTCAGCAGCCTCACCACTGACAAATAGAAGAACAGAATATACATTATGTTGAAATCAAAAGGAATGGATTTCGTTTTATAAATATATGAATCCTTAAAAGTCGATAATAATACAAAACAATAAAAGTCATTAAAACATGCATTTCTTCTGATATGTATTTAAACGCATACAATGTATGTACAACATTATTGAAACGCACAGAACTTAAAACACATGCTGAGGCAGCCTAGAAACAGTGAATATGCGTATGTCTCTTGTTTGCAGACATTAATAAGTAAAGAAGTAAAGAATGGTTTGTTTTCAATTAGATATAGTATTAAATATATCTAATTTCCTAAACAATGTATGGTGTTCTCTGCAAATAAATAGCCCTGTATCTATATTATATTTGTATACTATAATGCATTTGAGAAAACCCCTGATATTTTATCGGCATAAGACATCCAAGTCAGCATCAGGATATGCTGGAAATGCCTATTAGAAACATTCAGGTTTTAATGAGTCTCGAAAACTGTGAACAAATGTAATGTTAAATCTGCTGTGATTTTGCTTTGAACTCAGTTTAATGCATTGTTAAATTGTTAGAAGGACATTGCTCTCAGCTATGATGTATATCAAAGGAATTTGCGTGTAATGTGCGTGCGTGCGTGTGTTTGTGTGTGTGACAAACATGTACCTATCTTTTACCTCGATGGTAAGTTATACCAGTGTGTGTACGATGTGTACGTGTGTGTGTGTGTGTGTGTGTGCGTGCGTGAGTAGTTTGCTTATGGAAATACCAACACATAATTTGTAAGTAAACGGTATTATATGAAAAGCAAGAATGAAATTTATAAGGAAAAAGATGAAAGCATACTCAAGACGGTTTGGGATTCTGGGGCTACTAAGAAACAATAAGGAGTTTGAACACAAGAAATTGAACATGAAAACAAATATCTTTAACAAAATTTCAGGCTGGGGAATAGTGAAGAACGAGGTGTACGGGAAATGTTGAGGAACAGTCTGCAATAAAATCAGAAAATGGTAAGAGGTCAGTTGACCAGTACCTTTTTACACTAGGTTTACTCTTGGACTTAACGTTGCTGTAATTTCTGGTCCGTTGGGATCATGCCGTACACTAAATGCAATATATTTATATGAAAGAGGTTTTTTTTAGAGTGTTGCACTTTTCATTACATCTCAGTAAGAGACTCAATTAAACCAAGTATGTTATTATTCTGCTTGGTTGAGTTCTATGCTGCTTAATGATTTATTCATAGATCTCATGAAATATCACAACATCACTCTAAAAGTGATGTGTGGCGGCCTGAAAAATGTCAACCTGTACTTGGACTCAGTTTTGATGTATCTTCTGGTCCTTTGTAAGGTTGGAGCCTACTCAATATATTTACAAAATATAATTTTGCCTAAGCCGGTACTAAGGGCATGAGGGAAATCTGTATCTATAGTGTTAAGTAGGAGGACCACTTCTAGTATGAATCCTACGGCGGATATTGCACATTTGATTAACTTCCATGAACATAATCAAACTCAGTCTACTATCATTAAACTTGGTTGCTTTATATGTTTCTAAAGTTATTGAATGAGAATGAATATGTAATGTAGGGTATGGGAGGATGCCAGGCAGAAGGCATGGGATTGTATTGGGAATACAATAAAACAAGAAATGATAAGAGGAAAAGTGAATATAGTAGGGATGATATGGTTTGGACGAATTAATTACTTAGAAATCATAAGGAATTCGACCAGAAGATATTGAAAGAGAAACAAATTAAATGAAAACAAACTTTTAATAAATTTCGAGGCAGCGAGCCAATCTTTGGGTGTCAGAAAAAGAGTATGTATATAGGAACTCAGAAGATAAATAGAGTCTAATAAGTAAGTGATAAGAGGAAATAATTACTTTTAGATTGGATGAGGAAGATAGGTTTGTTTGTTTTGGTAGGTTAAAGTCGCACCGACACAACTATAGGTCATATGGCGACTTTTCAGCTTTGATGGTGGAGGAAGACCCCAGGTGCCCATTCGTGCATTATTTATTCTCGAGCGGACACCTGGGTAAAACCACGAACCTTCCGCAAGCCAGCTGGATGGCTGCCTCACATGAAGAATTCAACGCCCCATGTGAGGCTTGAACCAATATCGGTGAAGTGCAAGTGATTCTAAATCAGAGACCTTAAACACTCGACCACGGAGGCCCCTGAGGCGGATAAGTGTACAATGGGGTGGTGAAAGACGAAGAGGAACGGAAGAAAGGGATGGGTGTATACGATATCCTGAAGACACTGTCTTATAATGGGTGGATAGGGGTACAACAGGGGTGGTGAAAGACGATGAGGATCGGAAGAAAGGGATGGGTGTGTACGATATTCTGAAGACACTGTTCTATAATTCCATTGAAATGGAGAGCAGGGACAGATGTAACAACAAACATTTTCATCCTGGAAACCTTATAAATAAATGTTTTGGCCTTAACTGCAATATACATAGAAGGACAAAGAGTTTGGGCAATCAAAGGTAACAAAGACCAATAATTGACAATTTTAGAGACATTTTGGATGTACAAGCAAAACAAGTAAAGGGACGAAGGAATAATAGGGCTTTGTTCGGAGTTGTTATTTAGAAATGATAAGGAGATATTGAAAGATGAATGAAATAAATGATATAATCTTTCAGGTAAATTATTTGTAGGTAAAAAGAGGTTTTATGTGTGTAGTAAGAAAATATATAAAATCACATAAGAAAGTGGTATGAGGGGACACAAGTACAGAGGAGGCAGAAGGGATCGGTGTGTATGGGGATACATAACTTGTTTTCGTTGGGACTTGAGATTGAACTAAAGTAATTCTATCGTTACATATAAGTTTTCTTTTTTATTTTTCATGGACTTAACGTCACGCCGGCACAATATTATGTATATATAGCAACATTTCAGCTTTTTGATGATGGGCGAACTCCCCTGGTGCCAACACTTCATGAATTATTAAAAGCACGAGTGGGCTCTTGGTTTTACCCAACGAATTTCCGTCACCTGGTTGGCTTTCTTCCATGAAAAAATGCTACACACTAAACGAGGTTTCGAATCCACAGCGATGAGGGGCAAGTGACCTTAACCATTCAACAATCCACTATAGATAAATTACTCAACCTAATATACCAACCAGCATTATCTCGATGAACATTTTCGGACATGAAGCCCAAGAAATCTGACATTACACCTACCCAAAGAGAATATTAAGATAACAGTCACAAAGGCTTGACACAACACAACAGGACTTTAAACGGTATGCACAGTATGTGTTCCTGTCTATGCAATTAGTATATAGTAAATAGCAAATGGACACCTTAAATGCTAATGACGATCTGCAATATTAGAAACCGCCCTGATAGCTAGTTAGAAGACCACAAGACTGAAATCGAGAAGCCACAAGTTGAAAAAACAATAGAGGCAAATATACTCCATATCAGTTTAATGGGAAGTAATATGTCTGAAATTTCCCATTATCGTATGTCTAAAATCATGCCTAAACAAAATTAAAAACAAATAAACACCAGGAATATTATGAAGCGGTACCTAAATGGCGTTCAAATTCATCCCGTGCTTAGTACATTAAATTGAACAAAATTATACATAAACCGGAAATATGTCACCTAGGACATAAAGTGCATTATATTGGTGTGACTTCACAATAAAGTTGAAACATTTGAAGCTTTAAGAACATCTAAAGCAAAAAGAGACACACCTTGCAAACTGAGCTACACACAAATTAATACTGTAACAGCAAGATAGAACGGAGTTGTTTGCATACCTATAAATTGATGCTAAATTAACATTGATTCCTTCTCTCTAATTCTTCAGCTTTGCTGATTTCAGCCATATTTAAAATATAAAATATTGGCAAAATATATTTTAACCAAGCAGATATAAACGACTAACAAACTATCAATCTTTAATTCATTTCCTACTGGTATCTCGCGAAGAAGTGTCAAAAAGTTGAAGGTACTTTATTCCTTATACAGATATCACCGAGAAACCTGATTATGATGGAGCTGTGCATTTGATATGGTCAATCAGGCAAACATGCTATTCCATAAAATACGCATGCACGTGTGTAAGATATATGTTTTTGTTAGAACTAGAGTACTATATTTGCAAATGTCTTGATTAATATATGCTATTTCTGAAATACTCAATACAAAGGTTTAGTGAAAACATTTCCATATTTTGCAATTAATCGAAATGCCGTAGGTACTGCAATGATTATATATCTCTTAGTCTCTCCAATACCTTTCTTCATCAAGAGTTGATCACGGAAGAAAATTAAAAATGTACAGTGTATAATATTAGATAGACAGATAGATAGATAGATAGATAGATAAGTAGGTAGGTAGGTAGGTAAGAAGGCGGGTAGGTAGGTAGGTAGAGAGGTGAACAAATACATGACTAAAAGAAACATTAAATAAATGTATTAAAACATACATGTATAAATGAAGATTTAATCACTTAATTTCAAGGAATACAGAATCTTAAAAGTTTAAGCATAATAATAGACAAATGTCAACCACATATCACATAACGGATAACACAAAAATAGAAAAACAAAGCTCTTATTTCCATTGTGGCCTTCACAATTATATTAACATATCTGAGGCTGACTTCCTGCGGATTATTCTTTGCGCAGATATTAAAAAATAAAATTAGATTATAAAATATCTCAACAGTGAAGGAGGACAATACTTGGCGGCTCTAGATTAATAAACATTAAAAATGTGCCTACTGGTACAATCAAATTAAAGTTTAGTCTTGATCCAGACCGGCAATATCATAATACCGTTGGTGAAAGGGCATCCAAGCGAAGAACAACTACAAGCCTCGGTTCAATCTGCCCATGAAACTGATGAGGAAACTGAACTAATGGAGGCCTTGTTAGTTGTAAATAAGTTTTTTTCCAAAACATTAAACTCTACTTTTTGTAAACTTTAACATTGCATACTAACCAACCCATGCACCAATGGTTCACGTCAAAGTATGATTTGTTTTGTTCTGTTTTGTTCATATTTTCCTACCTGATATGTTTTCTATTTTTGTAAATTTGTTTCAGTGCTATCAGCTGTCATAAAGATGAAAGTCAGATAAAACAAGAGAAGTCATGTGTACTGATAGAACAAAGTGCAGTATGTATAGACACTGATGTTGATAAGATAGTAGAGTATTACTAGTTTAATAGCTATGTAAACATTTTAATGATAAACATTTCACCACCTTCCTAATAACAATAACCTCACAATCTGACATTAAATGCACTTGAACATGTGACTTGACTTACTGTTATGTACACTATCTCATTGTGAAGGTTTTAATCAGCTTTTTTACAGATTACAACAAAGTAAAGTTGTACCATGCATAATATGAGGCAAAGGTACATGTGCATAATGTTAAGTCTGTGTGGGTTGTGGTGCTGATAAAACAAGATAAAAACATAGATACGTTTATATTGTTAAATGTAATAGATTGAGGCAAAGAGTATTGAATAATCCAATTTGTGTTAATTTTAGCATCCATCAGTTATTTAAATTTTTGAACAATTGGCTTGTGTACCTTAGGTTTTACAATTTGATCCACAACCCGTCATCATTTTGCATTTTATGACTTATTTTGAAAACTAAAGTAAAAGATTTGAATGCTGGTCCAGAATCCTAATAAAACGTATGAGTGTTGGTCCAGAACCTGTCAAAATTGTCAAATTTTTGGCGTGTTTTACCTTATTTTACAATATGGACCAGAACCCCCATTTTACATATTAAATATAGTGATAATTATACATTTCTAAATAAATTTAATTTAACATTAGCATATAACTGATAAAGATAAAAGGGCGTATTTTGTCAGCCTGAGTCAAATTGAACAGGGGGTAGGGTTAGCCCCTGGGAGATTTTATCTGTTCTCCTATTTTCTCGTCAGATTGCTTAAAATTATGCCCATCAATATAAATGGAAGGATAACCAAAATTTTGAATTGATGAAAACAACAACAGTACGTTTATTACAAATATTTGCCCAGAATAACTTGATATATTATTTTTTTTCGTTTCCATATATAAAAGACGTACTACATATATAAATACTTTCTAAATAACACCGGTACCGTTATTGAGGATAAGATCAAGCTTCAAGAACAATCAAGCCTATTTTATTATACGGTGCTGAAATTTGGGGAGCAGGAAATAATGACGTAATCGAACGTGTACAGTTGAAATTTCTAAAGTACGTTCTAAAACTTAAAAGGTCAACACCGGGTTACCTGGCATATGGCGAGACAGGTTACATGCCTATAGATATCGATATAGAACAAAATAATTATATCTTTCCGGTCAAGAATAAGCAAAGATGAAAATGATAATTTGCCAATCAAACTCTCCTCCATTATTTATAAATATATGTATGCTATTAGCAGAAATTATAACCAAGAATCTTTTAAGAAAAAATGTCCATGGCTGTATGCCGTCCAAACTATTTTAACTAAATGCGGTTTTAACAACATATGGGACCAACAAACATTCACAAATAGCAAATAGCTTAAGATGGAAGTTAATTCAAGCTAAATGATTTATTTATAAACGCATGGTACTCGCTGATTGAAAATTCTAGCAATAGCACTTTCTATAGATTATTCAAAACTTCATTTGGCCTAGAAAAATATTTATCCAATACCCCAAAGTCTCTATTGCATTCTTTCATAAACTTTCGCACGAGAAACAATAGGTTACCTGTAGAAACCGGAAACTGAACAAGAATATTATTAAACCAAAGAACATGCAACAACTGTGAAACTAAATTAGGAGATGAGTTTCATTATCTTTTCGAGTGTAACCTGTTTTCAAATGAACGGGAAAAAAATTATCAAACCATACTTCTTCAGAAATCCGAATGTGTTTAAACTGGAACAACTTATAAATACTGGAAATAAAAAAGAGTTTTTAAAACTGTGCAAGTTTGTTAAAATAATATTGTCACAGTTAAGATAAATGATATTTTATATTTTCATCTCCATAATTATACATTTTGTGACTCTCCGATGCCCAAATTGGGGCATCATTTATGTATTTTTTGACATATTACATTTAGATATGAAAGGCGTTTGTGTGAGAACTCTTATCTTATTTTGTTGAATCATTTCATTATTTTCTTATGAGCCTCATATATATTGTTAAAAATCACCTCATTGATTTATGTATTCATGAAATGAGTGAAATAAAAGGTTTTTGACTTGATTTTGATTTAGTGCCTAATATGTGCTAATTAGGGGACCCTCGATTCTGACTGTACGTAGATCGCAAACACCGCACAATGCACAGCACTTTGAACGTATGTTTGACCGAATATTGGTCACGTATCAACCATTGTAATTTATTACTCTGTCGCATGTTCGAAATTTAACGAGCTTGCAAAATTGCAAAAAAGGCTAAGTGTTTTATATCATTGGATTTTCTTAAGTGTACTACTACATATAATTTTTTATTCATTATTTCTTTGTAGTTTTTCTTTTTATTCTCTTTTAAATGTCGAGACCCTTAGCAGACAGATGAGCCGGTAGTTCCCCCTCGCCGTCTTTTAGTTTGATTTGACTAAGGCGAGCAAAACCCTTTCCCACTCCTCAAATATTTTTAATGAAGAAAAAAAAACGTAAGATTTAGAAAATACCAACAAAAACAATGATAAATTTGTAAAACAACAATTTTAAGGACATGATAATTAATTTGTAAACGGAATGAATTATAAGAAATATATTTGACAAGCGATTTTAAATGGAGAGAGGGCGGACCTTATGTGGGAGACAGGGGTATGAGTGGGGGTCGTCGTTTTCCGTTGAATATTTCATACGAGATCTTATTGAACGATAAGTTTTGTTTCTTGTATTGAAACATTTGTGAACTTGAGTGCATTTATATCAATCCTGTGAAGAAAGATTTTTAAAAAAATCTAAAAATCATAAATAAAATTCGAATGTTAACTTTTTTACATTCTTGAGCTTTCTAAAATGATTAATTGCCTAAATTGAGTACGTTTAACAATTTTCTGACTATAATCATTTCATGCCCCGCGCAGATAGCAAACTACTATATTGCACAACATTCTCCCTCCTCAGATTATTATGCTAATTTGTGTCAGTAATATTATACTATTATTTATTTTAGAAAAGTGTAAAACACCGTAAATTCAACTCGCGCTTCCTAATTACCTAGGACAGATTTACACGAAAGGCAAGTTAAGTATTTGTTTAAATAAAATTTGTTTCCCCTTAATTCAGCAGTCCATAGTAAATCGAGGACTTAAACTTACACCATACATTTTTATGCCTTAATTAATAAATGTGTGGAATGTTACGGGTTTTTTTGTTGATAATTGGTTACTGATATTTTACGGATATCGTTGTTTTCTCGCTGCGTATCCGCAATAAAAACAAGGATGAGTCCCCAACAGGGAAAGCCACGTTCTAAAAATGCAGCCTCCCCGAACGTAAACCCAGCACGCGGACGCGCACACGGCCAACACACACGCACACAAAGTAAACACACAAGGACAAAACAAACAAATAAAGGAACAGAGTGGGGCACCGCCTTGGAACGGTCAGTGGCAAAACCACCACTGGGAAGCTTAAACCGGTTTATGGTGCACCTAACCTCACTCTTACCCCCACCATGTTCCAAAGTCACAGGACAGTGTAAATAAACGTTATCCCCGCCAGGTGAAACCCTAACATACGCAAAGGCAACAGAGGGCATGTAATGTAAAACACAAAAATGCTCTTGTATATATATATATATATGCAATCAGTAAGAACCATAAACGCATGTACTCAATGCCTTTGTAGAAGACAGAGAAACAAGGGGCCGGACGAAACAGGCCAGAAGACGGAAATCAAAATAGCTCAGTCCTGGTGGGATTTAAGAACTACCTATCATAGAGTCCTTCACCTGTTCCGTCAGACACAATCGAAGAGGAACTCGCACAATTGTCTTTCCTGAGCGGTTTGCGAACAAATAACGGCTCGTACCTCGAAATCGCGGAAATCTTTCGCAGTCCTCTGTAATTCGCAAACTGAAGACGTGCATGTTCACGCAAACTTGTGAAACATTTAAATGTATCGGTCAATGTTTAACAGACATTTTTTATGTAGCATTAATTTACTGCACGGGTGCTAGTACACGTATGAAATTATGTATGACAGATTTTACATTAACTAAAATGATGACAACATATTTGAGAACTTTTTGAATTTCAAGAAGATGACAGTTACCTGCAGAAATGATTATAAAAAACATGCACAGCTTTTTTTATTGAGAAGCAAAAACTCTGTACCGTGCAATTTTGATTCTGTCGAGGCAACAGAAACCTTTGAGCAAAAGATAGTTGAACTCACATTTGTTGCCAAGGAGTTGATATCGTTTAAAACAAAAGCCTTATTACATCTGAGAGAGCTACCACTGACCGCTAATCAGGCCATCATTTGTATTATTTAAATTTCAAAATCTAGAAGATGCCCGTCTAGTAATTCAGGAAAGGACAACATGCTTCCCCCGGTTTAATATAAATTATATTGCTTTCGTACCAGGAAGAGCTTATGTTAATGCGAAATTGTATGAACTTGCTTTTAGAAATTTAGAATAGGTTTACGCATTTCGTGCCGACATGGCGTTAACACGGTATACATTAACTATAGACTTGTGTAATACTGGGAAAGCAGTTGCAGATATTGACAATTGGAAATGAAATGACTGTAAGATTCGGTGAGTGTTAGAGATAATAATTATCTTTTACATTTATATGTGATAAAAGCCAATAACCGAAGAAAACACAAACTGAAAAAGCATGTACTTTGAAGCAACTTGGCTATTATCTTAACGTGCACCTATGACAAGCTGATAACAGCAGAGCGTATACCTGCAGTTTTTGTACAATAATATACAAAATTGTAAATAACATATCTTTTCCCGACTTTCAAAAAATATCTTAAACGGTTCATTTGCTCCGCTCCAACTGTAAACGTTTGTCAAATAACAATGATCGATTGACAACAAAATAGATAGATTTTCAAGATGAAAAAGTCACTCCGGTTTACACGAAATTTCGTTAATATTGATTTATGTAAACATAACAAAGAAAGATTGTTGATGTTAGTTGTTGTTGTAATTTTCTGATGACCAATATGATTTCCTTAATATTGGGTGAGTTTCATAAATAAATATTCACAAATACACTTTTCAGAGAGCTATTCCCTCGTATATTTCGTTTCCTTCAAAAAATCGACGATGAATTTTATTATCTCATTGAAAGCAGCATCGGTATCATTTCTAAAATATGAAAAAATATTATACCCTATGTTTATTTTATTGAGTATGAAATGATTATGCATTTTAAAAGCGACTTCAAACACTTACCAGCCATTTTATTTGTGCTACAGTCAATACTTCTTTATTCGCGGTCTAAGAATTGTCAATACACTTCTTCAGGTAGTCCGCATATATATGACATTTAAGTAACTGCGGATAGCGTATTTATATGACAAAAATTATCTTATCTTTTATTATCTAAACAATCCGTACTATAATTATACATGATCAATTTGCGTCATTTTTACATGATACATAAAATTGATTAAAGTAATGTAAAATCAGTATGGAAAACTAATAAAAAGTTAGGACGATCATCAGTGAAATCCGGTTTTCAGTCCTTTTAATTCTGAAACTGGATACCTTTCAGTTTGGCGGTAGGAAAAAAAAAAGATGTACGTCGCAATTTTCTAGTCAAACGCTTTGGTGTTTTACACCTTATTTTAATATGCTTTTCTCTGTTAAAACACTCTTACGCTACAATGACGTCACGTTAACGTGCGGTGACGTCAATGTTTTTGTTGCGACCAAGAAAGAGCGCTACTATATTTTATCTACTGTTTTATATTAAGGGCATATTAGAATCGAAATAATTCATAGCAAAAGAGTGTTTTAACAGTATTTATACACTCGGGCGGTAATACGTCGTACAAATAATTTCACTCGGGCTGCGCCCCAGTGAAATTATTACGCCCGACGTATGACCGCCCATCGTGCATAAATAGTGTTAAAACACTCTTTTGCAATAAATTATTTCTTAAATCAAATGAACTACAACAAAACAAGACAAAAAGCAATATTAAAATTTGAAAGAAATCTTTTATAAATGTCGAAATCGGTTGATTATTACCGTCAGCCGTATTTCGCCTAAATTTTAGTTTTTACAACAGTATCTATATGTTTAAAATAGCAACATCAAGTTTTCAGAGACGTTTCTGCAACAGTAGTTCTACTTTTAATGTAGCAAAATCAACTATCAAGAGAAATGCGTGCAACAGTATTTCTAACAAAAACGTGTGAATTTCCAGGACAATTCCTGCAAAAAAAATCATCTATCCAGATTGCAGAGGCTTTCAAGCAACATTATTTCTACGTTCTTTTACTCCAGTAAGAAAATACATATACTCTACTGTAACATCGAAAAATACCATGTTATATAAAAATATATAAAAAATAAAAAATACACATACTACAGGGAATAGTTTTAAAAAATTAACATGCAAACTATTTATTTAAGTTTCATTACTGTATTAAATGTAACCTATATAATTATATAATAAATGTAACTATAGACATAAAAAAGTATAAATTTTACGCGACGATATAGATATATGATATTGTAACATATTTTTAATGAACATATAATTACAGGTACATGTACTTCTGTATAACATCGCTTTAGATCGACCGAATTACTACATTTTTTATAGGATATGTTTAAGAAATAATATATCTCATCGGTGATTTGTCGCTGAATAAATCACTGTTTGGAGTTCAGATGCGAAGGAATTATATCACGAGGGCGTAGCCCGAGTGATATAATGCTACGCATCTGAACGACAAACAGTGATTTATTCAAGAGCAAATCACTAAATGAGATATATTATTTCGATTCTAACACGTTATCAAGGACTATTGTCGGCGTGCATTAAATATTTGCCCGTTTTCAGTCGGGTTCTTTTCCAGCGCGCCGCTACGCCGCTTGACGCTATGACGTAATAGTTGTGACGTCAGAACAGTTAATTGTTGTTTAATAATTCACAGTTTCCAGCCTTCTTTGTTTAAAAGGAAAATGAATCGGATCGTGTTAGAATTATCTATATTACCACAGGTGTAGAAGGTGTAACAAAAATTGTTGCTTGTTTTCTTAAGCCTGCTCAAAGACGAATACCATATCAACGACATGTTAAAAGTCTTTCCGTGATCTCCTTGCAAACAAATGAGATTTAAATACCGAAAAGTGGTGGTACAGAAACTCTGTTACATTCTCAGTTAAAGACCTATCACAATCTAGTGACCTTCAAAATTGCAATATTGCAGTTTGAGCAATTTTACAATGTTTGCAAAATCATATGAATTTCATTATGCTACACAGTTATTATGAGGATCATATGTGGCGAAATTGCGTACATGTATTTATCATTAGATTAATTTTCGTGCAACGCATGTGCGTATGTGAGGGTGGGAAGTTGAATAGGTGGTGTCCAACAACGTCTACGATGCACTCCCGCCCCCTCCCCACCACCACCACCATCCACATCCAGACTTTTTTCATGGATACCTTATTGTTTGACAGGACCAACTCTTTCAAATTGTTACTGAATATTCAAATTAGTTAATTAACATTCAAATACGCATAATAAAAGGCCAATTTACATTGTTTTGTCACCAAAACTGACCCCTGTACCAGAAGGTTTTATGAAGTCGAACATTTTCTAATTACTCAAGATATGTAATTGAAGCTTGTTGCATTTACTCATAGCGACAATGTTTATTCGAGTGATGACAAGTTACGTAACTCTGCATGCAGTTTGTTTTGCCAGAATTATACCCTTATTAACTTAGAAATTTTGATTGAATTACTTTGTATAAAAGTCCAATATCTTCTTCATTACTTTAGTTATCTAATTAAAACTTGCTGTACGTGCGCATAGTGACACGGTACATTAGTATCACAAGATGTTTAACTCTACCTGAAGAAGAGGTTTGCCCCTTTTTAACTGAGAAATTATGGTGAAAGTTTTCAAAACACACAATACTGTGTGTTTAACCATTGCAGGTAATTTTGTATTGCCAATAAAAACAAATTTGAATTAATATAAAGTAAATTATAATTTCATTTATATTTCTTACATATTTATCTAGATTGTGTTGGCGGTGAAACATATATCATAAACTTGTATCTCATTTGAACTTTAAAATTTCTGACAGTTTTTTCTTTCACTTTAAGCTAAAAAATACAATTATGTCATCTAATTAAGGTCCAAAGTATGTTATACATTCCTCTCGAAACCAGTCAAACATTGCATTGTGATTTATATAGATAGGTAGATAAATGTCAATGTACTTCTTGATAATCAAACAATAATGATGTCAGCGTTGTAGGACACAAGCACCTGGGAAGTGTGTGATATAATAATATGATAATGTCCAAAAAGAAGAAAATTAAAAACGGACAGACAGACGGAATTATGGAAATATGGGTTATTCGACATTGAGTATCTTTAAAATGCCCAAAATACTTCTTGAGGTTAATTTAATTTAGAACAATGGTTGCAAATGATGAATGTGATTAGGTCTTAAATTCAATTAATTTATATAATTACATTGTTCAATGTTACTGAAACTTTGATATGCTACTACTGTCAACATATTTCTTAGAAGTTATACAAATTGCAATATAGCAGTTTTAGCAATTTAAACCATACTTGCAAAATAGCAAGTATTGTGTTAGACTTCCAACCACATAACGGACATTATGACATAAACTTTTTTGATAATTATACACTTCAAATAAAGTACTGGATATCAAATGTAGCACGTACTATATACATTACACCGCTTTTCGTGTGAGGTTGAACTTGATACAGATCTATATTGCCTGATATGATAATGACGGACTGTATGTTTTTACAGTTAGCGGTTGGGATAAAGCTAAGATTATCTTCGGATGTAACTGTTTTTTGAAGACATCTCTGATTTTAAATTGCGTGTCGATTATGACACACCAATTTTACGGTGATATCTTTACATTTCCAATTTTAGCAAGTTTTAATTGCTTTAAATCTGATTTAATACATATACCCTCTGTTATAATTTTAAGATATCTTGATTCACGCGAACGACTTCAGAAGTCAACGACTATTTTTATGTAAGACATTGAACAAGTTCTTGAGATACATATCATTTACACATTTACTTGAAATTAGAATTGCAGGAATATGACACCCAAGATCACCTGACTTCTGTCTCCTGTAATCTATCTATCCCACTAGATGTGAAATTTAACATGAATATCTAATTATTTAGATTTATATCAATCTGAAAACTTTTCAACGCCATTCTCCAGCCATGATGATGTTGCTGCATGATGTCGACGTCAGAACGCGCGGAGGTTCAGGGATCCCGGGGCCATTATGATTATGGCGCGTGAGGCTTAGTAATCCGTAATCAGCGGCTTTATATTAATGGTCGTATGCCATGGGTTTTTTGTTACTATTTATGGTAAGAGTATGGCATATAAAAACGTCCATTTTTCAAATAAAATTAACTTAAAGGCATAATATAACTTTATATAAAAGCAAGCTACAATAGTGATCAAAACAACGAGTTTTGGAACATCCCAAATTATTTTTTTTAAAGTAAGTTTTATTAACATTAAAAAGATTTTGTAGGTATCTAGTGTTTCACTTATAGCTACAATTACTACAATTTTCTTCTAAATTTTATTCTCGCATTCAATATTTCATTTTACAACATGGCTGACTTAAAAAATATGGTTAAATTTAACGCAAGTACAGAAACTACAGTAAAGTAATTACCGAAAAGAGCAAAAAGACGCGTGGTCCGCTACTTAGGCGCGTGAACCCTAAGTTACCACTTGTAACTTAACTAACTCTTCAGACCATCTAGATAATAATGAGTATCGTAGGTCAAAGTTGTATATTCGTCAATGCCAAATAGTTGTCAGTCCATGTCAGTGCTTTGTTATCCAAATTTATAGATATATTTCCAATTAAATGAAAAACTACTTTTTCAAGACTGCTTTTGCCTACCTTATAGGGGGTTTCAGGGCAGATAGAGTGACGGATACAATAGTCAGAATCAAAGTCTGTACTCAGAAGAACTTAACGATGACAGTTTAATTTACTTGTACGTCCTAACATAGAGAACTTAAATGTATAGTTAGAAATTTCGAACATGTTGCACTACCAGCACACAGAGAAACCAAAACACTGAATTATAGAAAAATAAAGATCGTATTTTGTACTCAGTGGAGCTGATGTTATCAGACGGGAGTTTCATTTACTCGCACATCCTATACGCGGAGAAACTGAATAAATTAGATAGAAAATCAAACTGTTACCGTCAAAATACAGGGAAACTAAATATAAAGAAAAGTGCATGATGCATTGTAACTTACACAAATGCATAAAATGTAAGTAATATAAAACATAGGTAATAAAAAACACAAGTAACATAAAACTTTCTATTACTTTTGATTGTGTCTTCCCACAGTCAGTACTTTCTGACTGCATTTTTGTTTATAAAACATTGTAATGCCAAGCCATAGCAAAAAATTGTAGACCCCAATACAGTTTCGCAAGGAATGTGTAATGTCATTTATGCTGAGGTCTTTCTGGCACACGCTGAACCATAAAATATAGCCTGACGTACTAAGTAGTATGTGTTGTATTGAAATATTGCCTTACAAATGAAATTACTTTAAAAAACTTCAAGTAAATAGTAACAAATCATAATTCAACTCCTTTTTTATAATCTGGTACATAACCACTATTTGTAAACCACGATACACGTACAGTTAAATGCCTGTTTACTGACACTTCTGAAGTGAAACAAGTATTGTAGCTTACTTATACGTCGGTTATAAGTCACATTTGCTTTAAATTATATTTCTGCACTTCTTCGAGTACATAATTCTCATCATAAAAGATCCAATGAAACCTTAGCGTCATGACATTAACTAAAATTAATCATTTGCGTTGGCCTTTTGTCTTCCAGTTATTTAATACAATTCACAGCCACCATGTCTTGTATGAACATATCGAGTAATTCGCTTTATTGCAGAAGACAATTGTAAGCCCCTCTTCAGCCCACGATATGACTCGTTTTCGATTTAGAACATTACAAGAACATTTGTACCTTTTTGTACTGAGCTGCTTCTACAAATCCAGTCAAAACGGAGTATACTTCATTGTCATTAAAGAGCATGCGAAAATTGTCAGCATTTTTTTCTCCGATAAATCTTTTGATTGTTGCACCTTTTTAACCTAAATTATATTGTTCCAACAAGCAGCTTTTTCAAAATCAGTTAAATTTAAAAACAATTAATTGGGTCATATCATTATGTGTTTGACATACATATATATAGGTACTGCGGGTAACGAATATTGTACACTTGATAAAGCTGCATATCATACTCTCTCTTTTTCATTAGAAAAAATGCATAACTTGGATTACCTGGAGAAATATGTTGGACATACCATAATAATAACGATATATAGAGATAACCTGTTTTTAAAAGGTAGTGTAATATGCTGAAAGAAAAACAAATATTGCCACTGGATTTATATTTCTTTAATTTTTTACGAATGACAAAATATGCAATTTTGCAAGACATAAATTTCTGTTCTCACATTTTACTTCGGTTATGTAGCCCTCAATGGTATTTTTAGTGAATGCCCCCATTTCATTATAGCAATTTTGGTCAGAGTTTTGTATGGAAGCTGGTATCTCATTTGACATGGGTCCATCAGTCAATTTTACTTTTTTTCTCATAGTTATGAACGTGTTATCCTCTAAGAGGGTTTGGCTTAGGTTTTGTACTTAAGCTGATATATCACAGTAAGGTCTCCGACCCTTAATAACTGTCGGCAATTTCCATATGATAACTTATTCTCACTAGGTAATTCGTCATTCTTCGCATACAAAAGTATTTCAAACTGCACATAATTTTCCGTAAAAGTGTAATTTGCTGATGGTCTTTACGGGTCAACTACCTTACGGAGTTTGATTGAAGTTCTCACACCATTTACTGTGATAATATGATCTAAAAATCAAACGTTAAATCTCTCTGTTATTCGTTGAAATTGCCTTTCGTCGACTGAGCTGTTATGTGAAAGTTCAAAATAATTGCCCCTTTTGTACTTACTTATACATATATGATTTGCTTCTTTTAAGTATATTAATGAAATTGATTTTGAACAGTTGAGCTTTGCTGTCCCCTGACAGCTCTTGTTTAGTATAATTTAAGTTATAGTTTAATACTAGCTTGTTAAACGGTAAACTGCATACAATTAGGTAAATTTAATCTACATGTGCGTTGTTAATCGTTTACGAACAAAAGAAATCGTGCAGCAAAATGTGATCCTTTAACAAGCATATAGCGTTAAAAAGACACTTGCTGAATGACCCAGCGTACAAGTATGACATTTTTGTAAAACAAAACAATTGAATGAGTTAATGTTCTTTTTAGAAAAAGAAAATGTTACTAAAACAGGGCCATAAAGATTAATTATGAAACAGAAACGTTTTATCACAGAGAGTGCTCGTTTTGCCCCGCATCGTGACCATTTTAATAAATCTGTGATTGAAAACGTTTTGATTAAAAGAAAATCTGAATATAGCTCAATGATTCTTTAATGGAAAAGTTAATCGAAAGGTTATTATAAAAGGAAATTATTCCCGATAAAATCTATAAGAAGATCCTTTGGGAGCATAGTATGCATCCAAGCAAAATAATGGTGGACTCGGTTTGATTGAGTCTGTTCATGACAGGTAATGAAATATGCAACACACCCAAGACCCCTAGTACCGGCTAAAGTTGTATTTATTACATAGATATCGAATGGACTCCATAATCCAAAAGGACCAGAAAATATAAGAAAATAGAAAGAATCATTAATCTCCCTTTCGATCCGGTAAGTGTTGTTTTTTTTTTTTTATCTTTTTAATTATGATATGTCATCTAATTTTGTAATAATTATAATAGCTAAACTTGTTCATAATAGTCTTATTTCCATTCCAATGCACATGTAGTGAAATTCTATATGCATCACTATGCCCAACCGCTTAGCTCAATAGGGAGAGCGCAGATCTACGGATCTCGGGGTCGTGAGTTCGAGCCCTGGGCGAGGCGTATGTTTTCCGTGACGATTTGATAAAAGACATTGTGTCTGAAATCATTCGTCCTCCACCTCTGATTCATATGGGAAAGTTGGCAGTGAACAGGTTTGTACTGGTACAGAATCCATGAACACTGGTTAGGTTAACTGCCCGCAGTTACATAACTGAAATACTGTTGAAAACGGCGTTAAACCCAAAACAAACAAATATGCTTCACTATGTTCATTATAGACATAAGGGATCTAAAGCCCGAAACAAACAGCAAAATGCAAACTTATTATCATAGAATATTTTATTCAGTAGTTACACTAAATAACCATTATCTAAATCTTTTCGTAATTCTCCCTCGTAGACGTTATTTTATTGCAGTTCCTGTTTTCGTACGTTTGTTAGGTTTTATTGCCTGAAAGATAAAGAAATGTGATTATTTCTAAGCGACAGATACTTATATAAATGTTTTCTTATATCTGTATTAGGCTTCAATAATCGCATGTTATATGCATTTTTACTTACAAACAATCTATCTTTGAACAACTAATAACAGTGTGCTGCTCAATAGTTCTTTGATATATATTAAACCAAACAGCGCGACAAGACATATATTATATGAAAGAGCTATTATTTTGTGTTTGTTTCGTTGCATTAATAGTATGTTATTTTATCTAAAATCCGACTCATTTGAAAAAAATCAAATCAGCAGAATAATTATCTTTTTTGTTTGTCCTCGACTTAAGATGAGGTTTGAAAAATTATGCTTCATAACATGAATAAATGCACTAAAGTCCAAACGTTACGCTTCGAAGAAGAATGTATAAATGTATTTCTCTAAGTATATAAATTCTACAAAATCGATATATAATAATAATGATCGATGCGTCCATTTTTGCAACCTGTTTATAATCGTGTGAAATATAAACATTCAATGTGGTTCTGTGACTTGAAATAGAATGAATAAAGAAGTTCAACCGAATATATAAAAAATTATGCACTGTTTGAAATCATGCATACAGAGAAGTAAAATATACTATTGTTTACATCTGGAACAAGTAACAGAGTAAAAGCATGCTTACATTTAGTATGCGCCAATTCTCTCGTACGCACGGAAGGCACCTGTTACGTTTTTACTGCCTATAGCAAAACATTATAATTTAGAAAACTGTTATGTAAAACTGTAACTCGAAAGAAAGTTACTATTCCCTAAACATTTTGTCAAAGCTTTAATCTATTCAACAATTGTAATACAGCTTAAAAGTAAGTTATTGACAACCCCACCCCCTGCCCAGCGTTTCCAAAAATGTAGGAATGTTGAAACAAATATTAATGTGTACATACTAAAAGCTTGAATGTTTTGACAATTTTATTGTGAAGTAAAGTAGTTACGCAATTAATTTTTTTCTGCGAATCATTATCTAAATGATATGTCGATAATATGTAAACGATATACATAATAGTTCGCGCCTACTGTAGCGTCTACAACATAGCTTTCAAATAAAAGTGTTTTATCTTACTTACCAAAAATGTAAAAACTCCAACGATTAATGAGTGAGAACGTTTTTTAATTTATTGAGTGTAAACGCCCTTAGTTTTCTCTTTTTTGTGATTATCATGAACTTACACATCAACATTATGTTTAAAAAAAAACAAGAATGAATATCCAACAATGTAGGCGACGTTCTTAAAACGCAGCCTCCTCAAACTGCAACCCACAGCATACGAACGTACACACGGCTTACACACAAACACTCCCTCACACGCACTCAGACAAAACAAACAAAAAGAAGAGAAAACGGACAAATATAGAACAGAGTGGGATACTGCCTTGGGCTGGTCTGTGGAAATTAGATCAGTTTAGACCGGTTGATGGTGCGCTACTTATCTCACTCTTACGCTCACCATGTTCCAAGGTCACATTCCTTTCCCCAACCCCAACCCCAACCCCGCCCCCCAGATGAATGCCTAACACACGTAACCGCAATGGCAACACATGGCACGGTATGTAAAACACAGAAATGTTTTAATGGCACCTTTTAGACATATATCAAAATAGCTCCTTCATGGAGGGATTAATGAACTCCGTATCATAGAATCCTCTGCTTTTTCCGTCAGACACAATTAAAGAGAAAAGCGTAGCGTCAAGCTGTTAACTAAATGAGTAATAATGAGATTTAAATATATTCTCTTGTAGTTATGTTTAGTTATACAAAGAGTGACTTTATGCTTACTACTAGTTTCTGCTGCTTTTTTATGACATATAAAATGGTGTCAGAAACAAATTCCGACTGTCAGAGCGAACAGATATTGTTACGCTTTGACATACCAATAATTTGAAATTTATCATATCTGCTTTATCTCGTTGCTAAAATCAAATAAAATGTCAAGAGGAATAGCTACCGCGATCTTAGTTGTTTTCCTCTTCTTTTGTTTTATCCGGATTATCTGCAGGCTCGTTTTCTACAATTAAAAACCCAATCATATCGATTTATAATAAAGTTCAAATCACTTGCCCTTCATCGATGTGGGTCCGAGCCTCACTCGGGGCGTTGAATTCGTCATGTGAGGAAGCCTTCCAGCTGGCTTACGGAAGGTCGGTGGTTCTACCCAGGTGCCCGCTCGTGATGAAATAATGCACGGAGGGGCACTTAGGGTTTTCCTCCATCATCGCCATATGACCAATAATTGTGTCGGTGCGACGTTAAACCCAACAAAATAAATAAATACAATACAGGTAAGGTTGAATGGATGACTCCTTAATTTATGAAAATTGTTAAATCATGCATGACTTTGTAGTCCAGGTAAATCAGTCGGATTTAAAACTAAATAACGTCTGTAAACTATTTGAAAACAAACTCTACCTGGTGTTTGTCCAGTTTCTTTCAATGCGATTTCGGCACCTCATTCCTTGCTTCCTCTGCATTGTCACATTCATTTACCATATGGTAAGTTTTGGTAGTAATAGACGGCCTGTTCCTTTTGTAAAAGGCAGATCCAAGACCGATGAAAATGAATAAACTATATTTACATATTTGTGCATAACAGCAGCATTATATTTGTAAATGAGCGTATAGATATTTCAATCTGTATAACTATTTGATAACCATGTTCATTACACAGCTTTCCTTCAGACAAATCTTTTGCAATGCAATGTCTTCACTACATAATTAACAATACGTATAAGTACGTCTGCCTCATTTGACCATTTTCATTGCTTGTTTCAGACGTCCAGTTTGTTAGTCCAACACACATCTTGTAAGTAAAGTTCATTGTAATAATTATTTTGAAAGACTTTTATCGATTGCATTTTATATTTTACTCAATTATGTTAGGCTATCGAATTTAACATAAATAAGTGTAAAGTAACCTTAAAGTAGGCGGACTTTTCCTTACTATAAAGGCCACCACCACAACCAAATAACCGGGACTAGTAATGCTGCAACTGTTCCAAGTACTGTACCGATGACTGATAGTTCCGTCGCCGGGGCGATTTCGGAAGGAATTTCTAAGTAATGAAAGTGAAAATGAAACTAGATTTGCTATATATTTACTTCTTTAAATCATATAATCATAGACTTCAGAATGTCTTTCAAACGCGTACATGCTTTACAAGAAGACAAATAACTTCGAAAAGTTCATGCCATTCTGGCTTCGGATCGATGAATATTACCGACGGAAGCAGCGAAAAGAATGAAATTGTTCATTTGTTTACTAAATGTTACTTACGTTTTATTTTGTAGCTTCGAGTTGGGTTCACCAAAACGATGTCTTTACTGTCAGCATCTTCATGATTGATTGCAATTTGAAAATAATATTCCCTGCCAGTCTGTACCTCCGGTATAGAAAGTGTACTTGACATCTGAACTACGTCATTTCCGCCGCAAATTCCAGATGTGCATACAGTTAAAACACTAACAGTTGGCGAACCCATCTGGTACAGTTTAGGTGTTTGGCCTGCCTGATTGTATGCATAATAAGATTGACTAAGTCATAATGTGAATGTTTATAGTTACAAAATTTACACAAAAAATCTACAAATATTGTTATAGTATATATAATTTTGGACTTTTACAACTAGACCCTAACATTTTATAAATTAACCAGTTCTATAATACACAGATTTTTTAATATAGTTACAAAAAATAATAGTAGTTTTACTGACCCTGCTTTTTCCTCAATGTTGCATCCCATTTCAATTTACAAGATCATTGCTTAAAGGACTTCTCCTTTATGCCTAGTGATGTTGTAAGAAATGACATTGATCGTCTTTGTAAAGAAAATTGTGTGGATACATAAACTGAAAACGCTTTATCCAAATGGTTTAAATTCCAAAGTTATATTTGGTATTAATTGACCTATTAACTATTTGTTTTAATCAATATAATGTAGAGTATATCGTTGAGTTTTCTTATTTCTGTTTTTTTTTATATAAATAACTATAGGAAATTATGTATAAACACTATCCGACTTTTTACTCGTTATGTTTGTTAAATTCTTACATGTTCGGCTATAGAAACGTATTTTGAATCATTTAACATTGTAAATAATGCAGACCTCCGCATCGCCGTCTTGTATACTTTTACCGCCTTTTTTATGACGTTGTTTTAACGACACCACGTCTGTTGTTTTTATCGTTATTCTTCCCTGATGAAGGCTTAACGCCGAAACGTCGGAAGTTAATAATAATCTATAAACAAACACTACACGTGTTGTTGTTGAGTTTCCTGTTTATTTAAGATAGTTACAAAATTGTTAACTCTAGTTGTGTAAAAAGTTAAAACAATTCAATTATGGTAAAATCAGCGGTCCATAACAACATCAGTGCAGTCCACGATGGCAAAAGTTTGGTACTGAATACATAGTTGAACTATACATTTAACAGTGGGTTTTGCCCGTTATTAATTCAATAATATTAAATACTTTTGTTTTATGAACTTTACGTGATTCCTGATTCATCTCTGTTAAATATGTGGTATATCTTAGTTCATACTTAACTAACTGCCACCAAGTGCCATATTTACAAAAAAGTATATTGTCAGTAAGCAGTAAAGGTAATACTGAAATTTGACTGCACATAATGACAAGAGTACAGGTTTGCATTTTATTTCCTTAAACAGTCCCGGACAAATAAGTACAAGATTTAGAAGTAGTTATCTACTTTGACCTATTGCTTCTATACTAAAAATAGTCCGTACAATATAGAAATTATAGACACATTTAATACAGTGATGTCACTTCCAGGTTCAGTGTCATTTTTGGGATTAAATGTCAAAAACAATATATAAAAGTATTATCATTTTTATTTGTCACAAGGGTTGTTCTATTGAAACAAGTAAGTTGTTTAGTTCAACGAGATGTAGGACAGGCTTGGCAGCCAAATGCTTTATGTAGCCGTATGGAAAAGACATTATAAAGCATGTCTTAGGACACAATAAAACTGTCATAGGAAAGAAATATTGGTTATGTGGTGGCCAAATTATTCGTGAAATCATTCTACATTATTTTTCTAACAACAAATGAAACAGTTAAACATGTCTGGAACATGTTAAGATTTAATAAGCTTATATATTTTCAGTAGTTAAAAAACGAACCATTCTTTGCGTCTTTTCCGTATGTGGTATGTTTATATTTATAACAGTTTTCTTAAACACAGTGAATAAGTAGAAAATTTTGAAGAGTTTCTGAGATCTTGGGAAATCAAAATGTCTTCTAACACGCCAAAACACGAGTGATGGGACATGGCCAAACGACCAAAAACAAAATAATAATCTAAATTCTTTATGATACTTCAACCAAATGACTAATTGCGAAAACGAAAATTTACCTATTTATGAGAATAAAATTTAAAAATACGATGACCAAATATAACATCATTACATCTTTACGAAATATAGGACGTAACCAAAGAAGCTAATAGCAGACATTCACTGTTTGTCCGAGTCTTTTCATAAAGAGTAATGACAAGCGCAACATCCCTCATGTCCTCTATCATTGGCTTAAGCAGACTTCAATTGTTATAAAGACCCAGTGATCAAAAAGTATCGAAAATATATTAAATGAGCCAAGTACAGGGATGCCTTCAAGATCGCCACGCGCCTCTTAAGACTGCTATTGCGGTTATTAATAAAGTCTATTATCTTTTTTATTTAAATTCAGGCATGCTAATGATTTGTTTTGTTAATATAATCTGGAAAATAAGTTATAGAATATGAATATTTACACTTGAATTGACAGTAAGAGGAAAATCAGGGTTTTTTAATAAATAATGGGTAATATCTGAAAAAGCTTTGATGTTTACACAACCCCAGTAGGCAAAGACTCAATTATTGGACAATATATATTCTTACCTCGTAATAATACCATTGCAAAGTTATTGCTGAACTAGGAAATACACATCCGGACATCGCTGTTATGTTGATCATATCCTGGCTGTCATCTTTTGATTCGGAAATTGTTGTTGTGCTTTGTTTAGGAAAAACTAAAATAAACAATATGATTTATATTTATACAGAAAACTTTGAGACCTGTCTTTGAATATTTGACAGCATACTTGGTAACAGCCTTTTCAGGGGCCTTTGAAACCACTGAAAAGAAGTGTTTGGAAATTGAGATACATAAAGTTACATGTAAGTTCGTTTACTCTTAGAAAATGAAGAAAATACGTATTTAAAGAATTCCCGGCAAATACCAAATTGAATGTAAAATAAAAAATACCTTTCACTGCCAGTGTGACATGCACAGTATCCGAACCATCTTCACATTTTATTACACGTCCATCAGCATTAAATGTTACAGGATTGACTGTCATGCTGAATACTCAATTGGTTGTGTCAGGGAAAAATTCAATATTTTCGAGTTTGTAAGGCGGGTATTGAACACAGCTGGTTGTTGTACATTCTGCTACTTTATCAGAGTCAATTAACCAGATTAGTTTGTATTTGTATGTCGAGATCGAACAGATAAACGTTACCTTAGAACCACATCGGACAGATCCGGTATCTCGAAGACTACCCCTACTATGCACCCCCCCCCACCCCCCCCACACACACACACCCCTGGCATCGGCATTGTCATAAAAGCAAAATCAAATGGGCGCCCTGATTCTAAAGCCACCACGAAACAGAGTCCAAGTACGGGATGTCACTTTATGGCTGCCATACGCGACATTGAGGGGGAAATGAGGAAAGTTGTGTATAATACCAGCACGGTATGAACCATGGTTCACTACTTGGGAAGATACAATGATTTTTTTTCAACGCTTTTAAATAAAAATTAATGCAGTTTTGTTTGTTAAATACTTTAAGCATACGGTGCATAAATTATGATGTTTGCCAAACTTCTGTCAAGCTCGCTCGGCCATTGTATGCCTGTACGTCTTATACTAAGAAAATATACCGTGCCTCTGATATTTGGAGAAGAAAATGATTTAACACCAGATGTTAGACATTTTCTCAGATTGTGAGGCGGATTATTGCATTGTTCAACTAAGAACATGTAACAGGCATTCATCGAACAGATCGAAATACTATTGTCTTAGAAAGTTATGAGGTTTATACATAATAATGATTTATTCGTTGTAAAACCGCGACTGTCTGACACTGTGTATGCTAGTTCTAGTAAACGCTAGCAGGAAGAAGGCGTCAATAATGTAACTTAAACGATATATTTAAAAAAAGTATTACGTTACCAGTATGAGACAAACAGCGTGAGATGTGAGATGAAATGATCTCACTTGGAATATTGTGTTAGAGATATTGTTTTCAAAAAAAAACCTTATGTTTCGTTTTCGGGAGGCTGCGGTTTTGGAACGTGGCATTCCCTGTTTGATATTTATCCTTGTTTTTAAGTGTTATTTTTATTCTACAATAAGTGTTCAATGTCATATACTTACATTACGATGGCAAAATATATAGAATAAGGTGTCAATAGAAATTAGCTTGTGTCTTGCAATAGGTCCTTTATAAATGACATGATTCTAACAACTTCATTTTACAATTTCACTTCTAGAAATTCAAGAGAAGTGTATGATCTAATTATAGCATTTTATTGCAATTTACATTTCATTGGCATGAAACGTATTTCATTTGCACACGTTTGACTCTGTAAACAGATTGCGACTTTGCGACTTTCAGTGTTGTTATATGTTCTGACCCTTGGGATCACGGAGTCCATTCATTGTTAATGGATAATAGAGTTCCGCTTAGGGCGATGCTAGTGGTGGGTGGGGAGGGCGTGAGGGGTGTTGCACATTTCATTACCTCTCATGAACAGACTAAATCAAACCAAGTCTGATACTTTTAGTTTTGCTTCCCTGCGTTCTATGCTTCCAAATGATCTTCCTTTATATTTTAATTGCTTTATTGATATAACAAATTAATTATGGAACGTGTTTGGTACAGAATTGCTGTTGAATACTGTGCTTACCAGAAACCTGTTTTCTACCTTGAGTGAACGAAATGTAGTTCTGTATAAAATATGAGAATAGCTATTGACTAATTTATACAATTTCTATATAGAAGAAGTAATGTATGTTCTTATATATTGCTTATTCCTACTCAAATATGTAATAATTTTAAGTAAGTTTAGCATTAATCAATGTTATATTGCCTCTAACCAACAACATGTATATATACATATCTATCCTATTCCTCCAATTGCTGCGACAGTGATATAAACAAATCAATGTTGACCCTGAATATTTTAATGATTTTGTATAGACAAGGTTTGCTATTTTATAGATTAACGATATTTTACATGTTCAATACAAGCCAATAATATATTTGATGAGCAGGTTTATTACAAATCATTGACAATTAATTGTTCTCTCGAACCAAAGTGTTGAAAGGCAAACAACTTACCGCAGTCAAATGTTACAGCACTCAACCAAATAAAGCTAATCAGTGCATCGCATCCACGTTTCATATTTCAACCTATAGAAAACAATAAACGATCCATTTTGATAAATCATTAACTATTAAATGAACAAGAACTTTTTAAATTGATCTTTCTTTAACATCTGTGAGCCACAGCAAAGGAAGACATAGCTGTGGAAAATGAATTACGCTGTTATGTCAAAAAGAGTTATATATATTCTTCGTAGCTTAAAGCCACACCTGAAGGGTGTAAAGGTATTTATTTGTAGAAAAGCAGATACTTATTTTATTAAAGACAGATGTCAGTTTAGACAAAAAAGAACATGGTCGATCCACTGTTATCAGAATATGTTTTAAGCAACACAGTTTTCACTTTTTTTGCCGACCAGTAAATTTAATAGTGTTTGTTTACATTTTAATGACCTGTGACAAAGGTTGTTCACATATTTATTGGAGATTGATATATATATTTAGCTATATGTAGACCGCATGTGACGTACAGGATTAGCCGTTTTATTGATACTCATAAAGGAACATCATTCGCCCCTAAGTTTTGTTTATAGAAAATCCTTATTAACAGGTAAATGACCTTTTTGGGGAAGATCAGTCTTAGAGAAAACATCAAACTGAATAATTTGACATTATTATATCTACATTTAAAATGATTTAATTCATTTCACTTATACGCAATGATTATTAAAACTATCGACATATGTATTTGAAAACATATGTCGTGTATTATGGAGAATATAAATCTTATTCCGGATCTTTATAGTATAATAATATTGGAATATAATTATCTGTATAAAATTACTTTTAACCCTTAACATTCTGGACATGATTGATTATGCCTTTAAGACCAGTGTAGGTCATGATCAGTCTACACATTCATGTAGTCTGATCATGATCTGCACTGTTTGCTATTCATTCAGTATCTTTTTGGTAAGCACCGCTTTTAACAGTCAGTGGTACTGTCCAATTTGAAAGTTGCATAAAATCATTATAGAAATTTACCAGGGTAAGGGTTAAGGTAGTTCTGCACGTTTGATAAACCGGAAGTGATGGCGTAGCGCTATTATTTAGGAAAACGTAGAATAAAGACTGGATTCGGCGTACGGAACAGAAAATCATTTTATGAATTAATTGCAACATGTGAGTAAATTTATTACAATGGCACTGTTGCTATATTGTAAAGTCAAAATATGATATTAAAACATATCACTCGTTAAATAATTCAAAATAACGTCTTAAAATTAGCGTGAAATGTCCGGTTTACTTTAATCATGGTCAAATATCTCAAAAATTAGAACACGGACCTATTTATTTTATTTATCAAATTATAGGCCATGTCTTTATTTACAACTGTGAGAAGTTTCATCAAAATCTACATTGTAGAAAAATTTCTATTCGCGAAAATGTTATGAAAGTTATGATTTTCCCATAGACTCCCATTATGAAATATTGCGTGAGGTCCCTATTTTTCAAATCAGTCTAGCAAAAAATCAAGCACACGACCCTATCTTTTTTATTTCCTTAATTTTCTAGGTATATTCTGAAGTTTTGAAAAATCAGTGTTTAATCAAATTCTACATTGTAGAAATAATTTCGATCCAAACGTGCAGAACTACCTTAATGAGATCAGCTTTTTAATTTGTAGAAATTATCAAATGTAACTTTATAATATTTAATATCAATGATGAAAATAAGCTGGAACTGCAAGTTAACACCATCATATGATGGAGATAGCAGTAAGCAAGGATTTTCACAAATAAACATTTCCTGTTATATATGAAATTGAGAAGTGTACATAGTACTATATGAAAATATTTCAATTTCAGTATGTAGCACCCTTGGCCAGTTCTGTGAGTAGCAAGGCATCACGATGTCATCCAAAAGTTAGCACACGTGGAAAGAAAGCTTCTTGTTCTTCAGACAACTTCCATGCAGGTAAATTTTATAAATAAAGGTCATAGCCTGTTTGACTCACTTTTTGTTTTAATAGATTATTGGCCACTTTGATACAAAACAAACGTACCATATGAAATGAAAGTTGCTTACAAAATTATTTGCACTTTGAATAAGAGTAATTACACCAAGTTCTTACTGCACTTGTTTTGCATCCAGCAAAAATGCTAATGTTGCATAAGATAATACTCATTTTGAAATAAATCCTGGAAATCGTAGTCATTTTTCCAACATCCTCAGTACCATTTATACATTTTAGTCACACCTTTGTTACGTGGAAATTATAAACATATTACCTTTTCGTGCCCCCTATGAGTGGTGGGGGTATATAGATTTGCTCTTGTCCGTCCTCCGTCCTTCCGTCCTCTGTCTGTCCGCCCTTCTGAGAATGTTGTGTCGCGCCTAGCTTCAAAGGTATTTGACGTAGAGTCACAAAACTTTACATGAATGTTGGTCAGCATGTTCAGTTGTGCACCTAGGGTTTCGCGTCCGCATTCATTCAGTTGTGTATGAGTTATGGCCCCTGACTTATTTCGTTTTTTAAGTTTTTTCATTACACAAGTCCAGACTTCTTGTCCAGACTTACTCAGAAAAGAAAAGTTTGTGAAACATGTATGTTAAAATATACTTTAACTAGAATCATAAAACATTAGACGATTGTTTAATAGCCTGTGAAGTGTCTCTTTAAGATTTTACTCAGCTAGGCCAGAGTTATGGCTAACTAAGTGAAAAATACACATAAGGTTCTTAAAAGTTTGTGTTGCAAACATCTTAAAAATTATTGAACCTGAGTCATAAAACCATGTTACAGTGGCAGGAGGGGGTGGGGGGCACCTGTGTCTTATAGACACACATGTAGTTAATCATGCAATGCAGAATGTGAACTGATTAATACTATAGTCACTTACTATGATTATATCTTTACCCTTATTTAAGAAAACTTTAATGTTTAATACCATCATTTTTTATTTCAGACTGTACCACCTTTGGCTAGTGCTACAGTTGCCCACTCATCAAGAAACGTGGACAAAGATATTACTATATTCAGTTCACCAGAAACAAATCACCTCCAGGTAAGCTATGTAGTGTTTATACTTTTTAAAACAACTAATGTAGAGCTTCGAGTGGTTTATCGTCTGATTTACCACGGATCAGAGTTCACATGCGTAGGCATTAGACCATGAGGGCATTAGCCCAAGTGGTTTAATGCTGAAGCATCTGAACGATGAACCATTGTAAATTAGAAATAAATTACAAGAAGACCTTCATTGTTTTTATTCTGATTTCATTTACCAGAAGAGTAATTTATCGGACATCATGTGGCAATTTGACATCATGATTGACGTAATAATGCACTCTTACCGGTGCGTCAGCTGTTGTTTATCACAGAATATAGCGTTTGATTTCCTTATTTGTTTAAATGGACATCAAACCAGTCATATTAGAATGTACATTATAAGGTAACTATCTAGTTCTTCATTTGTAATTTAATTGGCAATTTCTCTATAGAAAATTACCAGTTTTACTAATAAATTAGAATTTGCAATAAAAGCTTGTAACAGTAGACTGAACATGATGTTCCATAGTATATTTTAGTATTTTGTTCTGCTTCAAATTTAGATCTTAACATTACCTTCTTGCATACAATAAATACAGTAAACATTATGTGCCTGAAAATGAAAATGATAAAGATACATTCATGTTATATTTTTGAATTTGGATTAAAGTACTACATTACAGTGATTATGACTTAAATATTAATATTTAAATATTTGTGAAAAACTGTGCCTGCTATTTTTGGTATGAAATATGGAGTATTTTTGTGCTCTTTATAATACAGTGAAACACCGCTCGCTCGAGCATCGATGACTCGAGCACCCGGGCTCGCTCGAGCAATTCATGTGGTCCCGGCCGATTTCCTTCTATTTTCTGTGTGAAATTACCATGGCTGGGTCGAGCATCGATAACTCGATCGCTCGAGCATGACACCTGGTCCCTCTGTATTAATTTACTCTGTGTTGCTTATGGCAAACTCGAGCAGAGGTGTAAAAATTTTTCACACCTTCGGCGGTCAGAATGTATCGGTTAATTTAAAATTTTCGCACGCCGTGAGAATTGCATTGTCTATTCCCCGACTATCTTAAATGTATGTTTGTCGGTATATTTGACCTAATAATGAGATTAATTATTGATGAAAGGTGGAAGAAAAATTTTACTGATCAAAATTGTTATTAATTATTACTTTTTTCTGCGGGATCGAGGAGATAATTATGAGGTCTTAATATTTTATTCAACAGTTGTTTGCACGCAAATAAAGGAAATAAGATAGCCTTTTCATAAAATTGAGACAATAATTATGAGATCTTAGTTTGGAAAAGAAAATTGCGAATTCGATTACAGTATTTAAAATAAAAAAATAAAAAACAACATGAAAATAAAATGTCTTAGCTGTTTCTTCACATGTGCCATTTACGATCTATCATAAATAACGTTTGCAATATGTTTTTTTTGAAAACGTCACGAGTGTGTTATGATTACGTGTCACCATTTCCTCTGCAAATGGTCTCGATGACAGTTGGTAAAACGAACTTCAATTTTCTTCGTATGTTGGCCAATGTTTGGGTCGCTCGAAACCATGGATAACTCGAGCATTTTGCTCATCCCCTTGCGACCGGTGTTTCACTGTAGTATGATTTTTTGTTTGTTAATTTTCACATTTTTTATTTACTATAGTTGATATAGTCACATAAAGAAGAACATGGAATTCGTCGGTCCGAGCGACAGAAGAAGTATAGTGCTAAATCTGTTGAAATTGCTGGAACTACTGGTGAATCTGTTGATACCGCTAGAACTACCAGTAAATCTGTCTGTAAAACTGTAGACACTGCTAGATGTTCCCATAAATCTGTTGACACTACTGGAACTACCAGTAAATCTGTTGACACTACTAGAGATACCAGTAAATCTGTTGACACTGCTGCAAGTACCAGTAAAACAGTTGACACTGCTACAACTTCTCAAGGATTGAAGTTTAAAAGAAAACAGAAATTTGTTGGAAAACGAATTCAGCATGAATGGGTAGTGAATGAGGATACTGGGGAAAAGCAGTGGTACAATTTAACTGTTCTCAGAATAGTTAAAGGTAATTGTTGTATGTAAAAATGATACGTATATAACATGTTATAATGCAGTCTTTCTTCCTGAAATAAAATCTCCGTTATGGAAGTATAGAATTATTACAAACAATTCCATATAAGAATAGTTAATCAATGTTTTAGTATGAGATACTGGCTCAGAGTAACACATTCAATTGTATGAATTACGCTTTAAGCCTTAACTTATAACCCATTTTTCATTTAGGTTATGATAAAGTAGTTTTCATTGTATATGACACAAACACTTTTTATTTAAAATTAGTAAGTAATGGGCAATACAGAAAACTACAAACATCAGTATTATAAATATTCCATTGCTTAAATATTTTTTAGGAAAAGATGGATCACCAAAGGCTGTGTATGATGTGAAGTACGATAATGAAGAAAATGCGACTGAAGTAGACAATTTGATAGCTGACCTGAAGGATGGTTCATTAAAGTTCTTGGGTGGTAATTAGCTTATGTAACTTAATTACATAGTAAACTTTTGTATCTCCTTCATCGATATGTGCTTACAACTTCCTGTTAAGTTTTAGCTCAGTTATTCTGCTATTTTTGTGGAAAAGAAACTATGCACCTAATTGTATGTGATATAGTTACAATGCTTACTAAAATTAGAAATGACAGAAGTGTGGTAGATACTATTAATGTAGCCTTCACAGTTAAGTTCATACAGCCACTTTGAGCTTGTTTCTGTAGAAGAAAGCTCCACAATGACTTCGCATATTTCTGATACAAGAATGAGCACCTTTTGTACAGCCACCATCATTCAGCAGTCTAGTTTTATAACCTCCTTACGCCACTATCAATTATTACAACAGGGCTCAGACACACTGCATTGAAGGAAAAGTGACTTTATACTCAGCTTGAACCATTTTACTTCATTCCTCTTTAATAAATGTAAGAAATTTTATATAATAAAAGAACAGTTGTAAAATTATTTTGATTTTGTTATGTATAAAGCAAGCAAAAGAATGGCTCTATTTTACAGAATTTTTTCCACTTTTGTTATCAACTTTTATTATTTTCAACATTAAAAGTTATAAATTCAAATGTAATAGCAGTATGTATTATTAATACTTATTTCAACAAACACAATTTACAAACTGTTGATAATTTGATTTCAGACTGATGTTCAGATAATCTCTGAGATATACTGATACTCTACCAGTCCAAACCATTAGTATAAACTTTACACTAGTCCACATCAGAAGTATGAACTTTACATTATTCCAGTTCAGGAGCAGTCCATATCAGGAGTATCAACTACACTAGTCCACATCAGGTGTATCAACTACACTAGTCTACATCAGGAGTATGAACTTTACATTATTCCAGTTCAGGAACAGTCCATATCAGGAGTATAGACAACACTAGTCCACATCAGGAGTTACTGTATAGACTCTACGCTATAGTCCACATCAAGAATATAGACTCCACATCAGTGCATATCAGTAGTTTCAAAAGATGTTGTTTTACATAGGTTTTTACTACATTTAAACTGCTAAGTTTTTATAAGTGAACACAGACCATTAGTGACTGTCAGATATGTTCTCCTACACACAGACTTTCATTGTCTTACTTTAGACTTTTACTTGCTGATAGAATAAAATATGGGATTTATCTCTGAAATAGTGAATGAATCACCTGCAAGTTGCCATCTAGCACTGTTATATAAAGTAAGGCTGCATATTTTTTATTTGTTTGATGCATAGTGTTTTTATAGAATTAAATTATCTTAAAAAATATTTCATTTTCTGACAATTTCAATTGTTCAAGATGTCTTTTAACAATTTTAACACATGTTGTGGTTATTGTTTACAGTTGTAATCCTACATCAAGGTTGTGCTTATTATTTATGACATCATTTTTGTGTATTACTTTCCATTGTAAAAACATTCAACATTATTTGTATGTCCACTTTTTTCAAAGGTTTTAAGTTATATCAGGTATTTTGTACTTAAGAAGAATTCTGTTACATTAAAACTGATTTTTATTTGTCTAAAATTTCAAAACATTTTTGTTTTGAAAAATAAAAGGGAGGTAATTACAACTCCATACTAAATTTTTATATTTTACAGTTTTCAATCAGAACATTATTTTTCATTGAATTTTATGAACCGTATAGTAAAAAGTCTTATGAGCAGTGTAGTATAAATCTATAAAAAAAGCTTAATTCTCAATGTAAATACTTTCATCCTGTTTCAAGCAACATTTAAAATTTTATCTTGGATGCACAAGTAGACTTAATAGGATACTTTAAGATTAAACAGTGTACCAAGTGATGTTTTTATGCATTATGCTTATTCCTCAGTATGAATTTTTAAATATCAGAATGACCAAGTATCCAAAGCTCAGGTTGTTAAATGGAAGTAATTTCTCATTACTTAATTTAAATTGATAATTACTTGAAATGATGCACTTGTCTCATATTCTATATATATAGAGAGATATCTGTTCACTTTTTAAGCAAGGGCATTTTTACCTTCTTTTTTTTAAATTTCATAATTTTCTCAATTTTTGGCCATGGTGGCACATTATGCCCGCTGAACCTAAAATCTTACTACTTTCTTGTACACAATGTTATTGATATTTTTTCTATTTTTGGATGGTATTAGGATAATATAGTAAGTGTTTTCAGTCTAGTGTTTGACTTTATACTTATTTTCTCTTTCTGATGTTGTTAATTAAGATATGAACTCTATATAGATGTATTTCTTTTGAGACAAGACAATATAGTATTTTGTGTGTAACGAGCACAAGATGAAGATGTAAATAGTAACTTTTTATCATTATTTTATGCCAAATCTACACATTTTGTACAGGAGTGTATAGTTTATAAATATAGTGAATGGCACAATCACAAATTTCATCAAACAAAAAGGATGTATTTGAAAAATTAACCTTTTTATTTTTCACCCCCCCCCCCCACCCACCCACGTTATGTTGTAGGCGACACCTTAATATAACTGTAAATTATGTGAAACAAATTGGATAAATTGATGGTGTTTTTGTATAATTCAGCAACCAGGTAAAATTTCAAAATAAATTCCCTAAGATTGTGTTCTTCACGGTCTGCTTTACAATTGGCTGTAATTATTTTGTTTACATGATTGAATATATATTGAGTTTGATTACATGTAAAATTGCAAAATTTTGTCATTTTGGCCAGAGAAAAATATCGAATAAAGGCATAATACAGGTAGTGAAATGCAAATCCGTTTACTTGCATATGTTCACATAGGTAATTAGAACATAATTACCACAAAATTATTGACCCTATTGTTACCACTTAGTCATCTTTTATTTTTATGGAAATTTACATGTAAAAGTTTGGGTAAATTGGCTGCCACTGTGGCGATGCCTTAACAAATCTTTTCATATTTAAGTTTTATCAATTTTCGGAATGTATTATTATACCATTCAACCCTGGTTCTATATGTATAAGTAAATTTACTGGCGTACACTCTTTCGAATGTATCTTCGTGTAACATGCTTGTATATATTCTGCTACCCCTACCCCTCCACCAAAATAAAAATAATAATAATAATGGAGAGATGCACGGCTTCATCAAGTTTAACTAGCTTTTATATTAGTGTTTATGAAGTGAAAACAACACAGCTTTTTTTTATATTAGTTCACCTGTCACGTAGTGACAGGGGGAGCTTTAATTTGTGATCACCCGTCGTCTGTCGTCCGTCGTCCGTTCGTCGTCCGTCCGTCCGTCCGAGCCCACATTTGCATACTTAAGTGGCTATAGGAACAATAGGTAACTGTACTTTTTCTTTGATGTTACTCCGCCCGTCGTTCGTCCGTCACAATTTCCTTGTGAACACGATAGAGACCACATTTTGTATTTGATTTTAATCAAACTTGCACACAACTTGAATGGGCATAATATCTCGGTTCCTTTCGAAAACTTGTCAGATCACATCATGGGTTCCAGAGTAATGGCCCCTTAAAGGGCCAAAATTTGCCATTTTCGGCTTGTGAATATGATAGAGACCACATTTTGCAATCGACTTTAATCAAACTTGCACCCAACTTGTATTGGCATAATATCTCGGTTCCGTTCGAAAACTTGCCTGATCCCATCATAGGTTCCAGAGTTATGTCCCCATAAAGGGTCATAATTTGCTATATTTTGGCTTGTGAACATGATAGATGCAACATTTTGCAATCAACTTTAATCACACTTGCTCACAACTTTTATTGGCATAATATATCGATTCCTTTCGCATTCTGGTCATATACCGTAATGGGTTCCAGAATTATGGCCCCTTAAAGGGCCAGACTTTGCCATTGTTGTCTTGTGAACATGATAGAGACCACATTTTGCAATCACCTTTAATCAAACTTGCACACAACTTGTATTGGCATAATATCTAGGTTTCTTTCGAAAACTGGCCAGATTCCACCATGGGTTCTAGGGTTATGGCCTCTTAAAGGTCCAAAATTTAGTATTACGACTTTTGCAGGCATATAGAGACTTCATTTATGGTTTGATTTTGTACAAACTTGCAAAATATCTTCAACAACTATATATCTTGGATTCCATGATGCATGTGTCAGAACTTGTCATAGGTTCCGAAGTTATTTTATATCTGAATACCTCCCCTGACTTTAATCAAAATGGATTTATATCAGTAAGTACTTATAGGACTCATCTGATGTTTCATTATTGTCATTAGTTAGACAAAGATAATCAGGATAGATAACATTGGACTGATTTTATGTTATTTAATTACCTCCCTTTATTTCAAACAAAAAAGGGTATATCTCCGTATCTAATGAAGATCCTGATTTGAAATTTCATTTATGCCATCAAATTGACTTGGACAATCAATGAAGATACAAATTTACTGAATGTATGACAAATTACCTCCCTTTATTTTGTATGTAAATGAATATACCTAGCAGCTTCTGAGATTGGTTTGAAACGTTATTTATGTCTTCCATGGTAAGAAATAGTCATGCTAGATAACTCTTGATTGAACGTTTATCGGTATGAATACTTTTCTTATACATGTATATTGATTGTTGTGAAGGCTTGTACTCTGTATCATCTATATGCATATACCAATGCATGATTACCTCCCCTGATTTTAATAAAAATGGATTTATCTCAGTATTTATAGGACACATTTGAAATTTCATTATGGTTATAAGTTGGACTGAGACAATCAGGGCAGATAACTACGGACTGGTTCTATGTCAAATTACCTCTCTTTGTTTCAAATCAAAATAGGTGTATCTCAGAAACCAATGAAGATACTGATTTGAAATGTCATTTATGCTATCAGATGGACTCGGAAAACCAGGGTAGACAACTTTTGACTGAATTTATGACAACTTACCTCCCTTTATTTTATGTTAATGAATTTACTTCAGCAGCATCTAATGAGATTGGTTTTAAATGTCAAGAGAATATTTTTGTCCTGATTATATTTAGTGTGTATGCCTAAGTGATCTATGTCAAAACTTGATCAGCAATGGTGCTCAGGTGAGCGGTTTAGGGCCATCTTGGTCCTCTTGTTTTCTATTACTAGTAAGTTCCAAGTATGAGGGATTTCATAGTTCACAAATAAAACTACTAATTATAACAACTATATAAATGTTCCGTTTTCCGAACGATTTTAAAATATATAACTTCCAATGTAAAACCTTATATTCCAGCTGGAGCCCTCTTTTCATTTCATTCACAATCTTTAATATCTAAAAGTCTTTCTTAAAAAAATAAAAATAAAACAAGAGGGTCATGATGACACTGAATCGCTCACCTGAGCAATATGAGCCACATATTTCAAATGGCAAACTGATGCCAAATATTAGAAAGTAGGTCAGTAGGTCAAATTCATGGTAACTGAAAGTCAGTTTTAAGATTGGTGTGCAAAAATGTACATGTAATCCAAATTTCAAGGCTGTATCTTAAAAAAACAAGAAAGTAGGTTAGTAGGTCAAGGTCACAGTCAAGTGACTCCTAATCACTTAGGGTCATCAGGTAAGTATAACTAAACAGTCTAGGAAATATGATCTGAAAATGTTTGAAGCATTTATTCCTACATAACTCATATAACAAGTGACCCCCAGGGTGAGGCCTCTTTTCAACCCAGGGGCATAATTTGAACAATCTTACTAGAGGTCCAGTAGGCAATGCTACACACCAAATATCAAAGGCCTGAGAAAAGAAGATTTTATTGTTTTCCCTATATAAGTCTATGTTAAATTTGGGACCCCCAGGACAGGGCCTCTTTTCACTTTTCACCCCAGTGGCATAATTTGAACAATTTTGGTAGAGGACCATAAGGCAATGAAACATATCAAATATCAAAAGCCTAGGCCTTGCAGTTTCAGGCAAGAAGATGTTTTCCTATATAAGTCTATGTAAAACTTAAGACACCCCCTACCCCGAGACAGGGCCTCTATTCACCCTAGGGGCATAATTTGAACAATCTTGATAGAGGACCACAAGGAAATGCTTCATATCAAGTATCAAAGGCCTAGGTCTTGCGGTTTCAGACAGGAAGATTTTCAAAGCTTTTTCCTATACAAGTCTATGTAAACTTGGGACCCCCGGGGCGGGACCTCTATTCACCACAGGGGCACAATTTGAACAATCTTCATAGAGGACAATTAGATAATGTCGCATGCCAAATATCAAGGCTCTACGCCTTGCGGTTTTGGATAAGAAGGTTTTTAAAGTTTTTCCGTTTGGTTGCCATGGCAACCAGAGTTCTGCATGGAATTTAATTTTTTGAACAATTTTGGAAGGGGGCCACCCAAGGATCATTCCTGTGAAGTTTGGTGTAATTCTGCCATGTGGTTTTCAAGAAGAAGATTTTTTTAGAAAATGTTGACGGACGCACGACACACGAAACATGACGGACTACGGACGACGGACATTGAGCGGTCACAAAAGCTCACCATGAGCCTTTGGCTCAGGTGAGCTAATTATACAATGGACTTTTGGTCATGTATCACATTTGGTCATGTTTATCAAATAAGGACCAATGAAGTGCATATAAGTTTCTGTACTATACCACGTGGAAAGCCAGACCCAGTGTCCAGAGTGATTGCTTTAAGACTTTATGGCTTTCTTGCTTGATAAAGAATTTGACATTTTGATAATAAGTATCCTCACACATAACCATACAAGTAGATAATAGTCTCTTTGATAATCTCTTATAATCTTTTAATGACCACTTGTCTGGGTGTTAGATAACATAGCAATAAAAATTACATAGACATCTCTTAATGTTTTATATACTATAGATATAATTCGAATTCCGATTAGAGTACATGGTAGCAGCAAATATATATGAAAGATGTACGTTGGATTGAGAAAAGATATGTATGTATGAGTTTCTATACATGCATATATGTTACTATAGGTATGCCTACGAGTATTTTTATTGAGAAAAGATATGTATGTATGTATGAGTTTCTATATATGCATATATGTTACTATAGGTATGCCTACGAGCATTTGTAGTGAGAAAAGATATGTATGTATGAGTTTCTATATATGCATATATGTTACTATAGGTATGCCTACGAGTATTTGTAGTGAGAAAAGATATGTATGTATGAGTTTCTATATATGCATATATGTTACTATAGGTATGCCTACGAGTATTTGTAGTGAGAAAAGATATGTATGTATGAGTTTCTATATATGCATATATGTTACTATAGGTATGCCTACGAGCATTTGTAGTGAGTAAAGATATGTATGTATGAGTGTCTATCTATTTGTGTTACTATAGGAATGTGTCAAAGAATTCGTAGTGAGTAAGGAAATGTATGTATTAGTGTCTGTATATACTACAGGTGTACCTACGAGAATTTGCAGTGAGTAAAGATATTTTATAATTATGTATGAGTGTCTGTCTATGTATATATATTACTATAGCTATGCCAACGAGAAACTGAAGTAAAGATATGTATATATGAATTTCTGCATATATATGTTAGAATAGGTATGTTTCATATTTGTGAATAAAGATAGTGAATACAGATTATGTATGTATGAGTCACTGTAAATAATGATAAATTAATATAGGTATGTGTGCAAGTGTTTGGAATGAGTAACCCGATACATTCTAACATTATCAATTCATTTTACATTAAATGTATGCACCTTTGTCTTCTGAACTAAAGTTAAAGTTGAAATATGTATTGATCAAAATGCATTTACTTTTATTAACCTTATCAGACTTTACATTTATACCAAGAAACATACTAAATATAAATGATAGGAAAAGATCCACTAGCGTTCCACTGTAAGAACTGTTATACAAGAATATTTGTCTCCCCTGAACTGATGCAGCGAAAACCGTATAAGCTCTTGTCATTGTTGGTAATAATATTATGAAAAAGTATCATTATATCAAAACAAACGTGACAATACATGTTTTTGCATTATTCTGAACTTTATAAACCGTCGTCGGAAAGTTATCAAACTGTACTTATCACTAAGACACGTATAACGAATTTGAAATATGGTAGCTTTAAAAGAAACACTACTGCACCACTAAAAACTGTTATTCAAAAGTATTTGTTTCCCCTTGTCTAATTAAACGAAAACCTGTCTTTCAGATTGTTCTGTTTGTTCTGTATATAGATCTTTCAGAAAGTAACGGAAATTTATAAAGTTGATTCCCATGGAAATTATGAACAGTTAGTGCGCGGGTATTATATATTATACGACTTTGTGTAAGAATCTCATCCTGCTGCTTTAAGGTCCTTTCAATTTCTTTATACAAACTATGTTAAAATGTTTACAGTTTGTTGCTGTCATTTGCTTCTAGTTATGTCTTGCTAGTAAAATGTGGGTGAGAATCGCTGCCAGAAACCTGGGATTTAATTTTCTTATTGCTAACAGTATAAAACCATTTTAACAAGAAACTTTCTTCAAATTTTGTCAACAGTGATATACATTCATCTTATTTAGAGATATTGGTTGATGGTTGACAGACATAAATACTTGTAGTACAAATCATTTGAGCCGCGCCATGAGAAAACCAACATAGTAGCTTTGCGACCAGCATGGATCCGCGCAATCTGGCGAGGATCCATGCTGTTCACTAACGGTTTCTCTAACTGCTATAGGCTTTGAAAGCGACCAGCATGGATCCTGACCAGACTGCGCGGATGCGGTTTAGGATATAAACCTACTATAAGACAAGATCGCATTATGACTCATAGTCCTATTTTGGAAAGTTTCAGTACATAGAAATGATGCTATCACTATAACTTATGATATACCAGACTAGAGTGCCGACAAACTTTGTATAAACATCAATTTAGTCACAAGCTAATTACATTAAATCAGTTTTGAATGCATTAATTCATTTTTGAGTTCTTGTCATTTAAAATACAGTCTTTTCACACTTGTCAATGATGTACAATTTTAGTAGCAATATATAACTATAATGATACATTATAATAACAAACATAGTAATAACGACGATGATGATATTGAATGCAGCTGTATACTGTCTGAATAATTATAAATTTTAGTCTTTTAAAACGAACGCAAGTTTTCTAATCTAAAGATGGAATCTATAGATACAACCAAATATATGCGTAAATATTTTCTTTTGGCATTAGGATCATGTGTCTTCCACCTCTGATTCATATGGAGAAGCGGTGAAAAAAAGGCTAGTACTCTGCCATAATTGAAATACTGCAAAAAAAAAAAAACGGCGCTAAACTGAAAACAAACAAACAAAGATTTTTTTAAATGATAGTAGGCGTATTTTAGATTAATCAAGAAAATACGAGGGTCAGTGTTTACTTCCATGATGACAAAACTATCATATTGATCAGCAAATAACTTTATTTACTTATAAAAAAGAGCTTGAATATCATTTACGCACATCAATGAACACGTTTTACGGCTCTATGTATATCAACTCCTGACTGTTCTTCCTGATGTGTACCGGCACTTTATCATGTTTATATGGAGCTCAAATTAATTAACCAAGTACCCGATATTTCACATTGCATATCTGACACTATAAGTTAATATACAATCTACTTTGTACTATTCAATTGACTAGTTTTTAACTGTGGAAATATATTTCAATATATGATAAACTTTTAACAAATATATGTATTATGTATTATTATTTATTTTATCTTATTTTAAATACGAAGAAAGTAATATTCTGACGAATACAGTGGTGGCGTGTGTACTCAAGCAAATAAAATAAATGCTGTGCAATGTTATACTGTTTTATCGATAGAAAAAGCTGTTTTATCGATAGAAAAAGCCTAATTGCTAATTGCTCTACACAACCACGGTATCAACTTTGCTTTGAGTAAAAAACAATTATGATGATGCTGATGGTAATATGAAAAAAAGATAAAGAAAGCCTGATAACACAAAAGTTCTTCGTCAGCCTTTTTCATACGATATTATCCAATCAAAACATGCCTTACATAATAAGTTTCCCAGGTGGGTTCGGGCCTCACTTGAGGCGTTAATTTCTTCATTTGTGGAAGCCATCCAACTGCTTTACGGAAGGTCGGTGGTTCTACCAAGGTGCCCAACCGTTATGAAAAGAAATGCCCGGACGGGCCCCTGGAGTCTTCCTCCACCATGCTGGAAAGTCGCAATATGCCCTATAATTGGGTCGGTGTGACTTTTAACCCAACAAAACCACATAAAAAGGTTCCTCAGTCTTAAAATAACGTTTTTATTTGCTGTCGAAAGCTTGTCAATTTCCGAACAAAAGCGAGCTGTGTCGAAAAAGCGGACATAGTTATTCTCGCAGTGCATTTGTTTATTATTATTATAAATTACATAGCAGCTTGATCTAGAATCACAATCGGCGCGCATTTAAAATAAGTCTATATTCAATTTTATATGCATGTACACTGAAATAGTGTGTCACTGCTTTCTTTTAAACAAAGAAAACAAAGCATATCATGGAAATTTCTACAATACTTTACAAATAAATGCTATACCATGATAGGCTAAATGTGCGAAATTCCCATAAAAATTGTATTATATAAACAAAGTGATATACCCCTGTTAAGTGAATAAATTTGCATTTCAAATTCTTGTCTGAAAAAAAAACTGTATTATATTATCTTTACTACTTGCAAATGAATACCGGTGATTAGAAATTAGCGTACTACTCATGTATTCTAAATAACGTCATTTTCTGCACTATGTTTTGTAATGTAGCTTACCAATATTATGTAGAATTTAGGTGATCTCGTATTTACATAATTTGTTAGAAGAAGTATTTGCTGTTCCTCCTGGATATGTATAACAATACACGGTGGAAACTGTATATTATACAGCATTCTATGAATATTTCATAAGCATCCAAACAGATCTGAACACCTGCAATATTGAGGATTCTATATTGCTATTCACAAGATTTCGCAAGATTTTTCTTTGTATTTTATGAGAGTTTCAGGTATGATTTATTTTATATGTTTAGATAATGGCACTGCTAGGGCTTTGTCTTCGTAATTCATTCCATAGTATATCAACTGGTAAAATGAAGTTATTTACAACATTCTTTTTCTATGGTGTAACTAGTGTAGAATTTAGTGAACAAATCTTTGCGCGTGTATATTTATCTTGCTAGTACAATATACTACCATTATTGACCATGCATACATACAGACAGACAGACGGATGGACGGACAAATATACAAGCTACTGTGTCTAATTTGTTTTCACAGATGGCGGAGTTTAAGGTGAAGTTTAATATTATATTTGCATGGTTTTAAATTGTTTAATATTGTAATTTTGAGAGTATTACACACCGAATTATATCTACAGTTTCACAACTTATTTTCAAGCAAAAGTTCTATAATGAACTTATCCATCTTTCAATTTGGACAGTACCATTAAATGTTAAAAGGGGTGCTTACCAAAAAGATACTGACTGAATGGCGAACAGTGCAGATCGTGATCAGACTGCGCGGATCTGCAGGCTGATCATGATCAACACTGGTCGCATTGGCAGAATCGTGTCCAGCATGATAAGGGATAAGATATTTCTGTATTGCAGAAGGGATAACGGAGTGTGGTGACGGGGACACCAAAAATATAAGTTGTTTATCACATCTTTTACGCCGTGTGAATAAAATAAATAGAGGATATTACACGAGCGTCTTTTCATATTTGATTTATCAACCTCGTTGAAAAGAAAATGTTAGTTTGATAAATCTAATAGGAAAACACACCCTATATTGTGTACTGTATAAATATGTGGTTCTTTATTGTTTACACACATATTCATTGGCTCGGATAAGGGATGTTGTGCAATGTAGATTTTAGCCCTTATCATGCTGTACACGACTGGATCTGCCTTTGCGACCAGTGCACTGTTCGCCATTCTGTCAGTATCTTTTTGGTAAGCACTCCTTTTAACAGTTAATAGTACCGTCCAAATTGAAAGATGGACAAGTTCATCATAGAAATTTAGCAGGGTAAGGGTTAGCTCTCCTCTCTGGTTTTCTCATTTTTATTCATAATACTGTAATTACAAAATAAACAACACCACCAGCAAAACTACATAGCATTATTAACACTTTGTTGTAGAGCTGGTGTTAAGTAAAACTCAACTCATAATCTGCAGAAAATTATGTTTAATAGATATAAAGTAAGTTGCATAGAAGTAGAGAATGTTATACTTGTTCACAACCTTGATATAAATTGTAAATGTCTTAGTGCATACAAAATTTTACATCTTTCATTTTGAAACAATAACATGTATGTTAACAATTGTTGTACCTTTTTTTGAACTTTAATCGTCTTGAAGACAATTGTATATTGATATTTTATTAAGAAATGTCATATATGCCAAAGTGCCATTTGAAAATGAATTGTCTTTTGCAAATTTGTTAACAAGTCTTGTAAAAGTCAAAATAAAAACAATCAATATGAAATTCAAAAAAAGCTGATTAAAAGAACATGCATATATTAGACAGGTTGCAATTTCATAAGTGTATGTATGCGCATGCGTGTTGTAGATACAGCATGTCAGGGCGCTATCGGACAATTTTAGCAGACGACCATTTTTGATATATACAGATATAGTGAATACTATATAATGGACAGTTATGAAACTGCAACTTAATATAAAACTACCTGTAGATAAGTAAAAACATAAAATAGATAACAAAGAAATATGAATAATTGTATTTACAATAGTAAAATAAAATATTATTCATTATGCCAAAAACAAATCCAAAATCCTAAATATATTAATTTGTATCACACTAACCTATCTACAAATAGGTACATTTGTGAAACATTATGTGACAATGAATTTACGTCGATATATTTTTGTCGTTTTGTTTTTCACAATTTGATGGATAAAAATAATTACCGTTTTTGTTTCTTCGTTTTGTGGAAACAGAAGATGTTTATGATAGATAAACGTCATAGAGCTAAAATATGTTTCACTGCTTATGTTTTTAACCACTTGGATTTTAATCACTTTTTACAGTCATTTCCTTGGTTGTTATTATTATTGTATGTATCCTCACTTTTGCTTTCACTATCAGCGTTATTTTTGCTTGTATCAGGTTTCTTCCACCACCAACGACGCACTGGACCATCCTTATATCCGTCTCGTGTGTTGGCATTCTGCACACCTTTTCAAAAGATATAAAAAAAAGTCTTTCAAGTCCATACAATATCATATATTTCATTAAAACCTTTTGTACAAAACCATTTTTGCAGTTATGTTTCATACTTCATAGATATATAGATCTTTGTTTTGATAAGGGTTTTGAATGCTTTCTGGTAGCAGATGTTTTGATTTCGGATATATTTCTAAGGAAGCTGCATGCGTGAAAAATAATTCATGCGGTTACGGATGTTGCCCCGCCCGCTTAGCTCAATAGAGAGAGCGCAGATCTACGGATGGCGGGGTCGTGAGTTCGATCCCCGAGCGGGGCGAATGTTCACCGTGACGATTTGATAAAAGACATTGTGTCTGACATCATTCGTCCTCCACCTCTGACTCATGTGAGAATTGTGCAGTTACTTGAGGAGAAGAGGTTTGTACTGGTACAGAATCCAGGAACACTGGTTAGGTTAACTGCCCGCCGTTATATAGCTGAAATACTGTTGAGGAACGGCGTTAAACCCAAAACAAACAAACAAAAACGGATGTTGCCATTGTAAAAAATGAACTGGAAAGGATGAAGGTTTTCTTTTCCGAAGGGGATATAAATCAGCGTATGTTCATTTCTTGATATAACATCTTCAGAATCCCTCGGGATACGCTGGACCCTCGCTCTACCGGGCCCGGGCACCAACCAATCTCTCGGGATTCTGCAGACGTTATAACACGAAAAAAACAAAAAACATGTGTTATCCCTACATGGCGGCATCTCTACTTATATACATTATATGCCGCATATTCTACTGCTACAAAGTCTCATAAATAATTCGCTAAAGTTTTCCTGATAGACATCATTTTGAATACCAGCTTTAACTTCCGGCATTTGTTGAAACGTTAACTCAAAACAGTTCTCGTTATCGAAATAACGTTATTGAGGAGCTGCAAAAAACAAGCTTTAGATACCTAGTTAACGAAAGTGAATATGCAAGTGACAGAAGTGGACGCTTGCAGGTAATTTAGTTCTGGTAAAATAGACGGAAGTTTTCAACTTGCCAGATAAAAACTGAATACATTGTTAGTGTCTTTTCCGCATGGAAATAAAATGAATATGTGGACTGGCAGATATATACCACCGTGCAATATTCATAATAATATAATCGTAATACAAAAACGACCATGAAAAAAAACTTTTGACAAACGTTTTGTTGTACATATATATAAGAAAGTTCTTACCTTTATCTTGCTCCCTACTTTCCAAATATCTAGCCAACAGCCTATCAGTCAAATCATCCAGCAGCTCCTCTTTTGATGGTGAAGCCCTCGCCTCTCCTGATTTTACCAGCACTGCGGCAAGTACTACAAGCGCGAACACGACAGTTGATAGCTGCATGTTGAAGTCTGAGCTCAGAGCGTTTGGTGTTGATACGGACTGTCTAGCATGTTTTATAGGCCATCTATCCCGGATGTATCTTTTGTTGTAGCTGTAGCTTGTCACACGTGGGTGTTTCATACAAAAGGTACTTGGGTATCTAATAAACAAGACAAATGATGACACTAGCATCTTATTTGCAGAAAAATAATATCCTTGAAGCTAATGGATATATGTTACGGGGTACTTCAATGACAGCAAAGATTATTTTGTTCAAGGTATAAGATTCCTTAAATACATCATATGACGGAAAAGATAATATCTGAATTTGTAGTTTTACTAACTCTAGTGATTGGCCGACAAATAACAAATTAAATACTGTTTCTCATAATCATTCTTCAAATCAACGTTTAACCATAAGCTAAAGGAATTATCTTTTTTGTTTTCTTGTTGTTTCGCCATGCCAGTCTAAGCTTATTTGGTTATTTATGTTTATCTTTTTTTCAGATCAAAACTGAGGTGAAAAAACAACTTTTCTTTTCATGACCTTCACTATGATTAATACTTAATTAATTGCATCTTCTGGCTACAATTTTAGATTATGAGAAACAATTAAAGAATAATGCTGGTTGCTCATATGTAACATTTAAGACTGAATATAATACTTAAGTCTTTATTTCATCATTTTGAAGCATATTTAAGATTTTCTGAAATTTCTTATCCAATTTCCATGTAGCTGCTCTTATAGATAGTCCTACCTATCAAGTTATTGATAAATATTTAATCCCCAATTATACCTGGATTATTACGGGAAGAACTTATCTCAATGCAAAAAGTTGTCATATACACGATTATTGTGTGACGTCAGACAATGTTTTAAGTCTAATTAAATAAAATCAGATCCACTATTTAAGCTGAAATTAAGATATTATGTTATTTGTACCATATCGCACATTATATATAAAAACAAGAAAAAACTCTTCAGTATTTACCATGAAAATTGACATTACAATGAAATGTCTTTTCACTAAGTTTGTGACCATACATTTAAGTCATTATTCTTATCAGCTTGTGCCATGCATGTGTACAGGTCAGTGCAGGATAGGATTAATATTTGTGTCATTGACTGATCTCTGGTACTATGTCTTAACTATTTCTATTGATGATACAAAAACTAGTTTGATTTATAAAGAAATCAGACGCCACATTTTTATGATATACAATTACTAAACCTTGTCCCATTGTCGCCTGGTGTTAGGGGTTATTTATTAGTACATCACCGTGGATGAACATTTCTGTTACATCGTTGAAAAGGGCAGAGACTGTCATTAGAAATTTGTTTCGGTGTATTGATACATAATACCCAGGAAAATTATATCTATCAATTGTCCAGAAATTTTATCCCAAGCGACAGTGCAACAATGCGACAATGCGAGGTTTTTCTAATTATCGCAACTATGTATCATTAATTAAGCGGAATTTCAATTCCCCGATGCGAGCATTAAGAAAGACGTGCGAAAATTAAGACGATGATAATCGACTCAAAAACCTCGCGAGCATTGGTAAATCTCGCATGTATATATATTTTTGGACAAGGCGATAATTATTATCGCATTGTCGCGTATGGGTGAGGCGAGAATTAAAGTGGCACGAACAGGATTCCGTACTATCTGTACTCCAATTATCCACCTGTATATTTCAATATCATTTGCGCAGATTGTTTTTGGTTTGAACTGGTTTCTCAGATTATTTCGTATTAAATGGGTTAACATTGCAGCACTTGTATTGGAAAATTAGAACTTTCTCGGGAAGACCCGCACCCCACCCCTCCCATCCCTACCTGTACTCAAATTATTCAGAATAGTAGGGTGTACTTATCAACCTAGTTGGCTTAGATTGTATTGTCTGAAATGGCTTAAGACTGCACCAGTTTTCGTGTAGGATTTCAGATAGCTTAGAGAAGACCCCAAATCCCCTACCTTAACATTTGCCATATTCTCTATGGTATCAGAAATACTCGGTGTAACTGCATATATTGTTCACAGTTAATCTGTAGTCTGTAAATTTCTAAAATGGACTGGTCCTTCATTCAATTTTAGCTGTATCACTTATTTTAGCATTTATCATTTATCAAGGGGTGTTCACTGAAAATTTACTGACTGAATAGCGAACAGTGCATACCATGTTCAGCCTACACGGACGAAAGACAGAACCACTTGCCACCAGCAGGCTAAATGTTAATATTGACTTGTTAAGATGCAAATGCGTAGCTCTGGGCCTGTGTTTATGGTGCTCTGTGCTTCCGAGAAATCTACCCTTACCTATTATTTTTTTACCTAAGCCCGTATGTATCTAATCCCGTCCCCTGAAAAAAAACTATTTAGTAATTATGATAGGAACTTCTAAATACAGGAAAATGCATGGAATCGTCGCAATTTTATTTCGCAGGAACTTGCACCCACACCGCCTATAGAAGTGTTCCATGCTTTTAAAGGTCTAGCTACGGGCCTGCTCAGAGTATTGGTTTTAATTTACATAGACCGTTTCGATAGATAGATATATGACAATACATGAACTGCTTTAAAGCTATAGATATTTTTAATTTAGGTTTATCTCAAAGGCAGACTAAATTAAGCATGCGTTTTGCATGCATCATATTTTAAACTTTAAAATAGAAGCAAACGATTGTTTATGGAATTATTCCGCGTCAGCGAACCTAGCGTGACGACAAAAATCAGTGACATTCACAACAAATTTAAAGGGTATTCTTTCCCGTTCACAAGGAATATTTGAACCAAAGAATCATTTAAACAGACAGTAAACAAATCTTAAAAGGTTGCGATCATTATAGATCTATCCTTGGACAAGTTTTATATACTGATTTTATCTTAACAATTTTCAACAGGCCTATCCAAATTGTTCCTGAAAGCAAAACAAACGTGTATCAGTGCTATACACTGGGCACGTTAAAGAACCAGGCTGTCTATTCGCAACGAGCTAGGCTAAGTTAGCCGGACAAGCCTGTATCTGATTTCTGATCTCTCTGTGGGGGCTTTGTCTCACTCTGTCCCTCTGGTCAGATCGCTCTGTGTCTGTACTAGTAGAGGATGATTTCGCGCCCTGTGTGGCTGCAGTTGCTGTAAAGCGCCTTTGAACGTGTTTATCATGAAAAGGGCGCTATATAAATCTGGTATAATAATAATAATAATAATTATAAAACGTTCTTCAAATTGCTGCCAGTAGACTCTCATAGACCGCCAGGAGTATCGACCATATTACATCTATCTACTTTTAGAATATGCATATTTTCCCCTTTGAAAAAAGTTCTTGTAAAACCAAAAGTCTTTTTTTAAGGTGGGGGAAGTGTGTGTGTGTGTGTGTGTGTGTGTGTGTGTGTGTGTGTGTGTGTGTGAATGGGTCTTTGCACACCCCGACCCACTGACCTCCTGTGCCTATGGGCATAGAATTAAAACACCTATCTCAGCTGTTAACTAATAGATAAGGCTACCATTCCACTTTGAAAATAATTTTAATGTGTCACATGAAATAAATTGAATTTTGCATAATAATGCATCCGGATCTGTCGGTGAAAAGGAGACTGGATATAAAATAAAAAAATCTTTTTAATGATTAGGCGTCACGCTAAGGTATAAAATTTATGACCATTATAAGCCCACGTGTTATTTAAGACAGAAACAAAGACTTGTATTTGTAAACAAATGTCAGTCTGTCAAAAAGTTAAAGCCTCGCACTTACTCTGTCTAACATATGCTGCACTTATAAACACATATGAAAATACTGACACCATGTCATCAAAGAGCGATATGAGCCGTGCCATGAGAGAACCAACATAATGGGTGTGCGACCAGCATGGATCCAGACCAGCCTGCGCATCCGCGCAGTCTGGTCAGGATCCATGCTGTTCGCTTACAGTTTCTCCAATTCCAATAGGCTTTAAAAGCGAACAGCATGGATCCTGACCAGACTGCGCGGATGCGCAGGCTGGTCTGGATCCATGCTGGTCGCAAACCCACTATGTTGGTTTTCTCATGGCACGGCTCAATTTATGATTCAACAGTATTACAATTGTATAATTATACGTAAAAATACTTTGTATAACAAGAGGTTACCTTCTAACCAATGTGTCAGCGTCGACTGTCAATGTCTGATAGCCTTTCTTCCTCTCGCTTTATCTTTCTATCTTTAAAATACAGAAAAGAAATACAGGAAATTCATCGCAAGAGAAATCTAAAGTAAACTTCTTCCCCCATTGCGTACCTCACTATCATATGAATGAGTTGTGGCTGGTTGTATGCGGGTCGAGATGTTGTGCTATTGGGTTACTTATGAGGGATTCTGACCTAACATGATATTATTTCACAATCAACACAGGACGTCAAATATCACTGAAACGATACCTATTGATCATTTGCTGCTTATTAGAAATATTTGCAAATGAATCATGTGTTCATACGTGCATATCCATTTTTTTTTCTGTCTGTACATCCTGTTTAATTTTGTTTTTTTTCCCCATGCGCCAAACATTATTACCTCTACGCCGTTTGAGGGTAGAAAACTTCACAATCATGTTGATAATAAATATTAATGGAAAATAAAAATGAAAAAAATAAATTGTTGGCGGGGTGTGGGGGTGCATGATCGGGGTGGTGGGGGTGGCTGGGTGGAGGAGCGAGGTGGGGAGGGTACAACTTTACATGTTGATAAATATTCATGGAAGGTTTAAGATTTAAAAACAAGAAAAATGAAAAGAAAATGGAGGTGGGGGTGTTTGGGGTAACCGGGTGTGGGTACACAACTTTACATGTTGATAATAAATGTTCATGGGAAAAATGAAAGAAGTATAACGAAATTCTACCAATTGGTTAGTTTGTTGATAATGTACAAATATGTGAATTTTTAAACAATGAAAGGGCAATAACTCAGAACTAAAGTAACTAAAGAAATCCTGACGAAATTTTGTGTGTACTACCACATTAGGGTGATCTAAATTCAGTTAATGTTTCATAGTTCTAGGTCAAATATGTCACAAGTTATGAAGCAGAAATTGCCATATTCATAGTACCCTATAGAGTTAACACTAGAAACTACTAAGGGCCATAACTCTGGTGTTACTCCGGCAATCTGACTGAAACTTGACAGGCCGCATTTGCCTATAGTGGTAAACATGTGTATGACCTTTTATTTACATATTCCAAACCACTTCTTAGATATGGCTCCGGACGGACGAACGGACGGAAATTCTAACAAAACGGTATTTATGTGACACCCCCATTGTTCTCTCTATTGTTCTAACAGTCACATAAAAAGAAAAAGGTCACATAAACAGAACGGAATGAATGTTATCAAAGAGAAAGTACCGTTATGCAGTCACTTAACCATCATTTCGCGGGCACGGACGGACTGATGGAAGGACGGACGGACGGACGGAAAGACGGACGGACGACGCCAAAATTCCCTTCGGCGGGGGATAAAAAGAAAATTTTCGTAGATTTCTTTTTGCTTTGCTCTTTTCATTTCAGTATACACGGTTAATGAACAGACACATGATAATATCTACTTACGCAGCATATTTTTTATTTCTTTATAAATTTTCCCATGCAAAATATTCAGCTTAAATAATTACCACATCATGCCGATTAAGATCATTGCTATCATGATAAAATCTTCTTTTGTGAAATTTCACGTTCAAGTGCGCCCCAAAAGAAATTTTAGACTAATACAGTATTTTTGAAGTTTTGCGTTCAAGACTGTTGTCTACATTAGGGTGAAGTTTACTGTAATCATTCAAATGTTTGCAATTAAAACCATTACTAGATCCATAAAGTAAGCGCTACTGACGTTAACTACTGAAAAATGATCCTTAATCTATAATTATAATAAAATATGGTTAGGTAAGTAAGGGGTTTAATTACTTTAAATGAGGGCATAAGTTTAAGTGTTATGTACAGGTGATAAAAGGTGGAGAAATAACTTTATAATTGCGTCCGAATGATACAAACAGTTATCTTACAAGAGCGTATATACAGAAAACAACTTTCAAGAAAAAAAAAAAAAAAAAAAAAAGAAAAACATTGCTGGATACCTATTGGATAGGTCTCCAGTTAATTATCATCGATGGAAAAATAACTACCTAACTTAGAGACGCCCGCCCGCTTAGCTCAGTAGGGAGAGCGTTGGTCTACATATCGCGGGGTCGCGAGTTCGATCCCCGGTTGGGGCGTATGTTCTCGGTGACTATTTGTGTCTGAAATCATTCGTCCTCCACCTCTGATAATTCATGTGGGGAAGTTTGGCAGTTACTTCCGGAGAACAGGTTTGTACTGGTGCAGAATCCAGGAACACTGGTTAGGTTAACTGCCCGCCGTTACATGACTGAAATACTGTTGAAAAACGGCGTTAAACCCAAAACAAACAAAAACAAAACTAACTTAGAGACCGTTCAAGAGTTCTTCGCGTACTTTGATTTTTGCAAAAAATAAAGTGGTTATAACAAATGCACCGGTAACAGTTAAACTGTAAACAAAGAACTCTGTGTTTATGAATCATTGAAATACATCTTAGTCCTAATGCTGATTGACAGCGAATGCTAATGACTTCGTGTGATACAGAAAGGTATTTAGTTTTTTTTTTGTAACTGTAATTTCCCTCTCGAAACTTGAAAAATTATTGCTGAAATTTGGACAAAGTTCACAGTCTTTACCGCTCGCCTGCTGCTAAAAGGGCAAATATAAAAGATTCCGTAAAAGTTATAGTTTACTTGTACTGCCAGTTAGCAAGTTCATACTCTAAAACATGTCAGAGAACTTTGGGCAGTTTTAACCAATTAAAAATGTTAACAAAATTAGATTATATTTTTTCTTTACACGAAAATTACCGTTAGCTAAAAAAGTCAATACGACAATAATACATGTTACTGTCACAAAATTGTTCCAGTTCACGTAATGTAGACAGGTGAACGTTCACTGCCTAGCTGTAGGTACAGCTGTTATAGCGAAGTGGTAGAGTGTCTGCCTTAGGTGTGAGAGTTCCTGGGTCCGAGTCCCGGTCAGAGCTTAAACATTTGCATTCTGTTACCGCATGTATTTACAGATTATAATACTGCTCCAGATGTTCTCATTATTTAGCAATCCAAGGGCCGTATTCACAAAGCATCTTAAGTATAAGTATAAGAAAATGATTATTTACTTAAGTATTACTTAAGTAAGAAATTTATTTTACTTAAGTATATTTGTTATTCATAAAACAACTTAATAAGTAATTCTTGGCTTTTATTGTGGAAGAAAACATTTATAAAAAACAACATTAATTTCAGACTGATACAACATGCACAATTATGTTTAAAGTGCTTTTATCTGAAACACAGCACTTTAATCGTACTCACAACGCCATTTGTTTTCTGACTTAAGTCATTTCTTACGTATCTTAAGTTTAAGCTGTTTTATGAATAGGACTTAAGTTTTTTACTTAGACTTAAGCTGAAATCACCACAAACTTAAGTAAAATCTTAAACTTAAGTCAAAACTTATACTTAAGATGCTTTATGAATACGGACCCAGATCACTGCTGAATGTAAAATGAAATACACCCAAATAGAAAATATCCAATATCTTATGTCCCTTTGATGTTTCTGCTCTACATGCATGTTCAAGTAGAGCTCGCCTACTTAGCTCAATAATGAAGAGCGAAGGTCTAATGATTGCGGGGTCGTGAGCTCGATTCCTTATGTTCTCCGTGACGATTTGATGGAAGACATTGTGTCTTAAATCATTCGTCCTGCACCTCTGAACCATGGGGGAAGTTGGCAGTTACTTGCAGAGAATAGGTTTGTACTGGTACAGAATCTAGGAAATTTGTTAGGTTAACTGGCCGCCGTTACATAACTGAAATACTATTGAAAACGGAGTTAAACCCGAATGCCCGGATGTGCAGGCTGATCAATACCTGCACTGTCCGGAAAGGCAGAATCAGTTGTGTCCAGCTTGATAAGGGTTAAAAAAAGAATGAGGTAATACAATTTACTTTCTCATTGAATTTCAGACTCTTTTTAAATAAGAATTTTATGTAGATTCAGGTTGTTTTATCCTTACCCTGCTAAATTTCTAAAATGGACTGGTCCATCATTGAATTTGGGCAGTACCAATTATTATTTGAATGGGTATTCACTGAAAATTTAAAGACAGAATAGCAAACAGTGCAGAACCTGATCAGCCTATGCGGATGTGCAGGCTGATCTTGGTCTGCACTGGTCGCAAAGGCAAACTTACTTGCCGCCAGTAGGCTAAAGCTTAATTTATTCAAATGAACCTTCTCTATTCAGTGAAGAAACCTCAAGATGTATCATTGTCATGACCTGGGGTGATCAACCTACAGCACAACTAGGAGCAAATGTGTGTAAGTGACTTATCAAAATGAGCCTAAAATAAATCAGTAATATTGTCACAGGTATTTATTATAGAGAAACAGTTGAACAAAAATGAATGGAATTAACTGATTATATTCTTGTCTCACAAGATGAAGTGTTAAGTAAAATACACTATCATTTTTACATAAATAATATTTGTCATAACATTTCAATAAGGTTAAAAAGTTTAATTTGTTTCCGAATTTTGTGGATGATCAGCGGTGTGTTTTTCTGGAAATGTTGTGCACTTAGAATGCAGACGGACTTGTTGCCACCAGAACCAAAATAGACAAACCAGAACTGAAATACCCCCAAGTCCCAGAACAAGACAGCAAATCTAACTTTTGAGTTCTTATTACAAAGTTTTAGTAAAAATGACGTTCTGTTAAAATAACAAGCTGAAATATTCTCTCATAAATGGTTACACTCTGCTATTGAAGTTCTTTGGGAAAATGCATTGGCTAGTTTATAAAATGGTTCAGAAAATGAAGGATTAGATAAATAAGATACACGAATGTGTATATGTGTTAACATTGTCGCCACCAGTACAACTATGATACAGGTGGACACCCTGCGTCCATTTCCTTCATCAATGCGTCTTAACCTACAAGACCTGATCAACTTTAAAGATAATAAGGTACAGCTGTAAAGCAAACTGCAACAAGAAACGATGCACATGTAGCAAACATTGACTAACATTGACTAACATGTGGTGACTGCAGATTGATAAGCTATAACAATGTGGATAAATTTAACCCTTACCCTGCTAAATTCCTATAATGAACTTGTCCATTTTTCAATTTGGACAGTACAATTAACTGTTAAAAGGGGTGCTTACCAAAAAGATACTGACTGAATGGCGAAAGTGCAGATCATGATCAGACGGCACGAATCATGATCTACACTGGTTTCAATGGCAGAATCAGTCGTGTTCAGCATGATAAGGGTTAAATGAAATTTTGATTGAGTAACGAGATTCAAACAGTATGGATGTGGAGAAGGACACTAATTTTGACTTGTCTCTTTGTCGTTGATGGAATCTATACCAAGGAGAAGGGTTGTGAAATTGAGATTTACTGAAAATAATTTATTGTTATAAACATGAACCACTTGTTACTTATTTTATTTCTTATGTTATAACAGATCAAACAGTATACAGTTTAGATTGTTAGCTAGTATTTTGCAATATAGGTAACAGTATGAATTTCTTATGTGATAGACACATAATCAAATATTTTTCGTAGAAATGGCCACTCTTTTTGTATACAGTGAGCAAGCAACATCAGAGGTTTATATCAGAATCTCAAAAAAAAAAAAAAAGTAGAGCACAGATCTTTTTGAAATTTTGCACAACTTTTCTTCAGCACCAATGTTGTGGAAAAATATGCTGAATGATTGTCTAGAAGTGTTCATTCCAGAAAAAAAAATGATTTGTCTGCTACAAGATTTGAATTTACCTCTCAGATGATTGGCAGCTTCTCCATTGAACGAGAGGTAACCAAGAAACAGCAGTTGAATGAGTTACACTCTCTATGTATCATTTGACATTAGGCGGGAAGTTTTCACATGTTTATGAAATGTATTAATGAATTACATAGAAAACTATTGTCCAAAAAGTTATGGCTTTCAGGAATGTAAAGTGAACAGGTATCTTCTGATTTGTTGATAACAATACTGTAAAATCATTTAATTTTGTGGGCATGAAATTTCGTTGTTTTGGTCAAAACGGCAATTTCGTGGGGATATGAATTCGTGGATTTCAACTTTTGAACATAAAATAAATGGGAATTTTATTTGTTCGTTGGGAATAAATTTCGTGGATTGACTCTACATCGAAATCCACGAAAATTAGTCCCCCACGAAAATTAATGATTTCACAGTACACAGTAATGCACTGGTCATTTTTATTTTGTATGAACAATTAAATTTACTTGGTGATATAAATGGGATTTGTGACGGCAAGGAAATAAAGGAGTATGAGGCAATTACTAAATTATACATGTAAAAAACAACATTTGGAAAAAAATATATACTGGTTTTCTCAATCTGATCAATGGATAAAAAATTACTTCTCAAGCCTTCAAATACTTTCAAGGATATTACAACAGTAGCTGACATTAGCTGGGTACTAGATACAATGGATCATTAATTATGCAGTTACTGTAATTTTTAAGTGGAACATAAGTCTCATTTATGTGGAAATGGGTTGAGATCCAAGATGAGCTCTGGCATGAGAAGCTAGACATAATGCCAGTAAAACTAATGTCTGTAATTGGTCAAAGATTGCTAAGTACGCTATTCTTTTAAAATAATGCAACATGAAGTATACACTATCTGTTATTGAATTGTTTTATTTATAGAGCATTAATCTATTTCAAGTACTATTCAATGTACAGTTTAATAGAAATCAAATGTCATGCATGTCATAAATAATGTAGTCACCCATCATATCTATTAGTAAGTTCAATATATAAATCTATATCATATAGTCAACAAAGCCAGCTGTCGGCCATCATTCTATGCTGAATTACTAAATTATAACAGATTTCCTATATTTCAAAATACCTACATTTTGACCGATTTTCCTACATAATAAACCGTGTTCTAAAATCATGTATGAACAGAGACTGTCTGTTAGGGTGTTATTAACCTACCCTTCTAAATTTCTATAATGAACTTGTCCATCTTTTAATATGGATAGTACCATTAACTGTTAAAAGGGGTGTTTACCAAAAATATACTGAGTCAATAGCGAACAGTGCACATCTTGATCAGACTGCTCTGATGTGCAGGTTGATCATGATCTACACTGGTCGCAAAGGCAGAATCAAACGTGTCCAACATGATAAGGGTTAATGTGCAACTGTTTCATGCATTAAAACTTGTAAATGTTTGCTTGTTTATAACATGGTTTTCCTTATTTTACAAGATGGCTTAATATTAAAACTAACTTAAACTCCAATGGCATTATCATAAAAATATTTATCAAGCATATGTGTATCAATATATAACTAAAGATGACTTTTAAGATGCATAACTACACTTGTCATGTACCAGAGTAAAACCTAGCATAAGGCTAGCAGATTTATCTCCCTTTATTAAGCCATGTACATGTACCACAATGGTTCCAGCTTATCAATCAAAAGCTGTTTGAATAAATGATAAGCAGATGTTAAAGGAGTGTCTTTTTATATTGAATTGATTATACTAGCTGAATAAAATGCGAGATTCTGCCAAGAATTTCATTATAACAAATTCAATGAAATTAAATTCAAATTAAGACAAATTTACTAACACATTGTAAACACACAGGTTACATTGCATTGCTTAAAGTGACAAAATCTCATGAATGGCACCATTGAATAATAAAAGTCAAACATATTTTGTAATGCTACAGAAAAGGTGCACATGGGTTATTTTTAGGTATATAGACACACATTAAGATTCTGATAAAGTCTATGTATTGAACAAAAAGGCTACATTTTGTCTTCAAAGCTGAATGGTTGATTGTCTTAGAAAAAACATTAGGACTTTGAAAAAGCCATGCACATACCAAAGTGTGGCACAAAAAAACTATCAACTGTTACAAATCTTCAACTAAAATATGCATGTTTTTGCACATTTTTTCTTAAATGGGGTTCCATTACATGACATGACATATTGGTAAGAATAACATTAAATATTAAAGATGTAATTTATGAAAAAAGTATTTAACTTAAAACCTAAAGAGTTTAACTTACATCAAATACATTTCAAAACATAAGGTACAGCTAAAAACAAGCCTTCATGCAAAATGTCACACTTTTTGGTGTGTACAAGGGCAAATGTAGCTAAATAATCTAATATAACTTAAAAAGTATTTGAGCCATTAAGTTAAATGTTCACACATATATCGACTACATTGATTTGGGTATAATTCGCCCAAAAACAGTTTAATACTGACTGAATTAAAGTAAGATGAGAGAAAAGAAAGAACTCATTATTTGAAAACAACCGGACCAATGTCTTGCATAAACACACACTTTCAATTTCAACTTCTTATTTCTAGATTTCGAAGTTTCCAGAATTTTGGAAACTTAACTTTGAAATCTGGATACTTATATATAAGCCTAACATTAAGGCCGAAAATGTTTCTCATAAAGCTGATTAACAAAACTGTGCAAAGTCACTAAAAAGAGGTAGGAAAGCTATCTGGTAGAGAAAGAAATGTATATTTTCAAACTGCCACAAAAATTCAAAAGTTGAATAAATATTTTGTTAGGCCATTTAGAAAAAATGCATCACAGAAATTAAGCAAACTATAGGTTTCTGATGGTGTATTCAATTAAATGATCCCATGTATATTGTAATACATCAAGCCTTTTGAAATAAACAAGTAAAAAGTGTGATTCTTCCTTGGATGGGAAGCAAGTTACTATTATATACATTTAGTATCTAGTATCCCATTTGGGAAAGACCATTGTTTCCAATATAAATTGTTTGCAATATTTTTTTCTCTGCTTTTGTCTAGTTACCTTTAAATCACTGGCAGTGCATACAATAATAACTGACACTCTTTTTGGAGAACTTCTTCAATTTCAAAGCATTTGATAAGCCTGCACATTTTCTATCAAACCGCTTATTACAACTATCACAACAAATCCAATTTGCCCAATCAACAGACAACGTGTTGCACTTTAGACAAATTGTGTCAGAAGATGCTGTTTTCTCTGATTAGATAGGGCTGGACTGTTCAGAAGTATTGATAACACTTGCTGTTGATGGAACAGGGTCCTGGATTGCTGATGATGATGGAACATGGTCCCTACTTCCTGATGTTGATGGAACTGGGTTCTGTTAATTAAATGCCGTTTCTTTCCTTTTTTAGTTTTTGAAGTTGAAACATGAACCTGTTTGCGGTGCTCCATTTTTTAATTCTGAAAGATTTTACTACATCTTTAGAAAACTGTTTAAACAAAACTGAACAGGCCATTGACAGAACATTACCAAAAAGTTCGTTGTTTTACATCAGCATTATAAGTAATGTCAGGTAAACAATGCCTGACATTATATCCAATATTGTCTTCAACGTTTGGGCTGTCAAAGGAAACCTCTTTAACAGAAGCTTTAGATATAACCTGAAGAAAACACTTGTGAAAACTAGAATCCGAGTTTACAGAATCTGTAATATGCTTGTTGAGATTTGCACCAAACTTGTTGAGATTTTCTACTGACAGATCAGATAAGATAGTACTGACTAGACTTTTAAAAATCTTGTAAGCATTGTCAGTTATATTTGTGACACCTCGATTAATGTTTTGTTTTTCTTTGCTGTTTCCTCAAACTTTCCGGATATTCAGAGGTAGAAGTCTAAGAACACATCAGTGAATGCAAAAATCGCAATGTTCTTTTTGCCAACTCATACTGTTCAATTTTGGATACTTCTGTTTTGAAGGCGTTTTTTCATACTATTGAATTTGTTTGATATCTAAGTTTAGCTACTACGTATCCTCCAATATATCATACTTTTCCTTTAGCAGTATCGGTCATGGCACTGACAAACTATTTTTTTTTGAACAAGTTTGAGAGAAATCGTGTTCTGATACTTTTTCAGCTGCTTTACTTGTTATTTCTTTTCTTAAAATAGACATTATATAATACCCTTATTGAAAAATTACATCAACATGAGCAGACTCTGGCATTAAATTAATAACTAAAGATTTGTATACACCAGACGTTACATGTGACTGAAAGGTTTCGAAAAAGGCAGTCTGTGCTTTTGATGTTTTACTGTCTTTCACAGTTTCGTTGACATTTGTAAAAGATGAAAGTACTGTGTTGCACAAAACGCTCGAAGATTTTCATTAATATCAAGTAAATACTGAATGAAACGATTGTAAACAGTTTGATTTTCTCTCCAGGGTTCTTCAATTTCAATTAATTCAGTTCTTCCTCTATTATGATATCTTTTGGTCGTTGTACAGTATTTTGTGATTCAGAATTTAAACTTTTAATGTCAACACCTTCCAACAGCTCAGTGGTATCATCATCAAAATCAATATCAGAGTCTAATGGCTGAACTGACACTATTGTACCATCAATTTTTCTTCATCCACATGTCTGTTACATCTGAAAGCATAAAATATGCTAAATTAAAAAAATCTAATGTTTATGCTTGTATAAAGCAACAATGTTTACTTAGAGATGGAACATAAGTTTGTGTAGATATATTTTCTAAAATACATTTCCTTACATAACATATTCATTGTTTCATGTGAAATAAAATACCAAACTAGAAAAAAAGCTTTCTTCAATTTAATCATATCAGGTCATGCGTAAACTTATGTCGGCTTCTTCATAATTTGTCAGATTGATTTTGCCGTAACTTCACCATTATCACATATTTGTATAGTGTCATAGTCCCTGGTACATTGTCATAGCCCTATATGTGTTCTGTGTCATAGCTCTATATGTGCACAGTGTTATATCCCTATATGTGCACAGAGTCATAGCCCTATATGTGCACAGTGTCATAGCCCTATACGTGTACAGTGTCATCTAGTTCAGCCAGTTTAACTAACCATCTTTTTTTATTCCACAGGCCTATTCAACATCTGTCTGCTGATTGTGGAGGCAGCATATTTGTACAAGACATAATGGACACATACAAAATGGAATCCTCCTGGTTTCACAAGTTGTGGCTCAAAGTGACAGGTGACCAACTTGGGTCAATTTTACAGAGTGTTTTCACAGTCAAACCAACAAGAAAAGTGTTTGCTGGAAAGAAACAGGCCCATTACCCACTTGCCTGGAAAAAAAGACTCCAATACCGGCAGACAGTGAATTTAATGCAGCAACTGTTGTGTCATCCTTATTGATAGGATTCATTGTAAAGTTGTAAAATATTGTACTGATACAAATGTTGATGTATCATATGAATTTGACATATCCGTGAACAACAGTAAAATATATAAAACTGTTCTTTTTGAAAATAAAAAATTCTCTTTGTTCAGATTTGAATCAACTACTTATATCGCTACACTATGATTGTAGTGAAGTGGGAGTTCAAAATATTTGTGCAGCAGTTAAGACAATTTTAATGTGTGAAGGTTCTAACCTAGATAATAAAAAGATAGAATTAAAAGAAAATTACATGGCTGAAACCATCAAGACAAATTCAGGGAAGAAGCAAATTGTGCGATAAAAATATTGCATACAGACTGTGTCTTACAAATTGATGAAGCAGCAACATTGTACTTCTTGTAAGAGACAAAAAGTGGTCTTTGTAAACACAACACCTGAAAAAAGTGTATTTGATAAAGTAAAGAAGCTTATGCCATCTGCCGCAGATGCTATGCTGACATTAATAATGTCCCAAAGTAAAAACAGTAACACTGAAAATGCAAAACAAAACAGATGGGACAGACACTCAACTGGTACACAAGAAGTCCATTAAGCTACATACAAATACGACAGTCCGGACTTTTGCTCTTACCATCACCTTCCATGATTCTATCGTATAAAAATAGTATAAAACACACACCAGGACTTTCAACTGACATATTTCGTTGGATGGACAAGTAAGCTATTAGAATGAACATTCCAGAAAGTGGAAGAATAGGGGGAATTCTCCAAGATGAAATGTCAATCCAACAAAAATTAGAAATACAAAAATATGGTAAATCTATTGAAATGGTGGGATCAGCCGACATAGGGCGAGAAAGCGAAAATATGTCTGCACTACGTGAATGGAATTAATCAAAGAAGTTAGGGACACGTGTACTGCAATTTCTGTTTGAAGGTACATCTGCTTTTAGATCCCCGTTTGCTAACTATATCTAAAACCAAGTGAATGCATGTGGAATATATGTACATGTTTGGGATTCAGTAAAATTTCGGTATAGATGGCGCAGACAACAACAGATCATTCATGTCCATACATTTTTCAGATGACAACATGAAAAGTAGGATGAAAGCCCCTATTGCCATGTGATCCAACAAAGGAAATGATTTTTATGATGGACTCTTCCCGTACATTTAAAAAGATTAGAAACAATATATTAAAAAGTGACACACATGAAAAAATGTACTACATTACTAAAGTTACCTTCTGGACACGTCATTACATGGAAAATGTGGATTGATGGTTACAAATGAGACAGAACAAATCCTATTCAAATTCATAAAAGTCTAACTAATGAACATATCTTTCCAAATCAGTAAGAGAAAATGAGGAACAAACTTGCAGAGGAATTATTCAATTATGATATGTTAAATCTTATGGAGTCTTACCAGCAACATCTAGGAGCAAAGGGAACAGTATTGGATGGGGAATAGAGTTAATCCAGAATACATCTATCATTATTGAGATATTCCGAGACAGAAGAACCATTAACGAGATTAACGATCTGCGCATTACTAAATTAAATGATGTGCAACAGTGGCTCCTAAACTGGTCTTCTCAAACAGACTCTCAAAAATCCCTTATGTCGTCACAATGTCACGAAGATGTGCAATCATCTATTATAGGATTTAGTGAATTGTGCAGTTACATCATTGAAAGTCATCCTGGTACCTCAGTTGTGTCTGCAATGATCAACTCGGACGCCATTGAAAATAAATTTTGCCAACATCGAGGCAAATTTAATGGTTTAAACACTAATCCTACAGCCCTGCAATACAGACGAAACATAAATGAACTCATATTAGGCCAGTCAGCTTTTTCCAAAAAAATGTAATGTAAAAGCAGTATATGACTGAAAATTTTGCTTTCTCCTCAAATAAAACAGCCAGGCGCCAATCAGAGAAAAGAAAATCAGAAACAATGAACATTCAACCCATAAAATGTCTACGAATGTAACGCGGCAGATTAATGTCTTCCTCTAATGAGACCTTACAGAAAACAAATTGAAATAGCAGCAACTTTGAAATCAATATACAGGGATTCCAAGCTAATGTGAAATTTAAGTAACTAACATATCTATAAATGTATGTGTGTATGTTCGGGTTAAATGTCCTTTTCAACAACTTTTCAATTACATTAACAACAATGTCTACTTGTAGCAGTGTACACAATGCCAAACTCTATAGTGCTGCCTCACAGGAATATCATGCCAAAGAAATCAATTCATAAGAAGATCTTATGGAAGCATAGAACGCAACTATGCAAATAACAGAAAACTAGTTGAAATAGGAGGAATTTTGAAATCAATATACAGAGATTTCAAGATAATGTTAAATTTAAGTAACTCACATGTTTATAAATGTATACTCTGTGTGTGTGTGTGTGTGTGTGTGCGTGTGTGTGCGTGTGCGTGTGCGTTTGTAAACATAGTCAACTGGGTAATTTCGTATGAATACACACCAACAAACCGGGGATACGCCACGAACCGGGGAATTCCCCCAGTTCAATCTAACAATGCCATGTTAATCATGACCTTAAAATTAGTCATCTCTCGAAATTTGAGCCTATTCTGAGCGATAGAAATTTATTCCCCGGTTTGCAGGTTCTAGTCATACAAATATCTCACACACAATTGGAATTTTACCAGAGTGTGTATCCTTCGCAATTTTTTGCAGTTCCCCAGTTGACCTGTATACAACTCGTAGTACATACACTCCAAGGTTTAAATCATTATCACTGATCTAACACATGTTTTCGTCATTTTATGCTCATGGGTGAAATCATAATGTTGATAATTAATGAATTACCAATTATATATGTTTTCACCTTCACAAGACGTTATTATATATCTGTGTTTCCGAATATCTTGTCCGGCTTATCGTTTCACCATTTCGCTGTTATTGTCATGTTAATTAAATGTTTGATAATGCAAATTTTGAATTGAAAATATTATAATATTCAGGAGCATCACTCAAAAAATATAGTTTATTTATGATCTATCAATATATATTCATTTTACAAACTTTCAACTTTAAGCGGTGCTTATATATGCATTGTTTTTTCCGAAAATAGCTGTCAGTATTAGATCTATAAAGAATTCACAACGGTTAATGCAGTGTGTTGACAGATGACACCACTACAGCTATATTTCAAAGTCTATAGTTGTTAAAAAGATCGTTTGAACCCGCTCAAAGAAAAGCAATATGAATATATTGAACAAATTTTGTTCGAATAAATATACTTTTTCCACTTTATTTGCATTTCGTTACCTCTTCTAAATTCTTGATATCATGTATATCTTTATTTATATTTCGTTAATTCTTCTAAACTATTGATATCATTTATTTCTTCATTTTAAGTTTACTTGTGGTAATTTATTCGGTATACAAACGGCCTGTTACCTGTAAACTGAAATTTATGACTTGCAACTTAAATCCGGCATGAATACTTATTTTCAATGAACTTGCTATGTATTATTTATAGGGTCAGGTAGGGGCACCCGAACAGTCACTGGTATTTCAGCGGGATTCACACGGTTCCTGTGCCCTGTATGGGGATTATGTGTGATTTCATAATTAAGCCAATTCTTTTTAAATTCTTCAACATTTCAAACCTTCATCTATATATAAAACAATTGAGTGGTATTGATCATATCAATAAAAGCTATCGAATAATCTTAATTATTTCCTGTATAGGTACAGCAGTACTTTAAGATTTTTTGATAGAAAATAAACTTTACACTAAATTTCTAGCGAAAAAAAAAAAAGGTTGTCGGCCAAATCAGTTCTTTTAATTTGGCCATATAACACTACTGATTGAACAATTCTTGTTCATTCACAAAGCCAGTACCTTAGTTTTTTTGAAATGCAATAATTTTATTTTTCAGCTATGTTTTATTCATGTATTTTGTAAATATTCGCACTAACTTATATTTGTCTCCGCCAAATAGCGGTTACTTTGAGTACAAAGTTGAGTTTTACATTGCATATGTTGCCTTTTTAATACCGTTTAATTTAGGGTCTCGGGTTTATTCATCTTCAGCCGACATAGGTGCTTATTATTGTTAAAAGGCCAAAGTTTGCATGTCTCTCAAGGCCTCCTTTTGGCTAAGGGAAAGAAATAAGTTCCATACCTCTAACTTCACTACAACAGTTTAGCAATAAAATACAGAGTTTTTGGTCTCCCAAAAGTAAAGTAGATATAATACTTACACCTCCCAAATTACTGTGCTGCATTTTCAAAACGGCTGCATTTTTTATGTTCATTACCTCCTAGGATTTTTATATAATCAGCTGTCTACTAGTAGTGCAATTATCTATGTCAACAGTAATAAATACGGGGGCCTCCGTGGCCGAGTGGTTAAGGTCGCTGACTTCAAATCACTTGCCCCTCACCGATGTGGGTTCGAGCCTCACTCGGGGCGTTGAATTCTTCATGTGAGGAAGCCATCCAGCTGGCTTACGGAAGGCCGGTGGTTCTACCCAGGTGCCCGCTCGTGATGAAATAATGCACGGAGGGGCACCTGGGGTCTTCCTCCACCATTAAAGCTGGAAAGTCGCCATATGATCTATCATGTGTCGGTGCGACGTTAAATCCAACAAAATAAATAAATAAATAGTAATAAATACTGCAAAGCCGAGATATTTTAACAAAGTTTTATTTATGAAGTATTTGTCAAATTTAGAGACCACATAAATCATAACACTAGTACATTATCTGAGAGATATTATCTACCACAAATCAAAGAAAAGGTCACAAGTATCTGACTCCAGTACGTTGTTAATACTGTTTAAACAAGCCTAGATCATAACTAACTCGTGCAATTATCTTAACACGGAATTTTCATGCTATTTTCGCGCGGTTTTTGTTCAGCCATGTATAGATATTCATGTTACAAAAATGTTTCAACAAAGCATAGGCTACGAAATGTGTTGCACATGTCCGAAATATTTGTAGTTTACGACGGTTCTAATAAAATGATAATGCTGCGGCTGCACGGGTTTATTAACATTTGTCAAAATATGGAGATCGTGAGACATCAACTAAACACATGAAAACCAACAACAAAACAATATTAAGCTTATATTCTTATGCAAAAAAAAAAAAAAAATACAAAAAACAAAAACTTAATAAAATTATATGTTCACGTTACGGATAGATATATCCTGTGGAAAAATTGTCAGTTCTACAGAACCGTCTATTTTAATAAACGTCTTACCTTTGTAAACTATCGCTTTTAGAATTATACAAACACAAAAGTTCATGCGCGGATCCAGAGGGGGGACCGGGGGTCCGGACCCATCCCCCCTTCCCCCATCCCCGGAAAATTCTAAAAATAGGGAAGAAAGAGAAGAAGGAAAGAAAATGTTGTTTTTTCGAAATAATTACCTTAAAGGAAACTAAATTTCATCATTTTTCCCAATTCAACAGGTGAGCTCATAAAAATGGAACATAAGTGGTATATTTTATATAGAATTGCAGTGGAAAAAAAGTGTTCTTAAATGCTCCTAAAATGCCCCGGAATGCATATAGATTATATAAATAGAAAGCTTTCAAATACATAACGACATTATTCATTGTTACATATAAGATTATTTCATACTTTATTCATGTTACTGACCACAAAATAAGACATTTCCCTATTCGATGACACACTAACGCTGTATTTATTATGGGTGCAAGTACATTTATTTTAGTTTTGACAGTGACATACATATGCTTTACTGGTATTAATAGCATTGAAATACTTCTTTTTTCTGGGAAACACAAATATGTCATAATCATGAAAATACTTAGGACATAAAAGTTTAGATAAAACAAAAACAATATCCAATGCATTTAAAACACTATTATTGATTCATTTCACTCTTCCTTGATCAGAATGATTTTTACACGAGCATTACTACATGAAAGCATTTGATAGAAAATACTAATATACTTTGTATTGCGGTAAATTCATCTGTTTCTTCAGTTTTCATTCTCCTACCTTTGTAATTATACTATATATACCTTTTCGTGATTAAAACTCTAGTAAGTATTGCTTGCAATTAAATCATGTTCAGTTTCAAAAAGGAAAATCGTCACAAAATTGGGAAAAAGATTTTCCTAGTGTGGGATCCGAACCTATGACCCTCACAAATTCTGAAAGATTAACTGTGTAAAGTAAACGTACTAGTGAAGCCTGGTTTTCTAAAAATAAGATAGAAACAAAAACTTCTTATACGAAAATATATTGGTAACCAAAAATGCTGTTTCTTTAATTCTTTGTTAATATTAACTGCGATTTTCTCAGGCAAGAAATAACGATTTTCATGCCAAAATCAGGGACTGCGTATCATTGCGGAGGTTGAATGAACGATTCCCCGATATTTGATTCTTGTTTCCACATATCAAACCTGAAATTTTACTTTGCAAATATGCGCAAAAGTCTTTTTCTAAGAAAATCAAGTTTTCGTTAGCCTGTTGTCGGATAAAAATAAATGCTTTGTCACTGTTATTCTTCCTGATTTAAGGTAACGTGCTATCTTATTCAAATTAATTACCTCGATAACTCTATTGTTTTCGTCTTAATTTTAACACAAATTTGCCTTCACTCTCAGCGAGGGTCATAGGTTCATATCCTACTCTGGGAACGTCATTTTTTACCATTTCGTAATATCTTACTTTTTGAAACGTATCATGATTAAATAGCAAACGGCACTAGAGTTTAAATCCATATAATGTATACAGTGTATATACAGTTGTATAATAATACAATATTTCAAAGATAGGAATACAACAACTGCCATTGGAACGAGTAGAATACAACTGCAAATGGTAGCATGTTGGTCTGCAATATTGTGTCTGTAAATCAATTCTTTTATTTAGACAGAATTGAAGGAAAAATTGTCTGCTTAGCACAGCTTTGTAAATGTCTGATGGAAAATTTTAGTTAAAACATGAAGAAGGAACTACAATATACAATATTACTTAATATCGAAGTTCAGCAATTCTTGTAAGCAATGCAAAGTGACTGAAACATGAAATTGATACAAACAGATACTGTTTTGTGCTTTATTAATGTAAACATTTGACATAGACAATTTTGATTGAATGTCGAAGGATTGACGTACTACATGTACTTTAAACAGAATAAAGAATTTCCTCTATTGACAGACCGCCTCTATGTTAGGGTGGTTAGAGTCGCTGACTTAAAATCACTGTAATCTCTCACTGATTAAGGGGCATGGGATCGATCCCTGCAACCGACCGTATCACTTCATGTAGGGAAGATGACGGTTTCTTACGGAGGATGGGTACAAGTAGTGGATCTTTCCAGGAACGCTTGTTGGGTAAACTGCCCACATGACATAACTGAAATACTGTTTAAAAATGGCGTTAAACCCATCAAATCAAATTAAATCCCTCGACTGACTTACTCATATATGTTATGTAACAGGTGCTTCCGCATACACCATTTTAATTATGGTGTACGAACTTGTTCAAAATTCTTAAAACCGCATCTTGCGGTTTAGAAACCGCATCTTCCGGTTTAAAAGCGCATCTTGCGGTTTTAAAACTGCAAGATGCGCTTTTAAACCGCAAGATGCGCTTTTTATACATTTGAACCTGTATGCATGTTCTTTTTATAAACCGCATCATGCGGTTTTTTTATCTTCCATTTCCGGTGATGTTACCAATTTTACGATCAGCCAATCAGAATGCCTTTTACATTTTTATGGCGCCGAAAAGCAGTTGGCGCCACATTCTGTTATTAACAGCCACCAGGATATCTTTGCAAAACCAGGATTTTGGCAAACTTCACTACCATTTCTAAGTGACTTAGAAACTTCTATTTATGTTTGGATGGTAGTTTATGGACCATTGAGCAATAAATGAATGAGTTTTGTAATATTTCAAAATTATTTATATACAAAAAAAAATCAATTAAAAAATTTTGTACGATCGAAAATTCGATTGGATATATGGTGTCCGATCGGAGATTTTGAAAATCCAGTCGGACATTTTTCACATATTTCGGCGTGCTGGATTTTTTTTTCCGAATTTTTATCAAAGAAATAAATGGTATATTTAACTAAGTTTTCTGTTGTACAGTAATTTTGTCTGGGTTTGAGACGAATTCAGCGATAAATAAAAAAAATCCCATTTTAAAAGCTGGAAAAAAATTCGAATGGACATTTTCAGGGAAAAAAATCAGATTTATTGTTGGCGGTAATTAATATGATAAAATAAATACTCTTATACATAAAATGTTAATTATAATACTTTCAAAAGTAGGAATACAACAACTGCCATTGGAACGAGTAGAATACAACTGCAAATGGTAGCATGTTGGTCTGCAATATTGTGTCTGTAAATCAATTCTTTTATTTAGACAGAATTGAAGGAAAAATTGTCTGCTTAGCACAGCTTTGTAAATGTCTAATGGAAAATTTTAGTTAAAACATGAAGAAGGAACTACAATATACAATATTACTTAATATCGAAGTTCAGCAATTCTTGTAAGCAATGCAAAGTGACTGAAACATGAAATTGATACAAACAGATACTGTTTTGTGCTTTATTAATGTAAACATTTGACATAGACAATTTTGATTGAATGTCGAAGGATTGACGTACTACATGTACTTACAAACAGAATAAAGAATTTCCTCTATTGACAGACCGCCTCTATGTTAGGGTGGTTAGAGTCGCTGACTTAAAATCACTGTAATCTCTCACTGATTAAGGGGCATGGGATCGATCCCTGCAACCGACCGTATCACTTCATGTAGGGAAGATGACGGTTTCTTACGGAGGATGGGTACAAGTAGTGGATCTTTCCAGGAACGCTTGTTGGGTAAACTGCCCACTTGACATAACTGAAATACTGTTTAAAAATGGCGTTAAACCCATCAAATCAAACTAAATCCCTCGACTGACTTACTCATATATGTTATGTAACAGGTGCTTCCGCATACACCATTTTAATTATGGTGTACGAACTTGTTCAAAATTCTTAAAACCGCATCTTGCGGTTTAGAAACCGCATCTTCCGGTTTAAAAGCGCATCTTGCGGTTTTAAAACTGCAAGATGCGCTTTTAAACCACAAGATGCGCTTTTTATACATTTGAACCTGTATGCATGTTCTTTTTATAAACCGCATCATGCGGTTTTTTTATCTTCCATTTCCGGTGATGTTACCAATTTTACGATCAGCCAATCAGAATGCCTTTTACATTTTTATGGCGCCGAAAAGCAGTTGGCGCCACATTCTGTTATTAACAGCCACCAGGATATCTTTGCAAAACTAGGATTTTGGCAAACTTCACTACCATTTCTAAGTGACTTAGAAACTTCTATTTATGTTTGGATGGTAGTTTATGGACCATTGAGCAATAAATGAATGAGTTTTGTAATATTTCAAAATTATTTATATACAAAAAAAAAAATCAATTAAAAAATTTTGTACGATCGAAAATTCGATTGGATATATGGTGTCCGATCGGAGATTTTGAAAATCCAGTCGGACATTTTTCACATATTTCGGCGTGCTGGATTTTTTTTCCGAATTTTTATCAAAGAAATAAATGGTATATTTAACTAAGTTTTCTGTTGTACAGTAATTTTGTCTGGGTTTGGAACGAATTCAGCGATAAATAAAAAAAATCCCATTTTAAAAGCTGGAAAAAAATTCGAATGGACATTTTCAGGGAAAAAAATCAGATTTATTGTTGGCGGTAATTAATATGATAAAATAAATACTCTTATACATAAAATGTTAATTATAATACTTGTTGCAATTCTTTGCGACCAAGTATGTTGCTATTAAATAAATAAACAAATAAATTTGACCTTGATCCCTCTCCCCCCCAAATATGCCCTTGAAATTTGTCGTTCTGCTATTCTGCTGGAGTTGTTCTGCTTTTCTGCTATTCTGACCCTCTGTTGATCCGTAATTTTCACGCACAAATTCGTCACATGTGTGAAAAAGTCGTACGAATTCCTCACACATGTGTGACATATTTGTGAAAATTTCGTTGGTACTAAGAGGTGGTTAAAAATGGGGCTCGAATATTTCTCAATACCTACTTGTGACATATTCGTACGTATTTGTCACGCAGTGTGTGGGGAATTCGTACGAAATTTTCACACGTGTGACGAATTCATTTGTGTGAAAATTACGGTTCAACCAAGCTTAAATGGATCAAGTGAGATAAGGACCTTGGATCCTATGTTACATTTAATGGCGACATCTCAGATTAGTCTAACGTATATAAAGGCGACCCTTTGTCCCTTTACCATCTTTATATTATGTTTTCAAGGTTTCAAGTAACAATTTATGATACAAAAAAAACGTGCAGCTAGGTCAGGGCAGACTCATATCCTTTACGTTAGAGTATTTTGTTCGGGTTAATAAAGAATTTAAACATTTCAGTTAAATAACCAATTATGTTAAGAAACATCTTTTATTTTAAGTTGTTGCTTGACAGACAAATACATATCTGGAATGATTATTGCATAGATGCTTCTTACACTGCACACATTATCTCTCCAAGCTTCCATTTTGAGGGTCATTCCTAACCTTAAACTTACTACAGATTAGGGAAAAATTCCTCACAGTGCCATGAAATTTTATTTATTGACAAATAAGTTTGTTTTATTGTTACTACATAATGTATGTAATCTTTAAATGTTTAAAGAATTATACCAAGACTTACTGTCTTTATATCTTTACTATTTTGTTATTGGCTAATTTGGTAAACTATCCCTATAATATATTTAGAAACTCGGCACATAAAATGTCTGCTAGTTTGTTTCAAGGAAGATAATTATTGCAAAACTTGGGAACAATATATTAGACCCTATTACAAAGAAACTATTCACTACTCATGTGCATGAGGGTTGTGCACAACATTTCATTACTTCATGGTCAGAATTTATTAAACCAAGTATGTTTTATGTCTGCTTGTTGCGCAAGGTGGGCGTACTTGCAGTGTTGCGGATTCCATTCAATGTAAACTCCAATTAAGCCAGTATAAGGGTGCATGCGGGGTGTTATATATTTCAATACCTCCCATTATTAGACTTAATTAAATCGAGTCTGGTATTATTTTCTTTGCTTGCAAAGGTTCTTCTAAAATATTTCATTCAACCGGGATTACAGCATATATTTGTTTTAATTTATATCAACATCTCATTGCATGTATACTCAAGATCCATTAGATGATACAGCTATTGCAGGCTTTGAATAGTTTGCAAGACACTTAGGCTATAGAAACTGGTAAATATGAATTAAAATTAATAAAATTTCATCCGGGTAGACGCATTTGCAAAATAGAGATTCTATTCAGCGTTTATCCGTAAATATATAATATTTCTAAATCACATACGTCAGTAAAATATTGTGATTTGTATGGGAAAACAAAATAAAATATGTTCTAAAGGTCGTTTGCAACCGAGTGGGTAGATGTGTTTACAAAATTTCTGTTTTCAATGAAGTGAACAAAAAGAGTTAATGATCCCGGATTCTGTTTTCAATCAAGTGAACAAAAAGAGTTAATGATCCCGGATACAGAGTTAAAAACTTGACAATTATCAACACATTCCGAAAATGATTGTCAATGGCGGATATACGCTTAAAGGGTACATTCATGAGAAATAAACCTCGCTGTGTCAAATAGTTTTGCTGTTTTAGTATTTAGTCTCACAAAAGTTTTCCTAACAAATGCAAAGTTGTGACAGGAGACCATGTATTTTAGTTCTAGTACGTTAGAAGTGCAATTACAAAGAAAAAATATGAAATTTGAATTGAGACATTGAGACTACTCATCGTGGGTTAAACAATAAAACATAAGACTTTTTGTTTTCAACGTCGCGATATATTTTTAATGACCTAAGTTATGTTTTCAGATCTTTTCAATTCAGTTGGTTTGTGTATGTTCGGTCTTTTTTTTATATAAAAATACGGCTTAAGATTTTTCAGATAAATTATTATACAAAACACATTCTAGCAAAATACATTGATTTCTACTTTAGAAATATGTATTATTTGACAACTTGTACTCATTGGTATAATCAGGTTACGCCTGTTTACGCCTAACTTTGGATTCGTCTTACGTCTGTTGGTGAAAACGTGGCAATTAAAACGGCTTAGTCGTTGTTACTCCTTTGGTCCCGAATTAAACGAAATTTAACCAAATGTTCAAATTAAAATGTTTAATAATATCTAAAATTAATTCAGTATCTAAACGTGGAGTCGGTATACCAGTGCACACCACAATACAATATACATATACATAACATATAAACCTCTACGGACAAAAGGCACGCTGAAAATGGGAACATCGTTTAGAAATGGTCAGAAACCTTGAACAGTGAACAACCTCACACTTTAGGATCTAAAAAACAAGAAACACATTAACAAAGCGGTAAACAAAAAAAATAAAACAAGTGGGCACAAAGAACAAACTAGTTGGGCACCGTCTTGCTTTGCTTTGCGTGTTCGTGCGTGCGTACGTGCATGTATATTTGTATGCGTGGACCTTTTAGTGCAAGAACTTGTGCAACAATTTTGCACCTCCTGTAAAAAGGATGAAGCCTCGGTGCCAATACACCTTTTAAATTCTTAAGTTAACATTAGCTGTCTCAGCATATAATAAATTAAACAATCTTCTTTAAGGTACTCAAACTATCAAATAAGTGCCTTTTAACTCGGGCAAATTCAGCATGGGTCATTTGGTACTATTTGCCTCAGGAACACACTCATGACCTTTCAAGATTACTTCTTTGACATCATAATTTGAGCTTTGAACTACAGACTGCACGGCCTTTGCAAGTGATAACTCTTTGTCATAGAAGACTCCGATTTTCCCATTGTCATATAGGATTTTTAGCTACTTTTTCAAAACGCCTAACAGTGAGAGGAAATAAATAACGGTGACTACCGGAAATCGCTGTTAAAATTTCATATTCAATATGTATCGAACTCGAGTGAGAGCTAATTATACATAAAATATTTACAAAAATAAACGTAATTAAGACAACTTTATGACAACTAATCATAACTTTTAGCAACAATTACCTTACCAGCAATTACGTACCTTATACGCTGGTACTGTATTACAGTTTATAATAGTACATGTATATTGATTACCAGACCTCTAGCCTGCCCAGTACGGGTTGTTTGGAGGTCCGGAAACCGGACCTCTAGATTCCGGGTCTAGAGGTAGCCACTTGTGGATAGGGATGGGCATTTTTGAGGGGGTTTCTTACTAGTCACCATGTATTCAGTTTGACAGAAAAAAAAAACAATTATAATCTACAAACCTTTTTAACTCTTGTACTACTTCCATGGCTTCTGACAAGTCGGTCAAAATGTTTGCACATCCGGGATTAGTCTAAATAATGAGACCTCGGGTAGACTGATTTTACATTTTAATATTTCACGCTGTCTACCTAGAGGATGGGGATATCGACCAGTCAAAAAAGTATAACGATATTCAACTCGCGAGTACAATTTATTTGGACTAATCCGGGATAGGATACAGTCATTCTGTTGACATTTCTAATCAACGCGTCCATCCGGACAATGGCGCTGTCTAAAGCATCTTGAGACTGTGACACTTCTAGTGACCTATTGATCGACTCCATACAACTCGAACTCGCTCAAGGAAGTTTCCGATGTCCATTACTTTGATTTGTCATTATTTGATATTAGCTGGCTGTTATTTTTGTTTTTTGTTTGTTGAGTCTTTCGCAAATCGCGCTCAAATGAATAACGAGCTTTCTCATTGGTTGATAGAAAAACAATACCCTACCGTACTATATGCATCCGGTTAAAGCCGGGTAAACCGCATGATGCGGGTTATGCGGGTTAGTATTTCACGCACAAACGGTTCAAAACTGTTCCAGCTCATCTTGCGTTTTAGGCACCGCAAGATGCGCTTTATAAACCGCATGATGCGCTTTTAAACCGCAAGATGCGGTTTTTGAGAGTTTTGGACCAGTTCGTATCCCATATTTACTAGCTAGTTCCTCGTTTCAACTATACACACGCACCGGTTTAGTTATACACTTGTACCTCATTTAGTCTTTACACTAATTCCCCGTTTTGTTGAAACACACAGTTCCACATTTCGTCGGTGCACAAACACCCGGTTTGTTACACATTTACCTCAGTTGGTTTAAACACAAAATTCCCCGTTTTGAATGTGAAAAAACTCATTGCTTAACAATTGAAGATAGCTTTAATCTAAAGCCTCGGATAATTTAAAAATAATAAGAATAAGAGTTGATAGAAATATAATGACTGTAGCTGCAGAAATAAAGAAGTTCCCAGTTGTTAAGTTTATAACTTAAATCCCCGATTGGTATCGTTTACATGTAAGTGTGTGTGCGTTTGTGTGTGTCTGTGTGTGTTTGTAAACGCTGCCAACTGGGTAATTTAAATTCGTATGAATACACACCAACGTACTGGGGATACGCCTCGAACCGGGGGAATTCCCCAGTTCATTTTAACAATACCACGTTATTCCTGACCTTCAAATTAGTCATCTCTCGAAATTTGAGCTTATTCTGAGCGATAGAAATTTATTCCCCGGTACGCCGGTTCTGGTCATACACATATCTCACACACAAACAGAATTTTACAACAGTGTGTATCTTTCTCCATTTACTGCAGTTCCCCAGTTTACCTGTATATACAACTCGTAGTACATACACACAAAGGTTTAAAATATATTCACTAATTTAACATAATTATGTTTTCATCATTATAAGCTCATGAGTGAAAAGATTATGTTGATTAATTCATCAATTACCAATTAAATATCTTTTAACGTTCATAAGACAGTATTATATATTTATGTTACCGCATATCTTTTCTGGCTTATTGTGTTATGCGCTTTTATTTCTATATTAATGACTTGATTTGACAATGTTAATGTTAAACTGAGAATATTATAATATACAGGAAACAACTCAGAATATATACATTCTATATATACATTTTATGTATATTCATCGCATTTAACAAACTTTCAACTTAATAATAATCTTATTAATGTTAAACTGAGAATATTATAATATACAGGAACACTACTCAAAATATACATTTTATATATACATTCTATGTATATTCATCGTATTTAACTAACTTTAAACTTCAAGCGCGGTGCTGAAATATACTAATTCCTTTTGAACTACCGTGCTGCATTTGAAAAAATAAATGTAGTATTACCTCCAAAGATGTTCATATAATCAGCTCATAATGCAATTACCTATGTAAATTCAACAGTAATTAATACAGCAAAGCCAGAGAATTTTAATACAGTTTCATTATTTGGAAAAATAAAACAACAACATTTGTACATTAACTGATTGATATTATTTACTACACATCAAAGAAAAGCATAAGAGGATCTGACTCCAGTACGTTTAAAATACTGATTAAGAACACGTGAAAATTATAAAACCTATATCATACAGTACCTAACTCATGCAATTATCTTAACACAGGATTTTTATGCTATTTTCGCACTGATTTTGTTTCAGCAATCGCAATGTGTTGAAATCTATGATGTAAAAATGTTTCAACAAAGCATATAGGCTCATATGTACATGTCAGAAATTATTGTATTGTACGACGATTCTAGATAGGCATAAGTATAGATATGGCATACGGTTATCAGAACGTGATGTTGTTTTTGTTTTAACGGTTAAATTTGATCAAAACTAAGTTTTAAGAAATTTTGTTTAATGGAAGGGGACGACCTCACTCAATTGCTAATCATTTTTATTAATTCAATAATATATCACATCGTATGTGTATTGTGGAAGCATTGAATTTGGGTAGTTTGGGGGAAAGAAGAGCGAAAAAAAGACTGTTGATTGAACTGACAGTGACGATGAACTCGAAAACAGAACATTACACAGATGAATTCCCTAGGTGTCAGAAAATGCAAAATGTAATGTATTGAATGATTGCCGATATCTTTATTTCTCATTACTCAAATACAGTCGTAAATGGGAACATGAAGACATTTTATTGCCGGGCCGGTGAAAAAAATGTTGTAAATTATTTTTATTGAACCGCCTCGGTAGCCTATTGGTAGAGCGTCCGTGAGAGGTCGTGGGTTCGATCCCCGGCCGTGTCATACCAAAGACGTAAAAAATGGTACTAGCAGCTTACTCGCTTGGCGCTCAGAATTAAGAGGGTAGTGTCAGTATAATGTGACTGGGTGGGGTATCATGTCACGTGTCTACGGCGTGATATTCCAGTGAGGCAGCACTATAAAGTTGGGCATTCACTGCTACAAGTAGACACCCGTGTTTATATGACTGAAAAATTGTTGAAAAAGACGTTAAACCCGAACACACACACAATAGATAGCTTTCAGAAAGATAACGACATTATTCAGTTTTACGTAATGATTTATTCAGTTTTTGGACAAACTTCCGGCGAAAAAATCTTGGCATATACTTTCAATATAATCTTAAGTGGGATACCCATATTAAACAAGTTTGCTAAATGTAGCATCATATATTTGGTTATTGTACACAATCAGAGACTTTTAACAGTATCATGTCAAACTTTGTTTTATAAAGCATATATTCAAACGAACCTGGATTACTGGGAAAAACGTCTATAATTAACACAAACAAAATTGTATGACTACAAAAACGGATCTGTAGCACTGTTTTTGGTAATGAAATTCAAGGTTTTGATCAAGATTTGAAATTAATGATAATTTAAGATTTGATAACCGTCTTTTCTCCAGAAGGCATGTTTTATGTATAATATATCGCCGGGTTTACATACTTATTATATAAATGAAATATTTCATCAACACTCATCAAGCGCGTAGCTACCTTTACGCAAATACGCAGCTGCGTAGTGAAAATCTGACAACCATACACAATTAATTGGCTAGTGTCATACAACGGAGATGGCTTCATACACTATCATTGCTTACTTCATATTATGTTTGAAGTACAGTAAACTCCGGTTTTAGCGAACTCATCGCGACAAGCAAGTGCGTTTTCGTTATAATCTGAGTTTGTAATAAAAATAAAGCGAACCTGTTTCTTATAGACATTATTTGTATAGCAAACTGATTTATATGATTAGTTGATTTAACGTGCATTAAAATTCACCAAAATTTGTATTTATAGTTTTATAACAATTTAGGTACAGTTTTGCAATTTATCTCATAATCCTACTATCTGATTGCTTATTTTGTAATAATCCTGACCATGTGAAATATTACAGTCATACGCTGTCTAGGAGGAAATTTCTATAACAAAATTATAATACAGTGTAAACAATTAATTAAATGTTGGTTTGAAATCGGAAAAATACATTTTTAAGGCTAAAAGCTTTTGAATATGACTTTTTGTGTAACACTGCAGACGTTTGTCTCGCATAATATTTACTTTATCTTGAGCTGAGCGCGAAACTATTGTAACGGTATATAAATAAAAAAAAAAAGATATAATAGCTTCACGCTCAGCCTTTGATATCATAGAAATATGTTATAATTGTACTTAAGTGTATGAAATTATCAACTATTATCCCATAGAAAATAAAATTCAATAGAAATCCATTCATTACACCTAGTTAAATCTTACGCTATTGACACCGGTACAAGTCATACGATATTACAGTATTTGACAATCAATTCACAGTGAGATAAATATGCTCTTTCTATATAATTGGTGATTTAATATTTTCAATGCGTACTACGTAACTAAATTATATGTTTAATATTTCGAAAGACCTTAAACAACATTTTTAAAAATCATCAAAACAAGATTTCAGTGTAATACTTGGTTTTAGATGTCGTTTAAATAATATTATATCAACAATCCCGCTATGTGTATATACTTGTTTTATAATTCAGTATTGTTGGTACGAAATCTGCCCAATGCTAATGTTAAAGCCTGAAATTTTCATAGTTTCGCACTTCGCCGTTGTGATCTCGTGCTTCGTCTTTCACGCTTCTTTATCATGGGAAGGCGATACCCGAAGCGCGAGATAAAAATGACAAAGCACGAAAATAGTAAAATAATACATTTTATATAAAAGATTTAGAACGAGTAAGGTTTTCGTGCAATGTTTAGCTTCAAATACACGCCAAAATGCACCATTTGTGGTTCTCAGATGAAAAAAAAATCATGGTGAGGATACCAAGACCCCTACGCATTACCTGTGCGTATTATGAAGAATGCCCTGGACATCCTGAACTGTATATATCAAATACAAACTGTGAACTATTTAAAGATAGTCTTTTATATTACTGGCAAATTGTATTGAATTGTTTGCCAGTAGAAATCAAAACCTAATTTTCATTGCCATGTTTTAAATTTAACTGTATAAAATTGATCGATGGATGAATGGATTTTAATGTTAACTCCATTTCATATATCTTGTTTTATGCATATATAATTTCTTTGATTTCTGTTAAATATTTGTTACTATATATATATACTATGTTTATTTCCGTCTCTTCTATATATGTATAAATCATAATACAATACAATAAAACCATTCCTAAAACATATTATATAGCCGCGTTTTATAAAATAGATACAAGAGACTGTAATAAGTGCACCCCAGCACAATTACAAATGTACTCTTAAAACAGCACTTAACATAGAATTAACATGGAAAACATTCGCAAGCACTTACAGAAGTCAAATGGTAAAGAATACTTATATTAAGTGAAGCCACTGGTTTCCATGTTAATCCTATGCAATAAGAAATTTACATAGAAAAAAATACATATGACGCTGTAAAATATTAAGGCAGGTTTTGGCAGACAACCTTATCATATTTAGATTAGTAAACAGGAATACCAGCTTATTATGTTTAGACATGTTTGTAAAATTACTATCAATGCTTACAGCTTTGTTGAACTGTTTACTATGATCAAAATACTCTTCATTCTAATCCAAAGAGGGCCCTCAAAGAAGAATAGATTAGCTAAATGGGACCGCTATAAATTAAGAATTTTCTGACTTACTTACTTACGTAAGTGACGAACACAGTTTAAATGACCAACACAGATCAAGACATTGCCCTTTTCGCCGACACACTAACCCGGCATTTATTAAGAGTGCATTTATCTTTAGTTTTGATAGTTTAGGATATGAAGGTATTATATTAAAACAACAATACCAAATGCATTTAAAATACCTATGACTGCTTTCATTTCACTCATCCTTGATCAGAATGATTTTTACACGACCTTTCAGGCACAACATGTCCTTTGTTTGAAAGAGCCATGTACGTTTGCTTTTGGTTGAAAATACTAGTATACTGCGGTAAATGTAGCAGTTTTGTGTATCAGTTTCCATGCTTCTACCTTTAAGATGTTATGCTATATTGTACATGTTCGTGATTTGGAACTCTAGATAGTATAGTTTGCTATTAAATAATGATCAGTTTCAAAAAGGAAAAGTGTCGAAAACTGGTAAAAAAGACTTTCCAAGTGTGGGATTCGAACCCATAACCTTCAAGAAATCTGAAAGATTACCTGACAGCGTGTAAAGCAACCTGGTTTTCTACAAGCATGACAGAAGAAAAAAGAAACATGAAAATCCATCGCTAACCAAATATATATGCCTCGAAATGATGTTTGTTCATCTTTTTGTTAATATCATTCGCGATTTGTCTCGGGCAGGGAATAACGATTTGTATGCAAATCGAGAACTGCGTGTCATTGCGGAGTTCTTGCCTCTACATGATAAAACCTGAAATATTACTTTGAAAATATCCGTAAATGTCTTTTTTCTAAAAACAAATCGAGTTTCACTAGTCTATTAGAGAGAAAAAGTGGAAATAAAAACGAATGCTATGTCACTGTTTTTCTTCCTGGTTTGGGGTCATGTGTTTGCCTCAGATCTATGTTATTCATATTAATCACCTCTATTACTATATTTTTTCGTCTTAAATTTAGATTTTACCTTCATTCGTAAGCAGGTAGTGAAACATTACCCGACGGGTCATGGGTTTATGTCCTACTCTGCAGTCGTCATTTTTTTTTACTATTTTGTAATACTTTTTCTTTTTGAAACTAACCATGATTAAATAGCAACTGGCACTATCTAAAGCTTTAATCATTATAATTTATACAATGTACTCATTATAATAATATAACATTTCAAAGGTAGGAGCGCAAAAAAAGTGAAAAACATATGAACTTAACTCCGATCGGACCGTTGTCTATTTCTAGTGTGCTCGGATACGGGTGATTTCCTTAAGCAGAATCATTCTTTAGTTATAGGAACCACTTATATGTTTTGATTCTTAATACTATTTTAATGTACTTACAATCACATTCAGTAATAACTGTCTTTGGAACGAATAGTATTCTTCTGCAAAGGGTAGAATGTTCGTTCACAATATTGCGTCTGTAAATCGGTTCTTTGATTTAGACGGAATTGTGATTTAGACGGAATTGAAGGAGAAATTGTCTGCTTAGCAATTTAGTTAAAACATAAGTGGGGACTGTAGTATACAATATTCACTTAATATCGAAGTTCAACCGCTTTTGTAAGTAATGCTTTTGATTGAAATAAAAAGTTGATAAAACCAGATACATTTTTTGTGATATATTGTGTTTCTGCATCATGTATCTGGCTTGTTCTTCGATCGTTTTATGTCTTCTTAAAACAATAGTTTTAATGTAAACATTTGACATAGGCAACTTTAGTTGAATTTTGAAAGGATTGACGTACCGCTTACAAACAGAATATAGAATTTCTCCGATTGCTGACCGCCTCTGTGCTTGGGTGGTTAGGGTCGCTGATTTAAAATCACCGTAAGCTCTCACTGATTAAGGGGGGTTGGTTCGAGTCCTGCTCCCGACCATGTCTCTTTTTGTAAGAAAGCTGTCAGTTTCTTACGGAGGATGGGAGACTATTACTGGATGTTCCCAGGAACTATTGTTGAGTAAACTGACCGCCTGACATAACTGAATACTAAAACGAGCATTAAACCCGTCAAATCAAATCAAATTCCTCGATTGACTTTACTCATATACACGTTATGCAACAAGTGATTCCGCATATATTAGTTTAATAGCTAGTTCCTCGTTTCGACTATACACATGCACCCGTTTAGTTATACACTTGTACCTCATTTAGTCTTTACACTAATTCCCCGTTTTGTTGAAACACACAATTCCACATTTCGTCTATACACAAACACCCGGTTTGTTATACACTCACCTCAGTTGGTTTAAACACAAAATGCCCCGTTTTGAATGTGAAAAATCTCATTGCTTAACTATTGAAGATAGCTTTAACCTAAAGCCTCGGATAATTTAAAGATGATAAGAATAAGAGTTGATAGAAATATGATAACTGTAGCTGCAGTAATAAAGAAGTTCCCACTTAGTAGGTTTATAACTTACATCCCCGATTGGTATCGTTTACATGTACGTGTGCGTGTGCGTGTGCGTGTGTGTGTGTGTATGTGTTCGGGTTTAGTGTCTTTTTCAACAACTTTTCAACTCGAATATCATGACAAAGACATCAATTCATAAGACTTAAGATCTTATCGAAGCATAGAATGCAACCAAGCAAAATAATAGCAAATTTTAAGTAAAAATAATTGCTATACATGTGTCCCAGAATTTTATTGTTATTATTGTGAAGAGTTCCTGAAATGTGCAACTCCTCTCATGCCTCAGAGCACCTGCCTTAGTGGAATTCTATTATTTAGAAAACATTGAATGGTCTACATGTTCCCATAGGACAGGAATTACTAAAGCCATTGAGTCTAAGTGTAGGGCAATTAACTATTGATGATAAGTAATGTGATTGCAGCCAATGAATGGCAGCCAACTTTCATAAACTTTTAAATGTGAATTAATGTGACACAACAGGATCATGAGCATATTTAAACTGGACAGTACAAAAAGTTCTCACTTTGTGTGGCAGCAGGATTTATCAATCTCTGCTGGTATCCACAGGCCATTCAAGAAATCTAATACATTAGAGAAGGTTGTGGGATAACTGCGTCTTCAGCGAAGTTCAACACCCGCAAACCATCAGGTGACTTCCACGGCTCATCGCCACAGCTAGCTGTCCAGACTGAACATCTGTCAACTGTAACAGTCAACTTCAACCCAAAATATAAGTATTATGGCTTTAGTATATACAGTTTCCAAACATTAGTTCGTTTTCATAAGCTGTGAAATTTCTTATTAATCTTACTGTCCTTAGAATATATTCATGATTTATCTGGGTATACAAAAATTCAATATCGAAGGTATATGTGTTTAAGATTGCTCGATCGACCATTGAACTGAGCCTTAACAGCATTTCTTTAAATCTTAAAAAAAGAACTTTAATTTTTGCAAATTTATACAAGTATATTTAATATGAATTGTAGTTTGCAATCACTGCAACAATGTTATTTTTTGTCAGCTCTAGGAACACAACATTGAATAATAGCCTTTTAACACTGAACTATATTTACTATATTAATTCTTAAGATATCTACATATAATATGTAACTTTTTTTGTGTTTTAATGCATTCGATAGGAATTAAAGCAATTGGCATCTATAATCCTTTTTTGCTTAGTACCTACTTAGTAAACAGTCATAAAGAGTCACAGCTTGAATTAGAAATTATTTCACATAAGTGCATACCTGCAAAGTTCATTCTTGTTAAAGTAGTAAGCTTGCCAGGTGTTGAAAAGTGGACATCTACTCCACCCTCTCTTACTTCCACTACTGTGCCACATAAACCATTTACAAGCTGGTCAGACAGGTATTGCAGTAACATGACCTGAAATTCATATGTTAAATTAACTTTTAATTGCTTACATATAAAACTACATTCTGTTGAATTAATTCATAGCTTAATTACTGTAGTGTATTGCCATATATAATAAATCCAAAATTTACCAGTATCATTTTCAGTGGCATGTAAGCATTAAATAAGCCTTTGCAAACAATACAAACTTGAACAAACCTACATCATTCATGAATGTACCTACTTGACATTAGTAAACTCTGATTTCAAGATGAGAATAAAATTTGTAAGAGGATACTTGAGAAGTATAGATGCTGTATTTACCTTTGCATTTTTTGTTAACCAAAGGGTCTTCTGAACTATCAAGGTGTTTAAGTGCCGCTCCTCCCCCTTGTCAATTGCTTCGAACTCGTAGACATCACCTATGAGTTTCATTAAGCAGTCTCTGTTGTAAATGTCAGCTTTAGCTAATATGTTTACGGAGAACAGTCTTGTAGTCTCTTGGCTTGGGGGTGTTAAAGGCCTACTTAAATGTTTCATGGTCACCTTTTCCAATGGCAAGATTGTTCACTATTTTAATAAATTGTTCATCTTTCTGTCTCATAACATGTAGCAGATATATACTATGAACTTGAAATACCCCAGACGGGAAACAAAATTCTCAAGGATCATTGTACCTTCAATTTCTATAACAGAGGAGAGTTGAAGAAAATCTCCTACAACAACAAGCTGTGCCCCCACAAAATACTTCACTGCTTCCTCTTACATGCCTTATAACAGCCTCTAACTTTTCAAACATTGATTTACTGAACATTGAGACTTCATCAATGATTAAAATGTCAGCACTTTTCAGTCTTTCTGCAGCGGCGCCATAAAGGTCATCAGATGCATCTTTTGAATGTTGAGTTGCTGCACTGTCAACCTCCCATCCCCTAAGCCACTCCACTTCTGCACTTGGGCGGTACATCTGAAATTATATGCATTTGCCTATAATGTTGAAAATTCATAAACCAACACAGTCTTGTCAAAACATGTTTCGCTTTAATAAGCTTCTTCAGTTGACAATAACATACAAATGGACGTCGACGTTTAGACGCCATAAATGGCTGATAAAAGTGCATCATGAAATAATACGTCTATGAATGTTAAATAATTTACATTATTATTCTATTTTTCAATGTAATAGTTGTAGACGTTATAATTTAGATAATACACATAAACTCATCATTAATTAACTGGATCAAATGATACATGAATTTCCACAGAGACTCGGCCAGTAAATAATATTCAAAGAAGTGGAAATAACAGTTAATTATTGAAGATTCAAATACAAAAGTTTTAAAGGTAGAATCTAACAGAGATTCATTTTAAAATTCATAAAGCCACGATAAAGGCACACTTTGTTATATATATATATATATATATATGAAGGATAGACATTAAATTATTAACAAGATAATTGAACATTTAAAAAATTAATCTAATTGTTTATAATATTATGCGCTAATTTATTTAACAAATACAATATATATGCCAGAATTAATCAAATTACGTTCCAAACAAAACTTGCAGACGGTACCGTCTTTATCAAAATTTTATATATAATAAAGGGAGGTAATAATTAAGATGCATTTTGTTGTTTTCGTAAAACGTTGACAAAAATATATTTATATTTACAATAAATTGAGAATACAAACATGTTAAAAATTAAAACTGAACACTTTTGGTAGTGTTAAGATTATACAGAAAGGTTACGTAACTATATAAAACAGGTAGTATATAATAGTGCAAAACTTAACTTCAACATCATACTCATAATACGGGACATTTCAGTTCTCATAAAAGTTACTGTGAGAATTTATACAATGATTTTGCATTCATACCGTTCGGACATAACGTATCTAATTTATGAATCCAATACGTCTCCTTGAGGAGTCTATCCATGTTATCACGCACTAAGTCAATCGGCATAAAAGTAAAGTCTTCCATAGAATGTTCAGTAGAATTGAAATGAAGAGCAACATTTGATGAAAAACTTGGGTCACATATACTTCTGATATCAAATTTATGACTGTTCATCCGTTTCGACACAAGTTGATGCGTTTGTCCGACATATTGTACTTTACACCTTTTACATGTGATTAAATAAATAACGTCACTAGACGTGCAGTTTCCACCGAAAAATATTTTAAAAGTTTTCCCTGTATTTGTACTCGTAAATATATCACTTTCAATAATACTGTCACAATGTGTACATCTGCGTCTGTTACATCTACTTGTTTTAGAATCCAAAGATTTTTTGTTTAGCGACGAATGAGTAAGATAATCCTGTAGGTTTTTGGGTCGTTTGTAAGCTAGAACAGGTTTATAGTTGCATAATTGTTGTACACTGTTATTGTTGGACAGTTTCAAAAGATCCCAGTATTTGTTTATTGTAAGTCCAAGATGCGGAAGGGACGGGTTATATGGGATCACAAATGGGATTAATGAGACTTCATCAATGATTAAAATGTCAGCACTTTTCAGTCTTTCTGCAGCGGCTACATAGTGGTCATCAGATGCATCTTTTGAATGTTGAGTTGCTGCGCTGTAACCTCCCATTGCATTTGCCTAGTAAATATAAAAAACTCTATGTTTGATCTAATGCATAATTTTCATCATTATATACTATATTTTACTTTAAAAGGGGCCCATCTCCAGATGTTTATCATTTGTAGAAAGTCCCTTAATTTCTTTGCCAAAATAAAACATGTTAAACACTGAACAGTGCTCTGTTTACCCTGGGACAGTAGATGTTCAAGCAGACCAGTAAATTCGAACATTTCACAGTCCACCAGGCCATTCAAATTTTTGAGGACATCATCTGCTGACCGACCATTTTAGTAATCTATTTAAAAAACCTTAAAAATAAGGTGGTGTTTATCTGGAGGCAAGTCCCTTAGATTTAATTAGGCGGTCTGTCTGTTGCAAGAATTGCATGTTTCTTAATTCTCAAAACTTGAAAAGTCAGAATCAACTATTGTGAACTTTTGTTTCAAATAATTGCCTCTAATCATGTCTATTTTGCAGGGCGGTTCCAACTGTGTATGTATAATGGGGCTGGGTTTTATCACCTAAAACTAGGATATCAATCATTTCATTCACAATTTCTGCTTGTTGTTTGCAAAAATGCATATCAGTAGTAATTATAATTGTTATATCATTTAAACCAGACTTTTAACTTATATGAATTCCAACGCTGCCTTATTGTTTCGAACCAAAGATGAGGATCGAAGATGTTGGGCGTATCAAAAATAGTTTTCAAACCACCATGTAAATAAATTTGCTTTATTTAATGGTTACTGCGCGCTTTATTTACATATGTATTCTTTAAATTGTACTGAAAAGTTATTTTATTATTGGCACATGTAATATGTGTGTAAAGGGAAGTACAGTCTGTAACATAACAGTCTAATAGTTATATAGTTATTCCCCTTGCTTCGCCAGACAGGACGCTGTGATCTGATATGACACATTCATTTCGATTCGCCCGTTTTGAACAAGGGACTTATTATGGAATGGAAATGTCCATCCGTACGTCTATTTGTCAACAATTACGTTTACAGACTCCAAATAAGAAAGTGTAATAGCTACAGCTTTAAAACGTTACGAGATGAGAAGACACAATTTGAGACAAATCGCTATTGTTCTCTTGGGTCATTAGATAAAAGATCAAAGTCACAGTGACCTGGAGACTCAAATTAGTTTCCGGAATAAAGTATAACAGGTACGGCTTTTAAACGTAATACAATGACTAAATACAACTAGTGAAAGATCACTGACGATTTTGGGATCAGTGGCTTAAAGGTCGAATGTCACAAGGACTTGACTTAAATTCTGTTATTTTATTTCATTTCCGTTCTCTACGTCACAAAGTATATTAGCTACAGTTTTCACACCTTACAGAGAGAATATCTGTTGTTGTTTTTGACTCAGTAGGTCAAAGTTCAAGGATACAGTGATCTTGAGACTGAAAATGTTTTCCGGACAGAAGACGTTGACTCAGTAGGTCAAAGTTCAAGGATACAGTGATCTTGAGACTGAAAATGTTTTCCGGACAGAAGACGTCGAACAGAATATAAGGTATAATTTTCAAACTTAATTTGATGATCAAGCACCACTTGAAAAAGATTCTTATTTTCTTACAAGTCAATATGTAAATGTCAAGTTCAGAGTAGCCACGACTTGCTAAATAATTTGCCTCTACATTGTTCGAAGCTAAAACATGGATTAACACCGAAATATTTGGTTTCATAGCTGGCCTACTTATACCTGGTCTAATTAAATTATACCGTCCTGTCATTCTGATACAATTGAAATTCAACACACCGAAAATGACATCATTCTAAAGACATATTTAGAATTACGATGAAGGTATCTACGAGAAATCATGCCATATTCTCAATCTCACGAACTGGAAAGTAATTTATTTAATGATAATCCTGACAAATCCAAAAAGAACATCTCATCCATAATAATCTATTTCATACACTTCTAACGATGCGCCTTGTTGTTTACAGACGACCGAGTGGGTAATCTAATACATATATCATTGAAAAGAATGTAACATTTACGGATTTAGACATATTTATTGTGTTTATGTCAAACCAATTATATCATGTTTACTAAATTTTAAACTTTTATGAATTCCAACATTCAGTTTCAAATACGCTCCCTTATTGTTTCAGAACCAAAGATGAGGATCAAATATGTTAGCCGTAAAAAGAGTGTTTCTCCTAGCAATGCTTGCCAGAATAAGTAAAGCAGAGAGATAATAAGGCACGTACGAAATACCAAGGGGATCGAACATCTACCAAGACGAATATATACCGTGAGAGGCCCAACAGTACCGAGATATACCTGATGAGGAGGATGGAAGGGAAACTAGAAATTTAGCATTATATTAAAGGTGTCGATGCTATATCAACAATTGTGGTCATGGATTTATTTTTATTTCTTCAAGGACATTACTTCTCTATAACAGGTCTGATGAAACCACCATGTAAATCAATTTGCATTATTTTATGATTGGTGCGCGGTTTATATACATATGTATTCTTTGCAATGTACTGAAAAGTTATTTTATTATTAGCATGTAATATGTATATAAAGGGAAGTACTGTATGTAACTTAACAGTTTTATAGTTATATAGTTATTCCCCTTGCTTCGTCACATGAAACACACCAGCGCCAGAAAGTGCGGAGAAAATTAAAGTCAATTGCGAGATTTTACATTTTCTAAGATTCCTACATTTAAGCAACGTCATAGCATAAAACAAACTGCCTAGTTAAGCCTGGAATGATTTTGTTTTCAAAATTGTTGAGAAGTAGAGGATACTTGTTTGTTTTAGTGTAAGATCGGAATATATTTCGCCAAGTGAACATTATACGAAATATTTTGACGAGTGGTGTTGCCACTAGTGAAAAAGTAAAGTATGGTATTCGTGGCATATTTTTCAATATTACATGTTGGACAAACACATTTTCTTATAACTAAATTATACCCGCGCAACGTCACTCGCATTGCGCCATGACATCACAATATCTTTGTTGAAATGTTGTCAAATAGTTCTATGAAGTTTTTTGTCTGCACTGTTCGCTATTCAGTCAGTAAATTTCAGTGAACACCCCTTGAAATAATAAATGGTATTGCCCAAACTGAATGATGGACCAATCCATTTTAGAAATTTAGCAATTAAGTTTAAATAAGCGTCGTTATAACATTACAATTTCAAGCAAATAAGCTTTACACGCAAAACTTATGTATAAAATTTTAAACTTTTTTATCAAGTTAAAAAGAGTCTCTAATTATAAGCTCGGATTGGACACCACTGTGACACGTTAAAACTGTTACACAAAAGCATTTGTCTCCCTTTATCTGAATTACGTAAACAGAAAGTAGTTTCACAAAAGTAAGACGGGTCAATAAAATGCAGGGAATATGTTTTTTTTTATAATTTTTGCCACAATTATATAGCTGAAGTATCAAATATCGCAATATGATAGTTAGTGGTTAACCTGCTATTATCTGTTTCACGTTATTAATCCAAAAAGAGACTTATAATCACCTTACACCAGGGTGCATTTGTTTTTTCGGAATAAAGTTAATAGTTTAGATTATTAATCGATTGTTAAGATTATAATTGTAGATAATCTGTAAAGAGTTGATCGCACATGATCGGCTATGTCGGCGCAGTCGTACGAGGGCGGTCGGAAAATATCCTGACATTTTGCTCTTTCTCACTGCTGAGGAACCGATTTACAGCTGAAATCAAAGCCCTGATCTCATATTTGTTTCGAGAGAGCATTTTTCAGCATATAATAAAAAGGTTCTGCAAAATAAATGTCGGACGGGGTTAGTTTTAGGCTATACGGAGGATGAAAGAACAATTGCCATTTGAAGGAGTTGATAAGTTGGAATGTAGATGAAGCAGTATGAGATTATGCATTCGTCATGCAAAGAAGGTCATTTTTTCTGGGCTAGACAGGAAGGCAACTTTCTCAGTTTATTTTTAAGTGTTTTTTTTTTTTTTTTTTTTTTTTTTTTTTTTTTTTTTTTTTTTTCAAAAAGCATCTAGCAAACCTTCTCAGCATACAAACATACATTTCGTGAACTTACTAAAGTTGAAAGAAAAGTTACGATCAGGTTACCCTAAACAAACAACTTTTAATTTTAGGCGTAACAACCTTATTTAACTAAAACTGTAATATATTTGCCAGTATTTCACTCTCTAGTACACATGTATGTACACAGGATTGGCTTGGTACATTTATATCTGCCTTTGTATGTACATTGTATTCTTGTAGTTACAATGATGAGTTTCCTCAAACTTATAGCAGCTAATTATGAAGCGTATTACATAATTAAAGCTAAGTATCAGTTCTTTTGACTATTTCCATTTGACAGGATTAGCAATGACAATGTACGCTATAAATGCCTGTCCACAACCTGCTTGATACAATGTTATTTGCTACATACGTGAACATCTCTCAGGGGGTTGCTTTCAATACGTCTAATTCCTTAAGATGACTTCATTTTGATATTTTTTGCATGATAGAACAATCTATCCTTCCAGTAGTCAAGTGCGCTTCTTGAATCTTTTAACACGGTATAACCATAAGTAAAGATATCCTATGCCTTTGGTGTGTCTTTTCAAATGCATAGGATATCTTTACTTGAAGTCACAACATGTGGTGCACTAACTGGTATGCCAAAAAGACGGCTTACTACGGAATTAGTCAGCGTGTACCAGAACTACTAATAAATAGCAATCTGTTTTACTATAGAAAATACCAGTGTGTATCAATGTTGGTTGCTCGTAACATTATCCCCTTGTGTTTTTTATCTGCGGCAAGCAAATGTGTACTATGTGTACTATGTCGCATACCAGTTAGTGCACCACATGTTGTGACTTCAAACTTTTGGAACAATACATGGTCATGTTATAAACAAAGGTATCAGTCTGTAAGTCAGTAAATGGTGCCTGATAAAATTCAAGTTCCTAAAGAAAATAGACAACAAAAAAGCATCTAAATTAACTGATTTGCAAATTTCTAATATTTAGAAGCATGTTTGGGGAGAGACATTAATGTATGAACATACTAAATAGCTGGCCTTCTTATTCTAGATAAAATTGACAACTTTCAAATGGCTACAGCACAGAGCAGGATCTGTTTTAAATGTCTGTACCTTACATTTTTACATTTTCTTAAAGAATATTGTCAGTGCTGAAAAAAAAAACATCAAAAGAAAATTGGGGTGGAGGGGGGGGGGGGGGGGGGGGGGGGGGAGTCATGTACTTCAGTCAAACAAACCAACTTCATGTACAATATCAACTAAAAATGATACCCAAAATTGTATGACCTATATTTCCATAATAAATCTGTCATGCTATCATATTATTGCAAAAATGATTCCTACATGTCAAAGATAAATCTGTTATGTGATTCCAGCAAAAATAAATGTCAAAAAGGAAGGAAAGCTCTACAGAGAGATCCAGTATACTTTATGATAGTTAAACACAAACTTTCATGCTTTTTGTCAATTTGCCAATACCAAATGGTTGTTTGTCTATGCTAGTGATATGTTATCTATGTTTAGATTATATGAAACATACTTTATAGATATATTTCAATTTCAAGGAAAAAAAAATTTTTCAACACATTTTTACCTCCCTTTTTAAACTGATTTCAAAGGAGGTTCCAGGGCAGATACAGAGTGTCTCCTCCCTTTTATAGGATTTGGGATACATTAAAGTAATTTCATGCAAAATTTGGTGTTTTCTTCACAAAGGGGAACATCTTGGCCATTTTAGTTCCAAATCTTACTCGCTAATTAACCTGATTTTATGTGGTTGTTATCGAACAGTTGTGAAACTAAGCAGTATGTTTATTAAAAGCAAATGCATAAAGTCCGTGGCAATGGTGCGAGTGTTTTACAGTTATGAAAAATGCGCCCTTGTATCTAGATATGGTTTGAACTAAACTCAATATCTTATAATGACAACTGATTCGAATAAATGATGCATTTTGAAGGACACGACCTATCATTTAGTGCGGGACAATTAGAGAGGACTTGTAAAATATATTTTAACAAAGTTTAAAACTATTTCAAACGTACACATGTAAGTTAATATCTTCCTACATTTCTGGGTGGTTAAGGTCGCTGACTTTGCATCACTAGACTCTTACTATTGTGGATATGAATCTTCAATCTGGGTATTAAATTCTTTTTATGTGAGGAAGCCATCCAGCTCGTTTAAAAAAGGTCCGTAGTTCGACCCAGGCCAGGTCCCACTCGTTCCCCCATAGAGGCACACTGTGTCTCCCTACACCAAGTTAAGCTTGAAAATCGTCTTATGATCTATAAATGTGTCTATGTGACGTTAAACCTAAGAGAAACAAATTTTTTCCTACATTTCTCATCAGGCAGGAAGTCAAACGACTGAAATTGTTTGTTTACTTTTGTGCTAATATAGATAAATTTATATATGTTCTTGTCTTCGCTTTGTGTTTTCTGCACATGGTTATCTGTTATGTTTAAATAATTTTATCTTTAATAAGTTAAATCCTAAACACTCAAACACTGTACATAGGTTTCTATTTTCACAAAATGGGTTGTTCTTTGAGTGCATGCGTGCATGCGTGTGTGTGTGTAATTTTGTACTATTCTTATTTTTATTTCCTCATTTTTTTCTAATATTTTACATATGCTTCCTTATCCACCTTACTCTGGTTCTTTTCTTCTGCAAGAATCCTCTTTTTCCCTCTAAGAACTTGCATAAAAATATTTGGCTAAGACTATAGTTTTCTATGATAATACACTGTGGTACATGTATGCTTAGGGGAACCTCCTTTGCATGGCATTTTATAAAACAAATACATGTATTCTCTGTACACCTAAAGTATTAATCATAAAATAATGATATAGATTTGTATCGCATTAATTGAATTGACAAGTATGTGTGTCAGTTATAGATATGCATATTGTCAGAATTGGCTTCAGGTGGCAATACATCAAATCAGATGACGCAAACAATGGATATTCATGTATCAATTACAATACATGTGAGGTTATTCTTGTGTTTCTGTGCTCAATACTTCGCATGGACCTACTCGTACCTTTTAAGTTTAGAATGTTGTATTATGTTCTTTATTTTTCATAAGTTTTTTTCTTCGTTTTGTGTTGGTATTCTGCAGCAGCCGTGAAGTTCACTTTTATTCCATCTTTATATGCGCTAGTATTAGTACAGTAAGCATATTGTTTATTCTATGATAAAAGACGCCAATCAATTAGTGAATGTCGCAATTGTTAATTATTAAACAACTTCAAACCACCTAATGATAGCTGTCTTTATACATTTCAAAGTTTGCTATCACATTTACTTTAAACGATAATCCTTCTTACAAAACTGTCGCGGGCTTTGTGTGTCGTCTGCGTAACACAGCAATGACAAGAGTTAATAAACGCATTGCAGTCTGGGCTAGTTCTAAACTTCGGATTGGTTTAGCGGTATCAATAGAATAACTAGTAATAGTGGTAAAGGCAACAATAAATTAAGGACATACTGTACATTTAAATCTGAATTTATTGTTGAGGATAATTGTAAAATTATTCTGCCAAGAAAACATATGTATGCCTTATGTAAATTTCGATGCGGTGTTGCACAAAAACGTATAGAAATTTTAAAGTGGTAGATATCCTTTCCGCAGCCTTAACGTACTAAAACGTATTAGCGTCTGATGGCCCTTCCACGCGCATACATTTAGACGGGGTGACCCCTACGCGTGACCCCTGACTATCTACGAATTAAAATGCGGCTTTCGTTTTCAAGTTTAGCATTTCTGCTTTCAATTTATTTACTTCCGGAGATAGCTGAAGGTCGAGTGACGTCATTTTCTGTGTTGTCAAAAACATACGTATGCCTGGCGAGATTGCATAAATATGTGCTGGCCGCCCATTCTGTCCAAATATTGTGGAAGATGAAAAACATGTAATGTTCCTTGTATAATGATTTAAGAGAGTCTGTTTTCAGTTATGTAGTTAAAGACAATGAAAATTTCAATAATTTGTCAGAACAAGAACAACTGAAATACCTATTTACAAACCTAGTGTTAATAAGATCTGATATTTATATAAATAATTTTACATAGAATTTTAGACATATTTTACTAAATTTGATTAGTTTTAATCACTTTCTGAAATGCTATGAGAGTAAATTTCTTTAAGAAGTTGGTATTAACCGTGTTGCTCTAGATCTGAACTGAAGTATTATCCATTATCTTAAATATATTTTAATGCACTTGTGTGTTATGCTTTTTTATTTTTAGTCTTCATGGTCTATGTAAACTTTCTTAATACATCCTTTTTAGACATGAACCAGTCAGGATTAATGCCAACTTCACAAATCTATTTTGTGTCTATTAGTATGGCTTTTAGTACCAACTGTTATAATAAATACGTATCATTGGTAGAGTACTACGGTTTATATAAATGTTGTTTTAATATTTCATAGATAATTTTAATACTTATCTATGATAGTCGTTTATAAGTCTGAAAAGATTGGCTGCGTACAAAAGTTTTAGCTGTCTTTGTATATGAATACATTGTATATATGTATGTTTGTAGACAAGACAAAACAGTTACTTCAATGTAGACAACACTGGATTGTCTGTGATTAACAATAGTTTGTTTTCTTATGAAATCCATCATTGCACTGGTGGAGTTTGTAGTCATTGTAAATTTAAGTTATAAGTCTACAAATTCTTGCAAGTGCATACATATTCTTCATTGTAATCAGTTAGGTTAATTATTGTTAATGTAATGTGACTGACTGAACTAAATATCTTAGTCACGTGTTCATTAAAATATGGATTTGACTTCCACACTTAACATATTAGTACACTTTGAGGTAACTTTCCCTCACCATATTCAATTAAACAGATACACACAGACAAATGCAGGCACACATTGCGTGTGCAGCACACACACATTTACACATGTCTGTATACTTTTTTCTAAGTAATGGACACAAACACAGGCAAGCACACACACACAAAAGCACACACAAGCACACACACACACACACACACACACACATACACACATGAGCACATACATGATTATACGTATAAATCTATACTGTTTTAAGTCATCTTGTGGATTTTGGTGAATTTCGATGTTTGTAATATTATTTTTTACCGTTTTATATGTCTCTTATAATTCTAAAATTGAATGGCTATTTACATTATGATTTAATGCTGTGCTGTATATTTGTATATACTTGTAGTTTGTAAACGGAAGAGGCTGAAATAAAAAAAATACAATAAATACAACAGCTGGTAGAAATTGATGAAATTGTTATGAATGTTCCTTTAAATTAGATAGTCCTCTTTATCTGTTGCCCATGGAAATTAGTTCTGTACAGACCTTCTCTTGCCACGCAATTAAAGATTTCACTGGTCTCACCCGTTCATTTTCTGTCGCTACATTAAAGTGAAACTTGTTGTTTACGCTCCTACACATAGTCTTGTAATTATCATAATCATTCCTTTCCTATTGGAAATATGAACACCTTTGAGGAACAACACAAATAAGATTTTGATTTTTATCAATAATTACTGATGATAACGTTTTGAATAAAAATCAATTTTAAGATGCTGTTCTCGTCAACTGCAAAAACACAAAAAAAAGCAAAATTAACTGTTTACATCTAAAATGGTATCATTTATTTTATGCTAACTAATGAAATACGGTATTCTATCAGTAAGATATTTTTATATCTCATCACTCACACTGTGAAAATATGAAATCTCTATTTTCACACTGTGAGATATATAGCTCAGCCCCCTCATATTGTGTATGAATTTTAAATTATTTGCTTAAAACAGGATGAAAATTGTAGTCGTACTTTGTTCTTTATAGTATATTTCTCGATTCAAATTACTAAATGAGAATTTCATAACATTATGCAGCAAAAATAAAATAAAATGGAATTTTATGTTGTGTGCATCTTACAAACGTCACAACACGTCTGACGTCATGTCTGTTTACGCGCGTCTGTTTCCCGTGCTGAGATTAAAAATTGTTGCAAAATGAACATCTCAATGTAACTGAGCAAATAATAAAAAGACAATTTGTTTGTTTTGAGTGAATATTGAATATATCTTACCTCGAAATGAAAAAAAAAATGTTCACATTTCCACTTTTCACTGACAGAGATATAATCCATATTCACTCAAAACAAACAAATATCCTCTATATATTTATCTTATAGCATGTGAATGATTTCGTGATTTTTTTATCTGTTAACTCAGAAGATTTGATATATGTAGTATTTTAGTTCAACAATCAATCAATATAAATTAATATAAATACATTATTTATTATCATATAGTTTTGTTTATTAAGCCGCAGCACTCCCGGGTAAATAGGTGTACGGTATCAAAAGTAAACGCATACACTCTCACTAGATGTTTCTAAGCAATTGTTGGATTTGCTAAATGTATTTGACATGTGCGAAAAATGTTTACGTCTAAATAATGTAAAAAATGGTAGACAAAATGTTTTGTAATACAGTTAAATATACTAATTCTGTGATTAAAATGTATTTGATATGTGCGGAAAATGTTTACGTCTAAATAATGTCAACATGGTTTACAAAATGTTTTGTAATAGATTTAATCATTTCTTGAAATCTATAGAAATTATACTAATTCCGTGATTGAAAGTCAATGTATAGAGGATATTTGTTTGTTTTGAGTGAATATGGAAAATATGTCACTGAGAAGTGAGAAATTTTCAAATATTTTCACGAGCGCGTAGCGCGAGTGAAAATGTGAAAATTTTCTCACTTCAAGGTGTATAAGATGGTATACTTATACATGCTTTGTATGAAGAAAATGAGAAATAACAAGTATCTAGTTACAAATTGACAGTAACATATATAAGGCCAAGACAATGTGTTTAACGTCTAAATATATTATTAAGTTAATATAGTAGTATGGACAGTACTTGATGTATTAAGGTGAGTTTGGACCACACTTTGTTTCTACAGTGTAAGATAGTTATTATTCTATGTTTATAAAACTATATTGAAAAGAAAATGACTGAATAAGTTTGCAGATGAAGTTTTGAAAAGATATTAATTCAGGGAGGGCCTAAATTTGCCCACGTGTCATCTTGTAGAATAAGCTGTATTATACCAGTATTATCAGAATGATTTGCATGAAATTCATGTGGAAGGAAAAAGTAGATCACTAGGTCGTGGTGGGTCTTTAAGACGTCAAAGCAAGCGCGTTGCTACAGTTATTTTATAACCTCTGGTTTTATCTTGCATGATTAGTTCTATATTTAAGTACCGTTTTAGCGGACATGTTACTGTTTATAACGGTTCAAATTATACTAAACTGCACTTTACGATAAGAAAGTTTTAAAGCCAGCCTACATATTAATCTGTTAAGCATATCTCGTATACACACAGCACCTACCACACATTTAAGTTGCTTTATGAGATAGGGCTCACAAATCATTTTACAAGAGACTCAAAGACTTGGCGTATGTCTGTCTGTACCAAGAAAAAAACTCATGGCTCTGTTCTGAGTTGCTTCCAGGCTAGATAAAGTCCTTGTATCCAAAATTGCTACGCCAAACACAATCCCTGGCAATAACATAGAGAGTAATAAATTTCTTACAAACACCAAGAGCGCTTCTGGCTTCTTTAGAAATAAGTTAATGAAGCTGTGAAATTGTACCATCGTTATATTCAAAGTAGTCCAACATTTTTCATCAAATTCCTAGGATAAAGTAAATGAAAATGAAGAAAGTAATAATTAAAAACAATAAACAACTCCACTGAGCAGAAGTAACTACCTCTTGAATCCAAACATCGAACTTCATCTATAATTGCTGCCGGTAAATCATCCGTGTACATCTGTCTCGCTAATAATATCGATCGCTCGAACTTCTAAACAACTGTTACTGCACTTAGAAATACATGCAATACAAAAATAATTATTTCTTGATAGACCTGAAAGTTTTGCTGGCAAACGGAAGGGGTTGCTTATATGTGTCGTTAATTTCAACATATCCAGCCAAGGCATATGCTAGCTTTACGATAGGTTATGATTATTTATTACACATAGCGTTAAAATAGGAAGGTTTTCGTCTGTCGTATGCCCAATATCCTTTCCACAGCCATAACGTAACTAAACGTATTTGCGTCTGATGGACCTTTCGCGCTTCCGTAGAATCAACATTTATTACACGAAATTCAGTTTAAAATATTTCTGGAATGTCTAGGTCTGCAGCTCTTAAGTACGGTTATATCTGACATCCGAGGCATATACGGACGCTTTCAGACAACATCAAAAACAACCTTTTGAGCGATTTGATGAACTTCCAAAATTATCAATGTACCCTTGGTTAGTTACGGACCCCTGTGGGATTTGTGCTTATCTCGAACTCAAATATCTACATTCATTTTCTTACTTCCAGAAATAGCTGAAGGTCGAGTGACGTCATTTTCTGTGTTATCAAAAACATATATATGCCTGGCATAAATATGTACCGGCTGTCCTAAGGATATTAGGTTAATCATGAAAACCAACGTGTTAATACTTTTAGCTGAAAGAATTTGATAATTAGAAAACGTGCAATTTGGGACCGAACTCGGACCGTAACAGACACTATTTATCTTTTATTCTATTTCACGAGTAATGAGAAACCATTTCATTATCTCACGTTAACAGACTCAAATGAAGTGAGTTTCCTATACATTTCAATTTTGGCTATTTTCTTGGGTCCAATTTTGTTTTCAAATCCTCTATGTAAGTAATCATATATATGATTGACTACCTGAATTTTCTCACTGAAAACTCGGGGCTAAAGTCAAATTCTACACTGCATCAAACAGTTTGAACTGAAAAATGTGTAACAAGCCTACGCATCTTAAGTTACAAACACATCTTTATCATCAAGCTTACTGTTGTAGATTTATATTAGATACAATGACCCGTTAAGTGTCATTTAACGCAACCCTGTATCTATACAAAAAGATAATAGATTTGTAATTTCAACGAACACTTGCGTTTTAAGGGTTATAAAAGTAGTGAAAACATTTGTTTGTATTGATAACGTTTATACACATCCTGTCCGAACAAGTGTATACTTAACGCAAAAAGAAGCTAACATTATATCGGAAATAAAAGTTAAACTAGAATTTCCATTTACTTAGGTAGTTTTAAAGAAGGTTATTCATTCATGACATTTTTCCCTTTTCGTATATTTTGTTAGATATTTATTAAAGGAACAAAAAGATCCATTACACAGAGTTATATCCCTGTAAATGAATGTGTTTTATTGATGTTACATAAACTGTTGCAGTTACCACATTTTGTTACCACAAGCTGTTTTTTTTTTCAATATAATTACAACTACATTTGATAGATATCGAGGTAATTAAACAACCTGAACTCAAAGGCATGTTTTAAAACGAGTGAAGCTTTTGAAATAACTTGTTTCCAAATTTTCTTGTTTGCGCAACCAAAACAAGCAAAGGGAGATAATAATTTTTGCTTAAACTTGAATTTCTAATCCATTTTAGCTAAATATATAGTTGTTATGCAAATCGTTTTAACAAAATGATGAAATAGGTCTTATATTTTCTACCGATTCTACGAAAAGTATGTTTATCAAATTTATACTTAATATGTTAAAACAACTTAATCGTAACTTGGAAAATTGGAAAGGAAAATCGAATAAATACAACTCCAGTGACAATTTAACTTGGACTAGGCGCTAAATGAACACAAATAAGTGTGAATAATCAGATATTAAAGATTCAAACAGATCCGTTTCTCGACCAACATATGATTTAAAACATTTATACAAATTTCATTATGGATTTGACTGTCATGGTGGCTAATTGTTTTGGTAGAACTGTCGAATTTACAAAAGATATACTTTAAAAGGAAAACTAAATTAAATGTCCGTATGTTTGGTTCAGAATCATGTTATTACAAAATTAAGTTCGATTGGATATAATTTACTCCAAACTAAAGTTTCTGGAAAGTCTAACTTTAATCTAAATTAATGCAGAAAAGTAGTTTTGATTTTCATTCCTGATCGCTTTCTCAAAAATAAAAATAGAAAATGGAAGCAATTACAAAACTAAATTTATTACACAACTGATGTATGTACATGTTACTAGATTGAGAAAATGACCGAATGAGACCACATGAAGGAATTTAACATATTTCTCTCATGCCCTAATGCGTAAATCACATATAAGGATTTTACACATTCCTCTGATATTAACATAATGTGTAATATGTTTGAATATTTTATACTTTATATTTGATTTTGTGCATTTCCTCAAAAAGCCTATTATTTATGAATTACTACTGCCATAGCCTAGTGTATATTTGTATATCAAATGAGTGCAGCGCATATAAAGAAAACAAATGTGGGCCTTTAATTGTCATTTATGTAAAGGAGAAAAGCCGAAAACTGTCCATTATGTGAAAGAATGGACGAATCGAGGCGCATCGCGCCGAGATTGTCCATTCTTTCACATATTGGATAGTTTGAGGCTTTTCTCTGACTTAAAACACGGTCCTCACGAAAAAATCAAGATTGTCGTGATATTATATAATGTCTCTAATATTGTCCTCTTTGAGGCGAAGACAAATCATAGATGTGTGTCTCTGTGCTAAATAAAAATACCAAGTCAAATAGAATTTAAATTAGACTGCATATAAATATTTATTGCAATTAAAAGCTTTTTAAACACTAATAATTAGGGATGGGAACGAATACTGAAATCAATATTCGAATATTCGGTTTGCCATATTCGAATATATTCGAATATTCGGTTAGTTTTAATGGAAGATTTAAATTCTTATTAAATGATTGGCATATACACAACGTATTCATTTGTTTAAAGCGTGGATCATCGTAAATAAGGCCAAAAAAATGTTTGTTTCGGGTAACCCGATCATACATAGCGAAACCCGCCGATCCTAGCGTTTTATTTCACGATTCTGTCAGTATAATCATGAACATATTTAACTAATTCAGTGTTTTAGCTTCAAAATGATACAAAAAATCAAAACGATTATAATTTAGACCGTCGCAATTTTATCTAAAAATAGCAGGTCGTCCCATTTAAACACGTGACGCGCTGTTGTATTACCGCCGCCATTTTGAAAAATTTCAATCGGCGTGTAAAAATCGTCGTGTAAAATGCAAGTAAGGCAGACTTAAACGTTTTTCTTGAATTTATTATTAACTACTTCAAAATATAATTCGAATACGGCCGATTGCGGATGAAAACCGATTCTGCGGATGGTCTGAAACGTCGTACAAAATATTGTGAAAAGATCGACAATATCTACGTTTGGTATTGTTTTCGAAAAAAAAAATCTACAACTTGTTACATAAAACAGGCGCCAATAAAAATGAACAAAAGATAAAATGATATCACATTGACGCCTAATACAAACTGTTAATCCGTAGCGATGACCCCAGGTGATTATGCATTGCAATTTTCTTGTTAATTGGACATCTTTTGACATGCATCTGACACATTGACGCCTGTTGCAAACTGTTAATAAGTAACGATGGCCCCTGCCAATTATGCATTGCTATTTTCTTGTTAATTGGACATCTTTTGATACGTGATAAACTAACATGACATGGTTTTATTCTGTATGTCTGGTTCATATTGCCCAAAATCAATGAAACTTATTTTGAAAAAAAAAAATATACAATAATTTACGAATATTCGAATTTGATTTTCATATTCGAATATTCGACCGATTTTCGAATATTCGAATATTCGAACATTCGTTCCCATCCCTACTAATAATACTCTGTGCTGATGCTTAGGAAAGTTTCGAACATATCTCGTTTTGTCATATTTATGAATGATTTGAAGTACTTTTACAAAAAGCAAAATTAAACTTGGCCTTATGATGTATGTATTGATAGTTGCCCATGTTTTGTTCGTGCTAAGTTTGCAGTTTTATATATTAAATAAGTGATTCAATAAATGACGGGTCCAGGTGAAGACATTCTAAAATGTATGTATATGTATTTTATATCGTTATTAGAAAACAATCGTTTATATCTCGTAATTACGAGATATTCTTTCAATTTTATTAGAAGAAAATATTTTGTTGTTACAATAAATAGCATCGTTATTGCAAGGCAATTGTATTCAAGTTCAATTAAGATCATTACGGCCAAATTTTCTGGTAGTACCGAAATGTGCAGTAAAACTTTAGGGAAATTGACGTTTTTTTTTTTTTCTTTATAGTACAAAAGTCAAATTGCACATTTCTGGGTAGGACTGCTACAAATGTCAGTTATGGCACAAATTTAACCAATTTTACACGAACACTGAATGATAAAAGAAAGGTCTGTAGCATTTGAAAAAGAAAGGAAAATTATGTTCGATTATTCAAAGAACAGGTGGAGCTATTGGACTCCAGTTTGTTTGATTCTGCCCACTGTTTTCTCGTTTAGGGCACAGCCATTATTTTATTTGGGGACTATTCGCCACTTTTCATGGATTTGCACTCTGTGCATCATTGAAGGTTCCATGTGCACCGTCGTATGAATACATCTGCGGATGTCTCTAAATTAATTCCACTACCGTCCATAAACAGGCTCAATCAAACCGAGCCTGCAACATTTTCGGTTATGTCGTGTTATATATTAGGCGACCTGTGGTTTTCCACTTTTTTTATTTCATCCATGCGTCGATGTCCGCGTCGGCGTCCCGATTTGGTTAAGTTTTTGTATATAAGCTGGCATCTCAGTAGCCACTTGTGGTAATAGATTGAAACTTCACACACTTATTCACTTTGATAAATTGACTTACACTGCACAGGTTTCATAACTCTATTTTGCATAATTTTTATTAAGGTTTTATATGTAAGCTGGTATTTCAGTACCTACTAATGGAAATGGATTGAAACGTCACACACTTGTGATGATCTGACATGCAGTGCCCAAGTTCCATAACTCTACTTTGCATTTTTACAAAAGTATGCCATTTTTTCGACTAAACAATTGTCGGTTAATTTTTTGTATGCAAGCTGGTATCTCAGTACCCACTAATGTGAATGGATTGAAACTTGCACATTCGTCCATTTTCATGAGCTGATATGCATTGTACAGGTTCAATAACCCTTTTTGCAATTTTACAAAATTATACCTCCTTTTCGACTTAAATATTCATTCAATTGACAAGGCTGTTGAATAGTCGAGCGTTGCTGTACTCCGACAGCTCTTGTTTTTACATTACGTTGCCTATTTTCATCTACTTTTTGACTGAAAATGCCATACTAGGTGTGTATCTGCGATACTTTTCTATTGCGATTTAGGATAACACAAAGAGGACTTTATTACTTTCTAACGGTTGAAGATTTAAACTAACATTCTGTAATTACTTTTGGCACATTGTTTGATTTTCATTTGACTGATAATTTGTGGGGCGATTTGGCTTAAATTCATACGTTCCTCTTCAGGTTTTTTATTGCAGTTACAAGTTCTGTAAAACGTTGCAGTTTAAATTTCGAAACTTTCGAATTTCTTAGGTTAATGTACTCACACCTCTCAACGCACAGGGTTGTTTCTATACCTGTCCATTATTAACCTGTACCTGTCCATTCTTAAAGTATCCATTATTTTAAGAATGGACAGTTACAGGTTGATAATGGGCAGGTATAGTAAAATAATCGTGTGTATAGAACGGTGTCGGTACAATAACCTATATAATAGACAAAACTAACAAAGGATTACATCACAACCGTGTTTTAATTGCATATATCAGTACAGACATGATAACAACCCGCTTTATTGAGTAAATAAAACAAAACGTTCGTGTAAACATGAATATCCACTTATCATTATTGAGAAGTATACTTTTGTGTATCTACTAAACATTTTCCTAATCTACCAATCTACCAGCACACGGATTATGTACATTGAAAATGTGATAATGTGATCATAGGCTCAATATTGGATCTTGTTATATGTTAACTTCCGCATATTGCAACAGAGTGTTTTAACTGATTGTGACGAAGTGTTAAACACATTAAGTAATCGCAGGTAAACTATCAAGTCTCCTACCTGACAGTGTTTTATATACCACGGAAGTTATATAGTGGAAATAACAGTTGGTTTTGAACGTATATACAACTATGTGAATAGTGTTTTTTGTACCAACTTACCTGTCAAATGGTACAGAATACATCAAAATCGGTGTTCAGTACCATTGAAAGATATTCAGATATGGACATATATTCAAGAATTATGATTTGAAAAGTTAGCTATGGATAACATTTGGGTAAAAATCTATAAAAGATGAAATGACTCATAAGAAAAAACCAATTACATCCTTTACGGATATGGATAACTCCACCACAGACAGTGTAGAGACTTTAAACAAATTGAACTATGAAGAAGTTTTGAGACAGATTCCATTGATGATGTTTTTAGCTATTTTAGGCGTTATTGGGACCGTGGGCAACTCACTGGTATGTTATGTCTACAAGAAAAAGTATTCCGCCTCAAACTGTCGAACATTTGTTATAGTTTTGTCGGTAGTTGATGTCTTAATAAGTGCTCTGGTCATACCTTTCGAGATTTTAGTCTTGTTTAGGGAGTACAATTTCAAACGTTCGTGGATATGTAAAATATCGGTGTTTTTAAGCACGTGGCCGACCTTGACGTCTGGATTTTTGCTCTTGGCTATTGCCATTGACAGGTACAGGAAGGTCTGCAGGCCGTTTTCATGGCAAATATCTCACAGTGCAGCTAGAAATATGTGTTTGATGGCGGGGGCACTTGGCCTTGCATTTTCCTGGATTTCTCCGGTGATTTATGGCATACAAAAGTCAAAGCATAGTGTTTATAACATCACAATATCTCAGTGTGCTGAGACGGATGCAATGAAATTAACCGTGTTTCCCTTGCTTAACAACGTATTCTTTGCCGTCCTGTTTATTGGGGCGTTGAGCGGAATAATGTTCATGTACTGTTTTATCGCTATCCGAATAAAACAGCATGTAGAAAGGAAGAGTGTATTTTCACACAGCCGACAAACTTACGTTGTCAACGATGCTGAAGTAAGTGAAATGACAGTCATGTCTGGAAAAGTTGCTGTCCGGAAAAAAGCGAAGTTACAAGACGACGAAACAAGTGATGCGATGTTTCGCAGCAGCGATTCTCTAAATTCAAGGAGTGTACATGAGATATCTGAGCCAGAGAAAACGTCATTAGTTTTGTGTTCAGTTGATGGAGTGAGGTGTGAAGATCGCTCTGTTAATAGGAAATCAGTTCTCAGCCGGATGTTGTCATTTGGCAGAAATTCTCTTTCTTTGGCAAAGTCGCTTTCCACCTCAACGATGAATTCGGTCAAACCAAATATGCGAGTGAAACCCGAAGCTCAGAAACAAAAACAAAGGACAGCATTTATTATGTTTTTGATATCTCTTGCATTTATTATAAGTTATCTTCCGTTGCTATGCCTCTTACTGATACGCACCGCAGACGGTACATTTGTGCCTTCCCTAAACGACACAGAGAGGACTGTTTACAAGTTCTGTCTACGGTCATATTATATAAACTGTGCTGTAAATCCCTTCGTATATGGTCTGTGGGACTCGCGCTTTAGGAAATCCTGTAAAAATATCATTTGTAAAGGAAAATTTTAACAGGACTCACACCGACTGGCTGACTTCAATAAAAATGCAATACGTTATATAGTCTACATTAATAAAGCTTCCTCTTTTACTGTTGATATCTGTCTCAAAATAAAAGTTCCATTGAACAATTAAATGCAAGGTCTTTTACTTGTTTGATAGCTGTTTCATTTGCATACTCCTTAATTAATTTTGCATTGTATGACGTCAGTATTACAGTTGGGCATCAAGCAAATATTAACAAAAATACACCACCAGAAATGTTTTGACGTTTTAATGCCAGATAAAGAAAATAACCACAAAAACAAAAATATGTATTTTCTAAAGACCTCCTTGACGCTCCGCGCGTGTTGTCATAGTAATGAATAACACTGTTCCCATTCAGTACAAATTCAAGACATCATGCTTGCTTGTTAAACGGATGTTGTTAAATATACATGCAAATTGTCTTGAGGGTACACTCACAAAGAATTGTGCGGGTATTTGATGGCTGCTCCTCGTACTGATGTCAGTTAGCTCGATTAAGAAAATTTGAATCAATGTTTTGTCATATGAGAATGTCTAGCCGTGACCACTAAGGAACTCGAACTTCTACCCTTAGTTACCACCGCATGTTGTGGGACCAAAACACTGTTATATCATAGTTTGTTTCACATAGGTCCATGTCCCAATGTTTATTTCCATATAAAGCGTACAGGTAAAGTTTAGGAGTATATCTCAAAACCACAGAAGTATTTGGAAAACATAAAACATCTTTACCAGTAATCTACTTGTCCGGTACATGTTTACAGTACTGTCCCTTGAAATATTCTTAAGAAGATGTCCCTGCTTATAAAACAAATGCTTAATAAAAACAATTGTTGAAGACTACTTTAAACCCGGTTTATGTGTGAAATTTTAGCACTAGATATTATATTGCAAATGTATCGAAACGAAGATAAATAACAGTTCTTAAAAAAATGGTTAGTTTTTAAAGGCGTGGAACTCTCCGGAAGTGTGGCCTCTTCATGCCGTCTTTTTTCTGGAATTCAATACGTATAGCGGTACATTGATAAACGTTTAGTAGTGTAAAAGACATGATTTATTTGCGGTCCAATTTTCAAGTAAAGCAATACCTTCCTTCTATGATTTGGTCTTGTTTATCTTTTATAAATACTGGGCTAACTTAAAACTGTAATCACAGAGAAGAGTATTTAAAGGTGCTTAAAACCAATCCATTATTATATGCCTGGATACTAACAAACACATATTGAAGAAATATGATATAGAAGTTATATAGAACGACGTATTTTAGTACCTAGATACACTATCAATCTGTTTAAGTTCGCACATATTTATTACAGAGGATCAATTCTTCATATATTTCAATCATTAGTGATTTTGTTCTTTGACTGAGACTGCAAAAGATCAATTGCATGCTTAAATCAAAGATTAGCATAAAGACAATATGCTTATCAACACATATTCAGTTATAGATTTGACAAAAAGCCATGTTTAAAATTAAATGTAAAAAACTAATACTAAATTGTTATCAACTCATATCATAGATGGGGCGGCCCGATTAACGTTGCTTTACGCAATAATCTAAGCCTCTTTCTCAACTTAAAAATTTTATATGTGCAATACGTGAAATACTGTTTATGCATAAATTCATATTGCGGTAAGATAAGTAAATTGTCAGCTAGTAAAATTGAATATGAATTGTTTTTTTCTTTTTTTAAGATTTCATTTGTATATGAGGGTGCTTAATAAAAAAAGTGTTACTGATTTGCTTCCATTCACAAGTACATGATCTTCATGTTTAATTTCTACAAGGATGTAAAGAGATATTTAATACCTACACAACCACAAACTGCTCGTTGAAATCGTAGAAGAAATGAAAATGATATTCGCATTTGAAAAAAAATGAGTCACATACACTGGCTGCTTTAGTATTTTAACATTGCCAAGGCAGCGAAAAGTGAAATACGTGCCTATAGCAAAGGGCGTGTAGCGCATAAAAATCCAGAAAAACAAATCTTTAATGAACTGAATTATATACATGGTCACTCTAACATGTCATTTATGACAGTTTGCAGGTTCGTATGCATTTATGATCTTGCAGATACTCGTCGTATAGGACGACCTAAGATATCTTTGATCTCTACGAATATTGACGCTGTCTATATCTAGTTGAGGAGGATGGAGGTATTTTTGGAAGATTGTTTGGTTTAAGTTAAACGCCGTTTTTCAACAGTATTCCAGTGTTCCTGGATTCTGACCAGTACAAACCTGTTCTCCGCAAGTAACTGCCAACTTCCCCACATCCGAATTAATCAGAGGTGGAGGACGAATGATTTCAGACACAATGTCTTTTATCAAATCATCACGGATAATCGAACTCGCGATCCCGCCATCCGTAGACCAACGCTTTCTCTACTGAGCCAAGCGGGCAGGCTTATTTTGGAACAGATAGCTAGTAGGGTGGGGATATCAGATGGAACACTTTACACTATTCTAACAAAGCATTTAGGTCAGAGAACGGTCTGTGCTAGGTGGATTCCTCATTTATTGACCATTGATCAGAAACCTACTAAAAATGTAAAATTGCGATGGTAGAAAACTATCTAACCTATTAATAGGAGATGAAACTTGAATTTATATGTTTGAACCCCAAAAATGATATGACAAAAAGCAATGGAGGAAAAATATGATAAACGCTCGGTACTATGAAAGCATCAGAAAAGCGCCGGAAAGTGTTGTATACATTTTTTTTTAATTCATGTGGCCCATCTGTGCAGATCTCTCGTCAAACAGGAGAATCAATTACTTACAGTGCCTACAAGAACACGATATTTAATTCCTTTAAGAAATTCTGTAAGAAAAAGCGCACTGTATCCGTGCATCCAGATACCTAGGGCAGACTACTCTGACGCGTTAATGCATTTCTTTTAAGGGGACTATTTTGAGGGGTTGGTATAGGCGTTATTTAGGTAGAATTTCTTGTTTACCCAGTAACAGAACTTTTTGAAGAACCCAATTATGTAGCTATGTAAACAAATTATTTCTGATGTCACTTTAAAATTCACATTTCATAAGTATATGTTTTCACTTTCAATCTGCTCTATTCAAAAGAAACAAAATCTGCCATTAACAGGCAATCGTCTCAGTTCGTAATAGCAAGACACCACATCTAAATATAGCGAAAACTAATTAGGTACTGTACTGATAATCTGTCGACGTGTATATACCTTAATTTCCAGATCAGGTCGGTTACATTACTGGAAATAATTTCAGAACATTAAACGTATTCCAACATAAAATTTTGTATATGATTTATAATCTTTAGTTACTTATGCAATACAGGGAAGAGTCCTTAAAAGAAATCCAAGCTAAACTGAAAATTAGATGATATTTAACGGCAGCTTCCTATAGCTTTTTGCTATTTTTGTCTAAACTAAAATCAGTTGAAGAAAATATTAGCATCATTTCTTTAATCAGATGTATGCATTATATAATAAAGCAGTTCAAGAAGACTTTTATAAGTAATTGCTTTAACTGTTTATGAATATTGAGAAAATATCTGTAGTATCAAGTACCCAACCCGTCTGCAGTATCATTGTAAATACATTATTGTTAATACGAATTCTCAATGAAAGATTTTTTCTTGTTTTTCTTTAGATACACATGTTTGGTGTTCAACCCATTTTAACACCAATGCCGACGTGTTTCTTGTATAATTTGGTTAGAAATTCTAAGTTCTGAAGTTTGACACTATGTTTGGAATGTTGACGCCCCAACGATTTTTGACAAAGATGGTAAAATACTAAACGTAGCGTAACAGTACTAACGAGATATCTTATCTTTTTTCTGATATTCAAAGCAAACATTTATTGTTTAGTATACTAGTAGTAGACGAATACAGTCCATAATACATATAATACGTTACTTCAGAATTCCAAATGCATTATCTCAAAAATAAGCCATGATATCTTTGAGGACTTTTCCTGTATTTCATTTCCTTATATATTACTTATTCCAAACCAAAACAGTTTATGTTGGAACTGGTTTAACCCCAAATGTTAAAAAACCATCCTATAAGCAGTAAAATTTGTATTACTGCTGTTACAGCTTGAACGTTATAGCAGACACAGTCGTATTACTGCTTTTGCTGTTGCTGACCGCTACTGCTGTTTGAAGTTATAGCAGTAATAGTTGTATCAATGCTGTTACTGCTGACAGTTACGATAGGAACAACAGTATTGTGGTAAAATCACAATGTTTAGGAGGGATAGAGTATGCATTTAACTAAGTCATGCATTGAATATTGTATATGGTGTGCTAGTTAAATTATAGAATATATAACACAGCCGACGGATGTTATATATGCTGGGGACATACGTCAAAATAGGGTCCAATTATGTCATCTGAACTGCTATAATCAGCACTGAAACGGTGGCATCGAATAATGTTTTGGTCCACATAGATGGTAATGTTGCTACTGACGGAAGTTACAGCAGTAGTATTAGAATTATTGTTATAACTGTTGATAGTTACACGAGTAAAATCAGTGCCGGCTAAAGTGACAACAGTATTACTGCTATAATTGCCATATCTACCAACAACAGTAAAGACAGTATTAACATAATTCTTGTTACTGCTATAAGTTACAACGTTCAGGAGGGCTTGAAGATGCTTTGAACTATCCCAGCAAGACGTTGTATTGATGTTGTACCAAATAAACTGTAAACCTGGAAATATTTTCCCGCTTTTTAAATTAGCGCCTTTCGTGGTTAGTAAAATTAAATAGCCGCGAAAAACTATGATCTCAAATGTTTGTACCATAATTGTATAAAATGAGTGCAAAAACATACATTAATTCAGTTGATTGCCAAGTTATTTCTGTATGATGTAACAGCCTTTTCAATATCGATCCGTCAGGCAAACAGGGTATGAAAACAGAAACAACATGCATCTATCGAACGACATAGACATGTAATCTTCAGTCTCCAGCCAATGCGATATATTATTTGTAAGTAAAATATCGTATCATGTCTATTTCTCGTAAGTGTGATTTAACAAAAGATACTGCGCTTTAAATGACAAACAAATGACAGTGTAATAACAGCAATTTACTGACTGTCAATAATCAGGGTTGTGAATGACCGTTGATATAGCTGAAATGAATTGAGGTATATTTATAATTAAAGAGTACAAAAAGCTGCACGTTTTCGAGAATACTATAAACGCAACTATGCCTTGATACTTACCTTTGTATACTAGTTATGATCACTTGCGACTTCATGTTTGCGAGATTCGCGATGGATATGCTTCCGCCAATATTTGTATCCGCGAAAATGTCCCTGTTCTGAAAAATGCGAAACATAGTATCCGCTATTTTTTCTAGGTTTACAGTATATCTACGATGACGAATATGGACCGTTCCGCGAAAATTTGTCTCCGAGAATTCATATACATTTTCAGTATACAATTCGAATAGGATCTAACCTTATATAATAGGTCTTTTTGTTCCTTACATTAATCCCCGACAAAATAGACAAATGAATATGAAAGCTTAAAAAATGTCATAAAATGTTGCTCCAATGTGATTGACCACCTTAAATGTTTTTTCGGCAAACGGCAGACGGAATATACTTCATAACATTATAACATCTGATGACTATGTTCGTTATTTTGAGGTGAATTGATGATCGCTTATGAAACAAAAATGGCATATTAGGTGAAATACTTTGAATATCTATGTATGCACTCATGCATAACAATTACTGAACTAACAATGTGTTTTGTCAAGATGAGTATAGTGTTTACATTTTTACTTCAAATAAAAGATTTTTATTTTGTCATCGCGTGCTTGTGTGACAAATAACACACTCTGTTTTGGATCAAAACATATGGAGACTGGATTAACAAGTCCATCTGATGCTGTTGCGATCACTCCTTTCTTCTTTCCATCCTCTCCTATCTGTACAATGTTGTTTGATCCGTGTCCACATGCAAATATGTTGCCTCTTCTGTCAGTATCAACTCCTGTACATTCAACTAAATCTGAATCGGTATATGTATCAGTATGTTTTCCGCGATTATCAAGATTTATTATCCTATCAGTGGAATCGACGACGAACATTTTATCTCTGTTGTCGCTGAAGCAAATGTCTCTGCTATATGTGAAGAGAGAATTCCCAGTACTGTTTTTTGATACTCTCTGCAGCAGGTTACCTGCCATATCATGTATGTAAAGAGATAGACTGGCATCAGTTATGTACAATTTGTCTTTGTTGTAAGCAATACCGAAACAACAATGACCCACGGTTAGTTGGTTGGTTCGTGTCATCTGGTTTCCAAGAGAGACAAATTGAACTTTGTTGTTATGAAAGGTTACTGCTGCTTCTTGTTCATTTGTAGTGCAAACAAAGCGAGGAGAGTCAGAAAAGTCACACTGATCTATCGCAGACAAATTGGTAGCGCATATACGTTTCAGATTTTTATTGTTATTATCAGTTAAAAGCAGCATTCCCGTTTTTGTTAAACATAATCCAAAGATACAACATGTGTATATGTCATTTGGTAATTCGATATTGATTTCACTGGTGCCTGCGATTGAATAGACCCTTGTCCTAGGTTTCAACGCTGCGGAAGAACAAATGTTGAGTTTCCCTAATGATTTAAATCGATGCAAAGTTTCTCGTATATCTGTGTCCACTTGAAAGTTTATTTTTGTCTTACATGGTGTCTTCAAGGAATCAATGACGTCATCTGCATTGGTGGCTTTCTCTTGAGCGATTTTCATATTGACAAATGTTTGAGCTTTGTTTGCTTCTAGTTGCCGAATATCATTATCAGCTTGCTTCATGTTTTCCATTTCAGTTTCAGCTGTCTTCTTTTCTTCCTCTAGCATACTCTCCTTTTTCTGATATTCTTCTTCAACTTCATTTATAGATTCTTTTTTGAGATTTTGAATTATTGTCTCCATTTCTTTTACAAAGTTTGCAATTTTACTTATTGCTTCTACCTTCGAATCCTTCAATTCTTTAAGAAGTGACAAACGCGTGCTTATAATTTTCTCCAACTGCTTTATCTTATCCTGTAGCTTTAGTGATGTTGCATCTGCGTCTTCGTTTTTGAAAACAGTGTTGATAATATTGTATATCCGTTGTATGTCTGTGCAACTCCTGAAATGTTGTAAATATGCTTTAATATAACAAGAATATGTGATATTTATCCGGCATAATATTATCACTGGAAACATTTCTACAAGAGATACACATTGTAAATTCGAGAATCATACATATGAATCGAGCAACATCAACGATTTCAGTTTTAAAGCAGGAAATAACTACATATTCAACATTTGGTATTCTATCAAAGTCTCTAAAAGGTAGACGTTCAGGGAACAGTAAGTGAAACTCGGAGAAAATATATAGTTTATGCACTTCTGTAATACTAACATTCATTTGACACCGTTTATATTTAGTTTCTACAATACTCTTAAGGCAAGATTTAGGCAAACTTTTTTCAGTATATAACAGTTCCCGTAAAGGAAATCCAAATTTCAAAGTAGATGCCTCATTTTGCATCTGTGTTTGTAGGGTGCAATACATGAGCTGTCAAGGGAAACAGCGCGATCGACTAATTTAATACTGGATAGCGAAACTGGGCACATCTGAGGGAGCTGGAGCTGCCACAGAAGTCTTTAACGACCCCCATTTGGATGAAAATATTGAACAGTTTCAAATATTTTTAACAGAGCTAGAGTAAAGTGTGTCATAACATTAACTATAACATTAAGTGTACAAGGGCCGTAATTCATTGAAACGTTCTGCAAGATTAATGCAGCATGTCTCATATCATGTAGCTAATAATGTGGAACGACCATTTTCAGTCTGAATCAAATTTATTTAGTAATTACTGAAATAGAGCAAAAGTGCATCAAAACACTATCCGGAAATCCTAAGTTTAGTCATAACTTGAAATTGGCAGCAGCAGTAGCAGAACAAAAACGTATAATTTGGCAGCAGCAGTAGCAGCATTAACAGGAGCAAAAAGGTATAGTTTGACAGTATCAGTAGCAGCAGTAGTAGAAACGTAAAACTGACAGTAGCAGTAGTAGCAGTATATATAACAAGTAGCAAAACGTGAAACTAAGCAGGGGTAGTAGCAATAGCAAAAACGTATAATTTCTCGGTAGCAGTAGCAGTAGTAGCAGAAGCAAAAACGTAAAATCAGCAGTAGCAGTAGCAGAAGCAGTAGCAAAAGGTTGAAATTGGCGGTAGCAAACAAACACATAAAACCGGCAGTAGCAACAGCAGCAGTAGCAGAAGCAAAAACGTAAACTCGACAGTAGCATTAGCAGCAGTAATAGTAGCAATGACGTGAAATCGGCAGTAGCAGTGGCAGAAGAAGTAGCAGCTGTAGCAAAACGTTACATTAGCAGCTGCAGACGCAGCAGTAGCAGAAGCAGATATAGCATCAGTAACAGTAGCAGCTGCAGCTGTAGCAGTTACTGAGTAGTAACAGTAGTAGCAGTAGAAGTAGTAGCCGTAGCCGTAGCAGTAGCAGCAGTAACAATAGCAGCATCAGCAGTAGCAGTAGCGTCTATAGTATCAGAAACAGTAGCAGCAGTAGCAATAGCGGCAGTGGCAGTGGCAGTAGCAGTAGTAGAAGCAGCAGTAGCAGTAGCAGTAACAGTAGTGTCAGATTTAGTGGCAGCATTACCAGTAGCAGTAGTTGCTTCTACTTCTATTACTACTGCTTTTTTTGCTACTGCTTCTTCTGCTACAGCTATTGCAGCAACTGCTGCTGTACTTCCGCTACTGCTACTGCTCTACTATTACTGCACTGCAACTTCTGCTACTACTTCTACTGCTATTGTTGCTACTGTTACTGCTACTACTGATACTGTTGCTACTGCTATTGCTTTTTCTGCTACTGTTTCTTCCTCTACTGCTACTGCTGCTGCTGCTGATTTCGCTACTGCTACTGCTGCTGCTACCTCTGCTACTGTTACTGCTCTGCGATTACAGCAGCTTCTGAAAGGGATGGTATCGTTTATATACAATAACTATGTACATCATTAAAGACAATCGTCTGAATTTACTACTTTTCGCTTCTCGAGACATAAAATTCTTACGCCACCATTTTATCTAGCATGCAGCAGAAACATGATGATTTAGAAAGAATGCAAGATACACATACATAATAAAAGCAGTAGAGTAAAAGAAAACACGATGTTATTGAGAAAGGGCACGAGGAAAAGAAGAAAGATTAGGACAATTTATATTTGACAACTAGACTTCCATATGCAAACATTTGATTTGATAGTGATCATTCTACAAGAAAAAAAGTTGTTAGATTTTTATTCTGAATGAGCATCCGTTCTCAAGATACACCTATTGCATAACGATCACAAAATATTCGGAAAATCTGGAAAAGAATGAGCGTTTAATACAAGTCACTCATTTCCAAAAATAGGCAAAATATAGCCCTGTGCAAGCAATAACTTGCATTTTATTGAATTGTTCATGCAATTCTGCTTCAGGATCCATTTAATGATCAAGATGTTTGTCATTTTCAATCAAAACATGCTAATTTCAGTAGCAATGCTAACATGTGACTAGAAGCACTTGATAGGTCCTAAAGTCGACTAAAATAGGTCCAACAAAAAAGAAGATTGGGTTTAAATGTTATATCCGAAAAAAAAACATCAAAGCTTTCGCTTGAAATATAATTGCAAATGTTTTAGTAAAGGGGATGCAAATACATACCATTTCTAGTCGAAAAAGAAAAAAAATTCAATAAAAACTGCGATGGGGATAACATAATGACGCACTTTTACTAGAAACTTCACAAGTATCGGGTATAAATGCACGTGTTATCGGCTGCTGGACATACTTTATGCATATGAAGTGTTACCCCATCCCCTCTATCGCATTCCACTACCTTCAGTGATAAAATGTGCCATCACTGCTATCGGAATATAACATAACGGGTTAAAATCAAAGTATTGTGTTTTATCAATAGCATCTTAATAATATGATATATACTGTAAATTTCACTTCATCGCATGCTTATGCTGATATTTTATGATTACTGACATATCATTATAGTGAACATGTAAAGCAGACAGACATGACATGAAAAACTTACGGTTAATCCAATACCAAATAATTTCGAATTTACACGAATATAGTGTTGTCTAGGTTGATATACTTTGAAATAAGTGGGCATTGCACTTAGATTATTTTATTTAAACTTGCTTTTACATCATGCATTATGCATATTGTATCGTGCCTACACCACAGCCCCCTCTCCCAATTTGTTTGGAGAGGGGCTGCGTGGGCTTCGATTTACCATTGTCCGTACTTCTGTCCGGCCGTCAATCGCGCATATCTTATATGTAGTTAGACAAGAGTTGTGGCCCTTCATAGTCAAAAACATGTAAAAAGGGGAAATGCCTATCTTTCTAAAAGTAGCGTTTCAAACATACTGTCTTATTAATGAAAGCCAAGTATGAAGCATTGTCCTAGATGAACTGTTAAATGTATGAATTTTGTTCTTTACCACATGAATCTTGCATAGACAGCTCTGGACTAAAAAGTTAACTTTCATCTCACAAAAAAAAATCAGTCTCTCTTAAACCTGTCTGAATGAATTAAGTCTTGTCTAAGATTTTAATAATATCCGCATACCTGTGCGTCAGAGCCATGCAACTCGTGCAACCCACCACGTCATGGTTTCCACAGTACATATCCATAATCTTTACTGTATGAATCTTGCATCTCAAGGTCGGTAAATCCGGGAGGTCCGACATAATACCTGTCGACTTAAAAACTGATTGATCAAGAAGCTGATGTCCTTTTAAAACAGGAAATAATTCGTGAACGGCTTCACATGACCTAAAAAATATCCTTGACACTCCACACAGTATTTTAACGCTTCTCGGTTCTTATTTTTCTTAGCACAAGACGTAAATTTTAAAGTTAAATATTTCATCCGAAATAATTTCACACCCACCTGTCGCCATTTTGTTTAGATAACGAGTTTACCTCCTCTATCAATATTTATGACCATTAACATTATGAGTGATCAGTGTTGAATGCAATTAAGAACGATATGTAAATCTTTTTTATCAAGCTTAACTTAATGTGTATTTATAGACTTATACACAGGATTTGAATTGTTATAAATGCTTTAAGACAATGTTTAATTCTAATTTGTTTTTTTAGATATTATTTAAATGTTTTCCAAATGTTGTCACATTGAAGTCGTACATTACTGTTTCTTGTCCTGGCCGATATTTAAAATTACATATGAACCAGCAAAAGATACACAGCGGTGCTGTGACAATATTAAGCGCTTTATAATATCAGTTAAAACTTTGCATGAATTCACGTCTCAACAAACTGATTATGTAAACATACTTAGACGTTTAAGGAAGTTATACAGTAGTATTAAATAAACCAGGTGTTTTTTTTCCTCCCCGTCCCTCATTTAGTTAGTCCCCCAGTTAGTTCATTTCATAATCCCGTCTCTTTGGTTGTTTAGTTAGTCCCCAATTAGTTCATTTCATAATCCCGCCTCTTTGGTTGTTTAGTTAGTCCCCCAGTTAGTCCATTTCATAATCCCGCCTCTTTGGTTGTTTAGTTTGTCCCCCAGTTAGTTCATTTCATAATCCCGCCTCTTTGGTTGTTCTTCGTAATACGTGCTTTATAATAGACACTTCAGATACAGTGCAAACTCCTGAGTCAACCCTGAAGAAAGCAGAAAAAAAGAAATCTTATTTCAGAAACTTGTGAAAAGCTATTATCAGACAGACATGAGCTTACGGAGATTTAAACTGCATTGGTAGTAATTGATTGTGATGTTTATTTTAACTATAGACACTTTAAATAGAACATAAAAATGACATTGTTCACAGCATAATGATTAATATAATTAATGTTGTAGTATATCAGTATGAATGGCCAGTTGGGCTAGGAGAAGCACTTTGATTTATTTTTAGAAATACTGGAAAATCTTATCTCACATGGGCTATCCCGCACTCCTGTGACGGACTACTTCATGCACTGAATATACATATTATTTATGTAAAATAATTAAAAATCAGGTACCTTTATCTTTTCTCTCCGTTCCTTATAGTGTATTTCTCGATTCAAAATTCGTTACTTTATGATAAGAACGTACGGTTACGTTACAAACGATAAAACTAAAGCGGAACTTTGTTATTGTGCGTCACTGAAATGTCATGACGTCTTTTCTGCTTACGGACGTCAATTTCCCGCGTTTTAAATAGTTCAATATTTTTATGCTTGTTTTTATTGTTTCTGTTGTGGTAAGTAAGAAATAGAATCCATCATTTGTGTTCGGTGAAGATCGGAAATCCCAACCCTCGGGCGCACCGCTCAAGTCTTAAACTCGGCACAGCCTCGTTTAAGACTTGAGCGGTGCGCCCTCGGGTTGGGATTTTCTGATCTTAACCGAAGACCAATGACAGATTCTCTATGTCAACATGACGTTATCAACGTTCTGTGCGTGAGAACGACGGAGTCATGATTCATTTGTGAGACAGATGCAAAATGATTTTAACATTAGAGAGGTAACTTTTGATGACAAGGAATAAGCAGGTATGAAATGCATCCCTTTCAAATTTCGTTGAGGAAAATAACTTTTGAAGACGTAAATATGTTGGTATGGTTAGGCGTTTGTCTGCCTTCAACAACATTTAAAATATGTTATAATCGTCTATATGAATAAACCTTTCTTTTTGTGGTTTCCAAAATTGTTTCTTATATATGTCTTAAGAAAAGGTTCTTTTAAACAATAAAATGTAATGTACAAATTATATAAAATCAGTAAAAAAAAAATATAATGCATTTTTGTTTAATTATTTGCCAATGACTGTTTTCATTGCCTACTTCTAAATTATTTTTCTGTGTATGACATCGACATTTTGGTTTGGCGTCAAAAATATATTAAACGTACATCGCAAGAAATATTTCGATATGCTAATATGACAGAAAAAGAAAATTACCACAAGTGAATTAAAACGTATTTCCAGAAGAACTCCTTGACGCTAGACCGGCATGGTAATAGTAATAAAATTACAACGTACTACACCAAAATAAGATACAGATTCGAAACAGCATGCGTGCTTGTTGCTTAGATGTTATACACAGGCAAGTGTTCTTTAGGGTATACTGGATAGTTTTACCTTGAAAAGAACAGTCCTTGGATTTAACGACTGCTCTTCGTACTAATGTATTTTAGTCCGATTAAGATTATTTGAATCACTCTCCAGCATCTTATTCCACAAAGGCCAGTTGTTGTGTCATATGAGAATGTATATCCGTGACCCCAGTGGAACAATAACCTTATACCACTGTATGTTGTGAGACACATTTAACTCAAACCAGATGATTATTATAACACGGATGGTATCGTAGGTTCATTCCACCAAGTTTATTGCCATGTAAAAACGCAAAATTTAAAATAAATATGAGTTCAAGTAACATTTCAATATTCAAGACAATTGCCTGATTAAACTATCATTACAAAGAAGTGTACCTTTTATACGCTTGCTAGAGGTCGTTAACACCAGAGCATATAAAACGCAATTGTTGTGAGATACAATTTACTCAAAAAGAAGACCATTATATTAATTATATGGATCGTATCATAGGTTTATGCTCCGATGTTTATTTCCATGTAAAACATTTAATAAATAAGGGATAGGAGTTCAAGAAACTGACCATTGTTTTATTAAACTATTGTCACAGAGAAACGTACCTTTTATAAGTTCGCTAAAGGCATATTAAATACTTTGGTACGAACAAACTCACTTTTGGCACCTATCACACACAGGTCACAGTCGGGGATTGTCCGAGATACACTATGGAATCGGTTGTAGCGATCATTGGTTCATGCGCTGACGAAAAACAATCAAGTCTATTTAAAATCATAATTTTAGTTAACTTTCATGTGTCGGAAAATGGGCCAAGTCTGTGTTACTGTTGTAATTAACAATGTACAGACAGGCTTGGGGATGCATTAAATCACGTCAAAATGTTGATGGTATTATTCTCCAGTACATTAGCACCGTCCCACATTGCCGTCGGATTTTCAGATTGTCGGCGTGATACGTCCAACGGGGATTTTCACGGAATTTTTACATATTTTGGTACTCAGTTACTGCAGTAGTCAGTTATTGCTGTATTCTTCACCAGAACGATGAACTCGAGCCATGATTTTATCCCCTTAGGTCATTGTCGGAAACTGTATGAGATACACGAAGAAATCAGATATTCTTTTTTCCATCAAATAGTGAAACTGTATTTACAATGCGCATACAATTTTATATAACCATGTGCAGTTTATAACTTTATAACACCTAAATACCAATACCTTATGTTTTCACATTTAATTATCATTCATATAAAATGTATGTTACCACAGTCTAGTTCGAAATGGTATACTCAGATGTAGGATATATGTATAAAAAATTCACAACTTTCTGCATCTCATTTTCTTCAATATACCAATCTGATGTTTCATTTCTAATTCTAACTTGCTTGTCTCTGTTCAAACACGCTTACGCTAGAATGACGTCACGTTAACGTGCGGTGACGTCAATGTTTTTGTTGCGACCAAGAAAGAGCGCTACTATATTTTATCTACTATTTTAGATTGATGAAATAATTTATAGCAAAACTGTAAATATGAAGATACGGCATATAAATATAGATGATTCAAAGGAAGTCTATAACTGCAATCTATATCACATTTTGTGCAACACGGTAATTATGTATCAACGTTCATTTCATCTGTGATACTACAACACAGTCTATTCTATGTACAGTTGTCACAACTCTGTTCTGTAGGAGTCACACGTACAATTTTTGCAAAGCAATGGTTTTATTTCATGTAAATTAACAGATTGTTTGATAATATACAAACAATGGAGCGGCAATAATGTTATTCAGTTGTTGTGTATACAAGGTGTTCAACCGGAATCGCTTCTGAAGAATTAGAGTTTGTTATGATTTCGAATTTTTCCTACTGAAAGATAAGATTTGTGTCAAAAGACTTTGAAACATTGAATGATTTTATTAACGTTAGAAATCGGCATTTTACTACTATTTAAAAGGGAAAAACCCAGACAATAAAATTTAATCATGCAACCACGCGTTAACATTACTTTTGGGTCAACCCTCGTACTTGTTAATACCGTTTAGTTTGTAGTTTTATCTTAGTGTTCTTACAAAACATGAAGTTTAAAAAATAAATGATTGACGTTTCGGCTCTAGACCTCCCGGTAGACCAACTGACCTTAGAAGCTGGTCATTATGTGTGCTTTATTCTGTTGCATATTAGTATAATTAAATACATCGTTTAGCCCTGTGATAAGAATATATATTTCAACTTTCATGCATAAACGGTTTCTTGGACAAACTGGCGTATATTACATCAACGTCTGATTTATAAATTTTTGCCGCGTTCCCAATAGATTCTATCTCGACGAAAGAAGTTGCTTTTTGCGTCGTCTCGACTTAGTTATGTTGTGGCTATAAGACACTATCGTGTTGCCATGAGGTAAATAAAAAAGCACACATGTGCCCCGTAGCTTCAATATATCTAATAAAGTTTTCTTTGTATCAAAATAGTTCACATTAGTTATATAAAGTAAACTTTATGGTACAGTCCATAAAATAAACAAACGTGTTTGTAAACATGGACGGATCCAAACGGCAGGGGAAGAAGCATTTTATAGAAATATTCCGATGGCAAAATACAATACATATCCGTAGCCCTGACCAACCTATAAACCGGGCAAGACTATTTTATAAGTACATATACACGGCTGACCCATTTAAACGAGCTTTATAGCATCCAAAACACCCATTCGCGTTGTCCTTATCTGAACTAACATAATTTTTCATTTGAGGAATACATTTATATATCGCCAGTCAACAGTTACTTCTGTTGACCTGTCCATAGTTCAACACAAGTTTGCCGTAACAAAGTGAGAAGGCTCTTTGAAATTTATTTTTATGTCATATTACAAAACATTTTAATCCCCGGCTAATAGTTGTGTCTATTGACCGGCAAGCCATTCGGTAAATAATATTATTCTAATCTGATTTCAGTGTATGTGCACTTATACAAAACAAGCTTTACTGAAACAACAATGACTTTTGTCTAGATTGGTATAGTGTTATCATTTTTATTTTTGTGTTTCTTTGTGTGACATAAAATACACTAAAGTCCTTCTTCGGTGTCTTTGCACTCCAGCTGGATATTTTTTGTCAAGATCTGTATAGTGTTAGCATGTTCATTTCAAATTAAAGACTTTCATTTTGTCATTACTTGATTGAGTGACAAATAACACACTCTGTTTTGGATCAAAACAAATGGAGAATGGATTCGCGAGTCCATCTGATGCTGTTGCGATCACTCCTTTCTTCTTTCCATCTTGTCCTATCTGTACAATGTTGTTTGATCCCCATCCACATACAAATATGTTGCCTCTTCTGTCAGTATCAACTCCTGAAACTTTAACTAAATCTGAATCGGTATTTGTATCAGTATGTTTTCCATGAATATCAAGAGTTCTCATCCTGTTAGTGAAATCAACGACGAACATTTTGTCTCTGTTGACGCTGAAGGCAATGTCTCTGCTGGTCGTAAACAGAGTACTCCCGTAACTGTCTTTTGAGACTGTCTGCAGCAAGTTACCTGCCATATCATGTATGTAAAGGGAAGAACTGTTATCTGTTATGTACAGTTTGTTTTCCATGTAAGCAATACCGTAACAACGATGACCAATGGTTAGTTGCCGTGTTTGTGTCATTTGGTTCCCAAGAGAGATAATCTGAATTGTGTTGTTTAAAAAGGTTACGGCTGCTTCCTGTTCATTTATAGCGCAAACAAAGCAAGGACTTTCTGGAAAGTCGCATTGATCTATCGCAGACAGATTGGTAAGGTATGTACGTTTCAGCTTTTTATTGAGATAGTCAGTCAACAGCAGCATTCCTGTTTCTGTTAAACATGATCCGACGATATGACATGTTGTTTTGTCATTTGGCAATTTGATATTCATATCATTTGTGCTTGTAATTGAATAGACACTTGTTCTTGGTTTCAAGGCTGCGGAAGAAGAAATGTTGAGTTTTCCTAATGACTTTAATCGATGCAAAGTATCTCGTATATCTGTGTTCACTTGAAATTTTATTTTTGTGTTAGAAGGTGTCTTCAGAGAATTAATGACGTCATCTGCACTTCTAGTTTTCTCTTGAGCGATTTTCATATTGACAAATGTTTGAGTTTTGTTCGCTTCTGGTTGCCGAATATCATTATCAGCTTCCTTAATTATTTTCAATTCAGTTTCAGCTTTCTTCTTTTCTTCCTCTAGCATACAATCCCTTTTGTGATAGTGTTCTTCAACTTCTTTTATAGATTCCTTTTTAAGATTTTGAAGTACAAGCTCCAATTTTTTTATGAAATTTGCAATCGCAGTTATTGCTTCAGCTTTCGAATCTTTTAACTCTTTAAGAAGTGACAAACGCGTCTGTATAATTTTTTCCAACTGCTTTATCTTATCCTGTAGCTTTAGTGTTATTGCATCTGCGTCTTCTTTTTTGAAAATAGTGTTGATAATATCGGGTATCAGTTGTACGTCTTTGCAACTCCTGAAAAGTTGTCAAAATGCTTAAATGTAAGAGTAATATGTAATATTTATCCGGAATATTATCCATTGAGAACATTTCTACAAGCGATACACATAGTAAATTCGCGAGTCATACATATAAATCGAGGAACATTTGATACTCTATGAAAGTCTTTAAAGGTAAACGATCAGAGTAAAGCATGCTAAATTTAGAGATAAATCATAATTTATGCACTTCTGTAATACTTACATTCATTTGCCACCTATATTTAGTTTCTGCCGTACTCCCAAGAGCCAGATTTTATCTACCTTTCTCAATCTATCCTCCAAACATTTCCCGTAAAAGAAGTTGGAAGCTACACTTTTTGCGTCTAGCACATACCTAATGAGTTTGTAGGGTACAATACAAGAGCTGTCAAAGAAGACAGCGCGCCCAACTTTTAGGAAGCTGAATAGTGAAATTGGGAACTTCTGAGGAAGCTGGAGCTGCCACTCGAGTGTTAAATGACACCAATGTGCATGAAAGTATTGAACATTTTCAAATGTGAGTTATAACATATATAGAGGTTAAGTGTATCAAAACATTTACTAAGTATGAAAGGGTCATAATTCATGTCAACGTTCTGCAAGAGTAATGAACCATGTGTCACATCATGTGGCTAATAATGTGGATCAACTATTTCAAATCTGAATCAAATTTACTTAGTTATTACTGAAACAGAGCAAAGGTGCATAAAAATACCGACCTGAATATATAAGTTAAGGAAGCTCATAACTCATCACTTATTGCTTCAAGAGTTATAGATCTTGTGTCATGTGAGAACAACCATCGTGAGTTTATATCAAATCCATATAGTAACAGCAAAGGTATGTATAAAAAACTTCAAATCTGAACTGATATTCTAAGGAAAAGGGGAGCATAATTTATGAAATATTTGCACCAGAGTTATGAACCTTGTATCATATGATATTGTTTTTGTTGTTCTTGTTGTAGATGATGATGATGATGATGATGACATTCGATCTGAGTTAGGAGAAGGCACTTCTATCATATGATGTAGGTAACGATGTGGATCAACTAGTTTAAGTTTTAATCTAATCCATTTGGTAGTAACATATACAGATTAAAGATGCATCAAAACTTCAACCTGAAAATTTAAGTAAAAAGGGGGCATAATTCATGAAAAATTGGTGCAATAATTATGGCCCTTGTGTCATATGATATGGGTGATGATTTGAAACAACTGCTTTAAGTTTGAATTAAATCCATTTGGTAACAACAGAGATATAGTGAAACTGTTTCAAAATTAACCTAAATTCTTTGTAAAAAGGGACATTATTCATGCAAACTTAAATGCCGGAGTTATTTACCTTGTGTCATATGATGTAGATGGTGACATGGAACAAATATTTTAAGTTTGAATCAAATACAGTGAGTAATTACGAGATAGAGTGAAAGTGCACCAAAACTTTAGCCGGAAATTATAAGTAAAAATGGGGGAAAATTAATGAAATATTGATTCAAGTGTTATTGTCCATGTGCCATATGATGTGGGTGTTGATAAGGAATAACTTTTCTAAGTTTGAAGTAGATCCATCAAGTAATTACATATATAAAGAGAAAGTGAACCAAAACTTAAACCAAGGTGTGGACACGGAACGGACGTCGGCGCCGGCACCAAGTCGAGTAAGATAGATGACAAGCATTTTCTGCCAAATGGAATATTCAAACAAAACACCTATCATATTTGTTTTTAAATCATCGAAACGATTGATACTATGTACATTTGAATTAAATGTAATTCCGTTCTTTTTTGTGAAAGGCAGTATCAATTTAAGAAATGTGAATTATTTTTAATCCATATTGTATGTTGAATCTTCTGTGGTAAATTTCGGTTTTGGAAGTGAAGTATTTTGCCTTTTGTAAATATCTAAATGTATAGTTTCAACTGAGAATTTTGACCATATATTATAACGAAGCTTTGCTGAAACTGAGATTCATTGGGCAGATATTGCTGAATTTATCTCCCTATATTCCCTACAACCTTCGGCTTCGGGAAAGATTATCAGCAGAAACTAATAAATTCACTAAAAGTTGAATATTACATTTCTGATGCAATTCTCTTAATATGTAAGTAGTAAAGATATGTCTTAGGATTTATGAAAACTTTGAAGACACGATATCTTGCAGTTTTAGAGAAATCTTAAAAAATGCAGACCCGGATCTACGACAGTGTTCAATGGTCAGTGCCCTCCCCCTCTACAAAAACACACGCACACGCACACGCACACACACACACTCACACACACGGTCGCGTGTGCACATACAGACAAAGACACACACAAACACCTCTAGTAGACAGAAAAGTGACATATACTCATTATTGTTACACTCAAACTTTAGACCAAAAACGCAATAGAGGCCACCATTCCATAAATATGATTTCAAACATTTCCAGGGACAGACTATCTTCACCCTACTAATAGGACAGATGGGGGTACAGCCTCTTGAACCTTCCCAATTCAAACGCTTTCAATCCAAACAAGTACCCGCTCATACACCTCAATCAAATATTTCTGGTACCGGGCTTGAAATGTCTAGTCAACTTCTTGTGGGGCAAGAGCTGGTTAAAGAAAATGATTTATTAACAATACTTAAAGATGTTTTTAATGAAGCAAATATTACTATCATGACTAGAATGTTCTTTTTGACTTTATAGATTTTTACAAGTTTTAATTTATTTCTTATTTTTTCATTTTTTATCTAGAAATCGTATGTTTTTTTACATTACTTTTACTAAGTTTTCCCCCCATAATTGGTGTCCCATTTTCATTCCTTTGATCATTATTAACATTGACCTATTAACCCCAAAATTATCAGGGGTCATCTACTCATCTACACTATACGCCCGATCATTCTATCAAGTTGTGTCAAGAACGAGTAAAAACGTGCACGTAGTATCAGCTAGACATGTGGGCCCTCAGATTTATCTCAGTCCAAACGTCAATCCATCCGAATTTCTGACGGGCATATCTCAAAAAATATCTGACCTAGGGCCATCAAACGCTTTTAGTATTGTCATCAGCATGTGAAGGTCTGCACCTAAGATTTTGCTTTGGATTTCAGTATTATAACCTTTGATAGTGAAAAACATGCATAAAGGGACAAAATTGCAGCCTATTTATCTTATCCCTTTACCCCATAAATACTCATTTTAACACATCTATACATTACTCCATAGATAATCGTTTTAACACATCTATACATTACCCAACAGATACTCGTTTTAACACATTTTACTACACTGATAGTTTAAATGCAAAATACCAAAAAAAAATGTATCAGCAATGAAGCCCACAAAATCATATTTGTGAAGTTTAAACTTTTAATAAAAGATCAATTTCAGAAAAAACTTATATGGTGGTTATAATTGATATTTTTTGGTGATTTTCACTTTAAATTCAGGTGGCATTTTCTGACAATCACATTGACTTTATATATAATAAGGGAGCTATTGATGGATGGAAAAGTACACAGGTGACCCAAAAGCATGTTATTGTTTGCATTCTAACATTTAAAGGGAATTCCTATAGTTTTTATGGGCATCTTTCTGCGCATCCGACGTTATCTATGGAAAATTGAAATGAAGTCAACATTTGTTGAAACATGTGACAGACAATCTTAAATATGAAAAATCGTGAATAAAATAACATTTTTAATAAGTTTTATCAGTAATCAAATGTTGTCTTTATACTGGTTTATGTTTTATTGACATGTATTATGCCTGGCATGTATCATGCAACTTGCCATTTGTAGTGCATTTTAGTACAAATACAGTATTGTTCATATAATGTTAGACAATTAGTTTTAGTTTAAACATATTTATTCCCAAATGAAGTGCATATATTGATACAAATGTCATACTGTGATGAAAGCAAAACAGGAAAGGATAAGAATGTAAGACAAGTCTTATAGAATTCGTCTCCTTAGCGGACAAAATATAACTGTATGAGCATATCGAACTAAAATCTGTAACGGGGCTAGGAATATAGTCTTAAAATGTGTAAGGAAAAAAAATATGAATCATTATTGATGAAAAGAAAATGGGGGGAGGACAATGCATGGTGAAGAGAAATATTTACATAAAAGTGGAAGTGAATTTTGAATGATAGAATAAGTCAAACGCAGAAGAGAAACGAGAAAGAGGCAAGGTATTGGCATGTCTCAGGGTTGCTAAGAGAATCTTTTACTTTCGGATATATATGTCTGTACATGAGTGAATATAGTCATGTTATCCTGATCAGAAAGGTTCTGGTTTCCAAATAGAACAGTATCCAAGTCAATTACAAAATTCCTCAGATTATCAAGAAGATCGTATCGACAACGATTAAAACTTCTGCACTCAAAAAAGAAGTGGAAATTAGTTTCAATCTGTCCGCACTGGCACAATGGTGTGGGAGAAATATTTTTTAGGTAAAGATGTTGATTCAGTGCGCTGCATTTTGTTCGTAGTCGTGTATGGAACACCTAGAGTTTCCTGTTTCCGGTGTAATAATAGGCCGGAGTGCGCTGCTTGTTTTTATTTAAGTTATTTTTAAATGATGAAAGTGTTTCAGAATTACAGATATCTGGTCTCAGTAGGTTCCAATCACGTACAAGAGAAGGCAAAAAAGAATTGAAATATAATGTTGTTCTAGCGGGTACACCATGTATATTTTCAGAGTTTCTTAGGTTGTAGCGGTTAATATCAGAATCAGGAACTAGAGAGGACAGATATGCTGGTGTCAGATTAGATTTCATTTTGAAAAACAAGATAAGTCAATGTTTGTAACGTCTGTCGGAAAGTGACTCCCAGGGTACTTCTCTTTTTAGGTTTTCCAAGGAAACAAGTTTGGTAGCTCCAGAGACAATGCGAGCACATTCGTTTTGAATTTTGTCAAGTTGATCCAATTCATACTTAGTACAATTGCCCCACACTACGTCTGCATATTCGAGTATTGGCCTTATAAACGAAATATATATGGTTTCAAGGGAGCGACGGTCAAGTGAAAATTTCAATTTCCGCATTATATATACCCTTTTCCATGCCTTTTCTACGATGTAGTTTATGTGAGAATGCCAGCAACAATCATTTGACAGGAAAACACCAAGATGTTTATGTTCAAGTACATCGGGAATAATCTGGTTAAACATTCGAAGAGGAGGGTGTTGATGAAAATTTCGTTTTCTTGAAATCAAAAGGGCTTCTGATTTGGAGGGATTGAAAGTAACAAGCCATTTTTCTGCCCAGGATGATATTGTTTGGATATCAGATTGGAGAAGATTTGCCGCAATATCCGGTTGCTGAACTATTATATATAGACTTGTATCATCAGCAAACAAGTTGATGCATGATCTGATTTCATCCACGATATCATTGATAAAGATAAGAAAAAGAAGAGGCCCGAGAATCGAGCCCTGTGGAACTCCAGCTTTGAGAAATGCCCAGTTAGATTTGACTCCTGGCAGTACAACACGTTGACGTCTGTGTTAGAGATAATCTTGAAACCACATGTGAAGAGAACCTGTGATTCCTGCATATTCTAGTTTACGTAGTAAACCTTTGTGCCAAACTTTGTCAAAGGCCTTGCTTATGTCGAAAAAGACCGCACGAACTTTTAGACCGTTGTCGAGCGCTTTACAGAGAGTATCGTATATGAAGACAAGCTGATTTACCGTAGAGTCGCCCGGAATGAAACCAGACTGTACAGGAGTTAAAAAGCGGGAATCGTGAAGATGGTTAAAAACATGCTTGAAAATGAGACGTTCAAGAACCTTTTCAATAGTGTTTAAGAGAGATATTGGACGATAGTTTTTCGGAAGAGTGGCATCATCTTTCTTGAAGATTGCACTAACATTGGCTTCCTTCCATGTGGCTGGCACAGTAGAATATTGAAGCGAAGCATTTAAAAGGTCACAAAGAGGAAAGGATAGTTCATGAGAAGCCTCAAGTAGAATTCTGTTGCTTATGCCATCAGGACCCGCGGCCTTGTGAACTGGTAGAGACTTTAAGACATCTTCAGTCTCTGCTGGAGATAGATGAATTTCATTTAAAAGAGTGGTAGCATTCGTTTGGCCAAGATTGGGTATCTCTATATTTTCGTCATCAATGTAAGTCTGCTCTTGGAAGTAATCATTCAAAAGGTTAGCCTTTTCAAAATCAGAAGATGTTGTTTGACGAGTATTAGAATTATATAGTGGAGGAATAACATTGTTGTTCGTTTTAGAGATGAAGGATTTTAAAGTAGTCCACCAGTCTTTGGAAGAGAATGATCCGTTTTTAAGTTTGTCTGAAAGTTTGATGAAGTATTGTGATTTGGCTTCACGTATGAGCAAGACAGTTTCATTTCGTACTTGTCGGAATTTTTGCCATTGTTGGGGAGAGTTTGTTCTCTTAGCCTTTATGTAAATACGTTTACGCTTTCGTATGTTCTTCCTTATATTACTATTCATCCAAGGGACGTCTGAGGGTCTAATTGTGACATTTTTATTAGGAATATTATGTTTTGAAATTTCTGTAATTTGATTGGTTATATTGGAAGCATATATATTGATATCTGGATCAATACAGCTATTCCAGTTGAAATTGTCGATTTCAGCCCTTATGCTGTCATAATCTCCTCTGTCGTATTCCCATACCAGTCTGTCAAAGCATTTTGTTTCAATTTACTAAATTTGAGAAGCCCAAAAATAGGAATGTGGTAACGTTGGTCTTGTTCAAGGAAGTGTTCCCCAACACCAGAAAGAAGAATGTTATTTCTATTTGAGACGAAAATGAGATCTAATGTGGATGTTGAATGTTCTGTGAAATGAGTTGGTTCTCCGATAAGCTGTTCTAGATTAAATTGTTGTGTGATGGAAAGAATGTTTCTATGTGGAGTTGGACATAGAGCATTGTAGTTTAAATCTCCAGTGATAATTATGTCCGAGATGTTTGTGTCAATTGCAAGACCAATAGAGTCCTCAATTAGGTTGTTATATATGTTGTCAGAACTAGGAGGTCGATAGAAGACTCCAAATAGAATATGTTTGTTGTTATGAAGAACTATTTCCACCCATAGACATTCAAGACGATTGATCTCAAGGTCTGATCTGCGCAAGTAATGTATATTATCTCTAACATACAGAATAACTCCTCCGTGAGAATCACCAAACGATCTTTTCGTTCGGGTTTGTGATATGAATGCAACACTTAGTCTTCAGAAGTAATTGAGCGATTTAACCATGTTTCAGAAAAGGCCAAAATATCAAATTCTGAAAGTTCTGCGTACAGAATATCGAGTTTGTGTTGTATACTCTGAACGTTTAGATGAACAAAGGAAAGATGGTTTGAGATCGCTTCTGCATACTGTGATGTGGTTGTCTGAGAAGATATAGAAGAAGTAGCACTAGTTGATTCTGGACCTGGATTTTTATGAACATCTCTAGCATTAAGTAAGAGGCATGAAAGCCATACTGAGAATGTGACAACAAGTAAAGAACTCAAAATACGCAAAATGAACAGGCGATTATCACACAGTCGATCTATATTCTGCTGGATGATTCTCCGAGGATATCTTATTTTATTACAGATAAGAGTATTCTCTAACAAAGAGTTGTGCAGTGACAAGACGTAGTCCGGACAACTATAAATACTTAAGAATAGAAGAAAGTGTGATAAAATTGGTAGGAACCCGTGATATCGATACGTGTACATGACGGCGTGTTTTTTGCAATGATTTCGTGGTCATGTGATTGAAAGGGTGGATAGTATGAATTCAAGAAAAGCCGTCATTGAAATGTGGTTAAAATCAGGATAACTTTTATAGTTTACAACCCCGAATGAGACATAAGAAGTAAGAAAACATGGGACAGGAGTTATATACATAAGACAAATAAGACAATGTATACAGAAAAATAGAAGAGGAAGAAGCATATTTAGGAAGAAGGTGTTATCGTTGAGGGAAAACTCTAGTATTAAAAGCGGGCCATCGTTATTAGTCTATTGAGTAATAGGTAAGGACAATTTTGTTCATATACTTATTTAGTGGCAATGCTATTGTTAAAAAAAAAGATGATGTGAATCTGACTGCACTACGCTTAGTATGAAGAGAATTCTACATGGACTTGTCACTTAACAAATTATAAATAACATACATTACACACAAATATAGTTCCACACAAAGTATATGAGCATTTTACATCCACATACACAGTCTTTCGAAATACATAAATACATTTTCGTAGAATACTTCAGTTACAATTAGAATTTATGATAACAATAACATTATTCAGAATGTATGAACCAGCTTATATGTACATTTTTCGTAAAACTATTCAGTTGCAAGTAGAATTTATGATAAATGACATTATTCAGAATACATGAACCAGCTTATATATACATTCTCATAGAATACTTCAGTTACAAGTAGAACATATGATAAGAATGACATTATTCAGAATGTATGAACCAGCTTATATACATGACTCGTCAGGACTGGATGTGGATTTAAGCTGAAAAACAGAGTCAATAGATCTACGTGCTAATTTAACAAACGTTATATATAAATAGAGGTTAACAAAACTTGTTATTAGGCAGTCTTTTAAATGTACCTTACATAAAAAAGCTTTTAAGTTTCGTAAATGTATACAGGTTAATTTGAATTATAAATCAACACTAAAATTTCGCTGGAATATCGTATCGATCATTGACGTTCATACATGTATAAGACTGAACCTAGAAGCAAAAGTAAACTGGGTATTAGATTTTGCATATGTAATTTTGTAAACAAAATTCTATTACACGCAAGAATGAAGTATTATTAAAACAAAATGAATAAGAAAAAAAACGATAAAAAACTAGATCTAGATTTAAATGTAAATATGAAACAATATTATTCAGGTAGTGTAAATGCGGAACGCTTAGTACTCTGACCTCTGGGTATTTCCATTAAGGTGTATACACGCTAAAAATAGCACAACCCGCTAAAAATAGTATTGAATTAATCCCCAACCTATTTGAAGCATAATTATGCAAACACGGTGCGTTGCTACTTATTGTCACGTATTAAGGGATATGTGGCTTTAATTAAAAGGTTAGTATATATATTTATCATTTAGGGAAAAGAAGTTGGAACGAAAAAAGCAAAATAAAATAAACACGCGTGTGTGTACAGAACTTAGATATGTCATCACATAATTTCATGCAGAATTTGCTTAGTTATCCCATAATTAAAAGAGCATCGCTATAGTACATACATTTGGTGAGAAAGCAGACTACGAAATGTAATTACTAGTAAAAGTGGGTTGCGACCATGGTAAGTGAATGCTACTTGTCAAACTAAAAATCATTATAAAATTCGAACAACGTAATCTAGTAAAACATGCATAATCATTCAGCTTAAACCGTGTAATGTAATTTGTTTCCTCAACTCATTGTTGCTAAAACGTTTCACTAGGCTTGTTGTACGAACATATATAAAACATAACATAAACAGTTAAGACGTGTGTCAGAGACTAGATAATATTTATTAACAAAATCTGCTACTCTATATGTTATACTTTGCGTTGAGTCACCTGGAAAATTTAGTATTATTATTAATTATTCTGTATTTATCGGAAATGTTCGAATACACAACCATGCAACATAGTTATACAAACACATATAAATACAGAACATACAAAAGTTAGAACATGGAATGCAAGTGACACATAGAGACTAGATATATAAAACAGTTTTGAGACTGCTGCACTATGCTGTACTATGCGTTAATGTACCTGGAAAATTTATAATCATTAAATCATTCTGTATTTATCATATAATCATGATAATTACTTAATTACATACAAACAAAGTAACATCGATTTTTTACTACATGGTTAGGGAGCCATTTTATTACTTAAAATGTCTCATCGTTGACAAACTTATAAAGCTTGGCAATAGATTTAAATTAAATACAACCCAGGTCAGTAGTGTAAGGTAAATCCAGTTTGACAGGTTGCACGTGAAAAGCGAATAACTGTAAACTGCTAACCGCATTGTTTGGTGTTGTGAACAAAAATGTAAATATAGAATGTAGGTCACTGTGTCAGACTGTTTTAACGCAGGTTGTTTTGTTTTTCAGACGATGTCACAAGATGCACAAAACAGCGTAAATTTAGTCAACATCTGCAGTGCCATTGGATCCATCAACACTGTACAAGGAAAACTGCGCAAGGTCACGTTTGCAAAAAATTCTGTGAACACTGGTTTTCTTGTTTTTACAAGTTTTTATTTAGACGATTCCATCGGAGGACCAGGCTCCAACAATTGTGTTGGACTTCACCATTTGTCTTGCTTCGAAAAGAAGTTGGGACCGGTATTTTGTCAAATCTTCATTGATGAAGGTACCCTTATAGCCGTTGGATTTTAATGACGACCTCTTTTTAAAGAATGCATTGCGTGAGCGACGAGAGACAAATTTCACTAATATGTCCCGAGGTCTGCCAGATGATTTCGGTTTACCGACTCTGTGTGAAACTGCAATGTCATTTAAAGTTAACTGGGCATCAACTGCAGAGCTAATATTAAGAACAAGTTGGTCGGTATCTTTGTTATCAGACTCTGCAACACCAGATACTCGAACACTATCACGTCTGCTATACTGTTCAGACGCATCCGCCTGGAACTCCAGCATATCAACCCTGTAGGAAAGTTCAGAGTTTTCTTGACGAAGAGCTTCATTTTGAGCTCGGAGAGAGTTAATTTGTGTTGTTAAGTCACTGAAGATATTTTTAACTGCTGATTGAACTGAAGCTGTTAACATGATATTCAGTTCATCCTGAATAGAGGCCTTTAACGTTTGAGCTATAGCCTGAATTGCGGCTTCATCAAGGCTCAGAGTTGTCGGAGATGGCGAAACAGTATCCATATTGGCTGGCGAATCGATTGAACAGGATTGAATGTTTTTTGGTGATTCGTTTACAAATCTATTTTTCTTTGGAACTAAAAAGTCCTCAGGAGAGGATAAATCTCTCTTTTTACTGAAAGATAGTTCAGGTGTTGACACATTTACGTTCATAACGTTTCTGAATAATACGAATCCGGCTTAGTTACATGTTCTCACTATCACTGAGCGAAGATCACATACCGTAACATTCCAATTGAAAAAACAGAACGCGCAAAAAACAAGTTGAATATATGTCCATACATAGTTCAATTTATCAAATCCATTATATTTCCACTAGAGGCACATACTACCAACTATTCCAATATATTTACATCCCTCAAAGATCAGGCTAAGACTATTTATCCTGTCACTTGCAGTATTTTCGACCCGATATCAGAGTGCCGTATATCTTTCTTGATATACCGTCAGTTGATCATGTGACCAGTGATATACGGTCAGTTGATCATGTGACCTTATGATCGATATTGTTGTCATAAGAAATTTTGCAACGAAACCATCATCATTGTGTTGGAAATGTCCGAACTAAGAAAATGAGTGGTCAAATAATGAGTTTTTATTCAAAAACGAAGAAGTTATTGCGATTTCGCCGGTAATCACGTCATTATATAAGTGACGTCATTACGAACAAGCGGTTGTCGCATACTTATTTTTGTAAAATAAATTGCCAAATATCGGAAAATGAAGTAATGACAAGATAAATAGAATAATAGGTTAGTGCCTAAGATGGAGAAAGTTTATCTGGCTCGGCTCCGGACGTTATCAGGTTCGCCTTCGGCTCACCCGATAACCTCCTCGACCTCGCCAGAAAAACTTTCTCATCTACGGCACTAACCTATTATTCTCTATATAATCACCAAAGAAATTGCTCGCTCCAAAAACATAAACATCGCGTCCGCCATTTTAGCCTTGTTTCTATTAATTAACTTTGTATAAATAAGACAATATATCTCCTTTCATATTATTTAGTATTCAATTATAGAAAGAATTAAGATTTTCTAAAATTATTTTTAACTTCTAGCAGATATAATCAATTTGATCAGGTTCGCGCCATTTTTCGTCCGAACAGGTGTTTTATTCAAGCGGTCTTAACATAAAATTTAGCTTGGTGACCCATACATTTTTGGCAATTTTTATGCTCATAAAACAATTATCTATACACAAGAAAGACGGGAAAGAAGTCTATGAAACAGGTGTTTTTCAAAATTTAAAATTTATCCTTCACTATGGGTATTTTTCACTGAAAAAAGTTGACAAAAGTGAATATGAAACAAGATTGTTTTTTCATTTGTACCCATTATTGTAATTACATGTATATGGTATTACAAATATGACTATGATATCATATAAGAATTTAATAAAATCTGTAAAAAGAATTAACTTTATTGTGCTGCCCTGATGCATATTTTGGTTGGTATTAATAAAAAAGGAAGAACATTATGAAAATGTTGAGAAATCGCTGACAGTTTCAGCAACAGTGGGTGTGTTCAAAACAATGTTACACAAAAACAAGCCTGGTGACCCATTGTTTTTATTTGTTCATTGTTTTCAGCACAAATGTTCCTTTCATATATTATGTGAATTTGAAAAAAATATCTATGAAAGAAACAAACTATAGGAATTCTCTTTAATTGGGACAAATTATGTAAAAGTGAGACATTAGATTGGAGTTTAGGTCAGTGTAATGAAAGGTGTGGTTACCATAACAACCATTAAAATCCATAGATCACTTGTCAACATTATGGAATTTATGCTAATTGACCTGGACCCCTTGGAAGTGTGTTTATTGTGCACAGCTGTCAAAACAAACCTAGGGTGTTGTTTGCATTATTTTTGATAATGTGGATCAACAAAGATTCATAGAAAGTGTCTTTGATCAATGCTTCTTATCAAAACATTATGTAATTAATTAATGCTATGATCTATGAAGTTCTGTTAGTTTGGTCCAAGTGTAGATTTTAATGACTGATTAGATGACATTGTTTATTTTGAAAATCCCTTAATATAATGCTTTCTAGTCTTAAACTTATCTTCTATTAATAAGATTGTCCATTTGTAACAGTAAAAAATAAGTCTTTTCTGTAGTGTCACATGCTGATAACAGCTAAAATATAATAATTTTTAAGGTCTTAGGTTTGTAGCTTTATATTTTGAAAAATATTTATCAAAACAAATATGAAAAATTTACCATCAGAAAGAAAATTTAATTCAAAAACATATATGTTGGATACTAAAATGGTTAAAATAAGTATTCATAGACTAATTCTGATCTGAGTAACACAGGTATAAACTTCGCATTTTCTTCAAAAATCTATATGGGGATAGTGTACACATAATGCTGTTAAGTGTATGGGTTATCAATAATCGATACTGTTGTATCTATACGGGGTAAAGGGTTAAAGTAACCAGCGTTTTTAAAATATTCTCTTAGTAATGTATCCTGAGTATAAAGAATTGTTAAGCATATGAGTTTCGTTATTTATGACACGAACCGTGAATAGACAGCTCTGAACTAAGAGGTTTACTTTCATCTCACATGTCAGTCTCTCTCAAACCTGTCTGAATGAATTAAGGCTTGTCTAAGTTTTAACAATAATCATACCTATGCGTCAAAGCCATGCAATTCGTACAACCCACCACGTCATGGTTTCCACAGTACATATCCATAACCTTTACTGTATGAATCTTGCATCTCAAGGTCGGTAAATCCGGGAGGTCCGTCGTAATACCTGTCGACTTAAAATCTGATTTATCAAGAAGCTGATGCCCTTCTAAAGTAGGAAAATCTTCGTGTATGTCTACACATGACCTACAACAATATCCTTGACACTCCACACAGTACTTTACCGCTTCTCGGTTCTTATTTTTCTTGGCACAAAGCGTGCATTTAAAGCTAAATATTTCATCCGAAGTAACTTCACACCCACCTGTCGCCATTTTCTTCAGATAACAATTTTACTTCCTCTTTCGTTTTCACAGGTCATTGAAATTATGCGTGATCTAAAATGACTACAATATCGAGGTTATTATAAAGAACGATACGCACACTTCAGTTGCATTTCTTTCTATTCAGGTCTAATTAAAAGAAAGCGGTAATCTTAAGCATGATTACACACAGATTATTGACAGTTGTTTTTAAGACAATGTATAACACTGAATTTGTTTTCGTATATTATTTTGAAATATTTTCCAACAGTTGTCTCTTTGAATTCTTATCATGGCCGATATGTTTAAATTACACATGAATTAAACTTGAAAAAAAGATACACTGCAATGCCTTGACAATTTCAAACGTATTATAATAGCAGTGAAGTCACGACCTATTTAACCGATTATCTAAAGAGACCTAGTAGACCGCATAATACATTACGATATCATTGAGTGTGTGATATCTACGTCGTATTGTTCTATTGACACAAGAAAATAGACTGCTATAGCCTTCACTAAAGATTAACGTTTCATTAAAGGTATTTTTAAGATTTGACTGTTGCCAAACTAAGCATTTTTTGGATAATTAGCCGAAATTCTTTAGAAAGGTAATTACCTCTCCTTTCCCACAGGTTGGAAATAAATAAATATGAGGCTACACGCGATTTTAAAACATGTGTTTCGGTTCAAATTGTTGAAATATCCCAATATATATTAAATGCAAATCGAGGGGTTAATGCGAACGAAGTTTAAATGCATATAACAAAAGAAATACTTAGACTTCTTTTGCATTCAAACATGTTAAAACTGGAAACTATAATGAAATCAAACAAATTAGTCTTTTTGTTTCAGAACTTTTATACAAAAATTGAGCAATTACAAAATATCATAGAAAATGATAATTAATGCATTTCTTATTAACGGGGATCTAATTCTATCTAATGGGTCTTTTTGATACTTAGATAAGTCTCTAACAGTTTATACAAAAATGTCCTAAAATATCGCTTAAATGTGATTGACCACCTTTAACGTAAACAAGGGATTGATGCTTTAGCGGTAAAGGTGTCGGCACGGAGGTCGTGGGTTAAAGCCCGCCCCTGCCCCCTTATGCCGAGACCATGCCTTCTTATATGACACCAGTATTGGTGTGTACTCCAGGCAGCGGACTAAATAGTGATTCAAAGCAGTCGAACTAAAATGAATAACTAGAAAAAAACAGGTTTAATTAAATTAATTGGAAACATAAGAAGAAGTTTTAAGTTTCATTTGTAAAAAGTTTCATGATTGAGCTGATATTTTTACCCAGTAAAATTGTGTCCTAAGTCTATACATACTCGTAAATGTTAATAAAATGCATATGAAATGTGTAAGGATTTCAGTACATTATTGTAATTACTCCTCTATCAACTCCATCAACACAGAGATGATCCTGGGACAACGTGAACAACGTCGATCACTGTGTCAGGATCCATGCCATCAATCGAAAACCGGACTGATGATCTCATAGAATACGTGGTACATTTAAAGGTATATCCAGGACCTATATTCATTAACATTTAAAGTCTGAAACAGACTATATTTCAAAATGCTATATTTTGTCGTGCTCTCTCATTGTCAAATATGCATTGATTGCAAGAAAGTGTGCAGGAATCTTCATGCTGCAGCTAAAGAAAGTTTCAGCAGTATGAATAAGCCTTGGACAAAGTAAGGAGACAATATTAGCTTTTCTTTAGTTTAAGTTTCAGACGGTCCTGGGATACATGTACGTTATGCACAGCGCAGAGAATTTTCTAAACATTTGCTTGCATGATTTTAATATATGTCATATTTAATGAAAGTAAACTTCAGAAGCATAGGCCAAAATTTTGAAAATTATGTATAATAACACAATCATGTACTTTGCAATAGATATACTAAGTAATAATGATTCGGAGATCCTTTTAATATGTTAATTCAAAATCATTTTTTAACGTTTTTATCTCAGATGCAACGGTTGTCAATTTGTAAAGTCTGAAATATAAATTATATTATTCCCGGTGTAATATAAATGTGTTTATAAATAAAAGAATGCTTTTGCGGTGAATTGTACGGTGATTTTACATATTGACAAACCAAGCAGTTGAGATTGATGTATCATTATATTCCATAAGAAAATGGGACAAAACTTTAGTTTCTGAGGTCATGACATTGTATTACCTCCCTTTATTGGAAAGAAATCAAGATTTTGTTTCATATTTTATTTTTCATTTTGCTTATTAATATTTGTACCTTTTATGCAGATAAGTAAAAAAACGACGAAATCTTGTTAATATTGTTTTTTTTTTTTATCAATTAAAGACTAAAGACATATTTATGCAGCAATTAAGCCTCGGGAGCTTTGCTATTACCGTAAGATGTTTTTATAACAGAATCGCTCAAGCAAACGGAAGCTGAGCTATCCATAGCGGTCGCGATTGATACATTGATCACGGACATTTGGAAGTCAAACACCATCCCCTCCCTCTCCGCCCTTGCCGAATATATGCCAATATTTTCAGTGTTTTGAAGCACACTGAGCACATTTCGCAATCATTAGGTTACTCTCCCCTGGCAAAAGCCTCGGCTTTTATACTTTCTTCGATTTCACGTACTAAATTTTAATTTATAGGACTGATACTTAATATTCTCTATATATTGAACAGACGGTCGGATCGTTTTCAAAACACTTACTGCCTTACTTGCAGTTAGAATTTGGCCTTCTTATGCCAAAACAGCGAGTACAACTGTTGACGCCATTGTTCTCCAGCGAATATATATAACCTCTTGGGCTGTGACCACATGATGCAACTGACAAATGGCCGAATACCCCATGAGGAAGTGTGTCCCGATAAACTGGTACAAAGGCAATATGCCTATCAATACTTATTCAGTTATTGATTTGACAAAAATCTAATCATGAATAATAATATCTGTCATGTGTTTACGAACCGGATAGAAATATCCGTCCCGAGAGCACCTGTGCATTGGGCCGTAATGAGGCTTGCCGAATTACCGCCCATGCGCAGGTGGCCGAGGGACGGATATTTCATTCCGATTCGTAAACACATGACTGATATTTTTTCTTGCATATCGTATACACGTTAGCATTTTATTCTGGCAGATTATTTTTCTTGCATACCGTATTTTACAAATAACAGTTAGAAATACTTTCTTTGTAGCACTCTTTCTTATAGCAGAGCGCGAGAAATTAACGTCCGTAAGCAGAAGTGACGTCATGATGTTTTGCGTTACGCACAATAACAAAGTTCCACTTTAGTTTTATCGTTTGTAGCGTAACGTTATGTTCTTACGGTAAACTAACGTATTTTGAATCGAGAAATATACTATAAGGAACGGAGAGAAACTATCAAGGTACCTGCTTTTTTCGTATTTTTACATAAACAATATATTACCAGTGCAAGAACCACTAAAGTCTGTCCCATCCCATCGGTTAACATCAACTTTGATTCACGGTGACAAAACTGGTGCAGCTATCGGTAAAGTAAGTAGCGTTAATTAAACTACAAAAATGTCACCCTCGAGAATTTCAAGGGTTTTTCTCTAAGTTCTCGAATTGCTAAATGAATGCCACATATATTTTTCCAACGGCAGCTCAGTTGTAAAAAATCGGCCGCCATTGGCGCTTACTCTCTAAAAAGGAGGAGAACATGAAAGTTCACGTGAATTACTTGGGGAGCAACTCAAAATGGATTTAAAAATGAATAATCGTCGTTTTGTACTGAAATGCCTTGAAAGATAGACAGGTTGAACAGTTAGTATATTCAAAACAAATTTCAAAAGAAGGAAGACAATTTTACTCACATGCTACTTGCAAATTCCAAGTTAACTGTGCATGCTGTATCCCGAAGTCCGATTTACAAATTAATCACTTTCCCATTTATTTTTCCACTGTCCATTCGGAATACAACTTCATTTTTGTTCTATGTCGAACAACCACCCTCAGTCAGTGGCACTCTAGATGATATTCAGGCACCAGTTGCACCATACATATGAAACAATGCGTTGATTACACCATTTTTCATACACATGGTTCAAAAAATAACCTGTATCCTACGATTTAAAAATCCTTCCTTCCCATTGGATGTATTTCAAACAATTATCCTCGATATATCACCCTTTCCAAGATTTATTTCCGTAAAACTATTGCTTTGAAAACACACTACACTTTTCTATCGCGTCCGATTTGAAAGTGACATCACAAATGACATAACACTGAATGACGTCACAGTAGACTTGCCTTACTAATCATCCATTTATAAATCCGTAATGTTCAGAGCGTGAATCGCGGGTCAAATGCTATAGAGCCAGATCAGTCTAGAATGTAGATTTACATCATTTAAAGATCTCTAAGGATTTTGAAAGTTTAATAGAATTTATAATTTTATAGAGCTCTAGTTTTAATATTGTTAAATTTTTTTTTACCTGTGTAAAAATCGCTCTTAAATCGAAAAGTTCTAACTTTAGCAAAATGTTTAAATGGAGCCGAAATGTTGTTTTCACGGTGAAAAAGATAAGCTTAAAATATTAAAATAAGCTCACCTAGTTTTTATATCACAATGGTCACAATTTTGTCAGGACATTTCTATATGTCCAACTGGGATAGTTTTGATTTGTTGAAAGTTGCGTTACGTCGCATGAGACTATGTAATGAACCTTTGAAAACCATTTGTGCCGTGAGAAAACCAACATAGTGGGTTTGCGACCAGCATGGATCCAGACCAGCCTGCGCATCCGCGCAGTCTGGTCAGGATCCATGCTGTTCGCTTTTAAAGCCTATATTGGAATTGGAGAAACTGTTAGCGAACAGCATGGATCCTGACCAGACTGCGCATCCTCGGTGCTGGTCGCAAACCCACTATGTTGGTTTTCACATGACACAGCTCATTTATTGATGGTACGTCCATGCGCTTGGAAAATCCTAAAAAAGCAAAGTTCGAAAACATTAAGGAACGCATTCAAAGTGTATAAGGCTGCTCAACGTAGAGTGCTAATTCATATTTATGTTAATTTTCTCAAAGATACAAATAATTTTCCCTTTTAATTCAGCAGATGAGCTCATAAAAATGTGAAAATAAGGGGTATATTGTATATACAATGTCATTGGAAAAGATGTTATTAAATGCTCCTAAAATGTCCCAGAATGCAGGAAATGAAGCGATGATTTTTAAAGTATTCAGGGGGAGCATGCCCCGCTATTATCTCTTTCAGCCTGTTCAACAAATACTTATTGACAACTCATGACTTGTAAACAGCTAACATCCACATAAATATCCTCAGATTATTAAGTTCATACAGACAGTCTGAAAAATGGATGGATCCGCGCATGATGTCTACGCACGGTGTTCCGGTAGGGCCATCGCCGCATAACGTACCGTGAGCTCGAAACAACGTAAGAACGAGACTACGATGTTTTTAGCATTTTAGTTTCGACTTTCCACTATCGTAGTTTTGAGTTTTCACCATCGTAGTTTCGAGTTTTCACCATCATACTTTTGACTTTTGATCATTGCATTTTGGACTTTTCACCATTTTAGGTTCGGCTTTTCATCATCAAAGTCGAAACATTTCAACTTCGTGTACCGCCTGCCTGATACCCATGCAAACAGGTTACGAGGTTAATAGTCTGTTACACTGATCTGTCTTATCGAGTAGTATCTAACGCGTGGAAGAGTCTACGAGGTTAAACGTAATCGGGTTCGTTTGAATATGAAGGATAATTTTTGTACATGCATTAATATGCAATTGTTTAGGTAGATATTTCGACCTTCATGAATTGTAGACTGGATAGAACTATAAAACATATGTATCTAAAGTCACATTTACAAACCAACATTACACATACAGTGTTTTATCTCTCAATGATTTCAAAAAATAGGGCAACCTTTATATAATACAAGTAAAACAAGTTATAAAACACAAATGAGTAATACTTTTGCAAGAACTTAGGCATAACAGTTACTATCATAATAATGAACTTTCAGACCTCTATTGATATTATGAAAGATCCTCAGTTTTCAGTTTGGCAGTGGCTAGGTAGCCGGTTCTACCGGAACCTTTAGTGTAAAGGTCTAGGTAGCCGGCTCTATATCTACATATCATACATGAACATAAGTTTTGATTGGTTCTTAATTGCCGATGTTGATAACGACATTCTGATCATTTGTTGATAACATAACAAAAAATATCGGCCGATATGATATGAGCGAGTAAATACGGCGAAATAAACAGGTAAATCACGAAAAGACCGTAAATAATTAATCACAAGAAATGTAATTTATCTAACTAATGATCCTTTATAAATACAGTTTATCAAAGCCAGCTGCCTTGACTTACATATTCATATACAAAATGTATATATCTAGAGCCGGCTACCTAGCCACTGATTTGAAGATCGATGGATTACATCAAAATTACATCCCGAAAATAAACCAATTTTTCGTAGTTACTAAAAAATAGCTACTGAAAGTTTTGCAAAAATCACGTAATGGACAATTTTTAAATTTTAATTCAAAACACACGTTACGATATCAGGTTTTTTTCACGTACACTTCAACTTCTTACGATTATGTCATGCTAAAGTCTCGTATATGTGCGATAATTAGAGTATAGGCCTAACCGATAATGCTTTTTGTACTTAGCACGTGCTGTTATGGAAAAGGGTTTCTTTGTATATCCTAAAAGTTAAGAAACGAGATTTTTGACGCCGGCCGGCGATTTGTGTATTCAGTATCAATTTTAGATTTTTATAAATAAAAAGATTAAATGAAAAAGTTATCAAGACAAAATTCATGACAAAAATATCGGGTAACTGATATCTGCTATTTAATTCGGGAATAAATGCAAGTGTTTTTTCCGCTATGTCAATTGGTTTATCCGCGGGAACCGGGAATCTTGTCCGTATTCTGTTTATGAGAATGTTCAAAGCGGCGTCATCTAAGATATGTCCTTTTGTTTCTTTTTCTTTTCTTTTTTAAATATGCAGGTAGGCAAGTTATAGTTAAGTATTTTTAAAAAAATTAAAACAATTCATAACGCAAATGCGGGCGACCCAGATATGCACGAGGGGAAATTAAGCTGGGGATGAGAAAGGGTACAAAATTCTACCTTTTTCTGCTTTACGGGTAACATTAATCTTAAAATCAACCCAAATTTAGGGAAGCTCTTAAAAACATTTAGATTTACTAACGATTAATACTCAAACATCAAAAATATATTTAAATTACTCAGTATCACTGGAAGTTAAACATGCCGATTGTTCCCCGTATTATCTTTTATTATAACATATATTTTAATTCATACAACAATGAGACTTTTTTAGCAATGTAGTGTGAACTCGGTCCGAGTTTTATTTTCTAATACATTTAAACGTCGATAATTTTGAGTTGTACCCCCAAAAAGTATTAAAGGGCGCCGCCATATTGTTTATGTACAAGAAGCGACGCGACGTCATTTAGCATTACGGTCTATGGAGAAAAATACAAAAATGAACATATCAACTTCAAAAAAATTTTTTTTGGAAAAATGAAAAAAGTGCCTAGAGATATGGACCTGCACAATATAAAAACATATTTTAGGGCATCATAACGTTAATCATAACTTTAAAAATGATGTTAACCAGATTGGTGGGACAGACTTTAGTTGTATTAACAGCACGAGAGTCATCTGGCATAGGGGGTGCCAGATGGGTTTTGCCGGCATGGGTAAAATCACTGGAAACACCAGTCCGATATGCAAGAAACTAATATCAAACTCATACAAGGGACTGACATTGTTTTACGAATTAATCTAAATCCTTTTCTAAACTTTGAAAATATTACACATGCAATACTTGAAATACTATTCATATTTCTGTATAATAAGTTATTTCTCAGCTAGTAAAATTGAATATGAGTTGTTATTTTTTAAGATTTCAATTGTACATGTATATGAGGGTGCTACAAACAAAACTTGATACTAATTTGCTTCCATACGTATGTACATGCTTTTCATATTTAATTTCTGCATGCAAGTAAAGATATTTTAATACCTACACAGGAAACACGAAAAGCTCGTTGAAATCGAGGAAGAAATGAAAATGTTATACGCATTTGTAATACTGGTTATTTTCAGAGTTTTAACATTGTCAAGGCAATGAAAAGTGAAATTCGTGCCTAAAGCAAATAGTGTTTTGCGCATAACATTCCAGAAAAAAAACAAATCTTTAGTAGACGGAATTATTTACATGGTCACTCTAACGTGTCAATTATGACAGTTTGCAGGTTTGTATGGATTCATGATCTTGCAGATCGTATAGGACGACCTAAGATATCTTTGATCTCTGAGAATATTTATGCTGTCAAATATCTAGTTGAGGAGGATAGAAGGTATTTTTTGGAAGAGATAGCTAGTAGGGATTGAGTTTCAGATGGAACAGTTAACACTACTCTGACAAAGTATTTAGGTCAGAGAACGGTCTGTGGTAGGTGGGTCCCTCATTTCTTCATTTATTGACCCCTGATCAGGAAAAACTAGATTACAGAGTTAAAAACTATAATTGCGACGGTAGAAAACTATATAACTTACTAACAGGATATGAAAATTGGGTATATCATTACGTTTGAACCCCAAAGACGATATGACAACTAGCAATGGAGGAGAAAATAGGAAAAACGCTCGGTATATTACGCATAGCGTCTGAAAAGTGCCTAAGAAGTGTTGTATACAATTTTCTTTAATTCTTGTGACCCAGCTGTGCGGTCTCTTTTCAAACAGGAGAATCTATTACTTGCAGTTTCTGCAAGAACACAATACTTAATAAAGAAATTCTATAAGAAAAAGCGCACTGCATCCGTGCTTGAAACAGATGCAAAGGGCATGCTACTCGTTTTTAGACAATGGATATCGCGTCTACAAAACTGCATTTCTGTTAACTTGGAGGGGGAATGCTCTGAGGGTTTAGTATAGGTCTTATTTAGGTAGATATCCTCATTAACATTTTTCAGGTCAGGCCCAGTAAAAGAAATTTTTGAAGCACCCTCGTATGTAGCATTTGTAAACAGATTATTTTGGATGTCACTTTATAATGCACATTTCATAAGTACATGTTTTCACCTCAGTCTAAATTATTTCCAGATCAACCTAAGCAGTATAATCCGTATAACTGCTGTTACTGTTTGAACATTATAGCAGAAAAGAGTCGTATTACGGTTAAAACTGATGCTGGCTGTTACTGCTGTTGGAAGTTATAGCTGGTTGTATCGCTGCTGTTACTGCTGACATTAACAACAGGTGTACTGTAAATTCCAAATGTTTAGGAGGATATGAGGATGCATTTAACTAAGTCATGCATTAAATATTGTGCTAGTTAAGATATAGAATATGTAACATAGCCGACGAATTGTAAATATGACGGCGCCATACTTCCAAAGAAGGTCAAATTATGTGATCTGAACATGTTTTGGTACTCAGGTTCTGCTATAATAGCATCGAAATTGTGGCCTCGAATCAAGTTTCAGTCCACTTAGATGGTACTGCTGCTACTAACGAAAGTTAAATCAATAATATTAAAGTTACTATTGTAATTTTTTGGAAGTTACATTAAAGCAGAACCAACTACAGTGATAACAGCATTACTGCTATAATTGCAATAACTACAAACTAATGACAGTATTGACATATTTTTTTGTTACTGTTCAGTACTTGAGGATGCACTGAGCCATGTAAATATTTTGCTGGTATTATTATCCCGTGCATAAGCACATATCACATTCGGATTTTTCAGTTTGCCGGCGTGTTCCGTCCAAAGAGGATTTCATAACTGAAAGTGAACATGTTTTGGTATTCAGTTATTGCTGTATTCAGTTACTGTTGTATTCTGCACCAGAAGGATGGACTCAAGCCAGGATGTTATCCGCTTAGGACGTCGTCGAGAACTGTATGAGATACACTAAGAAATAAGATATTCTTCATTACATAAAATAAAGAATCTATATTTACAGTGCGCATACTATTTTATACAACCCTGAGCATTTTATAACTTTATAACATCTAAATACAAATACCTTATGTTTTCGCATCTAATTATCTTTTATATAAGATGTTTGTCACCAAAATGTAGTTCAAAACGGTAACCTAAAATGTAGGATGCATGTATAATCGCCAAATTTACAACTTTCAGTATTGTCTGTATCTCATTTCCTGGGACATACTAATCTGATGTTTCTATTCTTAATATCAATATTCATGATCCAAAGGAAGTCTACAACTACTCTCTATAGCACATTATGTGTAACACAATGATAGGTACCAATATTCATTCTTCGATAGTACACAGGATAGTTTATATACAGTTGTGAAAACCCCGTTCCGTATAGGTGTTACACTTACAACATTTGCAAAATCATTGCTTTATTTCATGTGAATTAACAGATTTTTAAAAAAATATACACAATATGTAGTGGCTATATAATGTTTTAGAATTGTCTCGCACACTAGAATTATATAGAGTTTGCTATGATTTTCAATTTGTCCCATTGAAAGGATAAGATTGGTGTTAAAGGACCTTAATACCTTGAATAATTGTTCTTAACTATATTTCATACCATTAAGATATCATATAGTTATTCTGAGGTTAATTGATGATTTTCTTTGTTTTTCTTTTAACGAAAAAACATTTTTTTCGCGTGCGGTGAAATGGCAAATGTGGTTTACTTTGAATCTCTATGTATTTGAAAGGAAACAAACTTTGATTATGTATTCGTGTAACCAGAAATGCACCACAGACGCCGTGACATTTTTTGATCAACTCTCGTACTTGTTCAAACCGTTTACTTGATCGTTTAGTCTATGTTTTGTAATACAAAAAGCATTATAAAAGAATAATTGATGTTTTGGCTCGAGCTCTCCCGGTAGCCCACCTGACCTTAGAAGCTTGTCATTTCGTCGCCTTGTGCTTTATTCTGTTCCAAATAATTAAATACATTAACTAACAATGTCGAACCCTGCGATAAGAATGCATATCCCAACTTATTTTCACGCAAAACGGTTTTGGGACAACTGGCGTATACTACATCACGGTCTGCTTTAATACATATTTGTCGCTTCTGGTTAAGATATGCTCAAAATGTTTGAAAAATAATGGGCTTGAGGTCAGAATAAATCAATCAGTTATGACCCGATGTATGCTGAAACCTTGTAGTCTTTTAGATGTCAACAAAAGAAGGTAAATAAGGATGCTCGGTTCTGATTGCATGATATGCGTTTCCATGAGATAAGCCTGACCGCTTAGCTGAATAGGAAGAGGACAGATCTACGGATCGGGGGTCGTGTCTTCAATCCTTGGGCGAGGCGCATGATCTCCATGAAGTTTGATAAAAGACATTGTGTCTGAAATCATATTCCACCCTGATTCATTTGGGGAAGTTGATAGTTACTTGCAGGGAACAGGTTTGTACTGTAACAGAATCCAGTAATATTGGTTAGGTTAACGTGTTGCCGAAAAATTACTGAATACTGTTGGAAAAAGGCATTAAATCCAAAACAAACAAACAAACAAATACACGAGATACTACCTCTTTGGGATTAGTTGATATATTGCATTGCC